>NC_140504.1:69028302-70359969 GCF_964339955.1 Pipistrellus hanaki | reverse complement strand
AACACAAAAATAGTGTCCTCAACCATCATAATTATTTTTTTAATTTCTTTATTGTTGAAAGTATTACATATGTCTGGCTAATTGAAAACACCAAGAATAGGAATTTGTATGCATTCTTAAATGAATATTTCATATCATGAAATAGCACAAATGCTTTGAAAATATTAACACCACCACAGCTGGCAGGTTATGTGATAAATTTGAGTTGGTAAGGGGTAGACAGCTTGGTACAGATAAGGTTAAATATTGAAGCAGTAATGAAGGAAACACATTTAGTTAAGTCATTATAAAAATGGAGAAGATAAACCCAGCCAGTGTGGATCAGTGGTTGAGAATTGACCCATGAACTAAGAGGTCAGGGTTTAACTCCCTGGTTAGGGCACATGCTGCAGTTGTGGGCTTAATCCCCAGTGGGGTCATGCAGGAGGCAGCTAATCAATAATCCTCTCTCATCATTGATTTGTCTATCCCTCTCCCTTCCACTTTCTGATCAATTAAAAAAACACCTGAAAACAAAAAGAAAATGGAGATTAGGCAGATGCAAGACATTTTGTTGAAAAGCAGTGTGAGGTTTTTAAAACTGATTTAAGGCTAAAGAAAATAAAAGATACTGTTTGACTGACAGGATGGTAATGCAGTTGTCTAAGATAAGTACCATAGAAAGAGAGGGCACGTGGGCAGCAAGAAAGATGAGTTCAGCTTCCTCTCACTGAATGGAAAGAATCAAAGGACATTTCTTTTGGCACTCACTTAGAAACAGTACATAGACTCTTGTAAAATAGAGAATGGAAAGTCATAAAGGGACAGATCATCAGAGCATTGTGCTTTTGAAAGAAAACCTGAAATATAAAGAGGCAAAATAAGAGAGTCTTCTGATTGGAAAATATCTCATAACAGATTTATTAAGTTATCCTTTAGAACTCGTCTTAATAAACATATACACATATATGCATTTTAAATAAAGATAAATATAGGATAGTGTGTATTAAACTTAGAGATAATAATAAGTTTATGCTCTTGTTTCTAAATGAAAATGAAAATTTGTAGGGCTTTTTTAGCTTACTTTTTTATTTGTATATCTTTGCTTTCATTAAATATATCAATTCTAATTACAATAACAAAATTACCTAATTTCCTTATGCTCAACATAACAACAATAATTAAAATTAGTAATACCATTTTACAACAAAAAATAGAGATACTAATAATATATATTGGTCAGTTCTTATCATTATCACTTATTTAAAAATGTTTGCAAACCTAACACACATAGAATATTTCTTCTATTTGAGATTTTGTCACCAAATTTATATAATCATGACCTTCAACTTTTGTTTGAATTTTGCTAATTTGAATAACTTTTATTTTCTTTCTTTATTACTTTTAGTTATATAAAACATATTTTAAATATAGAGGCTCATGATTTCACTAATTTAACTCATTACTACCTAAATTTTTCTTTTTTATAGAAAGTTTTTCAATGATCCTATTTGAATTTTCAAAATATTGATGTCTGCCAATAGAGAACATTTTTACTTTTTATATCCTAATGATTTTTTATTTAAGTACATTGGCTACTACCTCCAAATCAAATTGATTATCAAGGAGATAAAAGAAAAAAACACATCCTTGATGTGTTCCTGAGAAGATTCTGATATTTTCCCCATTGTGAAATTATGATTTGAACAATTTAATTTCATGTGGTTTTAATTTTGATAAATTTACCTCTTACTGTTGTCAGTTTGAAGTAGTTAAATTGAACCAGGTAGTCAAGTTTTGGAAACTATGAGTAATATATGTAAATGTAATGGAGGGAAAGAGCTTGGCTATCCTCTTATTCTCTCCTCATTCCTTGCCCTCTCCCCACATTCTCTACTTCTCTTAGTCCTTATATCCACTACTTCTAGATGAGCATTCAGGTCCAGGGCCATTGAAATAGAATACATTGCTTTCTCTCACTACCTGTGTTTCAGATACCTGGTGTGGGATTGGACCTAAACCAGCAGTCAGATATTCCCCTCACAATCAGTAACTGCTGGCTCCTAACCACTCAACTGCCTACCTGCCTGCTTGCTCCTAACCTTTTCTGTTTGCCAACCTGATTGCCCCCTAACCACTTCCCTGCCAGCCTGATTTCCCCCAACTCCCCTCCCATGTTGGCCTGATCACCCACAGCCGCCCTCCCCTGCTGCGACCCACCTCCTCTTCTGGAACACACCTCCGTTGTGCTAGGCAGTGAGGATACAGAGACCTGCCTCCTATGCACTACATGAAGCTGTAGGATCCCCCAGGCCTAACTATGTGGAGCAGCTGCCAGGCTCCACCTCCACTATACACTCTGCCATCTTTGTGGTGGCCATCTTATGGTAGCCATCTTGTGATGACATTGCACATGTTGGCCACCTAGGTTTTTATTAGTATAGATGTATAAGTAAACATGTATCTCTTATATAATAAAGCTATAATATGCAAATTGACCATCACTCCAACACACAAGATGTCCAACCCCATGTGGTTAAAGATGGCTGCCCCGTGTGTACACAAGATGGCTGCCACAAGATGGCCAGCAGGGGAGGGCTTGTGGAGGGGACCAGGCCTTGCAAGGGAGGCAGTTGGGGGTGATCAGGCCAGCAAGGAAAGGCACTTAAGGGTGACCAGGCCTGCAGGGGAGAGCAGTTAGGGGCAACCAGAACTGCAGGGAAGGGAAGTTAGGGGTGACCGGGCCAACAGGGTAGGACAGTTGGGGGGGACCAGGCTTGCAGGATTGGACAGTTAGGGGCAACCAGGCAGGCAGGGGAGGGCAATTAGGGGCAATCAGGCTATCAGGGGAATAGTTAGGCAGCGATCATGCTGGCAGGGGAGTAGTTAGGGAATGATCAGGCTGGCAGATAGAAGTGGTTAGGGACAATCAGGCAGGCAGGCAAGCAGTTGGGAGTCAACAGTCCTGGATTGTGAGAGGGATGTCCAACTGCCCGTTTAGGCCTAATCCTGGTGTGATCAGGCCTAAACAGGCAGTCAGACATCCCTCAAGGAGTCCCAGATTGGAAAGGGTGCAGGCTGAGCTGAGGGACACCATCCCATGCATGAATTTTATGCACATGCCTCTAGTTATCTATATATGAAAATGTACTATATCAATTATATAATTATAAACTGCAAAATTATAAATAAAAAGTGTGTATATACTCAAACACATGTTTTATGTATAGTTGCAATAGTTCATAATTATACAATTTATATATGTTATATATGCTATATATAAATTATACACACACACATATACACACACACACACACACACACACACTCCTATAAAAGTAGCATGGCTGTTACTTCTTAGGCTAATACACACAGCAATTCCTGTTGTATTTAACTTCAGTAACCTATTTTTCATAATTACCAAGCCTCTGCCTTTATATCTCAAACTTATCATTGGATTTTTCTTTCCAAAATATAAGGTCTAAGAAAAAGGGATAAAGTGTTTACATTTTTAAAATATATATATTTTATTGATTTTTTACAGAGAGGAAGGGAGAGAGATAGAGAGCTAGAAAATTCGATGAGAGAGAAACATCGACCAGCTGCCTCTTGCACACCCCTTACCAGGGATGTGCCCGCAACCAACGTACATGCCCTTGACCGGAATCAAACCTGGGACCTTTCAGTCCGCAGACCGACACTCTACCACTGAGCCAAACCGGTTTTGGCTACATTTCTTTTTAAAATTTCATAGGATTATACTGTATTATGATGCTAAAGATTGAGATGAATTAAGACACCACAGGTTTCTTCTCAATGCTTCTATAATCCACAGGAGAAATTGTGAAAGCATTGGATAATATACAAATGTCTTATTAAATAAAACATAATGTCAACATAAAAGTACCTATTATTTCCTATATTTTTAACCAAAATAGAACATGTTAGGTGAAAAATTGAGACACTAAGCATTTGCTACCATGCTTAACCATTAACTTTTCATTGTAATTCATTCTCCCTCTCAACAGTTCAGCCTGAACATGGGAAACAGAAACAATCTTCCCTTTTGAGCTCTTATAATTAACCTAACACTTTCTCTGCTCCGGTGAACTTAAGTGACTAAAAGTAATATAATGAGTTGGATAATTCAATAGCTGTGAACAAATGTATCTCAATGCATAGGTCTCACATTCTGAGGTGGCTTTTTCATGCCCTGGAAGTGTCCTTTTGATTAATACTTGGCCTGCATAGCATTGCTTCCATTACAATCTCTTACTTGTTTTGATCTAAGTTACCTTTCTAATCTGAAAATAATACAAAACTCAATTCCTTACTACAATGCTATTGAAGTGATTCACTGGAACTGTTTGACACACCAGGAATATTTTGATCATAAAATAATAAAATATGGATGTCTCTTTTTTATAGAAATTATACCTTTGAGTCACCATAAGGGCTACATTCTTAACCAACCATATGAAGTTCAAAAATTATTTCTTGCTATGATAATTTTATTGATGGTGAATATATAGAGTGTTGAAAATAAATTGCCTTTCAACAACTGGAAACTTTCTGTCTTTCTGTCTCCTAAAATATCTGCCTTTTTCTTCTTAAAAAAAAAATAACAAAAAAACAATGACAAAAAAACAAACTTCCTTTTTCTCTTTTCTACAATTTTTCTTTTTCTCTTCCCTTCTCCTCTCTTTATTTCTCACTTCTTTATCATCTTTTGTCTTTTTTTGTTGTTCCTTTGTTCTAATGTTATCTTCTATTTTCTTTATTAGTTCATTTTAAAATAAAATGGGGATTGGCATGACTTAAGGTTCACTACAATAAGAAATAAATATCAATAGTAACAAAAAGGCATGGTGAGAAAGGAAGGAAAACAATGTGAGGACATGCTTGTTATAAGTAAGAAGAGTGGGGATAATATGGTGAATAAATGATGGAAACAGTGCAACGGCTTGCCAGAAACTATAAAAAGAGAACTGGCTTAAACTGGTGCAAGTCAAGGGGTTTTGCATATACTACACATTTGCATATTGAAGCAAAAATTACATGCGTCTTTTGTTGTTGTTGAAGAAAGGACAGCTCTTCAATTATCCCAAGGGTGTCCTAGTGTTTCTGTTGATAGTATATTGATTCTCAATTTAATGCACTCTCACAGCTTGAGTTTTGATATTTTTTGTGTTTGCTATAATATAGAGAAACAAAGAGAAATCATTAAAATGAGATCATAAAAATGAATCTGAAAGTTCTGTTTCACCTATAAGAATCTTCATAACTGTGAAAGGCACAAAGTAAAATAGGCTCAGTTTGAGTTGTCTCTTTAGGGAAAAATGAGTTCAGAAAACTTGAAATGTAGATATTAGAAATTAGTTATCCATAATGGTGACTATTTACTGCAATGAATATCTAAAATGGACTATATCTAAGTTGTAAATGCTTTCTGCTTTAATTTTAATTCTGTAATTCCTTATTTGTCAAACTGCCTTTATGCGAGATGAATTACTTAACCTGAATACGATAACCTATGCATTAAATGCTTGGAGAGTTTATAAAATATGAAATTGATATTTGAAGGGTTTTGGGACTTGAATAATTCTATGAACTTTATGATTTTGTAACTATTAAGGATTTTCACATGAACCAAATGAAGAGAAATAAAACACAAATGAGTAAGGGGAGGTGGGAAAGGAATAGTGGATAGTAAAGATTAAAATACTGTAAGAGAAATTGTAAAATTGTTAAAGATTACTCTTTCATATTTTGTTTTAAGTATTATATATGTCTCCATTTTCCACCAATGACCCCTCCCTGGCCACCGTCACCCCCAGAACAAACTCGCACCACCTGTGTCCATTGGTTATGCTAATACGCACACATACAAGTCCTTTGGTTGATCTCTTACCACCCCCCGCCCTGCCTCCTCGGCTCCATAATCACATTTTAACAAAAATTAGCCCCATAATAAAATATATTCACTTGTGCTGTGAATATATTTGTCTTCATATATTTTTTACAATTTTCCCCTAGGAAATAAGCAATTGTTAGCCAACATTTAAAGAGTTATTTTGTTTTTAAGTTTTTCAAGAGGTTATTTCAAAATATAAAATATTATACTTTATTTAATGGTTTATCAGACATAGAATATATCTATTCACTCTCTAATGTGAAAATCATGTTTTCACGTTTACCATCTCTACTCTCTTTAAGCCAAAATATGATAATATATATGTTCCTTAATTTTTTTCTATTATTTTTGTATTATTGATTGCCATTATTGTTTAAATCAATTTTGTAATATCTTGTGATTTGCTATTTTTGAGGCTATCGTCTGTTAGTAGAAACACAAAATACAGGTGGAGCAAAAGTAGTTTTGTTGCTGGTGATGTGGCCTCTCCATTCTTGAATTTGATTAGGAAAGAATTCAGTGCCAAGAACTTTAGCTCAACAGGAACTGTATTTAGCATGCAAAGTGAAAGTGCACTCAAAGAGAAGATTCAAATGGGCTGCTCAGAGACCTGCTTTGGCCTTTTATAAAGAAAGTCACAAGTGAGCCAGCTGGGCTGTGTGGACTCGTGAAACAAGTTACAGAGGCAAAAGAAGGGCCCTTGGAAACAGGTTCAGGGGGTTAGCCTAGGATGAGCTACAGCTGCCAGCTGCTCCCTTAATTACAAGTATCATAGGGACCTGTAGAACTTAGGAGAAAGAAAGCAAAGATAATAAGCATATTCTAGAGAGAGTGTGTGCACCAAGTCTGTTGTCTTAAGAGTTTTTATCATTTTTTCTAAAGACAGGTATTTTATAGGTATTCCCAGGGAAGGATCTTGATAGAATATTTATCAGATTTCCAGGTGAGTTCTTTAATATGTTGATTCATCAAAATGAGCATATTGTGTCATGGTGATGGTTTTTGCTAATTGGTCAGTGTTGGAGTAGGGGGGCATTTGTCATTGCATCTGATACAGATGCCAGCCATGGTGTCATTTCATCTGGTTTTGCTGCTTTTCTGGGCCTGGAGCACAACTAAGGCCTACATGTTTTTTAGTTTGACTAGGACTCTGTCTCTGTGGCCAACATACCTTACAGTTTGTTCCTAAGATGATTTGATGCCTAGCAGAACTTCATTGTTCTGGGGAATAATGCTTAAGGCAGCGGTCCTTAATGCAAGGGAGAAGAGGGTCAGTGAATCAGGGTACTGCATGAGGCCAGGTTAAATCAGCAGTCACACTTTCCCCATTCCACTTGCCAAGGACTTTTCCTGGATACTCACTATCCTGTCTCAGGTTTACAGTTGTGAGTATGCACAACACAGAGTTTATTCTTGTGTTATTACTTAATAGAAGTCTGGTGAACGAATCATGCATGGGTGGGATCCAGAGGAGGAATGGAAGGGCCGGGACACCCTTGGCAGCATGGAATCCAGATCCATCTGCTGATATTTGTGGCTGATTGTTGGGAGCCACCTGGATGTCACTTGTATGTTGTTTCTTTCTTGCGAAGCATCTAGGGAGGGTAATTAGCCACAGTGCCCAAAGGCGACTTCCAGGAGGCCAGTGGCACTGTTGGGATTGTGCCAGCAGCAGTGGTCCCTTGGTGGCTGGCCCATTTTCCAGAGATCAGACCTGCAGAACTACCTAGGAAGTGAGTGGCTGCTGCTGGGCTAGTGGGTAACCTAAACGGGTTGGTCAGCTGAGTGATGCTCCTGCTGTGGGCGTGCACTGACCACCGACAACATCTGCCCCTTTTGGTCAGTGAGTCACAGAGACTGACTGTTCTAGTTGTTTAGTTGTAATGGCTGCTTAGGCATTTTTATATATAGACTAGAGGCCTGGTGCACAAAATTTGTGCCCGGAGGGTATGTGTGTGTCCCTTAGCCAAGCTTGCATCCTCTCCAATCTGGGACCCCTCGGGAGATGTCTGACTGCTCGTTTAGAGGCATTAACTCCAGCCATTAGGAAAACCACACAGAATGTCCTGGACAGCAAACAGTGTGGTTTTATGAGTTGTTTTAATAATAGTGGCTATTCATTTAAATAATATCTGCTTACATACAATGCAGCTGGTACTATGTGAATTCAGAATGTTAATATCACAAAATCATAGAGGGTTGTAGTGAAAATAACCTTAAATTGTCTAGTTTAAACTTTTATAAATATTGAAATTCTCTTTTGAAAGATTTTGAATGCTTTTTGTCCCAAGAAGCTTAACTAACTCTTGAGGCAGCCCATTTTCTATGAAAGGATTGGGGGACTCTGGTGGCAGCTATACAGAGTGGACAGACCTATCTGCCACCCCCTCCATTACCCCCACAGGGCAGAAAGGACAGGCAGACTCTAGGGACAGGCAAGCAGAGTAGCCAGACCTGCTTTTCTGCTGCCCTCTGGGGTTGGGGGACTTCAGTGGGGCTGAGGGGACTCAGTACTGCCATCTTGTGGATATGGGTGCCACCATCTTTGTGACTATGTCAATTTGCATATTCCCTCTTTATTAGATAGGATTAATTATTGCATTATTTCCCAAACAACCATAAATCTACCTTTTCCCCACCCTGTAAATCCTATTTGACTATGGCTTTTTTTTTTTTTTCACCATAAAGTGACTTAAAATTTCTAATTTTCATTAATTTGTGAAGAACATAATTTATTATAGTCTTCTATGGACTGAATTTTGTTCACCCCAAAATATATATGCTGAAGCCCTAACCCCTATGCCTCAGAATGTAACTCTATTTAAAAATAGATTTTGAAAGAGGTAATTATTTTTTAAAATGATGCTCTGATAACAGGCTCCAATCCAATCTGAGTAGTGTGCTTATAAGAAGAGGAAATTTGGACACACAGAGAGACATTGATGCTGGTTTTACAAAGAGGAAAAGCCACGTAAGGACACAGAAAGAAGGTGGCCATTGAAAACCAAGGAAATGGACCTCACATCTTGAATATGGACATCAAAGACACAAAACTGAAAAGAAAAAAAAATTCTGTTGTGATATTTTATTATGACAGTCAAAATAATACCTGGTCTAAATTCATGAAAATGGCCACTAAACAGAACATTTTAATAAGATTTGGGAAAACAATTGCCATGACATCCTAGTATATTATTCATTAATTTATGGAGTATTTAGTTATTTATTTTACATTGCTTGCTAGTATTTAGTCATTTATTTTGCATTGCTTGCCAGTGAAACACCCTCAAAATTTTAAATCTCTTAAGCACACTAAAGATGCTATTTATTTGTTAATCTCCCAAAACTGTTCTCTTCACAGATCATACCTTCCTGTTCTGTGTAGGTTGCTCTCTAGGTCGTTACAGAGCTCTCATCTTGGACAGGATGTTCTGGCCACCCTGCAGTGTATACGTCATTTTCTGAAGCCCATGTCTTCCTCTTGCTTTCTAAATTTGTTTCACTGGAGTACACCTTCAAAGAATTTCCAAATAAAGTGTTCATGGCAAGTGAGTTTTTATTATTAATTATTTTCAATATTATTGGAATGATACTAGATCCACTTAATTAGATCTATTAAACTAGATATATTCCATTCTAATTTAATACTCTTTCTATGGCACATGGTTAATGGGATCTCATGTAATTTTAGAGTAAAAAAAGAACCTAGATGACACAGATTATCGGAGGAAGAGTAATCTTGAGTCTGAAAGCAGATATCACCAAAAGTCTCACATGTTAGACACACAATATATGCATGGGCTTTAGTCAAAGAATCTTTACTTGAGTAGTGAAACATCTGAGAGTTGAGGGAGGAATTATAAGAATAAGAGAAATATAAGCAAACAAGCTAATGAGTGTCAACTGTTTTCCCCCCTCTTTTAATGTTGTTTTGAATTTTACTTATAGCAACAAAAATACAATACAAATTTCTAGCCAGAATTTCTATAGCTCCCTTTAAAATATAAATTGTTTTGGTGGCAAATGAAACTTGTAAAGGTTAAAATTTAACACAACCAAGAATAGAATAGAGACTGTATTCTGAAATATCTTGGTCATGTTTACTTTATTTGCAAACTTAATGATTAAAACAACAAATATTCAAACTAAATCCTTTCTCCCAGTATAAAATTTTTGCAATGAAATCTTAGCCAGTATAGAGTTCATAGGAAATCATGCCACCTGCTTACACATCCAGAATTAATAATTGCTTTCTATCTATCTATTGTCATGCCTTAAGAATTCAATATTGTTTACCCTATCTAATAAAAGAGTAATATGCAAATTGACCATCATTCCATCACACAAGATGGCCACCCCCTTGTGGTCAAAATGGCTGCCCCCAATTGAACACAAGATGGCCTGCAGGAGACGGCAGTTGTGGATGATCAGGCCAGCAGGGGAGGGTAGTTGGAAAGGACTAAGCCTGCAGGGTAGGGCAGTTGGGGGGGACCAGGCATGCAGGGGAGGGCAGTTTGGGTAGACCAGGCCTGTAGGGGAGGGAAGTTTGTGGGGACCAGGCCTGCAGAAGAGGGCAGTTAGTGATAATTGGACCAGCAATTGGGCCAGCAGGATCGGGCCTAAATGGGCAATCGAACATCCCTCAAGGGGTCCCAAATTGGAAAGAGTGCAGGCTGGGGTGAGGGCCCCCATACACAAATTTTATGCATCGGGCCTCTAGTATTAAATAAGTTGGGACTTGTTGTTGTTGTTGGCTAAGAACATTAAAATAATTTACAATGAGAAGTACCTTGAATCATTAAAAATATTACTATTTTGGCAGATTTTCAGATTCTACTGCATGGTAGCAGTGTAGGCACATCCAATAAATACCCAGTTTCACATGGATTCTAGTCAATACTGGTTATTTCTGCTGCCCTTAGGAAAGTTTCTAAAGTTTTTCAGGGCACACTCAGATTTTTCACCTGAATATTTAGGAGTTTTGCACATTATGGCTAGTGTTTATAATCATTACTACTTTAAATTTTATTGGAATAGATTGTTTTTAGTCTTTTCTCTAACTCTGTACCATTATATAATGTTCTTAAAGACAGTG
The DNA here is from genome assembly GCF_964339955.1 of Pipistrellus hanaki. NCBI lineage: Eukaryota > Metazoa > Chordata > Mammalia > Chiroptera > Vespertilionidae > Pipistrellus > Pipistrellus hanaki. The sequence goes on along the minus strand of NC_140504.1, from coordinate 70,348,981 downwards.
CCATGATTTCTTATTGTTGACATCTGAGATAGACAAAAATAATATAGAACTTATTATGAGAATCTTCAGTCTCTGGTAATTCAGAAAACAGTAAATACTAATTTACTAAAATTAATATTAAATGAAATACACATCTTATTTAAAGAGGTTCTCAGCTCATAATCTTACTCTTAAACTTAGAATATGTCACATTACTTAATGATCAGGGTGTTTGTGCTTCGTATTGACTATAACAAAGAATGATCCTTCACTAAAATAAAATATTCCAGTGTTGCACAGTCTGTTTTATGAATTACACTATACATACTTTGTGTCAATTATAGGCCATAGAATAAAAGGTAGCACTTCAGTTTCAGGCTGAGTCATTTATTTGGAGCTCACTGATGTGATCTTAATTCAATTTGAAGTCTCTCCCCACCCACAGTTTGTGCACAAAGGGATGCAAACGTTTTTCTTCATTGGCAGTGGTTGGAGAATGCATCAACATGACAAATATTTTTCAGGAGGAAAAAAAAAGGTATACCCTGTGAATAACATCTCTCTCTTTCAAAGAAAAAAAAAAAAAAAAAAACGAAGAAGGGATAATCATAACACTATTCATAATATTTCTTTTATCTCAAAGAGCCACAAACACTTTAGAAATGTTAATGATGATCTGGTTCTGTGGGATTCACATCTCCTGTCAGGAAAATGGATTCATGGTTAACAGTGCATGGGGATGGCAGACCTGCAGAAAGCTCTGCTGGATTTATGATCACATCTGTAAGGCAGAAAGGGGAGTACCGCTTATTCCAAACTGGCCATTCTAGAATGTGCATCTATCACACAATCAAAAGCATGGGCTCCGTGCATATGCAAAACGTGATGGATAGCAGAACATTCACCTGCTCTCAGAAGTATTGATGAGACATCCCAGGATATGCTGCCCCACACCATCTGCTAATGGAGATGACATTATGTCTGTAATAAGAGCATTAACAATCACTTAAAAGCATTTAATGTGTTCATGTGCTATAACATTATCTGGTTTATTCTGCCTATTTAAAAAATATTGAATATCCAGAATTCTCTACTTATATACCTACAAAGTAGAACAAGTAAAACTATTATTTTCAATATTTTTTAAAATATATTTTATTGATTTTCCACAAAGAGGAAGGAAGAGGGACAGAGAGCCAGAAATGTTGATGAGAGACAAACATCAACCAGCTGCCTCCTGCACACCCCCTGCCGGGGATGTGCCCACAACCAATATACATGCCCTTGACCGGAATCAAACCCGGGACCCTTCAGTCCACAGAGCGATGCTCTATCCACTGAGCCAAACCGGTTTCGGCCATTATTTTCAGTATTAATATATTTATGTTGCTAAACTTCCTCACATACAGTAAATGGCCAAATTGAACAATGATGGCATGTAAATTATACAATGATGAGTGACATTTCTTGCACTTTTACAAACTGGTGTTGAGATTTCAAAAGTATATACATAGGTATATGTATGGTCATGTACTGTGTAATATATATAATAAAAACCTAAGTGACTGTTATGGGGAAAGGACCAGATGACCAGTCACTATAATGCACACTGACCACCCGGGGTCAGAGCAGATGCAGGACCTGCCCCCTGGTGGTCAGTGTGCTCCCACAGGGAGAGCACAGCTCAGTGAGAAGCCAGGCTCAAGGCTGGTGAGCACAGCAGTGGTAGCAGGAGCCTCTTTTGCCTCTACCGAAGTGCTAAGGAGCAGTGAGCCAAGTGGTAAGGAGCCTGCTGTTAAGGAGCAGCAAGCCTAGTGGTAACGACTGAGCAGTGGGCAGTAAGGAGCAAGGGGTCCTGGACTGCAAGAGGGTGCAGGCCAGGCTGAGGGGACCTCCTCTCCATCCTTGCCCCCCAGTGCAGGAATTTTGTGCACCAGGCCTCTAGTTTAATATAAACTGAGTGGTTAGATTATTATGACCACCTGATGTTTGTAGGCAAATTAGCTGTACACTGCATCAAATGGGATTTGGAAGCCAAAGGCCTGTTTGAACACCTTTGCTGTCTGCAGTTACCAAGATAAAAACATCTCCAATTTGCACAGGAACACAAGGATTGGACAGTTGAGCATTGGAATAACATCATGTGGTCCGATGAATCATGTTTCCAGTTACATCATGCAGATGGGAGAGTGAGAATTTTGCAGAAACAGTATGAAAGCATGCACCCCACATGCATGAATACAACCATTTAAGCTGGTGGGGGCAATGTTATGGTTTGGGGCATGTTTTCCTGGCATGATTTGGGGCCTTTAATTCATGTGGAATAATTTCTGGTTAGCACAACATACCTAAGTATCATTGCTGATCAAGTTCATCCTATCATGTTGATGGCGTATCCCAATGGAGATGGCTTCTTCCAACAACACAATGCACCATGCCATGGTGCTCGTATTGTGCAGGAGTGGTTTCAAGAACATGAGGGAGACTTTACCTTGCTTAGGTGACCCCCACAATCACCAGATCTCAATCCAATTAAGCATTTGTGGGACGAAGTTAAAAAAGCCCATCAGGCAGCTGGCTCCACAACCATCAAATCTCACAGAACTGGACAGTGCTATTCATCAGGCATGGTGTCAGATTTCTCACATTGCTATTCATCAGGCATGGTGTCAGATTCTTCACATCACCTTTCAACATCTTGTGGAGTCAATGCCAAGAAGAATTGCCACAGTATTGAAGGCAAAAGGTGGTCCAACGAAGTACTGATGGGGTAATCATAGTAATCTGGCCACTCAGTGAATATTAGGTAGTTTCACTATAATTTGATTTATATCACGTGCTATTATTCACCTTATAACTGCTAGTAGTTAAAAAATTAAAAGAAAACCTGCCTGGCTGGAGTGGCTCAGTGGATGAGCATGAACCCTTGGACCAGGAGGTCATGGTTTGATTCCCAGGCAGGATATATGCCTGGGTTCAGGCTGTCTCCACAGAACAGGGCATGCAGGAGGCAGCCAATCAATATTATTCTCTCATCATTGAGTTTTTATCTCTCTCTCCCTCTCCCTTCCTCTCTCTGAAAATCAAGAAAAACATTAAACAAGGAACCCTAGAAGGTTGTTCAGTAAAAAATAAATAAATAAGTAAATGAAGGAAAAGTCAATGTAGAAATATATGTATTTGTGTTTTCATTCCAACATTATATGCTAATTTAATAAAATTTGTGGCCAAATTTTACTTATTCATGTATTTGTTCATAAAGAAAATATTTATTCAATAATTACTAGACCTTAATATAGGCTTATGAATTTAAATATAAATTTTGAGCATTTCTTGTCTTCAGAAAGATCATACTCTCTGGGAGGGACAAATTAAAAATCAGTAGATAGGACACCATAAAAATACTTAACAGGCAGCCAAAAACCCTGGAAAAGATACAGCAGGGGTGATTATACAGAGGAGATATTATTTGATAGGATCTTAAAGATTGAGCAGGAGATGCTGGCCAGAGTGAGCATTCCTCTCCGTGTTTTCATTGTAAAATTGAAATACATTTCTATCACTTCTGCCTTAAAAATATAGCCCCAGCAGTACCAAGTTTCGAGTGAAATACAGTATAAGTTTTGACAAAATTTAAAAAGCAACCTACTGATATACATCGCCTCCTTCCCATAATTAATATTGGCTTTTTAAAACAGGTTGCTATACTCCCAGATCTATAGCACTTCCCCTTACCACATACCTTCTAGAGTACTGCTTATATGACATTCATGATCCATTTTAATTTTTATATATAATCTCTTTTTTTTTCCTGCCTCATGTGCTAATCTGATGATGAAAAATCCCATTTATGGGCATCCCCATGCAGTACCTTCATACCCTCAGATTGAACGGGCTACCATGAGACATTCTTAATTTCTACTCTTAGTCTGTTCCCCTTTCCTCTGGGTACAGGTATAAACCGTTTCTGTTAGGCAAGGGTGTAATTTTCCCAGATTCCCAAACTCTTGTCCCAAAATGGAAACAACTATCAGATCTTCCAAGTTTCCACAGAAAACTTGCTTCCATGTTACTGCTAATACACATGAACCCTCCTTGTTTTGAAGCTACTTGGTTGATTTATTGAGGTCACAGAGAGAGATTAAGCTCATTATGAGTAATATGTTTCCCTAGGGGTTCAGGTCCCTTCCAGAAAGCTCCTTCATCCCTCATGCTAATAGATTATTGTCAGGCCACAAACTGACCAGGTATAACCAGGCAGGACTAAGATCTCTATGAGCAACTGGAACACAATAGCAATAGATATTATGTTTGAATTGCACCCATTTCCCCCCAAAAAATGTTGAAATCTGAGCCTCTAGTACTTCATGTGACTTTACTTGAAAACAGAATGCTCACAGAGGTAATCGATTTAAAAATAGGTCATTAGGATGGGTTGTAATATACTGTCTTCTGTCTTTATATAAAGGGAAGACTTGTACACAGAGAAAGATATCACAGAGGGAGGCTGATATTAAGAGATGCAGGGAAAACATCATGTAAAGATAAAGACAGAGATTGGAGCGATTCATCCATAGCTAAAGATTGCCAGCAAACCACCAGAAGTTAGGAGGGAGGCATGAACAGATTCTCTCTCCCAGTTCTGAGAAGAAATCTACTCTGGACATCTTGATTTTGGAACTCAAGCCTCCAGAACTGAGACAATAATTCTTTCTTTTTTTTTTTTTTTAAGCCATTCAGTGTGTGGCATTTTGTTGCAGCAGCCTAATTGCTTGCAAACTAGTACAGTAGGTGACCCCCAATTCCACTTCCCCTTCTTCAACATGGTTTACTACCTCACATTACAGAAATAAATGTCTGCCTTCCTCCCACTAGATGTAAGATTTAGAGGTGACGGGTACTGTGTCTTATATATTTATGTTTCTTTGCAGCTCTAGCCTATTATTTTGCATTCTGCAGAAATGAAATTAATTTTTACTAAATATATTTAAAATGAAAAAAGGCACTGAAGCTACTGAATAACATTATTCTTAGTTTCAAAAGGAAAAAGAGGATAAATTGATGTAAACAACCATGGAAAAACTAAATTATTTACTTTATTTTGTTTAATGTCTATTTACATATATACACATTTTCTCAAAACCATTAGTATTTATGATTATGAACTTTCAATGAAAGCAGATATATTTTTTAGAAATACCCTAATGCCTATGTATTTATAATTTTATGAGAGATTGTTTACTTCATGAATATTAATTATGTTTTTAATCTCACCCTACAATAGTGCAACTGAAAAATACAATGTTGATTATTACATTGTTTTGTATTACTATCATAATACTTTTTTTTTGCAACAATGAATATAGCCTGATTTAAAATACCTTAATACCAGCAGAACAACAAATTAATTTGAAGGTTAGTAGTTAAATATATCAAAACAATAATGCCATAGACTAATAGGCCCTTCTGTACTATGAATTGTATGTATTATTATTACTGAGACTTCTATTAGCTCTCTTCTAAGCATACTCATTTGACTAGAAAATTGGCTCAATACCAATACATCACACATTATGTTTAAGGGGAAAAAATGTAATACTGGCACAAGGACATTGTGAGTAAAAAATATGAATATATGATTTTTTATAGGAAATCTAAGGTGATTTAGAAAAATAATTGTTCTCACATAAGAAGCAAACACATTAAAAATATTCTTTACATAAACAACTGCTTTGACAAAATTCACATTAAAAAATTAAAACAGAAGCTATTAGAAATTTTTATGCATTTTGAAAAATATCTTAGATAAAGTCAATTTAAAATCTAATTTTAAAGCATTCAATTAATTTTCAGGCTGATTTGACCAAATTGTGATTTTAACTATTTCTTTGACATTATATAGACCCAACCAAATAAATAAAAATATCTACATATATAAAAACCTAAGCAACCTTTACAACCGGAACAACTGGCTGACCAGTCACTATGATGTGCACTGACAACCAGAGCACAGATTCTCAAATACAGCCAACCTCCCATGGCTGACCCCCCAATTGACCTCAATGGAGGGCCAGGCCACCAACCTCCTACGGCCCCTACCCCCTTCTGGCCAACCTCCCACAGTGCCCCTCACCCCCCCAGCCAGCCAACTTCCCAATTCCCCTTCTCCCTTGCCCAGCTGGCCTCTCAATGGGCCCCAATTCAGGGGGGGAGGTGGACAGCCAACATCCCACGGCCCCTACTCCTGGCCACAACTGGGGGGCCAGCTGGCCAACCTCCCATAGTCTCTCCCTCTGGCCAGCTAACCTTCTCTGGTCCCTCCCCCAGGCCAGCCAACCCCTCTGAGAGGCCCTGATCTTAGTTTCTTTCCTTTTAAAACTAAGAATAACTTTATTCAATAGCTTCAGTGCCCTCCCCTCATAGATTAATGTGATCATTGACCATACCAAGGGTCCCACCGTGCATGATTTGTGCTCTGGCCTCTAGTTAATATATACGGTAGTGGGAAGCAGTAGAGAATAAATATTATGTGGAGTTAATATTTTGTTTTATTATACTGATTTCTTTTCTTAGAACTAAGTCAAGTATTCAATTATATTCCTTGAGTTTGAAAATGAACAAGTTCTTAATAGGTAGCTCAGTTGATTAAAGAGTCATCCTGATAAACCAGGTTTGGGGGTTTGATTCTCAATCAGAAAAAATACAGGAATAAAACAATGAATGCAAAAATAAGTGGAACAACATATCACAGACTTTCTCTTTCTCTCTTTCACTCCCTTTCTCTCTCTCTCTCTCTCTCTCTCTCTCTCTCTCTCTCTCTCTCTCTCTCTCTCTCTCTCTGTTAAATAATCATACACACACACACACACACACACACACACACACACACACACAGACACTTACACACATTAGCATTAGCTGAAGCAAATGGTTTGAATTCATATTGGGATAACTTTAGATCACAAATCAAATAAATTCTTATATATAAGTACAAGTTATGTAAGTCAAGTTAGTTATTAATACATATGGTTGAGTAAAATTATAAATGCAAGAAATGTTTAAACTACATTTTCACATAAAAGAAAATTGGAAGGCAAATAACTTGATTTATGAATGGAATGATCAAAGGAAGAAATTCAAAAAACAACCATATAATATTCCCTTTCATTTTGGTTTACCCAAAATACTGTTTCCCCACTCACAGCCAGTAATTTCTGTTGAGAGTAGATGAAAACCTAACTCTGGCCAGTTTTCTAAGTGCCAGAGTGTGGGCCTATCCACCAAAGGGTGCTGGTTCGTTATAGTTAAGGGTACACACCTGGGTTGCAGGTTATATACCTGGCCTCATTTGGATAGGTGCAGGAGACAACTGATCCAAATATCTCTCTCACATTGATGGTTCTCTCTCTCTCTCTCTCTTTTCTTCTCTCTCTTTTCCCCCTCCCCTCCTTTCCCTCTCTCCCGCTCCCCCCATTTATCATCTATCTATCATCTATCTATCTATCTATCTATCTATCTATCTATCTATCTATCTATCTATCATCTATATAAATATTCTCAGGTGATGATTAACAAAAACAATACAAAACAAAATAAAAATGAGTAGATGCAAGCCTCAACATCTTCCAAACATGCAAAAACCTTTCACAATTTTTATTCATTAATTTTTTTGCTCTCACTCTCACCATTCTTTGTAGTTTATGGTACTTTATTATTTATTGGTATTTATTTCAGTTGTTATATGAACTATATGTTTGATTGCTCTGTCTGAATTATTTGTTTCTTGGTGTTTAGATACTAAACATATGTACTCTATATTTTACATTTCTTAAATCTACTCTGTGATTTAGAGGAAGTCCTTTCAATTCTATGACTTTACAATTTTTACAACTGATTGAAAAATTTTAGGGTGGATAAAGCTAAATTTTAGTAAAGTTCTTATGCATTCAATTCTTTAGAAGTTTAGATTTAGATTATCTTTTAACACTGAATGAATTATAGTGGTAGCTATAAAAAAAATCAGAGCTTATGAAGCTGTTTCTGAGCTGTAAATTAGCAAATTATTCCTCAGTATAATGGGAAATAGTAAGATAACTGAAAAATTCAAGAAGTAGCTCAAATTATATTCATTTTTGAAACTTGCTTTTTTATAATATTTAATTTGTAAATCCACAAAAATTTCTCCTTAAAATAAGGCATTGCTTTCTAATAGTTATCTGAAAATGTCCCAACTTAATGAAATCCTTATTATCTAACAGCCTTATCTGACTCTGTAAGGAACAATGGTACAAGAAAATATATCTCTACCCTACCTCTAACAAGCTCTGCTGTAGGAGTAGCCAAAAAAACAAAACAAAAATGGAACCCCAAATAATAAATATGTCACCAGAGCAATTGTTTTCTCAAACCAACCTTCCTTAAATTCTTTTTTAGAAACTACATGTTGAACACTATCTAAATGAAATGAAATATTTGTTTTCCTTATGACTAGCATGAGAAAAAAAAAAACAGAAACAAAAACAAAAAACCTCTTTTAGATATATTTTCAGACAGTGAGAGGAAGAACAGATATTTGAACATGAATTTTCACTTTTTAATTATTTGCTATCCAACAGGCCCTATTTACCATATTCTGTTAACCTGTTAACCTTAGTCTGTATATGAGATTTTCCCTATACCTTCCTTAGTTATTATGAAAAGTTTCTATGTGTGAACCTATAAAGATGGGTAACACATACAAACCTATCTATCTTCATTAACTTAAGCCAATAATTGTAACTTCAGATTTTTGCACTATCAATGCCAATATTATTGTGTGTAATATCATATCTTATATTAAATTCAGATAAAAAGTTGTCTGTTTTCAAAATTATATATTATATTAGTTGTAATATTTTCCTTTACTTTATATCTGATTGAGCTTATAAACATTTTAATCTTTATGAATCAGACTGAAAAGGCATGAGATTAAGAATGAGGCTCAAGTGCTGAAACCGGTTTGGCTCAGTGGATAGAGCGTTGGCCTGTGGACTGAAAGGTCCCAGGTTTGATTCCAGTCAAGGGCATGTACCTTGGTTGTGGGCACATCCAAGAGGCAGCTGATCGATGATACTCTCTCATTGATGTTTCTAACTCTCTATGCCTCTCTCTTCCTCCCTTTAAAAAATCAATAATATATAATATATATATATATATATATATATATATATATATATATATATATATATATGAATGAATGAGGTTCAAGTTAGTTGCTTGGGGGTTCTCTGAAGCAGGAAAAGCCATATTTCATATCAAGAAGCCTATCATAATTTTTTTAAAGAAAGGTAACAAAGGAAGCAGAAGCAAAGTAGAGAGTAAAAACAAGTAGGAGGAAGAAGAGAAATGTAAATACAGTAACAACGAAGAGGTGATGTCAGGTAACTTCTTTCTTGATACTAATTGTCTTTATCACTATTTCTCCTACTTAAAACTGTTTCTCCATTACTGCTGATACCAAAACACCTCTTCAGCCACTTTTATTAATATCATCTATTAAATACACTACTATATTTTTCATGCATTGAACTGTTTGAAGTCTCCCACAGTCTTTTCCCCAATTCTGTAAACCTCTTAGGTGACTTTGACATACAACTGGGTGAAGCATCACATATGGGCTTACTAGTATATTCTGTTTCTACCAGTATGGCATTTCAGTATATTTATAGCTTCCTTCCTTTCACTTCTTTGACAAGAAAATGAGTGTGGGACTCTATTTAATTATTTTTCTATCTTGATACCTAACTTCTTGTTTCTGCACCCTGTTAAGTGGCATCCTCCATTGCACTTATTTATTTCTATACAGATGGGTTGGAATTTTTTTTTTTTTGGATCCTCTAAATATAGGTATGATGATAGCTTTCTGTTTTACAAGCTGGGTTTCTAAATCACTAACAAAAATCGATTTCTTGATCTTCAAAATAATTTGTACTATAAATATATTTCAATTATGTGTAATTGCTATGTCTGTTTTTTTCCTGTGCCAGTATAACATTGTTATAATTATTGAGAGGAAAAATACTTTCTCCCAGATTCTTTTCTAATTGTATTTTTTAAATTTTTATGGCTATTTTTACACATTATTCATACTGATTAATTTTAGAACTTTTGCCATGTTGTAGAATAATCATAATGGGATTTCAAGTAAAATTAAACTTCATATATAGATAATTTGTGGAGTAAGTGACATTATATTCATATTGAGGCTTCCAACTGAATGTTAAATGTGTTCCTCTATTTCTTTGATACTTTATTATTCCATACATTTTATAATTAAAAAAAAATATTTTATTGACTTTTTACAGAAAGGAAGAGAGAGGGATAGAGAATTAGAAACATTAATGAAAGAGAAACATCAATCAGCTACCTCTTGCACACCCCCTACTGGGGATGTGCCTGCAACCAAGGTACATGCCCTTGACTGGAATCAAACCTGAGACCTTTCAGTTCACAGGCTGATGCTCTATCCACTGAGCCAAACCGGTTTTGGCCATGTTTTAATTTTTATATAGGTTCTGTACTTTCTTCTGCAACTAGTTTCTAGACCCTTTTGCTATTTATGCCTATCTTACTGAATTTTCATAATACATCTAATAGTAACAATCATAAGATATGCAAAAAATAATGATTTCTTTAAAGTAATGCTTTTGTTTCTATTTAATGTCTTATTGACTATTTGAGGTCCAATGCATGAAATTCATGCAAGAGTAGGCATTCCTTCCCTGGCTGCTGGCACTGGTTTCCCTCTGGCACCCAAGACCTGGGCTGGCTTCCCTTAGGTACCCACAGGTACCTGGCACCTGGCTGATTTCCCTCTAGTGTCGGTTTCATAGAGAAGGATGTCCAGAACACATCCAGTCTAATTAACACATCACCCTTTTATTATAGACTAGAGGTCCAGCGTGTGAAATTGTGCGAGACCCAGACCCCTGTGCTTCAGGATCCTGGATTCCCTCCTGCCGCCACCACAGGATCCAGAAGTTCCTCCTGCCATGGCCACTGCGGGACCCATCAATGCAACTCCTGGTGAGTCTGGTCATTGGTAGTTACAGTGTTATATCATTACGGCATTACAGCCACAGGCATTTATAATATAGACTAGAGGCCCAGTGCACAAAATTCGTGCACAGGGGTGTGTGTCCCTCAGCCCAGCCTTGCAGTCTCTCCAATCCCAGTAGGATCAGGCCTGAATTGGCAGTCAGACATCCCTTTCTCAAACTGACTCCCAACTGCTCACCTGCCTGCCTTCCTGATTGCCTCTAACTGCTTCTGCCTACAAGCCTGATCACCTCCTAATCACTCCTCTGCCAGCCTGATTGATGCCTAACTACTACTCTGCCAGCCATATTGCCCTAACTGCCCTCACTTGAAGGCCTGATCACCCCCAACTGCCCTCCCCTGCAAGCCTGGTGCCCCCCAACTGCCCTTCCTTGTAGGCCTGGTCCCACCCCAACTGTCCTTCTTTGCAGGCCCAGTCGCCCCCAACTTCTCTCCTCTGCTAGCCTGGTCACTCCTAACTGCCTTCAACTGCCCTCCCTTGCAGGTCTGGTCCCTCCTATCTGCCCTCCCCTGCTAGCCATCTTGTGGTGGCCATCTTTGATCACATGGGGGCAGCCATCTTGTGTGTTGGAGTGATGGCCAATTTGCATATTGCTCTTTTGATAGAATTATGTAAAATAATGTTAATTTAAGTAGTTATAGCAAATGATTTTTTTCTGATAATAACTGAAATGTTTCTAGATATTTACTATTAAAAAAACAATAGCTTGAGGTAGATTTTATTTTGTTTTAATTTTTGCTTTATTTTTTTTAGTTCTTTTGTATTATTGATGCTTACATTACTAGCTTTTGTAGTTTTCCAGATAAATGGATTATAAATTTTATTAAACACTCTTTCAGGAACTATTAAAATGTTTCATATTTTTCTTTGACATTTTATGGCCCATGGATACTATTAATGTATTTCTTAATATGGAACAATTTTTGAGTCCCTTAAATATATTTCCATCGGTTTGGAATATTTTTTGTTAGGTTATATTTGCTAATGTTGTATGCAGAATTCACATCAGTACTAATAAATTATATTTTTCTGTAGTAGCTTGTTTTATTTTCCTTACCTTAGATTTTCACTTCTCTTCTATAATTGGGAAACTTTGAGATAACAAAAATTAGACATTTTAAAAGATTTATAATCACTCAGCCCAAGATTTTTTATATTGTTAATTCTATAACTATAAATTTGTACATTTAGGGAATTATCTTCCAAATCTATCTTTTATTCACTTAACTCAAGCCATAAGAGTCTTTTTGTTATTTTTTGTTAAATATGTCAAATTGTTCTATTTCATACTGTCTGCAAATGCTCTTCTATCTGTAAATTTTATCTCTACCTGTATTTGAGTAACTCACATTATTCAGATCTCTGCTGTAATATAATCTTTTTAGAGAGGCTTTCTTTAATCACTATCCTACCTAGAGTAGCATCTTGCTTATTTTACTTTAAATCCCTTTTCTCTCCATGCATAAATACTATAATTTTGTTAGATATTTAAAATTAATTTTGGCAGTAATTCGTAGTATGAATATTAAATTATATTATCATTATAGATAATCTAATACCGTGTTTCCCCGAAAATAAGACATCCTCCGAAAATAAGACCTACTTGCAGGTTTCCTTCTGAGTGAAATACAAGGCATCTCCGGAAAATAAGGCCCCCCTAGACTCTGTCTCAGAATGCTATTGCTAAACATGAGAGATTTTGGTCCACTGATTCTGAAAGAAATGGAGTCACAAGAAATTCACCAGGAAATTCAGGAATTGGATTGTTATGATGATGTTCCAGAAGATGATGACATGATTGTCATTGAATAAATGAATAAATTCTTGATACTGTAGGATTCAGTTTGTCTGGTTTGTGTTGACAACTACCGTACTACCGTACCGTATACAGGTAATAAATTTCCTTGATTTCCATTTAACAATAAATGTGTACCATATTCTTCTTCATGGAAAAATAAGACATCTCCTGAAAATAAGATCTAGCTCATCTTTGGGAGCAAAAATTAATATAAGACACTGTCTTATTTTCAGGGAAACAGGGTATATACTGTTAAGGTTGTATATTCTTTCACAATCATATGTGCATGTTGTTATGGCCTTTTTTATTATTAATCTTATATGTTACTTCTTTTTTAGTTACTAATTAAACTTCAAAGAAAATTATAGGTTTGAAATTACATAAATATTTCATTTTGCTATTTTTTTGTCTTTTCTCATTTATTTTTCTCTTTCCCATGTTTATTTAAATTATAATTTTTGAAGTGCCTAAACTGAATTTTTAGTTTCTTTAAGTTGATTTTTCTTTTATGAGCATTTTATTTATTTATCTTTCTATAACAACTACTTGAATTACATTTCTTATTATATTTAATGATGCCATTATTTTATTTTCAGAATACTTAAACCAGCATTGAATCTCCTATTTAACATAAAAGTTATTTAGAGAAATGTATTACTTTTGTATTTCCAAATATTTTTTATTTGTACTTATGTCAAAAAATATGATCTATTATCTATATAGTATTTCTTTAAGTTATAAAAGTATAATTTTCAAAAACTGTAAAATAAATGTAAAATAAAATCAAATAAATGTAAATACTTTTCAAAGATTTTAATTAACTCATTAAATAGTAAGAAAATCAAGACTATATTAAATTGATTTAAAGGGTGTTTAAAAACTAAATATTTATAAGTTACTTCAATAATAATATTAAGAAAAGCAAACTGGCTTAGATTCAAAATTGGATATTGACCAATGGATCCAAAGATCACAGATGGTTATTTGAATCTCTAACAGAGAAACCTACAAATTAAATTATGTCCCTGAGTAAATGTATAAAAGGTTTTTGTAAAAGCATTAAAGTCAAAAATTAATTAATTTCATTTGTTTCTAAGATTTGCATAATTGACCTTCTTCTGGAGTTGGGGAGCTAATAAACAGTTCCCCAGTCTCACTGAGAGTAAGATGTGATTATTAGATTATAGAATGATTCTTCTCCCTCTCACTTTATCAGCACATCCGAAGGGATCAGGTACAAGAGTGGATCAGAGCTGAAAGTGCTGCTGAATGTAGACTCTTCCTAAAGGGGAGTTCTAGGGAAGCCCCAGGTTAAAGGGGCAAGGAGAAAAGGACACACGGTGATTTCTAACCTCCAGCATCTACAGTTATATAAAACATTTAACACAGCCCAACTCCTAACAGATTAACAAAATATCTCACATTAAGTTCCTGTACCTAACACCCATCCACCTTTTAACAAAAAAACAAAAAAATATTTACAAGGTAAGAAAAAACAAAGTCTGAAAAGACAAGCAAGACTCAGCTATAATACAGATGTTGGACTTATCAGACAAGAAATTTAAAATAATTATGAATAATATATTAATGGCTATAATGGTAATGTAGACAATATGCAGGAACAGATGACAATGAAAGTAGAAACATGGAGACTCTAAGAAACATTCAAAAGGAAATACTAGGAATCAGAAACAATGTAACAGAAATGAAGAATGCCTTTGTTGGATTCAGCTGTAGTCTGGACACAGTCAAGGGTTGAATCAGTTAGCCCAAAGTTAGATCAATAGACTCCTCCAAGCAGAAATTCAAAATAAAGGAAAAATAAAATGGACTGAGTATACAAAAACTGTGGTATACTTAATTTGAATACTTGAAGGAGAAGAGACAATAGTCCAGAAGAACTTTGTGAAACAATAATGCTAGATAATGTAAAAAGAATATTAATAATAATAATGAAAACATAGATTCAGGAAGCACAGAAACCACCAAGCAGGATAAACACCATGAAGGTATATCTAGGCCCATTAATGTCAAACCTCTTCAGAGAAACCAAAGATAATAAAAATCTTGGAAAAAGTCAGAGGCAAAAAAGAACCTAATGACAGAGGAATAAGGATAAAAATGAGTGACCTGTTTGTCAGAAATAATGCATAGAGAGGGTGGATTGAAACATTTAAAGTGCTGAAAGAGAAATCCCACCAACTTAAAATTCTATATTCAGAAAAATATATTTAAAAAGCAAAGAGATAAGGACTTTTTCAGATAACTAAAAGTGATTTTTCTGGTCATCAAAGGCTTGACCTGTAAGAAATGTTAAAAGTCTCTTCAGGCAGAAAAAAATGACAGAAAATGTGGATCTGCATTAGAAAATAAGAATAATAAGGAATAAATACAGTAAAATAAATTATTATAAATGTTTTCAAGTTCTTAATAATTCTAAAATGTATCTGTTTAAAACAGTAATAATTAATTTGCTAATTATAGCATATGGATAGTTGAAATGAATGACAATAATGTCATAAGAGATGGGAATTGGGAATGCACATAAAGAAGTATAGTGTTCTTTTAATAGTATAAATAAATTACTTGAAAACACATATTATAAAAATTTCCAACAATATAAACTATTAGAATAGCTAAAATATTTAAAAAATTAAATTTAACAATCCACTGTCTGATAACAATGTGGAACAACAGAATCATGGAATTATTGCTGTTGGGAATCCAACATGATATAGCCACTTTGAAAACCATTTTGATGCTGTATTACAAAGCTAAGATATAGTCTCACCCTACCATCCATTAATTGTGCTTCTAGGTTTTACCAAACCAATTTGAAATTTATGCTGCCCCCATCCCTCAAAACAAAACACCATGAATGTTTATAGCACAATCAGGTATTCAGCCCTTAGAAAAATGATGAGCTGTGCAGAGCATGGAAGACATACTAGTTCCTGGTCCTGAACAGAGATAGAACACTAAACATAGGTAATGACTTCATTTATTTTTGTGCATGTTTTAAACCATAATAATTGTGGAAAATAATTTTATAAATTATAAGTTACTACATAAATTTTTAGTAAAAATAAAACGAGATATTGGGAGGAGGAAGTATTGTGAAAATTTTCCATTTACTAGGAAATTTTAGAACAATTTTACTAGGAAATTTTAGAATAAATTTTAGAACAATTTATTATACATCTAAGGAAACATGTGCAAGCAAACTGGAAGAAAAGGATAGAAGCAATCATTTAAACAAAGATCTCATTCACAGTTTTATTTTTTTCATATGTTTAATATGGATTTTTTTTCCTCTGATCTCTTTTCCTGGCAGGCAATCATTTTATCTGAAACTTCATCTTTCAGTAGATGCAGTTCGGGAAGATAAAAATAAATGGATGAGCATGTTTGTAACTCTAGGCCAGTCCTTACACCAGTAGACACTAGGCTGTCACCTCATAGATTTTATAGTGAAGAAGTAGCACTATAGTCAGAATTTGTATCCTTATTCATAGCTTTGTGTGATGCATGAAATGATCCCTCTAATCAAACTAATAGCATCATTGTTTCATTTAAAAAAAGTATTATCACTTCATTTCTGACTTATTATCAATGACCTTTTACCCCTTAAATGTTCTCACAGCATATCACTCAGTTTATGTTTGTTTGTTTTTTTTGTCCCTCATGAGTTTGAAACCCAAAGGTTTGTAATACCCTCAATATGCTCCTCTAGACCCGGTAAACAGATTAAGTCCTGTGGAAAGTTTCTTTGCTCATATCATGACTAGGAATAATTGTTCTATGCAAAATATGTGAGTAAAATACATAAGTACACACTGACATTTAAAACTGGACTTGAATAAATAATCACTGACTATATTAATTTCAACATCATACTTCATGTATATCATTTCTATTTATAACTCTTTTATACTTCATATGCTATATTTTATATACTATAGTTCATATAACTATGACTATTATATCTTCATTTTTCATCTTTTTAAATTTTTCTCATTTGAGGACTCACTTTACTGGTTTTAGAGAGAGAGGAATGAAGAGCGAGAGAGGTAAACATAAATGTGAGAGTGAAATATCTATCAGTTGTCTCCCATACACACTTCAACTGAGGATCAAACCCACAGCTTGGGTTTGTGCCCTGACAGGGAATCAAACTCATGACCTTTCTGTGTATGGGACAACGATGCTCTAACCAACAATGCTCCAACCAGCTATTTTTCATCTTTATTGAGGTATAATTGACAAATAAAATTGTATAAATTTATGGTGGTTGGTATATGCATTTATTGTGAAATTATTATTAAAACACATCCATTACTTCACATAGTTACCCATTGTTTTGTTGTTGTTAGTGGTGTTTCTTTTTAGAATATTTAAGAACAACCCTCTTAGCAAAGTCTAAGTATGCAACATAGTATTGTTAACTGTAATCACCATTATGTTTACAGTTATAATTCATGTAATAACTTAAAATTAATTTATTTATTCATTTATTCTGTGATTTTTAGTTTTTGAGCTTCTGGTAAATGTCAACTGAGAATCTGACTCAATGCCTTCCCTAAGGAACTCATAAGCTGGAAGGAGATACAGATTTTCTACAAGCTATAATAATGTCAAATACATAGTATTATATCATAAAAGAGCTGTCCTAAACTCTAGGAGGCAAGTAAGGGGATAAAGAGAGAGAGAGAGAGATTGTGTTTCAATAATTTAAATAAAAATTTTAGCTATAAGTATGTTATTTATGGTTATGTAAGTTTCTGTCTTTAAAGATTCTTTAGAAAGCGAAGAGATGTATCTCTTTCGTGGAGATTTGATTGTTAAATTTAGTCTGGTTGCTTATTTTAACTGCTAAGCTTGTAACTCATGAGCAATGTCAAATGATTTATAAACAGTATTGAAAGTCTAATCTTTTAAGCACATACTTTAGTTTTAAGGCATTTTTCTCATCTTTAAAGTTAAGAACCTAGAATTTATCATTTCAGTTAGCTTGTTATTTTGTGCCTGGCACAACTAAAAATTAATAGTACTTATAAGAGTCTCAATGTTTTAATACTTAGTGTTCAAATTGGCATAGATGAATATTGAAAAATTATGTCACTACCAATATTACCTATACTTACTTTTTTTTTTTTACATGTGCTCAGACAAACACATTTTGTTTCATCTATTTTGCTCTATCTCAAAGGTAACCTTTTGATTAAGTAATTACCACCCTCTTCCCAGTATTTTGTATGCTGACCAATCAGACACGCATAGGAAAACCTATGTCTGTGTGTCATCTGCCAAGAAACGGGGTAGCATGTGCGGCGACTGAGTGCTAGCTTCTGGGTAAATGATTTGTGGTTGGATCTGCTTCTCCTCTGTGGACTCTCCCAGTGGTTTGAGTGCTCAGTTCAATTTGAGATTATAAAAGCCTGAAAGTGATCACAAGCTGAATTTCAATAAACTTAATTTCAATAAACTTAATTTATGAGGAGTGTGCAGCTAATTTGTTGACAGCTTTAAATTGTAAGCACTTCTTTCAATAGTAAATATATCAGAACAGCTTTGTTTTTCTCATAAGAGATTCAGCACCTTGAAACAAAGGTTTGCTATAAAACAAGCTCTCCAACAAACATCTGCTCCCTGTCTCTAATGACCTGAGACAGGTGACAGAGAGCTCTGGCTGTTCAAGCTAGATCTTCAGATTTTGGCAATGGAGAAAAAATAATTCTTTACATTCATAGAAGTGAATGGACTAACAATCTTCTTTAAAAGTTAAAAACATCAGACCTGTTTCAGATTATACTTAACTAGTCTGGAGTCTATTCTATGGCCCAATATAAGTCTAAAACTATAAATCTGAATAAAATATTTGATGTTCCAATTTTTATGCTGTTTAAATATTTGTGTATTTAATGTTTTTGGAGATTCACTAAGCATTTAGACTTTATATAATTTTACATTATAAAAATTAGACAGGCACAGGAGTGAGAAAAAGTAGGCTTACAGTTCTAATACAAATAAATAATATAGAAGTAAATAATTACATAAGAATAAACTCTGTTTTGAGTACTCACCGCTGTAAATCTTCTTTAGCCCACCCATATATAGATAATCTTTCCTATAGAGGACTCCATGATCTATAAATATTCACTTGTCAATATTTGTAGGAATATAGACAGTTAATGAAAAATACTATGCAAAAAAAAATTAAACTAAAAAAAAAAAAACAAAGAAAAAAACATGAAAATGTACACAAAATCACTATTGACCAGATACCTGCATTGAGATATCATTATACGTCCACTCACAGGATTAACAAAAACTAGATGTGTGAAATAGAAACTGTGAGAAGGTATGTGGAACACTGCTGATGGGGATATACATTGTTAAACTTTTTCAGATTTTCTTATAATGATGAAGGTACATCTGTGCTTAGGATGACTTAACAACTCCACCCCTGATCATATACCAACTCTGTTACGTAGGAATATAATGCAAGCCCCATGTATAAATTTAAATTTTCTAGTATCCACATTAAAACACAGGTAATACATCCCTGGCCCATGTGGCTCAGTTGGGTGGGTGTCCTCTGTCCCACCAAAATGTTGCAGGTTCTATTCCTGATTTCAGGCACCTTCCCTGGTAGGCCACCTGATCAATGTTTCTCTTTATCCCTCTCCTTTCCTCTCTCTCTTTAAAAATCAATAAAAGTATTTAAAAATAGTTTATACAATTTTGATAATATATTATACGTAATTCAATATATCTAAAATATCATTTGATATATATCCTATCTAATAAAAGAGAAATATGCAAATTGACCGTACCTCCGCCATGCCCACCAGCCATGCCCACCACCCAATCAGGAGCAGATAAGCAACTAAACCCAACCAAGATGGCTGCGACCACAGACAGCAGGAGGGAGGCTTGGATTTCCCCAGCAATGGAGGAAACCAAGCTTTCTGTCTACCCTTGCCAGACTAGGCCTCCATTCAGGCTACAAAGTTTCAATGATAGAAGAGAAATAAATCCAAACAGAAATGGCGACAGCCATGGAGCTGGAAAGGGCTGGAGGCTAGCGTGGCCCCTGGAGATTGAGGAAGCCAAACTTCTGAATCACTGGCCTGCCTCCACTTAAGGCTACAAAGTTTCATTATAGAAGATACATAAATTCCAACAGAAATGGCTGCTGCCAGGAAGGAAGCTGGAGGCTTGACTCCACTCCAGGCTACAAAGTTTCAATTGTAGAAGGTAAATAAATCCCAGATACCAGGACCTCCACTTGGGTCACCGGGGGGCATGGCCAGCCTGCAAACTACCACAGGCCCCTCTCCCAGGCCACCACACATCCCAAGGGAACCCGGACCCTGATTCAGGACACCCTTCAGGGCAAACCAGCTGGCCCCCACTCATGCAACAGGCCTCTATTCAATCTAATAAAAGAGTAATATATAGATTGACCATCATCCAACACATAAGATGGCTGCCCCCATGTGGTCAAAGATCCTGCCCCCATGTGGACACAAGATGGCCAAAACAAGATGGCCATCAGGAGAGGGCATTTTGGAGGGACCAAGCCTGCAAGGAAGAGCAGTTAGTGAGTTAGGGGATGACAAGGCCAGCAGGGGAGGGCGGTTAGGGGTAATCAGGCTGGTAGGGGAGCAGTTAGGCATTGATCAGGCTGGCAGGGGAGTGGTTAGGCAGTAATCAGTCTGGCAGGCAGAAGCAGTTAGAAATAATCAGGAAGGCAGGCAGGTGAGCAGTTGAGGGCCAGCAGTCCTGGATTGTGAGAGGAATGTTGACTGCCCGTTTAGGCCCATCCCTCGAGGGGCCCCAGATTGGAGAGGGTGCAGGCTGAGCTGAGGGAATTTTGTGCACATGGCCTCTACTGTGATATAAAAGTATTTAAGGTAATTTTACATTCTTTTTTTTTATACCATCTTCCAATTGAGATGTCTCTTTTATATGTAAAGCAATCCAAATCAGAACAACCACATTCCAAATGCTTAAGCTTCTTGTAACCACTGTCTACAGTACTGAACATGCAGTCTGAGAAAAATCTTTCATCTATGCATCAGAAAACATGTGCAAGAATTTCATAGGGACATTGTTATTAATAGTTTATATTGGTCGAGAATGAATGAGTAAGTGAAAGAGAGCCCATTACAGTGATCTCAAAGAAGACATTTAAAATAGAAAGCTACTGCCGAAACTGGTTTGGCTCAGTGAATAGAGCATCAGCCTGCAGACTGAAAGGTCCCAGGTTCAATTCCAGCCAAAGGCATGCACCTTAGTTGCTGTTACATCCCCAATAGGTGCTGTGCAAGAGGCAGCTGATCGATGATTCTCTTTCAGCGATGTTTCTAACTCTCTATCCCTCTCTCTTCCTCTCTGTAAAAAATCAATAAAATATATTTTTAAAAAAAATAGAAAGCTACTTACATCAGTGTTGAAAGTGCTAAAAACTCCCCAAACAAACTAATAAGCCAAACTAGAGATAAGCGACAGCAGTAAGTAGCTGCATCTCTCAGGCTGGTAGAATAAAAATAAAATGATGTTCTTTATGATGAGGTCCAAACTCCTTAGAGTCACTTATAAAATTTTTAATGGTCTTGTCCTATATGTTTCTCCATTTTCAACTCTAAAAACTCCCTACTCTCTCCATTAAATGCCAACCATATCAACCACATACATTCCCCAGGATAGGCTCTTTTATTTCACACCTTTGTGTCATTGCACAAACAGTGTAAGTAGCAGGAAATACTCCTGCTGATACCATAACTTAACCTAGTTATGAATACTGGAAAGCAGCAAAGGGAACACCAAATATTACAGCCATGTTATTTATACAGTTTGGCCAAGAGCTGAAGTTTGACACTCCCCAGGTCTATTCCCTGCAGATTCATGGGATAAGAGCCTGAACAGGGGAAGAATAGGCACAGATCTAGTAAGGTCTGGATAAAATGGGGAAGGAAGTTGGCTGTAAGTCACACTGGGAACAGACATTGGCCAGAGTAGGCATGGCCACTGTAAGCATGGGAATATTTGAGCTACTTAATCTCCTAAACAAAGGAGTTTACTCTCTTGCCACTTGGTGTGTTGCTCTTAACTCCTGGCCTGCAGGACTCTGATGCTCCTATATCTGCTAGCATGGCCTAACACCATGTGACCATACACACAATGGACTAATGGACGGCAACTAGCTTAATGCTACAATGGGCTCAATTACACCTGGGATGGAAACTTTGGATGCTGGCTATGCTATTAGCTCTGCTGAATCCTGAGCTGCACATCTTCCAGGACTGACTCAAGGGAGATGGGGGTTTGGAAACCCAATAATGTAATTCCATGCAAATAAAAATCAGTCACCCCCCCCATGCAGGTCCCAGAAAATTATTTTCCTTAAGCTATAGTAAAAAAAAAAAAACTCCATTCCCACCAGCAACAGAGAAAGACCATCCAATGGCACTACCAACATTTCTCCTGATCATCTTCTGCTTCCTCTAGCCTCAGGCAGATGCCAACTTCTTCACTAAGATTGTGCCAATCTTTTCACCCTCCACGAGCTACGCTGAGTTAACCATGTTGTATATGACATAGCACTCCTAGGCAAACTCTCATTAGACATTTATCATATATTTTTGTGATATTGGTTTTACTTTCTCCACTGTGTCATAGTATGTTTGAGAGTAGGTATTTCAATAATTTTTGTAGCACCAGCTGCTGGCACATTATAGATGTGAAAGCAACACTTAGGAGTGAACTGGATAATTGAAATGTTAAAAAACAACAACAGCCCAGCCTGCGTAGCTCAATGGTTGAGTGTCGACCTATGATCCAGGAGGTCATGGTACAATTCTGGGTTGGGGCACATGCCTGGATTGAGGCTTGATCCCCAGTGTGGGGCATGCAGCAGGCAGCCGAAAAATGATTCTCCTTCATCATTGATGTTTCTGTTTCTCTCTGAAATCAATAAAAATATTAAACAACAACACATAACACAAACATGTTTATGATTTTCAAAAGACTTAGTGAACAGTATACTTTCTTTTTTAAAAATATATATATTTTATTGAGTTTTTTACAGAGAAGAAGAGAGAGGGATAGAAAGCTGGAAACATCGATGAGAGAGAGTCATCCATCAGCTGCCTCTTGCACACCCCCTACTGGGGACATACTCGCAGCCAAGGTACATGCATGCCCTTGACAGGAATTGAACCTGGGATTTTTCAGTCCTCAGGCCTACGCTGTATCCACTGAGGCAAACCGGTTTCGACAATACTTTCTATAATGACATTAGTTTCAATGATTTGGACTAGTGGAGACAGAGCAAAGTATAATGAAACTCTAGGTAATCAATGCAATCTGCACATTAATTTAGAAAATATTACTTATTTTATATATTTGTAGCTTAATAATACATCATAGTTCAAGTATTATACAAATTAAAAATTTTTACATAACAGAGAAATAAAGTGAAATTTAAAATGTCCTTGTAACTATAGAAACAATTCAAAAAAGTATATGTTAATTGCCTTTCAATAAATAGTAAAGGTTGAATTTATTTTTGAAGCTTTTTTTTCCCTGTTTGTTGTATATGATATAAAAATAACTTCTGGGAACTATTACTCTTTTTTTATTTTTTAAAAATATTTTAATTTTTTAAATTTTTTATTGATTTCAGAGAGGAATGGATAGAGAGAGATAGAAACATCAATGATCAGAGAGAATAATTGATTGGCTGCCTCTTGCAGGCCCTGTAATAGGAATCGAGCCCACAACCCAGCCATGTGCCCTTGACTAGAATTGAACCAAGGACCTTTCATTCCATAGGCTGATGCTCTATCCACTGAGCAAAATGGGCTAGGGTGGCTTCTATTGCTCTTTTAGAGAGAGAAAGGGAGAGGGAAAGAGAGAGAAACATTGATGAGATTCTATCTCTTGCACACCCCCTACTAAGGATCAGTCCCACAAACCCAGGCATGTGCTCTGGGAACCACTGAACTCTCTGTGCATGGGATGATTCTCAATCAACTGAGTCACACTGGCCAGGGCTAAAAATAGACAGATTTAAAAATTTGTTTCAAGTTTTCTATCTGGCTGCTTATTTTCATCAAAAATATTAGGTGTGTTTCAAGACTTAACTTTGTTTTATATAAACTATATTCGTTAGCCAAAAAAACAAAAACAAAACTCTCAAACCCATTAAATGTCAAACAAAAATGGAGGCTTCTAAATAAAGGATATATAATAAGTCTGGCCAAAGTCAAAGATCTAGAATTAATCTCATCTAGATAAAATGATCTGGATTCCTTTTATGTCCTTAATAATCAGTCTTTTCCTTGTTAACTGTTTTATTGTTAATTGTTGCATTCTTACCTTATTCCTTAAGTTATTTAGAGGAAATTGTAGGTTTCCCTCTTTGGGACTGGAGAGAGTCACTCAGCACTCTTTGGTGTAAGGATTCCTTGAGAGATACTTCTTCTAGCACCAGGTATGACCGGTGATGGTGCTGGGGAGCAGGTCAGCTGGGATACTATGAAAACCTGCTCTCCATGGTTTTTATTGTGTAAAATGTGATTTTCTGCACTTCACATTTTGTTAGTTTGATTGGTGTGGCTGGAATTCCTATCTCCCAATTGATTTTGATTATTTAAAAATTCTTTTTTTTTTTAAATCATTAAAATAAATTTGTTTTGGTCATTTATGTATAAAATCTGATTAATTCTCCAGGTGAATAGATTTGAGAAACTTTAACTAAATGGATGTTCTTAAAATATTTGCAAAATATACTTACATTTTATGTTGGTATATGCAGAAATGTACAGATATAGATGGTCAAGTCTATCTCTAACTTTACCAACATTCTAATTTAGCTTATCTCACAATTTCATGAATCATACAAGACATGGAGAGTATATGTAATTTAATGTGATTTTTTTCAAGGGATAATTTTTAAATATATTTTTTATTGATTTCAGAGAGGAAGGAAGACAAAGAGAGAGAGAGAGAGAGAGAGAGAGAGAGAGAGAGAGAGAGAGAGAGAGAGAGAAATCTCTCATTGATGATGAGAGAGAATCTGTGATCGGCTACCTCCTGCACACCCAACACTGGGGAGTGAATTTGCAACCCTGGCATGTGCCCTGATCAGGAATCCAACCATGGCGTCCTGGTTCATAGGTCTACACTCAACCACTGAGCCACACCAGTTGGTCAGTAAGAGATAATTTTTGAGAAATAAAACATGAGAAGTTAAATTTATTACATTATTCTGTATTTTGGGGAAAATCAAAATAGAAAATATAAAGACTCAAAGTATTCTATATAATAAAAGCCTAATACATGAAGTGTCCCACTGTTCATTTGACTATTCAATCAGTTGCTATGACACACACTCCAATCAGTAGGTTCACTTGCTGTTGGGGTCCAGCCAATCAGGACCTGGAGAGATAGTCCAGGTATGCCCTGGAGCCCTCCTGTGGTCCCTCCCCATCCCCAATCATGCACCAGGGGGTTCCTTGGCCTGGTCTGAACCCTCTCACAATCTGGAACACCTTAAGGGATGTTATCCATTTTCAGCCTGATCCCCTCAGGCCAGGCCAAGGGATCCCTCCAGTGCATGAATCCATGCACCAGGCCTCTAGTATTTTACTAATGTGGTATATATTTAAAATAATTTATAAATTAACCCAACACTAGATTTAATAAAATGCACTGTTCTATATGCTTCCAGTTTGGCCAGAATATTATTGTTAATTTTCGACACACATGAAAACCATGAGATTATATTGAAAAAAAAATAGTATTTCTTAAAGCTTGTAAAATTGAGATTGCCACTGTTCCTGAGAGAAAATATGTATGAATAAACTTGGTTAAGTTAAACCAGTTATCACTACCAACTATCGCTATGTCAGATGAAATAGGCATTGGCTAATGGCCTTCAACTAAGAACATCTTGGAGAGAATACAATTAAGGATGCAATCTATAGATGGAAAAAGAGAACAAAATTATTTAAGAAGTATTAAAGAAATAATTAACATGCAAATTTGAGAAATATTTGCCTTATTAATATAAAACTTTTAAATTTACCTAAAATATATTTTGTACTTTTGATATTCAGCCCATGACTAAAATACATGTGTTTTTTGTAATTTTTGCTTTAATTTGCTTTTCTTTGTAGATGGGAAATACCTAAGATACTTTTGAAGATTTTTTTGTTGTTTGCTGTCAGATTTCTTATTCAATTATATTGGTAAAGCTGGGCCAGTAGCAAAAAAGAAAAAAAGAAAATTATATTTCCCTGGGAAACAAAGCATGTTCAAAAGGCAGAAAATCTCTTTAAACTTCATGGGAATTCTCTTTATTGCAGCTACAAGGGGTTTTCTTCATTCATCTCCACTTTAGAAAACAAACTGTGCCATCTCCATGTACAGTTTTCAATTTATTGTTTTTAGAAGTGCCAGGTTATTTTTACTCCCATAAGGGAAAAAGCAAAAACAAAAACAAAAACAAAAACAAACCCTATATCATATTGACTTGGCTACCAAAGGGATTCCAAACAAAGCCCATAGTCATATGCACCATTTTTATTTTATGAACAAAGTTGTTTCTTTTGGCTTCCAGATCACCAAGAAATTAGCTCAGTGGAAGTTTTACCAAAACCAGAGGGATATAAAGTAATTCACAACTCTACTGACTTTTATATTATGTTGAAATTTGTGAAATTTGTATAGAATGTAAAAGTCTTTGCTTCTCTGCAGTTTTAACATTGTGCTCTGACTCTTGCATAATAAGTGGAAATAATAATGGAACATTGGTAGGTAATCAGCCCATATGGTTGCTTATCATATGATGAGGGCTGTGCATTAACCTGTTCTCACAAGAACAGATGCTTACAATAAAATAACATTTCAAATGCAGTCCCTATGAATACATTTCTAATCACTACTTTTGTGTTGTTCAACATTTTATAGAGTGTATATGTTATTTTGACTTTTATATTCAGAGGAAAGAGGAGAAAAATTATATCATTTTCTGACTGTTTCCTAATAAAAATGTAGGTTTCTTCTATTAAGTATTAGCATATTTATATAATAAAAATAAAATTCTAATGTTCAAAATTCTGAATTTAGAAAATTTAAAAACACAGAAACCTGGTGATCTATAAATAAAGAAACATATGCTCAGAATTTTGGCAAATAGGTGAGCAAAAGTTGATTTACAGTTGTTTGAATGTAAATAATACAATAATTAATAAATAATAATATAAGAATAAACTCTGCATTTTGCCTACTCACCAACTTTGCCCCACCCTGTATAATGTAACAAAAATAAAGGCTTCTGATATCTCTGTAGGTTAAAAAAGCAAATCATCTTAGTTCAGGATTATTTTTTTTAATATATTTTATTGATTTTTTACAGAGAGGAAGGGAGAGAGATAGTTAGAAATGTCCATGAGAAAGAAACATCAACCAGCTGCCTCTTGCACACCCCCTACTGGGGATGTGCTCACAACCAATGTACATGCCCTTGACCAGAATCGAACCTGGGACCTTTCAGTCCACAGACCGATGCTCTACCACTGAGCCAAACAGGCTTTGGCAGGGTTATTTTTATTAAAATTCATTCCTGCCTTTAAAAAATCTATTTTGATATGAATTTGAAATACCATTTTTCTATATAAATAAATTTACATGATTACAATTACTTTCTTTAAGGCATAAAAATTAAGTGAATGGAGTTAAATGCAAATTGCACCTAAATGCAAAATGTAACTGTGTGTGTGTGTGTGTGTGTGTGGGGGGGGGGGTTGTTTGTTTTTTTTGTTTTGTTTTGTTTAGGGAATTTTCTTTCTTTCTTTTTTTTCTTTCTTTCTTTATTTTTTAAATCAATCTTTATTGTTCATATTATTACAAAGGTTCCTCATTTCTTCCCCCCTCCACCAGGTTCCCGCCCCACCCTCTGCCCTTTCCCCACCCCCAATTGTTCTCATCCATAGGTGCACAGTTTATGTTCAGTCTCTTCCACCATCCACCACTCCCCACTTCCCGAGAATTGTCAGTCCCCTCCCCTCCCGTATCTCTGATTCCATTATAATCAACAGTTAATATTGTTCATCAGGTTTTTTAATTTCCTTGTTTGTTTGTTTTTTAATTAATAAACTTTTATATTTTTAAGAATAAATTTTAAAATCTAATAATTTTAAACCTTGTTTTTTCTGCCCTGGGAACTGAGAAGCAAACTTGTTTACATGTAAACTTGCCCTTAGGCTATCAAAAGATGTAGTCTTCAAGTGTAAATGAACACATTGTTTAAAGATAGCAGATGGCTGGAATTGGATTACCTGTTCTGTGTGGGAAGGGCTTGTCCTCCCCTTTCTCCATTAAAATCAAGGTGTTAGCTTTAAAACCTCTTTTTTGGCAAGAGGCCTTAAACTTTCAGAACTTTAAATCAATTACTTAGCATTTTCTCAAATCAATAATACCTCCACATGCCCAAGGATACACTTCACACAAGACACTTCCAAATAGATCAATCAACCTCATCCAGACCCCACACAAGGTACTCAGAGATCAACACCCCAGCGCTACAATAACTTACACATTCAGATCTAAGCCTTCATCACTTGATTCAGCAGACCCTCAAGTTTCCCCAAAAATTTCCAGCCATGTCTAAGAAGGGGGCATGGGCAGGTGAGGAGCAAGCTGTTTGGGGCCGGCTGCTCCGGGCCTGGCCTCTGTTGCTCAGGTCCGCTCCACAACCAGCTGCTCCAGGTCTGGCCACTGCTGCTTGGGCCCGGTTGCTGCTGCTCTGGACCTGGCTTCTTATTGATTAAGGTATCACATATTTGTCATCATCCCCCCCCCCCATTCCCATCCCAAACCCCTCCCCATGCATGTCCCCACCCCCCTGTTGTCCATGACCACTGGTTAGGTTCATATGCATGCACACAAGTCCTTTGGTTGATCTCTCTCCCTTATCCCTACCCTCCTCTTCCTTCTCTCTGAGGTCTGACAATATGATTGATGCTGTTCTTGTTCATCAGTCTATGCTGTTCATCCTTTCCCCTAGATGAGTGAGCTCATATGATATTAGAAATATACTTATAAGAACTGAAAATGAGACAAGCAATAATGGTTATGCTGAGAGGCAAATGAATCAGTCTATAGTGAGTTTCTTTCTGGACCAACAGTTCTTTTGAGTCCCAATTTCTATGTTAAACAGTAACTGTGTGTTTTATGAAAATAATCTGGTTCATCAGGTAATCCAAGGCAGATAGATTTACTGGCAATATAAAAAAAAAAAAAAAAACAGACCTGGTGCATGAAATTCATATGGGAGGTGGGGGGGTGTTCCTCGCCCAGCCTGCACACTCTCTAATCTGGGACATCTCTCTCACAATCCAGGACTGTTGGCTCTCAGCCACTTGCCTGCCTGCCTGCCTGATTGTACCTAACTGCTTCTGCCTGCCAGCCTGATCACCCGCTAACCACTACACTGCTAGCCTGATTGATGCCTAACTGCTACCTGGCTGGTCCAATAGCCCCTGATACACTTCCCTGCTGGTCTGCTCACCCCTAACTGCCCTCTCCTGCAGGCCTAGTCCCCCACCAACTGCCCTCCTCTGATGACCTGGTCTCCCCCAACTACCTTCCTCTGCCGGCTTGGTCACCCCTAACTGCCTTCCCTGCTTGCCTGATCACCCACAACTGCCCTCCCCTACAGGCTTGTGTCCCCCCCCTCCCCCTCTGCCCAACTACCCTTCTTTGTAGGCCTGGTTTTCCCCAATTGCCCCCCTGCAGGTTTGGATACTCCCCAACTGCCCTCCCCTGCAGGCCTGGGTCCTCCCCTCCAACTGCTCTCCCTTGCTGGCCGGATCGCCCACAACTTCCCTCCCTAGTCAGCCATCTTGTGGTAGTCATCTTGTGTCCACATGGGGTAGCCATCTTGTGTGTTGGAGTGATGGTCAAGCTGCATATTACTCTTTTTTTTTTAGATAGGATGGGGCAGTCTTAACTGGTTTTACTTAGTGGATAGAGTATCAGCCTGTGGACTGAAGGGTCCCAGGTTTGATTCTGTTCAAGGGCATGTACCTTGGTTGCAGGCACATCCCCAATAGAGGGTGTGCAGGAGACAGCTGATCAATGTTTCTCTCTCATCAAGGTTTCTAACTCTCCATTTCCTCTCTGTAAGAAATCAATAAAATATATTTTTTTTTTAAAAAAGGGAAAAACAATAGCTGGAGGAATATGAAAGTATCAGATAAGCCGTGGGTTTATGTATTGCATCAGTAATTCTTCTGGACTGAGTTTCTAAGCAAAATATATCTTTGCTGTCAGTTTTGCAGGTACTAAGCTGTATAATTGGTAGAGTTATTCCAAAATTTAAAATTGAAGAAACAATTAAACAAGTGAAAAGAAACATGCTGCTCAAAAGAAAGAGACTAATTTTAAAAGTGCACTTCACCATTATTATATTTAAATAAGGTTTTTGATCACTTGATCTGACCCTGCATGGTGCATAGCAACTGCACTTGCAAAGTATATTCGAATGAAGATTATAATAATTTACTAAGAGTTGCTGCAGGGGATTAGGGAACTTGGAAGGCCAACCCTGTACTTCTATAACAGACACCACTGCCAGATAATTAACCTTGCTGTTTGTTTAGCATCCACCAAATGCTTCATTACTGATTCAGTCAATTATCTCCTGGTAATGACCGCTACAGAAGGTAGAATTGCTTAATTAAAATTATTTAGACCAAGAAGGAACTTTGATTGGGCCATGCATATTAGAAAGGCTTGATTAATCTCCATGAGATACACTCAACACATTTAAAGATTTGATTCATTATATAAAAATGCCAAATTCATTCTTGTTACAATAAAAAATATTTTTCCTTTAGCCACTTAAAAAATAAGACTGTAAAAAAAAAAGTGGCTGAAAAGTAGCCTCTTTAGTCTTAATTTTACTACAGGGAAATTTGAAGGGTGAAAATAGAATTCTATTGATTTCATAAGATGCAATTGATATAAATTAGCATTTTTATTGTTTGAAGGAATTATATGCACTCAGGCAAACAAACTTGTCACTGTGGTGCACACCAGTTGAAAGATGGAAATATATTTTAACTTCATCTTTTGTTATAAGTATCCACAGGTGAATTTCCTAGTTCTTTCATCATATTAGCATGGTGATCTGTTTTGAATAATAGCCTGTTGATACTCTTTGTGCTTGAGTCAGAATGTATTGGGTTTAGAACAAATCTATTTCAGCACCAGTAGCAGTTCTAGTGTCTAGTCTGCTTTCTTTTAAGTTAACTTTTTTTTTTTTCTAGTTAAAAATAGAGCTCATTGTTTTGCCTCATTCTCATCTCTGACTAAATTACAGAATAATATTTTGTTTCCTTAGCTTTCAAAATAAAAATTCTCAAGAGAATTTATTAAGGTACAATCAAGTAGGATTTGACTATTTCTTTTTTGTTGTTTTTATTTTTTGGTGCAGAGACGAGTTTTCAATTGTTGTTAGTAACTGCATTAGCTTTCCAATAAATACAGTTAATTTTTTTAATGAGCCAAAAAGTAATAGAACAAATGTATTAATTTCTGATAGGATTACTTTGAATCTAAATATAATTTAGGAAATTACTGCTCCAAGG
Organism: Pipistrellus hanaki; assembly: GCF_964339955.1. NCBI lineage: Eukaryota > Metazoa > Chordata > Mammalia > Chiroptera > Vespertilionidae > Pipistrellus > Pipistrellus hanaki. The sequence goes on along the minus strand of NC_140504.1, from coordinate 70,317,438 downwards.
CAATTAAAGGGCATCTCAGAAGTTTTTAGATATTATACAGATTCTCCCAATAACTCTACCCTTCTTATAAGGATCAAGGTTTCAATGGGCATTTCAGTTTTTACTGTAGAAATATTGGCAATATTGACAACACAATACAGTTCTACTACTTAAGAGTGAAATAAAAGCACTGTGATTATCCTTCAACATGGAACCTATATTGTGACTATCCGATTCTATGTATAGGGTTCTTTCCTGGAAAAGGGACAACTGATATTCAAGAAAACATAGTTGAGGAAAATACCATAGAGCTGTTTTACTTGAAAAACTATACATAGACACACTTTTTTTGTCTTCCACAACTAAGAAAGTAATAGCATTCTTACATGCTAAAATAACAACAACAATAAAAAACAAAACAACAACCCAAAAACTTAATATTCTGGAAGAGTGCATTCCCCAACATCTTGCAGAATCATATATTATCTTTTTGAGAAGCTGAATATGATGGTCATGTTCCCAAGAATGCAACTTAGATAGCAACTTAGATAGAAATAAGTAGATAACTAAAATATATCTATGATCGGTTTTTAATATATCCATAGAAATAAATAAACCAACAAAATTGCTTCAATATAACTCTTATAATCTATAATAATAAAAGTGTAATATGCTAATTATACCAGATGTCTTTCTGGATGACCTTCCAGATGAAGCCAGGTTTGTGAGAGCCACGCCCCTTGCATGAATTTTGTGCATTGGGCCTCTAGTTCAATATTGTAATAGCATGAAAACAATGAGATTCTGAAAATAAGTTGTATTTACTGATAATACATTACACATTAAAATTTGAAGAAACAAGCTTAAGTAATGTTGGTAAGAAAGCTTTCTGCTCTACATGACTGTAATAGAAAAAAATAAAATTGGAAGGTGAATCCAAGCATAGAGAACACAGACAACAGAAAATTAAAAGAAACTGCAGAAGATCCTGGCCAGGATAGCTCTTTGGGTTGAACATTGTTCTTTGCACCAGGAAGTCACTGGTTTGATTCCAGTTCCAGGCATAAGTCCAGGTTACAGTCTCAGTGCCCAATAGTGGGCCTGTAGGAGGTAACCAATCAATGTTTTTCTCTCATCAATGTTACTATCTCTCCTTCTTCTTTCCTCTCTCTGAAATCAATAAAAAACTATTTTTAAAAAAGAAATTTCACAGGAGATAGAGTAAATATAAGAGTAGGAATTCCTACAATAGAAAACAAATATTGTAATAGAAAATTACAAATGTTATTCAAACACTAAAACAAGAAACTTTTAGCATATTTGGTTAATCAAATCAGAAAGCACAGATAAGGAATACGAGAGTAAGTGGTCACATAAATTATAACTGAACATAGATTTTACATAAGAAAAAAATAACATAAAAAAATAGACAAGCCAATATTAAAAAGTATATTAAATGGGCAATTTCAAAGAGAATTATACCTAAAAATTGACTTTAAAGTCATACTCAATGATTTTTGGAAAGAAATATATCGATTCAGTGGAGAAAAAAACTGTTGTTTTGTTTTCCCCCCATTAATTTAATTGTATATATAAACCTTTTAAAATATGAAATTGCTCTTAGTCACTCACTTTTTATTTATAAAAACATTAAAATAAAAAATCTATATAATTGAACTTAATCTGAGAAACTCTACACGCAGAAACTATTAAAAGTATAAAGTATAATTGTGGTTGAAATAAATATTGCTTTTACACACTGACTATGCATAAGTTTTAAAAAATGTATTTTTTGCCCTGGCCAGATGGTCAGGCTGGGGAATCAATCGTCCTGAGCACCAAAAAGTCGTGGGTTTGATCATCAGTTAAGGTTCCTGCTGGAGGCTATAGACAGATGCCCCCCTTCCTTTCTCTCTCTAATAAATAAAAACATATAGTTGGGTAAGGATTTTTAAAAATATTTTAAAAAGTATATTTTTAAATGCTGAGATGTAAAACTATGGTTGCCAATAAACATAAATGGGAAAAAATTGTATAAAATTTTAAGATTTTATTTAGAGACATACAAACATTTTTGAATAAATAAAAATATATGTACTACATTTATGAAGATTAAATATTATGAAGATACTTATTCACCTCAAATTAATCTTTGAATCTGGCTAAATCCAATACAAAATTATTCAAAGAAATTGACAAGTTGATAATAAAAGTTTTCTGGAACAGAAAAAAAAAGTGAGTTAAGAAGTCTTACTACAGCAATAGAAATTTATATGAATGATATATTATTTATTAAATTATTATTAGATTTTTTATTCATATATTAAAGAGTAATATTGAATCTCTATTTTGCACCATACACAAAATTGGTTTTAGGTGAATATATATGGCAAAACTTTAAAATGTTTGGAAGAAAATAAAGTAGTTTGTGGCACAGTAAATTTATTACACACAAAATAAGACTGAAAGATACAATTATAGTTGGCCCTTGAAGACCATGAGTTTGAACTGCATGGGTCCATTCATATGTGGAATTTTTTCAACAAACATACAGTTGGTCCTCCTTATCCCTGTAGATTCAACTGTTATAGATCAAAAACAATATTTTTGATCCATGATTAGAAATCCGTGGATGCAGAGGGTCAACTGTATGCATTGTTTTGCATCATTTTATATTGGGGACTTGAGCATTCATAGATTTTACTATCCAACTAGGGACCCTAGAACCAATCTCCCATGGATGATACTAAGGATGACAAGTTTTGGAGAAATCATCAATTATAGGTGGTTTTCAACTGAGTGGGTGTTGGCACCCCTAACTTCTTCATTGTTCCAAGATTCAGCTATATTGTAAGATAAAAATATTTTGTACAATAAAAATATATCATAAAATGTGATAAAATAAGATATACATTGGAGAAAGAATTTAGAGCTTTAATAGTACATGAAAAAATTATTAGCATCTACAATATATGAGGATCATCTAGAAACTTAAATATTAAAATATTAAAAGTTCAATGAAAAAAAAATTAAAATATGGCTAAAGGTCATGAACCAAAGAGAAATCAACATCTGAAAAATATTTGCTGGTACAGAGCAATAAAAATTAAAGCATCAATGCAATACCATTTCAAATTCATCTATTGACAAAACATTGAAGTATGTTAACTAGGCAACTTAATATTAAGTATGTTAATTGATAGGGAGAGAACATTCACAGATTTCCCACATAATGTTGTGTAATCACTTTGAAAATCTAGAATTTTTTATAGTATTTAAAAATATTTAAAAAAAATAAATAAATGATCTATCAACATGGATTTATCTTATAAACACAATATTATATTTAAAAGAAGCTACAAAGCAATACATTTTATATGATCATAGTTAAACTAGAGGCTTGGTGCATGAAATTTGTGCACTGGGAGGGGGTCCCTCAGTCCAGCCTGCACCCTCTCTAATCTGGGAACCCTCAAGGGATGTCTGACTGCCATTTTAGGCCCGATCCAGGTGGGATCGGGCCTAAAAGGGCAGTTGGAACCCCTTTCACAATACAGGACTGCTGGCTTCCAACTGCTTGCCTGCCTTCCCTATTGCCTCTAACGGCTTCTGCCTACCAGCCTGATTACACCCTAATCACTCACATGCCAGCCTGATTGATGTCTAATTGCTTCCCTGCCAGGCTGTTTGCCCCCAACTTCCCTCCTCTGTCAGTCTGTTCACCCCTAACTGCCCTCTCTTGCAGGGTTGATCACCTCCAACTGCCCTTCCTTGCCGGCCTGGTCCCTCTCAACTGCCCTCCCCTGCTGGCCATCTTGTGGTGGCCATCTTGTGTCCACATGGGGGCAGCCATCTTTGACCACATGGGGGCAGCCATCTTGTGTGTTGGAGTGATGGTCAATCTGCATATTATTCTTTTATTAGATAGGATAGAGGCCTGGTGCATGGGTGGGGGCTAGCTGGTTTGCCCTAAAGGGTATTCCGGATTAGGGTGGGGGTTCTCTTGGGGCATGGGGTAGCCTGAGCGAGGGGCCTGTGGTGGTTTGCAGGCCAGCCATGCGCCCTGGTGACTCAAACAGAGGCCCTTGTACCTGGAATTTATTTATATTCTACAATAGAAACTTTGCAGCCTAGAGCGAAGCCAAGCTTCCTGCTTAAACTGGGTAATATCCCCATGTCTCACCCTTTTCTCAACCAAACAGAAGTAATTATTTATATTTTGTACTTCCTTATGTCCTCATCAATGCATAAAACTACATAATTATTTAAATACCTCTGATAAGAACAATGAAGAATCATATGATAGTCTAAGAAATAAAATGTCAAGTAAGTCTCAAATTATTGAATGCTTTGAATAACCATGAAAGATCACTAAACAACAGGAAATTTAATAATACTAAGAATTTTACCTATAGACTAGAGGAAAATATTATTTTATTCTTTTAAGGCTAGATTACCCTTTATCTTCCTACCATTCAAAGATTTTTGAAGGTGGCTAAAATTGTGAGAATACTGCAAAAATAAAAGCAGCTTTCTGAAATCTATGTACATCTTCAAGAAAAATGTACACCCTTGATAGAAGTTTAAGTTATCATCCTACATGCTTCCCCTGTGATTGCTGGGCTTTGGGAAGATAATAAAGTAATCCAAGGCCATGCTTTGCATGTTAGTCTTTTTCACAATGTTACAACTCCGGTCCTATAGGAAACAAAGTGCAGGCCAACCAGGATGCACTCCAAAATGTTGAGAGTGTTTGGCCACAGAGATTAGGCTTATCAGTAACATTTCTTTCCTCTATATGACTCTGCATAATTTGTGATTTTTAATCTTTGGAGCTTAGAAAAACAACTTTGGTTTGATGATCACCTTAAGAATATTAACTCTATTATTATTATGAAAAAAAGGAGTTTATCTGGTTTTCTTTCACTTTCCCCACCTTTCAATCCTGTCTACTCTTTCTTTCCTGAATCTGTTTGCATGGTTTCATTTGTGTTGTTTGTTCTTCCTAGAACACCTTATACTTGCTCAGTCTTTGACAGTATCTGCCTAACTAACAGTCCTCGACAGTGTCTGCCTAACTTTTCAAGTCATTTCATGAACACTTTAGTGCTTAGTGGTGTTTATTATATTTAACTAGAGGCCCAGTGCATGAAATTCATGCACTTGCGGGGTGTCCCTCAGCCTGGCATGCGCCATCTTTCAGTCCATGAGCCCTCTGGGGATGTCTCCATGGAGAGCAGGCCTAAGCCAGCAGTGGAACATTCTTAATGCTGTTGTGGAGGCTGAAGAGGCTCCCGCCACTGCTGCTGTGCTGGTCAGCCATGAGCCCAGCTTCTGGCTGAGCAGCGTTCCCCCTGTGGGAGCACACTGACCACCAGGGGGTGCAGCTCTTGCATTGAGCATCTGTCCCCTGGTGGTCAGGGCATGTCATAGTGACTGGTCATCCCATCATTCAGTTGATTTGCATATTAGCCTTTTATTATATGGGATTCTTAATACCAATAGCACTTATCATCATACATTACATTGCACATAATTTCTGTAGATGTATACATGCACATATAATTCATAGTTCTGTAAAATATAGTCAAATGAGTAAGAGTGAGTCAGATGACAAGTGCAAACATGATGCCTTAGGTCAAGGGTCAATTGCTACATCTATACTAATAAAAGATAAAGATGTAAATTGACCATAACAGTGCTGACCACCATCCAATCAGGAGTGAGTATGCAAATTAATCTTGCAAATATGGCAGGCTAATTTGCATATGTAGGCACCCAGTGGGGGTCCTGGGAACATCCTCAGGACCCAGGCTGCTCTGTGCCTGTAGGCCCACACATAGGACTGAGCTGCAGGTGTCCCAGAACACCCCTGGCCACTCCTGGCCTATTGGGCTTGGAGCTGAGCATCCAGGGGCAGGGCAGCAGAAGCTTGAGGAGGACCATAGCGGAGCTGAGGGGGCCCTGCCCAAGCCACAGAACACACTTGATCAAATCTGGGAGCCCTGCCCAAGCTGAGGCAGAAGCATGATTGGAGCCAAGGGCCCTGCCGAAGCCACAGCAGAGGCTTGAAAAGGGCCTGAGCAGAGCTGGGGGGCCCTGCCCAAGCCATGGCAGAGGCTTGAGCAAGCCCGGAGACAGGGGAGTGTCCCAGCCTTGGCTTGCCTCTGCAGGTAGGTGCAAAGGAAACACTTTTTCTGACCACTCATTGGCTAAGCTCCCTGTATGCCACTGGTAATGTTCTTGGTAACGTGGGTAATAAGAATCCAAAAAGGTGATCTAGAGTTTTTCCACCACACTTCTGGAGAAAAAAAAAAAAAGAAAGGTCAGCTGCTGGAGGGCTAAGAAATGTCATATCCTGCCCTAGCTGGTTTGATTCAGTGGATAATGCCTTGGCCTGCCAACCATAGGATCTGAGTTCGATTCTCATCAAGGGCATGTACCTAGGTTGTAGGCTCCTCCCTGACTAAAGCCCAGGTCAGGGCTCATGTAGGAGGCAACTAATCAAAGTGTCCCTCTCACATTGATGTTTCTCTCTGTCTTTCCCTCTCTCTTCCACACTCTCTAAAAATCAATGAAAACATATCCTGAGATAAGGATGAAAGAAAGAAAGAAAGGAAGGAAGAAAGAAAGAAAGAAAGAAAGAAAGAAAGAAAGAAAGAAAGAAAGAAAGAAAGAAAGAAGGAAAGAAAGAAAGAAAAAAGAAAGAAAAAAATGTCATATCTTATGAAAGAGACAACTTGGAAATGCCAAAAGAAAGTTGTATGTTTTCATGGCGAAGGGACTGGAGTTCATGTTGATGAAAACACCTTGGCGGCTCTGGTGGCTTGCAGTGGCTGCAGCAGTGGGGTGATTGGGCTGGCACTTTCTCCTAATCAATCCAGTCACCTCCAGCAGAGGGAGGCCAGACTGCGGCTTAGCCCTGCTCCCCAAAAGGAGCAGGCTTAAGCCATCAGTAGGACATCCCTTAAAGGTTCCCAGTCTGTGAGAGGGGGCAGGCTGGGCTGAGGGATGCCCCCCACCAGTGAATGAATTTTGAGCACTATATATATATATATATATATATATAGAAGCCTAAGTGTCCTTTACAACCCAGAGATCAGAACAATCAGAACAACCAGAACGGCCAGTCAACCATTTGCTATGATGCACCCTGACCACTAGGGGGCAGACACTCAATGCAAGAGCTACCCCTTGGTGGTCAATGTGCTCCCACAGCCAACGTCCCATGGCCTTTCCCCTTGCTGCCCCCCCCCCCACCTCTGATAGGCCCTGATTGTCAACCAGGCAGAGGGTCCTCACCAGTGCAAGAATTCATGCACCAGGCCTCTAAGTTAAAGAATGAAAGTCCAAAAACTTAATTAAAAAACATTTTACATGTATGTAGTACATAGAAATATAGGTTATGGGAGAATTCAATCTAAAAAATAAAAAGTTTGATTTTTTTTATGCCTCACCTAATTTCTACAAAATAATAAATATCTTACTTTCAATTATCTGTATTAAGTGACAAATGAAATATTTTTAAGTTATGAATAGAAGACATGTGTGTTGCAATTTTCTCATGATTCACATGACATATAGATAATTTCATTAAAAGTAAAGATGTCACTTTAAATAAGCTCTTATCATACAAGGACTGATTTGCAACTGAGTGTCTTTTGTTTTTTTTTCTTCTTCCAAATATAATAAACTTAAAATAGAAACTGAAGAGTGAGAAAGTACAGTGGATCCAAGTACATGTTAAATATACAATTTCTGTATAAAAATAATGTACACAGTGCAAGGCACTTCAAATCTCATTTCCTCTAGAAATAGAATGTAATCAAAATGTAATGAGCATTGAAATTAATCAATTAAAAATAAATGTACATAAGAGAGAAAAGTATTTCATTCAGGCTATAATTATGTTTTCAACATTGTAAATTAATTCCTCAAATGAATACCTTTCAGTGTACCCAATTTATTATCCATTCTTGTCTTTTTATTCAAAGCTCAGTGTTTCTAAGTAGACTAAGCCATCACATTACTAAAAAGTAAAACAAAAGTATCCATTAACATGCCCTCTGATTCTCTATCATGTCAATTTTCTTGCTGATTTTTAAATGTTGAAATACAGATAAAGTACAGAAAAATAATTTTTTTTTCTAATGGCTAGACAGAAACACATGGAGCCACCTGTATTGTTGGATGAATAATTGGTAAGAACATTAATATCAACTCATTGAAAAATGAATAAGGATGGCAAATAAGGTAAATACTTATTAAGTCATTAAATAAATTAAAATTTCATTTTTCTTATAGAAAACAATTTAGCAGAACAGTGAATTGGCTGGATCTGAAGTCACATTCTATATTCTGGTTTTGATTAGTACATTTATCTCAGAGCACAATCATATCCAAACTATTTCCTTCTTTTTATTTAGTTTCCTTATCCAAAAACCATGAAAAATATATATCATAGAGTTATTAAGAGAACTAAATTAGGACATTTTTAAAGCATTTAGCTCATTGTCTACCACACAATAAGAATCAAAATATAAATTATTTTCAGTATTTAACTTAATGACTAAATAGGTTTTTTATGCTATGTCTCTTTTCATCTGACATTTTAACCTGTGACTAGATGTTATGTAATTAATCAATCATCTTTTGTGTAGCTGTAAAAAATAGTTAATTTGCTTTAGATAATGTCAGCAACCTGATGATTCTAAAACAATGGAGGAGAAGTGCAAGGAATCCAGATTCTGGAAAATATGATAGAATGAATGCTAGATAGAGAAGTACACTAATACAATAAGTAAGTTTGACACACATAATTATAAGCAAGGAAAGACAATGGAATGTTAGCCAGGGGGCATAAATTAACCTCACTTGAGGATTAAAGTTTGAGTTCTAATTTTGTGAGGCATATGGCAAAGTCTTAGGAGGACTGGCCAATTTGCAGTTTGAAAATTATATTACATTTTAATTAGAGGAAGAAAGAACTGTCTATCAATGTCTCCAGTTATTTTCTTTTGGAAGGAGCATTGGAAAAATACTAAGGTATCTGACTTCTAATCTAAACTCTGTTAAGAACAGTATGACCTTCAAAAATCACCTCTGTGGACCTCCTCTAAAAAAAAAAAAAAGAAAAAAAAAAGATTTGGGTACATAAAGCAGTAGTGTATGTTTTTGTAAATTTGGGGATGCTACTATAATCTTAGATGGTAATTCTAAAACCGTGAGCTGAATAAAACCTAGATATTTGTGTGAGGTGGGATTTTTCATGATAGAGTAATACATTAGATTATATATAGAATCAAGCTTTAGTTATGTATGTGATTTTGTAAAGGATTTATTTTTAAATATATAAAAGAAAATAATTATTTAAGCATTTTATTATTTTAAAATGTTGATCTACTAAATATTAATAGATACAATACACATAAACAAAATCATATTTTAAATGTGTAAAGAAATTTTGAGTTATATTTGTCCTTTCACTGAAATCCACTTTATTACATTTCTATTAATTATTTCCCTCAAAGTCTTTCCCACAGTGACAAATTATATTCTCAGTTTATATTGCTTTGCAATAAAGTCAACATGATATTTTCAAATGCACATTATTTTCAAAAGAAGATAAAATCCAGCCCGCCAGACCTTGCAATGTGGCCCGCACCGCGCTGTCATCACTGCACTCTGCTGTCAGTTTATGACATTGTCAGTTTATGACTGTTCAGTAAACCATTCGGCCCGAGATTTAGGCTGGATTTTAGATTTTGGCCCCTTCTCTGACTGAGTTCGACACCCCTAATCTATACTAATAAAAGGGTGCTATGCTAATTAGACTGGGAGACCTTCTGGACATCTTTTTGGACAAAGCTGTGGTGGTGAAGTGGATAGGGATAATCAGGCCAGAAGAAGAGGGCAGTTAGGGGCAATCAGACCAGCGGCTGGGGGGGAGGGGGTTATCAGGCTGGCAAGGGGGGGCAGTGAGAAGGCCCAGCCATACATCCCCTGAGAGATCTTGGATTGGAGGGGGTGCAGGCCAGGCTGAGGCCCCCTACCCCTGTGCATGAATTTCATGCGCCGAGCCACTAGTCATGTATATGGCTAAGCAACCATCAAATTCAAAACAACCGAACAGACAACTGAACAGGTTGCATGGGGTGACCAGGCCAGCAGGGAGTCAGTGAGAGGTAACCAAATCTCTAAGCAGCAGGCTGTGTGGGGTGACAAGGCTGGAAGAGGAGCAGTTGGGGGTGACAAGACTGTCAGTGAGGGGCATTGAGGGGCAACCAGGCTGGTAGAGGGGACAGTTGGGGGCAACCATGCTGGCAGGGGGTACAGCAAAGGGTGACCAGGCTGGCGGGGGGGGGGGAGCACTAAGGTAGGGACAACCAGGCCAATGGGGGAGGCAGTTGGGGATGACCAGGTCAGCAGAGTGTCAGTTATGGGTGATCAGGCAGGTGAGTAGTTAGGAGCCAGTGGTCTGGATTGTGAGAGAGATGTCAAACATTTCCCAAGGGGTCCCAGATTGGAGAGGGTGCAGGCTGGGCTGAGGGGATCTCCCTCCCCGTGCATGTATTTCATGAACCTGACCTCTAGTATATATGTAAAAGCCTAAGCGACATTTTAAACAGGAAGGCTGGCCAGTAGCTATAATGCTTCCTGACCACCAGGGGGAAGATACTCAATGCAGGATGGTGCTCCCACAGCCAACCTCCCACTGCCTGCCAACCTCCTGTGGTCCCTTCCCCTACTGGCTGGCCCCCATTGCCTCCAATTGGGTCTGGGTGAGATGGCCCTGGTTGGCCCTTATCTCTAGCCAGGTAGAGGGACTTCACAATGCACAAATTCATGCACCGGCCTCCAGTCTAAATCTAACATGGGAAGTCAAAAGTAACATACTTTTTAATTCATTGTCAATGGTCTTTCAAGTATGGCTTTTTTTCCCTCAGAAAGCATTCAGAATGTAGACCATCATGAAAAAATGTGCTCTAAGACTGGAGTAGGAAGGAATTTAGTACAGGATAATTTCTACTTTATTCTCAGAAAGAGTCTGGGCTTGAATAGTGTTGGGCATTGGCCTAATGAGGGTTTCATTTTCTCTGCTTAAAACCTATTCAAATTAGACTCTTTGCTATCATTCTTGTGTTAGTTTTTATTATCAATTTTTTTTTTTTGCAATGGAAGCAATATTAAAAAGTAATAGAAGGAGTGGAGGAAAGATAAATGGTGATAAAATAGCTTTCTTTCTATGAACTGTAAATTTAAGAATTCAGTTAGCAAATTAATAAATTATTTGTATTTACTATTATTTTTTAAATTAAAAAAATTATCAAGGACTCTGGAAGGTCTGAGATTTTACTCTGCTCGCAATCACCATGATGGCTGAGCATAGACCCATAGATGCTGACAGAAGGCACGCAGCTCCTGGATCAGAGACAGAGGCCTGACTGACTGCATCACTGATGGCACAGGAGGCATCGTGAAGTCTGTGTTCACACCTGACCTTGCCCCCAAGTCTCACAGATTCATGTGGCACACTCTGAGTGGCTGCGACACACAGGAAAACGGAGCTTAGGAAACCATAGTTTTATGAGAGCTGCTAGCAAACCTACTATTTGCCCCATATGGAAGCAATATCTTTATTCTCCTGGATAACAAACAAATGTGCCATCAGCTCTCTCTTTCCTGAAGAGAGACACAGTCCCTATCATCCGAGGTGGTTTAATCATAAAAAAAATCCATGAACAGATACCTCCAGAAGAGTTGCAGAAACAGGAGAAAAGCTTGACTAGTAGGAGAAAACAATTTCCTTCCAACAATATACATAGCCCCAGATTATTTACTCCCAGAAAAAATTATTTCTGGATTTTTTTTTGTCATCCTTCTTTTGCATCTTTCCACGATTCACATAAATATTCTCCAGCTAGAAGCTTAGACAAACAGAACAGTATGAACTACTGCCCAGACAGTCCCTCCAAAAATAAGAACTATACTCAATTATTCAAACTAAATTTACAACACTAAGGCCTGTCAGCCACCCAGGAGACCACACTGGAGGCGCCATTAACCTCTGTCCCCTTGCTGATGTAAGTACTACCTGAAACGAGCTGACAATTTCAAATAACATTTTGTTTCCAGGTCCAGAAATATTAATAAAGATAATATTTCTTAGATGATAGCCAGGCATTAGTCTCCCTCCCTTTCAAAATTATGATGACTTGCCCCTAAAGAGTAGTCATAGAAAATGTCAAGTGTTGAAGAAGCATTACCTCAGCCCTGGAAATCATTCAGACCAGCCCTAACTCACCAGCCAGGGTTCCCCTGGATAATAGATTTGTCCTAGAGTTCTTGCTTTCAGGCTAAAGCGAAGTTTGTACATTTCTTAATACATTCTGCTGTAGCTAGATTAATGTCCTCAGCTAAATGGAAAGGTCAATACAGAAACCTAAAGAGAAACCTTATGTGTTTTAAGATAGACTGATGGTTTGGAGGATTTGCCGAGCTGGAACATTAGAGTGGCATGGCTGAGTTAAAAAATGACAGCGTAGTTTTAACCTGCTACCTAGAGTCCTGTTGATATAACCAAAATTAAATGTTGTGTGAAAAATAAACAACGTTTATCCCAGCTCAGCAATCAGACTTAGCAAAACAGGTGATGGACTGATGTGCTCAGGGAAAAGTCACCAGAAGCCAGGATGGTGTAGAAATGAGGGACGGATATTTTCGTTGAATATCTTATGTTTTGCACTTCTTATGAGCAAAGATATTGACACCTCTTATGATGAACTCTTTGTTAAAAAAAAAAAAATACTTAAGAACCTGAAGTTGAAGAGAGAGTGGTTTTCTTTTGTTTTTGTTTTTGTTTTGTTTGTTTGTTTGTTTGTTTTTCCCCAAGGCAAAGGATTACTTTGTTTGTTGTCCAGAAAAATAAAGATACTTACTTCATAGTCAAAAGTTGGATGGGTTTGTTAGCAACTTTTTTTTTTAATATTAGATATTTCTAAATTTGGGGTTTCTCAGTTATAAAAACAAAACAAAAACACTGGCTTGGCTCAGTGGATGGAGCTCTGGCCTGAGGACCAAAGGTCCTGGTTCATTCCTGTCAAGAGCTGGTTCTTCCCAGGCCCAGGCCCTTTGAGGGGCTCCTGCAGGAAGCAACTGATTGGTGTTTCTCTCACATCACTATTTCTCTCTGCCTTTCCCTCTTTCTGCCACTCCCCCTAAAAATCAATGGAAAAATATCCTAGGGTGAGGATTAAGATAAACAAAAAATGCAAACCTATTATGTGTGCAGTGTGTACCTCGGTCACAACATAAGTCCCTGTGGGAGCTGGGGACAATGATACCAATGAGATCATGAATGTCACATTGTTTGCTGTTCCATGAGTGATAAAGTGCTCTTTCTTTAACTGAAGAATCTCATGCCTTCTTCTAGAATCCATGTAACTATGGCAGACTAACTTTTGCTGTATAGAAAAATCTCATATGCATCAAATTATTGATACTTATCAATATCAATTTCAATATCAATATCAATACTTATCTATATCATTTTTTTAACCAATAAGAATATTGCCTTAAGAAAATCATGATTGTATTCATTTCAGTAAATTAAGTACACTTGAAAAGTGAACATTTTCTTTTTTTTTAAATATATTTTTAATGATTTTTTACAGAGCATAAGAGAGAGGGATAGAGAGTTAGAAACATTGATGAGAGAGAATCATCGATCAGCTGCCTCTTGCACACCCCCTACTGGGGCTGTGCCTGCAACCAGGGTACATGCCCTTGACTGGAATCAAACCAGGGACCTTTCAGTCCTCAGGCCACGCTCCATCCACTGAGCCAAACCGGTTTCGTCAAGTGAACATTTTCTTATTATTCATCTCATGTAGTCCTTTAATAGAATATAAACTGTTAAATAATAAACAATTACTTTTCCCCTCTGGAGAGTCAACAGAGGGGAATTATTATTTTTTACTTATTTACTGCTGTGGATAAGATTGACTTAATTTGGTTTTAATCTTAGTCCCAAATCTATGTAGCCTTTCTGATCCTTTAAGATATCAACCTTTTTAAGATGCAAAGATTTGTTCAGCTTGCCCAAATACATACTGTTTTGGAGACAGCTGTCTCAGCTACTCCCTTTATTAAGACAAGTTCTATTTAACATTGGGCATTTGTAGAAATGCTTGATTTCACTACAACATATCTTCCTTAATAAAGATTATTTTAACACCTATTTTTTTCAAAATCTATTAAATGACTAATAGTAAGTGATTACTTTTTTAAATGTATACATTGTTTATTTTTTCTAACATGGTTATCCTTTACTGGGGAATAATCAAATATCTGGATTACTATTGTCATTTGCATTTACTCCTACTGCCAATGTGAGCTGAGCATTCCTTACATCTCCCTCTTCTGAGGAATGCTTTCTCTCTCTCCCCTCTTGCCCCCAAATCTAGAAAACCTTATTGACATATAGGCCGTGGTTCTATATGTCAAAGCGTTTCCTTCTGATGAAGGAGATAGCTATTTAGGAAAAGCATTCACAATTCTCTCTAGTATTCTTGTAATTTCTGCTAGTATGAAATATTTTAAAAGAGATAAATAGAGATAGGTACATAAGAAGCTATAAAATGACACTCTTACTTTATCCTGAGCTTTGACAGATAATTGGACAGTTTCACAAGTATGTAATTTTCATTCTATCTCTGTTCAGTTATGCATAAAATGTGAAGCACACTCATATATTTCAGCTGCAATTTCAAAAGCTATGGTGCTTTAGACCATGACTATGTGATACTTCAAAAATTTTCCTCCAACCTTTAGGCCTCAGACCAATCATTTTGTTCAAATTCTTGTTTTCATTCAACATGGTTAAGTAGGAAATAGTGTTTATAAGATTGCTATTCTATAAATGAAATGATGTTGCTATGTCAGTCATCAAGATTAGTAGAATAAAATGGAAATGAAGAAAAGTAGCAACTGTGGAGTAGGGAAATAACTGCACCTCAATATCCATGACACATTTTTATTAACAGAGGGGTTAATTTTTTGTGCAGCTGCTACAGAGAGAGATTTTAGGAGTTGTAAAATTTGATTAAGAAGAAATCACGGTTAACCTATATGTCAACTGCTTTGTGTAAACTTTGAACTACAAAGGTGAAATAACATGACCCATTCTATTCTCCTACATTTTTCTAACTGCTCTAGATATGAAATTCTGAGTCAAGAACATCTGAGAAGACAAAGTGTGAAGGAGAAAATAAAGGTCATTCTGTAAAGAGTGAATAAGGGGTGATTTTTAGGAAATCTGTGAAACACTATAAGAGTGTAACATAGGATGAACCTCTGAAGGTGTAACATCTCTATAATAAAAGTATAATATGCAAATAGACCAAATGGTCTAACAGCAGAATGACCATCTGGACAACCATCCATATGACCATTCAGAACTATGCTATAACACCCACTGGCGCCAGGCCAACCAAGACAGGTGTGATGTGATTGGTCGGGAACCCAGCCATAGCCCCGAAGAGGGAGGCCCAGGCCACTGACTAGTGGGCTGCAGCAGGCGGGTGGTGCCTCCCTCTGCAAGGGAAGCCCAGGTCCCAGTGCTCATGGCTGGAGGGAAGCCTAGGTCCCAGTGTCAAGCAGCTGGGGAAGGAAGGCCTACTCTTGCGCAGGTGTCGTGCTTTGGGCCTCTAGTAAACCTATGATAATAGGGGAAGTTCTTACACTGATGTCTCCATTCCGATCTTTCCTAATGGGAAACGTAGATTCCTTGATCATGGTATTCCATATCCTATGACTTTGAGAAGTCACACTATTGTTAATCCTTCTATCCATTCCTTTTGCCAAGTGACTTTGTTGTTCCTCTCACTTTACGAGGCCTGCATAACCCCGCTCCTTGGATTTGGACCAAGTCTGTGACTCTTTAATGCTAGATAATGTGACACTATGGCCAATGTGCATGGCACAAGCAGATAGACCTTGCTCTTGAAATGTGCTTGTGGCCAAAACCGGTTTGGCTCAGTGGTAGAGCATTGGTCTGCTGACTGAAAGGTCCCAGGTTTGATTCCGGTCAGGGGCATGTACGTTGGTTGCAAGCCCATCCCCGGTGGGGGGTGTGCAAGAGGCAGCTGGTCGTTGTTTCTCTCTCATCGACGTTTCTAGCTCTCTATCTCTCTCCCTTCCTCTCTGCAAAAAATCAATAAAACATATATATTTTTTTAATGTACTTGTGTTTTGAGATTATTTCTTGAAGTTCTGCCATAAGAAGGCCATCAATCATCTACTTTGAAGTTCTGGTCCAAGGAGAATAAGAGGCACATGAAATAACCAATCTGGGTAAAACTTGCACCTTAGAATTGGCATTGATCTTTCTTCTGCTAAACTTCACAATGTTCCTAGAAAATAGCAATAGTTAAAGAAAGACCCTATACCCTTTTGCATTTTAGGAAATAACTTAATACAAAGAACCACTTGTGCCAATATGGTTTAGATAAGATTCAGGGGCACTCCCCTTTGTTTCCCTATGACAAGACCGGACACAGATCCTCCAAATTGCCATATTTTTTTCTTTATAATTAATTAACTGAACACATTGTACCCACAAACCAAAAGGTTTAACCTGAACAGATTTAACTTTCTTTCCTTTCTTCAGGTCCTTAAAGTTTGATCCACTTTCAGCCTGAGCCAGCATATGTCTTTCTGATGGCTCATCCTGAGTACATAGGCTAAGCACAAGGACAGACATTCTTCTGATCCACTGTATGAACATACCAATCACTCCTCCACATCTTGTTCTTTCTAACCTACTTAATCCCCCTTGGGTAAGACAACCACTTTTCTACCCTTTGGTTACAGTCAAAGGTCTTCCTGTTGCCGCAGGCCTTTACCTCTGTGGCAATAGCATTTTTCTTCCTATTGCAAAAGCTTTTCTGAATACGTATCTCCTTACCTCCATTCAGATTTGTTTTTATTTAGCAGTGGCCTGAACTCCCCTGAAATAAAGTTGCATCAGCTGATGTGTATGTATGTATGCATGTATGTGTATAGGTTAAGGATGTGTAATATTTACCAAACTCCACATGATATTAGCAAATTAGATAATAAGATCATTTTAAGGAGCTCTATTTTTTATTTACTTAGAGTAAAACAGTTAATAAATTCAACATTCTTAAAATTCTCAGAAATTAAATATATTTAACTTTCAATACCTTCAAAAGTATTCTCACATAAATTAATCCAAATGTTTTAATAATTAATCATTTAAGTAAACCCTAGGCAGATATTTCTTTAATGTTGCTGGTTTAATATAGGCAGTTATGCCTACTAAGTTATCAGTATTAAATACAATACAAGCATATATTTTTGTTCTATACCCTAAAGTTACTCAGGTCCTAAATATAAGAAATGGCATGTACCTCCCTTATTATTATGGCCAGTTTGTTCTCACCCTTTAGTTCTTGGCTTAGTTCATCAGTGAGTGCTTGCATAGTAACTGAGACAAGCCCAGCATATACACTCTATTTTTGACACTATTTCATATCAGAGTAGTTATATAAAATTAAGTTTGTAAATTAGTTGCTATCTACTTTTGCTCTATGTAGTTACTAAATGAAAGCTCTTTGAGGGTAGTGACCATGTCAAATTTCTTTATCCATGCCAGTCTTAATAGCTGACCATTTATTGCATAAGTATGTGAAAATACACAAAAATACATATTTTGTGAATGATAATATAACTTTTATTTGAAGAGACATTTTATTTTAATATCATAATTTAGTAAAAACTTAATTTCTTTGTCAGTAAAGCACTTGAAGCTTGGTGATTTGGGTTTAAAATTATAGCCAAGAAACAAATTGAAGCAATCCTATATAACAAAAAGCTAATATGCAAATTGAGTGAATGGTGGAATGGATTGCTGCCTCTTGATGGTCAGTGCTCCAGTAGCCAGTTTTATGGCTGACGAGCGCAGCAGTGGTGGCAGGAACCTCTCTCGCTTGTGCTACAGTACTAAGGATGTCCAACTGCTGGCTTAGGCCCTCTCCCCATGTGGAGTGGGCCTAACCTGTCAGTTGGACATCCCCCGAGGGCTCCTGAACTGCGAGAGGGTGCAGACTGGGCGGAGGAACCCTCTGCCCCTGAGTGCACAAATTTTGTGCACTGGGCCTCTAGTTCAACATAAATGCAAGCAATGTATTAGGAGAGAGAAAAAAAATTGTTTGATTGCTATCTGTGAAAACTTTGACCAGTAAAGTGACAATAAATAACACAATAGCAGTTCTGGTTAGTTATACAAATGTAAATGAAGACATAATCTCTTCCCTGAATTAACTTTTTAAATGATAGTTTTTGAAAGCTTCAAATCTTCTACCAATACCATGTAAGATTCAGGGAATCAATTATTGAAAAAACTACAATTGCATAAAATAAATCTTGAAGCAATAGGTTGCATTTGTTTTTTTCCACCCATTAATTCTGAAGTTTAATGATAATTTCTCTCAATCTGGTGAACTTCTGATAGAATTGTCAGTTTTGTTCTAGGAATTGTATGCTTTTTGTTTCTGTGTTATTAACAGAATAATAATCTAACTATTGAGCTGAGATTGTATAAAAAAATATCTGGCTTTGAATACAGAGTAGTTATTTATTGGCAAATTCATATAACCTTCATAATTATTCTTGTTATTATTGACAAGAAAATTTAAAATATAACTAATTTAATAATATACATCATTATGATTTTATATAATACTAGAGGCCCTATGCATGAAGATTCATGCAAGAATGGGCCTTCCTTCCTCTGGCTTTGGGCACTGCCTTTACTCAGGCCTGAGCCACCTTTCCACCTTTGCTCCAGCCCAGAGAGGCCTTTCTGCCTTCACTCTGGCCTAGAGCCATCCTTCAGCCTTCCCACATTGCCCAGAGGTCCAGAGCACCTGGGGCAGTGCAGAACAATGCAAGCATTCCCCCCACCCCCCACCCTGCTGCTTGGCGCTTGTGTATGCAAATTACCCTGCCATCTTTGTTGGGTTAATTTGTATAATCACTCCTGACTTGCTGGTGAGCATAGTGAAGGTATGGTCAATTTGCATCTTTCCCTTAATGTAGATTTTATAACTGTCATAATTTGTATATCATATTTAAGTTGCTGATAAAAGGAGTAAGGCTATTATAAGGATCAATTAGATAATGCATCTAAGAGTTTAAAGACCCTAGAAAGCCAACAAAAATATTTATTTATTTAATTCTAGAGGCCCAATGCACAAAATTTGTGCAATAGTAGGCCTTCCTTCTTCCACCTGCCTGCACCTGCTTCCCTCTGGCACCTGGGACCCAGGCTTCTCTTGCAGGCCTGGCTTCATATGGAAGGACATCCAGAAAGATATCCAGTCCAATTAGCATATTATGCTTTTATTATGATAGACTAGTAATAAATCAGATAAACTAGTTTGGATGCCAGGTTCATATAATATATAAATATAAAATTATTTTTATATACAACCATTTTTTATCATCTCATTAAGAATTTGAAAATATTGACCCCAAACTTTGTAAATATATTTTATCTTTCTTATCTCACAATGTTTTTGACTGACTTTCTATTTCTGTTATTAATTTCCTCGCCTACTTATTAGAAGAGTTCAATAATAAATAGAATCAAATTTTTATGACTTTGAAGTTCAGTAAATTCAATATAAATATTTGTAACTTTTCTACAGAATATAAAACACAGATATATTTATTGATATTTTAATTTTCATGTTTAGCAAATAATTATTTCCCTGTATATATATGGCATGCTGAAGTAACATAGTCTTTCTTAAAAGAGCTGTCCATTGAAATATAAAAAAAGAAAAGAAAGGTTCAGATAATAGAAATGTATATATAGTTTAATACTGAGACTTAACCTTAATATATTCCATATTATGATGTGTTTTATTTGTTCAACATATTTAATTATCATAAAATGTAATATTTAATCATCTGTAAAATACAAAAATATTTTATAAATGAGAAAACTAAAGCACAGAGAAGTTAAGCAACTTGTGTTAAGTAACACAGCCAGTAAGTATGAACACAGATTTGAATTCAAGTAGTGTCACTCAAGAATCTGAGTTTTTAAAATTACTTCATAATGCCTTTCACTAATTCATGAAATTAATATAGTTAGGCAAATTGGTGTTAAAAAATTGAGGAAAAAAATTTTTTAAATAAAATTAACATTTCCTTCAACGGAAAAATAGAATATAACTGGTTAGGAAATTTAGTCATGTGTTATCCTCACTTCTTAAATCTTTGAGACTTTAATAAAGAATTGAGAGGTTATCACAATCAGAATGCAAGAATAGTGATAACTAATCAGATGACTTATCTCCTCTAACGCTGTCATAAATCCTTTAGATGACTTTATGGCTAGTACTTAATTATAGCATCTGTAAATTTCCACTAGGAAATTATTCATTATCATTTAAGTCTTATGAAATGAAGGATTCTAATGTTATTTTCTTTTTTTTTTTTTCTTCTTAATGTTATTTTCTTCTCCAATGACATTAGACTATTTTGATTACCACCATTAGGCTAATATCACTCCCTCAAAAACATAATTTAAAAAGTGACCATCAGAGAACTAATGCTGGTATGCTCTGCTGAGAACCACTTCCAGCATGTAATAATTACAAGAGTTTTACCAAAAGGTTGGTGAAGCTGTGGAGTTCAACTGGGTTGAATCACATCTCCCCCAAACCTGAATAGTATTGTTAACTGCCAGACAGCTCAGGGCATTTTATTGCCTCCTGTTGGCCAAACACCTGAACAGCTATAGCTATTCCCCAAACTGATAATGTTTCTGTTTTCTACCCTTTGAAACCTTACTCTTTGAAGTGTATTTTTGTCCACCTTGCCTTGGGACAAATTCTGTTTAATAAAAGCACTGGGTCCTGAGATGAGGAAAGACTTCTAGCTCCTTCAGCTGGAAGCTCCTCTGACCCCCAATGCCTATCAAAAATATCTTTCATCCATGGACTCCTTCTTAATCATCTACTGGCAGCCCTTTCTCCAGAATGCTGACCCCTTTGTAAGGCTGGGGAAAAAGAACCCCAGCAATTAATGCCCCAACGAGGGGCTCCAACATTCTCACTTCTTTCAATGTGTCACAGATTCTTTTTTTCTTCCCATTTTATTGAATTTATTTGGGTAACACTTGTTAACAAAATCATACAGGTTTCAGATACATAATTCTGCAACACATCATCTGTACACTGGATTATGTGTTCCCCACCCCAATTCAAGTCTCTGTCCATCACCATTTACCCCCTCAAACCCTCTTCTAGCCCCTGACAATCACCAACTGTTGTCCCTGTCCATGAGGTTTTTTTTTTCTTTTTGTTTCCTTTTTTGCTTAATCTCTCCACCTTCCCACCTCCCACCCAGCCATACCCCTATAGCTGCTCTTTATGAATCTGTCACTATTTTGTTTGTTAGTTCATTTTGTTCACTTATATATGAAATCATATGATATTTCTCTTTCTCTGTCTGCTTCTCCATGATGTTGCAAAGGGTAAGATTTCCCTTTTTTTTGAGGCTGAGTTGTGTACCACAGCTTTTTTATCCTATCTTCTACAGATGGACACTTGGGCTGCTTCAAAAACTTGACAATTGTAAATTATGCTGCAATTAACATATGGGGTGCATGTATTCTTTTGAATTACTTTTTCGGGCTTCTTAGAATGAATTCCCAGAAGTGGAATCATTGGTCCATAAGGCAATTCCATGTTTTATTTTTTGAGGAAACTCCATACTGTTTTCCACAGTGTCTGCACCAATCTGCAAGAAAGTTCCCTTTTTCCTACACTCTCACCAATACTTGTTGCTTGTTGATCTACCAATTTATACCCCATATACACATATTTAATTGTTAAGAGTTTCAAAGTTATCAATTTTAGGTCTTTTAGAATGGAATTTCATCTTTCCATATTTTATCCCTGATATTTTTTTATTTATATCACTCAGATCTAGAGATATCATTTCCATCTCTGTCATTTTGTATCAAATCATACATATTATTTTAACCATCAAGATGTTCAGAATTAGCTTTTTAAAATCCTAGGTTGGAACCCTCAATTTCAGAGACTTTCTAATAAAAGAAAATAAGGAGGATATTTATAGATTGATAAGGCAACTTTTTCTCAATTGTAATATATATTCTGAAACAAGACTTGATATGTCTGTCCTGGACAGGTTGCTGAGTGGTTGGAATATCCTCCCATATACCAAAAAGGTTATGGGTTTGATTCCTGGTCAAGTCACATACCTGAGTTGTGCGTTCCATCCCCAATCAGGGTACATATGTAAGGCAACAAATCTCTCTCACTTTTTCTGTGTGTGTGTGTGTGTGTGTGTCTCCCTCAAATCAATAATACATGTTCTTGCCCTAGCCAATTTGGCTTAGTGGATAGAGCATTGTCCTGTGGACTAAAAGGTTAGATTCTGGTCAAGAGCATATGCCTGGGTAACTGGCTTGATTCTCAGTGTGGGGCATGCAGAACACAGCCCATCAATGATTCTCTCTCATCATTGATGTTTCTATCTCTCTCTCTCTTCCACCCTCTCTGAAATCAATACAAATATATTTTAATAATCTATGATAATAAAATTCAATATGCTAATTAGACCAGACATTCTTCTGGACATCCTCCCAGAAGACCTTCCAGATGAAGCCAGGGCTGTGAGGGAAGCCCAGGTCCTGAGTGCCAGCGGCCAGGGGAAGGAAGGCCTATTCTTGCATGAATTTTGTGCACCGGGTCACTAGTATTTATATAAAAGCAATAGAGACCTAATAATTTTAATACTGTGTTGTGTTGAAACTTCCTTGGCAGTTTCTTAGGAATAATTTAAAACTGACCACCCCCCTTAATTAGGTGGGACAGGGAGAGACTGAAGAAAAAGGCAGGACACTCTAGGCGGCACGCTTAATAAGCGAGGGCAATTATGACAGGCTGTCTTGGGTGACTGCAAATGGAGCATATTCTACATCCATTTGCCAGATCCTAAAAAAAACTATATAGAGACCTTAACTAGATTCAACTATCACACAGAGATTAAGTCACTTACCCAATCCAGATAGTCCCATCACCACAATACTAGATCAGGTACTGGGGCTGTTTTTAGCAGAGGGTGGCAAATGAAGCTCATTCTAGACACGGGACGGAAAGGAGAGCCTCTAATTCCGCAGGTCTGGCTCTTGGCTCACACCTGTGCGTCGTGGCTTCTTGAGGACCTTCCCCAACAAACAGAACAATTTTATATATTATTTCTATGGAATCTCCTCATGTAAACATAATGAAATTTATTGCTAATTGAGAGGCCTCTGATCTTTTAATTTTTCTGTATTTTGGAAGTAATTATGTGAAGAAACTGATCAAGTTCCTAGTATTTCACATTCATTTTCTTCATTGGAAAAATTAAGAGCTTATCCTGATAATTACCTTCTTATGGCAAGTAAATTTTCTGATTACAGATAAAGTGGATTTATCCAAAATCTTAAAATCAAGAGAATAATAGTTTGAAGTTCATACTGATGGGGTTCAAGGTATATCATCAAAGAGCTATGTATTAGTAGTTCCTCTTAAAAGAGAGAGAAAGAGACATTGCCTTATCTCTAATGCTTTATTCACACCCAAATAACTAATGTAAATATTTAGAAATACTAAGTATCTTCTAAGCAATAAGTCTAGTGTTTGCCATAGCTATCAAAGTCCCAAGATAACCAAAATTACTGCTTACATTCTGACATGGTGTCTATTTTTACCTAACAACAATTTCTTCAAAACTTTTTTTCTTCCATATAGCAACAATCACTTCTCTTCTGGTAGCTACTATAAAATCAAAACCTAAAGTTAAGCTGTCAAGATTAGAACCACACAGCAATGTCCCATCACAAACTCATGTCAGATAGAGGTTTGGTTCATTTCTAAACCAGGTAACCACACTGGTATCTATTGTCTAGTTTTGTCATTCTAAGATGAATCTTCAGATGAAATCTGTGGAGTTATTTTAGATGTTACACTATCTGGATCCAATTATGGGACCTGTATTAGGATAGTCTTACCTTTTTAAATTTATCTTTATTTTGAAAATATTGCAGATGACCCCTCCTTTCCCCCCAATTGACCCCCAGAATTCACTTACATTTTTAAGAAACAAAATAACATAACTTGAGATTTTTAAAGTCTGTTATTTTTCCATATAAGATTTCCATAACCTTTAATATCGCAAGAATATCTATCACTGTCTATGTTTTGTATGTTTATTTGTTTTATTTTCCTTGAAGCTAACTGGCCCTTGTCACAGCAAGCAGAAGAAAATGTATATTGAAAGAGACTGTAGTAATGAAAGGTGTGAATTTGAAACAATCAATGGTGTTTGAATAAGAGAAAACATGGTTCAGAAATCAACTGTAACTCGATAATTATACATCTACAGAAGTGATGAGAGTTTATCAGTTACACTCAATAAGTTTTAAATAATGTTTTCCTGTATTATTTCTACATGAAAGGATGTAATATGCTCCCATAGAGCTTGCTTGATTTATTGAGAAAAATAATATGTATTTTGAAAAATGAGCTCTGTGAGCAACAATGAAAAAGACTGAGTGAGAACAGAAGGAGTGGTTACAGTCTGCTGCATAAATAATGCATTAGAAATCTGTTCCCATTCAGAAAACAAGTAAAATTTTTCTAATGGTATCCAAGATGCTAATTTTTAAACACTTTCTCATTAGGAATATCAACATAATTTCCTCATTTGAAGATAATTAAATTGATTATTTTGAACTTAAAGGAGACCCATTCTTAACAAATGGCACTTGAAAATGAGTTTTGGCATTAAAATTTTTATTTCTCTATAAATGTATGTTAAAATTAAACTTTCACCTCATATATCCTATTATAAAATTCAAAAATCCAGAGAGTTGGCTTTAAATATAAAACCAAGAAACTGAGTTCACAAAATACTCAATAAATGAACTTAGTGAACCATTCAAATTCGGGTTAACAGGAAGTTAATATGAATTAGTAAAATATTTTTTTGATAGGACAGTTGTGAAATTAAAAAGTGTACAATACATTTAATGTATGTGGTAATTTGGCCAAAGTTAATTAACTTTTCTCTATATTTTTTGGAAAACTGTAAAATCAAAACCTAAAGTTAAGCTGTCAAGATTAGAACCACACAGCAATGTCCCATCACAAACTCATGTCAGATAGAGGTTTGGTTCATTTCTAAACCAGGTAACCACACTGGTATCTATTGTCTAGTTTTGTCATTCTAAGATGAATCTTCAGATGAAATCTGTGGAGTTATTTTAGATGTTACACTATCTGGATCCAATTATGGGACCTGTGTTAGGATAGTCTTACCTTTTTAAATTTATCTTTATTTTGAAAATATTGCAGATGACCCCTCCTTTCCCCCCAATTGACCCCCAGAATTCACTTACATTTTTAAGAAACAAAATAACATAACTTGAGATTTTTAAAGTCTGTTATTTTTCCATATAAGATTTCCACAACCTTTAATATCGCAAGAATATCTATCACTGTCTATGTTGATAGATAAAAATAATTTACAAATGGAAAAAATTGTAAATAGCTGATTTTTAGAGACTAATATATAATATATTTTTTCCTCCTAAGATATTATGATTCTTAAATTCCTTAGTATATTTATTTTCTTAATATTTCCTTAAATCTGGAAGATCTGGGCTTAACCCAATCATAATATAGTATACAATAGTAATAGCTTATTCAGAATACTCAAATTACAATGATTGATTAGTGCTATAAGTTTTTAAAATACTAACATCATCATTAGATATTCATTATTATTTCATTCTGCATAGGAAGTTTGTCAATTCAATATTTTTCTATTTTATGAGTTTATTTATTCTATTACCTCAGAGGAAATGATCTTGACTTTTTGAGGTTTGAAAGCCTGTCAAAATTATATTTAGTTATTCTACTCCAACAATAGAAAACTTCCAATTTCATTTTAGAAAAAAATAATTCATGTTATTACTTCTACTATTTTAATGAAGCCTTTTTGAAAACTTATTTCTCAAAAAGTCTAGCACTTGCTTAGGATGTTAAAGAAAGAACTACAATGCCCTAATTATGAATAGTTTGCAATACCACAGTGCAAATTTCTATCTTGACAGAAAAGGGATTTTTGTTTGATTTTGTTATAGATAATAGAGTCATGAAAGTATAAGAAGTTATAGTACATATGTTCAAATGCATACATCATAAATTCAGGTCTCCTAACTCTATGTCCCCCTGATTGTGAAAGCAATAAATTAATATGGATAATATATATATATATATATATATATATATATATATATATATATATATAGGCATTTTTATGTTTGTATGGCATTTTTATTTTTGTTTGTGCTAAGTACCTTCCTCTGTCATCTCTCTCTTTTCTCTCCAACAAACCTTTGAAGTACATGCCTTCATTATCAACATCTTACAGAGGAAAAAATAGATTTAGATTTTTTAAGATATCATTTGCAAAAGCTGGTAAGTGGAAGAGCTGATTTAAAGTCAGATCTGTTGCCGAAACTGGTTTGGCTCAGTGGATAGAGCGTCGGTCTGTGGACTGAAAGGTCCTAGATTCGATTCTGGTTAAGGGCATGTACATTGGTTGTGGGCACATCCCTGGTAGAGGGTGTGCAGGACGCAGCTGGTAGATGTTTCTCTCTCATCTATGTTTCTAATTCTCTGTCCTTCTCCTTTCCTCTCTGTAAAAAATCAATAAAATATATTTAAAAAAATAAAGTCAGATCTGTTTAAAATAATACAGCCTATGTTCTTGAGAATTCCAAATCTCTTTCTATAGACCATAAGAGGAATCCATTAGGTGAACACCACACTCCACACCACTCCAAGAAATCCTAGACATATCTCTCAGACATATTGATCAATGCAATCTTCTGCAGACAGGAAGATATAAATAAATATATGAGTCAGTAGATATTCACCAATAACAGGAAATTATGACAGAATATCATAGCTCTATGAAAATTCAGGGCGAGTTTAGCTGTATGAAAGGAGGAAACAAACAACTAAATTCTATTTCATATATGACCTCCTGTGCCTACAATTCTCTTATCTGCAGCCATGTCATTCATCTTTGTAAGGATCGGTGGAAGAAATAGCACCTTATGTCTCTTTGTCTTTGTCCCATCACCAATCTTGGTGGAAAGAATGATCAGCCCATAAATTTACCAAGTACAGCAACAGTACAGGAAACAGTTGCTAAGTAGCAATTCATTGAGGAGATGTTTGTGTGGAAGCAAGCACACACAACCTCCTAGATTTTACCAAATGATACTAGAGATTTAAATATAAAACCATGTAATGTATGTATTTGGTCAACTACCATGGAGGCTGCTTCCCTCCTTGGGCAAAGTAGCCCAAGGTTTGTGCATGGAGACCCCAGATTAAGGGAAATCCATGTTGGTGAGGAAGACTGTCCAGATCCACCACCCCCAGTAGAGGAAATTCTGTTATGGTCCACAAGTTTGGATAAAAATGGACCACTTGTACTATTTATCTTGAAGAAATTATTCAGTTACATTATACTGTTTTATGAAAACTATATTACTCCAAATTTCTTGACTTTTTGTCATTCTACCTGATTTTAATCTAACCAGAAGTATGTATAGTCAGTTGTAGTTGCCTCTTCTGTGATATAAACTGAAATAAAGTAAAATAAATATTTTAAAAAATATATTTTTATTGATGTTTTACAGAGAGGAAGAGAGAGGGATAGAGAGTTAGAAACATCGATGAGAGAGAAACATTGACCAGCTGCCTGCTGCACACCCCTTAACTGGGGATGTGCCCACAACCAAGGTACATGCCCTTGACTGGAACTGAACCCGGGACCTTTCAGTCCGCAGGCCGATGCTTGATGCTCTATCCATTGAGACAAACAGGTTTCGGCTAAAATAAATATTTTTGAAATTCTGTATTCATAGTTTTCTACATTACAAGTAGGAATGCTATTTATTTTTTTATATTTCTAGATTTGAGTATAAAAAATGTAATTGCATTTTTGCATTTTCAGGGTATAGCACAATGGGAAACACAAAGTAGGTCTTCTAAAATTATGGCACATATTAATGAATAAATAATCCAAGTGAATGTGTAGATTATTATAGGCATTTGATGCATTTGATAAGTTTTGTTTTTTAATCCTGAAACACCATCCAAGTGTAATTATGAAAAGGCATTTATAGTATATAACAACTTTATCAGAGATGCTATGAAGTAGTGGGTAATAATATACACTCTTAGAACAAGAGTGCTAGGGTTTAAATGTTGGCTTTGACACTTCTTGTTTATGTGATCTCAGGCAAGTTTACTTATGCTTATCATGTCTCAATTTCTTCATCTGAAAATAGGAGTAAACTTTATTGCTGATATCCTAGATTTTTTTTTTATATGGAAAAGAATAGCATATATAAAATGCTTAGGTTTTAGGTGAGATATGAATGCTAACATGGTGACTTTATTGGGATTTTTTGGCTACATACCTATCAGGAAGGGTTGACTGTTTAATCTTTAGGACTGGATTCAATGTTTGTTTGTTTTTTTTTCAGGAAAAAAAGGCAGTAAGCCAGTGGAAAGATTTTCTCTTATTTTATTTCCTTGTACTCATCTACCTCTACCAGCAAGCGACAAACTCAGCTTTTTCTATTCCTTCACCAAGCATGGTTCTGCTGATGATTTATTAGTTTAAAGCACACTATTAATGTGTTTAGACTATCATTGTAATTTATAAAGAAAGATAAAAAGGGAACATTAATTTGGGGGTTTGAAGTTAGTATAAGTCTATCAATTTATACCTTGTAAAGGTATAAACTGATAAATGCTTTCAAATACCACCGGATATTGAATGAGAAAAACATATCAAGCAACTTAAAATTTATATGGACACCATATGTAGTAGCTGAATGCAATGTACTGTAAAAATCTACTATAAAAACAAGTATTGTCTAAAAACTGTAGCATTTTATCTCAAGTGACATCTTTGAGCCTTCACAGAATCAGCTGCCCGCTTCTAAACTTACCTCAGTGAAACATTCTGGCCTTGATTCCTGCCTCCAAACATTCATCCTCCTTGGCACACAGTAATTACCACTCTCTGGTATTATGGCCTGGTGATTTTCCCTTTTCATCTCACCTGCTAGCTTGTATAAGTCATTTGCAACATTTTGTTCTGTAACTATGTTAAACTTACTAAACTTTATATTGCATGTAAAGTAAATAAGTTGTACATTCCTGCATGATTCAAATAAAATAAAGCAATTTTAGTTTCTACAGAAAAAATCAAGATTTAAACCAATATGGTAACATCTATGGTAACTTCTACATAAATGATTCTCAAAAATAATGGAAATCGTTTTAACAGAATCAAATTGCTTATCATACTGAAATCTAAATTTAGTAAATATTATGTGTTTATATCTTCTAGTTAGTAAGTCCTTCTAATCTGCATGTTATTATTCTTATTTACTGTATCAGGAGAACTAGAATAGACATTGTCCCAGTTTTCAGGGAGCTAATAATCACATAGAGACAATAGTAATTATCAAGAACAGGGAATAAGAACCTGGAGAATAACAGCCATTACCTACAAGTATTTTAAGTCAGTTTCTAATTTGTGTAGCTCATAGGTATGTTATCATTTAAGTTCAAAGTACATTAGATGGTTTATTCAGTATGTATGAGCAACCTGAGAAATAAAATCCATTGATGAATTCTCCTCTGATCCTTGTAGGGAATCTTCGGAAAGGCATATTCATTATTGCCATTTCCATGCCTGTATCACTTGAGTGCAAACACAGGGCAGATTGCTCATTTCATAAGGTGGTTACTTGAACTGATGCAGCAATTATTTTTGACATCAGTTATTATTCTGGAAGAGTTGACTTCTGTAGGAGGTAAGAAGATAAAGAGATTTGAGGTTGGAGAAAGAGATGAGAGAAGACAGATAAGATGGACATGCTGATGGAAGGTTTTCTACCAGTAGGAAATTCAGAGTATTTAGCTCAGATTAATCATTTGGAATTGGATACAGCTATATTTAGCCCTTGAGTCTAGAGAAAATGTCACTTTGCTTCAGTCCTACTTGAGGGATTAGGAGGTTGGTCTGAAGATTTATTGAAGCAAGATTTATAGAACATGGCAGCCTAAGACATAGAAGAAGGGATTTCTCTGTATATATTTTTCAACAAGCCTATTATCTGCTTTTATCTTTGTGAAGCCAACTTTGACTACTGATTACTATCAATATCCATTTCACATATTTTATTTTTCTTTTATACATTTTAAATTACATATCTAAAATTAATGTATAATTGATAGTTTTATTATAAAATTTTGCTGATAATTTCTGATTTCTTAATATGCAGTCTTTTCCAATCAAGTTACTTTGCTAATTTCTGAATCTTTCTCTACTTTTTTTTAAAAAAAAAATACAACTTAGAAGAGGCTTTTAAAATTAGCTTTGGTAAGGTTCTTTCAGCTACAATGTTTATTTCAGAACCTGTGGGTATGTGTCCAGAGTACTAATAAAAACAATATTCTAGATGAAACAATAGTTCTAATATTTTCAAGTTTGTTTGGTGCATTCAGCAGCCTTATGAGCCATTCAGATAGACGTAAATGTGGCTGAAGCAGAAAGGCATATTCATTATTGCCGTTTCCATGCCTGGGTCACTCGAGTGCAAGCACAGGGCAGGTTGCTTATTTCATTTACACAACCCGGGATGGCTTAATGGAAGTCACAGTCAAGATGCATCTTACTTTTAATGGGTACCGAAATGAACAAAATCAATAGCAAACTATAAAAGCATTCATCAATCTTATATTTCTCTGATAAAAGCTGAAACTTTTAAGAATCAGAAGAAGCAAAGTACAGACCTTTTTTTTTCTCTCAGAATATGCCTCTTTAAATTAGAAGAATTCTCTACTGTTCACTTTGGTACATTTTTGTTTTTCATTTTTGCATTCATTTTTCTTTCCCCTTGGTCAGAAATAAGTATATCTTGGTGATATTTTTTCTTCTTGGATATGAATTCTGTTTTTCTGAATAAAAACTCTCCTATGAAAAAATATAATAATTCTTGATGTCAACATGTTTTCTGATAATGTAAGCATTTTCATATTTATTCTGTCATGATTTTATTAATTTAAAATTTAATTTTGGCAATTATTAATAAACATTATTATAATTTACATAATATTATCTAGTGGTTTTAGAGTACATGATTTTTAAAATATCTTAAATGCATTATTTTAAAATATATATGCAGTAGTATATTCCTGTCTGTCATTTAGATACCACTGCACTCGGACCAGCCTCCTGTCTGTCATTTAATCACAGGAGAAATCAGATTAGCCTCAGTTGGCTCACAGTTGTAATAAAACTTGCTTGTGTATAACACAGTCCATGCCACCCCTGGTCACTCCTGTCTCATTAAACTTTCCCGTTTTCCACTTCCCATATTCTTCTCTTTATTCCTGATTACTAACAGAATATATGACAGCTAGAATTTGTTTTTGTATAATTGCTACCAATTAAAATATCCAAAAAATGTGTCCAAGGTTTCTTTGGATAGTCTACTTTAAAATTAGCCATTTCATTTTCAATCAAGGTATGTCAAAATACTGAAGTCAGGAAATGATTTCATAATAATACTTTGTATATGAATCCTGTTTTATGATATAAACATGGCTTCATTTCACAGTGGACACTGACAGCAAAACTAAGTTATCATTTGTTTTGATGACATGAAGCTTGCAGGAAAGTTTATAGCTACTATAATAGTTTGGACATTATTATCATTATAAAAATAGGCTAGGTAGAAAATTAATATCTCCATTTTACAGAAGTGTCTGGCCTAAAGCTTCATAGCTAACCATGATTACTTTAGTTCACTTTGCCAAACTTATTTCCATCTGTTTCTAATTAATTTCATGTTACTCCTCTCGGTCACTAATAATTGAGTATGCCAATCCCAATAACAGCATGTAAGAAGGATTCTGAGTAGCAGAAAAATAGGAGGGAAAGTAGTCTATGGATTTTTACCTATAAATATCTAAAATCTTAATATAATATTTTTAAATTAACATGTTTTATTTTTTAATTTATTTTTGTTGTTTAAAGTATTACAGATGTTACCCATTTTTCCCACATTGACCCCCTCCTCCCCACTCCCACCCCTTCCCTAGGTCTTCATCCTACTATTGTCTGTGACTATGGGTTATGCATATCCTATATAATAAAAGCATAGTATACAAATTGTCCCCTTGACCAGGAGTTCTTCTGGGAGTTTGACAAGGGAACACGGCCAGCCAGGAGAAGGGCGGGAGTACCTGGCTGGCCACCAACCACTAGGTACCCTACCAGTGAAAAAATTTCATGCACTGAGCCTCTAGTATTCATATACATTCTTTGGTTTGATCTCTTACTTCTCCCATCTTCTCTCTAAGAATCCTCAGTGTGTTGTATGCTTCCATATCTTTAGATCTATGTTGTCATTTTGATGATGAAAATTAATATAATTTATCACAATAAATTCCAAATTTACATAACATATGTCTTTTTCTATAAAAAAAAAGTAAGGTCTACATATGTATTTTATTGTAATATTTTTGTCAGACAGTTATATAGGATGCACTAGCTTTGTGAAATGAATCGAGAATGTTATTTTTGAGTGCTATTCTGGAAAGAAATAAAAATGGAGATAGATAGATATCACACACACACACACACACACACACACACACACAGTATTTATAAATATATTTTCCCACCAAAATTATTATTAATCCATTCTGATTTATTAGCTTTTCTTTTGTCCACATTATTGGTTGGAAAGAAGTGCATGAAGCAAATAGTGAGATTAGTTACTGATTTATTGGCTTAGCTTTTTGGGCAAATTTTTTTTTTGAATAAAACAGTTCAGATTGACATTAATGGTCTTAGTTGTCAGTCCCAATAACTGAGCAATGTCCATTCAAGTGTTCTCAATTCTCAGGTCACAGACAGTTCCAGACATTGGGAAGATAAAAACAAATTAGTCAGTGAGGCCAAGTATACAAACAAATAGAATAGTTCTGGGAACCTGGGGAATGTATCCACAGTCAAAGGTAGTAAAGCAACAACAAAAACAAAATACCATGTAGGTTGAACAAAATGCATCTACTGTCCAAATTTTTTTCTCAAGCCACCAGTTTGCTCAATTTTATTTATAATCTATGCCCACAGCCAATTAGGAGGGAATATGCACATTAGTGGGACAAAGATGGCAGTGTTCACGGAGCCAGCCAGAGAAGGCTGGAGGCTTGGGTCACCCTTGGCAATGGAGAAAGCCAGGCTACCCACCCCACTGGGCTACCTGCCAAAGGAAGGGCCTGTGGGCGGCAGCCATAGAGCAGTCTGGAGCAAGTGTGAGGCTTGAGTTGCCCTTGGTGACCCAAGCTTCCTATCCGCCCGGGCAGCCTGTGGGTGCTGGCCACAGAGCTGGCCTGAGTGCATGGGAAGCTTGGTTCAAACAGGCCAGCCGCCAAGAAAGGGGCCTGCAAAAGGCCATCAGACCCTCACCCAGGCTGGCCATGCCACCATCAGGGTGAGGGTCCCCACTGGGGGGCATGGCTGGCCTGCAAACTACCCCAGCCCCTTGGCACAGGCCACTCTGCCCCAAGGAAACTCCCACCCTTGTTCAGGACACCCTGCAAGCTGGCCCCACCTGTGTGCCAGGCCTCTATCTATACTATAATAATAAAAGGGTAATATGCTGATTAGACTGAGACACCTTACAGGAGATCTTCTGGATGTTCTTCTGGACAAAGCCATGGGGGTAGGCAGAGGTATAAACAGTTAAGGGTATAGAGGGGAGGGAAGTTGTGGGTGATCAGGCCAGTGGGGGGGGGGGCAGATATTATATATATATATATATATATATATATATATATATATATATATATATCCACACTATGTTTTCTCCTTTATATATTTGCCTATGATAATGCTTAATTAATAAATTAGGCACAGTAAGAGATTAACAACAATTAACTTATAAACAAACAGACAACCACAAAAGAAAACTTTTCTTACTAAACCATAAAATGTCCACAATATTATTTGATTTATTAGTATTAGCACAGTTTTAAACTACTGTATTCAAAATAATAATTTATTATAAAAGATAAATTTTCATGTTTCTTACCTATTTAATTTTGAGTGTTAAATGCCTATTACCCATAATTTTTTGAAACATTACCTCTTACTTATCTTCTAAATGTATCATAATTTCTTTCTCTTTCATGTACAACTCTCTTTTCCATCAATACCACTGTTCTACATGAAAACAATAGCAATTATTATTCATTTACTAAGCGTTCACTGAGTGACTTTCAAATTCTAGATTGCTTATTTTCAAAGCAAATGTTGAGCTTTTCAAAAATGCCTAAATTGTCCACCCAGTGTGGCTCAGTTGGTTGAGTATCCTCCCGTCCACCAAGAAGTCACAGGTTCGATTCCTAATTAGGGCACATACCCAGGTTGTGGGCTTACCCTCAGCAGTGGTGGGCAGGAGACAGCCAATAAATGTTTTTCTCTTATTGATGCTTATATTTTGCTTTCTCTTGCCCCTCTTCTCTCTTTAAAAAAATCAATAAAAGACATATTTTTTTAAATATGCCTAAGTGATTTCCACAGAGTGCTACTTTAATTTCTGTAAATTTATCTTTGATATATTATTTTTGATATATTCAAAGTGACTACACCAAAGACCGGGGGCTACTCCAAGCTTTGGGGTTACAGACAAATAAGACATGGCTTCCTGTTTGGAGAGGAAAATTGGGAAAGCTGTTTGATTCTTTATTTCTCTCATTCTCCTAAAAAAAATGCATAATCATCCACCTGCATGTAATTTCCTTAATGGATCCCTGGTGGAATGTAATCCCTGAGTTCATTTTGCATTTTATTTCAACTCAAATAATATGCATTAATGTTTGAGGCAATCACCCACTATGATGAATAGCTTTGCAAAGAAAAGTCCCTATTGACTTAACTGTCTCTGTGTCCTGGCAGATACACCATATGTCACTGATTTGTTGATCTTGTTACAATATAATTCTACTGTGAATAAGCAGGTGCTGATATTTAGGAGACAAATGGCTTTGGTTTTGTATATTTTATGCACTTTTTTTCTTCCAATATGTAAGGAATGAGTAGTTTTTGCCAAATGCAGAACTGTGCACTGAGAAAACACTGATTTTAAACATGTTTTTTCCACTGAAAGAACTTTTTTATTAAGACATACATATTTATTTTCATTAAACTTTCACAAAAAAAAATCCTCCAAATAAATAAAAAACAGTGAGTGCTCATGAATTTATCATTCTGCTTCAACGCAGTTGATATATTGTTATGTTTGTTTCATTTATTCTTCCAGTACATTTTTGTTATTGGACTATTTTTAAGTGAATTTAACATTTTAATTATTAATATCACATTATTAAACACCCTAAACCCATTTCATTACACAATTAAAGTGTCATTATTATACCTAAAAAGGTAAAATAATTAATAGTATCTCCTATTGCCCAGTCAGTATGCAAATTCCCTGAATAGCTAATACATGAGTGTTTAATAGATCTTTACTTTTTGAAAAGTATACAAAAAAGGAAACAAAGTTTGTTAGTTCCAAATGATCATGTTTCATATCATGTTTATTTAGTAGTGTTTAATCTAGAAAGATTTCCTCAACTTTTTATTTTATTTTATTTGTTTGTATTTTATTAAGTTGTATCTAAAGACATGGTTATATCTTGATGGTTGTGTGCGCACACAAGTGTATTTTAATTCCCTAACCCAGTGGAATGAACTGTTTGTCTACAAGTCCTTGTTCTATTCCCCAAGAAATTACTTATTTGTGTGATGGCTTGAGTGCTAGGATTGACAAAACTTTTATGTGGATGTATAAGAAGAATACATTTTTATAGACAGAAAAACAAGTCGTGATCACACCAATAATTCTAATTCAAATGTAAGAATATAGATTCCATGTTTTTGGTTTGAGTGTTTCATTAACTGTTTTTTCTTTCTTTTTTTATTTGTGCAAAATAAAATTTTACTAATGACTTTGGTGTTTATTAGTTTTACTTCTGTTGTTTGAACATTTGAATTGGAACTGTTTCCTTTTTAATAATTCCTTGTTAGGGTATAGAAAGAACTGATTTGTATGTGTTTATTTGTATCTCATAACTTTATTGAATATATTTATTACTTCTAACAGTATTTTCATGGAGCCATTGATAATTTTTTCTATAAAAGATGCAATCTCCAGAGACAATTCAACTTCTTTTTTATTTGGATGCCTTTTATTTATTTTTTTTCCTTGCCCAATTGCCCTGTGTAAGACTTCCAGGACTAAATTGAATAGAAGTGAGTTTAGAGTTTAATCCTCCTCATTTCAGATATTAGAGGAAAAGCTTTCAACTTTTCACCATTGAATATAATGTTAGATGTTGGCTTATCATACATGGCTCTTATTATATTGAGGTACATTTCTTTATCTAATTTATTGGGAATTTTCATTGTAAATAGATATTAATTTTGTTAAATGATTTTTACCATAATTGAAATGATCAAATGATTTTTACTTATCCAAGGTATCAAAATCATTGCAGCATTATTTGTATAACCAAAATACTAAAATAAACTAAATGTCCATTGATGGATGATTGGATAAGATATATGCATGCAAATAAATATCATTTAGCTTTAAAAAGGAAGAAAATCCTATTGTTTGCAACAACATGTTTGGCCTAGAGGACATTATACTAAGTGAAATAAGCTATACATAGAAAGTTAAATAAAGTTGGAATCCCACTTACATGTGGAAAGTAAAATAATTAAACTCATAGTAGCAGAGAGTGGATTATTGATTTCCAGGTGCTGGGGATAGAAGTAAATGCAGAGGTGATGGTAATAAGATCAAAGTTTCAGTTATGAAAAATAAGTTTTAGAAATCTGCTATACAGCATAGTACCTATAGGTAACAATGCTGTACTATATATTCAAATATTTCTAAGAAAGTAGATATTATGTGAAATGATCCCACCAAAAATCCTACCTAATAAAAGAGTAATATGCAAATTAAGCATCACTTCGCTCCACAAGCCATGCCCACCAGCCACACCCACCAGCCAATCAGAGTGAATATGCAAATTAACCCCAACCAAGATAGCAAGGCCCATAGCGGCCAGCAGTTGGATGGGAGACACAAACCCACAGGGAGGCCAGCACCCTGCAGCCCTAAGCCCTGCCACCCTGGACCTGGCGTTGGGTGGTGGGAGGGAGTGCATTGGAGACACAAACATGCAAGCCTAGCACCCAGCAGCCCCAAGGCCCGAGGTGGAGGCGCTGGGCTGCTGGGAAGAAGGAGGGGGACAGCGGAGACACAAACCTGCAAGAAACCTGTGGAAAGGGAGATAAACTATCATAATTTTATCTTCCTTTCCACAAGATGAGAAAACTGCCCCTGGATTATTTAGCGATGTGACCCACACCTTTCTACAAAGACAGGGTATGTTATGGCCACTTCCAGGAAGGTCTGGTCAGAATACCATCTTCAGGGAATAATGCTTCTGGGGCAAATCATCTAAGAGAGGAAACAAGCTTTTGTTGGGTTTATTCTGAAGGTCAGATAGTATGCCACACCAACATAAGCTGTGTTGTTCTATTGATGATCTTGAGCTGCAGATGCTTGAAAAACAGCAAATACATGCAGATGCTTTCATTGAAGTTTTCTGATCTGCCTAAAATTGGAGACCCCAAAAGGAGCATAAATGTCATAGGTTCCCTTGACGGGAGAAGTATCATCAGGCAGAGAAGACTGACTCTTGTCACAGGACAGGAGAGTAGAAGTTGGCATAGCACCCAAACTTTGTTACAAACTATTTTCCCTCACCCCCACTCACCTTTCCTAAAAATCATTTACTCTGCTCTAAGAGGCCTGCATCTCCCGTCCCCTTTCCCTAGGAAGAAGGTATTTAAATCTGTATTCTAAGCCACCTTGGGGAATTACTCATTTTTCCCTGGGATCTCCCACATATACACGAGGTACACATGTTAATGAACTTTTGTTTTTCTCTTGATTATCTGTCTTAATTACAAGGGCCTCCACTAAGAACTCAGAAAGGTAGAGGAAAACTATTTTTCCTCCTCCATAATTCTATCTTGGGAAATCAAGTCCCCAGCTGAACAATGAGGTTGCCTCAAGTACCAAGCAATCCTGCTGATGGGAGGGAAGCTTCGAGGGAGAAATCAATGATATTGGCATCAAAGTGGGATGGAGGGCACATGCAGGGTTGCTGGTGGGAGTTTAAAGTGGTTCAACATTTTTGGAGGATGAGTTGGCAAATTCGATAGAAATGTTCACAGTATATCCAAGAGTCTTCTTCTAGGAACCACATCTGCTGAAATAAAGCACAAGCACATAAGCCCTGATCAGAACCCAGGATGCTACTGTGGGCTCCCCTTCCAACATAGAAAAACCTGGGAACAACCTGCATTTTTAAAAAATATATTTTATTGATTTTTTACAGAGAGGAAGAGAGAGGGACAGAGAGCTAGAAACGTCTATGATAGAGAAACATCGACCAGCTGCTTCCTGCACACCCCCCACTGAGGATGTTCCCGCAACCAATGTACATGCCCTTGACTGGAATTGAACCTGGGACCCTTCAGTACGCAGGCCGCTGCTCAATCCACTGAGCCAAACCAGTTTCGGCACAACCTGCATTTTTAGGACAAGGTGGCATCTATACTAATAAAAAGGTGATATGCTAATTAGACTGACCATCTTCTGGGCGACCTTTCTGATGTCATTCCCTACATCCTTTCCCGACAAAGCCATGTCGTGGGGCCAACGCAGAGGAGGTTAGAGGAGATCAGGCAAGAGAGCAGTTAGGGGGACCAGACCAGCAGGGGAGAGCAGTTAGGGGAATCAGGCTGTCAGGTAGGTGAGTAGTTAGAAGTCAGAGGTCCTGAGGGGTCCCAGATTGGAGAGAGTGCAGTCGGAGCTGAGGGGACCCCTTTACCATGCATGAAATTTGTGCACGGGCTTCTAGTAATAATAATAAATGAGTCATGATTTACCTTTAGGAGATTGTGGGTATATCCATGGCCTCGATGGTATGACGATAGTGATGGTAGTGATGGTAGGGAGCATGGTGGTTTCATGGGTATATACATATCTTCAAATTCGTCAAATTGTATAGACTAAATATGCTCAGTTTTTATATGTCAAGTATGCCTCAATAAAATGGTCTTAAAAATAAATGACTGAAAAATAAAAAAAATAAATTAACTCAATATATGTCTCAAAAACTATCTCCCAGTTACATTAACCACATTTCAAATTCTTAATGGCCACAAGTGACTTGTAACTACAGTATTGAACACTACAAACATAAAAAATTATTATCATTGCAAAAATAATATTGGAGAGCACTGTTCTTAAACCATAATGGTGAAATTTTAAATCTTCCTAAATTATGGTAGAGCTGCCTTAAATTTTACTTTTAAATATATTTAAGAAAAAATAGATTTCTATACTGTGCTAATCAATTGTTTTAATTTGCTTTCAAATCCTGTAACACCTTCCCCCTTTTCCACTCTAACTCCGAGGTTTGCATTTCCTAGCATGAGGTTAGGGATGGTCAGAACAGGAGTTTCTTTGCTTCATGGAATGTCTCATAGTAGCTGCATCTTTTCTCTCCCTTTGGCTGAATTCAGGAGCTTGGCCCCCCAATGAATAATCTCCCAGCCCTTGGCCCCCCAATGAAAAATTCACCTGCTATGATTCTAGTCCCTTTTGATGGTTCCTGCTTCTCTGCCCTAGTAAGCACCTCTCTCTGTGTCTCTCAGCTCTATGTAAATTAGCAGATTCCTGCCCTTGCAAATCTCTAGAATAGCTTAGATTCTCTTGTTTGTCTGGTCTGCTCTTCCAAAACGCGTTAACCATTTCTCTGTATTAAATCCCTCCCCACTTTTTCTCTTCACTATTTGAAGAACAGGGTAATGTCTGCTTTAATGACCAAATCCTAATTAATATATAGACTAGTTCTGAGAAGTTGTGAAATTTTGTTTTTAATAAGTCATATACTGTTGAATAACACTTTAATCCACAATGTTCTTAAGGTGAAAACCACTAAATAGGAGAAAAATGAGCATCTTAAAATAGAGGCAATCTTAGTGTATTTTTACTCTGTATGTTTGTAGAATAAATGACTTTGAACTACTCTATTCAACAACAACAAAATAACTGTTGTTTCATGTTGTGGTTCTAAATAGAAGTTATAATAACTAAGATTTCCCAGAAGTCATTTCTGAAACCCTTAGGGAGTCTTTCAGCAAAAGTCTATTACAATATTACCATTTATAAAGAAAAAAGAGAGGTTAAGTATATGAAAAATGAAACTTGTTTATAATTTTCCATAAAAGTATTCTGAAATTAGCATGTTGCTTTCATGAACTTTCCAATGGCAAAATATTTTAATGTTTTCATTGTTATTTGTTTGAGAAGTCCTTCTAAGGTGGACATTGGGGATAATTACATTCTCTTAACAAAGGGAAAAATCCACAAGATCATTTAGAATAATGATAAAATTTTGTTTCTAGTATTAATAGATAGAATAGTTTGGGATAAATTTTCTAATTACATAAAGTTTATTTTGGTTATAAAAACTAAAATGAAAGGAAATTTCACATAAGGCTGAGTAATTTTTTAACTGACATCTGTTTTTTTGTGTGTTTTTTTTTTCTATTATGGTGTTTATTTCCCACTAATTACTTTTCTGACCATTTTCCTATTTTCAGAGTCCTATTATATATAATATACACATATATAAACACTTGTGCTATCTTGATATATTCTCTATACCCAAATAATCATCCAGATATAATGAATATGATCTTCATGGATGTGTTTTCCATTTTTAAATCTGTAATGATGCATGTTGTTAATCTCTGACGTGACTATATATATTTTTGTTTTGTTTTTAACATTCTCATTCCCACTAGTTACTGTTGTATTTTTTAATTGACACTTGCCAAGTATCAGAAAGCATAACTTTTGAAATGATTCCAAAATATTCTGAACGTATTTTTTCCCTTTATACTTATTCCAAACCTCTAGTTCCAATTATCTCAGATTAGTTTCCCTCCTATACTTAACATTCAAAATTGCTACATTTATGGACATTTGTATTATTATCTGAATGGTAAGAGGTGAAAGCTGGTCAGTGAGTGAAACAATTTCTATTCACATCTTAGATCTTCCTTGAACAAATTATTAAAAATGTAAACTCTTCCTTGGAATGAGGTTATAACACTAGATAAACATTATGTCTTTTTAACCTTTGGATAGCTATGATTCTGTACAACATTATTAGAAATAAAATTGTTATAAACACTTAGTTACTAAAAAAGACATTTTTATTGAGAAAATTAAGTCAATTAATATCAAGTTCATTAAAATTAAGATTCAGTAGAGCAAAGTGACTGAGATCATGGACTCTGGTACAAGATTAACTGGCTTCAAATTATCATTCTGCTACAGCCTTACAATTAGAGTTTGAGCAATATTCTTATCCTCAGATACCTTATCTGTCCTTATCTGTATAATGAGAATAAAATAAGTACTTCATTTTTATGAGAGAGAGAGAGAAAGAGAGACAGTTAACTAAATTAAATATAGGGTACCCCCCCCCTAAATGCATGTACACTTTAATAGCTCAATTTAAAAATGAAATGTATTTTAAAATACACTGCCTTTATAATTGTTCAAAGTGTTTGCATACATTTTTGGGGGGACATCCTACATATGGTACTTAGAAATGTAACTGACACAAGTATGTGTTGAATAAATTAAATAATTAAATCATTACTCTAATTATTCAATTACTAGAGGCCCAGTGCATGAAATTTGTGCATGGGGGGAGGTCCTCTCAGCCCAGCCTGCACCCTCTCCAATCTGGGACCCCTCAGGTGATGTCCTACTGCTGGTTTAGGCCCTATCGCAGGGATCAGTCCTAAACCTGTAGTCAGACATTCCTATAGCAATCCTGGGCCACTGGTTCCTAATTTCTCACCTACCTGCTTGCCTGATGGCCCCTAACTTCCCCCCCTGCTGGCCTGGTTACCCCTACCTCTCCCCCTAGCCAGCCTGTTCACCTCTTACTGCCCCTCAACCCCTCTGCTGTCCTGGTTGCCCCCAATTGCCCTCTCTGCTGACCTGGTCGCCCCCAACTGCCTCCCCTGCCACCTTGGTCACCTCTCATGGCCTCACCCACTGGCCTAAAAGAGAGTGTTCAATTTCAATGTTCATCTAAAAGAGCGCATAATAAAGTATATTATGCATATATATATATATATATATATATATATATATAGAGAGAGAGAGAGAGAGAGAGAGAGAGAGAGTATCAGCTGTCAGAGTTATCAAAGTTATAAATATTATACTAATTTATCAAGGAAAAGGAGAGATAGTGATGAGTACTTTTCTAAATTTTTAAATTTTTTTTTTTAAATCAATCTTTATTGTTCATATTATTACAAAAGTTCCTCATTTTTCCCCCCTCCACCAGGTTCCCACCCCACCCTCTGCCCTTTCTCCACCCCCCATTGTCCTCATCCATAGGTGCACAGTTTATGTTCAGTCTCTTCCCACATCCACCACTCCCCCTTTCCCCGAGAATTGTCAGTCCACTCCCCTCCGGTATCTCTGATTCCATTATAATCAACAGTTAATATTGTTCATCATTTTTTTAAATTTCCTTGGGTTTTGTTTTTTTTTAATTAGTAAAATTTTATAATTTTAAGAATAAATTTTAAAATCTAATAAGTTTAAACCTTGTTTTCTCTGCCTTAGGAACTGAGAAGCAAACTTGTTTACATGTAAACTTGCCCTTGGGCTATCAAATGTCGTAGCCATTCAAATGTAAATGAGCACATGGTTTAAAGATAGCTGCTGGCTGGAATTGGATTACATGTTCTGGGTGGGAAGGGCATGTCCTCCCCTTTCTCCATTAAAATTAAGTTGTTAGCTTTAAAACCTCTTTTTGGCAAGAGACCTTAAACTTTCAGAACTTTAAATTTTTCAGGTAGCAAATCAATTACTTATCATTTTCTCAAATCAATAATACCTCCACATTCCCAAGGATACACTTCAAACAAAAGACACATCCAAATAGATCAACCAACCTCATCCAGACCCCACATAAGGCACTCACAGATCAACACCTCAGCACTACAACAACTCAACACATCCAGATCTAAGCCTTCATCACTTGATTCAGCAGACCCTCAAGTTCCCCCAAAAGTTTTGAGCCATGTCTGAGAAGCAGCCCTGGGGCAGGGGCAGGCGAGGAGCAAGCTGTTCCGGGTCTGGCTGCTCCAGGCCCGGCTGCTCCGGGCCCAGCTGCTATGGGCCCGGCTGCTCCGGGCCCAGCTGCTGCTGCTCCGAGCCTGGTTGATAGGGATGAGTTCTTATCACATCAATCAAAGAAAATCTTACAGAATAAAAATCTAAATAGAGGCTTGAAAATTGAATTGTGCTAAAACAATGTAAAAATAATTATTTGTATGATTTAACCACCCACGACTGCTTAGACAATTTTCACCTATGTTCTGTGGGGAGCGGGGGAGTGTGAGGGGAGCTTAGAAATGCAGATAAATCTGTATCTGTAGAAAAAATGTGGCATTTTAAATTTCAAGTGGCTGGAGACCTGGGAACAGGGTACTGGACCTGCTCCTTCCTCCCTTGCCTTTTCTTTAAAATTTGAGGCATGGTTATGCATTTTTGAAGGATATAGAAAGAAAGTTTAGAAGTTAATTTGAAATTATAAAAGGCCAGCAACTAATAGGAAGGAATTAATATGTTTATTGT
The DNA here is from genome assembly GCF_964339955.1 of Pipistrellus hanaki. NCBI lineage: Eukaryota > Metazoa > Chordata > Mammalia > Chiroptera > Vespertilionidae > Pipistrellus > Pipistrellus hanaki. The sequence continues at coordinate 70,273,409 of NC_140504.1, read as the reverse complement.
AGAAAGCAGGGAGCCTCCTTGGACATCCAAGGACTGTAGACCTCAGAAGGAACATGTACTGAAGGAACGCAGCTGCTGAACTGGACAATGGGCCTTTGAGGAGCAAAAGATGGCTCTCATCTCAGCACCTGCCCTAGCCTTGCCAGACGTCGCGAAGCCCTTCCACCTCTACGTGAGTGAGGTAAGGGGCAATGCCAAAGGGGTTTTCACTCAGACTCTAGGTCCCTGGAAGAGACCTGTTGCCTAGCTGTCTAAGAGACCGGACCCTGTGGCAGCAGGGTGGCCAGCATGCCTCCTGGTAGTGGCCACCACAGCATTGCTGGTGAAAAAGGAAGATAAGCAGACTCTGGGCCAGGAGCTAACCCTGATGGGCCAAGCTTTTCTCCTGGACCAGCCCTGTGTCTGAATTCATAAGACTCTGGCCATCAACCCTGCCAGCCTGCTTCCAAGTGATGATGGAGGAACCCATTCATGACTGCACAGAGGTAACAGACGACAAGGTACTGTTCACGGATGGGAGCAGTTACGTTCAGGATGGGACCTGATATGCAGGGGCAGTGGTAGTCACCCTGGACCACACCATTTGGGCACAGTTCCTGAACTTTTGGCCTTAATCCAGGCCCTTTGATGGAGACACTGTGCCATCCACTGAGAAAAGAGGGTTACCAACTGCAACCAGAAGGAATTGGCTGAACAGAAGCAAGCCACCAAAGGACCAGATGATTGGTGGACCCTCCAGATGACAAGACTGTTGGTTCCAGAGGCTCTAGGTCAGAGTTGCCTAGTGACACCAGGTTACCCACTTAATTGTTACCAAGACTTCTGAACTTCTGTAAGGTAGAGTTGCTAGAAGTACTGTCTGTGCACAGGTAAATGCCAAGCAAGGTAAGGGGGTCCCCTTGGGAATTCAGGTTCCAGGGAACTTCCCCAGGAGAGCATTGGTACGTGGATTTCAGAGATTAAGCCACCAGAAATAAGGTCTAGTTTTTGTAGACACTTCAGATTAGGTTGAAGTATACCCCACTAGGATGGAAACTGCCTATTATACCTAGATTTGGGCTGCCAGTATCAGATAACAGTCCCACCTTTGTAGCCAAGGTATCTCAAAGTATAGCTGTAGCCTTAGGACAGGCATAAGCAGGACTCTGAAAAGGGGTTTAATTAAATGTGCCCTAGAATCAGTGAAAATTGGACCAACCCCCTGTCCTTTGCCCTCTTATGGGCCAGGTGTACCCCCTATTGGGATGGATTCCCCCCCCTCTTTTTGGGATCATGTATGGTAACCATTCACTTGTTCAAGTCATTACAGGCTCTGCAGTTTGCTTGTTCCAGATGCACTGCCAGTGCCCACCGCAGACCCTGTAGTTCGGGAACTCAGTGTGGGTAAAGAAATTCACTGCCCAAGGACTCAAAGGGACACTACACTGTTATCCTGAGCATGCCCACTGCTGTTGAAGTAGATGGCAGACCTGACTACATGACTCCCAGCTCCTGCATGGCCTGGATCCTGGCAACTAGCTGCTTCACCTGTGAGATCCCCAGCCTGGGCTCCATGCAGGCCAGGAGGAGAATTGATGCCTGTAAGAGGGGAACTGATCTTCAGTGAGGACAATACTGATGGGAACTGTGGTACTAAAGGTCTTGGTAACTGTATTTGTTGTTTATGCCTAAAGAAAGTAGGCTGACTCAATGATTTGACTCATGCACATAAGACAAGGGGGGAATAAGACGGCAGGGTGGGGCGAGGATAAACTCCTGACTCCACTGTGGTGCAGGGCGAAGTTATCCTCCATTTTGTGTAACTGGATTCTAGCCCTCACCCAACCAATCAGGGTCAGCCAAAGCAGTGACAACACCACCTGAGTAAAACCCCAGGGCTTGGCGAAATTCACTCTCTTCGCCATGCTGTTGGCGTGAGTGGGACAGAGCCCATGCTAGCAGGAAGAGGCTCTTTTGTTTATTGCATCGGACTCAGCTTCCTGGTGTTTCTTGGAGATCAAGACGTCTGGGCGTAATACCTATTAAAAGCTTTCACCCCCAAAAAATAAATAAAAAAAAATAAAATAAAAAATGTAAACTGCTCTCTTAGAAAGACCACACAACACTGAAGGAAGTTCTAGCCTTTGAGCTCTCACCGCTACGATGCCAAACATGTAAGAAAAGCCATTTTGGATATTCTAGCCGTGACTACTGAGTACAGCTGCATGACTTTTCAGCTGAGTTCCTGTCAAATCACAGTCGCATGAGAAATATACATGATTCTTGGTTTAGTCAGTAAGTTCCAGGGTGGTGTGTTACACAGTCTTAGATAATAGAAACAATGGCAGAATATGGCAGAAAAATATAACTTCTGAATATACAGCAATTAGAGAGGTGCACAATCTATTAAAAAATCTCAGAAGTTTTCAACCATAAAGACATAAGAGAAGCCCAATAAAGTACACTCAACCTACATTGAAATAAATGTATAAAACTCTTTAAAATTAAGTCAACCAATTAAAATAAGCATTAAATTATTTAATTTCTTTCTAATAAGTGAATAAAAATGTTGATCACATGCTTTATTTTTTTTCCTAAGGAATTAATATATATTAATTAATTAATTTTATTCCTTAGGAATAAAACAAGAATATATATATATAATCTCCACAAAAAAAAGAGGTAGTATAACCGAAACCAGTTTGGCTCAGAGGATAGAGCATCAGCCTGCGAACTAAAGAGTCCCAGGTTCAATTCTGGTCAAGGGCATGTACCTTAGTTGCAGGCACATCCCCAGTAGGGGGTATGCAAGAGTCAGCTGATCAATGATCCTCTCTCATTGATATTTCTAACTCTCTAACCCTCTTTCTTCCTCTCTGTAAAAAAAATCAATTATATATATATATATATATATATATATATATATATATATATATATATATTTTAAGAGGTAGTGCTGTAAAAGTTATTTCATGCACTTCTACAAAATGGAAATTTAGAACAAAATGTGACAGATAAAGGAGAGTTAAGGAAGCAGCTTCTTCTTACAGGGGCAATCTGGAATAGAATAGCACAGATCTGTCTAGGAGAGCCCTGATGAGCCTGCAAGATTTGGAAATATATACAAGATATGATTTTTATATACTGACACTAAGATAAAATCACTTTATAAAAATTAAAATTTATTTTGAAGACTATTATATAATCTTGGCTTTTATCTACAAGCTTAACATCTAAGTGCTTATTAAAACTAAAATAGTGCTTTACTTGTTGCCAATGTTTGTAATATGTATTTTTACAAGCCACTATTTTAAAGAAATTAGAATGCTGATTAAGGTGGACTTCAGAACAACGTGTTATATGGTTGAGTATCTGAGCACTAACTTAATTCTAGAACACAGATGTTTACAGTAATTCGGGAATTCTTTGTCAGAGTTGATATACACTGAACTTCTTGTTTTCAGGAGTTAAAGGAGAAATGGATGTGTTTATACAAAGAAGCATTGTAAGGGCTAAAAAAAGACAGAATTCAATGTGGCTGGTGTTGCTCAGTGGTTGGACATGGACCCACCAACCAAGAGACCCTGTTCAGTTCCCAGTCAGTGCACATGCTGGAGTTGCTAGCCCAGTCCCTAGTGGTGACTGTGCAAGAGGTAGCCAATCATTATTTCTCTCTTATTGATGTTTCTATCTCTCTATCCTTCTCCCTTCCTATTTCTCAAAATCAAATAAAAGCATTTAAAAAAGTGACAGAGTTCATGGAAGCACACCATAATCTATTTTTTGGTGATAACTGATTTTGGTGACGATAACTGATTTTGCTTGTGGTGATAACTGATTTTGCTTAAGTGTGCGAAACAGCAGAGATGTTCCAAATTATCTCTTCCCCACTTCTTCACCTGAAGTCAGAAGGAAGAACTGGAGGGGAGGACAATGAAATGTCAAATAAATTAAAATGTGACTTCTTTTTTAAGTTGTGTTATCCTCTTATTTAATTTTTCATAGAATCAGACATTTTAGGTAACCTCCTAAATCATAGTCATTTAATAGCAGAAATAATTTATAACTCTAAGGTTTTAGACACCAAACTCTTTTCTTTATATCAATAATTTCCAAACATATTAAATAAAGTGATTTTTATTACTTTGCCCCAAGATTCTTAAGCTTTAAATAACGTTTCTAGCAAATAAAGTTATTTTTAACAAACAAAAGACTTACTTGCTTTGTAGTTAAATAATCCTAATTCCTAATATATAAAAACCCAGGGTCTGTAACATCCAAAACAACCAAAGACTCGACTGACTGGAAGTCAGTCCTACTGAGAGGGCTGTTACTCAGGCCTGCAGAGAGGCCTAAGAGAGAAGCAGGATCTTATCCATAGCTTCCGTGGCAGCTGTTGATCATCCCTTGCCTCTTTCTTTCTCTCCAGGCCTGGGCAGCAACCACACCTCTCTTTTTCTCTGGGTCTCTAAGGCGTTGCTGGTCAGCCTCACCTCATTGATCAGGCCTGGAGATAGACCTGGAGACTCTGTCTAGGATAGAAACCCACCAATCAGAACCAAATCTGGATGAAATGTGAGGAGCCAATGGATGCCTAGGAAGTGGAGCTTTTGATGCTGACTGGCACAGAAACCGACCAATCAGAACCAAATCTGGGTGAACTGCAAAGGCAGAACCTAAGGTAGGGGCTAAGGAGGGGTTTTAAGGGCAACAGCTATTTGGTGTAAGGTGCAAGAAAGCAGTTCAATTTTTTAATGACCAGTTTGGCTGTATAGTGCATATGGCTGTCTATCAGTCCAGATACAGGGATTATGTATTTTTGTCTGCCAAGAGCATCTCCTCCTGCTGAAAAAGGCTCCCCCAATTTAAGCAATCCTATTCTATATAATCTATCTATGCTTATAAAAGGGTAATATACTAATTAGACAAGGTTGACTGGCCATCTTCCAGATGTCTGATTTCCTTTTGGAAAAAGTTATGGTGGGGGGGAGGGGGCGAGGCAGAAGCATTTAGAGGTGATCAGGCCAGCAGGGGAGGGACATTGGGGGTGAGATCAGGCTGGAAGGGGAGGGCACTTGGGGGCAAGATTAGACCTGCAGGAGAGGGCAGTTGGGGGTGAGATCAGGCCAGCAGGGGAGGACCGTTGAGAGTGTGATCAGGCCAGCAGAGAAGAGCAGTTGGGAAGAGATCATGCCAGCACCATAGAGCAATTGGTGGCAATCAGGCAGGCAGTCAGAGAGGTTAGGGACAATCAGGCAAGCAGGTAGGTGAGCAGTTAGGAGCCAGCTGTCCCAGATTGTGAGAGGGCTGGGGGTCCTGATTGGAGAGATTACAGACAGGGCTGAGGGAACCCCCATGCATGAATTGTGTGCACTGGGCCACTAGTCTAAATCATAAAAGGCCAGCAGCTCTCGTTGTGAGTGGGGCGGGATGCTGGCAGCATCCACAGAGCATGTGCAGCGATGCAGGGCAGCAGACATGGCCCTGATGGCAGTCTAGGTCTAGGGGACTCTAAATGCACACAATTTAATTATGCTCTGGGCCTCCAGTACCAGTAATAACAACAAAATGGTTCAAGATATCTTATCAGCAGAGAAAATTAAATATTAATATCAGTTGATTTCTGATTTAAAAGAAAGCACACCTCCAGTTCACACAATACTAAAAAAATAATAATAATAATAAAATTTAAAAAAAGGCAATTTATTTTAATTTATAAAATTTTGAGAATAGTTCAGACTTCTATGAGTAATTTTGTAAAACTTAGTAATCCAAAGATTCTAGGATGGATCTCGTTTACTATATTTTAATGCTTTGCAAATGTTGTTTTTCATAGTTGCAATTCTACCATTGCCAATATGCTGCTGAACTTATGGTTCTGAAGAAGAGTTTCTATGCCATTTGGTTTATGAATAATCTGGAGTTTTAAAGGAATGATACTTAGTTAGAATGTAAGTAAAGAATGTTCTGTGAGGATACCCAGGAAATATTCAGAGAGATTAACACAATGACAATTATAATTTTCTTATCACAGATCATGAGCATTTGATTAAAAATCATTGTCCTTTTATTCTATTATTCCTGATAAATAAAGATGTTGAAAACCTTAGAGAAGAAATTACATTTTAATTAAATAAAACTTTATGTGTTACACAGTCAGACTGATTGATGGAGAGAATATAGAGAATGTGTGGTAGGACATATGGGCACATTTAACTTCCATTCTGGACCTTACTTCTCTTTTCACATTATAAGACAATGAATGCCATTTCAGTCACATAAACCACAGGACAGCTCTGGACGTGATGGGATCTCTCTTATTTAACATTATAAGTTTCTGTAACTTTTAGGGAATTAAATTATCCTAAGTTCAGATGATATCAATTAATTAGACACCGAATATACCAAATATTTACCAATCCACAGACTCCCCTCTTTCTACACATGGATTCCCTGATCCAGACATATTAAAAGTAAAAGTATCCACTAATGGGAACTAAAAACAGTATCTTGATTACTATTTGTCTACTGCTCCTTCCTTTGCAGTTTACTATACTGATTTAAGAATCATATGGGACAAATGTATTGCTAATGAATATTATATTATTATCATTAACTAAATATAAATTAAATAAGATTTAGAAATGCTACGGTATTTAATGTAGTAGATGCTGTGGTATTCTGCCCCAAACACCCTGCTTTGGGTATAGGTCCTGATTTCCCCATCAGTCTGAAGTATTTGCCTACTGATAACTCATAACTGAATCCTCTTCAGAAAGGGCCCTCAACAAAAGGCACTGACTATATGCAATGACTAGTTGACATGGGGTTAGGTCCTGATTATTCTTTGCCTCAATTAAAAACATCTCTGGAGATCATATGCTTGAGAGCTTCCTATGGGATCAACAGAAATTGATATTGTGCCTATAAAGAAGTTCAACTTTTTCCTTTATTCCAAGATGCTTTCCTCTCCTACTTGTTTTTTTTTTTTTTCCTGAAAATAATCCCCAGTTACTCAAGAGATCTACATCTTAGGAGCTGCTTCCTGGAACCCCACTTATGACATCTCACTGAAACTTAATAGTTACACTGATTTTCATTATTAACTTAGATTTTCCTTATGTGACTAAGGATTCCTTTATTCCAGTGGGAAGACATGGTTTTAAACATTTAACTAAAATTTTCATAATTACCTTCTAAGACCTTATACAGTTATGTATGTATTTACCTATTTATTAAGAGAGATAAAGAGAAAGGGAGAAGAGAAACTTTGATATGAGAATGAAACATTCATTGGTTTCCTCCTGCATACCCCCTACTGGGGATCGAGCTCAAAGTCTGGGCATGAGATTAGAATCAAACCTGCAACATTTCATTGTACAGGATGACATTTAAACAACTGAGCTATGCCAGCCAGCGCTAAGAGGTTATTTTTGAATAAACAATTCTGCATATATTTAATATATTGATAAGAAGTCTTTTGCTTGCAAGTAATAGAGACCTAACTTGAAATACTCTTTTAATTTGAAATGTATTAGAAAGAATTAGAAAAATAATTAGAATTAGAAAAATTATCATAGAGTGAAAAGTCAGGGTAATGGTTAAAAGGAGTTAAAATTACCATTTCCCCCCCAATTTTTACCAATTCTGTCTTTGAGACTGCTTGATCTACCATACCTTATTTTTTTCTTCAAACTATGTGGAAGACATGGCTGCCAATAGTTCCCATATGGAAATTTTATAGTCAATTCACTCAAGGAGAGGGGTGAATTTTATTTTTCCATTCCTTTTATAAATACTGAAAAGGGCTCCCACTTTCACTTATCATTCAGCTGTGGTCAAGTTTAGGAGACATATTTTATTTGCATGACAATGCTAATAATTTAGGTCATGTGCAGATTGTCCTGCATTGTGAACTTCTCTTTGACAACCAGGTAAATAAAATTCAACATAAAACTAGTATAAGCAAATCATCAATCACTAAAAATGCAAATAGTGATATGCGCTGAAGCAAGAATACATTCCCATTGTAACAAAAAATCACGCTGTCTTGCTAATCTCAAACATGAAAGTGGCTCATGTATAAGATCATTGAGACAGTATAGACATGAATAATGCTCAACACCAATCCCATTTAGTATAGTGAAACAGCATAATGTGTTTTTCTTCCAGATTTTGACAAAGTATTTGGTAGAGCATTAGTATTATATTTAACTACATTTAAAATATATATAGAAAGATATATTTACAAAGAGATAAATAAGTTTCAATGGGAAAATAAAATATTTTAATAATAATTATAGAGAACATAATTATTGTCCCACTCTCCCTGTCAATAATATGAATATTTAGATGTACACAAGTTGCAATTTATATATTTCTAAATAGTATTTACTATATATAGATCTATTTACCAATAATGAAAGATGACATTTTCACTCACATTACACCATAACTGCTTTTAATTAAAGTTCAATTTCAGACCATCCTTTGTGGTTACTTTAGGTCTCTGAGTTTGCAAGGCTGCCATGGAAGACTCGCCTGAGCTTGTCAGGTCAACATGTGGCCCATTTAGTCCACAAATTTATGTTGTATTCTATAACCATTAGTACAAAAGTTTAGTGTTGACTTTATATTAAAGAGAGCATCACTCATAGATCACTTTCAAAGTTCTGTGTTTGCTCAAATGATTTTCACTTAAATTTATCTCTACATTTTCTTGATTTTAGTGCATGGTCTTTTTATTTTAGAATTACAAATAGATGCCATTTTTTTGTGTTCCTATATGTTTCACATTATCAGTTGCCATAAGTTTGAATGTAATTTTGCCTGGGTGAGTACTGTCAAACTATATTTTCTTCAATTTCAGAATTTAGAAAAAAACTGATCATAGTCTTTTCACATTGAATGTTACTGCAGTGAAGTCTAAACACAACTCACTATTTTCTCATCTTATACTCATTCTGCTTAGTTGTCTAGACAGTTCCCTGCATTTGAGATTTAATAAATTATTTTGATGCTAATTATTCTGTATCAACTTTTCATAGGATGCAGGATAAACTTTCTTATATTAACTATTTAAGTAATCGACTCACTCATCTAGTAAATATTTATTATAGTCATCAATTCAATAAATATACTTGTTACATGATGAGAATGTACAAGTCACATACCACAGTAGACAGGAGAGATAAGATTTCTATATTCATTTTGCTTACAATATTTTTAAAGAGATATATATTTTCATTAGTAGTAAGTACTATGAAGGAAAATCAAGTACGGTAAATATATTATCCTATATAATAAAATCCTAATATTCTAAGTTTCTGACCATTTGATCATTTGACTATTCAACCAGTCACTATGATGCACATTGACCACCAGGGGGCAGATGCTCCAACTGATAGGTTAGCATGCTGCTGGGGTCCAGCTGATTGGGACTGGATGAGACAGGCTAGACACTCTCTGAAGTCCTCCTGTGGTCCCTCCCTGGCCCAGATCATGCACCAGTGGGATTCCTCAGCCTGGCCTGACTCTCTCACAATCCAGGACCCTTCATGGAATGTCGGAGAGCCCATTTTGGCCCGATCCCCACAGGTCAGGCCAAGGGACCCCACCTGTGCATGAATCTGTGCACTAGGCCTCTAGTCATATATAAGGAGGAATAAAGTCCTTTCTAAAAAGTTGACATTTGTACAGGAATAAAATTAAATGAAGAAATAAACCATAAAAAGAAGAATATGTGCCCTGGCTGGTGTGACTCAGTTGGCTGAGGCATGGCCCCCTACAATGAGGGTTCCATTTCCTATCAGGGTGGTCCAGAGCACGTGGAAGTCAACTAATCTATCCTTCATTCTCTCATAAATGTTTCTCTCTCTCCCTCCCTTCCTCTCCCTCTAAAAATCAATAAAATCATGTTCTCCTATGAGGATTTTACAAAAAGAAGATAGTTTTGTGCTAGGAGAAGGCTTCCAAAAAAATGAAACAGCAAATATAGTGCCGTAGGACAGAAATTTATTTGGTGTGTATATCAATCATTATATACCAGCAGCTTACATGAATAGGAGTTTATTTCTTATTTATAATGCTATATATGCATCATAGGTTAGGCATACCTCTGCTCAATGGTCTTTTGATTCTAGAACTTAGGCTAAGTTAGCAGCTTCTTTGATGGGTTAACATGGTTGAAAAAAAGATAGACTTGAGCATGAAGCACTTGTTGGCTCTTAAATTTTCGAATGATAAACATTGGTTAACATTTCTGATGGAACTGAGAGTGTGCTGCAAATTTCTTTATTAGGAGGAACACAAAGTAACTTAATTTATGCTGATGACAGTGAGAAGGCCAGAGTGTACTAGCAGGAGAGTGGTATTTATAGACTTGTAATTAATGGTAAGAGGTTTGGATGTTAGAGTATAATAGGGCATATGGAGGGTTTTGAGTAGAAGGTGAAAAAGGATCCTCCTTAGTTGTTGTATTGAAATGTACTCTAGGAAAGACCTGTATACAAGGAGGAAAACCAGGGAGGAAATTGTTGTGATGGTCTAGGAGGGAGGTGATGGGGATTGGTCTAGGGCCGTGGTCAACAAACTGCAGCTCCCGAGCCACATGCGGCTCTTTGGCCCCTTGAGTGTGGCTCTTCCACAAAATAGCATGGCCTGGGCGAGTCTATTTTGAAGAAGTGGCATTAGAAGTTTAAGTTTAAAAAATTTGGCTCTCAAAAGAAATTTCAATCATTTTCTAAGTACTCTGCATATATTAAATAATTATTTTTCAACAACCTTATGCTTCATATTCTGTAGATATTATTAGCCAATAAGTGAGCAAAATAGGCCCAAGAAGATTAAACAACATGCCCATACCACCAATGACTGTTACCATCAAACTTTAGCACAGTCTGACTGCAGGAAGGACCGTGTCCATCTGCATGTTTTCCCAGATCGCTGTTTAGCATGATTCTTCACAGGCATCCATCTCCGCTCTCCCACTTACTCACCATGCTCTTACCGCACTGGCATTTTAAAGTTTCAACAATGGATCAAACTCTTTTTACTTCTTAGGTCTTTTCACTTGCTGATTCATCTTTCTGGTATGTTCTTCCTCCCACTGTCAACATGGTTCTTTTTACTCATCCTTCAGGACTAAATTTAAAGGTTTCTGCTCTAGAAAACTTAGAAAACTATAGGATCACTGCCCAATCTAAAAAGAAGCTATATATTACTCTCCCATAGCATCTGTATTTCTTTGACATATTACACATATAATTAAAAACATGTTTCTCTCTACTTGATTAATTTCTCTTTTCTTAAGTAAAATAGATAAGGGCAAGAATTGAGTCTGTGTTGTTCACCAAAGGGTTCCCAGTGCCAAAGAATAAATAGTTTATGGATGACTGAACAACTGAGGTGTGGAGGCAGATCTCTTGATAGGGACTGAAGGAATTCCAACTGGAAGCGTCTGTTATTTTTAAGTACAGGATATCTTTCTCAGTGAGTGTGGCTCTTCCATAAAATACCATGGCCTTGGTGAGTCTATTTTGAAGAAGTGGCGTTAGAAGAAGTTTAAATTTAAAAATTTGGCTCTCAAAAGAAATTTGAATCATTGTACTGTTGATATTTGGCTCTCTTGACTAATGAGTTTTCTGATCACTCCTCTAGGGTGATATCTGTGAAGTGGAGAAATTGGTCCAGAATATATATTAAAGGTTTAATAGCTGGGCTTGCTAGGAGATATATTTGGGTGATCAGGATAAAAAATGTATAATCTTAGAATTTTATCTAAGCTACTGGGTGGTATTATTTACTCTGATCATAATAAAACTGGAAGTAAGGGGTTTGGGAGGAGGTAACTGAAATATCAGTAATTTCCTTAGCAATCATACATCAGGTGATAATAAGTAGAGAGTATATGATGACAGAGGACAGAGTTTTGAGTTCTCCAATGTTTAAACGTAAAGAAGAGAAGGTGCTAGTAACGGAGAATAAAACAGCTCCACAGTGATAGGAACTAATTAAGAGGAATCTGGTTTCCTGGAATTTAGGTGGAAAAATATGAACATAGAAATTATTTTCTCATGTCACCTTGTGTCAGTAAGGGTTTCCTTATCCTTTATGTTAACCTTTCTTAAGTCAGCTTAAGGAATAACTTTAATAGTAAACTAAATACATACAAATGATAGGACAGAAATACACAAAATGATCATAGCACTGAAAGTTCACTGGATAAAGGGGAGTGAAAGGACAACTGACTGCTAAAAGCAACTGAAGAAACAGGAAGCATATACCCTCACCCTCTTAGCCCATGCACAGGTCATCTGCAGTTAGTCGACAGGTCTGACATAGGCAGATGGCTCTTGACCTCAAGCCTCTTGCCTGAGACCTTCCTTAGCCATGAGAACTTCTTCCATATGGTCTATGGCAGGGCATCATGCAAGAGTGTTAACAGATCAGGAGATAGGTCAATTAATGAGAGAAGAAAAGGTGGAAAAATACCTTAACTATACTGGGTTGAATTGAGTGTATTCTAAAGTATCTCAGAGGATTTCTGAATGATTCATCCCCAGTGACCTGTGGTTGGAACCTACCCACTAACACACTTTTTGGTCTCTCCTTCCTTTCCTCCTTCCTCCCTCCCTCCCTCCTTCCTTCCCTCCCTTCCTTCTTCCCTCCTTCCTTCTTCCCTTCCTTTCTATTTGACTTCCTCACTTCCAAATGAAGGTGAGAATGATTCAATAGAAGGAAATCTGTTAATAAAATTAGACCTATTAATATAAGAAATTATATGACAATTAGGTTTATATATTTTGAACAAAATAAAATTAAACATTCTTGATAGCTCTGTAAGAAATAGGACTAGCTCCCTCTTTATTCATCAGCAAACTTCAGAACCATATGGATGTTATACCTTTTTCATCATTATTATTATTCTAGTCCATATGGAATAGTTATTTCTTTATGAAATTTAAAGTAATCTCTAGTTTTAATAGTATGCCTATCCTAATTTCAAAATTTCTAATCAATATTGGGACATACAGATTCCTTCTTTGGATTTGAATACCACACCTGAAAAATTATATCAATTTGTTTGGAATGCAATGTTTCTCTAATATAATATATATACACTAGAGGCCCAGTGCAAGAAATTCATGCATGGAGGGATGGGAGTGTCCCTCAGCCCAGCCTGCACCCTCTCTAATCTGGGACTCCTACAGGGATGTATGACTGCCCATTTAGGACTGATCCCATGGAGATCGGGTCTAAATGGGTAGTCGAACATCACTCTCACAATCCAAGACTGCTGGCTTCCAACTGCTCACCTGCCTGCCTTCCTGATTCCCACTAACTGCTTCTGCCTGCCACTAACCACTCCCCTGACAGCCTGATTAATGCCTAACTGCTCCCCTACCAGCCCGTTTGCCTCTAACTGTCCTCCCCTGCAGGTCTGGTCACCCCCAACTGCTTGCCCCTGAAGGCCTGGGTCCCGCCCAACTGCCCTTCCCTGTAGGCCTGGTTTTCCTCAACTTCCCTTTATGGCCAGCTTGGTCATCTTTAACTTCCCTCCCCCGCAGACTTGATCACCCCCAACTGCCCTCCCCTGCTGGCCATCTTGTGTGCACATGAGGGCAGGATCTTTGACCACATTGGGACAGCTATCTTGTGTGTTGGAGTGATGGTCAATCTGCTTATTACTCTTTTATTAGATAGGATAGAGGCCTGGTGCATGGGTGGGGGCCCACTGGTTTGCTCTGAAGGGTATCCCAGATCAGGTGGGGGTTCCCTTGGAGTTTGGGGTGGCCTGGGCGAGGGGCCTGTGGTAGTTTGCTGGCCGGACACACCTCTTGGCAACCCAAGCAGAGGCCCTGGTATCTGAGGTTTATTTATCTTCTATAATTGAAACTTTGTAGCCTGGAGCCAAGCCAAGCATTCTGCTTGCTCCATGGTGGCAGCCATTTCTGTTGGGACTTATGTATCTTGTATAATTGGAACTGTGTAGCCTTAAGTGTAGGCCTGGGCCAGGCATGGTGTGCAGAAATCTTGGCTTCCTCCATTGCTGGGGGAAACCCTAGCCTCCTGCTCTTTCCAGCTCCATTACTGCTGCCATTTCTGTTTGGATTTATGTATCTTCTATCATTGAAACTTTGTAGTCTTGAGTGGAGACCTAGGGCAGCAAGGGCAGGTGGAAATCTTGGCTTCTTCCATTGCGGGGGGCATTCAAGCCTCCCTCCTGCTCTCTGTGGTGGTAGCCATCTTCGTTGGGTTTATTTGCATATTCACTCCTGATTGGCTTGTGGGCGTGGATTGCAGTTGTGGCTTGTGAGTATAGCAGAGTGATGGTTAATTTGCATATTACTGACATAGAGAGGAGAATCCAAGATGGCTGCTCGGGTAGGCAACTAGCCGCAGCCGCACACAACAATTTTAATAAAATACAACTAAAATATAAAATGGACATTACCCAGAACTACAGGAAAGTCAACTGACTGGAAATCCTACAACAAGAAGCAAGGAGAAAACCAGAAGGAAGCACGGAGGAGCTGTAAAAGCCTAAGGTACGGAGACACGCGGCGCACGCGAAGAGGACGGAGCCGGAGAGGAGGGAGGCCGAGTGCCTGGCGGGCCTTCCCTAGCGGAAAGGAGATAAAACTCCGACTGTGCTGGGCCCCCAACTGCTCTGAACCCCAGTTCTGGGCCAGACCCCGGGGACTCAGGCTCAGCCATAGGGAGCTGGGCTGTAAGTCGGAACCCCGGGGTAGCGGAGAAAGGAGGTCCCGGAGGCGCGCACACTGCCCCCAGAGAAGGGACGGTCGGCTGTGCCGCGGGATTGCCCTGACGGGAAGGAGACTGGGGCTCCAGACTGCTGTGAACGCCACCTCCAACTCCACTTCCAACTGAACTGAACCCCAATACCGGGCTCATTGTGGGAGAGCATAGACTGTTTGGCAGCAGGCGAAAATCGAGGGCACCTTTCTCTCAGAGGCGCCGGCAGCGAGCACTGAAAGACCCGCATAGGGCGGGGCTGACGGAAGCCAAAGCTGCAGGCTCCACCCTGAAACCCCGTCCCATCTGTAACTGCGAAATGCGACAACAAAATAGATCACAAACGAAAGAAATGGAGGACAAAAAGCGTCTGGATATAGAGTTCAAATCTACGCTTATAAGGTTTTTCAAGAATTTCCTAGAAAAGATGGATAAGGCCTATGAGGATATGAAAAGAGATCAACTAGAATTAATAAGGAGTCAACAAGAAATAAAGAATACATCGTCTGAAATAAAAAATATTCTACAGAGTCCTAAAAACAGAAGGGAAGATCGCAAGAATCAAGTCAAAGATTTGGAACATAAAGAGCCAGAAGACACTCCTCCACAGAAGCTAGAAGGCAAGAGAATCCAGAAAATTGAAGATAATGTAAGAAACCTCTGGGACAACTTCAAGCGAACCAACATCAGAATTATGGGGGTTCCAGAAGATGAGAGAGAGCAAGATATCGAAAACATACTGAAAGAAATAGTGACAGAAAACTTCCCCCACCTGGTGAAAGAATTTGACTTACAAGTCCAGGAAGCGCACAGAACTCCAAACAAAAGGAATCCAAAGAGGACCACACCGAGACACATCATTATTAAAATTCCAAGAGCAAAAGATAAAGAGAGAATATTAAAAGAAGCAAGAGCAAAGAAGGTAGTAACTTATAAAGGAGCACCTATACGATTGTCAGCTGACTTCTCAACAGAAACCATGCAGGCCAGAAGGGAATGGCAAGAAATATTCAAGGTGATGAATAGCAAGAACCTACAGCCAAAAATAAGCTACCCAGCAAAGCTATCACTCAGAATCGAAGGCCAGATAAAGAGCTTCACTAATAAAAAAAAGCTAAAGGAGTTCATCACCACCAAACCAGAATTATATGAATTGCTGAAGGGGGTTCTTTCAGAAGAGAAAGTAAACAAAGATAAAAATTATGAACAACAAATACGTAATTATCAACAAGTGAATCTAAAAACCAAGGAAATTAAAAAAATCTGATGAACAATTAAAAAAAAAATTGCATATTACTCTTTATTAGATAGGATATATATATATATATATATATATAATTTCACAAAAATACTTAATAATAAATTTTGCCAAAGCATAAAAGCATCTTCTCTATTTCCTTACTCAAAATATCTAAAACAAGATTGAACTTTCATCCTTTAAATTGTTTAAACCATTACATGAATACATAGTCAATTTTTTGAACTTGCTATTTAATTTTTTAAATCACTCAATTTTTGTAACTATAAATTTAAAAAAAAATAGTTGAATATTATTAAGATTGTTTTTATGTCTATTTAATAAAGTTGACAGCAAGTTAAAATTCCACATTTATATATATTTTAATATCTGAGATTTGGCATTTACTGATATTACTCATTTATCATTGGTATTTAAAGGAATTTTAATTATTTCTACATTGGTTTCAATGATTATTTCTCCAATGTGAAAGCATATTGCACAACAATCACAAACAGGAAATCTTAGCAGAAGAGATCAAGGAATAACTTTTGCTATGTACAAATATGTGTGTGTGTGTTCCAGAGGGGAAACAGAGCAGGAGGAAGGCTTATTTAAGAGAAGAAAAAAACTAGTCATACAAATTAAGTAAACAGTTATTCCTATGTGATAAAAAAATCAGAGAAAATAGTGTATTAGTATGATACTTTCTAAATGCTTTAAGACAACATATTTATAAGTAAATATATAACTGCATTATTAAAATTTCTTTTGTATTTTATAACATGCTTCTCTTTAAAATTTATGTTCACAAATGACTTAACTATGCAGTGTACACTTAAAAGAATATTTGTTTAAAGGAGTTCATTCATTGGTAAGTTTCACATCAATGATAATTATATTTCAACTGTTTTAATTATGAAACTTAATTAACCACTAAATTAGCTATACACAAACCATGATTCCCTATCCAATGTTCCCATCATTTATTCTTTTATTATTTGCTTGTTGCTCCTTATTTTCTAACCTTATCATAATTCCCTTTTATCACAATCCCCCCAAACTTTCTTTAGACTATTATGGCTTGTCTCACTTTTTTTAAAAAAAAATATATTTTATTTATTTTTTACAGAGGAGGAGAGAGGGAGAGTAAGAAACATCAAGAGAGAGAATCATTGATCAGCTGCCTCTTGCACACCCCATGCTGGGGATGTGCCAGCAACCAAGGTACATATTGTTGACCAGAATCAAACCTGGGACCTTTCAGTCCGCAGGCCGATGCTCTATTCTAGGGGTGTCGAACTCAATCAGAGAAGGGGCCAAAATCTAAAATCCAGCCTAAATCGCGGGCCGAATGGTTTACTGAATAGTCATAAACTGACAATGTCATAAACTGACAGCGGAGTGCAGTGATGACAGCGCGGTGCGGGACACATTGCAAGGCCTGGCGGGCTGGATTTGGCCCGCGGGCCTTGTGTTTGACACATGTGCTCTATTCACTCTATGGTTTTGGCAGGCTTGTCTCACTTCTATCTCTCATTCTCTACTCCTTCCTGATTTAAGCCCCTTGAACCTATGCTAATTGAAACTCTCCCTTCTCTCAACAGGCTTTATCGAGCCAATGCCTATTCATACTTTGGGTTGCTGTTTAGATATTTCTTAAGAGAAACTCCTCCTGACCACCACTAAACTTGGAGCTCTCTGTTATGCTCTCTCTGATTAACTATGGCTTTAAAACAATTGTCAAATTTTAAGTAAACTTAACGTATTTCTATGTTTAATTAATGTTTACAATTTTTAGAGTATTATTTTGTCTATCCTAGTGACAGATGAAGGACTAGTCCTAGAACATAGTAGAAAATGAATACTTGTTAAAGACAGAAGTAATTAATTGGGATAGAGAAAGAAAGAGTAGAGGGAGACTATGGCAATAAAGACCATGAGTATGAGAATGTATGCAAATCTTATATGAAAGGAAAACATAGACTTACAATGTAAAGATACAAGTCAGAAATTGTTTCATTATTTGAGATTTTTACAGGCTCTATATACTGAAATATCCTGATTATTAAGCTTTCTATTTTGAATGCAAATCATATCTTTAATCATTAGCAATAAACTAAATCCTAGAAATCCTATATAATAAAAGGCTAATAGGCAAATCAACCAAATGGCGGAATGACTGGTGGCTATTATGTGCACTGACCACAAGGGGGTAGATGCTCAACACAGGAGCTGTCCCCTGGTGGTTTGTGTGCTCTCACAGTGGCCAGCCCAGTTGTGGTGGAAGGAGCCTCTCCTGCTTCTACAGCAGCACTAAGGATGTCCATCTGCCAGCTTAGGCCTGCTCCCCACAAAATTTGTGCAAGGGACTTGGCCCTCACAGCCCTGGCTGCCTCATGTCCCTGTGGTCCCATCCCCTACCCCCATCCCACGTCCCACTGGTTGTTACAGAAGGTTGTTCCGCCATCTGGTTTAATTAGCATATTAGCTCTTTATTACATAGGACTAGAGTCCAGATGCATGAAAATTCATGCACTGGGGCGGGGGGTCCCTCAGCCAGACCTGCCCCCTCTCACAGTGCTGGAGCTCTTAGAGGATGTCCTAATGACAGCTTCAAACTACGGCCCGCGGGCCACATGCGGCCCGCAGAGGAGTCTGATCCTGCCAGCCAGGTTTTTTGGGCAGTGAGCGCAGCTGAGGTATTACAGTAGGAATTAGTAGTTCATATAGTCCGGCCCTCCAGCTCTCTGAGGGACCGTGATCTGGCCCCCACTTTAAAAAGTTTGAGGACCCC
This sequence comes from Pipistrellus hanaki, assembly GCF_964339955.1. Taxonomy (NCBI): domain Eukaryota; kingdom Metazoa; phylum Chordata; class Mammalia; order Chiroptera; family Vespertilionidae; genus Pipistrellus; species Pipistrellus hanaki. Next base: position 70,254,639 of record NC_140504.1, on the reverse strand, counting down.
TGGCTTAGACCCTCTCTCTCCAGGGAGTGGGGCTAAGCCACATTCTGGCCTCCCTCTGTGGGAGGTGACTGGGCTGATCAGGGGAATTCACCACCCCCATCACCCTGCTGCTGCTGCCACTACCAGCTTTTGCAACTGCCAGCCTTCCTTGGCCCTCACAGCCACTAAAGCTTTGTTTAGTCTATCTGGTCTAATTAGCATATTACCCTTTTATTAGTATAGATTACTCAACAAATAAAAATACTCAGCCCAGATAAAGAAAATTATACTTAATTTTGATATATTTATCAGTAAATAAATATGCATGCCGGACCAGTTTGGCTCAGTGGATAGAGCGTCTGCATGCGGACTGAAAGGTCCCGGGTTCAATTCCGGTTGAGGGCATGTACCTTGGTTGCGGGCAGCTGATCGATGATTCTCTCTCATAGATGTTTCTAACTCTCTATCCCTCTCTCTTCCTCTCTGTGAAAAATCAATAAAATATATTTTAAAAATGTGCATGTAAAATGCATTGCTTAGATTATATTTTCATAAAGTGTAATTATAATAATAGTTCTACAAATACATTAAAGTTTATATTTTCAAGTTCAAATTCTCTTAAATGGGCCTGCTAAAAATAATTTGAGTATGATTTTGGTTCTTGAGATAAATTATTATTTTAATATTCACTGTTGTTTATTAAAAATACATTTAATAGAAGTAAATTCTGAATATTTATTACTGCTTTGATATACTTATTCACCTCTATTAACATATATTTTTGCTTTTCAGTTTGAATAAATGCATATTAAGTATTAATTTCACTTGTTTCTAATTCATGAAACTTTTATGTGAACACAAATATGACTCATTTAATTGTATATTTTTTGGGGGGGTTAATTTAGATGGTAACATGGGGAATATAGAGCTAATGCATATACACCATCTTCATAACTTAAAAGAATATCATCTACATAAAACTAAAATCTTGTTTCTTTGATGCTTGTACACTGAAATATATTATTTACATGTGGGTTCTCAATACTATAATATATCAATTGTATTAGTTTTCAGAGATAATTTTTTGTGGGGGTGGTAATGTTTTTTTGCAAAAAAAGTAAGACTTTTTGATGTTTAAAGAAGGTGGAATTGTTTGTTTTTCTGCAGTAGTAAAACCTTATTTGATTGTCTATTCTGTTTCACAATAATAATTATTATGACTCTGAAACTCTCCTGGCATTTTGTTAGTAACAGAACGAACAAAACCATGTCAATTTTTCTGTTTATTGTAAAATTCTAGTACTTGAAAATAATAGATGAGGGACTTTAAAGCTCAGATGCTTTCTAATGGAAAAAATATATACATAAGTTAGCTCTTCAGAAATGACCTTAAACAGCAGGAATCAATATTATTAACTACCTCAATGATAGTTATCCAAAGGGAAATATATATGTAACTATAACTAGAACTACATAAAACCATTTTGTATATAATATCCTAGGAAATGTAACTATTTTTAAGCGATGCTGTGTTTCATATATGTTCATAGTTTATAAGTATGATTGCTAGAGTTATTTTTACGTGAATTTGAACTGACAGTTATCTTAGATAGAGCTTTTTAGGAAAAGCCAATTACTTTCAATCATGCCATAGTTGGGTCCACCATATTCTACAAACTTTCTTGATAATCCTGATAGGTAGAAAACTGAGAAACTTTGTCTTAAAGAGCTATAATTTGTTTATATTTTCTAGCATGTTGTCTCATACATAGTAAGCAGATAGTAACTATGCATTATTAATGCCAATGACTATACTTTCCATTCTGTCATTTCCTGGTCCACATTGCCTGATGAGTGAATGTGATCAAATTGGTCCTGTTTACCAATATATGGTTTCAAAATATGAATTTGGCTCTCAAACTTCACTAGCCCCTCTGAATGTGACTATTCAGATAATAAATATCCAAAAGTAAAGAAATATGGTTTACTGACATCTGTGAAAGTATTCCCTTGTGGCCCAGTATAGGACCTCTCTGTAAGTCTTGCCAGGTCATGATGAAGGGTACACGTCCATCACCTTCTGGTAACTGAATCTCTGGAATAGAGCTTCTTCCTTAAGAGCTTTTTAGATCAGAGTGCTGGAATAAACTGTTCTGAGAGAACAAATCTTGCTTTTGGGTGCCAAGACCAGTCTATGTGAGAGAAAGAGTAGAGGGTTTGCTCCTTTCTTTAAGTAATAATTTATTATCTCTTAAGCTAGGCTTAAAGAGTGTTCTGGATGTGGCTGACTAATTTTGCAAGTCCTTCATCTTTGGAAAAGAAATGAGAGTGAGCTATGAGCCCTACAGAGGAAAGGAGACCAATGCAGAATCTAATCATGGAGGAAGAAGTACTGACCTTATATTTTAGTTCTGCTTAATTGTAGTTTTGGTTGCTTTGGAGATAATGTCAGAAATAAAAATTACATATAGAAAGCTCAAATCCTACCTCTTCAACTTAATAAAATTCACTTTTAAAATAATTTGAAAATATTTGCTAATCCCATTTTCCATTCACAAATTCACTGCAATATTAATCATATTTTAGGAATTTTATAAGATAAACTAGAGGCCTGGTACATAAAAATCCATGCATTGGAGGGGGTGTCTCTCAGTCTAGCCTGCTCCCTCTCACAGTCCAATCAGGGGAAGGCAAGGCCCCTATCACACCTATGCTACTGTCACTGCCAGCAGTGCAGGCCTTGGCTGGCCCTGTTTACCTGAGCCTCAGGTGGCCCTGGGAGACTGGGCAGCTGCCATCCAAGACTTGCCTGTACCTCAGGCATTAGCTGGGCAGCCGGCATCTGAGGCTTGCTTGCACCCTGGGTTGGCTCTGGGTGGCAAAGGGGCTGAGGGGACTGGGGGACTCCAGAGATGGGCATAGATTGGCAAGATCCGCCTAGGGGCTGCCCCAGCCATGATGTATGCCAAGGCTGAGGGTACTAGGCACCACCATCTGGTGGCTGCTGGTGCCACCATCTTTGAGGGTGTGGTAGTCAATTAGCATATTCCCTCCTTATTGGCTGTGGGTGCCACCATCTTGTGAGGCATGATGGTCAATTAGCATATTCCTTCTTTATTAGATAGGATAGATTTCAATAAGAGATCCATAATTATCTATATGCACTAAAAATACAAGGGTAGCATAATCAAATATGTTTGAGACAAACTGCCTTTACTTCAGTATTTACCTGATACTTTAATATGCATTGTAAGTCTCCAGAGGAGATGTGGCAAGATTTCTACCCCCCCCCCCCAAAAAAAAAAAAATTTATGTATAGACCTTATTTTCTAAAAAGCTATTAGAGAATTAGTAATCTGTTGACAAACTTTTGGGCAAGATTGGCTTAAACATCATAAGTAAAATGACTAAGGGATATTGTCATAAACATTTTGTACTATGTGATTTCTGAACAATACATATTTTTTATAAATATATATTTATGTTATGTGATTGTGGTTGAAACAGAAGCATTTGTGTGGGACATAAGAATTATGTGAAAATTATTTCAGAAAAAAAATTTTTTTTTTTTGAGCTCCAGAGTTCCACCAGAAAAGAGGAGTAGATTGAGACAAATAGGGATAAAACATCTCTTAATCTGAACCTTGAACAAACTTCAGGAGGGAAACAAAGAACATGGCTCTTCATCAATCAAAAACATAGAAATAGAGTCTTTAGGAAGGGCTGGGTTAAAGTTAGGCTAAAAATAAGCAAAGAGGAAGGAAGGGAGCAAAGAAGGGTTTGAGATGGGGAGGGGAAGGTAATTCCTAGAATACCGGCACAGACATATTCCCTTAGGAATTATTCAATTGAGAATCAGCAAAATATTTCAGAACCCTCTCTGAAAAATCTCAGTAATTTTTTTTTAAATCTTGAATTGAATGAGTCTAGACTCTTATTCTATTCATGCATATTACCAGAGGTCCAATGCAGGAAGATTCATGCAGGAATGGACCTTTCTTCCCTTGGCTGCTGGCACCACCTTCGCTCTGGCCAGAGCCAACCTTTTGCCCAGGCCTGAAGCTGCCTTTCCACCGTCCCATGCTGCCCAGAGGCCCTAAGTGGCTGGAGCAGTGTGGAATGCCTGCATCATTGCCATGGCAATGACACAAGCATCCGCCCTGTCTCTGGCTGCTTTGTGCCTGCATATGCAAATAAACCACCATCTTTGTTGGGTTAATTTGCGTACTCATCCTGAATGGCTGGAGGGCATTGTAAAGGTATGGTCACATTGCATCTTACTCTTTTATTAGTGCAGATTACTATTGGGCAATTCTAATTCATACAGTAAAATAATAGGTAGTCGAGAGAGAATACAATGCTGAGAATGTAAGATCAAAGACCAAACAGAATACCATCCAACTTTTCAAGCAGTAGCAGTTGTGGAAATAAAAATAACAACAATAATGATAATAACAAATATATGAATGTAAACATGATAAATATATAATAATACCAAGTGCTGTATTTATCAAAATTCTGAAGCTGTTTCTTTCTGGTGTTTTTAAGCCTACCTTTACTGGGTAGCAGTTAATATCTTTGCTTTTTTGCTTATAATATTCCATAAACTTGTTATGAAGAGCAGCATAACTTATTAGAACTTGCTAGTTCCTAGTATTTCCCCCCCAATTTTATACTAGAATAATAGCATTTAATGACAAAAGTCTAGAATATTAGCACTAAAAAATAATCACAAGAATGTTAACTCTTATTGTAACCAAACTCTAGGTTAAGGGAATCACTCATTGAGATCTAGCTTTAAAAACTGCTTCCCATTGTTATATGGCCCAATTTGCACCCTATTCTACTACTACATGCTGCCAAGTGATTTCACAATCCATTTCCCACTCCACTCTGAGTAACTTCAGTGAGCATAATTTCAAATGTGTTACTACTAGAGTGTTTTGATGAATAAAAATGTATGCTAAAGAGAATAAAAAGAAAAACTATAATCCACTTTAAGGAAATTCTGCCAAATACTATTTTAAATGCTAGCATTTCTCATCGAGAAACCAATGTAAACTAAATTATAGATAACTTCATTCATGTTCCATTTAATAAAGTATCTTAATTCTACAAGACAAGATATCCTGGTTTGCCGTTTAATTCTGCAGTAAGAGAAAGCACAGTATTGTGCAAGGGCCCAATACAACACAGTTGCAGTGCACTATTTTATATGGGTTCTCTAAAGTCTATCAGATAAATGTCACTGCCAACTGTGCAGTTTGACCTTAGGGGTCAGGCACTGGAGGACCCTGAGGTAATAAGCTATGCACATTCCAAGATTAACCATAGGAAGTGCTAAGAATATTTGATTTTCTAGAGACTGTTAAGGAAAAAACCATTGAAACCTGTAAAGAATTTTTTTGTGAGTTTATTTCAGCCAAAACTGTTGACAAATGCCTGGAAGCAGAACCTCAACGGATTGAGATAATGCTCAGAAGAATGGCGGGTTATATTTCTCTATTTATACACTGAAATCAAAGGAGGGACATAGGTGGGTTACATGAAATTCATTGGTGATGGAGTCAGGAGGCGGGAGAAAGCAAAGCAGTGGGAAACTCCTGGGATTGGATAAAAAGTAAAATGATGGATGTGTACTCAGGTGAGTGCATGAACAATTAACATGATAAAGAAGGAATTTGAGGCATCTGTCCTGGTGCCCACCACATTTGGTTGTTCCCTGGGGCTCCAGAAAAAGGGACCTTACAAGTTACCCAGACATCTCACAGATATGTTATCTTAGAGGCAAAAAGGCAACTGGGCTCAGTAAAAACATCAAAGTTGATCTTTGTCTGGGAAAATATCTGGGACATGACTACCTACTATAACCTGTTAGATATTTAATTTTCAAAACATCTTTTGTGGTTATCTTAGGTCTCTGGGTTTGCAAGACTGCCATGCAGGCCTTCCCTGAGCTTGTCAGGTTAGCATGTGGCTTTTTTCTTTCACAAGAGGAAGGAGAAAGATGTATTGCTAGTGGATTAATGGCAACCTAAAATATTATAAAGTCAATTGTGTGAATATTGTTAGCTCAATATGCATAATATCTTTATACCAGGATGATTGTCAGAAGAAAGGGAACTTGACATTGTTTATAAGATTTTCCAGTGCAATAATGTGGATATAAGGGCTGGAATTTCCCACAGCGAATATTAAGGTTATATTCTCCTGGTCTCTTCAGCTCAAAATGTTACCAGACAGCGACTGCACCCAGAGAGGGTCTGCCTGGACTGGCCTTTAGTGTGTGGGTTTTTGACAGTGCAGGAGAAAAATTCACAAAACGACTCCAGGTGATTCTGAGAGTATGTTTATTAAAGCTAGGACAGTGAAACAAAGGAAGGACTTAGGAGAGAAGAAGCAACAGGAGAGAGCTGAGGTGGTGCCCTGCTTGGCTCTCTAGAAATGTTATAGGAAAGTAAGCGGGGCTACTTATAGCTCACTGGGAATTGAAGGTCACAGGGACAGAAGTGAAGCAAGGCAGGACTGCTTTTAGCTTACAGAAAAGTCAGACAAAAAAGGAGGCCTTGGCTGAAACCGGTTTGGCTCAGTGGATAGAGCATGGGCCTACGGACTGAAAGGTCCTGGGTTCGATTCCGGTCAAGGGCATGTACCTTGGTTGCGGGCACATCCCCAGTAGGGGGTGTGCAAGAGGCAGCTGGTCGATGATTCTCTCTCATCAATGTTTCTAATTCTCTATCCTTCTCTCTTCCTCTCTGTAGAAAATCAATAAAATATATAATTTTTTTTAAAAAAAAGGGTGCCTTGGACAGGTTCAGGGAGTAACCCCGGATGAGCAGCTGTTGGTTGTTGCTCCCCTGGTTGAAGGTCTCTTGGGGGTCCTTAGAGTTTAGGAGGAAGGAAAAAGTTCATGTTGGAGAAGGGACATGGGAATAGCCCATGCTAATATCCTTTTTATCACCTCCTGAGGGGTGGGGGCAGAACATTAGGAGAGATTTTCAGCAGAATATTCATCAGCTTCACAAGTGCATTTTTAACATGCTGGTGCATCAAAATGAGCAATTAGGGGAGTTTGGGATTTTAAAAGCCTTTGGTGGGCTTTATTGTTTTAGTTTTATTTTTGGTCCACCTGGCTTAATTGTTTTTTTTGTTATTTGTTTCTGTGACTTCATCCATTTGGCTGGTACAAATGACATTAATTGGGTTTCTGTTTTCTATCTCCCCACCAGGGTGATTTAAGTGTTCTCTGTTTAGGGAGGAGAGGTATAAACCATTTTCTCTCAAGTGTGCTAGGGTTAGGGAAGATAAGGTCTTGTGATTCATTAGTTCCCTGTAAGTTGTTCCAATTGTTTGTCCTTGCTTAATGATCTTATCTCAGTTTCCCCTTGTCACTTGCCCAGGAATTTTCCTGGCTTCTTACTATCCTGCCTCAAAAACACTGCAGTTTTACCCACTATTTGTTGAGGAAAGTGTAGCTTTGCAAAAGAGGTATTTCAAAGGGTGCTTTATTTCTCAATGCAGTATTTTAGCACAGCCCATTCCTCTCCAATCTCACTTCACTTTACTTGCTTCTTTGAGAATGAGCCCTCACTAATGAGACCACTCTTTAACTGCCATGCATTTAAAGCAGTTCCCATCAGTCATGTGGTAAGTAGGAGTTCAAGGCCATGTCCTGACTCAGAATTAAAGTGTAGGTAGGAGACAAATCTTCTTTGTGCATTTTCTTCCTCTGATAGAATCTGTTTCTGAAGTACCATTAGTTCTTCCATTTTAATCACCTTGGCTCTTTATATCTACCTGTGGCAATATTTTCAAATAAAGATGTACTTGTAATGAGACCCATTGTTAATGTTCCTTGGTATATATATATATTTCTCCATAAACAACTCTACTATATATCATATGCAGGACACATATTTGCTTACCCAATTCCACTGTGGCCCTTTATTAAATTTGTTTCTGTAGTTGTAGGTCTTGTTACACGGAGTAGCTTCCACAAGTAACCAGAAACACTGCTTGTGATAGTTTTTAATTCATTGCATCTCAGCTCTAAATCCACTTATCATTGCAAAGAGTTATCTAATCCCTTTAAATTGTTTTTCTTTGTCCGCAGGCACTGTGCGAAGCTTTGTTGGTAGATAATGATGGAGATAAACTCAGGCAGAGAGCCCTTCATTCATTAGTGGTATTGATATTTTCTTCACAGGCTCCTGTAGCACATTAGGCTTCATCAGGGTTCACTCCTGCAGTGTGGATGGTTTCCTAGTGGCTGGCTCGGCAGCACAGGCAGCTTCCTCAGCACCTGGCTCCTACACTGAGGGAGGAGTTTCTCCAGCACCGGGCTCCTTCAGCACCCAGCTTCTATAGTACAGGGAAGCATGCTGCATCCAGAGCGTCCCCCAGGTCCGCACTCCAGCACTTTCTCCGTGGAGTGCCTTTGATGTGACGTGACTTTCTGTGGCTACCTGGACAACAAATGTCAAGGAAGTTTCACTGGTGCAACAACATAGCTACTTCTCTGACATCTAGTGAGGAATGGCCATTCATTTGCCAACAAGGAATCTCTACCTTAGGTGCTCTATCTTAGCTCAAAGAGCACCACTACTCATTATTTATGCTATGATTATATTCTTTAGAATTCTCATTATTAATTCCTAGGCACAATGGCTAATTTCATGTATCAACTTGGCTATTCTATATTAACCAGTTGTTTGGTCTAGCACTGCTCTAAATGTAACTGTACATTTTTTTAAATGTTTTTATTGATTTCAGAGAGGAAGGGAGAGGGAGGGAGAGATAGAAACATCAATGCTGAGAGAGAATCACTGGTCAGTTGCCTCCTGCACACTCCCTACAGGGGATTGAGCTCACAACCTGGGCATGTGTCCTTGAGCAGAATCAAACCTGGGACCCTTCAGACCACAGGCCGATGCTCTATCCACTGAACTAAACTGGCTAGGGCTGGAAAGTATTTTTAAATATAATTAACACACTTAGTTTACTTTAGGTAAAGCAGACTGTTCCTCAGAGAGTGGGTGGGCCTCATTAAATCAGTTGGAGGCTTTAAAAGGAGGAAACTTAAGTTTCCTGAAAGAATATGAAATTCCAAGTTTTCAGTCTTTGGACTGAAAACTGAAACATCAACTCTTACCTGCACCTCCAGCCTGCCAGCCAGCCCTATAGACTTGATATCTGGCCATCCTCACATTCTGAGGAGCCAGTTCTTTAAAGCAATCTTCCAGTGTCTTTCTTTCAATATTCTATTTATTTTGTTTCTCTGGAGAACTCTGCCTAATATTCACTAACTTATTCTTCCTTAAATCCCTTGTTAGAAATAATATCTTTTGTTAAACTTTCACTCATGCGGGATATAAAACTGAAACTTATGAATACAAACAGAAGCGTGATGGTTGCCAAAGGGAGAGGGTCAGGGGGTAAGGGGGGCCTAATATGAAGTGAGAGGAGAAGATTTGACTTTGGGTGGTGGGCACATGGTGCTATATGCAGATTTTGTAACTTAGAAATCCTCACATGAAATCTATATGTTCATGTTGACTAATGTCACCCCAAAACCTTTTCTAAGGACTCTGCATATATTAAATAATTATTTTTCAACAACCTTATGCTTCATATTCTGTAGATATTATTAGCCAATAAGTGAGCAAAATAGGCCCAAGAAGGTTACATAACATGCCCATACCACCAATGACTGCTACCATCAAACTTTAGCACGGTCTGACTGCAGGAAGGACCACATCCATCTGCATGTTTTCCGAGATCGCTGTTTAGCATCATTCCTCACAGATGTCCATCTCCGCTCTCCCACTTACTCACCATGCTCTAACCGCACTGGCATTTTAAAGTTTCAACAATGGATAAGACTCCTTTTCCTTCTTATGTCTTCCCACTTGCTGTTTCATCTTTCTGGTATGTTCTTCCTCCCACTGTCAACATGATTTTTTTTACCCATCCTTCAGGACTAAATTTAAAGGTTTCTGCTCTAGAAAACTACAGGATCACTGCCCAATCTAAAAAAGAAGCTATATATTTCTCTCCCATAGGACCTGTATTTCTTTGACATGTTACACATATAATTAAAATATGTTTCTCTCCACTTGATTAATTTCTCTTTTCTTAAGTAAAATAGATAAGGGCAAGAATTGAGTCTGTGCTGTTCACCAAAGGGTTCCCAGTGCCAAAGAATAAATAGTTTATGGATGACTGAACAAGTGAGGTATGGAGGCAGATCTCTTGATAGGAACTGAAGGAATTCCATCTGGAAGCTTCTGTTATTTTTAAGTGCAGGATATTTTTCTCAGTGAGGAATGGGAAAGAGTTGGATGTGTGAGAAACATGAGAAAATTTAATTCACTGTTGCATAAGGTGAAGAATGAGTATGTGGTGTTAGCAATCTGTCCCAGGATATACTTGAATTTTCTTTTCTTTTAAGTGCCACTCATTTTTGGGTATGAGGAAAAACATACACACACACACACACACACACACACACACACAAAGAAAAAGCAAGATGTAAAGTATTTGAGTTTATCCATATTTGGAGTTTTGGCTCAAGGTTAAAGTGAAAAGACATAGGCCAAAAAGCAATCCTGAAATAAGGATCATTAGAATTGACATGGTATGTTAGGGGTGGAATGCAGGTTTTAAGATAAGATAGCTAATGCTTCAGTCATGTCATAAAGGAGTTGTAATTGGAATTCTGCACAAACAAGCACAAAAGAGAAATTTTGTGGTAAGAGAGGGATATTTGAGTTCATGAAACCAGGGGAGCTCTATTAGAAGTAGGTGGATGAGGTGTAATTTGATGGTCACTGGAGAGTGTGTGGATGAGTGGTCCCTGTTGAGGTTGAAACCTCCCAAGATGAAGAGAGAAATTGAGGTGGTGGTAAAAATTGTGAAGTCAAAGAATTTGTTCATAATTTGATGGAACAGTGACTTCACTGTAGCATGAGGGAACAATTAAGTCACAAGTCTCAGCTCTGAATCATGAGGATTAAAAAAAATGTACTGATCCTATTTCTATAGAGCTATCTGACAAATAGCCTTTGAGATAGATATAATTTTATTTATAACAAAAACATGGAGGACTTACCTGAGAGATGTCAAGGATATAAGTGGTGGGGTTAACCATAGGATAAGATTTTGACCAGCAGAGTGGTGGAGTTGGGGAGAAAAGGAAAGAAATAGGGGTTAGGTTAGTATCATGAAAGGTATATAACCATGTAGATAAAAATAGAGCAGAAAATGCTTACCAGTTCATAGAAAGGATACCCCTTACACTTTGTTCATTTATGTAGGAAAACAGAAATGAGATACAGGATGAATTTTATCTTAACATTCTCTTATAGCACTATAAGCAACCGAGTCTAAGGGAATATAGGTTTAATATAGGATGTAAAGAAGTTCTGGTAGTTGTGATGCTGCTGCTTTTCTTCATGAACAGATACTGGGAGCTGCCATGTTTATATGTGGGTGGGTCTGAATTTGTGGAAGGGAACAAAAGACAAATAAATGGTTCTAAATGCTTTAGATTGATACTCAGTGTAGTACATGTTTGCACCTTACCATGCTTAGAAGTGAGACACTTCCTTTGCCCTTTATCATTATCTGCCCATTTATTTGATGGAAATATCCAGGACAAGAATTCTTTTATCTTCTTGAGGGTGATTTGAATAAATCCAATATTACCAACAACATAACCTATATAATAAGAGGCCAGAGGCATCACAACAGAAACAATCAGAGATCAGACCACCATGGCCCCTCCTGGGCTGGCCCTGCCCCCAAGAAAGCTGTTAGGGGCAATCAGGTAGGTAGAGTGGTTAGGGGTGATCAAGTAGATAGGCCAGCAGTTAGGGGAGATCAGGCAGGCAGACAGCCGCTCACTGGGCTGGCTTCCCCCCACAAGCAAGTGGTTAGGGGCAATCAGATAGGCAGGCAGAGTGGTTAGGGGTGATCAGGTGGGTAGACAGCCCCTTAGAGGGATGGCCCCACTCTCCAGCAAAGAAAGAGGGAGGCCCAAGCCAGCCAAGCCATCACACCCCAGCCTGTCACCTGCAGAGGAAAGCCACTGGTGCCAGGGTAGGGGGGCAGGCTGCACAGATGGCAAGCAGTGGCAGCAGCAGGGGTGGGGCCAGCTGCCTGTAGCTGGGGGAGGGAAAGCCCCGATAGGCCCTGATCTCAGGCCTACTGGAGGAGTCTTGGGATTTTAAGAGGGTGCAGACCGGGCTGAGGGACCTCTCCCTAACTGCACAAATTTTTGTGCCCTGGACCTCTAATTAAGTATAATATAGTAGTGTTGGATATGTTTTACACTATTAGTGATTATTCTGAAATCTCAGAGGCAGAAATTTGAAAACATAAACCAATTATGTATATATTATAAATGATCTAATATCTATATATATATCTCTATATCTATCTATGTAAGGAGTCAAACAGACATTATATTAATATTTACATATGAAGGAAATTTCAGTATAATTCACTTATGATAAAACTAATTTAAAAATTTGAAGCCCCAAATCAAATAATCTATCTAAGCATATTTTCAGAAATCTATACCACATAAATAAAAATAGAACTTGTTATTTGTTTGTAATTTGGTGGCAGGGAATTTAGAGCTATGAGAATAAATAAGACCACTCATTTTTCTGGACATAGGGAAACAGCCATTGAATGTTGAAAGATACATGCTGGAAAATGAATATTTAAATTATATGCAATGAATTTAAATTAAATAGCTCCTGTCTATAAGGACTAATATTGGAAGTTTCCCAAAGCAAGTTGAAAAATATCTTTAATTTTCAACTGTCCTTCTAACTTCTAGTTACTTTCATAATCACTGTAAAACAGTGATTCTAAGTACCAGAACCATAAAATACAAAGGCATGGCAAAATCTTTCAATTTGTAATATTAAAAAAAAAATTGGTGTTTTCTAGATTATTATTTGAAAACTTCATTACTAGCACTATGTGATTCAACTTTAAAACTTTGCAGCAATTTATAATCATGCTCATTATTAGTAATTCATTTTAGATGTATGCCCCATGAATGATGGAGTAAGAACATTTGGTTAACTTTGGTTATAATATGATAAGGTCTTTTGCAAATTTATATATAGTTGTCCCTCGTTAAGATTTAAATTGTGCCTCATCAGTGTGATGAAATCTTGCACCATCTCACTTCATCCTACCCAGGATGTGAATCATCCCTTACACAGTGTATAAACACTGTATAAATTGCCCACCCTTTAGTCACCTAGTAGCTGCCTTGTTTTCTAGATCAACTATCATAGAATTACAATACCACGATTATGTTCAAGTAAATCTTATAGTAGCCTAAGGCTATGTCACAATGCTTACATCACTCCATTTCATCTCAGAAAGTAGGCATTGTACTGTCTTACCTCATCACAAGAAGGATGAGTATACTACAGTATAATATTTTGAGAGAGAGACTACATTCACATAACTTTTATTATAATACATTGTAATCATTTTTATTTTATTATTATTTATTATTGTTAATAGCCCACTGTGCCTAATTTATAAAGTAAACTGTATCATAGCTGTGTATATAGGGAAGAAACATGGTATATGTAGGGTCAGTACTATCCACAGTTTTAGGCAGTCACTGGGGTTCATAGAAGGTATCCCATGTATAAAAGAGGGAGATGTTGTAATCTTGAAATGCTTCCTAAGAAGGAAATGAGAATATCTACCTCAAAACACTACTGAGTGCATTGAAATAAAAAAAAAAATGTAAGTGAAAACAGAATGCAAGTTTCTTTTACCAGTAAACTTATCAAATCTTACTAGTAATAACACAAGTATTGGGAATGCATATGATTGACAGCAAGATTATCCTGTAGGTACAAATCTCACTTTAAAGTGAAAAAGGAAATAAAACAAAGATATTTATTTCAATTATATCAACATTTCAGGAGAAAATGTCCAGTGGCCTGTAAGGAATATAAAACAAAATGTTTCTATCTAATTACATGTAATTAAATTAAATAAAGGACTTCTAGCTTCATTTGAGGTAAAAACAAAAACAAAACAAAACAACAACAAAAAAACACAATAGAAACTTTACTCACAACCACATGACAAAAAAAAAATATGCCAGATAATCTAAAAAATGCAGTTTTCTTGAATTGCCCAGAGAGCTGAAGACCCAGAATTCTGATTTGATTTTATCCTATCAAAAAGGTAGGATTGCTAAGACAGTTCTGAAGAATAAAATTGGAGACTTACACTACAAAATTTAAAGATCTACTATAAAGTTCCAGTAATAAGCAGGGTGGTTTTAGCAGAAGGACAGATGCATAGATCAGTGGAATAGAACAGAGAAGTAAGAAATTAACAATAAGAAAATGAGTAATCTCATTTCTAAATGGGCAAACTATCAGAATAGAGTCTCCACACAAGACGCTTATTGGGGAAATAAAAATAAAAGCACAGTCAGATACCATTCCATACAGATTAAACAGCTCAAATTAAAATAAGTTGGTAAAACCAAGTCTTAAGAATGCAGAGCAACTATTATAGAACTTTCATACAATGCAAATTGAAATAGACACTTAGGTAACATTAAACAAACACGTCATACAAACTGCCATCTCATTCACAGAAATCTGCCCAAAGAAAATGAAAACATATATTGTTCAAATGCTCATATACAAATATTTATTGAGGCTTTATTCATAATTGTCCTACACTGGGAAAACCCAAATGTTCCTTATTAAGGAAAAGTAAACTGTGGTACATTCATATAAAGAATTATACTCAGCAATTTAAAAAAGTAGTAATCTATTATTTTGAACAAAAACATGAATTAAATTTAATCATACTAAGTGTAAAAAGCTAAATTTAAAAAGTTACATACTGTATGATTCTGTTTATATGACATTCTGTGAAGTCAAAATGATAGGTATCTGCAGTTTCTAAGGCTGGGGATGGGATGAATGATTGAGGATAAGGTGGTAACAGAATTTTGAAGTTGATAAAACAGTTTTATTATGATAGTAATCACAAACATTATGTTTGTCAGTACTCACAGAAATATACACTAAAAATAAGTAAATTTTGCTGTATGTAAAGTATGCCCTAATTTTAAATAGAAAACATGTAGAAATAAAATGTTTCTATGTAAGTAGTGGGTACATTACATGAAATATTTGATTTATTTGTAAGGCAATTAAAAGTTGATCTGCCTGCCTCAGTCTGTATGGTATGGTGATGAGAACATCATCCCAGACATGAAGGGTCATGGGGTCCATTCCCAGTCAAAGCACATACCAAATTTCAGGTTCAATACTCTGGTCAGGGCAAGTTTTGTGAGGCAACCAATTGATGTGTCTCATATCTATCTATCTATCTATCTATCTATCTATCTATCTATCTATCTATCTATCATCTATCTATCTATCTATTTATCTATCTATCAATCATCTATCTATCTATCTATCTTTCTTTCTATCTTTCTATCTATCATCTATCCATCCATCTATCTAATCTCCCTCTCCCTTTCTCTCTAGGATTAATGAAAAAAAGCATACACTTGGATGAGAATCTATACTAATAAAAGGGTAATATGCTAATTAGACCAGGAGATCCTCTGGGAGACCTTCCAGACATCCTTCTGGACAAAGCCATAGTAATGGGGCCAAGGCAGAGGCAGTTAGGGGCGATCAGGCCAGGAGGGGAGGGCAGTTGGGGGCAATCAAGCCTGCAGGGGACAGTTGGGGGTAAGCAGGCTGGCAGTGGGGGGGACTAGTTGGGGAGCAGGCCGGCAAGGGGGAGGGGGGACAGTTGGCAGCAAGCAGGCCAGCAGGGTGGGGCAGTTGGGAGTGAGCTGGCCAACAGGAAGAGTGGTTAGGGGCAGTCAGGCAGGAAGGCAGTGAACAGTAAGGAGCCAGTGGTCCCAGATTGTGAGAGGGCAGTCTGACTCCCGGTAGTCAGACATTCCCCAAGGGGTCCCAGATTGGAGAGGGTACAGGCTGGTCTGAGGGACAGCCCCCCCCCCCCCCCCGCACTGCGCACAGATTTTGTGCACTGAGCCACTAATTAAAAAATAAAAGCACACAACTTAATCTGCCTGAAAGGAATAAAATATAAAATGTTCATAATATACTATTTTACACAATGAAAACAAAAACTACAACCAAGATATAACTTTGTTTTAGAAAAAAATAAAGACAATGGTATTTAGTTAGACACACAATATTAGATCACCTAACTCCATGGTGGGCAAACTGTGGCTCATGAGCCATATGCAGCTCTTTGGCCCCTTGAGTGTGACTCTTCCACAAAATACCACGGCCTGGGTGAGTCTATTTTGAAGAAGTGGCATTAGAAGAAGTTAAAGTGTAAAAAAATTGGCTCTCAAAGGAAATTTCAATTGTTATACTGTTGATACTTGGCTCTGTTGACTAATGAATTTGCCAACCACTGATGTAACTTAAGTCTGTTTAAAAAGTTTATTTAGCTCTACTTCTAAATATGAGTTATTCATGGCTACATAATCAGTTCTACTTGTCAAAATAAAGAAGGAGGTAGAAGCAGAAACAGACATGAAGAAAAAAAATAAAGAGGGAAGAAATGGAATAAGCACATTTTCAGGATGTGAATAATAGAAATTGGACAAAAGATCTGGTTAAAAGAAATCAAAACTAAATACTGCCATATTTCCAAAAGAAGTAAACACAAAACAACTATAAAAAGGTGGTATTTTTTGATGTAGTCTGAATTTCTACAAGGACCATGACAGAACCTATACAAAAAGAGGCATTTGAGTCCAAATTTTGGGTACAATTCTATTCATTTAAATTTCTATGCTATTCACTAATAAACATTCTAGAATTTTGGTAGGGAAAATGAGAAAACTTTACTGTCCATAATATTCAGTAGTTTTATCTTTTTGATAGAACAGGACTCCCCAAAGCTACTTATGTCTTATAAATGGATGGATAAAAACTCTATTACCTCATTTAGAGAAGCAGCAAACACATTCTTGAATATTCTACAAAAGATTCCACCTTTTTCTGTTTTATCTTTTAAGTGTCAGAAATTTATAAAAAACAAAAATCTTTTTGCTTTATTTCCCCCTATTTTGGAGCAATAAAACCACCCAGGATACATTTATTAACATTTGTACTACGTTCCCTTGAAAAACAATAAAGAGAATCTGCCTTAATTAATTCTTAGTGAATACATGGTAAGTGCTGGCTCCTTTTAGTTTACTAACAAGCTGCATGGATTCTTACTATATTAATTCTAAAATACATTGAGATCACCTTCTCATATCATTTCATTTGGAAATATAGAAAAATGTTATTAAGAAAATATGGGGGTGTGAAGGAGACATATGCACTACTATTTGTAACACTTTAAACAATGCAAAATAAAATAATAAATTAAATAATATTTTGTCATTTTATTTGTTTTTAATTTTTTTAAATTTATTTATTTTAGAAAGGTAAGGAGAGAGAGATAGAGATAAAAACATCAATTATGAGAGAGAAACATTAATTGGCTCCCTCCTGCATGCCTCACACTGGGGATCAAACCTGCATTGGGGCATGTGACCTGACCAGGATTGAACTATGACCTCCTGATTCATAGGTTGATGTTCAACCACTGAGCCACACTGACCAGGCTATTTTTACTTTTTTTTTTTTTTTTTTTTTTTTTAGTTTAAAATTTGCTAGGTAATTTGAGCAAATAAGTAAAAGGTTACCAATAGGCTATAACTTTAACCTACATATCTTGAGGCAACGAATGCCCTATCCTTATGCCATAACTCAAAGGAATGAATTTGTTGAAAATGTGAGGCCAGATATAAAGAGAAGGTGTTTATAGCAATGTGAAGAAGATAGAATGTCAATAATATATTATATTGTTACTCAAATTCCAGGATGCCTAAGTAATGCACTAGAGTGGGTCAGTTTAGTAATATGATATACCAGAGACTTGGTGCACAAATTTGTGCATGGGTGGGATCTGGCCAGCCTGCCCTGATCAGGGTCAATTGGGCCAGGCCAGCTGGGGGTAGGGGCTGCAGGTGGTTGGCTGGCCAGCCTTAGCACTGATGGGGGGGGCGGGGGACGCGATCCAGGGCAGGGCTGGCCAGGGGAAAAGGCCATGGGCAGTTATCCGGCTGGCCTCAACCCCTGGTCAATCTCCCAATTTCCCAATTGAACTCTTGGTCAAACTCCCAGTTGAGGGGACAATTTACACATTAGGCTTTCATTATATAGAAAATTATGAAGATAACAGTACAGTGATTCTGTGGCAAGCTGGCTGGTGGTTTTAAGAAGGGGCAAAAACCCACTTTTTATATGACCTAGACTCAATAATCCTTTGTCCTTCCTTCTCCATCTCAGAAGGAACTTAGAACTTTCACGCCAACTATCGAGAAACTACAGAGACCTGGGTTTAATTATTCCTTAGAAACTGGATTCACTTTCTGCAAACCACCAAAGGATAAGATTCCTGAGGCACTACATCACTTAAAGGTGCTAGTTCCTCTGGTGAGCTAAAAAAATTATTCAGATTAAAATTTATCTTTCTATACATGGTACTGTTTCAAGGAGCTTAATTTCCATAGAATTAAATTATGTTCTAGATATACTTTAAATTTATAGCTGTACTTCCAGTAGGCTTGCCTAGACATTCTATTTGCTAGCCTTTTCTGTCTTGCAACTATGAAATGAGTTTCTGGACCAATAAATTCCTATCATGCAATTTCTTGATATCTATTTTGGGAAAGTTATTTAATTTCTCCATGTCTTAAATTTCCTATCTGCACTCTGATCATGATTATATCTACTACATACACAATTATTATGAAGATATATTACTTTTATGAAATAAATATATTAAGTTCTTAACATACTGACAAGTAGATATTTGATACCTAATGCATTTTATCTGTTGTGATTATGTCTTAACTGGAGTCATGAAATTCATGCATGGAGGGGGGTTCCTTCAGCCCAGCCTGCATCCTTTCCAATTGGGGATCACAATCTGGTATTGTTGGCTCCTAATTGTTCACCTGCCTGCCTGCCTAGTCGCCTCTAACTGCCTCTGCCTGACTCCCTGATTGGCCCTAACTTCTCTACCCTGCTGGCCTGATCTTGTCCCAATGGCCTTCCCCTGCTTGCCTGATCTCACCCCCAAATAAAGTCCCCTCCCAGCATAGTTGCCCACAACAGCCCTCCTCTTCTAGCCAATTTGGTTCTGATTGGTCGATTTTTATGCCAGTCAGTGTCAAAAGCTTCACCTCATAGGCAGCCATTGGCTCCCCATAATACCCACATTTGGTTCTGATTGGTCAGTTTCTATGCCAGTCAATATATCTGGGCCTATCAATGGGGCCTCATCAGACAGGCAAGGTTGATCGGCAGCCAGGTGGAGGCCTGAAGAGAATGGAGGTGCAGCTGCGGGCCAGAGTGGGAAAGAAAGAAAGAGGCAAGTGCTAATCAAAAGCTGCTACAGTGGCAACAGATTAGTTCCTGCTTCTCTCTTCAAGGCCTCTCTCTGGCCCTGAGTCACAGTCCCCTCAGCAATTAGTACTGGGGCACCCGTGCCTACAGCTGAAGCAGTCATCTCTGGGTTGCCACAGCAACCCATGTTGACTACAGAACTGACTTCTAGTTCAGGGAATAGTTACTGGTCCTTATAACCCAGGGTTTTTACATATTAGGATTAGTTCTTGAATTAAAATTTTCCAACAGATTTATTTCTTTGAATTAGAGTAAAAGGATATGGCATTCATTGTCTCCAGGTATGTAAGTTAAAGTGATAACCTATTGGTAACCTTTTAGTCATTAGCTCAAATTATCTAGCAAATTTTAATGCCAGCATAGTGCCTAATATGCACCAGGCCCCGATTTAATATGTACTGAGTAAATGAATAAGTTTTTGAAATATTTCTCCTAATAAGTCTCATGTAATTTCTAAAAATAATTATTTTATGTGGCCAACTGTTTTTGTGGTAAATCTTAAGCAAAATGACCTATTGACAGTCTTTAAGACTAAGAATATTGTTTTAAAATTATTTCCATTATAACACTGTTGTAGTAGATTTTTTTTTGGTTTGTTTGTTTTTTTAGACATCACATTGTATAATTGTTCATCTTGAAAAGAATTCCAAAGGAGTTGAATTCTTTTCCCAAAAAACAATAAGTGCTACAGGAAAATATACTATAAATGTGTGTGTGTGTGTGTGTGTGTGTGTGTGTATACGCACACACACGCTCATGTCTATGTGTTCTGTTTTCATGATATCTATGTGATCTGGCTTAAATATTATTTTTAGCAATTTGTTTGAAAATTACTAAAGATAATCTTTATCATGTTATTTAAATGTTAATTTGGGGGGTTTCACATTGAATATTTGCTTGGCCAACTGTTCAGCTTCCTTTTTATTGCTTTTTAAATATTGTTTGGCATATGTCCATGCTCAGTGCTATAGTTCTATGTGCTTATTCTAATGTTACAATACACAGAAATGCATCTTCACTTCTTTTAAATAATGCATATTTTTAATTTCTTACATCTATCAGGCGTTAGATAATTTGTTTACAATTGCAACTCCCATCTTAATCTTTGTTTGATCTTGAAATTAACAAAACAAAATTGATGGAACTACAATTTGGAACATTTATCTTTCATTCTCTTAGTTCTTTTTTCTAGCTAATGCCATTATATAATTATTAAAATTAAAACAAAAAAACATAACATTTTTATTTCATATTCTATTCAGAAATACTTAATTTCTGGAATAGATATTGTTAATTATAACAAAAAACACTAATCTTTTTTAGTATTATGACCTTTAAAAAAGGATGTGAGATAAAATTGTGATAGAGGTAACCTTTCTAATCAGCCACACTGACTGTTCTTCCAGGAACTAATAAAATAGAATATTAAATTAAAAACCAATGTTAAGATATAAGAAAAGTCTAAATTATATTTATATGACTGAAACAAATTCTTTTTTAAAGGTTATGTAGTCAGAAAATTCTTATTCCCTGCCTTTAATCCTATCCTACAAAAAAGTAGACAAAAGGTATAAATGCTATTGCTGCCATCTCAGTTTGCTGCACAGAATTCACTCATCTTGCCTCAAGGGATTTACATAAATCAGGCACGATGGTGGTATGTTAGTCTTATAATTAGTACTTTCTAATTCTATTCACAAGAGCCAACCACCTAGTGCTGTTAGTCACATCTCGTCTACAAAACAAGAAATGTACATGAGGTAAATGACAGTAGTTTCCAAAAAGGGATTAATCGCCGAAACCGGTTTGGCTCAGCGGTAGAGCATCGGTCTGCGGACTGAAAGGTCCCAGTTTTGATTCCGGTCAAGGGCATGTACTTTGATTGTGGGCACAACCCCAGTAGGGGGTGTGCAAGAGGCAGCTGGTCGATATTTCTCTCTCATTGACGTTTCTAGCTCTCTATCTCTCTCCCTTCCTCTCTGTAAAAAATCAATAAAATATATATTAAAAAAAAAAAACAAAACAAAAAGGGATTAATCATTAAGTGGGGGGGGGAGGGGAAAGACACTTGCCATTTATTGTTCACAACACCAGAGAAAAACATTAATGTGGCTGTAATTTTTAATTCCAAAAGAATTTCTTCAGAGTTTAGTCTAGATTAATGCCCAAATTTCATTAAGTGTTTCCAAACCTTTCTGTTAAAGACTGGTGCTGTTATTCAACTATAAACTGAGGAAATTTTTGTGTCAAAAATACAATTCAGATAACATTTTGAGGTACAAAGAGGCAACTGGTGATTTAAAACTACCGCTTTGTTATGCTACAAAAAATAAAACTTCTGCTGGATTCTTACTGAAAAGTTTAATGACAGGTTGTCTATAGCAGTGTTTCCCAAACTTCTCTCATGATGAGAATCACCTGGTGGAGTTGTTAAAACACAGATTCCTGAATCCCAACTAAGAAGTGCTAAACTAGGATTTTTGAGAACATATAGGTAAAATTGCATACCTAACTTAGTGCTCTGTATATAACATCTGTCTTAGAGCACTAGTTAAGTATACAATTTTACCTATATGTTCCCAAAAATCCTAGTTTAGCACTTCTTAGTTGGGATTCAGGAATCTGTGTTTTAACAACTCCACCAGGTGATTCTCATCATGAGAGAAGGTTGGGAAACACTGGTCTATAGTACCGTATGCCAATAGTTACCTTAAAAAAAAAAAATTGACTATTGTGATCACTTTAATCTTTGTGAGGATTGAAGAGGCCAGTTCAGCAGCCTTGGCGGGTAATCCTTGTGTCAATATCAGCAAATGAAACAAACGGAAGACTCTTCATCAGCTTAAGTATTACCCATGAGTAACACCGAGGGCATCAGGAATGATCTGTACTAAAGCAGCTAAACAATTGTTAACCCACTGACTTGTAAAATTAAAGTGGTGAAAGATAGGAGCCTGAATACACACTATAATTGGAAGGCAAAGTAAGTCCCCCTGCAACAATGGTGATATCTTCAGACCAAAACAGAAAAGTGACACTTTAGCAAATTTCAGAGGTTGGGTTATTTTCAATTCCATTATTATCAGGTCCAATCATTTTGTATTTCTTCACCACTCTTTATTCTTCTTCTCAACCTCCTTATTTTCTAACCAGAGGCCTGATGCATGGGAATGATTGCAAGAGGAGGCCTTCCTTCCCCAGCGGCCAGCTTCCCTCTGGCAATGGGACCTGGGCTGCTCCCTCCTCTGGCTGCCCGCAGGCCCTAGGACCTGGGCTGGCTCCCCTCCTCTGGCTGCCCGCAGGCCCTAGGACCTGGGCTGGCTTCCCTCCAAGCCTGGCTTCATTAGGAAGGATGTCCAAAATGACATCCAGAAGACTGCCAATCTAATTAGCATATTACTCTTTTATTATTATAGATTCCTTTATTATTCCCAGTTTTGTCCCCCACCCAGGTTTCTATTATACATTTCAAGTAATATCAGTGGGAGGTTTATAAGATGTGCTACTATAGTAAATCTGCCTTATGGGTAAAAATCAAGGATATGTTAGTAAACCTTGACCTTCAAGTGAATAATATATATGTTAAACATAGGATGGACACAAAGGAAGAAAATGGTGGCATAGAATTCTAAACCACATTACAATAAAATTCTAATCTGCTTTAAAAATACCTATCTTTTTAAAATCAAGATTCTTCTTTCTCTAAAAGGGTTTTTATGTGAAACCTAGAGGCCCAGTTCACAAATTTATGCATGGGTGGGGTCCAGCTGGGCCTGTAAGGAGATGGCGGGAGGTTAGCCAGTTGGCCTGCCTCAATTGGGGCCCAATAAGGCCAGGCTGGCTGGGGGAGAGGACCACAGGTGACTGGCCAGAGGACATCACCCTCAATTGGGGTGGGGGTCCAATAGCAGGCAAAGCTGTCTGGAGGGAGGGGCCGTGTGCCAACTGGGTTAGTGGGGGCCCATTGAAGGTGGGGCCATCTGGGGTGAGGGGCCGCAGGCAGTTGGCCAGCCAACTGCCCCTGATTGGGGTGGGGGACTTGATCTGGTGTGGGGCTGGGCGGGAAGAGGGGCTGCAGGGTGGTGGGGGCCCATGAGGGCAGGGATGGCCAGGGGGACGGGCTTCAAAAGGTTTTTCAGCCATCCCCACCCCCTAATGAGGTGGGGCAGGTGATTGGAGAAGGGGCCAGCCTGGGGGAAGGGCTGTGGGGGTATTAGCAGGCCATCCCGCCCTCTATCAGGGTGGGCGAGGCTGATCAGGGGTGGAGCCAGCTTGAGGGAGTGGCCACAGGAGGTTGATTGGCCAGCATCACCCCCAATCTAGTGGTTTGCTGGTAGCAGTGGGCGTCATAGTGACCAGTCATTCTGGTCATCACCGAGTTCCAGTCACTGGCTTTTTATATATAGAGATACTTTATAAGCCTTTTCCAGTGGTTGGCAAACTGTGGCTCGCAAGGCACATGCAGCTCTTTGGCCCTTTGAGTGTGGCTCATCCACAAAATACCATGTGCGGGTGTGCAGATACAGTGCAATTGAAACTTCATGGCCCATGGGCGGAAGTCGGTTTTCGGCTCTCAAAAGAAATTTCAACCATTGTATCTTTGATATTTGGCTCTATTAACTAATGAGTTTGCTGACCACTGGTCTATACAAATATAAGAAGTAACATAAATTCATTGTTTTGTATTTAATATTATAAATATGCTTCCTATTGCCAGCTAAATGTGTTTTTCTTCCTTTTAATCATGCTCCATTTTAACCTTTTTCCAAACTATAATTTCAGCCAGTTTGTAAAGAAGAACAATGAAAGATAGTTTGTATCATTTTTTTTCTGTTATCTTTGCAACTATTCAAAACAAAGGAAGAAAAAAAAATGCAAACTCATAACATAATGAGCATTATAATGAACCCTGGGCTGTTATGCACAAGTGAAACACTTAATGAGCTTTGTGTTTTTGAACAAGGTATTTAATCTTCAATTTCACTGTAAAATACAGATACCTAAATCAAACCACTAATGTGCAAATTGCACATGATGATTTCTAAACTATTTTAGACACTTAATAGGAACCATGTAAATTCTAATACAATATAAACCAATCAATAATATTCATATTTGCCAAAACTGGTTTGGCTCAGTGGACAGAACGTTGGCCTGCAGACTGAGGGGTCCTAGGTTTGATTCCAGTCAAAGGCATGTACCTTGGTTGTAGGGACATCCCCAGTGGGATTGTGCAGGAGGCAGTTGATCGATTATTCTATCTCATTGATGTTTCTAACTCTCTATCCCTCCCTCTTATTCTCTGTAAAAAAAAAAAAAAATCAATAAAATATATTTAAAAAATAATATTCACATTTTATAAATGTGTAGCAATCCAACACATTTTTCTACTAGACTGGGAAAATTTTGATTATATTATTGGACAGAAGTATCCAATAATTTCAAATGTATTTTCTAAGCACCCAACTGCATTTTTTTTCAAAGTGGGTTAGTGAGTATAGCTTTTTCAATATTGTGAAACACACACACACACACACACACACACACTATAAGTTTTGAAGAAAAGTATTATGCTATAGGTTTTAAAATTATTATATAAGAGAACAGTTAAAATGTATAATAAAGGTAACTTTTCAAGCTGGTTATGGAATCTAGAAATGTTTACATTGTCAAATGAAAAGTATTTGCATTTTTAAAATAATATGAATTACCATCTTTTTTACCTGTTGCTTTTCTTAAAACTATAGTCTGCCAGCTTAGAACATGTTGCTTATTTTTATCTAGTGTTACTTGGTTTCATAATAAATAGTGAATTTTCAAGAAAAAAATATTTTATTCTATAATATACTCAAATTATCTTTTTGAATTTCTGAAGTAAACTCAAATAATTTACTGGATGAGAATTGAGTGCAAGTGTTAAACTTTAAAAAATCCATCCAGATATTCTCCTATATAATAAAAGGCTAATATACAAATGGACCAAATGGTGGAACAACCAGCACAACTGAACAAAGGGAGAACTGCTTGTTATGATGTGTGCTGACCACCTGGGGGCAGGTGCAGGACACGGCAGGCATTGGCTGCTGTGGGATGGTGGAGCAGGTGAGTGGGGGCATCAGACCAAGGCAGGGCACTGCTCACTGTCATCAGGGTGAGCCTCTGGTGGTTATTGAAAATTCTTTGCTCCCAGGCACTGTAGTCCCACCCAGCTCTCGCACCTGTTGCCAGTGCTGGCCCCACTCACACCCACTGCCAGTGCTGGCCCCAATCACACCAGCAGCTGGCACCAGATCCCCCACTTGCATCTGCTGCTGGTGCTTGGCGCTGGTCCTGAACACTCGGTGTCATAAGCAGGTGTGAGTAGTGGCTGCAGGTCTCAATTGCCACTGAGGGCTTCTCTACCTTCCCCTGCTCCTGAGGTGTGATAAGGGCAGCAGCTGCTACTCACAGCCCCTGCTAGTGCCAGCCCTAATTGCTCTGCACCATTAGCAGGTGCAAGTGGGGCTGCTGCTGTCAGTGTGTGGGAGCAGTGGTGTTGGGAGCAGGACTGCCGGCAAACCAAAGGCTTGGTGAGAGGGGATGGGCAGAGGCTCAGAGGATGGGCCAAGACCAGTCCCTGTGCCTACTGCAGTCTCATGGCCCACAGTTCCTTTCAAGGTGGACAAATTTGTGCACTGGGCCCTAGTTGGAAATAAAAAAAGATTGAAAATTTTAGATAAAAATACTATGTTTTTGTGACCGACTTTGTTCAGTTAGCCTTATGTTGGTTGCATCTGTACTGAACATGTACATACTTTTTCCTTTTCATTAATTCCAAAACAATATAATATGACAGCTATTTACATAGCATTTACATTGTATTATCAGAAGCAATACAGAGATGATTTTCAGAGTATAGGAAGGTGTAGGTAGGTTATACGCAAGTACTTCATGTTATATAAGTCACTTGAGAATCCATTGATTTTAGGAGTCCTGAAAACAATCCTCTGCTGATACTGAGTGATGCCTTCATCTAAAAATAATTTAAAACATCTCACTACTAATCTTTACATCAATTACATTTTAAAATAATAGCACTTTGGATGTATTGGGTTAGAAAAAATACATTATTAAAATATTTTCAACTGTTTATGTTTACTTTTTAGAAAGTAACTATAAGCAATTCAAAATTACATGTATGACTCCCCCTTTGTCTCACATTATATTCCTATTAGATGGTGGTTTTCTGGAAAATGGGGGGAAAAATAATGCCAGGATCCTGATTAGCTCTTGACAGGATAGCAATGTCATAGAAGCATAGAAGAAGGACATTGCATTTAAGATAGTTCCAGATGCCCAGTGATACAAAAACCAAGTAATTATAGGGTGTTGGCAAAGTAATGTGTGTTAAAGATTCTAGACACTAAGCAACAGAATTTCTGGCAAATTTAACTTTAATTTATAGTTATGTATGAGTGTAGAATTGCCTTTATAATAATCAGAATACAGAAAGTAATCATGAAACATAAAAATTCAAAGGAAGGGATCATGCAGAAGAACCAAATCAAATGACTGATGAAATATAAGCTTTGCATTCAGAAACAAAAAGGAGCAATAGAACATTTCATCAACATTTAGAAAATGCAGTGATAGAAAAATAGGACAGATTGTGTCAAGACAAAAATATTTAAATATAGTATACTAAGTATAATGGAGATAAGGATGAACTAACCGAGGAGCAATACAGCTTAAGGTTCAGGGTTCACCCTTTCCAGAAGTCCTCTTCTAGGGCTTGGAACATGTTTTGTAATTCTGTATTTGTACTTTATCATGTAAATATGTATTTATTTATTTATTTATTTTTCTAAAAAGGATCCCTATTAGTATAAGTTCAAAGATCTTCAAAACCTGTATAGCCATGGTACACCAAGGAGCTGATTATATATCACAATCACTGATGCATCATTCCCCACAAATATTCACTGACCATCTGATTTGTACCTAGCATTCTTGGGAAAATTTGGTGATCTCATACATTGCTTACCTTGCCACAATGGAGAGCTCTCTAGCCAAAGAAAACAGATGATACACATATTATGATTGGTTAATACAGATCCATGAAAAGTAAAAAAAAAATAAATAAATAAAAATATTATGAAAAATCTTCCCACCCAATAAATAAAATCACCTCTTTTCTTAATTTCTTGATGTTTATAATATTCAATTTGGTTGCCAAGATACAGCATACAGATAAGTTAGTCATTCAATTTCTCAGAATAGACCCGATGCTAATCTGAAAAAAAATTAACATCATAAGTAATTTCCATAGAGTATATATAAATCTAAATACATGTGTACACACACACACACACACACACACACACACACACGCATGTTCATAAAATATTCATTTTATTATGAAGTTATGATTTTTTTGTTTTTGTTTTTTTCTTTGTACTTTATCCTGGCTTCAATTTATGCAATAAATATTACATTTTAGCAAATTAAATAAATGCTATTAAAATTCTAAGTTTTCCTTATAATATTTAGCAAATGTTTCTCAAAATATCCTACTATAGGAGTGTTGTGAATATTGTTACCATTTATGTTGGTACTGAGGCAGAATATCATAGATTATGCCACAGGTAAATCTTGCCAGGATTTAACAGTGATGTTCACATGTACACGTCAGCGGGGAAAAGCAGAGACTGAGGAGACAGCAGAATGTTGTTTCTCACTTTTTCTCACTTTTTGCTTTCTCTGTTTGACTAAGAAAATGGCTTTCTGTCATACTTGTTGATTGAACTTTTCTGTATAAAGTTACTTTCTTAAGAAGGGGATTTTTACCTAAAATTTACAGGACTGAAGAAGAAATGAACAT
The DNA here is from genome assembly GCF_964339955.1 of Pipistrellus hanaki. NCBI lineage: Eukaryota > Metazoa > Chordata > Mammalia > Chiroptera > Vespertilionidae > Pipistrellus > Pipistrellus hanaki. Next base: position 70,226,271 of record NC_140504.1, on the reverse strand, counting down.
GCTTAATCAACAAGTACCACAGAGCAAAGGAGTTATACAAGCTTTATTATACTAACTATGGGCCCAGTGCATGAACTTGTGCACCTTGAAAGAAACTGTGGGCTGCGAGGCTGCAGTGGGCACAGGGGCAGATCTTGGCCTATCCCCAGCACCCTCACTTGGCCCCTCCTGCCTCAGCCCCTGGTCCTCTGTCTGCCAGCAGTCCCATTCCTGCCACTGCTGCTCCCACCCACTATGGCTCTACTCCCACTTGCACCTGCTGATTGCATGGAGCAATTGGGGCCAGTGCCAGCAGCAGGTGTGAGTGGAGCCTGTGCCATCAGTGGGTACAAGAGGTGACTGCCAGCCCTGATCATCCCTCAGAAGCAGGGGGAGATGGAGAAGCCCTGAGGGGCGATCAGGGCTGGCAGCTGCTGATGGCGCCAAACAATCAGGGTCAGGTGTTGGCAGTGGGTGTGAGTGGTGAATCCAGCTCCAGCAGCGGGTGTGAGCGTGGTTGGCGCTGACAACAGATGCAAGCACTGGGTAAGAATGCAGTGCATGGAGTAAAGAATTTTCAGTAACTACCAGAGACTTGCTGATGACAGCAACCAGTGCCCCGCCTTGGTCTGGCACACCCACTCACCTGCTCCACCATCCTGCTGCCCCCAATGCCTGCCATGTTCCATGCTCTGCTGCTTGCTGCCGACACCTGCCATGTTCTGCATGCACACACTGGTGGTCAGTGCACTTCATAGCGACTGATTATTGGGTTGTTCATATGTTCTGCCATTCGGTCTATTTGCATATTATGGTGATATATATGTATACACACACACACACACACACACACACACACACACTAGTGACCTGGTGCATGAAATTTGTGTGTGGGGTGGGTTGTCCCTCACCTTGACCTGCACCCTCTCACAATCTGGGACTGCTGGCTCCTAACTATTCACTTGTCTGCCTGCCTGATTGCCCCTAACTACTCTGTCTGCTGGACTTCTCACCCCTTGGTTCCCCCCCACCCCCCCGCCCCTTTGCCAACCTGATTGCCCCCTACTGCTCCTCTGCTGGTCTTCTCACCCCCAACTGTCCTGCCCCTGACACTAACCTGGTAACCCCCAACTGTTCCCCCTGCTAGCCTGCTCCCCTCAACTTCCCACCCCTGCTGCCCTGCTCATCTCTAACCACCTCTGCCTCAGCCATGGCTTTGTCTGCAAGGTCTCCCGCTCTAAGTAGCATATCATCCTTTTATATTAGTATAGATAGATGAGTTATGATAACATAAGTAAACAATACTTTGGCAATCATATATATTCACGTATAGTATTTTTTTAAAAATATGTTTTTATTCATTTTAGAGAGAGGAAGGATGAGAGAGAGATAGAAACTTCAATGATGAGAGAGAATCATTGATTGGTTCCCTCTTACATTCACCCTACTAGGGCTGGAGCCCACAACCCAAGTATGTGCCCTGACATGAAATCAAATTCTGACCTCTTGGTCCATGGGTTGATGCTCAACTACTGAGCAACACTGGCTGGACCATTTTTTAGAATTCTAATAAATGAAGAAGAGTAATATGAACATAATGATCAATTTAAATTGTGTTTCCTTCTTCGATTAAATTATTTTTGTGTACTGACAATGTGTCTCATTTCTCCATATTTTCAGGTATTTGTCTGATTTATAGCTTCCAATAAAATCATTGTCATATCCATAATTCAGAGTCAATTAATTTATGAGTAAGTACTGTGTGCTGCCAGGGCTATTCTTTCTTGTTGGCAAGTCTCCATGAGGTCTGATTGAGAATCACCAGGTAGCTTTCCACACTCAAAATGATCCGTCTTTGTAGCTGCCAAAGAGTCTGATATTCTATTAGTGGAGATTCTTTCCTATGGAATAAAGTATTTAAAAGCTAATACAAGGAGGAGAGCAAATATAAAACTATTGTCCTCATTTAATACATTAATAAAACCTATCAGGGACATTCCATGTGGCAGAGAGCCAAGAGCAAGAAGTGACTTGGGGAATGAGATTCAATGTGGATACATTTTGAGAGAGGCCATGTGGAGAGATCCAGCAGAGCTTCTGTGTTACATTGAGGGAAGGATGGAGGGAACACGCAGGGGATAGGATGGAACCACACTGCATAGCTGAGCATAACAGAAGGGGAAGGCAGTTTTGTAGATGGAAAATAAACTTTATCAGAGCTGGCAGTAACAGAGTGCTTAGTCTGATAAAAGGTGACTAGGAGTGGGAAGTTAGTAGAAATAGAATGCAAAGGTGGGAGATAGTCAACTATCTAGGGATCCCACAAAATGAATCCGTAATGGATATGAGTAGGCTACATTGAAACAAATACAGGTCAATATACAAAAAGTGGCCTAGGAGTTGGAGCTTCTCAGCCCCACTACAATCCCGCACACCCAGTTGCTCGGTTCCTGATTCTTTCCTCCTTGATTTCTATGTGATGAAATCATGGTCATGAGAAACAGGATATTAAATGCCCATCTCTAGAGGAGAAAATACTTCAGAGCATCACCTCATGCATTTCCGGTTTTGGGTTCTGGAGAAGAAGTTGAGACATAACTTAGAAAGCAAGGTGTTTGTCAGGGATCAGCACTGCAAAGGGCAGGGAGCAGGAAGATTACGTAGAGGTGGGAATGAAAGGGTGTCACAGGACCTGCAAACCCTCGGAGAATTGGGTGAGGGCTTTGGAGCAAACATTGCTGAGGGGATTATGTCCATTAGGCTGACAGGGATGGGGCTTTTATGCCAGAGGTCAGTGAACTTTGACCAGCCTGCCATGCTACCCGTCGGCCTGTGAGTTAAGCACGTTTTCTGTTTGTCTGTTTGTTTTGTTTCTTACATTTTGAAATGGTTGAGAAAATTCGAAAGAAGGATAATATTTTGTTAAATATGTAAGTCTTTATAGCGGTTTAAAAGTTTTAAAAAATTCTAGTTTAAAATATTTTATCATGTTAATCATTAGCTTAAGTGCAAGCCTTCTCGTTCTGTTAACCTCCAAATAAAATCTAAACAGTTAATGTGAGTAAGCAGCAATTTCTAAACTGTATATAGCAAGCTATCTGCATTTAAATAGTAAAAGTGAATTTTTCTAACACTTGTGAATTAATGTAGTAATAAAGACTAATTAATTGTTAAAATATAAATTATAAAAGCAAAATAAAATTATAAATTCCGATTTCAATGTCCACAAATGCAGCTTTATTTGAATACAACCACTGTCATCCATTATGTATTACCTTTGCCTGCTTTTGAGTGACAACAGTAAAGCTCAGTGGTTTTGATAGCAGCTCTATAGCCTGTGTAGCTTAGAACATTTACTTCCTGTCCCTTTACAGAAAAAGCTTGCAAACTCCTCCTCTGTTCCTTGGTCTTACTCAGTTACCAGGTGTGGGTTACCCTTGCACAGTCAGCTCTCTGCTGCTGAGCCAGACAGCCACACACTGACCTCTGACCTCACTACAGAGCTGGGCAGTGAGCTTTTCCTTTAAGAGGTTAGTGGAACATTCCCAAGTACCACAATGCTACTTAAGGCAGATCACATCCTCAAAGAAACTGTTCAAACTAGAAACTGTCTCTTTTTTTTTTTTGCAGTTGTTCTAACATATTATATGAGCACAGATGTTAGGAGACTAGGCAAACACATATACACACATTTAATTTATCTTCCATCAAAAATGTTTGTATCTTACTGGCTATGATCTCTGGTTAACATCTCAAAGATATTTAAAAAATCAGTCCTGCAATTATATTCTTCCCAGAGAGCTTTATTAAGTGAGTGTAAGTGCAGTTTTAATAAGAACAAGTTACAGTTTTCATTATTCATGGGTTTTTAGCAAATGCATATAGGCTTCTTCATCAATTGTTTAATTGTTACATATGATCATGTTGAAATGGAAAAGAGCACTGTAGGACTTTTCAAGTAAGAAATTGTCCTGTTTTCGGTAAGAATCAGCTTTGTGAATTTTTCATGAGCCCCGAGGAATGGCCAACTGTTTCAGTTCTCCCTCACTGATCATTGTTTCCTTAGATACTTTTATGCGTTCTATTCTGAAGCTTTTTCTTGTAATAGATTCTGCTTTTGTCAGTATTTTCTCTGAGAAATCAGACTCAGTACTATCTTTCCCCTCCTTAATTGGCTTTTTTTGGTGTGTGTCCCATTACAATACTTTTCATCAGTTCTAACAAAACAAATGAGCACAAAAGATAGTTTCACTGTGCCCTTAACAGTGAATAATGTGCATGGACATCTAATAAGCACTGTCCATTTTAAGAATATCTTCGTTAAAGTCCCCATTAGCCCATCTGCCAAATCAAACTTAAAGGAGCAGTTTAGCTTTCAAACTTAAAGGAACAGTTTGGCTTTCAGGTTCTAAAATAGCCTTGTGATCATTATAGGTATATTTTTGAGTGTACACTTTTATTGATAACTAGTAGCCAATTGCATGATATCACGCGTAGTAGGCCTCCCACTGCTTCTGCGGAAGCAGGTAGGAACCACAGTGTGCCCTCAGGAGCCGTGCTCCTTCCATGGGATCCGTGAGGCTTCTGTGGGAGGAGGAAATGAGCTGCTGAAGCCTGTGGGAGCCCGGAGGGAGCCGCCTGCTTCCATGGGAGGTTGGAGGGAGTCACACTGCTTCAGTGGGAGGCAGGCCCGTTGTCTCCTCTCCCCGCCTGCACTGGGCCGCCTCTGCTGTCCCTCCTGTCCCTGTCCCTGTCTGCTCCGGCTCCGGGGCTGGCCTGAGCCAAGGCCTGGGGACAAAACAAACATTCTGCCAGGCCGCTCACACTTCCCGCTCTCAGTGGCCACCCCACCTGGACTGAGGGACTCTGGCTGGGCTGAGAGGACTGGGCACTGCCATCTTGTGGCTATGGGTGCCGCCATCTTTGTGATGGAGTGATGGCTAATTTGCATATTACCCTTTTATTAGATAGGATGTGTTTTTATCACTGGAGTACAAAGGCAACAGTCACACTCTCTAAATCACCACTGTATACCTGGAAAGTAGCAGGTATTTAAATAAATATGTGATGAGTTAAAAAAAATAAACTAGATAGGTAAAACTGAGAGTCATTTGTTTCTTAATGGTATTTGAAGCCTTGGAGTATACTTATGAAATGATCTAAGAAAGATGTTAACAATATAAGCCTGGATAAAGGAATATCAACCAAGAAGCACAAAAGATAGAGGGACCACCAGAGCAAAAAGGAGATAAGAAAATATTATATATCACAGAAAAGGGAGTGTTTAAAGAAGTAAATGTTTATTCTGAAAGCTACAGAGACTTAAAAGTCATATGGGAATTAATATACTCCTGAAAAATGTAATGATGTGAATGTCACTGGCATCTTCAAAGGCAAGGAAATGGTTGCAGAATTGACTGTACTTTCAGGGTGTGTGGTTATAGAAGAGAGGGGTTAGGTAAGATAGCTACTTGAGGGAGATGACCTGTTCAGAGCCACTTCTACAATTTCCATGTACCTATTCATTTGCCCTATTAAAATTTTTACTTCCCACTTTCCAACTAGCACATTTGAGCAGGTTGCCAACATCTGACTTCAAGTGCACAAAACCTGGTTATGACTCACAGGGACACCTATTTCCACTTTTAGATTGGAAATCTTAATAAACTATGTTATCCTTCAACATTCTCTAAAAATAAAAAAAATAAAAATTTTAGATAAATTAAAAACCTCTCACTTTTTACTAGTTAGGTATGAATTTATACTGTCCTGAGAAAGTTTTACTATAAAATAAATATTCACAGACTATTAGTGCAGTGCATCATTCGAAAACATTTATTTCCTATGCTCTGAGACAGTGACTTCTCAACTGGTCTCTCACAAGAAACATGCACACCTATGTAATGTGTGTAATCAAGGTCACTGGCTTATTTACTCTTAGATTGTTAATTTAAAAAAATGACAACAGCCAACACACCAATAGCTGTCTGGTGTGAATGAATCTAAATTATTTCTATTGTTTTGTCAGATTGGCAAAAAATATAATATATATTTTGGTGTGCTGTGGAATTTTAGAGATTAATTGATGTGTGCCATGATATGAAAATGTTGAAAATCACTGCTACAATATATAGAAGTGACTTACATTTCATCTTAATTAAATATACAAAATATATCAGAAATTTAGTTATTATTTACAAGCAAATCGTATTGCTTTGCTGGTAGTAATATCTTATCAGGAGGAAAGGCTAAAATCATTGGATTGCTTCCTGGTAATAAAATGCTTCAGATAAGCCTTGAAGGGGAACTTTATGTGACAAGCGTGCGCACTCATACACACAAATAGCCTCTACAGAAATAGTAAGAGTTAAAATGACTTCTAAATTAGACAGCATTGAACTAGAGAGCCCCAAGGTTCTCTAGTATAGATTTTGTTTTTTTTTTAAATGAGGACATAGCATGCTTCCTTAGATTCTGAGAGGATAAAAAAAATAATCTTGCTGGAGTTTTAAAGTATGTTCTCATTGCTATATGTAATAATTCTCCTATACTCCACTGGATCTTTGTTATCCACAGCTTGACTATATGAATTGATGTCTAAACTGAGCATTTCAACAAGAAAAAGAAGTTATGCTGATTATTATAACAGGAAATAAGGGGACTTTTTGGGCAATCGCCTTATATTAATTTAACCTCTCAAATCGTGGTTTAATAATTTGGAAAACAGGATACCTTTTATAATTTATTGATAATTAAATCTGACAATTTATGTAAATAAATTTAGGCTTAGTAAAAATTCTCTATATTTGTATTCCTATTTTATATATGTATATATTTGTATAAAAACTATATTATTATTTACTATTATTATTTTATTATTTAATCTGAAATACTAAGAGGGCACTTATTTATCTTACTCAGCATTGATACTCTATAATACTATACCTAAGTTACTGGCATTTCTCTATGTCTTTAATCCTAAATTCTTCCTAACTCTACCTATGAAACACAAACTGATCATTTTTTAAAACAAGCATTCTCAAAAATTGGTAGCCATAAAAAAAGCACATAATGGCAATAACAAGAAGAAAGAAATAGAATATGGAAAAAAAAGAAAAAAGAAAAAAACAACAACCAACAACTGAAAATGTTTTGAGAGAAAATACTTGTCTATTACACATTGCACAAATAACTAATTTTATATGAGATAATTGAGAAAGTAGGTATCCATGACACATGTGTGAAAGATACTTGCTAGAGTCAGAATGTTTGTGTTACCTCAAATTCATATGTTGAAAACCTACTACCCAAAGAGATGTTAGGTAGGAGATGGGGCCTTTGGGAGTTTGATTAGCTTCCTTATAAAGAAGATCCAGAGAGCTCCCTTACCCTGACATATAATGAGAAATCTGTAACTCAGAATTGGGCCCTCACCTAATCTTGCTGGCACCCTGATCTCCTGCTTCCCAGCTCCAGAACCGTGAGAAAGAAATATCTGTTACTTAGAAGGCACCCAGCTTATAGAAATTCAAGTTGGGATTGGGGATATCTGGCCTTATAATGGGTGCAAAATCATTTGGTCTGGCCCTGCTGAGGCATTAGGAAAGAGTTAATTAAATGTTTGATCAAATACAGCTAATTTTTAAGTTGATAGTTTTGTATTGCCCGCGGATGATTTTATAAATATCCAAATGGCCCTTAGCAGAAAGAAGGTTCCCCAGCCCTGGGTGACAATGTTACAAATGCAAAAATAAAGAAGACATTGGTTCTAGATAATAATCCAGGGCATAATTTCCCCACAGGTTTCTTGGAATGACAAGTTATATGACAAAGGGGCTCCATTGTTAAACACATCTGGAAAACTTTAAAAATAATATAATGAGGCTAAAGTTTATTTTTCTTTGTTCTACTTTTCTTCTATGATTGTCTCAGAAATTTTAATGTTTAATGTATGTTATAAATATCCAGAGAGAAATGGAGCACGTGTGGGTTTATTTATTTATTTATTTATTTTTTAACATAGTTGACTGTAGAACCCATTTAAATAGTGTGTTCAATAAATGATTTGCTGGGATTCAAATAGGCATAGAGCCATTTGTGAAACTACAAGGGGCTCAGGATATTTGGATGACTCAGACCCTATTGTCTTCCTGGATTTTGTAGATACAGAAAGTCTAGCATCTTCAATTTCTTATTCTAAAATTTATTAAGATATTCTGTTTTAGCCTAACTGGTTTGGCTCAGTGGATAAAGCGTCGGTCTGCGGACTGAAAGTTCCCAGGTTTAATTCCAGTCAAGGGCATGTACCTTGGTTGTGGGCACATTCCCAGTGGGAGATCTGAAGGAGGCAGCTGATCGATGTTTCTCTCTCATTGATGTTTCTGGCTCTCTCTCCCTCTCCCTTCTTCTCTGTAAAAATCAATAAAATATATTTTAAAAAAGATATTCTGTTTTAGCCTTTCTTACTTTTAAATTATAGCTGAAAACATTCAATCACTATATATATATATATTTTTTTTCTTTTTCCCTCAATGATATCTACACACTAGAAAGAGCCCTCAACATATTGGCTATATTATGACAGTTTCTGAATAAAGTAGAAATATAAGGTATTTTATTTTGCAGGCTTGCAGTCACCATAGGTCCAACCCTCAGAAAGGGAAATGGCAAAATAAAGACCCACAGGACTATTTGTTTATGTCTTGGATTTGTATTGATTGTCACATGCTCTCTCTCTCTGATTCTGAAAGAAGGTAAAAGTTTGACTGTGTGAGGTTATGTGTTAGGACTCTACAATATCTCTCATCTTTCTTTGCAAAGTTTCCTCAGTATTGAAAGAAAAAGGAACCTGTCTTCACTCTTCCTTTTCAGTATATAAAGACATCCTTCGCCGGTGTGGACTCCATTCAAGCCCCTGAATTTTCCATTTGGAACAATATATCAGAATCTGTAGAGTTGCTAGAGCATTAATGTTAGTTTCTGCCTATTCCAGGATTATTATTTTTTTTTTAATATAGAAGTCTAGCTTTCCACATAGAGTTTTGCATGGGCTACAAAAAAGAATCAAGTTCTGTCAAGGTAAAGTGTCTGCAATCATGGCTTTGCACAGACCATTTCAATTGTCAGTTATTATGCAAAAATGTTCAAATCTTCCTTTCTGCTCCAGCATTGTTTCAGGATCTCATGCCAGATTCCTTGATGTACTTGGTTTTCCTATCTCTTAACTTCCTCCCTTCAGAATCAACCTCTATGCCGAAACCGGTTTGGCTCAGTGGTAGAGCGTCGGTCTGCGGACTGAAAGGTCCCGGGTTCGATTCCAGTCAAGGGCATGTACCTTGGTTGCGGGCACATCCCCGGTAGGGGGTGTGCAAGAGGCAGCTGGTCGATGTTTCTCTCTCATCGACATTTCTAGCTCTCTCTCTCTCTCTCTCTTCCTCTCTGTAAAATATCAATAAAATATTTTTTAAAAAATCAACCTCTATATTGCAGCAACGTTAAAAGCAAAGACCTGAACTTTAACCCTCTCACTTCATTAGGATGGCTATTTCTTATTTGCAAAGGCAACTATTTATCCAAGTTCTGCTTACCTCCCCGATTTCACCCACGCTTTTTGTTTTCTCTGCTATGAGAAAACTCTTACTTCAAATCCAGCTCAGAAACCTTTGTGTCCTTTTATTCATTATTCATTCAAAATTCTGGGAGTTACATTATTTACATTCCAAATGTATTTATTCAATGACCTTCCATTAAATACTCCTTTTTTTGTGTGTGTGCCATAAACATTTCAAAACAATAGATATATATCAGGAGACAAAATCCCCTGGTTTATAAAGTTCAAATTCTACAGGGGATAAAAGATAATACAATAAGTAAAATATATAAAAATATATGATACATTAGGGGGCAAGAGTGTACCAGAAAGTGTATAAGGGTTGGTTTAATTTTTCAAAAGTCGGTTGGGATAGGCGCCCTGAAAGGCTAACATTTCAGAGAACGCTTGCAGAGATGAGTGCCAGTAAATGTGGCTCTTTAGGGGAAGGCCTTCAAGGTCTTTCGGGTGGGAGAAGGCCTGAAATGTTTAAAGATCAACAGGAAGGTCAGTAAATATTGGTGTTACCAGATCAGAGTAAACAAGGTAACTGATTGTAAGAAAAATCCAAGAAGTAAAGAAGAACCAGATGGTATAGCCATACATGAGCCTTCAAAGAATGTTGGATTTTATTCTGAATAAGCTAGTGAAATACATCCAAGGAGATGATACACTGGAGTATTTGAGCAGCAGTGAGAACCTTTTCCCTGTATATGTACTCTTTCATTTCATAGCCCTCCTGTGTTGGATATGCATTAGCTGAAGTCTGCTTTTCCAGATTGGGTTCCTTGAAGCAAGAGATCCAATACAGGACACATAGTAGGGATTCCATAAAGAATTACCTGAATAACTCTGTCAGTCAACACATTTCTAATAAGGGCAGTATAATTGAAGATTTAGATACCAAAAGCACCAAGTAAAACTCTTAATTGGACACCTAAAAAAAAATTGGATGAGGTCAAAGTGAAACATTTGATTTAGATTCATTTTATATGCAGCATTTCCCCCCCCCAGATAACATACTCCACTGGGATTAATCATACAATTCCAAACAGTTCACAATGAATTAAGTGCCTTTAAAATACTTTGCTATGAAATCCAAAAAGTATTTTGGATTCTAAATTATTCTAACTTTGCAGATATGTCTAAAACATATTATCTTGTATTATGACCTGCACACATAAAATTACTATTTTAGAAACAGGAGAGTATTCAGTTAAGCTAATTTATTTTTCACATACCCTATTATAACTATAGCATATGAGTCTATTGCTTGACAGCACAATGAAAATTTATTTGTAACTTTGAACATTTTTCTTTTTTTTATGTTTTAATTTAGAAATAAAGAAAAAAAAATTTCTCCCTCTGGATTGAAAATAATGAAGTGTTTAAAATAACATTTAGTAATTAGCATGGGGGTGACCAGTTCTGAAGACATATTTTAATCATTTTTAACTCACTGACATAGATGTCTGTGATACCCAACATTTGCACTTGGGTTTCTCTTGATTAAATCATATATTTAGTCATGGAGTTAATAGCAGAAGAATGTATATTATGTTCTCATTGAATCTATCAAATTTACAGCAAACATAGGAGAAGGAGAATGGTTAATGGCACTGAGTGCATAGCAGTAAACAAAACTAACCAAATTATATGGCTTCATAGAATTTATCTCTGAGCGAAGGGATAAAGACTAAAATTAAAGAGACTTATGTTAATGATATATTAGGTTATTTTGCTAGTATGTTGTTAATTAGGGAATTTGAGTAAATGTGTAATTAGAGTTGTACCCTCCCACAGGTGTTGTTAGAGAGGAATAACTTGGACTTGCAAAATCGCTCAGCATTTTTCCTTAGTTTTGATTCCCCTAAAAATAAAGTCCAAAGCAAAGTTTTATTATGTGCACTAATCTCTTAGAGGGCAAACTAGTAATTCTTGTAAGCAGCAGTGAGAGAATAGCAGAGTGAATTGAGGAAGGAGAGACCAGATATGGGGTATATTGCTTTACAGGCTATATTGTGGTATCAAAGGGAATTAATTTCTCCCTCTCATGAAATGATTTCTAAGAGGCTGTTTAGATGACAGCGGTATGGACAGTAACTCCGAGGGAAGAAAGGAGAAGGATGTATCCCTATCCTATTTAACTGGCCGATGTTTTACCACAAGTTTGTTCATAACTTGGTGTTCAAAGAAAGCCACGATCTGGAGCCAAGAAAATTAGAGAATGAGGGTGAGGAAAGGTTTTGTCAAATATGCCTGCATGAGCATTGTGGGAACTATGTAAAACCAGCCCCAGCACGACTACATCAAGAGAGAGATGGATTTGGGAAGGTGTGCATTGGTGCTTAACAGGGGTGTGAGACAAGCCTTTAGCCCTACTAGAGCAGAAAAAGGTATTACTGATTTGATGTATCTGAGTTTCCTGTAAGTTTGCCAAACCAAGAAAACGTAAAACCATTGATCCTTCTCAAGCCTCAGATAATTTGCAAATGAAGAAATTTAGGGCTGGAAAAATAAAGTAACTTGCCATCGGCTAATTTAATGAAGGTCGGTATTGAGTTTTCCTGAGGAGTATATTGTTCAGTGTTTACTGACATTTCCTTCAGATCCTTATTGCTTGAATAGATTGCTTGTCTCTACTAAAATCCAGAGATCATAGAGGGGAAAATAGAGTCTTCATACATATTTGATGCCTGAAAAGTATGTGAAGTCTAGGATGCCATTTGATTCATATGATTTATAGCATAGTCCCTGGGCATGCCAATGTTAATTGTAATTATATTTTCTAGATTAGTCACATAGTATCTCTAAAGGTCATTCTCTTTATCTTTGAAAGTATATAATACCCTGGGCAGAAGGCCTGTATGCAGATCCCATTAATTAAACTGTGGAAATTATTTGGAATGTACTATTCAAATATTAAGTTTCACGGATTACTTAGCCTGAATAATATTTCATATAATGAGTGATGATTTTTTTATTTTTTAAATTGAGACAAAATATTTAAACAAAAGAAGTGAGATCACACATTGCTGTCTTTATTAAGATTTGATTTGGCAAAATGAAATAAAGTCCAATAATAAAACTTCAGAAATATCTGAAAATATCCTTTATGTTTCAGATTTTAATGTATCAATTACAATTTAGTTATAAGGCTTTATGTTTTAGTAATCTTTCCAGAACTCTTGGGCAGAATTAAGTATTATTAAGTTAACTCATAAAGTTTAATGTATAATTAAACAAACAAACAAAACAATCTAATAAATTTGAATCAAATGTTAAAATTAAGGTATTTTTCAAGTTAAACTAAATCTTAAGTTACCTTGACATTCAGGCCATTTCTAGTGTTTTTTTTAAGCCACTATATACAATATGTTATTTTAAAAATGTATAATGAAAATATGTATTCATAAACTATTTGCAGATGCTTTGACCTGAAAGTAAATATTATACTAGTAATCTTAAAAGAGACCAATTTTCACATATTAATTGTATCCCAGATATAATTATTGTTCAAAATATTCTTGATACTTATCTACTTCTTTATCACTCAGTTTAGTGCCTGAATTACTTTTTTGTAATATAACGTGCATATACGTGCTTTCACCATCCTGACAACAGATGGAAAAAACAAATATAAACTTGAGTATAAATACATTAAAAATTAGGAAAAACAAGAACATGACCAAACATTTTAAAAATTAAAACAGACACTATCTTACAAGTTTTTGGAAGCCATTATTGTTCTGAAAGGATCCATGAAACTGAAGGATGGGAGACTGTCTCACACAGAATCACAATTTAATAGCTGTCTGTTTTTGTATGATGCTGCTTTGATTACTTACCTTCTAAGCCACTCTCCTCATTTGTGAGTTTAAATGAATCAGTAAATGTGAGAAATTTTCATAAACTGAAACATACTATGTAAATTTTAGAAGTAAATTTAGTAAAATTCACACTGCCAGCATATAGAGGTAAAATTGTGTTATGATCAAAAGGAGAAATGTTTCAAAACAAGAATCTAAAAGAAAACGTTCATACAGAAAATCAATAGACTATCAAAAAGATATTTTAATATAAATGAATATATAATCTTATGGCATTTGCTGTAATAACACTGGGTTTTCTTGATAAATTTTTAAACAGTATGTTGATCTCTTACTCTCTCATCCTCCACCTTTTCTTGTAGGTTGGACAGTCTGTTCGATGCTTCTATGGCTCTGGTACTATTTTTGTTTATGTTGTTCAATATATTCCACAAATGAGTGAGATCATGTGATATTTATCTTTCTCTGACTGACTAATTTCACTTAGCATAATGCTCTCCATCGCCATCCATGCTGTTGCAAATGATAAGAATTCCTTCTTTTTTATAGCAGTGTAGTATTCCATTCTGCAGATGTACCACCGTTGTCTAATCCACTCATCTGCTGATGGGCACTTAGGCTGTTCCTAAATCTTAGCTATTGTAAATTGTGCTTCTAGGAACATAGGGATGCATATATCCTTTCTGATTGGTGTTTCTGTTTTCTTGGGATATATTCCTAGAAGTGAGATTCTTGGGTCAAATGAAACTTCCATTTTTAATATTTTGAGGAAACATCATACTGTTCTCCACAGTGGCTGCACCAGTCTGCATTCCCACCAGCAGTGCAAGGGAGTTTCTTTTTCTCAGCATCCTTGCCAGCACTTGTCCTTTCTTGATTTGTTGAAAATAGCCACTCTGACAGGTATGCAATGGTACCTCATTATCATTTAGATTTGCATATTTCTGATGATTAGTGACTTTGAGCCTGTTTTAATATGCCTCTTGACCTTCTGTATGTCATCTTTGGAAAAGTGTCTATTTAATAGGTCATTTGTTCATTTTTTGATTGGATTATTTATCTTCCTTTTGTTAAATTACATGAGTTCCCTTATAAATTTTGGAGATTAAACCTGAGATAACATTGGAAATATGTTCTCTGAAATAAATAAAGACCTTAGCTTCAGCAATCTTGAGAAAGAAGAACAAAGTTGGAGGAATCAATATACCAAGTATTAAGCCATACTACAAAGGCACTGTTCTCAAACTGCCTGGTTCTGGTACAAGAACAGATATATAGGCCAGTAGAACAGGACAGAGAACCCAGAGATTGACACAAGCCATTACGCTCAATTAATATTTTACAAAGGAGGCAAGAGCATTCAATGGAGTCAAGACAGTTTCTTCAATAATGTTGCTGGGAAAATTAGACAGATACATGCAAAAAAATGAAACTAGACCACCAACTTACACCATACACAAAAATAAACTCAAAATGGCTAAAGGACTTAAATGTAAGATGGGAAACCATAAAAATCCTAGAAGAATCCATGGGCAGCAAATTAGCAGACATTTATCATAGCAATATCTTTACCAATACAACTCCTAGGGCTGTATGGAAACTAAGGAGAAAATAAATAAATCGGACTACAAATTCTTCTGCCTTTTTGTTTGTTTTATCTCTTGACAGACAATCTACAGATTTTTATTTGTCATCTTTCAATAAACTAGAGATGCAAGAATAAAATTATATGAAATCTAAATTCTTTACTAATGCAACAGACTCAAAAGTTTCAAATCTTGTTGGTAGGATAATATATGAAGAGTGCTAGTGGCCCTGGCTGGTCTGGCTCAGTTGGTTGAGTGTCATCCTGTGTACCTGAGGTCACAGGTTCTATTGCCCTGTCAGGGCACATGCCTACGTTGTGAGCTCGATCCCAAGTGGGGGTGTGCAGGGGGCAGCTGATGTGTCTCTCTCATCAATGCTTTTCTCTCTTTCTATCTCTCCCTTTATCTCTTTCTCTAAAATCTATAGAAACATATTTTATTTTAAAAAAAGAACTGCCAGTATAGTAAATGTCACAAAAA
This sequence comes from Pipistrellus hanaki, assembly GCF_964339955.1. Lineage (NCBI taxonomy): Eukaryota > Metazoa > Chordata > Mammalia > Chiroptera > Vespertilionidae > Pipistrellus > Pipistrellus hanaki. The sequence continues at coordinate 70,210,807 of NC_140504.1, read as the reverse complement.
AATGTATTTTGGCAATTTTGAAAAAAGCTGCAGTGGGTTTAAAGCCTATTATACCTTTGAGGCATTTTCATTTATTTGCCTACACATTATTAATTAAACAATGAGCATTTATTGAACACCCATTACCTGAAAAATGTTGTAGAAATAGAGGTAATTATGATCAGGGCTTCTGCCTGATGGAATTTATTGTCTAGTACCTAGAATAAAAAAAAAATAGAACAATGACACAATATTGGAAGATAAATGCTATAAGAGACTTGTCATATGAATTCATTTACCAAAATAAAAATTCATAAAAGATCTTATAAACAACTAATAAATTTGTATTATGTGTAAATTTTTATAATTGTGTTAAATATGTATATAAATATGTATATAAATAATGTCCATAAGTATATTGGATGTCAAGATTAGATGTTAATGATCATGCTATTTTGCTACCTGAGAAAGTTTAATGATTAATTGTACAGATGGATGTAATAATGTTAAGAATCTTTGGGAAGAGTGAGTGAGGTTAAAGAAAATAAATTAAGGTGGCATAAAAATTAATTGTTCTCATTCCCATTTCTCTTCCAGGCACATGCCCTTGACCAGGAATCAAGTCCTTAGTATATGGGCCCACCCTCCAACCACTGGATCACATGGGCCAGAGCAGTCAAGATGGATGTTGGTGTGTGTGTGTGTGTGTGTGTGTGTGTGTGTGTGTGTGTATGACTATTTTTCCACCACCAAATGTACATGTCTATCTCAGCCAACTCTTTATCATACTTCCTATTTTGAGTGATGGACTTATCACTTCATATGCATTTTCAGACCCCCTTTCCTGTTTTCTCATGGGATTTGCTTTTTGGTTATTTCCTCTGTCTTATATTAATAAATGAAAAGTCATCTAGCTGTTCTGTTTTTGTTTTGTTTTGTTTTGTTATAAAGGGCCAGATAGTAAATATTTTAGAATTGTGAGCCACATGACTTCTATTGCAGCTATTCAGATGTGCCACATGATGTAAGTAAATTAATTAGTTTGGCTGAATTACAATAAAAGTTTATTTCCAAAAATTGATGGGGACTAAATGTGGCCCATGGGTAATAGTTTTTGACGAACCTTAAATGATAAGCTTTCCCTTTTATTGAGTTATTTTTAAGTGCACCAAAATATCAATATCACCCATCATAAACAGCAATTTTCACATAAAAAAGACAAACCTGTTAAATAAATAACTTTCCATCTATCTTGAAAAATACAGCTTCATAAACATATTGAAGATAAATCCTAATTTAGAATTTTTTTGGCCTACTTTAAGTTCCACATCCGAAATAATAGCAGAGAGAGGAATTGCCTGTCCCATCTTCTTTCATTTCTCACTCCCTCCCTGTTTCATTGAAGAACAAAGGTTCTCTATCACTCATGCCCAGCGGACTGTGGTTTGCTCACAGTAGGATCAAACTTGGAAATGAAACTCCTGCAATTTCTGGAGCAGGTCTGGGACCACATGACTAGAAAAATCCAGAGTGCCAGGTACACAGAGCATGGTAAAAAGGGATGGTAGGAGGACATATCCTCTTTGCTACATAGTTTTCTTATACTGTAGGGAAAGATAAAGCCAGGAAAGGGCCATATTAGGGCCTGCAAAAGCACAAAGTTCAGTGCAGGGATCCCTCTTGCTGGGGTCCAGATATACTGATAAGTTCAGGAGAAAGACTGTGTCTCAATTATAAACAGGCAAATTAATTTCTGTCTTTTTTTATGTGTTTAATCGTGCCCCACTAAAACGTCATTTGTCCAAGTCCTAAGCTCCAATATCACAGAATATTAGCCTCTATTTAACGCAAGTTTGCTGCAGATATAATTAGTTAAGAGGAGGTCATACTGGAGAAGTATGGACTCCCATCAAATATAACTGGTTTCCTTATAAGAGGGGGGATTTGGACATAAGTACGCACACACGAAAAAATCATGTGAAAATGAAGGTAGAGTTTGGGTTAATGCTTCTAAATAACAGATTTACTATCTGATTGTATGTAGAGTATGATGAAAAGAAAAGCATCAAGAGGGAATCCAAGGATCAGGACCAAGAGAACAGGTAAGTGGACATAGGTCTATGAATATATTTTAAATTTTTAATTTTGGGCAAAGTTTGTGTAAAACATCTATCAGACAACTAAGTGTAGGTATTCAGTAAATATAAAGAAATTAAAATTTGGAGCTCTCAGCATGTAATCTGTTCTGGCAAAACACATGTATGGATTGTAGTTGCATTTGGGCAGGGTATACGTCTTTTTGATTACTCCTCCCTTAATATCATATAGAACAATTATGGGCATAGCACAAAAAGACCTCAAATATAAAAGGAGCAAAGAAAGTAAGGACTGAAGAAGAAAGAAAAGAAGGAAGTGGGTAAATATGAGCAACCTAGTAATACTTTGTGATTTAGCAACATTTATTTAGCATTATCCAAGCACTTAATATATCATCCTATACCCCTGAAAGCAATGAAAAATTTCATGAGTGTTAATGCTTCATTAATTGAACTACTGCATAAATAACTATCTCAGATACTGAGATAGAGTTGGATTAAATAATTCACAATAAGTGGCCAGTTTAAAAGCCTAAATATATCTACATTAACAAACATTATAAAAATTTACATAATTTTGAATTATATAAATATTACATGTTATTATGGCTATCCACATTAACTAACTAACTAACTAATTAATTAATTAATTTTGTTAATTTGAGAAATGTTTTGTGAAGTCCCTTAGGTGGGAATATACAGGCAAGTTAAAGTGGCAAGGAAGACACTTGGAAATGAAAAAATACTAAGAGGTGTGTTCAGAGAGGTGACATGATTGGTGGAGAGAAGGTTGATCAAAGAAGGTCTTACAAATATTCAAGTGGCTATACTAGACAAATCATTAGGACATATATGTGTTGGAAGAACTTTAATGATAACTTAATACAACTTTTTACTTTATAAAGTAACTGAGACCAGAAATTTTAAGATGCATGCTCAAAGTGATATGGATAATTTGTTTGATCACTGGGGCCTATCTGATAGAACCACATACTCTCGGCTTTACCAGTCAGTAGTTCTCATATGCACTGTGCATCAGAATCATGTACAGGGCATGTTAAAACACAGAATTTTCAGCTCTACCCCAAGCATTTCTAATTCATTAAGTCTTGATTTGGGCTCTGAGAATTTGCATTTCAAATAAGTTTTCAGATTATGCTACTACTGATTGTCTGAAAACTACACATTGAGAACCATTGTTTTAGACTCATATTGTAGACATACCAAGTTAGCAGTATAAAAATTATATATTTTTATTTCTTACCAAATTGCATTTAGTCATATCTTCATGGAAATGCTAAGCACTCCCCTGCATGTGATATATCCATGTGATATATTAATATCTTCCTTTAGGATTGTTTTTTGTCCCCCCCCCCCCTGGAATTTGCAGCATTTGTTCTTATTTTTCTATCTAATCTCTATCCTTTCATTATCTCAACTGCCTATCTCCAGTTGATTTTTTGAATCATAACTGGGATCAGAGAATTAGATACAAAATGAAATGCATACATGATTTGTGAGATTTATGGTATTGGGCTCCAGATGATTTTTATTATCCCCTGAGTCAGTCATGATTTTAAACTCTCTTAAAAATACATCAGGATGAGAATATCCAGCTAATGTTTTCTACAGTAGAATACATAACACTCTTACCCCTCAAGACTGGAGAATATGCAGTCCTGTATAGATTTTTATCATTATGTAAAGCCACAGGAGCTAAACATCAATAGACAGGATACAAAAAAAAAATCCCTAAAAATTGCACCAGTATCAAGAGAAAAAGCAATTTCGAACCAATCTAACAAAATTGTTTTCTCATGCTCTCAGGCAGTTTCCAATTTTCTTAGACACATTGGAGAACTGTTTTAGCTTTCTTTCATATTGGCATTTAGGATGTCAGAGCAATATGATAATCTAAGCAAATTAAATTTAGAAATTATTTGCCTAACAAATATACAATAAATTATTAAGTCCTGTTATTTATACTTTTAAACCATTTTTAGAATCTGCAACTTTCTCTTTCTACATAGTCCTGCTGCCTTTATTTTTTATTTTTTTCCTTTGGATATTTTCTATGTCTCTTTTATGGCTTCCATTAGTACTTCAGAAGTCCAACATAAATAATGCTCCCTATTTTTAAAAACTTAAAATTGGGAGCATTAGGCAATCTAGGTATTTAATTAAAATTCTTCATCAGCTCTCTAAAACATCTATACTAATAATAGGGTAATATGCAAATTGGTTGAGCTGCCCTCACAGTAATGACTGATCAGCAGGCTGTGTGAGCAGCAGGCGTGGGTGGGCAGGGACTTGCAGTGTTGGGGATAGGAGCAGGGTTTCAGTAAAGAGGCCTCTCCACCCCTGCCCTGGCTGGGGTTCATAGGCCTGTGGATAGGGCCCTCTGCTGTGGGGTCTGCAGGTGTGCAGAGGCCTGCAGGCCTCCACCGTGGCCCAGCCCGAGGGTCCTCAGGCCTCCCCTGGCTCTGGCCTACCTCTTTGGGGCAACCCATAGAGGAGCCCCAGATGGGTGGACAGGGCCCACCTATTTGGGGTGATGGATTGTGGGGCAAGGTGCACAAATTTTGTACACCAGGCCAGTAGTATCAAATAAAGTCCAAAGTCATCAGGTATTTGGCTTTAGATCTACCTATTCAGTGGCAGTGTTGCCTCTTCCTCCTTATACAACCAATAACAACTAGTTCTGCATTCCTGAATATACCAAACACTGCTGAATACTTCAGTCTCTTGGTACAGTTGTTTACTATCCCTGGAGCACCCTTCCTTCTGTCTTCATGGTAAACCTTTTTACGCTCTTCACTTGATAGAGGCACCTAGTAAAAGGCCTCTTGTGTCATATTCTATAAATCAATATAATCACAATGTCAACTCCAGAGATGTAGCAAAATAGATCTCAAAACTCAGAACTTAAGGATTGCTGTGCTCATTAAGAGCATTCTGACTTTGTATACTAAATAGAAGGTTTTAATATTCTTAGTGGTCATAAAATTACTATAATTATGTAGACACAAATACATAAATAATAGGGTGGGGTTGACAGAGAAACAATTGATGTTCAAAAGGTCATTTCAAAGGAACGTTATATATTTTCCATATTTAGTCCATTTTAATAACAATTAAAATTAGGAATGCAAATTATCTCCTTATAAACTCTTTTAATTATGAATGTTCAACAACTATTTGTGATAAGAAAACCAAAATCAAAACCAAAAACCCCCAAACCATAAAAACATCTTTTGTATAAAGCTTGCTTTTATTCAGCTTCTTAAAGAATGTGTATTGGGATTTTATAGAGAAAATCACTCCTGATAAACTGCATTATGATACTTAGTTCCTGAGTGTATAATATCTTTTAGCTTACGCATTATTCATTTTGTAGAAAGACTTACTATTACCTATATTGGTTCATATTATTTTTCTAATATTCAGAATTTCAATAACAACTATACTGCACTCTGACCTGCCTTTTAAATGTAGGCTGAAACTTTCCACTTTTACTTGTAGTATTTAAAATTAGCTTTTTCAATTTTCAAACTTGGTGTGTGAATTATTCATTTTCCAAAATGCACAGACCTTCTTTCCTTCTGATATTTACATCAATAGTGCAAGAGCTTTAATGTGTTTGATCCACACTAAATCAAGTAAACTTGTTAGTATTTCTGTGTGCTATATACCCAATTAGATAGATTTTGATTATACTTCTAAAATCAAAGTCATAAACAGGCACTAATGGAAAAATTCAGGTGATTAAGCCTCGTCAAATATTTAGCCAATAGGATGTTGATTAACTGAGTGCTTTTAAAAAGTTTTTCTAAACCAAAGATTAAAATTTGATTTTGCTGTGATAAGTAGAAATCCTACAAAATTCAACATGGATACTGCATCATCAATTTGAGCAATATTTAGAAGAGATTTTGCATATCATTTTGAAAATAGATGAGAGTGGAAATATTCAGTCTGTCTTTTGCATTTGTTGCTAGTCAGCATTTCCTGAGCCACTATGCACTAAAAGATGTATCAAAATATCTACCAAAATGAGCATCTATAGCTTTAGTTAAATATAAATGGATAATTTAGTGAGATATATATTGTTTAAATTAATATTATTATTTTTTAGTTTTTAAATATAATCGCATTTTATTTTTTCACTGTACTTTTTTTGTTTGCATTTTTGTATTCTCTGTTAAAGTCTCTTTGAATAATGATTCTGGAACTCAGGAAAAGGTAATACATATGAAAAGAAGATAAAGCTAAAGATACAAGTTATATATTTATGTGTACGACAAGACAGAATAAAGAATTTGAAAGATACAAGTTACATATTTATGTGTAGGACAAGACAGAATAAAGAATTTGATATAAATATAGATTTTTGATACATCAAATATGAATAATTGTTAAAGGTACAGGAGTAAATGTGATGTATCTATAATAAGATCAGAAAGCCAAAAAAGTGTCTCTGATAAACACTAGGACAGACCATGAAAAAAAATAGGACCATACAAAGGTGACTAGGATCAAAATCAACCAGAGAAGAAGGACAGTAACCAAGCAGACATGGTATCAATGAGGGAAGATCAAGGGAAAGCTTCAAGAAGAATGCAAGAGTTGGAGCACACTAAGTCCAGTTAGATATAAAGTATTCACTTTAACAGTAGAGTGTTGGATGATAAACTGATGATTTCAGTGGAGTCTTTGCCTATAGCATATTGTTAATAAGGGGTGTGAGAGCCGAAACCGGTTTGGCTCAGCTGTAGAGTGATGGTTTGATTCAGGTCAAGGGCATGTACGTTGGTTGCTGGCACATCCCCGGTAGGGGGTGTGCAAGAGGCAGCTGGTTGTTGTTTCTCTCTCATCATCGACGTTTCTAGTTCTCTATCTCTCTCCCTTTCTCTCTGTAAAAAATCAATAAAATATATTTTTTTAAAAAGGGGGTGTGAGAGAGTGAATAATGGTATGTGAGAAGACCCTTCATTCAAAATGTGTGAGATAAAGCTAAAGTCTAGTTATAGGTAATGTGAAGCTCAGTAGGTTTTTCTTTGTTTTTAAAGATTGAAAAATATGCTTGTTTATAATCTGAAGGAAAGTTGAGACCTTAGTATATATACCATGTAATTCTTCTTTAATTTCAAAATTAGAGAGTAGATATTTCCCATGAAATTAAATGATTTGCAAAAAGATGCTTTTAATAAACAGTTTTAAAATGTCATCATATTAATGTATCATAAATTACAATTAGCTTAAAATTAGAATACTTGTAAGAGAAGAAGTGAAATGAAATAATTAAAATGAAAGAGCTTTGAAATATTAGCCATTTTAAGATCAATGTGTTATATAATTCTGTCTAGAATCAATGTCTTATATCACAGCTTATTGGGTTTAGAAAAGTTCTGCAACTATGGAGTTTTGCTAAATGGTTTCAGAATTTAGAATAATTTTCTTCAGGTTCACATTATTATCTTTTTAAGTGTAATGAAATTTATTATCATGCAAATGCTTTTAGAAGAGTCAAATTAACTTTGCCTCTTGTTCTGCCAAGAAATTTCAATATAGTAGCTCCTATTCCTCATCTATAATATAGTTGTCAGAGAAGGCAGAAAATTCATCATTTAGAAAACAAAAGTATACATGGAGTCCCAGGCAGATGAGAAAATGATGCTATATAGTTTATGTTTGTGAAGTCTTTCCTGCTCACATATGTCATGTCTCAAAATGAATCCCCATTGCCTTATCTTTCCCAAATCTTGTTTAACAAGGTTCAATAGAACCAATCTTATGCCTGTTTCATTAGCTGGAGTCAAAATTTATCACTCTATTTTCTGACCTGCTGTCTTTAGCACATGGCAGCACATATTTTGATATTTGTATTTTTCTATTTGTAGATTGTTACACTTCCATGCATCAAATCACCACACTGAAGTTCCCTTGCTAAAGCTGGCAAGGCCTCATCATTATTCATGGCATGAAATTTTATTGTTCATATTAATTTTTCGGTTTATTTTTCAAGTGTTAATAGAAAAAAGATCTCCCATAAAAGATTTAATTAATAATCTATAAATTACTCTTTTTAAGTTAAAAAAAGAATCAAGTGTTCATTAAGAATTTAATATTTAAACCTTCAATTACAGACAGAGATTGAGAGAGAAAATGAAAAGGAAATATATAGAGAGAAGGGACAGAAGGAGGAAGAGGAGAGTGGCTGAGGGAGGGTGGGAGATAATATGAGAATGGCATGTGTTTGCTTCCTATTTTGATAAAATCTTCTCTATTACAAGTCTCTCTGATCATCATCACATGGTTTGCTTTTTAAAAATATATGTATTTTATTGATTTTTTTCCAGACAGGGATAGAGAGCTAGAAACATCGATGAGAGAGAGACATTGATCGGCTGCCTCCTGCATACCCCTACTGGGAATGTACCCGTAACCAATGTACATGCCTTGACCAGAATTGAACCTGGAACCTTTCCGTTCACATACTAATACTCTATCCACTGAGCCAAACCGGTTTCAGCATGATTTGCTTTTGTATGCTACTACTTGTCCAAATATGCCAGCATGTTATTAAGAATGCTAAACATTAAATCACTTTAACACTTTTTCTTAATAAGTTAGTAACTGATAATGTTATTTTGTAATAAGGAATATCTGGTCTCATTTTATCTATCATCAATTACATTAGTCATTGTCATTATTGGTTCTTTTTGATAGTACATTATTTTTTTTTTCTAGGTCACAGGTCCTCTCTACTTAGAAAAATCTAGTGTGATCACAGTTTTATTTTGGACAAAAAACTGATTTTTTAAAAAATAATGTAGCCTAATTTCCAACCTTTTGTTTGCTTACTGTAATAGAAGTGAGGTAACATAGGGTTTGGTAAAATAATATATGAACATATCTATATTATCAAATTTTGAAATTACTATGTTGTCATCAAAAACAAGTTTTAGGAAACCATTTATGCTATGGAAGTCTATTATCCTCTTTTATGACATGATAAAAGGAGCTATAAATAGTATATTAATTACATTCCATGTTTGTAAATGAAATATAGATTAAAAAATCTAGAAGAAACCAATGTTCACTTTGGAAGTTTTTTTTTTTTTAATTTTCAAAAGTTTTCAGTGTAAAGCATGACTTTTATATTTCAGACATTTTAAAAAAAGATATAGACAATTGGCCCTAACCAATTTGGCTCAGTGGCTAGAGCATTGGCCTGCTTACTGAAGGGTCCCAGGTTCAATTCCGGTCAAGGGCATGTGCCTTGGTTTCAGGCACATTCCCAGTAGGAGGTGTGCAAGAAGCACCTGATCAATGTTTCTCTCTCATTGATGTTTTCAATTCTCTATCTCTCTCCCTTCCTCTCTGGAAAAAAAATCAATAAAATATATTAATAAAAGATATAGACAATTAAATAAAAACGAAATAATTCATAGGTTCTGAATCATTTGACTTTGGAAAAAACTGTCCTTACTGTCTCTGGATTTGATCATTTGTGTTTATTTTTAAGTACAGAATTGAAGAGTAAACTCTCAGAGATGAAGGCTGGAATGCATGTGCAGATGATGCAACCTCCAGAGACATGTGTTTCCTCAAGCATCCTGGTCTGCTGACAAGATAGTGCCAAGCCACTATTCTGGACTAAAATCCATGAATCACTTTCCAATGATGATGTCATAAGTACACTTGCTCTCACTTATCCTGCCGCTAATTACAGTAAGCCTGTGTAAACCATGGAGATGTGATACACATGTGCACACAGACTCATACACCCAGTGTCTTATTATTAGCAATTGACAAATGTGGCCCTAGCCTCAGGGCACCGTAAGCAGCTGTGAAATGGTACTTGTGATTTGGTGAAGCAAAGACTGCATCAGGTTCATCCTTGTGTAGACTGATCTTAATTTGATCCTATACTTTACTGTTCCCTGAATGTCTGAAAATCAGATTGTGAAAAATTTTCCTGAGAATTAAAATTCAATGTAGAAGATGATACAATAAATAAAACTCCATGCAACCTGGGGGCAATTTTGATTATCCATAGCACTCTTGCTAATGATTTCAAGATTTAAGACCCAGACCATGAAAAGCAGTTTTTAGAAAGGGCCCTTGGCTTTGCTATTCCCTTTCCATGCCAGGCGTACACAGGCTTAATTTACTGGTGGTCGGGGATTCATGATATATGGGTCTATTTCATGTATTGGTCTCTATTAGACCAGGGAATTTGTTAGAACAGTTTTCTAAGCCTAAAGTTTTCTTTTTTTCCTCTTTCTAGACTGGACACCCAAAATGTGTATTTACTAAGAGCTATACAATACAATTAATTTGATAAATATTTTGGACAATCTGTGTTTAAAATGAGTTTATTTCATCAATGTGATATATATAGTAAAATAATTAGTATTTTCATAAATTTATTTTGAATTTAGTAAGATTCTGGTCTGTTTGAATGAGGTTCTGAAATGTTATCTTTCTTTATAAAAAACTTTTCCAGCCGGGACCGGTTTGGCTCAATGGATAGAGCGTCGGCTTGGGGACTGAAGGGTCCCGGGTTCGATTGCGGTCAAGGGCATGTACCTTGGTTGCGGGCACATCCCCAGTAGGGGGTGTGCAAGAGGCAGCTAATCGATGACTCTCTCTCATCGATGTTTCTAACTCTCTCTCTCTCTCCCTTCCTTTCTGTATAAAATATATTTAAAAACAAACAAACAAAAAAAAACTTTTCCAGAAATAAAATGCTTTTATTAAAGACCCCTATCTAATAAAGAGGGAATATGCTAACTGACCATCACACCATCACAAAGATGCCAGCACCCACAGCCAATAAGGAGGGAATATGCTAATTAACTGCCTCGCCCTCAAATATGGTGGTGCCCGAAGCCACAATATGGCAGCACCCAGTCCCCTCAGTTCTGCCAGGACAGCAGATTCTCAGCACAACACAGCTGGGCCCACCCCCAGGCAGATCCAGCTACTCCACACGCCTGCCTACACAGTCCCCCTGTCTCCTCAAACCCCCACTTGTCCAGGGCCAGCCTGAGGCACAGGCAAGCCTCAGATGGTGGCTACCCAGCTACCCAGGGCCACCTGAGTCTCAGGTAACTAGGGCCAGCTGAGGTTTTCATGCTGGCAGTGGCAGCAGCAGAGTGTGATGGGGGCATCACTTTTCCTGATTGTGGGGTCGCCTTCCACCCCTGAGGGCTCCCAGACTGTGAGAGGGGGAAGGCTGGGCTGAGAGACCCCAGCTCCAGTGCATGGAATTTCACACACTGAACCTCTAATGTATTATATTTAACTTGCCAAGCATTTTTTTTTCAATAACATAGACACTTATATACAGTGACACTATCCAGTTTGGGAATTAATAATCGGCTGATCTTATATTATTATATATTATCCTTATAGAAGTTTATATTTCTGATATGTTCAAGATATTTAAAAAATGACAAATAGACTAGATGATAGGATTATTTTGATTAGAAAGCTTCATCCACATGTTACAAAATACGGATAGCATAATAATTCCCCAAGTTGATAAGCTGAGCACTTAAAGGTTCATATACCAAGTAGACCCTTTATTTATATTACAAGAGGCCTGGTACATGAAAATTCATACACTGGAGGGGGGTCCCTGAGGGCAGTCTGCCCCCTCTCACAGTTCAGGAACCCTCAGGGTGGGAGGTGACCCCACAATCAGGGAAAGGTGATGCCCCCATTACACCTCTGCTGCTGCCACTGCCAGCAGCTCAAGCCTCAGGTGGCCCTGGGAGCTGGGCAGCCACCATCTGAGGCTTGCCTATGCCTCAGGCTGGCCCTAGGCAGCTGGAGGGTTAAGGGAACTGGGGGACTCTGGACCAAGCACGTGGATTGGCTCAGTCCACCTGGATGAGCCTAGCTGCTCTGTGCACCAACCATCCCAACAGGACTGAGGTGACTGGGTGCCACCATCTTCTGACTGTGGGTGCTGCTATCTTTGAGGGCATGGCAGTCAATTAGGATATTTCCTCTTTATTAAATAGGATTTCTGTTAATACAACTCTACTAAGGGAAGGTTTCTTTATTGTTTGGGGTTTCATTTAGTATTTATTAATTAAGAGTTTTATAAGAGTTATTCACCATAAATTTCAATAAAGTAGTATTTAACAGATAAAAAAAAAGAATAAAAATGTAAATAGATTTTATTAAAGTCACTCTTTTACTAGTAATATGTGGTAAAGATGTAAATCAAGACACATTTTTGTTATTTTTGTTCATTTTTTTCCTGCGAATATTTTTTTATGGATTTTCTTCTTCAATATTATTTACCAACATCCTAGTAGGATATATGGACTTGTGAAGAAAAGACCATGCTCTAGTAATGTTTATGTTGATACAATACCTATAAAACTATCTTAAACACAATAAGTCTTTAGTGGAAACTAATTAAATCTAAATTAACATTATGAGTCAGGAGCTTAATATGATTGATCATTTGCACACATATTCAGCATTAAATCACTTAACAGATATCCATAGTTTGTTCTATTGCAAATAGTCATTTAATTGGGCCATCACAGGCTCTGTGTGTGAGGGTATGTGTGTGTTTACTTGGATGAATTAAAATTTAATTTCACGCAATCACATGTAAACACTCTGAACTTCTAGCTGTCCTTTGATAGCATTCAGCACATATTTCCCCATGGCCACAATTTTCTGTAGAAGGAATATGTGCTTTCTAGTTCATCACAATCCCAACTACTTGTTGTGTCCCCGAACCAACTTGTGTTACCTCCTGGTGCCATACGTACATGTATTGGTGACATCTTGTTATGCATTTTCATAGAACCAGGCATTTCCTAAGCTAACACAATTCAGCAGAGATAAAAACAAACAAAAAATCCACAATAATACTGCTCCAATGTCATGCTGTGACATTTAATATTTGTACCTAATGAACACAATTTTTTTGTATACTTGCCATTATTAAAGGATATTAGAAAATTAATATTAATGCTGATCTTTGTAACAGGATACTGTGCCCATATTTCCACAGAGCTAGGAGAAAATATGATGCCAGTAAAAAGTTATTAAAAATATTAAATAAATTATGACTAAGCTTTTACATGTGATGAAAGAAATGAAAGATCTGCAGTATGAAAGGGTTTTCTCCATGAGTAAGACACTCAGGATGGCAGGGGGTCACCAAAATGAGAATGACTGTATGGTCAATAAATAGCAACAGCCTCTCTACCCTCTCCTAAACCACAGAGTACACCAGTTAGGTACAATATATTTTGATGATGATGAGCTTTTTTATTTTCAGACTCCTAGTTAACACCATTACTTAAGCTTGAAGATTCCCTTTTGCTTTTTGGGTAAAGATAAAGTTGTTTTCTAAAACAGAAATTTAGCATTGGATACACTTGTCTCAACTTCCACTTGAAAAGTGACTAAAACAGTTTTCATTTTCCAATAAATTTTATTGTTTAAATATTCTAGACAGAGGAGATTATTTAAATGTTAACCTATATATAAAGTTTGACTGACATTTTAATAACTGAAATGTTCTGAAATTTCAAATCTTGAAAAAAGATTAGATGGGATTAGTAAGGATTTCCTTTTTTCTTTACACTATCATCACCCAGATAAAACACTGAGATATTGTGCATGTAAAAACCCAAGAAAGCTTAATATGAGAGGGATGTTTTATGAGACTCTGTAAAGCAGCTATCTATGTAAGTAGTTATTTAGGTCTGTTATTCAGTATGCATTGCAGATTTCAGGTTAGTTTTTTTTTTTTTTAAATATGTTTATTGATTTTGAAAGATAAAGGATGGGAGAGGAAGAGAAAAACAACAACATTGATTAGAGATCTGCTGTCTCCAGCATGCTGCCTACTGGAGATTGAGCCTGCAATCTGGGCAAGTGCTTTGATTGGAATGAGAATTGAACCTGTGATCTTTTGATTCTTGGTCAATGCTCAACCACTGAGCCACACCAATCAGGCACAGGTTCAGGTTATAAACTATGTTCTATTCTTTAGTGCAGATCTATCTTCATTAGATTTTGTAGTGATAATGAAATGCTATAGGAATTAATCTGTCTGAAAAATATAAAACTCTCAAGTTTGCTGCTCATGTAGCAATGAAATTTAATCAAGTGTTCCACTATTCTAAAAAAAGTCACATACTTAAGTATTGTACATTTTTTTTTTTCATTCCTTTGGGACCATTCTTACTGTGGTTGAAAGAAACTATTAATGCATTTGTCAAGTTATTTCAGCTTCTGAGTTTCATTTGCATCATGAATAAATAAAAATAAACACACATTCCTAGTCTAAAGCTGAGGGCTGGGTTCACAGAGCTGGCAAGATCCCTTGCAAGTATAGGCTTATTCAAACTGTGTTTTCAGTAATCCAGGAATGTATCCAGTTTAAAGAATATGTTTTTATTCTGACCATAACAATGGCTGTACATACAATTAAAATCACAGTATGAGCATTACTGTGATAAAGTCAAACATTATCTTCATTGTGGGCCTTTTAAAGTATTTTAAAAGCTTACTATAAGTTGATTTAAGATGTAATATGCTAGCCTTTGGTGCTGTCACTCAGTGATTGGAGCATTGGCCTGCACACTAAAAAATTATAATTTGCTTTTTTCAGTAACCATCTTTCCCTTCTTCTATTAGTATCCAGTGACCATAATGCAGATCCCAGGTCTTCCTTGCAATGTCTATTTATTCGTTTTTGTACCAGTTAAAATCACATTAAGTGCATTGCATAAAAAAAAAAAATGCTGTGTGTGGGGGGAAAAGCAGTTCATAAAAGTAATATATAAATAAAATTCCTTAACTTCTGGAATTCTGATTGAATCATTTAAGACCCTAGTATAGAACAGACAACTATTATTCCCTTACCTAACATATTCTATTCTAAGATACTGCATCTTTTGTTGTTGTTAATCCTCACCTGAGGATATTTTTTTTCATTGATTTTTAGAGTGTGGAAGTGAGGGAAGGAAGAAGGGGGAAAAAGAAACAGTGATGGGTTGCCTTCCACATGCACCCGCTGGGGCAGGGGACTGAACCTGCAACCCAAGTATGTGCTCTTCACTGGGAATCAAATCCACAAACCTTCGGTGTGCAGGCCAATGATCCAATCACTGAGTGACAGCACCAAGGGCTAGCATATTACACCTTAAATCAACTTATAGTAAGCTTTTAAAATACGTTAAAAGGCCCACACCGAAGATAATGTTTGACTTCCTTTATATACACTGTGGAGCATAAAGAATGGTCAAAGTAATGGTTTAAAGCAGATATTACCACAATATAAACATGAAAACAATTCACTTAAGGAAAAAATTAATTTTCAAAGTCTCACCCATTCTTATAAAAAAGCAAGAGATGAGCATTTTATCTGAATTACCCTTTGTCCATTAGTATTCATATAGATTATCAATATGAATTTATCTGTATAAATTCACAATCTATACTAATAATAGATAAATATGTAAATTGACTGCACCTTTGCAACACCCACAGCCAATCAAGAGTGAGTATGCAAATTGACTGACAAAGATGGCGGGCTTGTGGGCAGCGTGCAAGCGAGAAGGTGCAGAGGTGCTAAGCAGCCAGGGGTGGAGTGGGATGCCCACCTGCCCTCTGCATAGCTGGGAAGACTTGGTGGGTGTCCCTGGGACCCTCCCTGCTTCGAGCCTGTGGCCAGCACACAGGGCTGGGATCCCAGGTAAGCCACTAGAGTGTCCGGTCCTGTCAGCCCAGCCTGGGAGCAGTTGGAGTTCACAGTCCTCTGGGTTCCTGCAGCCACTGAACCATAAGTGGAAACCAAGAGTGTGGGGAGGACCAAGAATCTGGGAATCATAGTTTTGGTGGCAGATGCATTGCAGGATCTCCTAGACACTAGAGCAAAATGATTGTGGAGCAAGTTACTGTTTCAGGTGGGGAAACAAGGAAGGCAAAGGTTAGAGACATAAGTAAAGTCACCGTGTCAAGGAAAAAAAAATAAAAAAGACTAGATCTCTAGTATTCTGAGCACCAAACCAAACTTGATTGGGGTCTCAGACAATTTGCTCATATGATTGCAAAGACAGACAGAAACTCCTGGATTAGAGAGGGCTCACCTGAGGTTTCCCAGATTGGAGAGAGTTAAGGTCAGGCTGAGAGACTCAAACCCTATGCAAGAATCTTCGTGCACTGGGCCCCTAGTATTATAATAATAAACATATGATTTTAAGTGCACAACATGTCATGAATATGTTTTATTATGATAATTTTGAAGCTGAGAAAACTAAGCTATATCCTGCTGCAAAATTGGAAAACTAGAATTCAAACCCAGTTGTATCTAATTTCACAGTTCATGCCCTCTACATCAATTCAACAAAGAATAATCCACTGTAAGAGGGAATTTCTTTCTAAACATAAAAATTTCAAAATGTAAAAGCGTTAAAAAATGAGATGTGTTTATACTAGAGGCCTAGTCCATGAAATTCGTGCATGGGGTGTGTGTCCCTCAGCCCAACCTGCACCCTCTTCAATATGAAACATCCCTTTCACAATCCAGAACTACTGCCTCCCAACTGCTCATCTGCCTGCCTTCCTGATTGCCCCTAACCACTTCTGCCTATCAGCCTGATCACCTCCTAACCACTTCCTTGACAGCCTGATTGATGCTTAACTGCTCCCCTGCCAGCCTGTTTGCCCCCAACTTTCCTCCTCTGCAGGCCTGCCTGGTCACCCCTAACTCCCATCCCAAGCAGGCCTGGTCCCCCACTAACTGATCTCCCCTGCAGGCCTGTGTCCCCCAACTGCCCTTCCCTGAAGGCCTCCTCATCCCCAACTTCCCTCCTTTGCCGGCCTGGTCACCCCTAACTGCCCTCTCCTTCAGGCTTGATTATCCCCAACTTCCCTCCCCTTTGGCGATCTTGTGGTGGCTATCTTGTGTAACATGGGAGCAGCCATATTTGACAACATGGGGGCAGCAATCTTGTGTGTTGGAGTGATGGTCAATCTGCATATTACTCTTTTATTAGATAGGATAGAGGCCTGGTACATGGGTGGGGGGCAGCTGGTTTTCCCTGAAGGGTGTTCCGGATTAGGATGGGGGTTCCCTTGGGTCATGGGGCAGCCTGAGCCAATGGCATGTGATGGTTTTTAGGCCAACCACGTCCCCTGGCAACCCAAGTGGAGGCCCAGGTATCTGGAATTTATTTATCTTCTATAATTAAAACTTTTTAGCCTTGAGTGGAGGCCTAGGCCAGCCAGGGTGTGCAGAAAGCTTGGCTTCCTCCATTACAGGGGAAACCCAAGCCTCCTGCTTGCTCTGTGTCCACAGCCATCTTAGTTGGTTTAATTTGCATACTCACTCCTTATTGGCTGGTGGGCATGGCTTGTGGGTGTAGCGGAGGTATGGTCTATTTGCATATTATACTTTTATTAGATAGGATATTAACACAAACAAGCAAAAGTAGAATTATAATTTGAATTTTGGCATGTATATGCCAGATTTTTTCTTTTTAATTCTTTATTGTTGAAAACATTGCATATGTCCTTTCCCCACCTCCCTGCATTGTCCTATCCCAGCTTGCTACCTCCCCCCAGCCGTGTTCTTCAACACCAACTGATATTGTCTGTGTTCATTAGTTATGATTATAAGCCCACAAGTTCTTTGGTGATCTCTTACCTCAGCTCCCTCCTACCTCCCTCCACATGCTCACCCTCACCTTTCTTTGTGGTTTGATTGACTATTCAATTATTCCATGTCTTTGGATCTGTTTTTGCTCATCAGTTTATCATATATTGTCCTTTATATTCCACAAATAAGTAAGATCATGTGAAATTTATCTTTCTCCAACTGGCTTATTTCTCCTAGCATAATGCTCTCCATATTGATTCATGCTGGTACCATTGATAAGAGGTCTTTATTTTTTTTTATAGCAGCATAGTATTCCATTGTGCAGATGTACCACTTATTTTTAATCCACTCATCTACTGATGGGCATTTAGGCTGTTTCTAAATATTAGCTATTGTAAATTAAGCTGCTATGGACATAGGGGTGCATATATCCTTTCTGATTGTTGTTTCTGTTTTCTTGGTATATATTCCTAGAAGTGGAATTACTAGGTCAAGTGAGTGTTCCATTTTTAATTTTTTTGAGGAAATTCCACATTGTTTTAGACAGTGGCTGCTACAATCTACATTCCCACCAGCAGTGCATGAGGGTTCTTTTCTCCACATACACTTGTCATTTGTTGACTTATTGATGATAGCCATTCTGACAAGTATAGATGGTATCTCAGTCATTTTGATTTGCATCTCTCAGAGAGTGATTCATGTCCTTCTGTATGTCCACTTTATATAAATGTCTAATTAGGTCCTTTGGCCATTTTTTGATTGGATTGTTTATCTTCCTTTTGTAAAACTGTATGAATTCCCTATAAATTTTGGAGATTAAACCCTTATCAGATTCACATCAGCAAATACAATATGTTCTCCCACACAGTGGACTTTCTTGTTTTGTTGATGGTTTCTTTTCCTGTGCAGAAGTTTTTTATTTTGATATAGTCCTATTTGTTTATTGTTTCATTCATTTCCATTATCCTAGGAGATGTGTCAGTAAACATATTGCTATGAGCTATATCTCATATTTTGCTGCCTAGGCATTAGTCTAAGATTTTTATGGTTTCCCATCTTACATTTAAATCTTTTATATATTTTGAGTTTATTGTATATGGTGTAAGTTGGTGGTTCAGTTTCTTCTTCTTCTTTTTTTTTTTTTTTTTTCAAATACCAGTCCAATTTACCAACACCATTTATTGAATAGACTGTCTTGACTCCATTGTATGATCTTGCATGCTTTGTCAAATATCAATTGAGCATACTATTGTGGGCCTATTGTTGGATTCTCTGTTCTGTTCCATTGGTCTATATGTCTGTTCTTGCACCAGTACCAGGCAGTTTTGAGAACTGTGGCTCTGTAATATAACTTTATGTCTGGTATTGTGAGCCCTCTGACTTTGTTCTTTGGTCTCGAGATTGCTGCACCTATTTTGGTTTTTATTATTCTATACTAGTGGCCCAGTGCATGAATTCGTGCATGGGTGGGGTTCCCAGGGGTGGGGGAGCCTGGGATGCTAGTAGCAATTGGCTCTCCTGGTAGGCTCTCATTGCCAGACTGGGATCTAGATCCGTCCTGCTGCCGAAACCGGTTTGGCTCAGTGGTAGAGTGTTGGTCTGCGGACTGAAAGGTCCCAGGTTCGATTCTGGTCAGAGGCATGTACATTGGTTGCGGGCACATCCCCAGTAGGGGGTGTTCAAGAGGCAGCTGGTCAATGTTTCTCTCTCATCGATGTTTCTAGCTCTCTATCTCTCTCCCTTCTTCTCTGTAAAAAATCAATAAAATATATTTAAAAAAAAATAGATCCATCCTGCTGATGTTCACACTGGTTATTGGGAGCCACCTCGTGTCTGCTTTTATATCCTTTCTTTCTTGTGGAGCATCTAGGGAGGGGAAGTGTATGCGGTGCCTGAGGCCAACTTCCAGGAGGCCAGCAGTGCTGCTGGGATCTTGCCAAAGGTGCTAGTCCATTGGTGCATGGCCCGTTTTCCAGAGATTGGATCTGCAGGACTACTGAGGGAGGGAGTGGCTGAACCGGGCTGGTGTGCCACCAGGAAGGGTCAGTCAGCTGAGTCGTGTTCCTGCTGTGGGAGTACACTGACCATCACTCCTGCATTGAATGTCTGCCCCCTGGTGGTCAGTGTGCATCATAGTGACTGGTCGACTGGTCATTACAGTCATTTTGGTTGATCATTCCTAACGGTTGCTTAGGTTTTATATATATACTAATAGTCCTGCGCATGAATCCATGCACCAGTATCTTGCTGCCACCCTCCAGTAGCTCCCTACCTACTGCGCTATCCTCTTGTAGCTCCCTCCTATCCCCCACCCCCCTCATAGTTTGCTGCTCTGCCCCCTCTTGTAGCTCTCTGCTGCTGGCTTGTAGCTATTGCTCGCTGCCACCCTTCTGTAGCTCTCTGCCTGCTGCCCCGCCCTCCTGTAGCCCCTCTACCTCCCTGCACCCCTTCATAGCTTGCTGTCCTACCCTCTCCTATAGCTCTCTGCCGCCTGCTTGTAGCTTGCTGCCACATCCTCCTGCTGATCTGTGTTCTGGTCATTTACACAATCAGTTGTTACCCTTCATGGCATAATGACTATTTGCATATTACATCTTTATTATATAGGATACATTTGTGAAGAGTTTTCTATGGTCTATGAACTATGCTGTTGGAATTTTAATGGGAATTACATTGAATCTATAGATTGTTTAGAGTACTATAGACATTTTGATGATGATTCTACTAATCCATGAGCATGGTATAGTCATCCATTTGTTTATATCTTGCTGTATCTCTTTTTTCAATGTCCTGTTGTTTTCTGAGTATGGGTCTTTTACCTCCCTAGTTAAGTTTATTCCTAGGTATCTTATTTTTTGTTGTTGTTGTTGTTGAAATTGTGAATGGTATTTTTGTTTGTTTGTTTTTCTTTCTGTGAATTCATTCTTGGTGTATAAAAATGCCATATATTTCTTGGTGTTAATTTTGTAACCTGCTACATTGCCAAATACATTTATTAAATCAATTCGTTTTTGAAGGAGACTTTAGGTTAGGGTTTTCTACATACAATATCATGTGCATCCCTGTTTTGTTCCTGTTCTAAGGGGAAATGCTTTTAGTTTTTTCTAAATGGTGATGGTGTAGGCTATAGATTTTTTTATATAAGGCTTTTATTTTATTGAAGTATGAGCCCTCTATTTCCATTCTGCTAAGAGTTTTTGTCAAGAAAGGGTGTTGGATTTTGTCAAATGATTTTCTGCAGAAATTGATATGCTTATGTTATTTTTGTTGCTCAATTTGTTTTTGTGATATATCCCATTTATTGATTTGCAGATATTGTACCATCCTTGCATCCCTGGGATATGTCCCATTTGGTCATGTGTCTTATCTTTTTAATGTAATGCTGGATCCAATTTGCTAGAATTTTGTTGAGGATTTTAGCATCTATGTTCATCAGGGATATTGGCCTGTAATTCTCTTTCTTTGCAGTTTCATTATCTCATTATCTGGTTTTGGGATTAGGGTAATGCTGGATCCATAGAGAGAGCTTAGAAGTGTGCCTTCCTCTTCATTTTTTTTTTTTTAATAGTCTGAGAAGGATAGGTTTTAGTTCTTTGAATGTGTGGTGAAACTCCTGTGTGAAGCAGTCTGGCCCAGGGCTTTTGTTTGCTGGAAGTTTTTTTTTTTTTTTTTTTTTTTTTTTTTTTTTTTTTAATTACTCTTTCAATTTCATCAGTATTTATTGGCCTATTCAGGTCTTTTATTCTTCCCAATTGAGTTTGGAAGCTTTTATTTTTCTAGGAATGTGTCAATTTCATCAAGGTTGTCCAGTGTTGGAGTATAGTTGTTTGTAGTATTTTTTACAATCCTTTGTTTGTCTGTGGGGGCAGGTCCTCTCTCTTTGCCTCTTGATGAACCTGGCTAAATGTTCATCAATCCTGTTTATCCTTTCAAGGAAGCAGCTTTTGAAACCTTTTGTATTGGTTTAAGTTATAGAGATAGAGAACTTATTACCAGGTGGTTTTTTAATTAATTTATTTATTTTTTATTTATTTATTTTTTTTTGTGTGTGTGTGTTTTTTTGTTTTGTTTTATTTGTTTGTTTGTTGTTGTTGTTTTAGATAGACTTGTAATGCTATGAACTTCCCTCTCAGTACTGCTTTCATATAAATTTTGGATTGTTGTGTTTTCATTGTCATTTTTTTCAAGATGTTTTTATTTCTTCTTTGATTTCTTTAAAACACAATCATTGTTAAATAACATGCTATTTAGCCTCCAAGTGTTTGAATTTTTATTGTTTATATTGTAGTTTATTTCTAATTTTATGCCATTGTGATATGAGAAGATGCATGCTTGATATGATTTCAATCTTCTGGAATTTGAAGAGACTTTACCTGTTTCTCAATATGTAGTCTATATTTAAAAATGTCTCATGTGCACTTGAGAAGAATGTATATTCTGTAGCTTTGGGGTGAAATGTTCTGAAGATGTCAATTAAGTCCATCTGATCTAGTGAGTCATTTAGGACTGCAGTTTCTTTGCTGATTTTTTTGTTTAGAGAATTTATCCAGTAGTGTCAATGGGGTATTAAAGTCTCATACTATGATTATATTTTTGTTGATCTGTGCCAGATATTTTTCAGAAGTGATTTTATTTGTGTGATCCTAAATTAGGTACATATATGTTTATCAGAGTTATATCCTCTTGTTTCATCAATCCCTTTAGTATTATAATGTGGCCTTCCTTATGCCTTGTATGGTCTTCAATTTGAGGTTTATTTTGTCAGATATAAGTATTGCTACCCCAGCTTTTTTTTTTTTTTCATTTCCGTTTACCTAAAAAATATTTCCCCCCACCTTCACTTTCAGTCCGTGTGAGTCCCTTATTCTGAGGTGAGTTTCTTGTAGACAGCATATGTATGGGACATGTTTTCTTACCCATTCAGCTACTGAATGTCTTTTGATTGTGCATTTAATCCACGTATGTTTAAGGTTATTATTGATAGGTAGTTATCTGTAGCCATTTTATTCTTTATGCCTGTGTTCCTTCCTCCCTTTATGTTTCTTCTTTTTAAAACAGTCCCTTTCGCATTTCTTTGGTAGTGATCAACTCTATCAGCCATTTTTTTTGTCTGGGAAGTTTCTTATTACCCCTTCAATTTTCAATAATAGCCTTTATGGATAGAGTGTTCTTGGATTCATTCCCTTGCTTCACATTCTTTTTATATTTCATTCCATTCTCTTCTGGCCTGATAAGTTTCTGTTCAGAAATCATTTGATAATTTAATAGATGATCTCTTGTAGGTAACTTTCTGTTTCTCTCTTGCAGCCCTTAAGATTCTCTCTTTGCCATTAACATTTGGTATTATAATTAAGACATGTCTTGGTATGGGTCTTTTTTGGGTTCATCTTGTTTGGGACTCTGTGCTTATGTGACTTTTTTCTTTCCCAAATTAGGAAAGTTTCTGTCATTATTTCTTCAAATAGGTTTTCTAATCCTTGCTCCTCTTCTTACCCTCCTAGTGCCTCTATTATACAGATGTTTCTTTGTTTCATGTTGTCCCAAAGTTACCTTAATCACTCCTCCTGCTTTCTATTTTTTTTTCTCAGATTGCTGTTCAGATTGGATGTTTTCATTTTTTAATCCAGTCCTCTAACTCACTGATTCTGTCCTTTGCTTCTTCTAGTGTACTGTTGAAATCTTTCATTGTGTTCTTTATTGTTGCCATATGATTTTTCATTTACTCTTGATTGTTACATATGTTGTTGATTTTCTCATCTAGCTGGTTTAGGAATTATATGACCCTTACTCTAAATTCTTTCTCTAACATACTGATTGACTCCATTTAATTTATTTCCTTTTGTAGTTATTCTTTTCTTTGCTTTAGGGGTTCTTTCTTTATCTCCCCATATATTTCTGGCCCTGGGCTCCTGCTTGCATCCAAAGGGTTGAAGCCTCTAGCAGTCCAATGATCCAGGACTTGATAACCTGGAGCTTCCTTCAGATTTACACCTTTATTGTCTCTGCTCTGAGTTGTACTCTCTTCCCCCAAGGTTCTGGTTCCTCAGTTGTCCGCTATTTGTGGTTGTCAGGGGTGTGTGCACAGTTCCTCTGGCTTGAAACTCCCTTTGAAGGGCTAGAGCCCTCTGGTATGCAAGCCACTGTGTGGCCCCTGCACCAAAGGCAGGATGGTGCCGTAGGTCCCTCTCGCAGTGCACTTTCAGTTTGGTCCTGGGAACTGTGGCTGGGCACACCAGGTTGTACCAGCAGCTCTGTCCCAATTCAGGGGGTAGGGCACATGCCAGGTGATAACACTGTCTGTGCCATGGATGGGGCATGCACTGACCAAAGCTCTGCTTCTGTCAGGCTTGGGAGCATAGCACACATTGGCCAAAGGCTCTGTTTGTGCTGGTGGCGGGATGTGGGCTGAGTGAGGGCTCTGTTCTAGGTCCAGGGATGGAGCAGGGTGTAGGATACCCCTGGCTTACATTCACAGTGTGGGGACCTAAAGCGCTGGATCCCTCAATGCTGGTATTGGGCTCTAGCTAGGAGGCATAGCTTGGGAGGTCTGTCTGGAGTGCACTCACTGCAGACTTCTGGGACCTGCATGGTGGTACCAGGCTGATCACTGCCAGGCATGGTGGTGGTTCCAAGAGAGTTATGGTTGCCAAGTGGCTCCCTGCACTGGTATGGGGATGGCATCTGAGGTCGGTCTAAATGTTGTGTGGCAGCATTCCTGGCATTCATTTCTACAAGGTGGTATGGGTTCCGAGCCAAAGCTGAGCTGGCCTGGGGCAGTATCAGGGCCTCCCGCACCCCTCTAGGAGAGTCCAATCTGTCAGACCCTGGGACTCCTAAATTATCCATCTGTCCCTCATTCACACACACACACACACACACACACACACACTACACATGTACACACACATCCCTCTAACTATTTTACTCTGTCACACTTTCTCCCTCCCTGCTGTCCTGTTGGCCACCATATTCCAAGAGTCTGTTCTTAAAAAAAAAATTAAAAAATTTTAATGGTTGCATTTTAATGTAATTAAGCTATGGCTAGAATTAATTACTTTATTTTAATTATGAAAAAAATCCTTAGATGATAGATTCATCTGTCCTAAAGTGAATTTGTCATTAACTCAATTCTTCATGTTTTAGAAATAAATATATATTTATGCTTTAAGAAACAATAAAAAAATGGCTTATCTCAAAATGCCACCAAGCATTTTTACATGATGACTGCTTTGTTATTTAATTGAATAATGTTTATATTTTTGTTCAGTTTTCCTGATAAACTTTAATAGTGTTATATGGGTAAGTGAACATAATAAAAGAAAAATTCAACTTTTCTAGAAACCAAATATCTTTTTTGTTAGGCTAAATATGGAAATAAATATACTCTTTTTCATTGATTGATTTTAGAGAGAGCGAGAGAGAGAGAGAGAGAGAGAGAGAAAGAGAGATAGAGAGAGAGAGAGAGAGAGAGAGAGAGAGAGAGAGAGAGAGAGAGGAGAGACTTGTTGTGTCACATATTTATGCATTAATTCTTTGATTCTTTTCTTTATTTTTTTATATATAGTTTTATTGATTGCAGAGAGGAAGGGAGATAAAAAAAAAAATCAATGACGAGACAGTCGTTGATCTATTGCCCCCTTCATGTCGCCTACTGGTGACCCAGTCTGCAATCTAGGCATGTGTCTTGTATGGGAATCAAACCTTGACCTCCTAGTTCATAGGTTAACATCAACCACTGAGCCACACCAGCAGGGCCATTGGTTTATTCTTGTATTTGCCATGTCAGGGGTCAAGTCCACAACCTTGTCATATGGAGATGATGCTCTAACCAATGGAGCTTTCCAGACAGGCCTGGAAATTAATATACTCAATAGTAACTTTAGTTTCATCATCAGACTTAAGGAGTTAACAGCCACCTAATGTACACAAATGTTCTTGGGAGCCTGGCCATGTAGAGGAGGGAAAAGGGACAACTGCCTATTGTCCTGATGTATTGAAGGCAGAATTAGCAACATTTGGTGTTTGTTTACCCAGAGCCTTGCACCTAGCAAGTATTCAATAAATACTGAAGAACCAGGGAAGAAATAAATGGAGTAATTCACAGCCTTTTGTTTCTCCATAGATGGAGCTATACCACAGATTAGGTTTCATAGGTTTAAAAACAACATTCTTCAGCATTTTGTTTTGTATTCTGTGGGGAAATGGCATATACAATGTGGCCCATGGTCTCAAAATCTTACATAGACGTAAGTTTATATGACATAAATACTTGAAAACTTCAGGTCTGGCCATTGTGGCCCAGTGGTTGTGTGTCAATCTATGAACCTGGAGGCCACCATTCAATTCCTGGTCCAGGACCTACAGGATTTATCCCCTGTGGCGTGTGTGCGGGAGGAAGCTGATCAATGATTTTTCTCTCATCATCAATGTTTATATCTCCCTCTCCCCCTTTCTTCCTCTATAAAACCAACAAAAACATATTTAAAACAAAATACTTGCAATCTTCAATAGTCCTCCCAACCCTTTTAAACTTATCTTTTTAAAAGTTCTAAAAAGTAATTATAGAAATATTACTTGGAGCATACAGCTTATGGCAAATATGAAACTGGCCTTGATATGAAAACTTATAAGTCTGAGTGATCAGTTCAAGTTGGATTAGCAATGGAAAACTTATAAAGAATCATTAATGAATTACTAGTTTTGAAGAATAGATATATTGAGTCTAGAGGAAGAAAGCAGGGAATTCCATCTGTTTGATGGAATAGTAATAAAAAGTATCATGTTAGTGGATCAGTTCTGTTTTGGGATCTTCAATAAATCAGTTCAGGGAATGGAATACTCATTGATAAGGCTAAAGATAAAGATAGAAACAAATTAGGTTGAACCTTAACTAAAGATTATGAAAACAAGTATTTGTTATATTTGATTTTTATTTGAAAATAATATATTTTGAAATGCTATTATAGTTACCAGACTTTGTGCCCAAATTCATTGTTGTTTAATTTTATTATCTTTCTCTAATCCTCACCTGAGGATATGCTCCTTTTAATTTTAAATTCTTTATTGTTGAAAGTAGTATATATTGTGTTGCCTTGTTCCTTCCTCCTTTCTTGCTATTTTGTTAAATAGTTTATGCTCAATTCTCTTTCAAAATAGACCCAGTAGCAGAGTATTATTATTGTATCTTTAGGAAGAATAAGAATATTACAGAAAATAATTGGGATCTATAAGAAATATGCCACACACAGGTGAAAATTGGCCCTGCCAAAATACATATAATTCAGAACAGAAGCTCAGTATATGTGATACAACAATATCAATAATGCTAAGATCATAGAAAAAAATTCAAAGGGAAGGAAAATAAGAAAAGTATCCCATTAAAGATTATGTTAATTTTCAATTTGGAGAACAAAATGAACATTTGAAATAAAGTAACTATGAGCCTATTAGTTTTACATGCATTGTTTTAACTGTTAGTAATAACCTGACAGAAAAGTAAAAGGAAAATTGATGATAACATGTCAACAAGGGACTAAATGTCTAGGGTATTTAACTTGTAAAAAACTAGCTAATAAAATTCAGTCAGCTTGGACAAATTCATTAATATTCTCAGCTATCCCAAAAGAAAGTGTCATGTATAACAATTGGTTTTCATGTCCTTTCACTTAAACAATAGTAATACAAAAAAGACCATAGAACATTTTTCACATTGCTCCTTCTTTATGAGCATATGTCTAAGATTTACTTGTATATCAGGAAAAATTGAAAATATTTTCCAAAATTTAGTTCTTTATTTCTATTAAAATATGTCTTAGAAAATTCTAGTTGTCATGAATCTTTCAACAAATTCTAGCAAATTGTTAGAAAGAATTTCAGTTTTTGTACTTACATTGTCATCATAAAATAATGTATATGATGTCAATCGATGTAGAAACACAATGAATCAAGTGATTGATTTAAATTTCTGTTTAAAAATTGTTATTGAGGAAATTAAGATGCAGGCTTAAATATTTGACATCTGAATTGCCACATCTTTCTCTGATATTCCTAATTCAAGGTGAGTTTACTATGATATCAAACCTCAGCCTCTCCTGTTATTCTAACTCTTGTACTAATTCTTGTTTTCATTAGTATGTGATTGTTTACAAGTTATTCCTTCTACTGGAATAGATCTTTCTTTCTACGGTTTCATAGCATTTTGATTAAACTTTTCTACATTCCCATAATTGTTGTCTTATATTGTGTTCAAATATTGTGTGCCATATTTTCTATGTTAGGATTGCTTGTATAAGATCTTATATCCATACTTATATTGTGAAATCTGCTTAGGGTAACAAACAAACAAACAAACAAACAAAAACAACATAACTTTTCTCTTTCAAAAATTTCCAACTATTTATATGAAAAATGGCAAAGAAATTAGTTATTTAATTTTCCTTTAAATCTTATCAATGAATATATTTCCTATTATTAAGGGTAGAATTGTTTCACTATATTACAACAAGCACAATTTGTAACTTCTTTATGCATATTTTGGTTAAAATGGCTCTCCCATCTTTCAAAAAGATAAGCTACATGAGGTCAGAGACCATGTTGTCTCTTCACCTTAATCTTATAAAATATACCTTCTTCTTGGTGCAGAATCTCATAATAACTTATTAAATTTAGTTAAATAAATGTATTTTTTAAAAAAGCAGATAGAATCAAGTTTCTTTCTAAAGGAGTGAAGGAGATCAAAATAATCAGATAATTATAGCCAGTGTTGTAATAGAGATTCCAGGGCCAGGCACAGCACATTTTCTGGCACATAGCCCATAATTAATTGTGCATTCCAAGGAAAGAAAGAAGGGCAGAAGGAGGGTGGAAGGAGGGAGAGTAAAGCAGAAAGAGGGGAACTTTTCTTATCTTGACATTCACAAACCACAGAAATTTAAATTTACCAACTATGTCATTATTTATATACTTTGATTTCATAAAAGAAGGGAGAGGGAAAGAGAGATAGAACCATCACTGATGAAAGAGAATCATTGATCAGTTGCCTTCTACATGTTCCCCCAGTGGGGACTGAGTTCAAAACCCAAGGCATGTGCCCTGAACTATTGTATATTGAACCCTGACCCTGGTTCATAGGTTGAGGCTCAACTACTGAGAGCCAATGATGTCATTCTTGCATGTGATTTTGCCTCAGAAATATGACATATACATATAAACATTAATGTCTGCATAACATTTAAGGAATTGTAAATTTACTAGCATGACAATCCTAAATCTATAATCTCCAAGTCAACTAAATCTTTTTCAGTATTATTATAATTAATTTTTCTTTTATTCCATAGACAATAGCACCTTTATTTGAAATAATTTCAAGGTAATTTTCAACTCCAATAAATTTCAAAACATATCCTTTATTGGTTTAGCAAGTTAGTTTAACAAGCATGCATTCTTCACAGCATTGTACCTGGCTTTGCTCAAGGTAACAGAGATTCAAAGAAAGGAAACAAAAGTACCCATTCTCAAGGATCTCACATCTACTTAGGTTGCTGTTAAGTGGTTGTTATTGCACAATTTTTTTCTCCTTTCTCCTCTTTCTTTTTCTCATTCCCCACATCTCTCTCTTGCTTCTCACCCATCTCCTTCTCCTGCTTTCTCATGGGCTTGGGTAAATCTAATTGCTGATAAAGTGAGAATTAGATTCCTCTATCAAACATTAGTAGTATAGCCTCATAGTTTTATCTGAAGCAAAAAAATCTGTAGTTATAGCAGATTGCAAATTATTCAACACAGATATTTAAAGCATTTGTTATCGAAAAGTTTTCAAGTGCTACAGGTCCTAAAATATTAATGTATTTAGATTATAAGTGACCCAAGAGAGGCCCTGTTTACCGTCATCTTAAAATGGATCTCAGGGAAAGCTCAAGGGTATATATTCATATATATCCCCATCTTCCTGATGTGCTCAGATTTATATGCAAAGCTCTGATTAGCATTAATGGAAGTTATACATGTACATAAATGATTATTTTTTTATATTTACTCAGGGCTACCTCTTTCCAATGCTTTCAATGCTTTCTATCATAACTAATGCTCAATAAATGCTTTTAAGCTGTGTTTCCACAGCCAAAGGAATTTGGAAGATTTACTAGACCCAAAGCATTCAGATATATTTATCACAAGCTACAATCATCCAAGTCAGTATATAGCACCTTTTAATTTTCTAATTTTTTGTCACAGTTTTTTTTAAACTATTTTTCTTCTTTCAATTCCTATTTAATTTATTTATATATGTGACTTCAAATGTGAATGAAATACTTTTGTTTGCATATCCATGAAAAAAAACAACAACAACCTGTATAAGTTTTCATTTCTCTAAATAATTGAGATCTCCTTGCTATTTCCTATTCCTTGTAGTTAATACAAGGAAGAGCCGCATTATGTATGGTCTGAATATTTGTGTTCTTCCCAAATTCACATGTTGAATCCCATCCCCCAAAATGATAGCATTAGGAAGTGAATTTTTAGGAAGTGCTTCAGTTATGACTGTGGAACTTTCATAAATGGGATTAGTGCCCAGTAAGGAGGCTTCAGAGAGTTCTCTAGGCCCTTCCACCATGCGAGAGCATAAGGATTCCACAACCTGGAAAAGATGTCTCACCAGAAAAAACTATGTTGGCACCTTGATCTCCAACTTCCAGAATGCTTAGCTGTGAGAAATAAGTTGTTGTTCATAACACTTGGCCGGCAGCCAGCGGTGTTTTGTCATAGAGTCTGAATGGACTGAGAAGTCCCTGGATGCTACCTGGAAGCTATAAGTTGTGCTCTCTGAAATGTAGCATCCTGAGTCTTCTAACGTTGGGAGTCAAAACCAGAGTTTAATGTAGTTGCCACCCAAGCAGCTGGACTGATAGAGCTGTGAGAAATCCTTCCCATATGCTTCATTTGAATACTATAAATGAATAAATATAGTATATTCTTAAGTGTCACAGAGTATAAATCTTACTATTTTTGTGTCCATAAAAGAGTTGAATATATAATGGGGGGGGGAGGATTAAAATATATAGTAAATAGTTAAGCCAGAATATATTTTTATAAAAATCACTTAAGTTGTCCGTCCTAGTGTCCTTGGAATTAAAGCAAATTGGTTTACTTTATTTGTTTTGAGTTCCTGTTTAATCTGCTGTTGTCTTTGCTTTGTAAATGCACAGGAACTCTTAATTGATCTCTTTTTCCTATTTGGTCAGTTTCACTTAGAGCCTAGGAGGTGTGAAGACTTGACTGAGAAGTAATAGACATTATATAATTGTTGCATGCTATTTCTCATATCTGTTCCTATAGCATTACCCACACTGCCCACTATTTAAAGTCTCTGGCATGCATCACTAATTAGAAAATCCAAAATAGAATGGAGAGACAAAATAAACACTGTAAAATTCTCTCTTGGTTTTATAAGTTAGACAATAGATAAATGCACGTCACTATAGTTTTTAAGTACCTGTCCATTCTAAATTCTTATGTAGGCATTGAATGTGTGATGTATTATAATGTAAGACTAGGGAATAATGTAATTTACAATGTATGTTATCAAAGTTAAAACAAAATATTTTATAAAATCTTTTTAAAACTGAGAGAGTGATTATGATATAGTAATTTGAATGAAAATCTTTTATAACCATTAAAATGCCATTTATAATATCTTAATTTAACATGCATTGTAGTTTTCTATTCTCTATAAGCAAATGTATGTGAGAACTGTCATAGTTTGTCTTTAGTCCTTGTTTTTCAAAACTTAATTTTACATAAAAATAATAACTTGCACATGAGATATTGAACTTCTAATATTTCAGGTACTGTTTTAAGTATATTAAAATATATGGAATTGTTTAACATTTACAAAAGCTTAATAATGTAGATACTATTTTCATCTCCATTTTCTTTTTCTGTTTTGGAAATGTAGGCACAGAGATATTGAGTGATTTTTCCCCATTCAAATCACACAGCAAGTAAGTGGCAGACTTAGAATGAACACCAAATGTAATAGCTCTAAAGTTATTGCTTTTACTAGGTCAGAAATATTGGCTATTCATCTATCACAGAGAATTTTTGAGAAGAGTATTAAAAAGACTGACAGAAATAGTAGGAATTGATGAATTTAATATATAAAAGACCAAAAGAAATTTTATGAAATGTGTACCCATCACCAATTATAATTTACTCAAAGAGACTTCACATCATTACAGAAGAAAAATCTATATTTTCTTCACATGTACCTGATTTTGAGCACCAATATAATTTATAGAAGGGCAAATGCTTTTGAAGTCTCTGATATAAGGAAGACAGTCTGGTAGTCAGTCTAATTGATATGATTTGCTTTGTTGAAGCATCAGCCCAATGCTACAAGTAATTTTCTGACAATCATACTTCATAGGAAAAGAAATTAAGGTTCTCAGAGGTTAATCAAGGGTGTTTCAAGGTAATACACCAGTTACCAGGGTATTGAGATTCAAATCTAGGTCATTCTAACTCCACAAAGTCACTTGAGAACTTCTACAATGATCAGGGATAGACTGGAAGGTCTTACAGCTCTGGCTCTAAACCCACTTCTTATCACACTAGTCAATTTATGATAAAATAAGAGTTCTATCTTTTATCTAATAAAATTGTATTTCTTTTTATGAAACTTCTACTTGATGATAGACTTTAACTGTCACTTCCTCTGTTAGAATGTGAGTTGTAAAAGGGTAATAACTTTTTGTTTTTGTTGTTGAAGGAAAAAGTACATGAATAGCAACTAAAGAAACTTGTATTAAGGCAAGAAATACATCAGTGATTATTTTAAGATAGAAACTACCAAAGAAAGCTTAATACATGGTGTCAACTTCAAGGGCAACTTTAGTGTCCTGGTTGATGTCTTCTTGGAAAAGCTTTTTAAGTTTTCTTTAAAAATAACTTTTTATATTCTACATTAAAATGATTGCATTACAATTAATTAATTACATTTCATGCAATAGAATAAAGACATTAGGTATAGGGATGGCAAGACATTATCAAATTTCCATAAAGATAATGATATGCACTTTTTACTTTGCATCTCATAGAAACAGTAATAATCTATGCTAATAAAAGCTTAGATGGCCCTTGTGCCCTCATGTCATCACAAGATGGCTACCCCCATGTCATCCCAAGATGAAGGTCCCACATCATCACAAGATGGCTGCCTCCATTTAGTCACAATATGGCCACCACCACATCATCACAAGAAGCCCACTACAAGATGGCCATCACAAGATGGCCAGCAGGGGAGGGCAGTTGTGGGTGATCAGTGCAGCAGGGAGGGCAGTTGGGAGAAACCAGGGTATCAGGGGAGGGCATTTTGGGGAAAACAGGCCAGCAGGGGAAGGCAGTTGGTGGCAATCGGGACAGCAGGGGAGGGCAGTTTGGGGTAATTGGCTGGTAGTGGAGCAGTTAGGTATCAATCAAGCTGTCAGGGGAATGGTTAGAAGGTGATCAGGCTGGTAGGAAGAAGCTGTTAGGGGCAATCAGGCAGTCAACAAGCGAGCAGTTGGAAGTCAGCAGTCCTGGATTGTGAGCAGGATGTCTGCCTGTTTAGGCCTGATCTCTTAAGGGGTTCCAGATTGGAGAGGGTGCATGCTGAGCTGAGGTACACACACCCCTGTGTATGAATTGCATGCACCAGGCCTCTAGTGATTATATATGCTTGTTTGTTCTAGATCCTAAGGCAGCCACAGAAAGACCAACCTGGTGATTCAGGTATGTTTAGGTTGCTGCCAGATATGTCAATTTGTGACAATGCTTTGTGGATGGGACTTTTGAGGAACTTAACTCATTTTGCTCATCCCATTGCTGTAGGCCGGCTGGATTTTATAGATAGTGGTTTCAAGGTAGTTGATTTTCAACCTTCGACAAAACTATAGGGGAAGAGAATAGGAAGAGATCACCATAAAACATCACAAACTTTGCTTTCTTAAAATCTAATTTGCAATTTCCTGATAATATGACATTGGTAATCTTTTCAAATACCCATTTGCCAACTGTATATCTTCTCTGGAAAGATGACTGTTCAAATATGTGCCCAATTTTTAATGATGTCATTTGTTTTCTAATTATTGAGTTTTAAGATATATTTGTATATTTTGAGTAACAGTCTTTTATGAAATGTATTTTGCAAATATTTTCTCAAATTCTGTAGCTTATCTTTTCTCTCTCTCAGTAGTGCTTTTCAAAGAGCAGAATGTTTTAGTTTTAATGAAATCAAACTTACCAATTTTTCTTTCAAAGACTGTTCTTCTGGTATTGTTTCTAAAACATCATTGCCAAATGAAATGTCACCTAGATTCTACTATGTTTTAGGAGTTTTATAGTTTTACATTTTTATTTAGGCTTGTGACCCATTTTAAATTATTTTTGTGTGTGACAGACGTAAGATCTGTGTGTAGGATATTACTATTAGTATTTTGGCCAGGGATGCTTTTATACAATTCAAATATCATTATGAACATCATTCATCACTTTTTAACTTTCACACACACACACACACACACACACACACACACACACACCTCATTGTTAGATTACATAATATCTCATAAGTCATTCTACCAAACCTCTATCTTTGCATGCCATTCATATGGGGCCTCATTTAGTTCTTGTAAAGGTACATATTCCTGAGTACTGTAGGTAGGTCCTTTGCCCCACATGTTAAATATTTTTCAATATCCACCTTTTTGGTTATTTAAATCTTCTGTTAGGTAGCAGCAATACTGCGGCAATTCTTCTTGGCATAGATTCCATGAGATGTTGAAAGGTGATGCAAGGAATCTGACACCATTCCTGATGAATAACATTGTCCAGTTCTGTGAGATATGATGGTTGTGGAACCAGCTGCCTAATGGCTCTTTTAACTTTGCCCACAAATGTTCAATTGGATTGAGATCTGGTGATTGTGGGGGCCACCTAAGCAAGGTAAAGTCTCCCTCATGTTCTTGAAACCACTCTTGCACAATACTGTGGCATGGCACATTGTCTTGAAAAAAGCCATCTTCATTGGAATATGCCATCAACATGATAGGATGAACTTGATCAGAAACAATACTTAGATATGGTGTGCTATTCAGACATTGTTCCACACAAATTAAAGGGCCCAAATCATGCCAGGAAAACATGCTCCAAACCATAACACTGCCCCCACCAGCTTGAAGGGTTGTACTCATGCACATGGGATGCATGCTTTCCTGCTGTTTCCACAAAATTCTCACTCTGCCATCTGCATGATGCAACTGGATACGTGATTCATCAGACCACATGATTTTATTCCAATGTTCTACTGTCCGATCCTTGTGTTCCTGTGCGAATTGGAGATGTTTTATCTTGGTAACTGCAGACAGCAAAGGTGTTCAAACAGGCCCTCAGCTTCCATATCCCATATGATGCAGTGTATGGCTAATTTGCCTACAAACGTCAGGTGGTCATAATAATCTGGCCACTCAGTATATATATATGTAACCAGTTATAATGTGACATTTATTTATATGGTTTGTCCATTAATTTCCCTTGCCCCCACTAGAAGATAAGAAACCTGAGTATAGAAATTTTGTTTGTGGTTTAGTGTTTCATTTTATTGCTTTTACCATTATACTATTACAGTTTAAGGTATGTAATATTTTCTTAAATGCACTAATCCAGTGTAAGATATATGATATTTTGTTAAAAATATTGTTTTTATAAAAAATTAAAAGCTGAGAAGGCCCTTGGTTTCCTCCTATAGTTAGTGTAAATGTCTTTTTGTTATGAAGGTATTCTATGATCTTTCAAACTAAATGTAATTTTTAATGTACACTCTCTTAAGTGCAATTAGCTTTCTTCAAGACATTTAACACATCAAAGAAAGAATATCTGTAGTTTGTGTTATAGTTTAATGTCTATTGAGCCCACTGTGCTCCTTGGTGGAATTTAGTAATCTAAGTTCCATTAGAACAGGAGTAAATAGATGCAGTGATCCAGAATAACTGGCTATAATTGTTTAGCATAATGCCCAGTATGTACAGGGAGGTAAATATATATATATATATAATGACTAAAATGTATAGAAAAATAGAAAAGAAGTAAGAAAGAAGGATTAAGGAAATATCGGAAGCATACATTAATTCATCAGAACCAAACTTAATTAACTCTGTATCAAATACTAGCTGCATGTCCTTAGGCAATTTGCCTAAAATATTTTATCTTTTTTCAAAACATTATTAACAATTAACTTATTTATTTAATGTCAGATATCAGGTGTTAGATTCCTCTTATCTCTTTTCACTTGCAATACTTATTTTGAGAAATCCTCTACACACTCCTATTTTTATCAACTTTTTTTCTTCCATTTTTACAGGATACATCTCAAAACTTTATTATACTTTTGATTTCTATATTGAACTACTAACCAAATCATATTCTACTAACCACATCGTATTTTATATTAACTCTTCTGTTTAAAACAAATGATCATATTATTAGTAGATGCATAGTACAGCAGAGTGGAATGTGGTTCAATATTTGTTGAAAGCAGTAAAGGAGAAAGAAAGAGCCTTCGCAAAGTTGCACCCTCCACAGAAGCACAGTTTTAGGTGTGTGTGTGTGTGGTGGTGGGGGAGCTGCATCCTGGCATTATGGACAGATGTGATAAAATAATAAATACACAAACACTAATGTCAATAAGAAACATGACATACCATTTTAATTAGGCTTAGTATTTTAATTAGGCTTATCAATAAAATCCAATTTCAGGGTATTTGCATTGTGTTCTCTTGTTTCCAAACATACATTTATCCCTGTCTTTAATTTTGTTAAACCTCTGGACCCTAAACACTTTCCCTACAACTCTCTCTCTCTCTCTCTCTCTCTCTCTTTCTCTCTCTCTCATGCATGCACACTCAGTTTTTTTTCTGACACTTCA
The DNA here is from genome assembly GCF_964339955.1 of Pipistrellus hanaki. Classification (NCBI taxonomy): domain Eukaryota; kingdom Metazoa; phylum Chordata; class Mammalia; order Chiroptera; family Vespertilionidae; genus Pipistrellus; species Pipistrellus hanaki. The sequence continues at coordinate 70,174,125 of NC_140504.1, read as the reverse complement.
AATAATTGTTCTTAAGCTCCATTGACATAATCTTAAGTAAATTGACTTAACAAATAAATGTACCTAGTATCAAAAAAGTAAGAGTTAATTTTTCCTTTTGCTTTTCTCTGGCAATAAAGTCCTTTTTGTCATTATAAAGATTGAGTTGCTGAGACTAACCAGTCTTCACTACTGGATTTATTTCCCCTATTAAATTTTTCTTAATATACCATTCCCAATAATTCTTAGTATAATATATTGCTTATAGAACGTGTTTTGTATATACTGGATATAATTAAATTGCATTATAATTTAACTGTTTCATAGGCAGGTAGTTCATTTTCTATAAAAATATTTTTAGTTTCCCTAAGATTTTAAAGATTTTTGATTTTCAGAAAAACTGAAAGGAGACTACCTAGGTTTAACAAAGGAAAAATTTTGCATCCCCCTGAGGTTTTGTTTCATAGAAAATTAGACAAGATTCTGCTGGAATTCAGGGAGACAAACAAAGGTTTCTTGCTATCAGCACCAAATTAGATCCAATTAAATAAAATTAAATTAATTCTGGATTTTGTGAATCATGGAATAGGCATGTCTGTAGAATTATGACTAACATTTAATAAGATTCAGCTCCATTTCTCTCTCTCTCTCTCTCTCTCTCTCTCTCTCTCTCTCTCTCTCTTTCTCTCTCTCTCTGTCACACACACACACACACACACACACACACACATACACACTCCTTTTCCAAAAACATGAATCCATTTTATTTTTTATATATTTTATTTTTTTAAATATATTTTTTATTGATTTTTTACAGAGAGGAAGGGAGAGAGATAGAGAGCTAAAAATGTCAATGAGAGAGAAACATCTACCAGCTACCTCTTGCACACCCCACAACCAATGTACATACCCTTGACTGGAATCAAACCTGGGACCTTTCAGTCCGCAGACCGATGCTCTACCACTGAGCCAAACCGGTTTCGGCTATTTTATTGATTTTTTTACAGAGAGGAAAGGAGAGGGATAGAGAGTTAGAAGCATCAATGAGAGAGAAACATAGATCAGCTGCCTCCTGCACACCCCCTACTGGGGATGTATGTACCCGCAGCCAAGGTACATGCCCTTGACCAGAATCTAACCTGGGACCCTTGAGTCTGCAGGCTGACACTCTATCCACTGAGACAAACTGGTTAGGGCAGCATGAATCCATTTTAGATAATCCCAACATCCCAATAAAAAGGTTAAACACAGTAGCTTAGAGACTTATGAAAAGGATAAGATTATCATAATGAATTAGTATGAAGAACAGACAAGAAAAAGAACAAGTAGGGAATTAGTTGAAATAAGAGACAGTCTTAGAAAAGCTCTGCACCTGCCTGGTTATCTTAAAACCGGAGTGATATCTAGGTGAAGATAACAGCTTCAGTCTCTACTGCATCCTTTTCTGAATTGCTACATAGAAACCATTTTTCAACTACAAAGAGTTTCATCCTCTTTATTTTTCACTTGGGTGAAAATCCACCACTACAAAACACCATTGCATATAGTTCTGAAACTATTCCTGTTCCATATGATTGTGAATGTATCCATGAATCACACATGCCCTCCAATATATGCATATTACTTTACTAGAAACACTTAAGTATAGGTAAATCAGAAGCAGAAATAGAGGAAATTCTAATTATATTAGAAATATGGGTCACTATCTGTCACACAGAGTAACATATTTAACTATTGAGATTCACCTGATAGAGCAACTTTATAATTTAGAATTCCCTTAACTCTTACAGGAGGGAGTTTTGTAGGTAAGAGCTGCTGTATGGATGATTGCTATAGTTGAGGAAACACTAATAAAAATGTCACCATCATGCCAAACCCGATATAAAGAAATTAGTTGAATTATCTTAGTTTTCAGGTGAATTAAGCATTTGAGGATAACATAGCATCACATTATTCAAATATTTTTATTATTATTAGTGATTAACACTATGTCAGGGTTCTTTTCTTTGGAATAATAAATAAATGTGAGAAAGTTACCACTGAGTCTGAATACTTGCCTAAAATATTTCAATAGTTACAAAGATTTTGCTTCAAGAGGATTACTTTGTTTACTTATTTTTGAATGCATATTCTTCAATCCATTTAAACTTAGCTTTAAAATATTTTACCAATATGGAAAAAATATATAATGACTAGATTTTTAGAATTTTAGTATTTATTAGGGTCACAATATCATTAAATATTTACAGATTATACATTCAAGTATAATTTATGTTTAAAATGAGCAGATGACTAGTCTAGAGGCAGAGGTATTTACAGTACAGAAACTCCATGATTCTGATTTGACATCTGAATCTTTTATTGATTATCATAAGAGATATACAGCTGCTTTAGTCATCAAACCTCCATTCAGGTTTAGGATTATATAGATGAATACAGATAAAAATATTATAAAATGTGTATAGATAGAAGAGAGAAAATCAAACTTTATGTCACTTATTAAAGTGACATAAAGTAAAAAAAATAACTGTGTTGTAACTTTTACAATCACAATGAAGGAATAAAAATGAGTAAAGTGATACTGAAAAGCAATGATCTTGCAAAGTCATGTACTTATACATGAAATGTATAAATAATGCAAAATTTCGAGGGGCAAATAGCAGTAACTGAGAGTCAAAAGGCATTTAAAACATAACAAATTCTAATACTAATCTCCACTTCACCTTTAAAAACCATATAGATTTATTAACTAACTATAAACTTTAAGAGTTTAAATATTTTTTATTTGGTCATAATAAATGGTTTCATTTAATTTAAGTTTACCCTTAAGAATATCTGATAAAAATTTATCTGACTGTTAAATAGCTAACACAGAAATAACTTCTTTAGTAAGCAAATATAAATACACAAGGACAAAGAAAGGTATTAAGTATTTTTCAAAATAAATAGTGAAAGGATACAACATTTAATATATCAGCAGACTAATTTTCAGAATTAAAGTCTTCTGAAAACAGTGTATTTACCAAAGGGACAAAGTTAGGAAGTAAAATATTGAGTAATGAGACCAAATGATCTTGGCTAAGGTGGAATGGCACTAAGCATTAGATTTCTTACTGTTCATTGTATTGATAGATTGAATATCAATTACGATAGAATAAAAAGTGTTATATTAGCTTGTAAAATGTGATTCTGTTCAGATAAGGAAATGGAAGAGCGCCCACCTTTTCTTTTAAATTATAATGTATAATTTCAAAGAGATATCATGGTGCATACACTACAAACAGTTAATTGGAAGTCTAACACAGTAACGCAATCTGAAAGAAGACTGGATTAGCACCCTTTTAAAATATTGCCTTTGTTCCTGAACAGTGTGACTCTGTTGGTTGAGCATTGTCCTGCGCACAGAAAGATTGCCAGTTTGACTTCCACTCCGGGCATATCAGCCAGGTTGCAGGTTTCATCCCCAATAGGAGATGTGTAGGAGGCAGTTTCACTCTCACATCAATGTTATATGTATACCTTTGACATCTGATCCCACAATCTCACCCCTCACTACTTGGCCTAAGGAAACTCTTACATTTATTAGAATTATTTTCCAATTTTCTCCATCAGATTTCCAATTTAATAAAATTCAGGAGGTTTCAGAGATACTCCTTTCTGAAGTCTGGAATACTAGTTGTGATTTGCTTCCTAGCATGATAGGAAGACAGCTAATAGCTTTGCTATTTCTTGATGCAATGTTTGGGCATTTGGCTTACTCTGTGTCAGAAAGGCTTCTGGACCTTATATCATGAGATGTTCTTTAAGTCTAATAGCATAAACTGACAAAAGTGCTGGCTTTCTCAATTCTGCTCATGTTCTTTTGAAAATGTTCTTTTTTTACTTACATATATGACATCCTATCTACAGTAACAAAACCAGAATATTTAGGGGAAATAGGTGATTCTAAAAAACATAGGAGTTGTGTAAACATGCCTTGAATCCATCATATTGCTTGGAAGAGAATACCTAATAATTCCAAGCAACATACTCATTAATGAAACCACTTTATAGAATATTTAAGTAACTGTTGTGTGGGAAATTTTGAGCATTTTCCAGTAACCCTATGTTCTTTTATACTGTTAGTATGAATTAGATGAGAAAATTAAAATGAAGAATGAAAGGGATGGGTTTTTACACATAACACAAGGGGAATTAACTGTCATACTTATTGGATTTTATTTTTTATCTATTCAAGAAAAATGTGATGACAGTAGAAGAAATGAAAGCACATAATTTGGGATCAGAAGATCAGCATTCAGTTTCAGCTTTTATGGTTAGAGCATTTCTGAGATGAAGCCATAAAATGTTATTATAGAAACCAATCAGATGTGGTGTATATATATAAGCCAAAGATATTTGAAAATTAGAAGACCTGTACAGTTATATAAAGAATTATTGGCCAAGTGAGAATATGATTTATACTATGAATGAGAGTTTTCTTTTTTGTTCAATATTTTATATCTTGTTTTCCTGTGTATAGACTAGTAGTAAGACAGAGCTTTAATATATGTATTTTTTAGTTCATGAAAACTTGGAAATTTGAATAAGGGACATAGATCAGTATTGATTTAATTATGGCATGTGATGTACATAAATCTTTCATCACCTGCTTTAAAATATTAAAAATACACAAAAAGTGATAGATGATAGAAGGAAAGATAAACACATGATAAAATAAGCATATGAACATCGAGGTAGTGGGTGAAATACACTTATGTCAAACTAGATGCCTGGTGCATGAAATTCATAAATAGGGATCTGTGTCCCTCAGCCCAGCCTGCATCCTCTCCAATTTGGGTCCCGTCAAGAGATGTCCGGCTGCCCGTTAAGGCCTGATCCGACCAGACATCCCTCTCCCAATCCAGAACTGCTGGCTCCCAACCACTCATCGCCTGCCAGCCTGATTGCCCCTAACCACTTCTGCCTAACAGCCTAACAGTTATTGATGCCTAACTGCTCTCCTGCCAGGCCGATTGCCCCTAACTGCACTCCCCTGCCGACCTGGTCACCTCTAACTGTCCTCTTCTGCTGGCCTGGTTGCCCCCAGCTGCTCTCCTCTGTTGGCCTGAGTCCCCCACAACTGTTCTCCCCTGCAGGCCATCTTATCATGGCTATCTTGTGTTCATATGGCAGTGGCCATCTTTGACCACATGGGAGCAGCCATCTTGTGTGTTGGAGTGATGGTCAATTAGCATATTATCTCTTTATTATATAGGATTATGTGGCTTTGAAAATGTCATAAAATATTTGGGGGAAAAAGAATAAGTGGGATTTAGGAGGGTTGAGATTACCTTTGTTCTGACTGAGATCCTAAAAAAAAATGTCTTGCCAAAAGAAAATAGTTGGAAGAGCAGGCAGCAGGGGCGAGTCTTCACATGTGGGATCCTACTTTTAGGGAATAGGAAAAAAGTAATAAAAATTATGTATGTCTTTTACATTCCTGATTGCCTAGAAAAGATCACAGATATTTTAAGCCCTTCTTTGGTGTACACTGTGTACAGAAGTTTTGAACAGTTTAAGTTTTTATGTAGGCCTCATGAACATAAAGGCCTATAGAGTGATTCTTTGACATAGAACTTTTGACTTAATTTAAGGTTTTAAGGTAATCAATTAATCTATATTCCTTCTATTTTAAAAATTATTTGCCTATTTTAAAGATGCACAGATTTTATGTTGTCATTTATTGCCCTCTAAATCATCCTGCAAATTACAACTGGGCATTTTGCCTATAACATATAATTAAACTAGAATGTTCACTTACATTTTCTCTAAAATCATAAGTACAGTTACGTATCCTGAAATTAAAAAGGAAAGATAATAAAAAGGGAAAAAAGTAGGAAAATAATCTGAATAAACAGAAGAAAGGAGAAGAGAAAAGGTAAATTACAGGAGATTTCTTAACAAAATATTAATTGTTTTTCCTCAAGAGTTAACCAGCATTTATAGCACAATCAAATAAGTACATGGATTTAGTGTTACCTTCCTCTTTACTTTTGGAGGTTGTTTATGCCAAGAGGACTGACATATAAAGCTTAATAACTTTGAGTGTTTAGAAATACTAATAATAGCAGAGCATATGAAAATTTCAGGATCCTTAGGGTTAGTGGAACTATATTCAATAACATTGTTCTTTTCATGTTTCATCTCTGTGAACCTGAGCACATCCTTTAACATCACTGAGTATCTTTTAATTTTATTAGCTGTAAACTTGAATACATATAATATATAGTGCATAGGGTTGAGTTATAAAGAATAATGTATTAAATCTGTGGTTCTCAACCTTTCTATTGCTACTACCCTTTAATACAGTTCCTCATGTTGTGGTGACCCCCAAACCAAAAAATTATTTTTGTTGCTGTTTCGCAGCTGTAATTTTGCTACTGCTATGAATTGTAATGTAAGTAGCTGTGTTTTCCAATGGTATTAGGCGACCCTGCTAGCAGTTCTCAACCTGTGGCAACCCTGCTATTGGTTTTCAACCTGTGGGTTGCGACTCACAGGTTAAGAACTGCTGCTGTAGAGTCTAAGACCATTGGAAAACACAGATATTTACATTATGATTCATTAACAGTAGCAAAATTATAGTTATAAAGTAGCAACAAAAATAATTTTATTGTTGGGGGTCACCATAACATGAGGAACTGTATTAAAGGGTTGTGGCATTAGAAAGGCTGAGAACCACTATATTAAATGATACCTAATAGGTTAAATGACAACATATTTTCAGACAGAAATAAAATGGTGAAATGGAGGTGGGAATGAATATCCTCCAGAGGCTAATATGCAAATAAGAGGCTAATATGCAAATCAACCAGACAGCAGAATGACCAGTTGTTAAGATGTGTACTGACCACCAGGGGACATATGCTCAACACAGGAGCTGGCCCCTGGTGGTCAGTGCACTCCCACAGGGGGAGCACTGCTCAGTCAGAAGCCCTGAGCTGGTATCACAACTGGCCCAGCTCAGGGCTTCTGACAGTGGGGTGACAGGAGCCTCTCCAGTCTCAGCAGCAGCACAAAGGATGTCTATCTGCCTTGGGGAGAGGGCCTAAGCCAGTAATTGACAGCCCCCAAGGGCTCCCAGACTGCAAGAGGGTGCAGGCTGGGCTGAGGGACACCACCCCCCCGAGTACACAAATTTTGTGCACTAGGTCTCTAGTAGATGATAAGATGAAATCTCTGCTGTTTGCTCATTTGTAATTAATTAGCCACAATGAATCTAGGGCACATATCTATAGCTAATGATATAGTGAAATAATAGAAGAGCATCTCTCCTTTGGGTCTCAAGGAAAGACTATCTGAGGAATACATTTGAGATATTCTTTTAATTATAATAGATGTTTACACAGATACATTATGTAAATTGTACATATGTAGGAATGCATGACATCTTGGGCAAACAGTTATTTTTAACATACATAATGAATAGCAAAGTGGAATGTATATAGGTCATAAGCGAATTATAAAATAACAAGAATTCCATGTTATGTCATTGGAAAAATTAGGGTTACATATAGTTTATAAATTAAGTAACAAATATTATTGTCATTTTCTCTTCACTATTGAATTTATTCTGAAGATATTACAAATATAATAAAACATTAATAGCAGTGACAATGATGCATGTAGGAAGATGCAAAAAATCATTTTTTAAATTCATAAGAATATACACAATTGGCCCTCTTAGAAAGGCAGAAAACACCTGACTTCCTTCTAAAATAAATATGTTCATTTTTATACCCAGATCAATGAACAGTTTCTGGAGAGGTCTAGTGAAATATATTGACTGATGCTATAGGTTGAATGTCTTTTCTTTTCCAGCAAAATTCATATTTTGAAACTTAACCCCTAGTGTAATGATAATTGGAGGTGGAGACTTTGGGATGATTTGGTCATGAGAGTAGAGCCCTCATAAATGGAATTAGTACCTTATGAAAAGGCCACAGGAAACTCACTATTCCCCTGTACCTCATAACACATACCTGAGGATTCAACAGATGACTATCTATGAATCAGGGAATGTATCCTCGCAAGACACCCAAACTTTGGGGCCTTGATCTTGGACTTCCTAGCCTCCAGAACTGTGAGTCATGTGTTTTTATTATTTAAGCCACTCAGTCTATGGTATTTTTGTTATAGCAGCTTGAATAAACTAAGACAACTGCTATAACTGCCTAGACTTTCCTTTAAACCCTATTGTTTAGATGCTCAAATTTCCAGACAGATCGTATTCAACAACAAGATTATGGGGCCAAAGAACTCAATTTTCATACACAAGTTGGAGCAAAAGAAGGATTATAGTTGTGAATATGTGAAGCAGAGCATTCCTTGTATTATTATTTATTCATCATTGTATTATTTTGTATACAAAAATCTGTAAACTTAATTTTGCCCCACCCCCTATTGAGACAGTACTCTGCTCTCCTCTAGAGTCTCATTTTAGCAGCATTATGAATCAGTAACTTAGACTCAGATCTCTGCTCTCTCTGCTCTGTGTTTTGCACTCTTGCCTTAGTCTCTACCCTACTAGCATGATGCCTTCTCTTCAACCTCAACCCTTCCACCCACACTCCACACAAACATATGCACACATATTTTCACAAGAGGTGGTAAAACTAATTAGCTCTTGGATCAAAATACCTAAAAATAGAGTTTAGCATTAAAAGATAAATGTAACATCTTTTCTTTAAAATTAATATTTTGTTTATTGGAAAATTATCATTGCTTTCCTCCAAGTTAAAAATACTCTTAAAATAATGGCTTATTGCGGAAATGCTGTAGACATGCAGGTGCTCAGCATTAGAAATATGAACAGTGATGCTGCAAGTCAGCTGCTTTTGTACAATTCCTGACGAGGATTTCCCAGTCTGATCTGAAAGCAATTACAGTGACTCATTTTCCTTCTTGCAAAGTCTGAAAAGATATTGCAAAACACCTTTAAAATTAGTGATTTAAAACGTATTATTTACAGGGAAACAGGTTAATGCTAAGAAAAAGAAGCATGGATATTTGAGGATGACAATGTTCTTATTATTTCTGCATGTTTCCTTATTCAAAGTTATAGCACCTCCATACATGAATCTAAGTTTTGTGAGTGTTGGAGCCCATAAAAATTGTGGGGCCCTGTATGAGATGATAAAATTATAATTGCAAAATTAGGTACATGGCCTTGAAAGGACCAATACAAGTAAGAGAGCTTGAAGATTAATTATTGTTAGATTTGGGGTCAATTTATTCCTGACTGTGGATAACTCAGTTCTGGCTACACACACAATTGTGCTAAGGTTTTCTTAAATTTCCTCTGCTCAAACATTTTTTTGAGGAAGCCTACAAACTAATAATACATCAGAGTTTGTTAATATAAGTCTGTTAATTACTAATACTTTGAATCTAATATTTCTAAGATGAAATGGTGTTTATACATATCAATGTCCTTACCCTTATTTTCTTTTTACTTAAAGAAATTTCTTTATTACATATTTAAATGAACACAGTATATTTCCTTTCAGATAACCTTTTATTTATTATTCTTAGTTGTGTATAAACTCTACTCATTATCATTTTTATTGGAAACTGTCTTAGATTTTGCTGCTTTCTTTTACTACATAGCACATCCAATTTATTTGTCCAATTTCAAGACATATGACCTTTTGACCTTATATAAAAACAAGATCCTTAGAGTGATTATTTGGCTTCAGTCCACCAAAAAGTCTTGGAGAGAAAATAAAAAATCTTCACTTGTAGTTGGTTTTAGGATTTTGTTTGCTAGGTTGTTCATCTTATCTATGCTCAAAATGCCATCATTCCTTGCTTGAACATTACCTCAAATCAACCTCAGGCAAAAGCTTTGTCTGAATTGCAACAGTGAACTGAGCTTCTCTTCTTGTCTGTATTTCAGCACTTAATTCTAATTTCTAGGAAGACAGGTTTTAGACAGTTTCCTTAGCTTCCTAGCTCTTTATTGACAAGCAGTCCTATTTTGTTTGTTTTCTCTCAGGTATCCCAAGTTATTCAAAAGAGTCAAAAAGTTCTCACAGATGGAAGCACAGGTAGTCACTCAATTATAAGCTACCAAAAAACCTTGATGAACCCATTGTCATCAATACTATTAAATTCCCTTGGAAATAATAATAATAATTACAACGAAAATAATCAACAGTGTTCATAAAAATAGCTATGTCAACACTATGACTTGAAGGTCTTCAGATGAGTTACGTTATGTTTGATTTACACATATTTACAAATACATGAAAATAGAGGCATGAAAATCTTAGTAAGAACTAAGACCACATATATGTCAACTCTCCTGGCAGAATAAAATATTTTTGCAAAGTTGGGTCTATTTACTTTTAATAATTCAAAAGTGACATAATTTTAAGATGGATGTGGTATTTTGTATTTTAAAAAATCCTGAACAATATCATAACCTACACAAAAACAACATTTTAAAAAGGTTAATCAGCTTTCTTTGGCAAATTACACTCTGGTCATTTCAATTTAATTTAATGCAATTAAATTATTATAATTATTTATCTCACTGAATTAGATGATAGAGAGTCCGTGTAATGCAAATTATCATCAAGGAGATTACTATATTTTGAGGACATAACATATAAATCAAAACTAAAACAGAATTTGAAGAATACTGTATAGAGGCTTAAAGTGTATATTTTTGTAATTATTTGCTACACAATATGTTACAATGCTGAAAAGGAGAGTGATCGCTCAAAGATATCAATGTGACAAAATATCCAAAAATCTGTCATTAAAAACTAAAGTAGTATCTGGTACTAAAACATATTTTTGGATTCAGACACATAGTTCACCAATTTTATTTTATATAATTTTATTTTAATTGATATAAAATTGACATATAACATTGTGTAAGGTTAAGGTATACAATGTGATGACTTTATTTATTTATATATTATAATGTCATTACCATTGTAGTGCTAGCTAACACCTGCATCAGGACTCATAATTATGATTTCATTTTTGTGATGATAATATTTGAGATCTAGTCTCAGCAAAATCAAAGTATATGGTACAGTATTGTTAAGTAAATCATAATGGTGTATATTTGATCCCTAGAACTTACTTACCTTGTAACTACAAGTTTGTACCCACTGACCTACATCTCCCCAATTCTCCCACACCCAAGTTCCTCTTAACCACAACTATACTCTTTTTCTATAAGGAGATATTTTATTTATTATTATTATTATTTTAAATATATATATTTTTATTGATATTAGAGAGGTAAGAAGAGGGAGAGAGATGGAAACATCAATGATGAGAGAGAATCATTGATTGGCTGCCTTCTGCATGCCCCCTACTGGGGTTCGAGCCTGCAACCCAGGCATGTGCACTTGACCAGAATTGAACCTAGTACCCTTGAGTCTACAGGCCTATGCTCTATGCACTGAGCCAAACTGTCTAGGGCTGGGTTTTTAGATTCCAAACATAAATGATACCAAAAAGTCATAATTATGCCAAAATTGCATTTTTATTTAGTAATAATTATACAACATAAAATAAATTTAAGACAATTTTTATTACTTGAACTCATTTTTACTGTGAACTTTTGATACTTTTCTTGCTTTTTTTGAAATGGATAATTTCTCTAAACAAAAATAATGCATGGGATATTGAATAAGGCACAAATGGGTCATAGTACACACGATTATAAGCTAGAGAACATGTCAGACTCTCCAACCTCAATCATCAAAGATATAAAGATTAGTTTGTGAGTGAACAAAAGTTAGACTTAATTTGTTATTTGGAGCTCTGATAGAGTTACAATAGATCACCTAGGGCTAAAGATAAGAAAATTTCTTTGAATAACAGTAAACATCCATGCCAAAATATGATCAAATCAGAGTTATACTCATATGCCCTTCAGGTACCCTGGAAAATATAACTCAAACCACTCTTCTCATGCTTTGGTTCCTAATTTTAACTTTCAATCTTATACCAATGCTTTTATCAATAGTGAAGAAAAAGGTATCAAATTTAACCATCCATCTTGAAAAAAGTACTGTATTATTTAGAGTCTTTGATTACTCTGAAGACTGATTTCTTTTTTACTAAGTTTATAATTGTAAGTATAAAACATGACTTTTAATCAATTTAAACTATTACTAATTTATTCTTGACCCTAGTAATGTGTATAAAAAAGACAAAGAGAAGTCTGATTAAAGAGAGATATGCCTTTTGCAGCTGACACAAATTCAGAGTAATGCTTCTTCCTATCAATCTTGGGTAGCTAAGCCAATACTAGTCATATTGTATCACGGAACACAGTGATTGCAATAAAGCTAGAAGCATCACCCATGAAACAATAATGTTTTCTTGTGGAACTTTATTATCCACTGACCCTGCAATGAACGGCCTAGAATGCAGAGCAAGAATCCCATCAGGCTGTACCATGGTTTCTGACAATAATCTGTTAGCTCAGAGAAAAAACACATGCCTCTGGGCTAAATTGTGTGTGTGTGTGTTTCTCTTCTCTCCACATTCTTGATTTTTCAAATTTAGGTCAAATATCAGTGGAAGTTTTCAAAGTATGTTTATTTTTAATCCAATAGGCAATTTAAATTAATAATTACATTCTATTTTGTCTTTTTTTTTTAAAGAAAGCTATATATTTTCTTTTCACAAATATTGTACAACCATAGATACCAAAGTACATAAAGCAAGATATTAACTAGTTTTGTCCCTTTAAAATAATTATTTTATTAGTTTTTTTTTAAATAAATCGTACACATTGCCACTGTAAATAAGATAGGAACAGAAAAGCCAAGTATTAAGGCTATCTGGGGAATCTGAATATTGTACCTCTAGACAACAGCATTGACCAAATTTCTCTTTTCTCCTAGTAAGATAGGATATATTGATATTATTAATGATACTGTCCAATGAAGAGGCCAAGTAAAGAGAAAGTGTTACTATAAAAATAGTGTTCTCTCTTTTTTGGTAGTTTTTGTTTGTTTTTTAATTCTTGTCAGCACTCAAGCTTTACCTAATCTTTTCTAACAGAATATATATATATATATATTCACCCTAATGATCTAGTGAAGTGATGTATTCTCAGAAGACTGTCTCCATTTTAATGTAATAAAAAGAGGACATTATCTGACAGAATGACAATATAAAATATGGAATTTCAGATTTTATCAACAGGGATATATTTGGATGACAAATTTTTAGTTTAATGTCAAGTCTCCCATGAAGCCTCCTGTGTATGTTGCTTTAGCTTAGGAGTGTCTGATAATGCAGGGGAGAACTGTGGCATGAGCTTTCTGAAATATTAGCCTACGGCTCAATCCCAACCATCACACAGTCAGTGCATGGTGATTTCTGATTACTGAGAAGAACTACAACATAGCCAAGTCTTACAGAAAAAAAGTCATTTGAAATAATTATTTTTTAGGATATGGTTTATATACTCTTTAAAAAATATATTTATTTATTTATTTTTTTATTTTACGGAGACGAAGGGAGATAGAAACATTGATGAGAGAGAAACATCTTCACCCAATGATATTCTTTAGTGAGTTTTAGAGAGAATGGAAGAGAGGAGGAGAGACCGAAACATTAATGTGAAAGAGACACATGGATTGTTTTCCTCCCACAGGAGCCACAGCTAGGGCCAGGGATTGAGCCTTCACCTGTGGTACGTGTGCCCTTTACCAGAATCAAACCCGTGGGCGGACACTCCATCTACTGAGCCAAACTGGGGAGGGCAAGAAGAACATTTGCATATGTTACATCAGTCTTTTCAAACTGCATTCTACATCGAGGCCTAATCATTTAAAGGGGCTTTTAAAATACTGAGACTCTTATCTGGAATATCTGGAGTAGGGCTCAGGAGTCTTTTCATGAAGCACTACCGGGATTGGAGACAGATGATTAAATCACACCTTTAAACAGCAGTAGCTTAATTTGTATAAATTTAAGAGTTATGTTGGGTAATATAAATGGTGATTGGGTTCATTTACTACTATGGGATTTGATAGGCTTTACTGCATATTTTGGTAAAATCAGGAGATTATGCAAGTTGGATTAAGGTGATCAGTAAAGATCAGCTCATATCTATGATGCTACATGTCTGGCTGGTGATTCTACCTCCTATCAAAATCCAAGGATTCTCTCTCAGAAAGACAGTCTGATTACATTATTGCAGAAAATTAGATGCCTCTAAACATCTTCATATGTGCATTTAAAAATGTTTTTATTGATTTCAGAAAGAGGAAGAGAGAAGGAGGAAAGATGAAATGTCAATGGGCTGCCTCCTGAATACCCCTCCTGGTGATGGGCCTGAAAACTGGGCAAGGGCCCTGACCAGGTATTGAACCAGGACTTCCTGGTTAACGGGCCAATGCTCAGCTTGCTGGGCTATGCTTTTGTTTTAAAGTAACATTTTAATATTAAAATATTAGATTCTCAGATGTGGTTTTATGAGAAAACATAGTGGTAAAAATGTCTATAAATTAAAAAAAACAACACATGTTTAAATTGTGTTTTTATTGTTTTCCTTGGATATACATTTTCAAATAGTACTGCATATTTGTGTGCTACTCAATTCATTTACAGAAAAGTTACATATGTATTCACTAGAGATTAAAGGTAGTTAAAATATGGCCTGCTCTCTACCCTAATTCAAGTTCTTATGGAAATTTTGGTTAATTAGACCACAACAAGTTTGTAGACAGTAGATGTGTTTACTCTAATCAGTGTACATGAAAAAAGAAAAAAAAGAAAAGTCACATTCCAAGTAACAGATGGCTCTTGGGTTATAGGAAAATGCAATAGTTTATGAAATGTTTAATTTAACATTCAGTGTACCTGCTCCTACAAAACCCAACCAATTCTTTGCTTGTTTTAATCTTGCTTCACAGTTGAGTATCTTTGTATTATTCTTTAAGGGTTCAGTTTGTTCTCACTGCTCATCTGTATCATGCTCAACTATTTTTTTGTAGCTAGAAAAATCTCAAAACAGGTGTTTAAAAACGTTTCTATTTTCCATTTGGCTCGCAAAAGGAGAACAACACAAACAGCCATTTCCCTCAGCTTTGCCTCTGCGCTAGTGAGAAAGTGCCATAACAGAGGCAATCACTCACAGAGATAGCAACATTTATTCCCTCTATGGGAAAGCTACAGGGCACTGGAGAGATGATTGGTTTGTGAGACTAGCATTAGGAAAAGGGAGTCATCACAACCCAGCGTGATGAGGAGAGGGAATGAAGAACAGGTGGATATACATATAGGAATGTGTATGTAATATTAAAATATGTATGTTTAGATGACCCCAGTTTCAGGGGATAATTATGCTTTTCCCCCCCTCTTTTGTATCAGTTAACAAAAAGTACCCAGACTCTTAGACTATACTAAGCAAAGTAAGTATGTACTTAAATATTTCTATTTTTAAAGGATAAACAATTGAATATATGAAAGCATACTAAACTATGCACACAATTTTTGTATGAGTCTTCAAATACCTGTACGTATGGTAGTTAATTTTTTTAAACTCTTTTTCCATGTTTAGTCCTCATCAATTTTCTAAAACTGTATTTGTCAAGTACATCAATGTCTTCATGCTTTTAAATACAATTATTATTCTTTATGATTAAGATTAGTCTTCATCTTTACTGACTTCAGTGTAGCACTTGATCTATTGTAGTTGATGAACCCTTCCCTTTGGTACACTTTCTTCACATTGCGCACAGAATGGTATTATTGGCTTTTCTAATACTGGTTAATCCTTATCAGTTTCTTCTGGGGATCTCTTCTCTTTATGACATCTGATAGCATTCCATTGGTTCTTAGAGTTATCTGTAGAGTGATGCTTAGTTTCTTTCTCAATCCTTACATTTAATTAATCAGGAAATCCTGTTGGCTCCACTTTCAAATATCTTTTGAATATGCCCTTTAGTGCTATGTCATTATTATCAACCTCTTCTCCCTGAATTAATACAGTAAACACAAAAAATAATCAATATGCTTTGACTTTGTCTCTTGTATCAGTTGTGAATTGATTTGACAGAAAAACAGGGAACTCAGTGCTTACAGATTTCAATTTTACTATCATAGTCAGAATTGCTGCTGTCAAAGGTCAGAAGACTGATGGAAACAACAGATAATATTAAAACTTCTTTGCAATCCTAAGATGGGGGAAATAATAGGGAGTCTAAAGAATGTTACCATTTGCATCTGGTAAAATCATGTATCTGTTCACATTATAAACAGGTAAATTGAAAAGAAAATAGCTCTATCTCTTTCGCTTTCCAACCATAAATTACAAGGTCACTCTATTTATACAGTCAATTTATAGGTTTGGTACCTTATTTTTCCAGTTGACTTTTATTCTACAGTTCCAATACTTATAGGGGATAATATTATTTTTAAAACACTAAAAATTACGTTTGCTGTAACATATATAATGTCTGATATATGGAAAGAGCTGGATAATCATAAAACTTTATCATCTCTAAAGTATAATTCTACAAGAATAGTACAGTCAGAAAGAAAATTACCTTTAAACTCATAATCTAACCATTAATGAAAAAAAAATTTACTACTTTGACATTATAAGGCAACATGGATTGTTAGAGCTACTTAAATATTAGAAAGAGCCTATTTAGCTTAAATACCATTATAATTAAGCAATATTTATTTTTATAGCAACTACAAATACTTGAATTGTATGAAATGTGCTGAGTTCTACATTGTTTTTGGGTTTTAGAAAAAAATAAATGTTAATTGTAATAAAGCAAACTCTGTTGAGTTTATAATAAAGAATGGTAATATATATAATATTTTACTCATTCAGATTTTTTAATTTTCTTTTCTTTTTTAAAAATCTTTGTTGTTGCCAAAACCAGTTTGGCTCAGTGGTAGAGCGTCAGTCTGTGGACTGAAAGGTCTTAGGTTCGAATCCATAAAATATTTTAAAAAAATCTTTGTTGTTGAAAGTATTACATATGTTCCCTTTCCCTCATTGACTCTTCTAGCCCAGTGTTTCCCAACCTTCTCTCATGATGAGAATCACCTGGTGGAGTTGTTAAAACACAGATTCCTGAATCCCAACTAAGAAGTGCTAAACTAGAATTTTTGAGAACATATAGGTAAAATTGCATACCTAACTTAGTGCTCTGTATATAAAATCTGTCTTAGAGCACTAGTTAAGTATACAATTTTACCTATATGTTCCCAAAAATTCTAGTTTAGCACTTCTTAGTTGGGATTCAGGAATCTGTGTTTTAACAACTCCACCAGGTGATTCTCATCATGAGAGAAGGTTGGGAAACACTGTTCTAGCCCACTCTGCCCTTCACCCCAGGCCTTCACCACCCTATTAACTTTGACCATGGGTTATGCATATATGTATACAAGTTCTTTGGATGATCTTTCCCCACTATTCACTCATCTCTGCCTTCATCTCTGAGATTTCACAGTCTGTTCCATGCTTCTATGTCTCACTAATATTTTATTTTTATTTATTTATTTATTTTTAAACTTTCAGTGTTTTATTGACTTTTATATAAACTCATAAAAATATAATCTTTGTTAAATTTTCTACAATTTTTTCCAGTCTTAAGTCTGCCTTTTAATTTGATTTTTTTTTTTATTGATTATGGACTCACATAATTGTCCTTATTCCCCCATTCCCATCCCAAACCCCTCCCTACATATGCCCCCCCCCCCCCCCCGCAACCCCCATTGTCC
The DNA here is from genome assembly GCF_964339955.1 of Pipistrellus hanaki. Classification (NCBI taxonomy): domain Eukaryota; kingdom Metazoa; phylum Chordata; class Mammalia; order Chiroptera; family Vespertilionidae; genus Pipistrellus; species Pipistrellus hanaki. Next base: position 70,156,377 of record NC_140504.1, on the reverse strand, counting down.
ATGGCCACTGGCTAGGCCCATATGTATGCACACAAGTCCTTTGGTTGATCTCTTCCCCTTACCCCCATCCTCTCTTACTTTCCCTCTGAGGTTTGAGAGTCTGATCACTGCTTCTCTTTTTCTGGGTCTGTTTATGTTGTTCATTATTCCCTAGTATAAAAGTATTTGTAGCCTAGTATAGTTTCATATATACAATTGTCCTTAAAAATGGAAATATATAGATACATACATATAATGCTCTTTTTGAAAAATACAATTTAAATTATATTAAATAACTACTATAAAATTGATTTTTAAAATTTAATAATTCATAGATACATCTATCATTCACACTTAATAATCTAACGTACTGTGTGGCTTTTATCATTTACAACAGCTTGGATAGACCTGGAGAGTATTATGCTAAGCAAAATAAGCCATTCAGAAAAAGACAAATATCACATTATCTCACTCATATGTGGAATCTAATTAACAAAATAAACTGATGAATAAAATAGACCCAGAGACATATAAGCATGGCATAGACTTTTGAACTACAGAGGGAAGGCAGGAAAGGTGCGTGGGAAGAGATCAAAGAACTTGTTTGCATATATGCATGACCCATGGACACAGACAATAGGGTGGTGAAGGTGTGGGGTTGAGGGTAAGGGAGGGCTAGAAGAGGTTAATTGGGGGGGAAAAAGGAACATGTGTATTATATTCAGCAATAAATATTAAAAATAAATGAAAAAACTTCCATACTGTTTTCTATTATAAATACTTCATATATTATTTAATTGTTCCTCAGTTACAGAACATTCAGGTTTTTCAGATATTTTCACTTTGGAAAATCTGTGACAAACACACACACATTTATGTATGAATAGATACTCAGGTAGGAGATACATAGATCACATGAGATAAATGTTGATATAGATAATTTCTTAGCTCCTTATCTATGATAGTGTATATATATATTAATTTATGTGAAATTTTAATAGATTTTAATGTTCCTATTTACACTGCAATTATTTCAGTAAGATTAATATTTTTCCAAGTCTGTCATACTATAATTGTTTTGCCTAAGACCATCAACAGCACTTTTATTCAAACTTTATTTCTAATAAAATACATTAATGAAATCATCTTCATATGAAAAAAATGCAAGGAAAATTAACCTATCATCCCTCTCCACTGTAAATGTTGGGCATTTGATCAAGTGAAATGCCTAGTTTGCATTACAGATATAAGCAAATGTAACCAAAATGTAAGTGGATATTCAGCTAGTGGAGTCCTTAAATAATGCAATTTTCAAAAAAGCAAAAATCAGCAAAGAAAATTTAGATTCAACTCATTTTAATCTTGAAACCGTTTCTTGAGGACATAGAAATCAGGGTGAAAACAATTTTAATTTATTTTAAAAAAGTATTTTTAAAGCATTTTTCAAAATCTCACCATTTCTTATTTTTTTCTATATGGTGAAATTTCTCCCTCGGGTTTAATAGGAATATAAAATCAACTGCTACCCAGTTCATAAATTTGTATTTTTATCTTTCAGTCCTCATCACTTTTCCTTAAGCATTCCTGAGTAATTTCTACCCTATTCTGAAGCAAATTCTCCCTCTTCGTTTCTTTTTCTTATTGTTTCCATTCAGGTGCACAAAACACCTAAGAACAAGTTGAGGAGAAAAGCAGATGCTAAGAACACTTAAAGCCACACATGTCAAACACAAGGCCCGCGGGCCAAATCCGGCCCGCCAGGCCTTGCAATGTGGCCCGCACCGCGCTGTCATCACTGCACTCCGCTGCGTTCCATCACAATGACGCGCGGTGACATAGGAGGCTTGTGATCTCGCTGGCCGCCTCGCCGGCCACCGTACTTGCTATCTATTACGCATGCGCATAGATAACAAGTCACGCGAGATTCAGGAGGCGTGACCTATAGTCCGGCATCCGATGTGGTTGTGCGGGTGGCAGAGCAGAGGAGAGAGTGAGTGTGCGGGCATAAAAAATACACAGCAGAAGCTGCCAGTTCCTGGCATAAAGTGCAGGCATAAAAATCGCAACAGAATCTGCTATCTGTACCCAGCCAGGCATTTATTGACTGACTTTTTATTTCTCCACTTCATCTGCCAAATCAAGCTATCCCTGTGCAGTTTTCAACTTTTTCCTTCTAACGCAGATTTCCAATAAACTACATCTTTTACTGCCAATATTGATCCCAAAATGTCCAGGAAAAGAAAAGTTGACGGTGAAGGCAGACAATTTAATGACAAATGGGAAAATGAATACATGTTTGTGCTTAGAGAGGGCAAACCAGTGTGTATATTGTGTTATGAGACAGTGTCGGTGATGAAAGAGTACAATATACGTCGTCATTTTGACACCAAACATAATGTTAAGTATGGCAAATATACTTTGGAAGAAAAGCATAAAATTGTTAAAGAACTAAAAGGCAAACTACAATCACAGCAGCAAATGTTTACAAAAGCTACAGCGAAAAATGATGCTGCAGTGAAAGCAAGCTTTATAGTGGCTGAAGAAATTGCCCGTACTTCAAGGTGTTTTTCAGAGGGTGCCTTTTTGAAGCAATGCATGCTAAAAGTGTGTGAGCAAGTATGCCCAGACCAGATACAGAGTTTTCAAAATGTCAGTTTGTCAAGAAACACCATTGCAGATAGAGTTCAAGAACTCTCAGGAAATCTATCATCACAGCTGGCCGAACAGGCATGCAGTTATCTCGCTTTTTCACTTGCTATCGTTGAAAGCACAGACAACACTGATACAGCGCAGCTGTCCATCTTTATACGTGCTACGAAGACCGACCTCTCTGTCACTGAGGAACTTTTGGATGTAGCTGCCATGCATGGGACGACGACTGGTAGAGATATATTTGAGGCTGTGGAGAAATCTATAAATAATTTTAAATTACCCTGGGAAAAGTTGGTGGGGCTAACTACCGATGGCGCACCTTCAATGTGCGGAGAAAAGAAAGGCTTGGTTGGACTAATGAAGGAAAGAATGCAAAAAAGTCACTGCCACACACCCTTGATTACTTATCATTGCATTATCCACCAAGAGGCTATGTGTGGAAAAGTTCTGGACATGAATGACATAATGACCACAGTCATTAAAACTATTAGCTTTATACGGGCACGTGGCCTGAATCATCGCCAGTTCCAGCAGTTTTTACAGGAGGTGGGTGCAGAGCATGGAGATGTGCCATACCACACAGAAGTAAGATGGCTGAGCAAGAGCGCAGTCCTCAAAAGATTTTTTGAGCTCAGAGAACAAATTGCTCTTTTCATGGAAAGTAAAGGAAAGCCCTTGCCTGAACTGTCGGATCCCGCCTGGCTATATGATTTTGCTATGATGTGTGACATATGCGAACATCTCGCCCAACTGAATCTGAAGCTGCAGGGACGCAAACAAGTCATCACGAAGATGTCTGACATGATCACAGCATTCCAGCGTAAACTTCAACTATGGAAGTCCCAACTGGAACAGGACAATCTTGCCCACTTTCCCGTTTGTTTGAGTATCTCAACCACTATTTCTGGTACTTTTCCTTGCAGTTGGCTGGCTACCAAAGTTAGCCGTTTACTAAGTGAATTTGAGCGGCGCTTCTCTGACTTTAGAACACAGCACTCAGGCTTTGACATCTTTGCCAATCCTTTTACAGTTGATGTCAACAATGTGCCCCATCACCTTCAGATGGAGATAATCGAGCTTCAGTCTGACAGTGGCCTGAAATCAAGGTTTCAGGATGTTGAAATTGAGGACTTCTACCCTCTACTGCCCCCTGACTCAATGCCAGAGCTCCGACTTCATGCTGCCCGTATTCTATCCATGTTCGGGAGCACCTATCTTTGTGAACAGATGTTTTCAATAATGAATCTGAACAAAAACAAGCACAGATCACGCATTACCGATGACAACCTCCATGCTGTTTTGCGGGTTGCTACAGCCCAAGAAATAAAACAGAACATTGACTCATTGATCCGGGGATCTGAAGATGTCTGAAATGGTGTCAGACATCTAGCCAGAAAACAAAACAATGAGCATTTTAGGTACATTCCAATATTACTGTTTTGCTTGATACCAATATTACTGTTTTGCTTGATAGCATGTGAGTTGGTTAACAGCACTGTTAAGGAAAAGATTGTTCCACTCATTTTAAATTCACATTTCTGGTTAACATTGTCAGTTTATGACTGTTCAGTAAACCATTCGGCCCACGATTTAGGCTGGATTTTAGATTTTGGCCCCTTCTCTGATTGAGTTCGACACCCCTACTTAAAGCTTAATAATGGGTGTCCTAGTCTTACTGCTCATTAGAAGTTACACATTGAGAAATCTATCTCATTTTTCTGCATTTCCCCCGGTACTAAACTTTATTAAAATGTGCCAGCCTCAGAAATGATTCAGTTATTCTCTTCTATTTAAATATTTTGTAAGTGGACACTTTTTAGGTGCATAAAATCATTGAATCTTCTTATAAATAAAGAAAAAAAATGATATACATGTTTCTATAACCTTATTAGTAATACAATATAGTATAATACATTATGGTAGACTATTCATCAGATATTTAGAAACAAGGGGTAATGAGCACAATTAATTAATACTTCTACTTATGTTTCTATTGTGAAATATGAAAATTTAAAAAAATAAATCATATTTACTTAAAAATACAGATATACAAATGTTTCTTTAGGCAGAAGGCTTTTTTAATGATTTTTTTTTTCTTGCTTAATCCCTTCACCATTTTCACCTAGCTCCACAACCTCTCCTCTGACAGTAGTCTGGTCTCTATCTATGAATCTGTTTCAGTTTTGTTTGTTAGTTTACTTTGTTCATTACATTCTACATATGAGCGAAATCATATGGTACTTGTTAGTCTCTCACTAGCTTATTTCGCTTAGTATAATATTCCTCAGGACCATCTGTGGTGTCACAAAGGGTATGATTTCCAACTTTTTTACCTCCAAATAGTATTCCCTTGTGTAAATGTACCACTACTTTTTTTATCCACTCATCTACTGATTGGCCCTTGAATTGCCTCCAAATGCTGGCTATTGTAGATAACACTGCAATAAACACAGGGGTGCATGTATTTTTTCAAGTTCATTTTGAGTTTCTTTGGATATATTCACAGAAGTGGAGGAGCTGAGTCTTAAGACAGTTCTATTTTTTTTTTTTTTTTTTTTTTAATTTTTGAAGTAACTCCATACTGCTTTCCACAGTGGCTTTGTCAATCTTGTCCAACAGTGCACAAAGGTTCCCTTTTTTCCACATCCTGGCCAGCACTTGTTTGTTAATGCATTGATGATAGCTCTTCTGGCATTTATAAGAATATCTCATTGTGGTTTTAATTTGCATTTATCTGATGATACCATCCTTTCATATGTCTATTGGGCATCTGTATCTTCTCTTTGGAGAATGTCTATTTAGGTCCTTTGTCCATTTTTTTTTTATTGTTTTGTTTGTTTGTTTGTATGTTTTTGTATGTGTTGAGTTGTATAAGTTTTTTTTTTTTTTTTAAATAAACTTTAGATGTAAATCCCTTATCAGATGTATCACTGGCAAATATGTTCTCTCATTTTAGTGGTTATCTTTTCATTTTGTTGAAGGCTTACTTTGCTGTGCAGAAACTTTTTAGTTTGATAGAGTTCCATTTGTTGTTTTGTTTTTCTTTCCTGAAGTGATACATCAGAGAGGGGGAAAATGCCACAATTAATTGAGATTTTACTGCCTGTTTTATTTCATTTTTTTCTAATTGAATTTATTGGGGTTACAATGGTTAATAGATGGATCTATAGAGCATTATACTAAGTTAGGAGTCAACTGTCCTGGACTGTGAGAGGGAAGTCTGCCTGCATGATTAGGATTAAACCAGCAGCCAGACAGCCCCCAAGGGGTCTCATATTGGAGAAGGACACCACCCCCCACTCACAAATTTCATGCACTGGGCCTCTAGTTTAATATAAAAATTTTACCTGATAATTATCTCTATAAAGTCCACATTTCATGTATATTACTAATTCTCTGTAAAAATGTTAAATGTTTTAAAAAATATATGAGTGGTGGGTTGATTATAAGCTGAAATTAGGTTTCAAAATTTTTCAAATTCTTAGACAGCTTGACCTAATAAAACTGATATTATTCTTTAGAGTGTATGCTCAAAATAATTACATTATTGGATAAAAACAGATATTTTTCATGCCATTAATTATTTTAAAATGTAATCATTCAATTAATTATTTAGTTATTTAACATTGATTTTGGAACTTGTTTATTAATGAAACAATCTTACAAGATATGAATACTGGATGAAATAAAAGATAATTACATATGCCAAGGTTGATAAAGGTGATTCTTCCTTATAAATTCAATAGCTTTTGTGCTTTTAAGTAATTCACTTTATTCTAAATGGAAGTCTACTTTTCATGAATAAATTGTTGAGGGAGAATACAGTCAATAAGCCAAGGTCTTAGGAAATTCTACAAATATTTATTGAGCATTGTCTTTAAAGCTCTCTTCTAGGTACATCACAGTTTTTTGAGAGAACATTGGATAAAGTAAATCCTGAATGTAGACCTTTAAAAAGTATTACAAAGAAGTCCAGAAAGCCTATATTTTGTAACCTATTAACATACCACACATAAACATGCATAGGTACATCTCAACTTTTTCATAGGAATGACAGAGAATCAAACATGTTTAAATAAAGACAATCTTTGTGCGTTGTAATTTATTTTCTTAATTTCTGCTACCCTTCCTGACTGTTTAACAGAGGAAATAGTTTTCCTTGACCCTCCTAAGGTCCTTGGATGGGCTTGAAAGTTAAATGGACTAAGTCAGATTGACAAGAGAATAGCATACAAATTTAATTTATATTAATTTTAAGTAACATGCGAGCCTTCAAAAAAATCAAGGACCAAAAAACAGTTGAAGTATTTTTGGTGGAAAGAAACCAAGATGGTGGCATAGGTAAACATCTAAAAGGCTGCCTCAAACAACAACTTCAAAACTACAACTAAACGACAAAAATGGACATCATTCAGAACCACAGGAGGGCTGGCTGAGTGGAAATTCTACAATTAGAAAGAAAGAGAAAAGCACACTGAGACTCAGAGGAGAGGGCTAGCAACTGAGTACGCAGCTGGCTTTTTTAAGTGGGAGGGAGACAAAAGATCCCAACTGCTCTGAACTCCAGTTCTGGGTGAGACTCTGGTGACCCAGACTCATATGGGGAGAAACTGGACTGTCTGGCAGTGGGCAGAACTCGAGGGCGGCTATCTCTCAAAGGTGCTTGCAATGATTACCAAGGGACACTGAGACCTGGGGGCCTCTTAGGGCATGGCCGACAGACAGCTATTACTGTTTTCTCTGTCCTGAGACTCTGCCCCATCCAAGCTGTGTGCAAAGGCTTTTGCATATAAATTGCCTGGTTCTTTGAAATCTAAACTTATCTAACAAACTGTAGCTGAGTCAGTGACACTCAGAACATCTAAAAAAAGGACCAAGGCCCCACAGCAGCTTGCATTGCTTCATAGCTAGGCCTCATCTAGGCAACTCCAAACCCCAAACAAAGAAGAGTAATCTGCAGATCTTTCCATAGATCCTGCTGGGTGATCTCAGGCAGAGGCTAAATTAGCACATCCCTGGAGATACAAGAGCCAATGTACCCAGGGGTCAGAGTAGGACCATCCATATTACAACTCCTGGGATCCATAAGGGACACACTCAGGGAGCAGACTCAGTGAGCACAAAAGCCCTTCTGAAGAAAGTTTTATCTCATTAGATTGTTTCCAGCACAGAAGTTCTCCAATCATAGACACAGCTGATCCTCACAGCCAACTGGCCTGGAGGTCAATTCTTCCCAGTGATACCAACAGCAAGCAAGGCTTAACTATAATACAATGAGACTGTAAAAAGCCCTCAAAGGGGTGCACCAAAGGTTGGGGATGCTGAGCCACTGGGCCCTAAAGGAGACCTAGCACACAAAGCTACTCAATTAACTCAGGGAAGCAGCCAAAATGTGGAGACGAAGAAACAGGTAACAAATGAAAGAAATGGAGGAAAGCAAATTCCTGGATATAGAGTTCAAAACCATGATTATAAGGTTTTTCAAGAATTTTCTATAAAAGATCAATAAATTTAGTGAGACCCTTGAGGATATGAAAAAGGACCAACTAGAAATTAAACATACACTGACTAAAATTAAAAAAAATAATAATAATATACAGAGATCCAACAGCAGACTAGAGGATCACAAGAATCAAGTCAAAGATTTGAAATACAAAGAAGCAAAAAAACACCCAACAACAAAAGCAAAAAGAAAAAAGAATCCAAAAGTGTGAGGATAGTGTAAGGAGCCTCTGGGACAACTTCAGGCATACCAACATCAGAATTATGGACATGCTAGAAAAAAAGAGAGAGTAAGATACTGAAAACCTATTTGAAGAAATAATAACTGAAAACTTCCCCCACCTGGTGAAATAAATCCTTACAAGTCCAGGAAGTGCAGATAAATCCAAAGAGGACCACAACAAGACACATCATAATTAAAATTCCAAGAGCAAAAGACAAAGAGAGAATATTAAAAGCACAAGAGAAAAACAGTTACCTACAAGGGAGGACCCATACAGTTGTCAACTGATTTCTCAACATTTATCAATAGAAACCATACAGGCCAGAAGAGAGTGGCAAGAAATATTCAAAGTGATGAAAAGAAAGAACCTACAACCAAGATTACTCTTCCCAACAAAGCTATCATTCAGAATTGAAGGTCAGTTAAAGAGCTTCACATATAAGAAAAAGATAAAGCAGTACATCACCACCAAACCAGTATTAAAGGCAAAGACAAAAATTATGAACAATAGCCGAAACCAGTTTGGCTCAGTGGATAGAGCACATGTGTCAAACACAAGACCCGCGGGCCAAATCCAGCCCACCAGGCTTTGCAATGTGGCCCGCACCGCGCTGTCATCACTGCACTCCGCTGTCAGTTTATGACATTGTCAGTTTATGACTGTTCAGTAAACCATTTGGCCCGCGATTTAGGCTGGATTTTAGATTTTGGCCCCTTCTCTGATTGAGTTCGACACCCCTAGGATAGAGCATCAGCCTGGGGACTCAAGGGCCCCGGGTTCAATTCCAGTCAAGGGCATGTACCTTGGTTGTGGGCATATCCCCTGTAGAGGGTGTGCAAGAGGTAGCTGATCGATGACTCTCTCTCATCGATGTTTCTAACTCTCTATTTCTCTCCCTTCCTTTTTGTAAAAAAAAAAAAAATAATAATCAATAAATATATTTTTAAAAAATTATGAACAACAAACACAGACTTTTCAGCAAGTGAATCTAAAAACCAAATGAATAAAAAATCTGATGAACAGAATAAACTGGTGAATATAATAGAATCAAGGACATAAAAAGGGAGTGGACTGACAATTCTGGAGGGGGAAGGAATATGGAGGGTGCAGGAAGAGACTGGATAAAAATCATACACCTATGGATGAGGAAAGGGGGGAGGGTTAAGGGCAGAGGGTGGTGTGGAAACCAGGTGGAGGGGAGCTATTGTGGGTGGGGAAGGGGAACAATTGTAATAATCTGAACAATAAAGATTTATAAAAAATGAAGTATTTTTGGTGAAATTATAAATTTGTGCAGCCACTATGGAAAATAATATCAGGTTCATCAAAAAACTTTAAAAAATAAAACTACCATGTAATCCAGCAATTTCACATATATTTATCTTAAAAAATTGGAAACACTAATTTGAAGATATATGCATCTCTTTATTCATTGCAGCATTATATAAAACTAGAGGTCTGGTGCACAAAATTCATACACTTGGGGGGTGAGGGAGTCCCTCAGCCCAGATTGTGAGAGGGCACAGGCAAGGCCAAGGGATACCACTGATGCACAATTGTGGCAGGAGAGGGAAGTGAGAGGTTGGCCAGCCAGGGAGGGACTGTAGGAGGACTCCAGGGTGTGTTAGGCCTGTCTCACTCAGTTCTGATTGGCCGGAACCAGCAGCAAGCTACCCTGCTGGTCGGTACGTCTGCCCCCTAGGGTTAGTGCATGTCATAGTGACTGGTTGACCAGTCAGCTGTCTGGCCCCTAGTGGTCAGTGCATGGTATAGTCAGTGAGTAGTTGAGCACCTTAGCATATTATTAACATATTATGCTTTGATTGGTTGAATGGACAACCAGACCACCAGACACTTAGCATATTATCCTTTAATTATATGGGATTGCCAGGATATGAAAGTAACCTAAGTGTTTATCAATGGATGAACGGATAAAGAAGGTGATGCATATGTAAAATAAAATATTAGTCAGCTGGAGAATGAAATCTTGACATTTGAGATAACAAGGATATATCTAGAGGGTGTTCTGCTAAGTCATATAATTTTGTCAGAGAAAGACAAATGTGATGTCACTTATTTATAAAATATAAAAAACAAAATACATGGGCAAGCAAAATGGAAAACAAACATATATAGAGAACAAATTAATGGTCACCAGGTGGGAGGAGGATTGGGGAGATAAGTGACAAAGGTGAAAGGGATTCAGAAGTATAATTTGTCAGTTTCAAAAATAGTCATGTGTATATAAAGTACAGCATATGGAATAAAGTCAATAATCTATAATAATAAAAACATAATATGTTAATTAGACCAGACAGACGAATGACCTGGACATCCTTTTGGAGGGAGCCACAGTGACAGGGGCCAAGGCAGAGGCGGTTATGGGCAATTAGGCAAACAGGCAGAGAGGTTAGGGGTGATCAGGCAGGTGAGGGGTTAGTAGCATGCAATCCCAGATTGTGAGAGGGCTGTCCAACTGCTGGCAGTTGGACATCCCGCAATGGGTCCCCAATTGCAAGAGGATGCAGGCTGGGCTGAGAACATCGCCCTGTCTCATGCGTGAATTTCTTGCACCAAGCTTCTAGTATTGTGATAACTATGTGTCCTATAAGATGGGAACTAGTCCTATCAGGGTAATAATTTCATAAGGTATGTAAATGCCCAATCACTATATCTGAAACTAATATAATTGGTAATTATAAAATAAACTAAGTTTAAAAGAACCTGAATATTTTTACACAAGGTTTGATGAAGAATAGAGAATAATGGAGAAATATGATAGGACCAGTAATATGAAGTAGGTATAGTCAACTGGAGAAAACTTAGCAAGACCCATTTGTTCCTATCATTTTTGGTGTCCTTCTGTGTTCGGAAATAAGGAGGGCACCTCTCACATGAGGGTCTGCTTCTGCCATTTTTTAAAGCTCGAGCTTAAAATATTCAATATGCCAAAGATCCAGAATCCCATCTCCAGGTAATGATATGATTCCCACAATATAACCTAATTTATCCTGTAAAATTGGTTACTTTCCGTGTAAGAGTCCACCATAAGCCATTTTTCCATAATATAATTAGAAAAGCATTGGAAGTGATGTGTGGTTGATGTGGTCATTGTGGTTAAGTGTATTAAGAAGCAGTGTAAATAAAATCCAACCGCTAAACCCACATTGTGGGGTATGGGAGGAGCGTTTGGATGTTATGCCACCTGTCAGCATTGACTTTATTCATTGTAGCTTGTGTTACCCATTAAAACATCATTAGAATAAATTCTGTGAAAAAGCACACTCATCTTTCCCTCTGATTACAAAAACTGAAAACTGTATACCAATGCAGATTTTAAATATTCGTGTCATAATTGGACGCAAGCTGCTCTGAACATCTGCTTGTTATCAAGAACAAGAATGACAAATCTCTTGCTCTAGATTTGTTTAATAGACAAATTCAGAAATTACACCCACAATATGCTGAGACCCTCTTTTATTCTTTTTTAGAAGGAGGTACAGAGACTAGCTAAGTGAAAAAAAAAAATGCTACCTCTAGCAGATATAGTTTCATTTCACAAAGTGAGATTATTTTGATTTTGAATGCTAATCCGAGGTTTAATATATTTTGTTATTAAAATCATGTTGATATCAATACCCAGATGCATAACGACTCACTATTCTTATCCTCTGCACCTATTAAAGTTGCCATTATTGATAACAAACCTTTGTTCATTTTAAAATTTATTTTTCAATATCTAAAGTATTTATTTTCATAATTTTAACAATGTATCACTTTTTAATTAAATGCATGTTAATCAAAATATTTCTTTAAAAGTCTCAATTGAATATTATAGATTTACTACTTTACCTAGAGCTGTTTGAGAACTTTTTATGCATAATTTTAATAATATAAATACCAATTTCATTATTAGCAAATTATTGAACATTTGTTTGCATGTATTATATGATACATGTTAAGCATGAAAATGTCCATGCTGAATGAAAAAATACAGCTCTGAATCTATAGGAAAAAGAGAGAAATTAATCAAGTCATCACTAAGGGAGGTTATAAATACAAATGGCTATGTATTATGATGAAAGATATTCCTACATATTAAAACTTAAGCTTCAGTCCTATGAGAAAATATAACAAAGATTACTTACTGAGACTTGGAGTTGGTGAAAGGTGTTCCTACATATTAAAACTTAAGATGAGGTCTGAAGGATCTTGGCAAAGAGGAAAAAAGGGGGTGGGGGAGGGCTGAGGTAGTGTAAAGGTTTTCCAGAAGCAGAAAAGCATGTGCAATGGTTATGTGGTAGCTTTAGCTGGACATACCATGGTAATGTAAAGCAGGCCCATTGTGGCTGCAGTAGATGGTATCAAGAGTGACAGTCACATTAGGAGTTAGGACATGGGCATGGATTTCGGAGGGACACAGTTCAGTCTATATCAGCCCCCAATCCTATCTCAATTATTAGATCCGAAAAGAAATCATTCTTGAACATAATAGTCCATAGTGGCAGCAGAAAGAGTTTTCTCAGGGTTTCAGAATGAAAAGTAGGCTATGATTTCATTGCATCCTTCCTGTTTTACCCTTTCAAAAAATTCAAGTATCAATTGAAAGCGTGAGCTTCATAAATGCATAAGAGCTCCCACATTTATAATTATTGAACATAGGGATAAAACCAAATTATATACTCAATGCTATTCCTGCCTTTAAGATTCTCTAATTGTTTCATGTTTTTGCCAAGCTTAAAAGTTGAAGTTTTGTTTGTTTGTTGTACTTCAAAGGTCCACTTCATTCATCCATAATGGGATAACATATGCTATTTCTCCTAAATGAGAATTCAATTACAATCATGTAATATTAATGATAGTTCATGATACTCTGGCACACTCAACACAACAAACATGTACATAAATAGAGTTTTAGTAAATTAAATGAAAAGTGATGTAGATTTCATAGCTTATAAGTGAAAAGTAAGTTATTTGAGTGATTGCAACTCCCTCTAGCCACAAAAAATATTTCCCATTATAATATATTTTTTTTATGATTTCTTTATTGTAAATCTTTTCATGATAAGGGATTTATTACCTTACACAAACACACATACAGACATGCACCCACATACACAACTTTCTGCATTGGATTTAAGTTTTTATCTAATAGAAATAACTATTCCATATATCCAGTTTGAAAAAAAAAATCTTTTTAAATTCTGATCAGGAAGGAAGAGAGATAGAAGCATTGACTAATTTAAATCCAAATTGTAATGTATTTCTGACCTTAAAAAATTATGACTTGGCCATCCCTTCAATGAGAAAATTAAGTCACATTTGAAAAAAAACCAAATAACACGTCAGTTGTCACCCAACAACTCACTTTGTGCACGTCAGGCAGAATTCAGACATATGGCCCAATAGTTGGAAGAATGACCATATCACTTTGATAAATCTGTGTCATCAGTATTCATACATCTACTGGGCTTAACTGTGGAATCCTTCAGTTCTACTAAGTGGGGGAGAGATGAAATATTATATTATTTGCTCCAGACAAGTTATATTGCATGGACTTAATTCTAGGCCCCAATTTTTCTTTCCTTGAAAGATAAATGCTTAAAATTTGTTACTATCACATATTTAAATATATTATCTACACTAATAAAAGAGAAATATGTAAATTGACCATACCCTCCACAACACTCACTAGTCAATCAGGAGGGAATATGCAAATTAGCAGGACAAAGATGGTGGTGGCCAGAGCGAAGGCCTGGGTCCCAGGTACTGGAGGAAAACCAGTGCTGACAACCAGGTGAAGGAAGGCCTTTTGCATGAATTTTCATGCAATAGGCTCTAGTGAAAAATGATATTACTAATATAGTTATTTTTGATTCCTTCAACTTAAAAGGTAATTTTCAAGAATGATCAGGATAGGTTTTAAAAAACCTCAAACATTTTATACTTATTTTAATTATAGATCGTCACATATTTTGTTTAAATACCAGCATTAGTAAGTTTAAGAAACCAATATTTAAATAATATTCTTAGAGCTTCAAAATTTAACTGGATTAAACTAATAAATCTTTTTAAATCAACCATAGTGAGAAGGTATTATTTAATTTAAAACCATGAAAACTTACTTAAGTGATCATACTTAAATATTCCTTCATGGGAGATGCAGAAACTTAAGCCAGGAGAAAACAGAGGTAATCTAAAGTCACAGAACTACTTACCATAAAATTGTAGCTAGAGCCTAGTTTACCAAATTTAAGACTATTTTCAAGATTGAAGAACATAGTTTTTGAAGGAAACATATCATGAGATTTGGTTTTAAAACAACAAAAAAAAATAATTTAGTTTATATAATTTTCATCCATTTTTTCTCTCTATAAGTTGTGAATACCATTAGATAATTAATTAGAGTCTAGCTAAAAATATTAGTAAAATATTTTTAGGAAAGCAGATTTATCTTAAAGGCAAATACATTTAAAAGGCAATAAACAAAGGAATGGTTAGAAATATGACTCTAAAGTCAATATAGTTAGAAGGAAAAAATACTGAACATAGATATAGCAGCTAAATAGATATAGCAGCTAAGGTTAACACTATTTTTTTAAATTAAATTTTTAGGAAAAGGGGGGAGGGGGAGAGAGAGAGAGAGAGAGAGAGAGAGAGAGAGAGAGAGAGAGAGAGAGAGAGAGAGAGAGAGAGAGAGAGAGAGAGAGATCTGGGTTGCCTCCTGCACTCAACTAGGGATGGAACTCAAAACCTGGGTATTTGGTCTTGACTGGGAATGAAACCAGTGGTTTTTTTGTTTGTTTTGTTTTGTTTTTTTATTGTAAGGGATGATAACCAACTGAAAACACTGGCCAGGGCAAGGTTTAATACTATTTGTAAAAGAACTGGAGGCCCAGTGCACAAATTCATTCACAGGTTGGGTCCCTAGACTTTTCCAGCCGTCCGAGCTGATTGGGGTGTCTTGCATAGTCCCAATCGGGGTTGTTTGGGACATGCCGGAGGGGGAGCAGGGTAGGTGCTGGGGAAGGTTGGCCAGCTGAGGGGAGGGTCCACAGGAGGCTGGTTGCCTGGGGGTTGGGCTATGGTAGGTTGGCCAACCAGTGCGGGGGCTACAGGAGTTTGGCTGGCTGGGCGTGTGGCCACAGGAGGTTGGCTGTAGGAGTGTACTGACCACCAGGGGGCACCTCTTGCAATGAGCATCTTTCCCCTGGTGGTCAGTGTGCATCATAACAACTGGTCAACCAGTCGTTCCAGTTCTGGTCGTTCGGTGGTAAAGGTAGCTTAGGCTTTTATATATAGATATATATTTTTTATTTGTGTTTCTAAGTATATTTAACATTTACTAAAAATGTGTTTCTGGCACAATTCTAAATGCTTGACCTGCATAATATCAACCCATCTCACATAATGCTCTAAGGCCATGGTTGGCAAACTGTGACCACATGCAGCTCTTTGGCCCCTTAAATGTGGCTTTTCCACAAAATACCACAACCTGGGTGAGTCTATTTTGAAAAAGTGGCATTAGAAGAAGTGCAAGTTTAAAAATTTTGGGTCTCAAAAGAAATTTCAATCATTATACTGTTGATATTTAGTTCTGTTGACTAATGAGTTTGCCGACCACTGCTCTAAGGTATCATTATGTCGCATTTATTGACACATAAACTAAAAATTAGAGACTATATGGTTATTTTAATTGGTCAAAATTACATACAGTCAGCTGTGGTTTCAGAGTTTGAGTCCAAGCCATCAGATTCTCAGGCCCACTGTCATAATTACTGGTGTCTACTATAAATGAGAATTGTTTTCTAATATCTGTCCTATCAATAGAGACAAAAAGAAAAGGACAGCACTTCATCCATTGATATAACAGTATATTTATTTAAAATTATTAACATTCCCAAATATACATTATTTTAAAATGATGAGAAGTTTGGTTTGGGCATATCCTTGTGAACTCCTTAATTTTAAGTACAACTAGGTACATACCAAAATTTTGTTTAAAAAACATATGAAGTTTTGTTGTCATATATTATGAATGTCATTTCTAAATAACATTATACATTTTTTTAGGAGATAGAAGAAACAATAATGAGAAAACAAAGACAAAACAAAACTGGAAACAACTGGTACTGCTGGAGAACCCTGATTAATATTACTGTCAAATATTAAAACATATTATAAAATTTTTATCATATTTAAAAATTAAATGGACATGAAAGTCTTCATAACACAAAAAAAACATATATTTTTTTAAAAATCATAAATAATTTGAGAGCTATGGACATTGAAGAAATCTAAAAGAACTGAAGGCCATTCAGATGAGCCACTCATAGATGACCAAACAAATGAAGAAGATTTTATACTTGGGACCAGATAATAATTTTGGGTGCTGGGCAGGTAGTGGAGTAAGCCTATCATAATAGGATATCTGCCCAGATTAGAAAACACCAGCCAATCTTTTGACAATTCAATTGGTTGATGTATTTACATCAAGAGTAACACCTACAGCATAGACAATACTCTCTGTCAAGCAATTCATGTACATGAGAATTTTGTTGTGAAAGGAGAGACTGGGGAAGGCAGGGTTGGACAATAGGAATGAATCATTTGATCTCATTATCTCACCATATTCTGAAATCTGCATCTTGAACCATCAACATCCAGCAATCTATAAGTCTCAGAGTCTAGCTATTGCCTTTTAATCTGTACTTTCACAATCTCCCAGGCTTGAAGTTGCACAGTCCCTTATTTCTTGGTCCCTAAGTATCATGATGCCATGTTCTTGAAGTCTATCAGATTCTTAACCTAGCATTCTTGTAGTTTTACAATTTTGAAGTTCAAGTGATTTGTATTCTCACTGTTACAAGGTCAATTACTCTGCCAATGTTTATTTAAATGGTTCTCCTGATGGAAAGGGCTAGAAAGCATCTTGACAACCTTTGAAATGTGAAGGGAGCTGTTTAACCAAAATTGCAATAAAAACCAAATCCAATTCAGCTTTGGAGGTAATCAGAGAGGTTAACTCAGTAGAGGCAAAAAAATAAAAGGCCAAAGAGAGTTTCCCCCACGATCTAAAGCCCTGCATAATGGCCTCCCTGCTTTTCACAGGATCAGTTCCTCATAGGGTCACCATGATCGTCTCTCATTCCAGCTTCTTGAAGGAAGGAATGTTGACTCTTGTGACAATGAAAAAAAGAGAAAGAAGAGGAGAGAGAGAAAGAGAGAATAAACATACATGTGCACATTAATATATACACATGTTAACTTATGTGTGTATTTTATATTTATTAGTTTCCACAGGTCTTAATTCACATATACATATGTATGTGTACTTATGTATGTGCGCATATATAAACTTCTCCAGCTATTTAAAGTATAATGATGTGTGAAATATGATAAAAAATTCTGAAGCATGCAAAGAATCAGGAAGATGTGACCTATTGTCAAAATAAAATTCAAAGAGACACAGACACATTTATTACCTTAATTTGGCCAAGTCTTTATGAGCTGGCTTGCATAGGCATTCATTCCTCTGATCTGTGACTGCCATTGTATTCTGATGCCTGGTGATTGGCATGGGCTCAGAATCAGTATCCAGTACACATTCCTATTTGCAGATGGATTCTCATCAACTTAGAAAATCCTTGGTCTAAAAATTAAAGACTATATTTATAGTAATTTTAAAGAATCTTTTCTGGAGATATTCAGATTCCTTCTCATTCCTAGTGTCAAGTTCTAGAAATGATTCAGATTTAAGGATTAGATCAACGTCCATGATTACCCATTGCAGTGACACAATTCAGGACTCTGTTAAGAAATGAATTTTACTTTCTTTATTTTCCCCCCACCAAGTATCCTTTTAGTATGCTTAATATCTACTTCAGTCCTATTGAGAACATGATCAGTTAGGTAAGAAGAAACATGACTGCATATTAGCTCATTATGTGTATTCCTCTTTTCCTGATATCCATTATGATGATCAGACTCACTAGTACCTGAAAGTTACATGCTCATATTTGTCCTCTGTTTTTCTGAGATTATAGAATCCCCTCCATAATCAAAGATCTTGTTTTAATAGTAATATCTATACCTTTATATCTACAGGTATATACATTGAATGGCCAAATCATTATGATCTCTGAACACATAATAATCTGACCACTCAGTGTATGTCCTATATATAGTAATAAAAGACTAATATACAAATTGTCCCCTCGACCATGAGTTCGGCCAGCAGGCAGGCCGACCAACTGCCCATGTCCCCTCTCTGTGGCCAGGGTGGCCAGACCCCACTCATGCATGAATTCATGAACTGGCCCATACACACACACACACACACACACACACACACACACACAAACTGAGTGGCCAGATTATTATGCTTTCAGAGGTCATATAATAATATATGATCTGTGGTCAATAATCTGGTCACTCAGTGTATAAAAAAGCCTAAGTGACCAGAATTACTGGAAGAACTGGTTGTTATGACATACACTGACCACCAGGGGCCAGACACTCAATACTAAATACAGGAACTTTCCCTTGGTGGTCAGTGTGCTCCCACAGCTAACATCTCCCAGCAGGCAAACTCCCACCGTCCCTCCACCCCAAGGCCAGCCAACCTCCCATGATCCCTCCCCCAGGCTGGCAGGCCCTGATTACCCTGTTGGGGCTTGCCCCTGGGCTGGGCTGGGGAACCGAGGGTAGGTGGTGGCAGATGCAACACCTTTTCCAAGGGTGCTGAGGGCCAGCGCCCTCCTTTGAGCTGGTAGCCAACCTCCCATGTCGTTTCTCTCCCTGGCCAGCAGGCCCTAATAGGCCATCACCTACCTAATTCAGTGGCGGCATGGCAGTGAGGGAAAGAAGAGGAGGGAAGAGGTGGGGAACTGCATGATGGTGGGGTGCTGAAGATGGTGGCCTTGGTGTCCAGCACATGTTCCTTCCTGTCCTGGCCCGGTGACTGTTGTCTCCTCTCTGGTCTTGTCCTGATTGGCCTGGCCCTGATCAGCCCTGATTGTTGGCCAGGCCTAGGGACCCCACCTGTGTACAAAATTCATGCACCAGGCCTCTAAAGTGTGTGTGTGTGTGTGTGTGTGTGTGTGTGTGTGTGTGTATGCCAGCTGGGCTATAATATCTATACCTTTGTTATTATCTTGCAGAAGACTGCTACAGTAACAAAGCTTTGCTCATGGAAGTGTCTTCTGAAGCTTCTTGAAGATATATTGGGTCGGCAACTAAGTAATTGCGTGTTTCACACACATATGGCTTCAGTTGAATTTTTAGGTTTGCAGACATAGTACAAATGTAAAACACATTTTGTTATTTGATAGTTGGCTATTCAGCTGTTAATCAGTAAAAAAAGTTTTTGATCTGTTTTGTAGTTTTCGTTTGGCGTTCGTTAAAAAATGGAAAATCAAAAGGAACATTTTCGTCATATTTTGCTTTTTTATTTCCTCAAAGGGAAAAACGCATCGCAAGCTCATAAAAAGTTATGTGCTGTTTATGGTGATGAAGCCTTAAAAGAACGGCAGTGTCAAAATTGGTTTGCCAAATTTCGTTCTGGTGATTTTTCACTCAAAGATGAAAAACGCTCTGGTCGTCCAGTTGAAGTTGATGACGCCCTAATCAAAGCAATAATCAATACGGACTGTCACAGTACAACACGTGAGATTGCAGAGAAGCTTCATGTATCACATACATGCATTGAAAATCACTTAAAACAACTTGGCTATGTTTTAAAACTCGATACATGGGTTCCTCACGAAATTAAAGAATCACAGTTAACGCAACGCATTAGCAGCTGCGATTTGCTCAAGAAACGTAATGAAAATGATCCATTTTTAAAACGACTGATAACTGGCGATGAAAAATGGGTTGTTTACAACAATATCAAGCGGAAAAGATCGTGGAGCAGGCCAGGTGAACCAACTCAAACAACATCAAAAGCTGATATTCATCAAAAGAAGGTTTTGTTATCAGTTTGGTGGGATTACAAAGGAATTGTCTACTTTGAACTCTTACCACCCAACCGAACGATCAATTCTGATGTCTACATTGAACAACTAATGAAATTAAACAATGCAGTTGAAGAAAAGCGGCCCGAATTGACAAATCGAAAAGGTGTTGTATTCCATCATGACAATGCAAGGCCACACACATCTTTGGTCACTCGGCAAAAATTAATGGAGCTTGGTTGGGATGTTTTGCCACATCCACCATATAGTCCTGACCTTGCACCATCTGATTACTTTTTGTTTCGATCTTTACAAAACTCCTTGAATGGTAAAAATTTCAATAATGATGATGATGTCAAATCGTACCTGATTCAGTTTTTTGCTAATAAAAACCAGAAGTTTTTTGAAAGTGGGATTATGATGCTGCCTGAAAGATGGCAAAAGGTCATTGATCAAAATGGGCAATACATTATAGAATAAAGTTATTTAGTTCCATGAAAAAATTGTCTTTGATTTTCTTTAAAAAATCCGCAATTACTTAGCTGCCGACCCAATATTTATCAAATAGATTAGCACATGACAAATTTCTTCAACAATGTTCTCAGCCTTTGAATGCTTTACTTTTCATTATATAGCTGAGATTCTGGAATGTCTATTTAATTTAAATGTAGTACACCACTGGGTCCTAATTTCTTGCCAAATAGCTGAGCTATCTGTTAGAATCTCTCCCAGAATCTGTGGTAAATGTACCCACGCTAATGGACCTGGCTTAAAGTCTTATTTCTTTCTGCTTACTCAAACACCTTTAAAATATATTGTTGTACATAGTTATTGGGTCACTCTCTATATAAATTAGCAGCATTTTATAATTACACTATAGGCCCTGTGCATGAAATCTGTGAACTGGTATGGTCCCTAGGCCTGCCCTGTGATCAGGGCCAATCAGGGCCTTCCAGCTGCCAGCTGTGGCCTTCCTTCCCTGGCTACCAGCTGACAGGTGGGGTTTTCCTTCATTCTGTGCTTCCCCTTGGTGGTCAGCACATGTCATAGCAAATGATCAAAATCCCAGTTGGTAGAACTCCCGAGGGGACATATTTCATTATATATATATATATATATATATATATATATATATATATATATATATATATATATATATATATATATATATATATATATATATTATTGTTAGGTGAGCTTTTACCTTCTGGAAAAAATTTTCTACCTGTACCCTCAGAGAACACTTGAATCTGAATCTAGTTATTTGTCTGAAAGAAATAAGAAATGGTAGAAATTAGCTATCAGAAATTTGGGATCAACTTGCTAAAAAATTTGGGATCAACCTGCTAAAACATAGAAAAGAACTATAAAACAACAAAATAACAGTAAAAATACTACTTTGTATAATGTCTCACACATGGTAGAAAATTAGGGAATGTGGCTAGTAAGGCATTGAAAGAAGTAGAGGAAGAATTGACCTTGTTTCAAACTTCAATAATGATTTCCAGAACTGGCCTCCCAGGGAAGCTACTCTGAATTTGAAGTCAAGAATAAACTATACTCTCATAACTGCAATCCATGATTTAGAAATCAAAATTCATTGCTACTACTGTATCTATCTTTTGATACCCAGACAGGTGAGGAATAGACACCAGAATGCAGTTGCAGAGAATCTTCATGTTAACAAAATTTTTCTTACAAGATGGAAAAACAGAAGAGCCCAAAAGAGCAAGTAGATGGCTTCTTCTATTCATTAACCTGCAGTTTTTAAATTCCATGCAAATGTTTTTAATAGGTAGAATCTAATTTAATCATTGGAAAAGTATGACTGAGTTACCCTGTCCAGAATATACACCACACTATACAAAAACAAAAAAACAAACAACTAAACAAAAGCCCTCAAAACATCCAATTTAGACTGTGTTCCTGTGTTATGGGATGATAATTAGAAAACATACTTTTATTGTGTATATAACTATGTTCCCAATATTACAATGTAATATGGTATTAAAATGCAGATTCAGATACTGTAGATACAGGAGTGAGCAAAAATAGCTTTACAGTTGTAGTATGAATAACTAATATAATAATTAATAAATAGTAATACAAGAATAAACGGGTGTTGTATACTACAACTATAAGCCACTTTTATCTACCCCTTTATTTCACATAAATAGAAATAATTTGGACATGAATGTGAGGATATTGTGATAATATCCCTTTGAAGTATGCCAATAATTTTATCCCTATGTCACTGATGAGAAGACAGATGGGTGAATGTTGTGATTTCACCTGCCAGTATATTATATAAGTTGCAATTAAGCTTTAATATAGTTATGAGAAGGTATTTACCTGCCTTTTTATTATAGAAAGGGCAACTGGAAGTGCAGTTATTAAACTGGGCACACATTTGCTATAATGTTTAATATTTATGATATCTAAAAACTTCCATATTTAGGCATAATCTTGGATTGGTGACCTCTATTTTAATGAAAAAAGGGCTGAACTTTTATACTTAGTGATGTAAATTGTCTCATATATAGTGGAATTTGAATAGCCATAATTAGACCTCTGGGAAAAAGTCTTAACATTTTTTGAGATTCTGTTCCTTAGAATTGCCTCCTAAGGCTCTTCTATAGCTGGGTTGATATAGTTAGAGATATTAGTTTATTGACTTTTTTCTACAAAACACATTACTGTTTAAGAGATTTCAGGATATCAAGGAACTGAAATCAATTATAGGCAAAATTTGGGGAAACGAAGACTCAAAATTCTGGGCTTGTATGGGTATGAGAAGAGTGCTTTAGAAGAAAACTGCCCCCATCAGAGTAGTGTGTTATGGATGGAATTGTTGAAACACTAACCATCAGTACTTTAAAATGTGACTGTATTTGTAGATGGGGTCTTTAAAGAGATAAATAAGTTAACATGAGGTCTTACGATGGACCCTAAGCCAATAGGACTCATGTCTTTATCACAAGAACAAATTATGACAGACATACAGAGGGGGCACTATGCAAAGACATAAAGGAGAGAGGCTCATCTATAAAGTCACAGAGAAAAGCCCCAGAAAAGCAATCTGCAGTCATCTTGATCTCAGTCTTCTAGCTTGCAAATTCGAGAAAACATACTTGTTATTTAAGCTACCCAGTGTGGTACTTTGTTAAGGCAAGTTTAGTAAGCAAACTTTGAGACATATATTTTGATTAGGCATAGAAGGGACTAGAATGTTGAATTATTTTGATTTTTTACAATTGGAATATTTTTCTATTATATAAAATGGGGAATATTTTAGAGGATCATAAAATTTTCCCCAGATATCAAAGGTTTGTATTGAAGATAGCATAAAGGGCATGAGATTTCAGAACAAGGGAGAGTAGTAAACTGTTACATCTGTTTGCATTCTACATTGAAGATAGTGTTGACTATTATATAATCACAAAACAGTGACTATCTAAAGAATAAGAATGTGAAGTATACTCAAGATGTTAGGCTACATAAAAGCAAAATATATGAAAGTACATTTGAGGATGTTTCCGCATGATTATGCAAATTCTAAATTCTGGACTGGAAAGCACAGGAGGACAAAATGTCAACATATGTAAGAAACAAACATTAGAGGTCAATTAAGTAAGCAGATTGTGATGCCTAGAAATAAACTTTACATTATACTGAAGCTACATTACAAAGAGATAATATTCTTACAAAATGTAAAAATATAGGTTAAAAATTCATTCACTTTGTTATTAAAAAAAAATCTAGCATAAAAGAAACTATGTAGTTGACAAAAGGTAGCATAGTTTGAAAATCATTTTAAAAGATGTAAAGACATTAAATACAGTAATTTAAAGTCACTACTGAATAGTTGTAATTTAATAACAATTTAAATAATTTTTTAAGAGAGTTCAACCATTTTATTATAGATAAATTAAACCATATGATATGAATTAATACTTTTGTTAAATCAGATAATGTTAATTAGTATATATTAATAATACTTTAGGGGGATTTGAGAATTAATGATAAACCTGTATAATGTATATGTTAATTGAATTACCACCTCTGTTAATTTATTTGTACAATCTAATTATTTGAATGTTATTACTGACAGAGTATTTTTTTTCCCTCTTATTTTCTTATGGAGCTAGAGGAATATCACAAGCAAAACAAAGTTAGGATATATTAATTCAGTCTTATATTCTTGCATGTTTTGCTCCTCATGATTCTTTGACATTTACTATTCCATTTCACCTTACTGGTAAATCTAGTCCTTAATTTTATTTTACAAATCCTATAAAAGAGAAATATGGGGAACAGCCATCTCAGTTTATAGATTAAACTGACATAAGTGATTTCATTTTAACAAAGTTTATTTTTTATATGGTTAATCTCCCTACCATGGAACACTCTGATGAGATTATAGAGCATCCCTAGAGTTTATACCAGAAAAACACAATTGCTGAGATTACCTGGGTAACTTTTAGTTGGCTGTCTGGACCTGCAAACCTGAAATAATCTGAAACCAAATTTTTATATGTTACGATTTAGACCCTTAATGTTTAGATATCAGGATATAATTTGAGAGACATGAGCATTCTTATCAAGTCAGAGTATAGAAGTATGAAAACAACAACAACACACAAACATACACTAAGTTGGTAAAAAAAAAAAAAAAAAGTTAGATTTTTAGGGTGGTAAAAATAAAAAATAACCTCCTTACTTGGTGGCTTAAAACAATAAAGGTTAGTTCTGACTCACAAGGTAATATCTAATGCAAGTGGATCATGTGTGATGGGGGAGGAGTTACAGGACATTATTTGCTGTGGTTACAAAGGGATTTTACAAAGGGGTTACAAAGGGATTCAGGCTGGTAAAGGCTCCATATCCACACATCCTTCCTTCCGTAGTGGTTATGGCATAGAAAGAGTATAGCTAGAGGGTATCTCTTCTGCAATTGAATGCTTCAGCATGGAAGTTAATTTGCATCATTTTTCACCTATAATATATTCATCAGAACTAGTTACACCTAACTTCAAAAGAATGGGGGAAAGTACAATATCCAGGTGTAACTGAAAGGGAGAGAAGCCATATATCAGTGAGCATTTACAACATATGCCACAGATATAAAGATAGATTTTTAAAAATACCTAAAAAGGCTCATCTTTTGAAATGTAATGTGGATGGTCCAAAGTAAGATAACGCAGGCAGGCTCTCAGAAGTGAAATGGGACTGGGCATTTATTGGAGCCAATATCCGATCATTTCAGAAATTTCTTCTTAAATATTCTCCATAAATTTTTCTTGAATATTTCCAGTGATAATCCTGGTAGCTGTTATTCTACTGATACTTCTATTATTGAAGGTTATTTATGTTGCCTCAGGACTAAATCTATGGAATTGAAACTCTCACTTTTCAACCCTGCTCTGCCTTCTAAGCATAATGCAACATTACAACTGGATTTGACAAAAATCCAAACACTAGCTGAAGTGGTATTTAATGAACATCAGACTAAAGAACTAATCCTTGACCACAAGACTAGACAAAACACCTCCTAAAAAGTTACAAATGTCTCTTAGGACATATTATCTTGCTTCTGTCCAGCATCAGATGCTCTGTACATGTCACATTGCTGTTAATATCACAGAGAAATGCTTAGTTTGGAAATACAATTTATCTTAAACCTATATACTCTTTAAAAATACAATTCTCAAACCAGTCAGGCACCACATCCTAGCAAGTAGGATGGTTAATTAAAAAGGCAAAAATAATAAGTAACAGGATGAAATTGGAACCATTGTGCATTGTTAAAGAGATTGGAAAATGATGCAGACCCTGGACCTATACATAAAATTATTGAAAGTGTGGACTTGAACAGATATTTTTGCATCCATGTTTATAGGAGTAGATTGACAGTAGCCAAAGGGAAGAAACAATTCAAATGTGCATCCACAAATAAATAGGTAAACAAAATTTGGCATACACACACACACACACACACACACACACACACACATATATGTGTGTGTGTGTGTGTGTGTATATATATATATATATATATATATATATACACACACACATATATATATATATATATATATATATATATATATATATATATATGCCAAATTTTGTTTATCTATTTATTTGTGGATAGAATGCTTCTTCAGACAATAGTTAAAAATATATACTAGCTTCACTGATACCTGCTACTGTGTGAGTTCTATTTGATTTTGTCATCAGTTGAGTGAGCATCAAAGAGACAGATCTAAATTTAAGAGATTATTAATGGGAACCCAAACCTGGCTTATCATGTGAGAGTCATAAAACTTGTGTGCAAATGTAGCTATATCCCTTATGATTCAACTAATAAGATAAATGAGAAGACAACCAAATAGGTCAGTTTTGGTTGAGTTCATATTTCCCTGTTGAAATATATATATATGCCAAATTTTATTTATCTATTTATTTGTGGATGCACATTTGTATTGTTATAGAACTTTATCTTCTATATTTATATACATACACACACTAGAGGCCCAGTGCTCGAAATCTGCTCATGGGGGGGTCCCCTCAGCCTGGAATGCACCCTCTCCAACTCTCCCATTTGGGACCCCTCAGGAGGTGTCCAACTGCCAGATTAAACTGGCAGTCAGACATCCCTCTCACAATCTGGAACTCCTGACTCCTAACCACTCACCTGCCTGCCTGCTTGATCACCTCTAACCACTTCTCCCCTCCTGCCTGATCTCTCCTAACCATTCTGCCTGTCTGATCTCCCCTAACCTCTCTGCCTGCTTGTCTGATCTCCCCTAACCTCTCTGCCTGCTTGCCTGATCAACCCCTAAATGCTCCCCTACCGGCCTGATTGCCCCTAACCACTCTCCTCTGCTGGACTGATTGCTCCTAACTGCTCTGCCTCAGCCCCTGCCACTCTGACATCAGAAGGATGTCCAGTCTATTCAGTCTAGTTAGCATATTGACCTTTTATTTTATATATATATATATATATATATATATATATATATATATATATATATAATTATTCTGTTTTCAATAAAAAAGATAATCTTATACATGCCATGACATGGATGAATCAGAAAATACTGCTCAGTGAAATAAGCCAAACACAAAAGGATATATAATATAAATCTACTCATATGATGTATCTATAGTCATCAAATTCATGAAAATAGAAAGTGGAATGTTAAGTTACCAAGAACTGTAGTGAATGGAGAATGGGAAGTTACTATTTAATGGGCATAATGTTTATATTTGATAAGATAAATTCTATAGATAGATTTTGGTGATGGTTGCACAATAATGTGAATATACTTAATGTCACTAAACTATATGCTTAAAATGCTAAAAATGGTAATGATTATGTCATACTTATTTCACCACAATAAAAAAATGCAAGGCTGTTTCATACAGAAATATTTTAAGGCCTTACAAAATCTTTCAATATGAAAAAATCTTTCAGTGCTTAAAATGAGTAATTTCCTCAAGAGACTTAATCAAACATGTTTCATTGGTATGTGCAAAATAGACAAGTAATTAGATGTCAAAAGAAATGTCAGCATAAAAATAAATATCCTATCAAATAAATGATTTCTAACTCCAAGGATATTTCATTATGATTTGGAGTGTGAAATGCATCACCTATTGCTGCACTGCTCATAATATGCAAATGTCTGTTTATATAGGGGCCTGCTCAAATTGTGCACGCTTTCCTAAATTACTAACACATGAATAAAGTGACAGCAAAGATGAGTTTTCCTTATTAGATTCTTCACTTAGAATTGATGTGTCTCACAATCTTTTAAATAAGACCCTACTTGAACTTAATTCCAACTGAAAATGTTGTACAAAATACTAATATTTTACCAAATAACTCAATTCTAATTCATCATTTTCTCTCTTGACTCAAATGATCTGCTGTTATTGATCTTCTTTCCCTGAAAAATACCCTTCATTGGTGTTTTATTGCTTCAAAAGATAGAAATCCAAAAAAATGAGACAAGCTGCAATCATGGATCCATACAGAGGACTGATGTCTTATGTATCGCAAATTTGCCCCATCTTTGGTTTTTAGGTTCATTGTCCAGTTCCTGGTACTCTTGGAGCCACACCAGATACAAGTTTGATTATTGTCTCTATTCCAAAATCATGTGAGTTAGAAAGAGCCACAAGTTGAAATGATGATGCAATAAAAGGAAACCTTCAAATCTCCAAAAGCAGATATATGTAAATGTCAAGTGGTAGCTTGAAAAAAAGTAAGCAAGCAGAATTTGGAAGGAAGACAGAAAGCTGAACAAAAATGAAGAAGGAAGCAGTCAAGGGCAGTTGGCCTTTTGAATTCCTGATAAAGGAGTAAATTTAGGACAGCAAGATTTCAGACTTTGCTGGGGATTACTAGGTAAGAGATGTTTGGAATTAAGGGTTGTTTCATTTTTTAAAAATATATCTTTATTGTTAAAAGTATTAAATATGTCTCCTCTTTCTGCTACTAACCCCTTTTAGCCCCACCCCCACCCCCACCACAGGCCTTCAGCACCCTATTGACTGTGTCCATGGGTTATGCATATAAGCATGCATAGGTGGATTCTCACAAAATGTTTTCCTTTACTAGTTCATTTCCCCTTTTAATCTTTTCATTTTCCACCCTTTTATTCATCTTTCTTCATTTTTTTAAAAATCTTTCTATTGTCTTTCCCTTTAGGAGAGCATGGTTAGACCTCAAAATTATTATGATTAGCAAAATAAGCCAGTCAGAGAAAGACAAATATCATGTGATCTCACTTATATGTAGATTTTAATTAATAAATTAAACTGATGCAAAAAAACAAAAACAAAAAAAAGGACCAGAGGCATGGATACATGGAACAGAGAAACAGATCTCAGAGGGGAGGGAGTAAGAGGGCCTGGAAGAGATTAACCAAACAACACATATGTCCATGAATACAGATAACAATGTGGTATATGGTGAAAGCTGGGGCAGGGTGCAAAAGAGGAAAATTGGGAACACTGTAATAGTGTTAACAATAAAAGGGAGAACAGAGAGAGCAAAGAAAGAACAGAGAAAACAGAGAGACAAAGTAAGAATATAGAAAATGAAAAGAAAAATGAGAACAGAGAGAACAAAAAGAATGGAAAGAGCAGACTAAAAAAAAAAAAAAAAGAACAAAGAAAACAGAACAAAGAAAAAAAACTATTTTAACTCACTTGCTTTCATTCATCATCATCATTTTGCATCATTCCCCCCTTGTCCTAATTTTGTATTATTTCTATCACTACTTTCTACCAAGCCAATTGCATGACCCACTAACTATATTGTTATTATTTATTTTATTCATTACCCCATCTAGTCCCTAATGTCTATAGTAGCTCTTAATAACATGGTTATTTCAATAACACTAACAACATTGAACTTAACCATAATTCCTATATTAATCTGCTTTCATAAGTGTGTTTTCTGGTCTCACACAAGGAATAAATAGTAAATTAACCTGAAAGTTCCTTTTGTTTATGTGCAATTTCACAATGGGGTTTCCTTGAAAAAATAATTAATTAGTTTTATTTCAGAGAGGAAAGGAGAGGGAGAGAAAGATAGAAATATCAAGGCTGAGAGGGACTCATTTATCAGCTGCCTCCCACAAGCCCCCCACTGGGGAGGGGTCAAGCCCACAACCTAGGCATGTGTCCTGATCAGGAATCAAACCATGACCTCCTGGTCAACACTCAACCACTAAACCACACTGGCTGGGCCCATGAAAACTTAATTGAAATGAATTTATTATGTATTAGTTTTTGTTTGTTTGTTTTTTATTGCTGCTTTAACAAATTGCCATAAAGATAACAACTCAATACCAATCTATCCTCTTACAGTTCTTTAAGTCACAAGTTTGATATTGATCTTATCTGGTTAAAATCCAGATATCAGCAGGCTGCATTTGTTCTAGAGGCTCCAGGGGAAAATACATATCTTTGCTCATTAGATTGTTGACAGAAGTCAGTTTTTTGCAGTTGTGGAAATGAGGTTTCTATTTTCTTGCTGGTTCCTAGCTTGAGGTTACTCACATTCCTTTGCACATGGCCCCCTTCCTCATTTTTTTTATTTTGTTGTTGTTGTTAATTCTCATTGGAGGATATTTTTTCCCATTGACCTTTTAGAGGGAATGGTAGCGAGAGGGTGAGGCAGAGAAAGAAACATCAATACAAGGGAAACACATCAACTGGTTGCTTCCTGCAGGTGCCTGATGGAGCCTGCAACTGAAATACATGTCCTTGACTTGAATCTAACCTGCAACTCTTCAGTCTACAGGCTAATGCTCTAACCATTTAGCAAACTGGCTAGAGCCCATCCCTCAATCTTTTAAATCCAGCAATGGTTGTTTGAGTGTTTTTCACACTGCAGATCTATTTTGCCTCTTCTTTCTACTGTTGCTTCTACCACACCTAATGCTCTACGTTAACTTTTCATCTGTATGATCCATGATAGTTTGGTAAAGTTTCTTCAAATATCTCAGGTTTCTCTGCTCTACTTAGTTCATTATTATCAATTTTATTCATGATAATATATGTAAGCATACCCAAAGCCTTACATCGTCATGCTCAGGAGAGTCATGCCATTGTCACTCAGGGTTCCAGAAAGAAGAAAAGGGATTTCAAGAGAAACTGGTGAAAACAACCAAGATAGGATGTATCAAGATAAAGCAATTAATAGGAACAGATTACAACCCCAGGCCTGATGAGGAAGGGATGAATGATGATGCTATTGGAGCCTTGAGTGAGCTGGAGATTATGAGGAGGGGCTGCTTAGCCTGAGTTATAGTTACAGTCAAATACAGCTATCTGGAACTTTGGTAACTATGCATTCTGGAAGCAGAAAAATAAATATCTCTAGTTCTCTCTCCTCCAGCACTCTTATCTTGCCAAGTTATTCCTCCAGATCCAATAAGAAACTAGAAATAAGGAAGCATAGCAAGGTCAGATACTCTTCTACCCAAAGCATAGATAGAGTGTATGGGACTAGCTATGTATGAGGCTGCTGTACCAATAGTTTAGGACAGGGTTGGAAACTTTCTATAAATGTTTAGATAGTAAATATTTTAGCTTATTTTAGTACAAAATTAGCAACTTTTCTATAAATGCTTAGTAAATATGCAGTCTCTGTTGCAACTGCTCAACTATGCCTTTGTAGGGAGAAAGCATATTTTTATGATACTTAAATAAATATGGATAAGTTCCAAAACTAATTTAATTATAAAATAGAAGGCTGGATAGTGTGGCCCATGGGCCATAGTTTTCTGGCCCCTGATTTATGGAATAGTCATTGGAGTCAGGTGAAAAGTATTAAATCTTTGCTCTACAAATTCATAGCTCAGACTGCTTGTTAACACCAAAGATTTATTCACTCCTACTATAAGCTGTACATGACACTTTCCAACATCCCTCATGCTAGGGAATACACCTCTGTGGCTAAGACCTGGCCAATGAGATGAACAAAATGTATGTGTACAACTTCCAGTTTGTTTTCTTAAAGGGAAATTATGTATCCTCACATCCCCTTTCCTCTTTTCTGCTGTTTAAATTTGGACTCAATAAATGTGATGATAGTGATCCACCTTCGACCATGTAGATAAAAGCAACATCAGAGAGGATAGTAAAACTATAGGGTATAAGCAGCTTGTATTGCTAACACCTATTATAGCCAGTCTGCTGGCTTGTGGGTGGTTATTCTAATTTTATGAAAGTTACATAAAGGTGTATCTTATTTAAGCCACAATTCTTTTCAAGTATTGATTTAGCAGTTAAACCTTTATCATGTGAGTGGTCTCTCAGGCTTGCTTAGCTTTTTCTTCCATAAGAGTATTACTGCTATATAGACTTGCTGTGGAACTTAAGTAACCTTGTCAAGTCAACTGGAGCATAACAGGCTTCAGTGAAGTAAATATATTAAAATTATATTAAAAGCCCATTATTATATTAGGTAATGTGAGAAATACAAATTAAATATTGGATACAACATAACTTAATTTGGACTATAACCCCATTATTATTCATTCTTGTGCCCTTAGAATACTTCATTATACAATATATTATTTAAAAATCATACAGGAGGGTATACAATTAGAGATTAAAATGAAATTCCATATTTTACCAAATAGCCTTGCTTTTTTCATGATGTTGTTCTGGAAAACATGTTATAGAGGAGATTTTCACAGAGCAAATCACACTCCAACAGAGACACAATTGAATGTTTAACCTCTGCCAAGGACTGAAAATAAAATAGGTCATAAATACAAAATGCATATTTATTTTTTAAAATATTGTCCAAGACCAGTAAAGGAATAAAACATCATGGTAAATCAAAGCCTCCTAGATATCAGAAATATAGTCCAAACTCTCAACCTCACAAGTAATACAACAGATCTAGAGAGTTTGATGAGATGAATTTGGATGAGTTTGATGAAACTTTATAAATCTCTGATTGGGTATCATCTTTCTTTTAGAGTAAGAGAACTTGCCCCATAGGCTGATGAGGAAATTATCTTCACTGTTTTGGAGAGAATTTTGAAGTCAGCCATTCCTTTACATTTTCAAATTACTTCTAAGTGCATATTTCCTAAATCTACCAATATACAGTATATTGATATTAGTATTAGAATAGCTTTACTATGTAGTATTTAAATCAACTATAACTTTCTTTAATCATTAGATTAAATGAAATTTCTTTGGTATTTTACCTAATTATACTATGAACAATGCCAGAATCATCTCATTATACCCTTCTTTACCACAACCCTTAGCCAATTCTGATCATGTGAATATTTGCTGTTATCTACAAATTTTCCTTATTTTTAATTCACCTAGCCTTTAGTAATACATATATCTTTAGCTAAAATTTATTGTTTTCCCATTATTCTCCTAGTTTATTTCTATTACTCTTCAGGACTTAGTTCAATTGTCTTCCTCTGGTTCTGTTTTAAAGTAATAGGATAGGTGCCCTTACATGTTTTACTATTGTATAATATAACCCCACACTTCATAATAACTAATTTTTACTTTTCCCACTACTGACATTTATTTGGATGTTCTCAGGTAAGTAGTAGCTGCTCAAACAATGTTCAAAATTAAGTTATAATTAGAAATTAGAGCCTAATTTTTTTCACTTTAAATTTAAATCTACCTTACACCCTATCACATTGTCTTGAGTCCTAGGAAATAAATTTTAATAGATATAATGGCTTCTCAATGGAATCTACATAATTTTTACAAAGATGAATCCAATTTTGTGTGATCATAATTTTATGCTTAAATTTTTTAAAAATAAATTTTATTGATTTTTTACAGAGAGGAAGGGAGAGGGACAGAGAGTTAGAAACATTGATGAGAAAGAAACATTGATCAGTTGTCTCCTTCACACTCCCTATTGGGGATGTGCCCGCAACCAAGGTACATGCTCTTGACCAGAATCAAATCTGGGATCTTTTAGTCAGAAGGACGATGCTCTATCCACTGAGCCAAATCAGTTTTGACTGCTTAAAATTTTTAATGCTTACTATAATCAACAACTACACGTGTCTTAGGCTTATGTAGAAAGTTAGGTAATTATTTTATAGGTTCATGATGAAAATTTGTCATCCTATATTAAAAGGGTAATATGCAAATAGACCAATTGGCAGAACAATCAAAGTGTAATATGCTAATTATATGTTAAGGCTGTTCAACCACTTAGTATGACGTGCACTGACCATCAGGGGGCAGATAATCTGACTGGTAGGTTAGCTTGCTGCTGGGGTTTGGCCAATTGGGACTGAGTGAGATGGGCCAGACATGTCAAAGAGCCCTCCCATGGCCCCTCCCCAGCCCAATTGTGCACTGGTGTGATTCCTCAGCATGGCCTGCATCCTCTTGCAATCCAGGACCCCTTGGTGGATGTCAGAGAGCCGGTTTCAGCCTGATCCCATAGGCCATTCCCCTTGGGAGAGTACCAGACACAGGGCTCATGCCTGGTGATCGCTGTTTCAGGACACAAGCCTCTCCTGATCCAGACTGATTGGGTGCAAGTCTGCAGCAGGCACAGTGGGGCCAGGATAAATGGGAGTGGCAGGTTGGAGCTGCAGGTGGCATTAGGCTGTGGGCTTTGGCCTGATCCCTGCAGGCCACTCAGAGGGACCCCACCCATGTTCAAATTCATGCACCAGGCCTCTGGTGTATAAAAAAAAATGTTGTTTAATAAGTTAGGGCTATAATAATAGGTACTCAACATATGTGATACTTTAAACCACATGTGTCAAACACAAGGCCCGCGGGCCAAATCCAGCCTGCCAGGCCTTGCAATGTGGCCCGCACTGCGCTGTCATCACTGCACTCCGCTGTCAGTTTATGACATTGTCAGTTTATGACTGTTCAGTAAACCATTCGGCCCGCGATTTAGGCTGGATTTTAGATTTTGGCCCCTTCTCTGATTGAGTTCGACACCCCTACTTAAACTATAAAAAAGGAAGGAAGGTGAAAAGTGAGAGGTAACCAAGTCTATTACAATATACTTGCTCTGAGAAATGTATAAATTATCATGGTAAACACAGTTCCACTATATTTTCAGTCAGTTAATTAATATGCAAGTACTAATGGTTTTTCCCTGGAGCCAGGGTCAGGTTTGGGATTGCAGCATATTTGTCAATATGGCTAACACAGTTTAAGTAAAGCAATGAGAAGGAAAACAATAGCCCTGATCAGTGTGGGTCAGTAGGTTGGACGTCATTCCATGCATCCAAAGATTGCCAGTTGGACTTCAGGTCAGGGGACATGCCTGGGATCCTGGCTCCATTGCTGGTGGGAGGCATGCAGGAGGCGGTGATTCCTTTGTTTCACTCTCACATAGATGTTTTTTTCTCTCTCTCTCCCTCTTCCTTCCTCTCTCTGTAAAAAAAATCAATAAAATATCTTCTTTAAAAACAAAACAAAACAAATATCAGTGTAATCCTCCCTTTATCTTTAGGTATTTCATAAATTCTATAACTTTAAACAATCACGTAGATTTAGATTTTGTAAGAGCCATAAAAAGTATACAGTCATATATTTAATCCCAGAAATGGTGGATTGTGCTTTTACCCTGTCCAAAAGAAAATCCAGGAGACTTTTATTCTGAATACTAACTTTCAGACACATTCCAGCTGATGACATTTAGTATCAAAGAAAATAGCACACAGGGAAAGCAATTCATTTGAAATCACTGTGGTGATAAGATAGATGATTTATTAAACTGCATTTAATCCCTATTTAGTGAGCTCCTAATACCACTTACTAGCACCTTGCCTGATGTAAAGATTAAGAGAGCAAGTAATGTAATCTCCTGCTTCAGTGAACTTGGCAGTACAATTGTTTGAAGCATGATGCTATAGCAGTGAACTGGCATAGGTTCAAATTCAGGCTGCATATTCTATTATGTTCCATGTTTCAAGTGACCCATTAAAGCTATTCTATCAAAAAAATTTGCTGTTGGTCATAAGGTGACATCTAAGTTAGAGTACATTTGGTTCAGTTTAACAGATGTCATGATCAATAGAATGGAAGAGAGAAAATATTCATATCTAAATAAGAGACTGGCTCCTTATTAAGCTTGGCACATGGTAATCCAAAAATTAATCACGTTTTTCTAGACATGGTTAAAATTCACTCTGCCATTGGGTTAATCTAATACATTAAAGTGGATATTGGGAGGGGTGATGGGAGACTGGATGTCTAGCTTATAGATGCTTTGACTCAGTGATTTAGAGAAGTGTATTTACTCTCTTTGAATTTGAGCTTATTTACTTGCAAAATAAAAAGGGATTTGCTATATGAACTCCCATCTCTCTCCTGTTTAAAAAAATCCGTAAACGTTGAGATTCCCCATACTATTTTATTTATCAATGTCCTTTCTGTTAACAAATTGATAAATTATTTGCAACCTTTGTTAATGTAACATAACTGGAGGCCCAGTACACATGTGAGGTCTGGCCATCCGGTCCTGATTAGGGCCAATCAGGGCCAGCCAGGCCAGCTTGGGGGAGGGGCCATGGGCAATTGGCTGGTGAGCCCCACCCCAAATGGGGTGGTGGAGCTGATTGGGTGTGGAGCTGACTGGGGGAAGGGGCCATGGGCCGATCAGGATAGTGGGTGCTCATCAGGAGTGGAGCCTGGCAAAGGGAGGGGCGGCAGGCAATTGCCTGGCTTGCCCTGCCCCTGATTGGGGTAGTGGGGGGGGGGGGGGCGGGATCTGGGGTGTGGCCAGGTGGTGGAAGAGGCTGCAGGAGGTTGGCTGGCCATCCCTGTTCCCTATTGTGGAGCTAGCTGGGAGGAGGGGCTGGGGGCCAATCAGGGTAGTGGGGGCGCATCAGAGGTGGGGATGGCCAGGGGTAAGGGCTGCGGGGGTGGGGAGGGGGAAGAAGGGAGAGGAGGTTGGCTGGCCAGCTCCACCCCTTGATTGTGCAGGTTCACTGGCTGAAATGGGCATCATAGGAACTGGTAGTTCTGGTCATTATGGCGTTCCAGCAGCTGGCTTTTTATATACACAGATAGTCTTTTTCATGCTTATAAAATTTCAGAATATAGATGAGGCAGTCTGAGGGTGGTCTTTGAATACTTCCCATTGAGTAAGATGAAAAAATAGAGGCTGTTTCAAAAAGGTGATGGGAATGCAGAGAATATATATTTTGAATGTCTTGACTCACCAAAAATACAATAAACAAGTAGAGGTCAGGCATTTACTCTCTTTTCTTCTCCATAGTGATGAGAACACTAACAGACATAATCAAATCTTGATAGAGTGTGAGTTATTTCATAACATTAAGAACTATTAAAGATCACCCTGACAAAGAAACAGAGGTTAAACCCTTAATAAAATAAAATTCCTTCCTTTTTTTTTTTTTTTTAACTGATATCTTCTGCCTGTCTCTAGTGCCAGGAGACTGTTACAATATAAATTGTCTTCACATAACAGTTGGAAATACTTTCACCATAACATTCAATATACTTTAGTGTGTGTGTGTGTGTGTGTGTGTGTGTGTGTGTGTTTTAACATAAATGGACATTTATTTTGAATAAATAGTGTATCACAATTAAAAATCTGAATTGAACAAGGTGAAAAGATTAAGAAGTACAAATTGCCAGTTATAAAGATAATCACGGGGATGTAAAGTGCAGCATAGAAAAGAAAATATAGTCAATAATATATATATATATATATATATATATA
The DNA here is from genome assembly GCF_964339955.1 of Pipistrellus hanaki. Taxonomy (NCBI): domain Eukaryota; kingdom Metazoa; phylum Chordata; class Mammalia; order Chiroptera; family Vespertilionidae; genus Pipistrellus; species Pipistrellus hanaki. The sequence continues at coordinate 70,118,821 of NC_140504.1, read as the reverse complement.
TATATATATATATATATATATATGTAAGCCTAAGCGACCAATTGAACAACCAGAATGACAGGTCACTATGATGCACACTGACCACCAGGGGGCAAATATTCAATGCAAGAGCTGCCCCCTGGTGGTCAGTGCTTTCCCACAGTGGAAGCACCCATACCAGGGGCCCACGAGCCCAGTGGCAGCCCCTCACTCCCTCAGTAGTCCTGCAAATCCAATCTCCAGAGAATGGGCCAGATACCAATGGACCAACATCGCCGGCATGATCCCTACAGTGCCTCTGGCCTCCTGGAACTCAGCCTAGGGCACCATGGCCATTTCCTCTCCCTAGATGCTCTGCAAGGAAGAAAAAATATAAGAGTGGCCACCAGGTCGCTTCCAACAACCAACACAAATGTCAGCGGGACTGATCTGGATCCCAGGCTGCAAGGGCATCCCACCTTCTGCCTACAGGGCCAGTCGCATCCTGGTCTACCCCTTTAGGCCCCACCTGTGCACAAATTTGTGCATTGGGCCTCTGGTATTGTAATAATTATGTGTGGTGTTAGGTGGATACTAGGCTTATTGGAGTGATCATTTCACAAGGAATATAAATTTGAATCACTATGTTACACCCATGAAACTAATATACTGTGTGTCAACTGTAATTAAGAAATAAATTTTTAAAAATCTGAATTGATAAAACAAAACAAAACACCTAACTATAAACCTCCCCAAAAACCACAATTGAACTGGTTATCTAAATTGACCTGAGATCAACCAAAGGACTTGTATGCATGCATATAAGCATAACCAATGGACACAAAACTTTGGGGAGGGAGGGCATGTATGGGGGGGAATTGGTAAGATATGTACATGTATAATACCTTAATAAAAAAAATGAGGGGGAAAATAATAAATTGACCTGGTCATTTTGTGTCTGGCCAAAAATGAAGAACAGTATATATCTCCCTGAGGAGATGAATGTAAATAAATCTGATACAATGACTAGGATACATTTCTCAAAGGGTGGTCCACAAACTATGGGCATTAGCCTTGCTTTGACAAGAGAAGGGATTAGGAATGCAGATTTTGGATTTCCATTCTGGACCTCAAAATTCTTATTAGAGAGCTTGGCATATTTCACAAGTTCCCTAGGTAATTCTGCTGTACCCTGAAGTTTGAGGACATCTAGCCTTAAATGCTTAAAAGTTTAAATGCTTTCTCTAAGGTCCTAGAGAAAGGTAGTTATCTGGAAATTTTGTTTGTTGATATTTTTAAATGTATCTTTATTATTGAAAGTATTACAGATGTCCACTTTGTTTCCCCCTCCCCAATATGTTTTAAAATCAATTTTTAAAGAATGAATATGAGTAACAAATCTAAGTCATATCTAGCATCATCAATTATTTTGTTTGTGGGAACTTGGATGGTAGAGGTCATCTGGAACAGATGCTATCTTAACTTAGAAATTTTAAAATATCATATAACCAGAAAATGAGATTGTTGCTTCATCTCCACAAGTATTTCTGGTCATGATGTCTAAAGAGTAAAACCCTAGCATGTGATCACCTTGTGGATGCAAGAAGCTAGTGTGGAAGCTGCGTTCAGAGCAGCAATACAATTTAGCAACAGAAGCAACGCAGAGTAAGGCTGTATGTCATTATCTTCTTCTTATGTGTACCTTACAGTCAAGATAAGATATAGAATTAAAAAAAAAAACACCCTGCTTATTTCCACAAAACTGTGGATTTCAAGCTCAATTTTCAGTAAAATATGTGTCAATTGGAAAGGAAGTTCAACATACAATGGGAAAGCATTGTACAGCTGTCAAATGCAGATTTGTTTTATTCCACGTGACCCCTTTGCTCCTGAACTTGCCAATCCACATGATTCCATGATTAAATTTCATAAAGAGTTCAATTTAAATACTACATTAATGCAACATTAAGGTTGACATTTTAATCATTAATAATTCTAAGCCAAATAATTCAGAGTTACCTTTCACAGCCACTGTCGCTAAGGCAAATTTATACCTCACTGATTTTGCTAATAAATTCAGCTCCAAAATTGAATATATGCACACAAACCAAAACAGTTTTTCTTCCCAAGAAGCATGTAATTACCAGGACTTTAAAAATATAGTACAAAGCAAAAGAATAATTTCACAATTATTAAGCTCATTTGATGAACATAGATAAATCCAAAAAGCAGATTTATGGGGACCTGGTTTTATTTCTTAAATTTAACATATGATTAATAATATTTTCTTTATTTTATTATGGCAAAAGTACTTAGCTACAGTGACAGAGGTTAGCATCTCATGTTTTGTTTAATTTACTTTTGACTGGGTAGGGTAGTAAAATACATGTTTTTATATAAAAATAGAGATAGTTTGTACATGTTAATCACTGTACTTTGAAAGCACTAGCTATAGAATAATGAGGCTACAGAATGATTCATATATTAGTTCTCTCTATTTAGTCATGAAGTGACTTTCAAGTTATTTAAAGCAAATTATTTTTAGTCATTTTATTGAATGTATAGGTTGCCTAACCATAAACTATTTTCCTCATAGTTCTACCTAAATAATCTGTTTTTCTTTGCATTCTTATTCCTCTCTCAATTGGCCTATATTCTTTAGACCACATGTGTCAAACACAAGGCCCGCGGGCCAAATCCAGCCTGCCAGGCCTTGCAATGTGGCCCGCACTGCGCTGTCATCACTGCACTCCGCTGTCAGTTTATGACATTGTCAGTTTATGACTGTTCAGTAAACCATTCGGCCCGCGATTTAGGCTGGATTTTAGATTTTGGCCCCTTCTCTGATTGAGTTCGACACCCCTACTTTAGACTCATGCTATGTTATAGAGTAGCCACTAGCTACATGTGCCTATTTGAATGTAAATTAATGAAAATTAAATAATGATATAAGGTATATGTCATGTGCCCAATAGCTACATGTGGCTAATAGCATATTTACAGGACAAAACGCATTGCCATCACTATAAAAAGTTCTACTGACAATGCTGTATTTAGATATTGGTGGTAGCTCCAAGGGGAAAAACACTAGGTTGAATTAAATACATACACACATATATATATGATCGATAGATAGATAGATAGATAGATATTGCTGGCAGCTCATATATATCCCATTAATACCAATGTCAAGGTGAATTTTGTAATTCTTGAGAGAAATGCTAGAAAAGTAAAACTAAGTCCTTGACAATATCATTGAGCCTTCTGAATCAAGAAGCCCTGAAGCTATCCAACCTCTGTAGTTTCCAGATAGATGACTCAATTCCTAATAATTCAGGTTTGAATTTTGATTTTTTAAAATTTAATTCTTTGAGATGACATTGGTTAATAAGATTATAGAAGTCTCAAGTATATAGTTCTAGATATTGCATTGTGTGTCCACTACCAAAGTCAAATCTCCTTCCATCACCATATATCTGACCTGCTTTACCTTTATTTCCTTCTCATGACCCTTCCACCTGGTAACCACCAAATTTGTCTGTTTCTGTAAGCTTTTATTTTATTTTACTTTTATGTTTATTTGTTGCTTTCAGTTTTATGATTTTTAAAATTACTTATTACATTACACATCTTAGTAGTACAATCTACTTATATTTATTTAGTACCTAATTTTATTATCATTGTTGTAAGTAGTGATGAAAATTATAAATGTAAAATAGGCATAGATATACCCTCAAAATTTTCCCTTTATCTTCAGAAGAAAGGTATATTACATAGATATTAAATCTATATAATAAGCTATGAGTATACTTAAAATACATAAAGAAGAGAGGTCACTGAGGGCTAGAGTGTTCATGAATATCTAAAAATGGAAGTGGGACTTGATCAGCCTTGAAGGATGGCATGGGTTGCCAGAGAGCAGAAAACTCATTTTAATCTACTCTCAGTTAGCAGTTCTGGCTAATAATAAAATGACCTGTGTTAGACTCCACTAACAAAATGCATTAATTCCACAACTCACTATCAGTTCAAATTTCAAAAATATGAAACATATTATATTATTTTCACTTTCATATTAAAAGTGAAATTGTCATTAAACATTAAAATAGAAAGAGAATAAAGGTTTAGAAGAAAAAAATATTTTTTAAATTTTATTTTACTGTCATAAATCCTAGTGTAGGCTGACAAGCATGCAATGTAATAACAGCAGTAATAACACTAACAATAATGCCACTACTACTAAAAATAGTACATACAAACATTTTTAAATAGTTCTCAATGCATAACCAGGTTTATTTAATAATGAAAACATCTACACTGAAATATTATAGAAAAGGAGACCAAAACTCAGAGTTTAGTAACTTGCCAGGGACTACACCACCAGTACCGGTAAGTGATGGAGTTAGTTTTAACCCATAACTGTCTGCTCTTAAAGACAACATATTGAACTATGGTGCTATAAAATGCAGATATATCATTCATTTGTTCTGATGGTTAAAATGCACATATTAATGAAAAATAATGTTATTAGTAAAACTTCAAAATGTGGTATTTATAACTTTGGTTTCTATTAAACATATGCTTGAGCAAAGATGATTTTATTGGTACTTCTCAGAAATGCAACTTCAAAAATTTATATTTTGGATTCCTAAAAGCTTCCCTGGTACTTTTACCTATCTTCCTATTGTAGACAGAGTCTAAATTAACAGCCTCAATGATCCTGGCTTCCTGTCTTAGCTTCCCTATCAATTTGCTTCTAATTAACATTACACCAAAGGTGATTAAATATCACTCCTATGATCAGGTTATAAGAGTTGTCATTTCTGTCTTGTTGAATTTTTTTCTTTTTTGTTGGCTTTGATGAAGCAGCTGCCCTATGAAGAGGCCATTTATTGAGAAACTGAGGGGGTTTCCAGTCAACAAGGGGCAAGATACTGGGGCCCTCAGCTCAACAATATGCAAGGAATGGAATCCTGCCAACAACCACATCAATTTGAATGCAGATTCTTGAATCTTCAAATGAAGTATCAGCCCTAAGTGGTACTTTGATTGCAGTCTTATGACAGACATTGAAGTAGAGGATCCCCTTGAGTCATGCCTAAATTCCTGGCCCACAGAAACTGAGAGATGATATATGTGTGTGTTGCTTTAAGCCGCTAAGTCTGTGTTTATTTGTTATTTAATAATAGATAACTAGTACCATCATCATATTTGATTATTAGAAAATCCGGTGAGATAAGTCAAGAGATGGTTTCATTTCTAATTAAAAAAAGAGAAAAACAAGTCAGAGAAGTGATATTAATTGTCCAAGATGTCAAAGACAAGGATATGATTGAATCCAGAGCCATTTTTAATATTTTTTACTACTCTTGTCAATTAAGCAAGGCTTGTACCACACTTTAATGTTTAGAAAATAGGAAGGTACATTTCATCTAAGGTGGAAAACATACTTCATTTGTATGATGTAAATATAAATTCAAATGGTTTGATTTAAATATCTGATTTTGACTTTAAATTTTTTCATCATAGTCATTTATTTCAATGTCCAATATCAGTGTTAAGACATCCACATAAACACAGCTGCAGAATTTAAATATGGGTTATCAGATATTCCTGACTCCTCTCAATGTTTTTTTTCTACCTCAACACCTCAGGCAGCTAGCTATCTTATGTAATAATAGACAAACATGTAAATTTGATAGGACCTCCACAATGCCCACAGCCAATCAGGAGTGAGTATGCAAATCAACCAGACAAAGATGGTGGATTGATTTGCATATGCGGGTGCTGAGTGGCTGGGAGGGGTGGGATGCCTGCTATGAGAGGAAGGGTGATGGAGGGAGCTACAGGAGCAGTTCTCCAGCCAGGAGCCAGGACTTCCAGGCTCCCTGGTGGCTGGGAGTGAAGCCAGGGAAAGAAAAGCCTATTCTTACATGAATATCATGCAAAGGGCCTCTAGTCCTCATTATAATGGATGCAAGCCCATTATTAAAAAAAATAAAAAAAAATCAGATCATGAATTAACCCAAAATGGATGACATATTTGTTTGGTTATAAATAGAAAACCAAGGCTGATTATTTCATGTATATTTTATTTTAGGAAATAGGCTCTAGCTAAGTGATAGGGGGAGAAAAATATCTTTTTCCTAGTAAAGCAAAACTGGGTAATTCCCACTATGTACTGGTAACATATCCTTGCAATCTAGCTTATCTAACTTAGCCTTTGATTAGATCAAGTGCTAGATAGCTACCTGGATAATTTGCTTTCTGATGGTATTGGGGCATCATGCTATAACTTTGGTGGTCAAACAATGTATTAGATGCATTTTGGAAACTCACTTTTTTTGCTGATTATTAGCATTGGTATTTAATATAGCACATGATACTATATGTAAAGCACAATTGAGAAAAATCTTGGCAATTATCAGATAGATATATATTTTTTAGATTTTTAATTTTGCAGATTAATTTGTATCCATTGTCAATGGGGTGGTCAAAAGCTAATGACTGCAATTTGAACTTGGAAATCATCCTACTGGAGCCTTGTGTTATCAGGTTCTCCTGCAAAGGGGGGCTATGACTCTCATGTATCCATCCTTACTTTTACAGAGGGCAGGGGCACAAGGCTCTTTGAAGTTTTAGTGCAACCAGAAGCAACCTATAACTTTATTTCAAATATATATATATATATATATATATATATATATATATATATATATGGAGAGAGAGAGAGAGAGAGAGAGAGAGAGAGAGAGAGAGAGAGGGAGAGGGAGAGTCTGTTATAGTGAAGACTCTGTCGAATTCATATCGGTTCTAGACAGTTTGTGAGGACAATCATTAATACCAGTTAAAATGGATGCTTTGACATCATATAACTTACCTGTATAACTTGAGTAATAAATATGATTATTCAGATGGACAACAATACAATTAACACTCAGTTTTTTCCCCTAACTAAAATCTTAATCTTAGCAAAGGAATACATGAGTTCTCTTCTTCATATATTGTATACTAGTACAAACTTGTGCTTTCCATTTTAACAATATGACAAAATAATATATTTATATAGTTTGTTTTTGTTTGTTTAAGAAGAGCTGAGTCAAATAGAAGCCCCATTTTTAATTTTTTTGAGGAAATCCCATACTGTTTTCCACAGTGTCTGCACCAGTCTGCATTCCCACCAGCAGTTCATGAGGGTTTCTTTTTAAAGAGTGGATTAAAAAACTGTGGTACATCTACCACAATGGAATACTACGTTACTATTAGTATAAACAAGAAGGAACTTTTACTATTTGCAATAGCTTGGATAGACCTGGAAAGCATTATGCTAAGCGAAATAAGCCAGTCAGAGAAAGATAAATATCACAGGATCTCACTAAGATGTGGGATATAATGAACATAAACTGATGAACAAAAATAGATCCAGAGACAAAGAAATACCAAACAGACAGTCTAACCTCAGAGGAAAGGGTCTGGAGCAGGTAAGAGATCAACCAAAAGGACTTGCATGCATGCATATTAGCATAACCAATAAACACAGACCTTGGGGTGGTGGGGCATTCCTGAGGGGTGGGAGTGGTCAAGGAGGAACTGATGGGGGAGAAAGGAAACATAGGTAGTAATTTAAACAATAAAAAAAGGAAAAGATAAAGAAGAGCTGAATAATTATGGTACCTTTTATTTCCCACTAATACCTATTCAGTGCTCTTACATGGCTTTTGAAATGCATTCACTAGATTCTACTTTCTTAAGGCCAATATTATATCACAATATCTCAATATTTTATATTGGAGCAGAAAAGGCAGAAAAGCAGTATAATAATAGAGTTTTTCATAAAATTGAATAATATAAATGAAAAGGAAGTGAATTGTCACAATTATTTTTAGAAATATTACAATGAAAAGTAATAAAATAATAAAGTGTCTATTTCAGGAAAGGCAAATAGAGTTGTAGTTTTGAACTGATTCTATGAGATAAAATAACATTGTAGAGTTTATATCAGTGTACTAAGATACAAAGTTATAGCTACAAAAATATAACAAGGGAGCAAATTTGCAACTTTCTGATTAGAGCAATCAATCTAAAGTCACAAACTCCATTATTAATCTTTTTTGTTAATGAAACTAAGCAAGTAATTTTGAAATGCAAGGTTCATGTATGAGCTATTTTACATTGATATTCATATATAGTTCAAGTTAATGTACACTGAGTGGCCAGATTATCATGATCCCTGAACGCATAATAGTCTGGCCACTCAGTGTATATCCCATATAATAAAATGCTAATATGCAAATTGTTCCCTTGACCAGGAGTTCAGCCAGCAGGCAGGCCTGCCAATTGCCCATGTCCCCTCCCTCTGGCCAGGCTGGCTGGACCCCACCCATGCACACAAATTCATACACCAGGCCTCTAACACACACACTGAGTGGCCAGATTATTATGCACTCAGAGATCATAATAATCTGGTCATTCAGTATATATATATATATATATATATATATATATATATATATATATATATATATATATATTTAAATTTATAACACTTTACAGAGATGATTTCATTGGCTAAGTCCCCAATTAAGTATGTTCAATCAATTTAATTAACTCTTTGCCCCATAAATATTTGGACACGGAGCTATTGATTTCCTCTTCCTCATCACTGTGAATTATATTTGTTCTGTGTTAAGGACCTGTTAGATAAGTACCAGAAATTTCATTTTCAAAATTATTTGGATTCATTAAGATTAAAAAATATTGCAATGCATCTCAACTGGTTAGTTTGGTGGTAGTCATTTTGCTAAGCAAGTTTTTAATTCAGTAATTTTATATTTTCTGAGATGGAGTTACTCACTATTATGCTCCTATTCTGAGTGCCTATTAGTGTTTAGGAATTTAGTACACAGTGAGGTTACTGGCTCCAATCTATATGTAAGCAGAGAGTATATGATAAGTAAATGAAATGCACAGACAGGTTTCTCATATATAATTTTGACAATAATATCTTAGACTAATAATTTAATTATACTGGAAAACTAAAAGCATTGAAAAAGCATATAATATGATTATAATTTTCCTCTTCATTACCAATTAAAATTATGTTATTTTCTTCCTCTGTGACTTATAAACAGTAGACAAAATCTTTTGGGATGAAATAGCATAAAATAATAAAAGCCTTTCCTGAATATAACAGCATTTGGGATGAATTGGCCTGATTTAGCCTCCTTCTAGTCCTAATGAATAACTGAGGCAGTAGTCTCCAGTAGTTTGAATTTTAAAAAAATGGTGAAAATTTTTGTTTGCAGAAAAATTATTTTCTCATGTAATTTTGATTAAGTAAAAATGTTCTTTTACCCTCATTTCCCCATTAGCTCATATTGTATTTTTAGATCATTTCAAGAGGAATAGAGCCCATGAATCCAGGCTAGATTTTTTTCAAGTGAACAAAACCGAACTGGACCAAAGACTGCTCATTGTGAAGCTTGTAAATATCCCTTCACTTCCCACATAGTTGAATTGCTTTCAAGTCGTTTGGCAAGAGTTCTATATATACATGTATTAATTCCATATATGTATTTCTAAATATGTCTATAGCAGGAAAGACATCATTATAAAAAGTTTTTGGATTAAAGAAATAATAAGGGCCCTAGCCGGTTTGACTCTGTGGATATAGCGCCAGCCTGTGGACTGAAGGGTCCCAGGTTCAATTCCAGTCAAGAGTATGTACCTTGGTTGCAGGCACATCCCCAGTGGGGGTTGTGCAGGAGGTGCTGATGGATGTTTCTCTTTCATCGATGTTTCTGATTCTCTATCCCTCACCCTTCCTCTCTGTAAAAAATCAATTAAAAAAATATATATATATATACATATATTTAAAAACAAAATAAGAAGGTATCAGGCTTCTTATGTGACAATCTCCTATATATCACAGCTTTGGGAATTCACAAAGAGGCATTATTGGAGAAGTGTTAGGTATTAAAACAGCTTCATTATGTGACCAAGAGTTATTCAATTCTTCCCTTTAAGTGAAGTGAAGGGATGTTGATAGAATCTAAAATAAGGTTCTCACCCTGACTGATTTAGTGTGTGACTTGAAGGCTGCCATAGATTTGTTCAGTGGACCTTGATGGATGTTTCCAATCATTGTTTTTTTCTAGCTGTATCAAGGCCAAGGTCCACCAGATGTCAGTACAATATAAATAATCCAGATTCTTTTACTTAAAGCCAAATATAGAAAACAAAAAATGGTCATAAAACATAGCCATTTCTTTGAATCTTAAAAGATTTGCCTATACCAAATAGGATATATTAAATAATTGGTCAATATAGTCTGCAATATGGTTTTTTATAATTATTGTTCCCTAATAGCTTTCTCTGTTATTATTAATGTAAGATGATGAAGCTGATTTTGCATTTCTCCTTCCTCTCTCATTATCATTCAGTTGTAGTAGTAATTTGTCAGATGACTTTTTTTATATTCACTGATAGTTTTATGTATTTACATTTCCCCTTTGTATTTTTCTCTTGATTATTTATTCCTGTCTATAAAAAAGTCAAATCATAATAAAAGCGTATTCCCTGACATGTTTCTTAACTTTATCACAGTTAAGCTATATATTATTGTGTTTAACTCCTGCTGGCGATAACTTGAACTCCTGGCTATTTAGATATTCTAAAAACATTTTCCCCAGATATTTTTAAATTATAATTTTAGTTGATGAAAAAGTTGCTAGTACACACACACACACACACACACACACACACACACACAATACCTAATAAAGAAAAATGAGATTCAGTAAGAATGAGAAAGAAAAATGCATAACCAAGACCATTTTTACCTCCATTTGCTTATGTGTTCTTTGTGTGGAAGGCCATAGGGAGGGTTTGTGTCAACTCCTCAGCATCAAAGGAGCTCTCCTCTCTGACTTGATTTCTTTCTTTCCAGTTGGATGCCACTTAACACAATGTTTACTTCACCTTCGGATAAGATATCTATGTCTAATATACCTAATGTGACTATTGCAAAAATATATATAGTGACAAAGTATGACACAGTAATATGAGAAGCAGACAAAGTCATTCATCCCTTTATTCTTGCAACCCTTTAGGATAAGATTTTGCTTTTAGTTGCAATTGCAAAAGGAATTTTTTTTTCATTTCTTTTTCCAAATTTTTGTTGTTAGTTTAGCAGTGGTACTCAACCTTTTTAATGCCACGACCCTTTAATACAGTTCCTCATGTTATGGTGACCCCCAACCATAAAATTATTTTTGTTGCTACTTCATAACTATAATTTTGCTACTGTTAATGAATCATAATGTAAATATCTGTGTTTTTCAATTGTCTTAGGTGACCCTGCTAGTGGTTTTCAACCTGTGGGTCGCAACCCACAAGTTGAGAACTGCTGCTGTTTTAGCTACTGGTTTAGAGGAAGATGGTAAAATTTTGCACATTGATTTTGTATCCTGCAACTCGACTGTATTTGTTTATTGTTTCAAATTGATTTTTGGTGGAGTCTTTAGGGTTTTTTGTTGGTTTTATTTTATTTTTTTTCAATTGCAACCCCAAAATAAAATACTTAGGAATAAATCTAACAAATAATGTGAAATACCTATATATTGAAAATTACAAAGCATTATTAAAGGATATTGAAAAGACACAACAAAATAAAAAAAAATAGCCTGTGTTCATGGACTGGAAGAATCAACATAGTTAAAATAGCCATATTACCCAGAGTAATATACAGACTTAATACAATCCCCATCAAATTCCCAATGTCATTTTTTAAAGAAATAAAATGGGAAATCATCACATTTATATGGAACCACATAGACCCTTTCTCAGCAATCCTGAGAAAAAGGATGAAGCTGGAGGTACCTTACTTCAAATTACATTACAGAGCTATGATAATCCAAACAGCATGGTATTAGCAGAGAAACAGATACACAGATCAGTGGAACAGAATAGAGAGCCCAACTATCAAATCACATGTATATGGACAGAAAATTTTCAACAAAGGAGCCAGAAACACAGATAAAGATAATCTCTTCAATAAATGGTGTTGGGAAAACTGGAAAGCCACATGCAAATTGAATGAAATTGAATTATAGTTTTGTCCCCATGTACAAAAAATAATTCAAAATGGATCAAAGATTTAAATAAAAGATTTTGCTAACTTGAGAATTATGTCATAGGCAGGATCTTCTGTTACTACTTCATCCTTGCTCTTTCAACAAAAGCCACTACTCAATTCCTTTAAGGAAATGGCTTTTGTCTAATATTTTGGTAATTGTTTTCTTCAAGCCTTTGAGTATACTCAATCTATTTTTATATATCTTTTCACACAAAATATCTGTTTATTCTTTTGTTCAAATAAGTAGAGTCCCTGTTTCTTTGTGTTATAGTTTGTGCATTTCAAGAGTTTATAATCTAATTCATGGTATGCAAACTGCGGCTCATGAGCCACATGTGGCTCTTTGGCCCCTTGAGTGTTGCTCTTCCACAAAATACCATAGCCTTGGTGAGTCTATTTTGAAGAAGTGGTGTTAGAAGAAGTTTAAGTTTAAAGAATTTGGCTCACAAAAGAAATTTTGATATTTGGTTCTGTTGACTAATGAGTTTGCAGACCACTAATCTAGTCAAAGGGACTAGTCATATGAAGAAAGAAGTAAAAGAACATCCAGGAGCTGTTGGGACATAATTCTTTATGGGAAACAGTAAACTTGAAGAACATAAGTGGCTCAGATCTACTTAAGAAGACCAGTTAAGTTGGGCAGATTCCAACAAGGGCAAGAAAACTTAGAGCTCAGGCTCCTGAGAAATGGGGATCTGGATCTTATCAGTAAAATTGGCCAAATTGACCAAAGTGATGCCAAATGTAAAGAAGAACCTCAAAATTATAAAGAAAATGTTAGTAAATAAAATGTATTAATCTACAGGGAAAAATAATATAGATCTTGTTTTTAAAACATATCACATTTGTTTAAAGCAGAAAAATTATGTAATTTTAAAAATAAATTTTCACAATACATTTTGACATGATTTGACACTTATGACTTAAAAATTGATAACAAATAAAAGTTGATGGGAATTTCCTTAACTTAAAGAAAGGCAAAAACAAACAAACTTCCACAGAAGAGCTTCACATCCTTCCTCAAAGGTAAAAAAAAAAAAAGAGAAAAGGATACCTGGAATACCATGATGCCAGTTTCAAATCTGTACTGGAGATTTATTTCTATATGATTTTGACAGAAAGTATTCCGATTAGTCTTCTTCCCACCACCGCCTGCTATGTCACTTTCCCACCTTCAACACTTGCTCAATGGGTCACCATCATCTGGTTTCTTAACTCCATTGGCTGCACTGCTTTTCCCTGGATTAAGCTTTTGCCTGCTGTGACAGGAGTTCATTCCTAGGATTAAATTGGCTGGATCCATAGAAGTTCTAGCTCCCACTACTATGTTGGGATTCGTATGAAATATCAGAATGAGGGTAGAGAATCTAGCTTCCCCCAAGGCTTCCTGTAAATGTCTGGTAACACAGCAGTTTGGAAGAGTTAATGCCCTGTGGGGTATCATGACAAACACTTGGAGATGACAGATTAATGCTGCTCCCTTCCTCCTGTGGAGAGGGTGCTCTAAGACCTGGCACTTACCTATAGTTTCTCATAATTAAAATTTGAATTTAATTTAATTTCACTTTCTCCATAACCATTTATCCCTTCTATACCCTCCTGTCATAGGAGTCGGTCTGATGTTTCCTTTGTTTGTTTGTTTTTGTTGTTTCAATATTGTTAAGAGATAGGGTATATACTCTCTTATAATTACTTTCCTTCCTTTCTTGGAAGAAAATCACTTTTTTTTTCACTTTCAGGATTGCATTTCTCTTAAAATAAACCATCAGCCTAAATTTTTTGCCTCTATTTCTGCTTTCTAGAATAGTGTAACTAACAAATTTCTTGTCAATATAATGGAATAGGAAAAAAATTAAAAGGGACATAATTAAAAAAATAGAAATCAGACAGCCATCCAATTCTGACATAACTGTCTACATAAATAACCTAAAAGATCTGCAGATTTAGTATAAAATTTGGGGGGAAAAAGTTTAGTGATGACTTTCAGGTAAATGCAATATATCAAATGGTTGTTAGTAATAAAATGAATACATTTTTATATATAGAGTAGAATACTCTATGACATTTTACATGATTAAACTGTTGTCTTAAGTGTTTATAGACATCAAAATTCAAAATTGTCTGAAAAAATCAATTTATAGAAAAAAGGTTGAAGTATATTTCCATTTGAATAATTTTCAAAAATGCAAAAATATACATACCTATTAACTTATTTAAACAGGTGTGTGTGTGTATGTGTGTGTGTGTGTTAATATAATGAACAAAAACAAGGAAAAGGTCGTGAGGCGAGTGTTACTTTTTGGGGCATGAGGGAAATGGATAGGATGAGGATAGTTTGCTATGGAGTTTCCAAGAAAATAATAACATTCTCTTAAAGTAAGTAGTGAGTGCAAAGAAGTCCATTTTATTCTCATCATAATTCTCTTCCATCTAAATCAAATGGATTTCCCAATATGATTTTGTCTGAAAAACTTCCATGTACAGTCATTACGTATAATATATTCCACATTAAAATAGTCACTCTCTTTAGAATTTCTTTAAAAAAAATCTAAATTATACCAATCTATTTTCTAGATATACTGAGTTACATTTTGAATAAGGAGGAGGAAATTGTAGTTCAGAAATCTATTTCAGTAAGCTTTAAAGGTAAATTCTGTTGCTCAGGTAGTTGTAGGAAGCACCAAGCAAAAAATAACAGAGCAATTTCACCTTTAGGTACAGTTTGATCTGATAAGCCAGCCTAGAGAATTGAGCACTTTATTGAATTTTCCTTTCCCCCCCTTCAGTGAAAATGTGTTTTAAATCAAAATATTAACTTGATAACTTTTAGAACACAACTCATACATCCACCTGAAGCTGTTGACAAAGAAAAATGTGCAAAATATTATTTTCATGAAGTTTCATTTGAATATATCAAAGCCCCTGCATTTGAAAGATAAAGAAGTAGATAATACATGCTTGGGTGGACATATGCAGAATTTGAAGCTGGCAGTTCCTAAGGGTAGATTTATTATTAGGGAAGGTGTCCCTCTGACATTTTAAAAAGACAATACCTTTCTTCCATCTCTTATAAGATTTGCTGATTACTATGTATCTTCTGTGTGGAAGATGAGGAGTTCAAGAACCTGAATATGGTATAGCAAAGAATTCAAAGCCTACCAAATCTACCAAATTATCTGAACAAATAAAGTAGAAAGTTTTAGGAACTGTGTTAGTGAAGTAGGTAGTGCTTCAGTCTCATAAAGAAGAAAACTGCCCCAATGGAAATAAAGAGAGAACACGGATAACAATGACAAATACATAAGTGCACATTGCAAAGTGAGGATGTCTAAAACAATTCAAAAATTTTATTCTGGCCTTGTCTTAAATGCAGAGCCCAAGTATTTACAAAGTCTGATTTTCTTATTGCACCACATTTCCACTCAAATTTCTTTGATATTATCTGCTTTTCAAATTGGTATACATTTCCAAATATTAAGGCAAATATTTTCCATCTAAAACAAATGGATTTCCAACTATGATTTTCTTTGAAAAAAACTTCCTTATCTCCTGAAAATTTAAATCACAGAGTGGAAATTTTACATTGAGGAAATAATGGCCAACTGTGTTTATTATATCTGATGCCCTAGCCAGTTTTGCTCAGTGGGTAGAGCATTGGCCCGTGGACTGAAGGGTCTGGTGTTCAGTTCTGGTCAAAGGCACATGCCCGGGTTGCTGGCTTTATCCTCAGTAGGGGAAGTGCAAGAGACAGCTCATCAATGATTCTCTCTCTTCCTTGATGTTTCTATCTCTCCCTCTCCCTCTCTGAAATCAATAAAAACATACTTTTGAAAAAAAAATGTAACTGAGTTAATTAAATGAGAATAGAGAAGGGAACTGAAGAGGAAAAATTAATAACAATCACAGGTATGCTGAATTGCTGAATGAGTCCTTAGGGAAAACATACACATACTGACACACACATAAATAAATAATTAAGCAAACAAATAAACAGACAAGCAACCTAACAACAGCTTCAGTTAGAGTGCTGTACTGGTAGCACTCTGAACTGTTAAAAGCTCCACTCTGCCCTTTACTCAGCAGGAACACATAATCACAGCAGCTAAAATTACAAACAGAAAGAGTGAAATGGTTCAGGTCTTGGGAGCTGAATGAATACTAACAGCAGCTCTGACCTTTAAATCTCTAGTGACTGAATGAGCAGTAGTTCATCCAAGTACAATTGGTTTAAAAGATTAGTTATCAGTTTTTAAAAATATTATAGGTATCTGAATTGAGTGATCATTTGCAATTACAAAAGAAAAAGTCAAAAGTACTTGTATCCACCTGCTTGATAGGCATCTTGTAAAGGGTTTGGTTGGGTTAGAAATAGTATGTGGAAAGTGTTAAGCTTTTTACAGGGAAAAAACACACACGCATTTATTCCTATTTTACAATTACCATTTTCAAGTTTCTTTAACAATTTTTAAAAAGAAAAGAGTGGAATGAAATAAATACAGGATGTGCATCAGGGGAGGTCCATCACAGTGACTGAAAAAGCACTATCAAGCTCTTGCTTCCTTTTCAGAGTAAATGTCTACATGAAACAATCCCTAGTAGCCAGCCAGCTGACGTCAAAGGACTGCAATGGAGAATGAGCTGGGGTTATCAGGCCTGGAATAATCGAGGCTGATGTATTTATGTGGATAAGTGTTATCAGGATGGAAGAGCATGAAACCTAAAACTGCTTTCTGCTATATAATGTACCTTATGCATGCTGAATACAAGAATAGTAATACAACAGGGATATTAACAGTGAGGAACCTGACTATCCTCCAGCACCAAAATCTTGTAAGTGAAGGGTACCTAACTCTCCACAGTTGACAAGTTGTGTTGAAATGTAGAAACAAAATCAAATGGGAGACATAGTCTTTGGGGCTACTCTTGCTAATGTTCCTTTTAACCAGAAAGGCACACAGACTTTGAGGCATCCTATATAATAAAGAGCTAATATGCAAATGGTCATCATGCCCTCACATCATCAAGCCTTAAGGGCTCAGACTCTCAACACTAGAGAGAGAAGAATGGGGACCAGCCAGGCACAATTGAGCTTGCAAGAGAGGAATGGGGCCCAGCCAGGCACAAATGAGCTTGCAAGAGAGAAATGGGGACCAGCCAGGCTGCAGCCCAGGAGAGGGTCAAGCTGCCTGCCCTGTGGTCTTGGGTTCCTGCAGCTGTGGCCCAAGTGAAGCTGCCCACCGAAAGTCCCCTGTGGCTGTGGCTGGCCTGGGCAATGCCAACCCGGATCCTGGGTGCTTTCAGCTGGCCAGAAGGAGGGAAGCCTGAGTTCCGAGTGCCTGTGACAAACAGGAAGAGAGAATCCTGGGTCCTGGGTGTGTAGTGAGGCATAGGTGGTTAGGGGCAATCAGGCTATCAAGGGAGCAGTTAGAGGCAATCAGGCAGGCAGGCGGAGGTGGTTAGGGGTGATCATGCTGGCAGGCAGGCGAGTGGTTAGATGTCCGTAGGCCTGGATTGTGAGTGGCAGTTGGACAACCCTTGAGGGGTTCCCAGATTGGAAAGGTTGCAGGCTGAGCTGAGGGACCCGTCCTTGTGCCTGAATTTTGTTCACTGGGCCTCTAGTAATCTTAGCTAATAATAGAGAAACATGTAAATTGACCATACCTTTGCTACACACACAGCCAATCAGAGTGAATATGCAAATTAACCCAACAAAAATGGCAGCTAATTTGCATACAACCTGGGTCCTGGGAACCTCCTCAGCTGCAGGTCACTCCCAGCCAGCCATCCAAGGGGCCAGACCTGCAATCAGAGAGGCGGGAGGGGGGTGGGCGCTTCCCAAACCTAAAGCTTGGGGAGGATGTTTTAGGCTTGGAAAGGGTCAGAGCCAGCAACCAAAGCAGACCATCTGGAAGTTAGCACTGGGTTGCCAGTTGCAGCCTGGTGACCCAGCACTGACTGTCCAGGTGGCTGAGACCCAGAAAGTGAGTCAGGGTCTAATCTGCAGCCTCAGTGGAAGCTGTTGATCAGTGTACTTACCTCTCTCTTTTTCTCCCTCTTTTTTTCTGATCTTCACCAGCAGCCAGGCTTTTCTTTCTCTCCCTGCCTCCATGGGGGCTGCTGTTGAGCCCCGCCTCTTTGATCAGGCTCAGAGATAGGCCTGGAGATGTTGGCTGGCATAGGAATCAACCAATCAGAACCAAAGGTGAGTGCTGTGGGGAACCAATGGCTGCCTAGGAGGTAGAGTTTTTGATGCTGGCATAGTAACTGACCAATAGAACCAAAATGGCCACCAGAGGAAGGCAGTTGGCCAAGACATTAAGCCCGCAGGAGAGAGCAGTTAGGGGTCATCAGGTTGGAAGACAGAAGCAGTTAGGGGCATTCAGTCAGGCAGGTGATCAGTTAGGAGCCAGTGGTCCCAGATTGTGAGAGGAATATCTGACTGCAGGTTTAGGCTCAATCCCTAGTATCAGGCCTAAAGTGGCAGTCAGACATCCCACAAAGGGTCCCCAATTGGAGAGGGTACAGGCTGAGTTGAGAGATTTCCCTCTCCCGGCAAAAATTTCATGCACCAGACCTCTAGTTTATAATAATACAAATGAGACAGTGAATCTATAAAGAATGAATGTCTCCTTTGTTATGTCAATTTTTGTGTCTTTCCCCCTAAATTTAGTTAATAAAGGGCCTTTTATAATAGCTCTTAGTTAATTATATTTATAGAATGATGGATAAACATTATCTTTGTTTGTTTTCTTTTTATAAATTAAGGACCAATATTTGGATTATCTGATAGCCATTCTAGGCAATTCAAAGATAGTTTGAGATATAAAGGCTATATTAGTGACTTTGAGAAAATGAGCTTTAGAAAGGAAAGAGCCTGGCCTGTGTCCTCACAGATCAGAAGCCCTCAGGAGGGTGTCCAATTTATGGTTTAAACCCACCCTGGGGGAACAAGCTTAAGCCAGCAGTTGAACATCCATAGTGCTGCCTCAGAGGTGGAAGAGACTCTCTCCACAGCTGCTGCACTCGCCAGCCATGAGCTGGCTTGTGGCTGAGTGGCTCTCCCACTGTGGGAGTGCACTGACCACCAAGGGGGCAGCTCCTGCATTGAGCATCTACCCCCTGGTAGTGAGTGCACGTCATAGAGATGGGTCAGTCCACCCTTTGGTAGATTTGCATATTAGCCTTTTGTTATATAGGATTTCACCAGAGAAACTTGAGTAGTCTTTCCTAGACCAACACCAGAAATTTTGTCTCTATAAGTTTGAGGTAAAGCCCAGAAATCTGAAAGTCTACACATATTCAGTATGATTCTGATGTTGAAATACTAACAGCATACTTTTTGAGATTACTTCCATGTATTTATGTGGGGAATACCTATATCTATGTAAACTATGTACACAGATATTAACTGATCAGTTGCAGACACATGTATAGAAGAATTAGAAGTGTAGGGTTGCCTTTAGATTCTCACTTTAAAATCATAACTGCACAGAATGTTCCAGATGATTATATGATGGCATGTTTTGAATAATTTAATGAATTGCTACATTGTAGGGGTTTATTATGCAAAGACAGTTTAAAATCGAACCAGGTGTCATGGCTTTCATGCTGGGATATCTGTCCATTTTATTGATAGTTTATCACTGTGATATTAATATAGCTGACTTCACACATATATGTCCTTCAGAATCACTTCTGTACTTAGAAGTGTTTTACCCTTGGTTTAAGTTGCACTATTGCCATTAACATTTTTGATAATTTTCATATTGTTTTTCATTTTATTGATTTTTTACAGAGAGGAAGGGAGAGAGATAGAGAGTTAGAAACCGACCAGCTGCCTCTTGCACACCCCCTATCGGAGATGTGCCGGCAACCAACGTACATGCCCCTGACCGGAATTGAACCTGGGACCTTTCAGTCCGCATGCCCCTGACCGGAATCGAACCTGGGACCTTTCAGTCCACAGACTGACGCTCTACCACTGAGACAAACCGGTTTCGGCAAGCATACAAGTCTTTTGGTTAATCCTTCCCCTCCTTCCCCTGCCTTCTCTCTGAAGTTTGACTGTATGTTTAATGTTTCTTAGTCTCTGGATATTTTTTTCTTTATTAAGGTATTACATATGTGTCCTTATCCCCCAATTGCCTCCCCCATACCCCCACTCATTCATTTACCTCCCTAGTATTTGTGTCCATTGGTTAGGCTAATAGGAATGCATACAAGTGTACCCCTTACTCCCACCATCCCCTAACTTCCCTCTGAGGCTTGATGGTCTGATCAATGATTCTCTGTCTCTGGATCTATTTTTGTTCATTAGTTTATGTTGATCATTGTATCTCACCTATGATTGAGATCATGTGATATTGATCTTTCTCTGCCTGGCTTATTTTGTTTAGCATAGTGTTCTCCAGATCCATCCATGATGTTGCAAATGGTAAAAGTTCCTTCTTTTTTTTTTTTTTATAACAGTGTAGTATTCAATTGTGTAGATGCACCACTGTTTTTCAATCCACTCATCTGCTGATGGGCACTTAGGCTGTTTCCAAATCTTAGCTATGGTGAATTGTGCTGCTATGAACATAGGGGTGCATATATCCTTTTTGATTGGTGTTTCTGGTTTCTTGGTATATATTCCCAGAAGTGGGATTGCTGGGTCAAATGCGAGTCCCATTTTTAATTTTTTGAAGAATCTCAATGCTCTTTTCACAGTGGCTGCACTAATCTGCATTCATACTAGCAGTGCATGAGGGTTCCCTTTTCTCTTTTGCCAGTGCTTGTCCTTTGTTGATTTGTTAAAGATAGCCATCCTGACAGGTGTGAGATGGTACTTCATTGTTGTTTTGATTTGAATCTCTCAGATGATTAGTGACTTTGAGCATGTTTTCACATGTTTCTCAGAATTCTGCATGTTCTCTTTCGAAAAGTGCCAATTTAGGTCCTTTGCCCATTTTTTGATTGGATTGTTTATCTTTCCTTTGTTAAAGTTGTATGAGTTCACTGTAAATTTTGGAGATTAAATGCTTATCTGAGATTGCATTGGCAAATACATTCTCCCATGGAGTAGGCTTTCTTATTCTTTTGTTGATGGTTTCTTTTGCTGTGCAGAAGCTTTTTATTTTTATGTAGTCCCATTTATTTATTTTCTCCTTAGTTTCCATTGCCTGAGGAACTGTATGGGTAAATATATTGCTATGACATATGTCTGATATTTTGCTGCCTATGGAGTCTTCTAAGATTTTTATGATTTCCCATCTTACATTTAAGCCCTTTAATTATTTTGAGTTTATTTTTGTATGTAGTGTAATTTGGTGATTTGGTTTCATTTTTTGCAGGTATCTGACCAATTTTCTCAGCACCATTTATTGAAGAAACTGTCCTGACTCTCTTGTATGCTCTTGTCTCCTTTGTCAAATATCAATTGAGAATAATAGCTTGGGTATATTTCTGGGTTCTCTGTCATGTTCCATTGGTCTATATATCTGTTCTTGTGCCAGTACCAGGCAGTTTTGAGAAAAGTAGCTTTGTAATACAACTTGATATCTGGTATTGTGACCCCTCCAACTTTGTTTTTCTCTCTCAGGATTGCTGTGGCTATTCAGGTTTTTTTTTTTTTTGTTTTTTGTTTTTTTTATTCCAGATGAATTTTTGGAGATTTTTTCTAGGTCTGTGAAATATGCTGTTGGTATTTTATGGGGATTGCATTGAATCTATAAATTGCTTTGGGTAGTATGGCCATCTTAATAATGCTGATTTTAACAATCCATGAACATGGTATGTTCTTCAATTTGTTTATGTCTTCCTCACTCTTTTCTTTCAATGTTCTATAGTTTTCTGAGTACAGTTTTTTTTACCTCCTTAGTTAAGTTTATTCCTAGGTATCTTACTTATTTATTTTTTGATGAAATGGTAAGTGGGATTATTTTTTGTTTGTTTGTTTTGTTTTGTTTTGTTTCTCTTTCTGTGAATTCATTTTTGGTGTATAAAAAAGCCATATATTTCTGGATGTTAATTTTGAATCCTGTTACATTGCTACATTGCCAAATTTATTTATTAAGTCTAGTAGTTTTTTTTAGGGTTCTCTATGTACAATAGCATGTCAACTGTGAATAATGACAGTTTTACTTCTTCCTTTCCAATCTGGATGCCTTATATTACTTCTTCTTGTCTGGTCACTCTGACTAGCAAACATATTAGAAATATTATACTTTCCATTTATGTTTTCAGCCCCAGAAATAGATTTGAATAAAAACTCGTATGATAAAAGTCACTCTTCTTGTTTCACTGTCATAATGATGGGGAAAATGTAGCTGAAGACTAGTACTCATATAATACTAGTATCCTCAGCCTGATCAGCATGACTTAGTGGTTTAGCATCGACCTATTAACCAGGAGGCCATGGTTTGACTTCAGGTCAGGGCACATATCCATGTTGCAGGCTCAATACCCAGTAAGGAGCGTGCAATAGGCAGCTGATCAATGATTCTCTCTCATCATTGATGTTTTTATTTTTTCCCTCTGCCTTCCTCTCTGAAATCAATCAAAAGTACTAGTATCCTCTAACCTACACAAAGGCATATAAGAATTCCTGGTTTTAAAAACTAGCAGCTGAGTCTGGTATGTCTCTCTTTATTTTTGTCAACAATTTTAAAATTCTTTAATCATAGGTTTATGGCACAGCTTCTTTTTCATACTCTACATATGCTAAGGAAAACCACATTAGAAATATTATCTTTGCATTTCAAGCTACAAAATTTCATTTATATTTTGTTTTTCCTTTCTGTATTAAGTATAATTATGAAAAATAAGATTTCTATTTACTCAAAATTACATGTTTAGAAAAGAATTCTAGTCATATTTAAAATAGTATCCAATCCTTTTTTGTTCCCTCTCACTTCACATTTGTTATATTCAAAGAAACAAAATTATATATTATAATTTAGAGAAAATTACTTCCTTCAAATTTATATTGCATAAATGTAATTACAAAAAAATTGATTGATGCTTAAATGCATTTCTATATAGAAATGAGAATTACAATAATAGCTAATATATATTTGTATTCATTATGCAAGGGATTTTTTTCTAAGTACTTCCCATATAGTAGTTCCTTTCACCTTCATAAAACCTGTATAAGTTAGATGTGATCAGGTATTTTAGATAAAACCAAGGCACATAGAATATAGTCACTTGTCCTAAAGTTATTCATTGTACAAAGAAGATAGATCCCTGAACAGCAATGTTAGGTAGAATACAAATAGAAATTTTAAACACTCCCTTTTTTGTTTCAATTAATAAAAAGCTACATACATGTTTACATACTTTGAGGCTTACTTATAAATTCCCAAAGGACCAAAATACAGAAAATCTAAGCAGAAGGTCTATGCATTATTTTCAAAAATGCTAAATTAATATTTCCATATTAGCTTAATTAATAAATGTGCACTCTGAGGTACTATTTTCTCAGCCTGGATTTCTAGCACTCAATGGCTCTTTGAAATGCAAGGACATTTGGGAACTAAAGAATAAACTGCCTGCATTGTGCAGATCTTTAAATATACTAATACCCCTAACAAGGGACAATTCTCAAAACACCAAATTGAATGTAAATTACATCAGATCCATGAGCATAGCACTTATGTGGCTGTAATAACTGATATTAGGTAGTTACAATTATGAGAAACAAAATGTGTGTGTCTTCACACTATGAAGATGATTTTATTCACACTATTATCACAACAAGTATAATAAGCAGGTAGAATATCTGGGAGGCCTGGTCCATGCATAAGGTCACCTGACTTCGAGCAAGGTTGCCACAGTTCCCAGAAGCAGAAGAAATAAAACTAAAGAAAGGATGAAAATAAAGTTCTAGACCAGAGACATGTAGATGGTCCAGGATTATTTTTCAGATTTAGAGAAAGAAGTCAATAAAAAAAAAGTAAAGAAAGATGAGACTTAGAGACCATAAAAGGCCATATATACATGAGGATGCTTATCAGAGTGAGGTTATGGATCATGGAAAAATCCTTTAGTTAATTTGAGAAGATGTTTTAATGGATTTCTGTTACCACTAATTGAGTATACCTAGAATCCATTATAAAGCAGGAGATTGAAAAGATTGTGGTCACAGGTAGATTAATAGAAGCTCTATAACACTTTTTATTTCATTTATAAATCTTTATGTGTAATGAAAGTGAAGTAAGTTATCATCTCCTCACTTATGTTTCTTGTGTACATGATGGCATCATGACTTGCTCTAAAAATGTAAAATTTAATTGCCTGAGGGCCTAAGTCAAAGATGGAAAATTATTTAGTCAAAGAATATTTACTGAGCACTTATTCTGTGCCAGCACTGTTCTAGGACTATGATATAACAGTTATTCAAGGCGACAAAAATCCATCCTCTTAAATACTTTACATCAGTCCTAGCCTGTTTTAATCAGTGGATAGAGCATCAGCCTGTGGACTGAAGGGTCCCAGGTTCAATTTCAGTCAAGAGCACATACTTTGCTCCTGAAGGAAGCACGCAAAAGGCAACCAGTTGATGTGTCTCACATTGATGTTTCTCTCTTTGTGTCTCTCCTGCTCTGTACCACTCTCTCTAAAAATCAATGGAAAAATATCCTTGGGTGAGGATTAACAACAAAAAGACCTTATATCAGTTTTGATTGGTTGAACTGAGTGCTTGAAGATCTGTGCTAGGAAGAATCCTAAAGTACCATAGCTCTCCAAAGGGTATGAGCCATGATTGCTTAACAATATCAGCCTCTCACAGAAAGCATACTAGTGTGTCAACATTTCTGTGTGTGTATCATGTGTATGTTTTGCTGGGAGGTGGGCCTGACCTAGAGCTCATAATTAGCATTTGCTTATTAACATAGAGAATAAAAAAGTAAATGAATAAAAACTTGTGAATATTTTCCTCCCATTTGTCTTTACTTCCAAATATGTTACATTTTCCCCAGCTTCCAAAGCTGAAGCAAGGGAAATATTTTCTCCTAAAATATTATAAATCACTAATTTGTAAAGGAGAATTTTAAAATGCTAAACATAGGCTGACAAATTTTGACATACGAGATATTTGGAACTATTAGTTCACTCACTAACTAGCAAATGCAGAGAGCTAATTGTATGTTCTAATCAAACTCCTTCCAATCTATGTCATCTCACTCCAATTTATCCCATAATGTATACAAATGTGGTCTCTTTTCTCTCCTGATTATATTTACCTAAATGATAATAATAGCAGTCAAAGCTAAATAAATACTTATATACTCAGCACTTGTCCAAAAGGCTTTATCTGAATTAACCCACTTACTTTTTAAAATGATTCAATGGGATAGGTACATGTTTTATAATTGCCCAATTATATAGACAAAGAAATTGAGATACAGATAGGTTGTACAACTTTCCCAGGTTTGCACAGTTAGAAAGCCTGGGAGCCAGAATTTGAACCTAGCAAGGCTCTCTTCTGATCTTAGAGTCTGTGGCCTAAACACTACAAGCACATCCTGCCTTTTTTATTTTAACTATCTGTATTTATTTTATTTTACTTTGAAATTTCTTTCTCTCTCCTGATATGATGAAGATAAGTAGAAAATATAAAGAAAAATATGGCAGTTAAATTATTTACTTTATTCAACAAATATTTATTTTGTATCTACTATGTTGTGCTTGGGACATTTTTGGTACTTTAGATACAGTTGGGTGGGGGGAGGGGATTTGGCAAGACACAAAACAAGCAAACCCAACACTACATTCCTGTTTATAAAAGATATAATTCCAGGAAACAAAACAAAAAAGGAGAAAATTTATATTTTTCCAGGTAATGAAAGTGTTCTGCATTAAAAACAACAACACTAAGGTAATTGAGTATAGAGATCCTTTCTGTGGTATGCAAAGTGAGGAAGCAGTTCATAAATATATCTGCAGAGTGTCTTGACAGAGGGAAGAAAAGGTATTCAGGCTCTAAGGAGTAAAAAGGAGGATACTTTGCAAAGAGTAGACAGGGTAAGTTGATAGAACCTTGTGACAAAGAAATAGCCAGAAGTTACAAAAACATTGAGGCTTGTAGGGCATGACAAAATTCTGAGTGTCATTCACATATCAACCAAAGTCAAACAGAAAGGCTTCTACTATGAAGAGGTAGAACTTAAAAAAAAAAATTGCTTGTGTGAAAGGCCATAGCCATGAATTGAAGGTGGAAAGTTTTACTTACAGACTGCAGCTAGAGGTTAACTTGCCAGGTCCCCTTGTGATTTTGTAATCCAGTCTCATTGCTAGAGAATGTGCAGTCTTACTGTCTGAGAGCTTCAGTAAAGGAGTCTATTTTGGGTTTATCACAGCCCATGGAGCATGTGTTTGAAAGACAGGGAAGTAGACATGTTAAATCTGTACATATCAGATGTGAATAAGAGCCAACTTTGTTAAAACATCCATTGCTTTTCTTGGTCTTCATACCCTTCTTTTTTTCATAAACAACACTGTCCTAATTATCTAAACATACAGTAAAATTTTTGTAAATTGTGAGGAACTTGCCTATATGCCCCCACAAGGCAGAAAAGCAAACAAAAAGCCCACACACCTCTATTTTACTGTGATCTCTGAATGCCAAAGACAACTAGAAAGCAGTTGTCTTTTAAAGTGGTTATAGATAAAGTTACAATAAAGAGTTTGGAAAACTGCTAGCAATTTTTTCTTATATATATATTGGCATTCTGGGGAAGTATTCATAAGAAATTATAAAAAGAAATATGCTATTGGGCTCTTGCCTTGGTTTTACCCTGCCCTAGTAAGTGTTTTTGCAATGACAAATTAGAAAATTAAAATATATAATTCTAATCTCTGAGCAGGGAAAATAATCTTTGATATCATACAACAGACCTCAATGCAGTATTGAATTTGAATTATAATATAATATATATTCAAGGAGTTTATATATATATATATATATATATATATATATATATATATATAAACTCCTTGAATTTTTATTCAGAAACAATTGGAAAACACTATTCATTGTTAAAGAGACATTAACCAGTTCAAAAGTATTAGCAACTTTCTGTTTCATCAGAATATTTCCTCTGAGTGTTAGAACTAGAGTGGTTTACTAGCTACCTAGAAGCTATTACAATGCCATTGTTCATGCTGCTTAGGAAGAGGCCACATCAGAAGTTTTTCTATAAACTTTTTCCCCCCAGAGTTTTAGTGCTCTGGTCAAACAAAAAATGTAGGATAGGTAAACAGCTTCCAAAATCTTAGAGATAAAATCATGACTCCAGATCCTGTTTCTTCTCTACACACATCTACAGCCAGAGAACAAAGGTTGCAGTGAATTTCAAACTAATCTTTGCATACCAATAGATGAAGCATAAAATCTGATTGCATATATAGCTCCAAAAATACGAATTTGCCATCAGATCTAAAGTTAGGAATCATTTGTAACAACAGCAAAATATTTCTCTTTGATTGTTGAATGGATTCAGTCACCAAAACAAAGCTAATGAAGAGTCTCTAAGATCTTCATTGCTGAGCCTTATGTGAGTTGCATAATTTTTGTTGGTAGCTTTCATTTCTTTTTTTATGGTAAAAGGTAGCCATAAAAGAGACTTTTGCCAAAGGTAATGGCATGAAAGGACAAGAAAAAAGTCAACATAACCTTCATGTAGATCAATGTGGTGTTAAGTTATTTTATTTTATCACAGATATGATCTGATAAAGCAATTCTCAAATAAAGCAGAAAACCCCCATGCACATATAACTGTTGAAAATACATTATAAGTGGAACAGAAGCAAACGCCTTTTTTACTCCAGGTGATTATTAGTTTATGTCTAAAACCAATCTTAGCAAGTGAAACTGTAGATATTTTTACAAGATTGAGGGCATTCTCTTACTATGTATGTAAAATCTGGCCTAGTATTAAACATTTGAAGTCAGTGTAAAGAGGTATGAAACATACACTTTACTAAAACATTTATTTATTATTTCTTTTAAAATGGGAAAACTACATGTCTGTCATATCAGATATATTAAGCTGAATATACTCTCACAAAGGCCTAGTGAAGGGCACTGTAAAAAACAAATGAATGCCAACATAAGACACTGGTGCTGTATCTGTAATCCAGAGACAGAGAAACATGGATCAGACTGTCAAACATCAAAGGGAAGGTAGGAGAGGGTGGGAGTAAGGGGGAGAGAATAACCAAAGGACTTGTATGCATGCATATAAGCATATTCAATGGAAACGCTTATATGCCTGCAACAGTGGGGTGAGAGCATGAGTGGGAGGTAGGGGACAATGGAGGGATAAGGACACATATGTAATACCTTAATAAAGAATTTTTTTTAAAAAAATAAGGCACCGGTGCTGAGAAGCTTCAGCTATATGAAGTTGATTTTCATGATTTGCTTAGTTGTGTTCTGTAAAGGTTTGAGGATTATCTGAATTAGTGAGTATTGAATCATTGCCCCTAGGGAAAATATAGGGGTAGCTACTTCACTTGGTCACAATATTTTGGTCAACTGACCAATACAAAACCTTGTTTTATGTGTTCTTCTGTTCAAAGACATTGTATCTTACTAATAAAATCCTAGGTGGTCCTCACACTGTCACAAGATGGCTATGCACACAGTGGAGGCAGAGCCCGATGGCCGCTCCACAGGGCCTCTGCCAGGGTTCCCACAGTCACGTGCTCTCTGTGGAGGCGGAACACCCAGCTCTTTCCTGCCTCTTTAGGGGCAATCCTTTAAGAAGCCTCAGATGGGTAGACAGGGCCTACCTCTTTAGGGCGATTGATCTCAGGGCTCCCACACTGTGAGAGGGCACACGCCAGACTTGGGAATTCCCCCCAAGTGCATGAATTTCATGCACTAGGACTCTAGTTTTAATATATTTTTGATAAACTAACATTGAACTTACAGCCAATAGCACTACAGCTTATGCCTGAAAGAGGCTTATCTCACATGAGTGATTTCTCTGTAAGGCATATTATAGCTTTCTTGAGCTTCAGAAAACTAGACAACATTTCAGCACTATGCTTGAAAGGTACTGTAGACAGTGAAATGACTACAAAGTGCACCAAAATAAATGAAATGTAGCACTAAATAGACTACAGAAAGGACATAGTAGTGTGAGAGCTGACACAAGGACACAGAGCTTTGCCTTATTTTGCCTCAGACTTGCAAGGGCAACACAATTTTTTGCCATTCTATATATGTGTATGTCTTCAAATGACCTTGAAAGAACCAAGAGCATTTTTGAGGTTAGAAATAAATTTTAGAGAGTGGGAAAATTCACAAATATGGAATTCAGAAACTCTGAGAATAAATTGTAATTCCAACTGATTAGTTTATTAGAAAAGAAGTTTGTAAAATTTATTCACAAGGCCTAGCATCACTTTATTATTATAAAACCAATACTAATTTCAAATTAAATTGTTACATAAATTAAATTACATATATTCTTTAAAGTAACCCAAATTTGACTTCATTGACTTTACATGTCCATTTTAAATATACTTATTATGTAAATTATCAGCTCAGGCTAGTTGTTGAATAATTAAAATCACTCTTATTAGTCCAGCAGAATAAAACAAATAATTGTACCATGTCCACATGTCATCTATAAAGAACTTCTTATTTTTTAATCCTCACCTGAGGATATGTTTTTATTAATTTTTAGAAAGAGAGGAAAGAAGAGAAAGAGAGAAACATTGATGTGTGAGAAAAACATTGATCTATTGCCTCCAGGACATGCCCCAACCTGAGATCTAACAAGAAAACTAGGTATGTGCCCTGCCTGGGAATTAAAACAGAAAACTTTTGGTGTACTGAATGATGCTATAACCAACTGAACCACCTGGCCAGGGCTATAAAAATATTTTAAATGAAGATAAGAACTTACAATATACACTCATGTAAGTATATATTTTTAAAAATAACTTTTAAAAGTGACCTTTCTCTGACAGGTTTGAGATGGTACCACATTGTTGTTTTGATTTGCATCTCTCAGATAATTAGTGACTTCGAGCATGTTTTCATATGTCTCTTGGCCTTCCTTCTGTCTTCTTTCAAGAAGTGTCTATTTAGGTCCTTTGCCCATTTTTTTTTTATTGCATTCTTTATCTTCCTTTTATTAAGTTGTATGAATTCCCTGTAAATGTTGGAGATTAAACCCTTATTGGTGATTACACTGGTAAATATGTTCTCCCATGCAGTGGGCTTTCTAGTTGTTTTGTTGATGGTTTCTTTTGCTGTGCAAAAGCTTTTTATTTTGATGTAGTCCTGTTTGTTTATTTTCTCTTTAGTTTCTGTTGCCCTAGGAGCTGTATCAGTGAAGAAATTGCTTTGACATATGCCTGAGATTTTTTCTTCCTGTGGATTCCTCTAGTATTTTTGTGGTTTCCCATCTTTTCTTTAAGTTCTTGATCCATTTTGAGTTTATTTTTTGTGTATGGTGTAAATTAGTGGTCTAGCTTCATTTTTTTTGTATGTATATGTCCAGTTTTCCCAACACCATTTACTGAAGAGACTGTCTTGACTCCACTGTATCTTCATGCAACCTTAATTGAGTATTAATTGAGCATAGTGGTTTGGGACGATTTCTGGGTTCTCTATTCTATTTCATCAGTCTATATGTCTGCTCTTGTGCTAATACCAGGCTGTTTTGAGAACAGTGGCTTTGTAATATAGCTTGATATCTGGTATTGAGATCTCTCCTACTCTGTTCTTCTTTCTCAGGATTACTTCAGCTATTCTGGTCTTTTTTATTCCAGATGAATTTTGGGAAAGTTCATTCTAGGTTTGTGAAATATGCCATTGGTATTTTAATGGAGAGTGCATTGAATCTATAGATTGCTTGGGGTAGTATGGACATTTTAATGATGTTAATTTTACCAATCCATGAACACAGTATATTCTTCCATCTGTTTATTTCTTCCTCTATCTCTTTTTTCAGTGTCCTGTAGTTTTTCGAATACAGGTCTTTTACCTCATTAGTTAAGGTTATTACTAGGTATCTTAATTTTTTGGTGTGATGGCAAATGGGATTGCTTTTTTAGTCTCTCTTTCTGTAAGTTCACTATTGGTGTATAGAAATGCCACAGATTTCCTGGCATTAATATTGTATCCTACTACATTGCAGAATTCATTTCTTAAGTCTAATCCTTTTTTGATGGAGTCTTTAGGGCTTTCTATGCAAAGTATCATGTCATCTGTGAATAAGGACAGAATAGCTATCATCAACAAATCAACAAATGACAATTACTGGCAAGGATGTGGAGAAAAAGGAACCCTTATGCACTGCTGGTGGCAATGCAGACTGGTGCAGCCACTGTGGAGAACAGTACAGAGTTTCTTCAATAAACTAAAAATGGAACTCCCATTTGACACAGTGATCCCACTTCCACAACTATATCCAAGGAAATTAGAAACACAAATCAGAAAGGATATATGCACCCCTATGTTCATAGCAGCACAATTCACCATAGCTAAGATTTGGAAATAGCCTAAGTGCCATCAGCAGATGAGTGGTTTAAAAAACTGTGGTACATCTCACTATGGAATACTATGCTGTGCTAAAAAAAAAAGAAATCCCTACTATTTGCAACAACCTGGATGGAACTGGAAAGCATTCTCTTAGTGAAATAAGCCAGTCAGAGAAATATAAGTATCACATGAGTTCACTCAGTTACAGAATATAATGAACAACATAAACCTATGAACAAAAACAGATCTAGCCGAAACTGGTTTGGCTCAGTGGTAGAGCATCGGTCTGAGGACTGAAAGGTCCCGGGTTCGATTCCGGTCAAGGGCATCTACCTTGGTTGCAGGCAGATCCCCGTTGGGGGGTTGTGCAAGAGATAGCTGGTCGATGTTTCTCTCTCATGGATGTTTCTAGCTCTCTATCTCTCTCCCTTCCTCTCTGTAAAAAGACAATAAAATATATTAAAAACAAACAAACAAACAAACAAAAAAAAAAACAGATCCAGAGACAGAGAAGAATTGATCAGATCATCAAACCTCCGAGGGAATGGAGGGGAGGGTGGGATTAGGGGGAGAGATCAACCATAGGGCTTGCATGCATGCATATAAACCTAACCAATCATAGACAACAGGGGGGTGAGGGCATGATTGGAGAGGCGGGGAGGTAATGGGGGGATATTGAAACATATATAATACCTTATACAATAAAAAAAAAATTAATTGTAACTTTAAGAAAACATAATTCGTGGGGAGTACCTATGTGAGAAGCAAGGACTTATGAAAGTTCTCCTACTCTATGTAATTGTGAGAACCCTACAGAACTCTGCTTATAGCTCCATGGTTATAAAATAAAATTTTTTCTTAAACTTTCTGAATCAGATTCTCTTCTATTTGTTATGAAGTGGTGAGGGAGTATAGAATGATCTGAACTATAATTTGTTTAGATATATAATTAGTTATATATGTAAAACTTGCATATAATTAGTTGGGATTGGTGGGTGGGAGAAAACTTAGATCTATTGCCCTCATTTTTTATAATTTTTGCCAAAGCTGCCATAAATAAAATGATGTGCTTTATGGTTAGTTTATTTTTCTCAGTTTTTAATAAAGCAATAATAAAAATATCTTTAGAAATGTTTCTATTTTTAAATTACATAGATATATATGTATATATGTATATATGTTTATATGTTCTAAATAAAAATAATGTACTTTCCGATTTAAACATAGCTTTAAGATAAAAACCATACCTTTGCTCCAACCAGATTTCCACCCCAAAAAATAACATAAAAATTGTAAATAATTTATGAATTATCAGAAATTATGAGAGAAAGAGTGTGTGTTCATTTTTAAAGGAAGTGAGCACCAAAAGGTTTTCTTTAGCCAGAGCGTGTGATAAATGAGAAACCATGATATAATTTTATGTAAGCTTTCAAAAATTGATTACAATGCATATTATAGCCAGAGAAAATGTTATATGGTGGGACTTCCCAAGTACATATTTAAGATATGAAAGAAAAACAGCTTCTTTTTTTTTTTTTTTTTAAATAAAGCAGTCTCTACCACCTCATCCATCCAATTACCACAAAGGAACAAAGAGAAAGTGAGAAAATTAAATAGAACTAATTATACTCTCAATTGGAAATTCAAGGTCATAGATAGAACTCTACTCTACTTTACGTGGGAGCAGCCAACTGCCTTTCTACTGAGATTGGCTCACATTGACAATGCATCTTTAGTTTAGATATGGCCCTCTAGAATTTGTTGGAGAAAAAAAAAAAACACACAAAAACACACACACAAATAAACAACAACAACAACAACAAAAACACACTGCATCAATGATCCTATCAAGATATTTAGTTCTAAACATAATGTGTACATTTACTTAGGGCAGAAAGAAGACATATTATAAAAATAAGCCACAAGGCAAAAATCAATTCTAGGTGCTATAATAAGATTATATCTCAACCAAAATGTGATTTTGATACATATTATTCTGACATTAATCTCAATTTGCATTAAGTAGTAAATTATATTTTTAAACACCAACATTCCATTATCATTTATATCAATGTCAGCAATAACTATCTAGGGCTATATGAAGAAACCATCTCAAGAATATTTACTTCCTTGATGAAAACCTTTCTGCTCATAAGAAATGCCAAGCTAGCTGTCAAGGTGAGCTAGCAAATGAAAAGCTCAGGATACATAAAGGATATATAGTTGGGATGTTTTGTATAAGAGAGGACTTTCTGTTTCCAAAACACTTTTTGAACTACTATAACTAAGCTTCAATTTCACCTTTTGGAATTAATCATTTCTAAGAAATATTCATTAAACTCTGAAGAATCTTAACATAATATCTGAAAACACAGGAAGATAACAAGCTAAGACTATCATTCTATGGGAGTGATATAAAGCATAGGTGCCTGGAGGGAATGGAGTGACAAAAGAATCTCCCTTAAAACTGTATGGACTTTTAATCCTTGCCTGAAGCTGCCTCAAAAGTCTGTGAACATTATTATTATATTTTAATATGGCACATGTATATGGAAGGGAGTTGATTTGATCATAAGAACGACTCTAAAGGGTATTCTAGGAAGGAAGGAGAAAAAGACAATGCTATTTTTTTAAAGGTCTTTTTGTACGGGTGTCGAACTCAATCAGAGAAGGGGCCAAAATCTAAAATCCAGCCTAAATCGCGGGCCGAATGGTTTACTGAACAGTCATAAACTGACAATGTCATAAACTGACAGCGGAGTGCAGTGATGACAGCGCGGTGCGGGCCACATTGCAAGGCCTGGCGGGCTGGATTTGGCCCGCGGGCCTTGTGTTTGACACATGTGGATTAAGGTATTAAGTCCATTATTTTTTTAAATGTCTTTATTGATTAATGTATTACATATGTGTCCTTATGTCCCCATTAACCATGTGAATTTTAGAATTAATTTTTAAGACCAAAACAACATTACAAAACTATTTTGTTAAGTTATATCTATGTAATTTTATCTTCTCAATTACTTTTTAATATCTCTGGGAATTTTTCTTCTCTACTAATAACTTAGGCTGAAACCATAAAAATAATTAGGCAGTAGGGCAGGAATAACCAAAATACTCTTCTTGGGTTTAAAAGATTGTACAGCTTCTTTTGCCCATATCACTAAGGGCAGAAAAGTACATTGCTTAAAGAAAAAAAGTCAAATATCTCTCTGAAAATATTTTTACTCCTCTTTACTCAAGACAATTCTGGCCTTACCTATAATGAGAACAAGTGTGTATTTAAGTAGGGAAGATACTGCTGTGTTGGAGTATCATCTTATTTGCTTGTCATAAATCATCAGTAAGATGGATTGAAAACACACAAGCATCTAAGAGACAGTATGTCTCTAAGAGTTAAAATGTTTTGCCTAATGTCACTTATTTCCTAAGTTAATATATCCAGGACAAAAAAAAAAAATCAAGGATTCTGCCTTTCAGACTTATTCATTTTCTTCTGGTTGGGCCACTGTATTACATTATTTCATCCAGATATTCTTAAAGCTCCTGAGATGTATCGTCTTTACTGGTTCTTCCTGCAGCCATAAAGTATCATTATTCCAATTTCTTTTTTTTCCCCAAGTGCTGAATCAATCATGATAAACTAAGAGCCAATAGTAAGAAAAAGAGATTCAAATCCCACTCATCTTCACTGCATTGATACACTGCTTGATGAATACGCACCTGAGTCATAAGAAAAAGTTATAAGAAATAAAGGACAATTTCAATAAACAAAAGATATCAGCAACAGGAATAAAAATGTATGGTTGAGGATTCACTCAAGGGAAATACTAGTTTATTTCTTTTTTAAAAAATATATTTTATTGATTTTTTACAGAGAGGAAGGGAGAAAGATAGAGAGTTAGAAACCGATGAGAGAGAGTCATCGATCAGCTGCCTCTTGCACACCCCCTACTGAGGATATGCCTGCAACCAAGGTACATGCCCTTGACCGGAATCTAACCTGGGACCCTTCAGTCCCCAAGCTGACGCTCTATCCATTGAGCCAAACCAGTTTTGGCCAATACTAGTTTATTCCTAACGATGTTTATGCTATTAAAAAATCCTTATTCTATTTAGCTGATCATTTAAATCCCATTCAATCAATTGAATAACAGGAAGTTGCCCAGAGTCACTGAAGATGAGATCAGAACACCCCTCCAAGGCAGCCTAGCTAAAAATATATACAGTGAACTTGGATTTAGACTTGGTCCTATCTGATCCATGACCCTGGTTACTTGCACTGGATTCTGCCAAACATCCCCACCTCAGTTCTGCACATTGGCCAAAAATTACTCTTTTAAGTAACCCAAATCATTTGGCAAATCTCTAACTATTTAATTGCTTCTTCTTTTTCTCAATAATAAATTTTATTAGGACCTAAATCAGAAATGAAAGAGGAAGAAAAAGATGCAGGTCACTGAAATTTGGAGATCAATAAGCTTGCTATTGATTCTCTCTGCTGAAGAAGAACTATTCACACAGGTGAAATTTAGGATTGATTTTGAGCTGATGAACACATACAGGGGAAGGAAAACTCCAGCATTCAAATAGTATTGCTTAGTGCTATGATCTTTCTTACTGGTGAAGATTAATGTGGGTGCATGTGCATACACACATTCACACACCTGAACTGGCCAATGGGCTGACTGGCCCGCAGGTATGACAGCCACTGGCCACCAGGGGGCAGACGCTCAACGAAAGAGCTGCTGAGCATCAGCAAATTTGTAGACTGCCCTCTTGCACTCAGGGACACCTCAGCGGATGTTGGAGAGCCACTTTAGGGCCCAATCCCTGCAGGCCAGGCTGAGGGAATCCACCTGCTGGAGGGACTCCACTCACTCTGCCCCTTTAAACCCCAGCGCTGCCCCAGGTACCATCAGCCAGGGAGGGACTGTGGGAGGTTGGCTCCAGGGCATGTCCAGCCCACCTCACCAAGTTCTATCCCTCTGGCAACCTTCTAATTAGTTTCCTTTCAATGTGCATGAATCTGTGCACCGGGCCTCGAGTGTATGACTATAAACAGCTTACACCATAGTAGTATCTTATTCTTTGAAAATTGTATAACAAAACATTAAGTTTATATTAGAATCTCTTGCCTCCATTTAGTTTGTCTCTGCTGTTTCCAGAATTACCTCCAAGATATCACTTTTTGTTATTTGTTTAACGTTTACTCTACCCCAAATATGGGAATTTGGAAAGTCTAATTTTGAGTGATATAAAAGGAAAATCAAACGGACAACAAAATAATTCAGGATCTGTTAATATCAGGTTTTTCAAGTTGTTTTGTTTACAAGGTGGATTCTTTCACTAAAGGGTAAACTTTCTCTAGGGCAACTTGTATTTTTTTAAATCTCTCAATCTGTGGATTTACCCTAAAACTGCAGGGTAAATCAGATTAAACACTGAAAAAATCACAAAAACAAAACAAAACAACAAAAAGCAATCAAACAATTCTCAGGTATTATAGTGATTCCTTTAGTTTTTGTCTTTGTCTTAGTTTGAATTTGAACTCTAAAAATTGAAACTGTGCTACTTTTAAAGTGTTGAACTGATGATAAAGCTGAGCGTGATACTACCATAGAAAAATATTCTTACCTGCCCCCTGTTGTGGTCAGTCTTTAAACATGGCTATACTATTTAGGATAGAAACTGCTCCATATGAACCACTGAGGGAAAATATCTCTCTGACAAAATCATGCACTTCAATGTTGTAAAGATAGATCCTAGTGAGCTTGTTTGGTATGCACTGAAAAAGTAGCAAGGCTCAGTTAGAAAACAAAACATTCTTAGTGTCAGTGGATCCCTGACTGCCTTTCTGCAGTGTGAATCAGAAAGTCTGAAGGTCTCCTCAATGTCATCAGAGAGCAAGAGCCAATCAAGTGAGTTTGTATTTTCTAAGAGGTGTTCTGCTTTGGATATGATACCAAAACCTGCCAATATTTTTAGTTCTGGTCTATTTTTTTTAAAGGTCAGCAAATGGTCCTGAATATATACTGATGAAGAATATGTGGGTTGACATTTTAAAATTCAGGCAGAATAGCTGTGCTATCATCTTAAATGATACTCAGTATCTATAGGGCTTATTTTAAATGCCATTGGAATTATATTTCTCAGTGTCCTATGAGTCAGAATCAAGAAAATAAGCCACCAGAAATTTTATGCTAAACTAGTTTATGACAGAAGATTCCTTTACAGATAGGAATGAATCTGCGTGATGGGAAAGCAAATTATATTTAATCCCAGTGTCTCTGTGATGTGGATAACATCCCTCTTACCTTTTATATTGGCATAGATGGCCAATGTGACCCTTCTATTGCCCAATACCCTAAGTTTCATTATCAGAGTGAAGGTGGTACTAAAAATTCAGTGATATTGCAATATTCCCTGATACTCAGCATTTTTGTAAAAAATACTTATACCCATATTTTAAACTGGTATCAACTCCAGCAGCCTAACATACTTTATTGTTCTCATTTTACAGAGAAGAAAAATAAGACTCAGCCTGGCTGGTGTGGCTCAGTGGTTAAATGTTAAACTCTGAACCAGGAGGTCATGGTTTGAATCCTGGTCAGGGCACATGCCCAGGGTTGCAGTCTCAATCCCCAGTGTGAGGCATGCAGGAGGCAGCCAATCAATCATTCTCATGATGATGTTTCTACCTATCTATCCCTCTCCATTCTTCTCTGAAATCAATAAAGCATTAAAAAAAAAAAAGGAAAAGAATTAGAGAATTTTACCAAGATAACTAGTGACTTATAACTGCAAACCCAATGCTTCATGCTAGGAATCTCTTCTGTATCTGTTTTTTGTTTGTTCCTTTAAGGAAAGAACAATATACACCTCCAAAATGAAAGACCAAAGAATGTGCAAATTCCTTTCTTCTTGGGCATCCTTATGAATGAATGTTTAAAGGAATTGTGTTACAAAGAATGTTTAAAGTTGTGTTATGAATGTTTAATGAATGTTTAAAGTTGTGTTACAAAGTCACCAAAAAGGCATAGCATTAAAGAGATAAGCTATTCCATATGTTTTGGGGAAACATACTGAACTGCTAAGATCTTATAAGGAGAGCAGGAAGTTGTGATAGCACTTCCAACTCAACATCTAGCCCGGGCTAGTAGGAATTTTAACTGGGTGAGCAAATGTAATACACTGTGCACACATTCTATGTATTCCTCAAGTTCCTGCTTAAATTAAACATGTTAGGATAACAAAGAACTGTTTTAAGAAACAGATGCTGTGTTTTCAGTCCATGGTAAGTAAGGTTTATAAGGTATTAGAAAAGCGAATAAAATAGAAATTATTCTCTAGCCTATTTCAACCCTAGCTGAGATGCTTTTTGAGGACATAGATTCATTTTAAACATGAAATGTTCTCCACAGACTTTTGTGGATGGATATTTTGTTCAAGCTCCTTAAAATGAGAGTATGGGAGAGGCAATCAGATAACTGCAAGTTTTAAAGGCTAGGACCACACTCACAACAAAACCAGGCTGTAAATTGCCTTACAGCCCCCAAATAACTTGGAGGAAAAAAATGTGTCACTATCTTTCAGGAAAATAATTTATAACTCAAATATTACTCTAGTAACAAAATTCACTTTTCCAGAATTTATAAAGACTTCTCATTAGAGAATGGGATACTCACGTGCATTTAAATGATTTCTGGGTCTTTTTTAGTACCCTGTTTCCCTGAAAATAAGACAGTGTCTTATGTTAATTTTTTCTCCCGAAGTTGCGCTAGGTCTTATTTTCAGGGGTTGTCTTATCTCTCCATGCTCTAGGTCTTATTTTCGGAGGATGTCTTATTTTCGGGGAAACAGTAGCAGCATGTTCAGAACCTGGAGTGCAAGGCCTCCACTTCAATTAATTTTAACTAGGTATGTTTACATAGACACAAAAACAATAAAAACAGATTTCTAAGAATAATATTGAACCATGCACTATATAGCAAATAATAATTTATAGTGTAAAGTGAGGGGAGTGATCACATCTTACAGGTCTCTCTTCTCAATACTTACCATGGTTCTAATTTCTTGTTAGTGCCCACCCTCTCTAAAAAAACACCAGCCTATGTCCTTCCATGCTCACTGCTATAATTTTAACTGCTTTCAGTTAAACATCAAAAGTTCTTAACATCAAAAGTTAGTAATGTCTGATTGATGGACGGTTGCAAAATTGAAATAAGGTAGAGTAAAGCAAAAGGAAAACAAGCAGCCTCCCCCACCAAGTTCCCTGGCAAAGACTCATGCCCTTTCTATACTTCACACCACCTATGTCTCATACTGACATGACCAGTGCAGCAGGACTGAATCTCTATAGTGCTGCCCCTGCCCAGTGCTTGCAATTTCTTTCCTCTGCCATCTTTAAAAAAAAAAACAAAAAACAAAAAAAAACACACACACAAAAATTTTAAAAAATAATCCAAGTTTCTTAAAACTCCTGAGATGAGTTCATTATGAAAGGATATATATATATATATATATATATATATATATATATATATATGTTAATCCTCATCTAAGATATTTTTTCATTGCTTTTTTTAGAGATCTTGGAAGGGAGTAGGACAGACAGAGGGAGAGAAACAGATGGGTGAGAGATTGGTTGCCTCTGAGGTTAAGCCTAGAACCCAGGTACATGCCCTTGACCAGCATCAGCACAGGACTTTTCTGTCTGTGGGCCGAAGCTCTATCCACTGAGCCAAACTGGCTAGGGTGAAGAAGAATAATGTTTCACTGATAATGTTTGTACTTGTTTTGTGTGTGTATGTATTGTGTTTTGGTTTTTTGTTTTGTTTTGTTTTGTTTTCCAAACAAGGGGACTTTCTAAAAATAAATGGCCTCCAATGGTGTACTTAATAGAGAAATCTGTCATTTTGGATATCCATGTTTACCTTCATT
This sequence comes from Pipistrellus hanaki, assembly GCF_964339955.1. Lineage (NCBI taxonomy): Eukaryota > Metazoa > Chordata > Mammalia > Chiroptera > Vespertilionidae > Pipistrellus > Pipistrellus hanaki. The sequence goes on along the minus strand of NC_140504.1, from coordinate 70,078,301 downwards.
ATTCAATTACTCATGATTTTTATACCCAATAATTTTAGTAACTCACTGAATATTCTGGGGAAACTGGCTGTCTATACTATACAAGAGAAAATAGATGTGACATATGGCAAGTTTTGTTTGAACATACAAACAAAAATCATGAAATTTAATTTTTCGCAGTTAAAGTTCTAGATTTCTAGATTCTTTGGGGGGAAAGTAACAAACCGTTTATCTGTTAATGCTAGTTTTGAATTATAACATAGCAGCAATCTGATAGACATGAGTTTAGACTTAAACTTTGTATCTGAACTTTAATTTCTCTACAATCCCATCTTACCTCCTCCATCTTACTTAATGCCTGGCTCTTGCAGACATCTGACTGCACTACCTCTACCCATTAATGAGACTATCAGAGGTCAGAAGTTTACTGTAAGGTTTAATTAGTTAGAAAAAAAATTGGTAATTTAAAATATAATTAATTAATTGTAATCCTCCTTTAATTATCCTTTTATAGAGAGAATAGATATTCATATTCAAATATATAAAGTCTTAATTAACATGTTCTAGAAAATAGAAAACAGTAAATATAGCTATAAGATTTCCAAAGAATTCAGTTGTATAGCTTAAAATTAGTACTTCATCAACATGGCCTTCTTTTGGAAAGATATTTTCACTAAATATTTATTTTTATGTAGATATGACATTTTAAGATATATTTGTTTTTTCTTTGAAAATATATAAATCAGTAAAATATTTATAAATCTCTATGTATGCTTTAGTTCACAATATACAGGGTGGACAAAAGTGGCTTACAGTTGTTCATATGAAAAGTAATACAATAATTAATAAATAATAATGCAAGAATAAACTATGTTTCATGTACTCACAACTGTAAACCTACTTTTTCCCAGCCTATGTCCTTCCATGCTCACTGCTATAATATACTATTGTCATAGTTATTAATATGCTCATGAGCAATTTAAGTTTAAGCAGTAATACCTTCAGTAATGTTCCTGTACAGAGAGTAGGTATGTCTCACATAAATTATAGATGATAGATAGATAGATAGATAGATAGATATATAGATAGATGATACATAGATAAAGAGAGAGGAGATAGATATAAGAGAGAAGAGAGAAACACTACTTTATCCTTTGGCTATATAAATTGTATAAGAAGCCCGCAAAATATACCTGTTACATAAAGAAGTGAGTCAGAAACTTTTTAAATTCTTGCTCATACAATTTTCAACTGAGTATTATTTTACTGCTTCAAAAATTCAGGGGATACTAAATTTTATTTTAATTACAATGCTTTACCACAAATAAAATGTAACTGCCAGGGTTGACCAGCACACCCGGAGTGATGGATGAATGGATTATTCTGACACACATTTCTCTGAAAGAGAGGCTAAGGGACTATTTGGCTATAGAAACCAAGTAGCCCTGTTCATCTGCCTCTTTAAGCTTTTATTGTAACAACAGTTTGAATTAAAAGTAATCTCTAGCCAAAACCAGTTTGGCTCAGTGGATAGAGTGTTGGCCTGCAGACTGAAAGGTCCCAAGTTAGATTCTGGTCAAGGGCATGTACCTTGGTTGTGGGCATATCCCCAGTAGGGAGTGTGCAAGAGGCAGCAGATTGATGTTTCTCTTTCATCGATGTTTCTAATTCTCTATCCTTCTCTCTTCCTCTCTGTAAAAAAAAAATATATATATATATATATATATATATATATATATATATATATATATATAAATATATATATAAATAATATATATATATATTAAAGTAATCTCTAGATACAATCATCAGGATGAGTATCCTTGAGAAAGCACATGCTTCTACAATGTCAGATATAAAAACTAAACATAGAGATTCTAGTAAAATACCTGGGGCTTAGACTTATTTGGGAAAGTCAAGGCAGTGGCTGATACTTCAGCAAAGTTCCCCTAGAGGCCCCCGACCTTTCAGAGAATCCTCCTTACAGACTTTCCAATCACATTCCATGCTTTTCCATAGGTACCTAACTATTTCAAACACTCTCTTGAGGTGAGACATTTTTAAAAATTAAGTTATGATAAATGAAAATATGAAAGGAAAGATATATAGATTATGTATGCATGCCCAATTATCCATTTCTTTTTCTACAACACCTCTCTGTGACACCTATCACCAGTTCAGGTCTGGATAAAAGAGCTAACTGAGGATAGATGAGATATCCTAAAGAGGACTGGCAGGAACATTTTAATAGATTTATAAACATTATTGAGTCTCTTAAAAATGTTCATAGGGACATCATTTTCCAATGTTCTATCATTTTTATCACCGTTAGAGCCTGTGTTAAAAACATTTAAAAATTTAGGAAACTATGATGGGACAAATATATAATTTGTATTAATCGTGTAAGAGGCAACACATGTTCTTGTGACAATTTTTAATGAATAGTGCAATCTGATTATATTCCTCTTGTGTCTGAGTAATGCACTATACATAAGTCTGCCAAATTGAGTTTGAGATTTGCTTTATTTGTCTGAGCTATATGTTTATAATAGCTCCTTAACATGTTTGAGTCAAAGTATTATCTTTCAGGGAAATTTTATGAAATTAGCTATAGTCATTTGGAACAAAACACTAGAAAATAAGCAAATTATCTGTACTGATAAATCTGATTAAATGTACAATACAAAATGAATTTAGAAATGAAAGGCATTCCCACAAAATTTGCAAATAAAATCCAGCTCCCCTCTACACCGTATTAGGAGATTTAAAATGACAATTCATTTTATTTCTATCATTACAAATTCTGCTGTTTGGCTTGTGGCACATTCTTATGATGCTGTAAAATCCTGCTATTCAATTTATGTTACACAAATGCTAACATGCACAGAAATGGAGAAATGAAAGATAAGTTCCACATAATTAAATGAAAGAAGAGACAGTGATCAAAAGTGGGATGTTAACTTTAAATCTGCCTTCAGACAAAGTTGTACAGAAAATAACAAACACCCCTGGATGGGTCACTCAGTTGGTTAGAGCATCATCCCACTATACCAATATTGTGGGATTGATCCCTGGTCAGGGCACATACAAGAATCAATCAATGGATGCATAAATGAGTGTGGCAACAAATAAATGTTTCTCTCTCTCTCTCTCTCTCTCTCTCTCTCTCTCTCTCTCTCTCTCTCAAATCAGTCAATTAAAAAAAAAAGAGCAGACAGAGCAGACATGCATTTAGCAGGATAGACAGTAGTGTGGCTGGAGTATGAGATGTATTATCTGATTTTTCTTCATTTTTATTATTGATTCTATCAGAGATGTCCCCAACTCCCCTTTTACCCCTCCACCCAGCCCTATGTCCCGTCCCTCTGGCTATAACCACACTACATCTGTGTCAATGAGTTATGCATATGATTTTTGATTAATCCCTTCATCTTCTTTCATCCAGTCCCCCCCTTCTCCCCTCAGACAGCTGTAAGACTATCTCATATATCCATGCTTCTAATTTGTTCATCAGTTTGTTTTGTTCATTGGATTCTGCATACACCTGAGATCATAAAATATGTATCTTTCTTTGACTTGTTATTTCTCTTAGTATAAGTTCTCCAGGTCCATTAATGCAGTCACAAAAGGTAAGATTTCTTTCTTTCTTATGACCACATAGTATCTCACTATGTAAATCCACCACAGCTTTTTTATCCACTCATTTACTAAGGAGGACTTGGGCTGTTTCCAGATTGTAGCTATTGTAAATAATGATATATATAGTATATGTGCAAACCTATATTTTTAACTGGTGCTTTGGGATCCTTAGAAGTAGGATCACTGCCTTGGATCACCTTTTTATTCTTATGCTGCTATCAGAGTTCAGGTCATTATTACCTGGGATATTTTAATAGCTTTCCAACCGATATCCTTACCTGCAGTCACTTTTGACTCTGTTCATTTATCATACACTGAAAAACTCAACAACCTGAAAGATCTGTATTTATGGTTTATCCCAGCTCAAAAACTCTAGGGCTTGCTTCACTTTCCCACAATATTTTCCTACACCTTAGAATTGAAAACCATAAGCTGAATCAAGTTGCTTAATATACTACAAGCCTACTTGTGTATTGATATTACTTTCCAGGCAAATGGAACTAATTGCTATTAAGTAATTACTTTTCCATTCATTATTGGAATGGCTTTCTCTCCATCAAGACATGATAATCCTACCTATCACTTAGGGGCTATTTTAAAAATGCCCATTTTAATAGATGTTGACCTGAGTACATCATAATGCACAACTGGGAAATATTTTTTGTTTTCTAAGCTCAATGAACCATTTTAAATATTTTTGATTATTTATATTTTGTGATAAGAATAAATAAAAAACTAAGTGCATTATCTTTGCGAGGGAGAACATATCAGAACAGAAAGTTACAAATACCTAATCATAGATACTATATTTTATTATAATTAGCAACACAGTAGATCTTTAGGTCTACATTCCAATTAGCCTTACATATAACTATAACTAAATTGCAGTCATTACTATAATTGCAAGGTAATATAAAATTTTACCTTCAAAGTTATATATCTACACTAACAAAAGAAAAACATTCAAATTGAACATTATTCCACTACATTCACCAGTCAATCAGAGAGAATTTGAAAATTAACCTTGCAAGCTTCCTGGCTAACCCTGGCCTCTGCTCAAGGATATAAAGTTTCAATGATAGAAGATAAATAAATCCCAACAAATATGGCAGCAGCCACAGACCTGGAGCAAGCTGGAGACTTGGGTGCTCAGGCAATGGAGGAAGCCAAGCTTCTCGCCTCCTTGGCTTGCCTGGGCTTCTGCTCAAGGCTACAAAGTTTCAATTATAGAAAATAAATAAATCCCACATACCAGGGCCTCCACTTGGGTCGCCTGGGGGCATGGCTGGCCTGAAAATCACTACAGGCCCCATGCTCCAAGGGAACCCACACGCTGATCCAGGACACCCTTCAGGGAAAACCAGCTGGCCCCCACCAGTGCACCTGGCCTCTATCCTATCTAATCCTACCTAATAAAAGAGTAATATGCAAATTGACTGTTACTCCAACATACAATATGGCTGCCTTCATGTGGTCAAAGATGGCTGTCCCCATGTGAACACAAGATGGCTGCCACAAAATGGCCAGCAGGGGAGAGCAGTTGGGAGTGATCTAGCCATCAGGGGAGGACAGTTAGAGGTGACCAGGCTTGCAGAGAAGGAAAGTTGGGGGCAACCAGGCCTGGAGGGAAGGGCAGTTGGGGGTACCAGGCTGCAGGAAAGAGTACTTAGGGGTAACTAGGTCAGCAGAGGAGGCAGTTGGGTGGGGGGAAGGCCTGCAGGGGAGGGCAGTTGGGAGGGGGCAGGCTTGCAGGGCAGGGCAGTTAGGGGTGACCAGGCCTGCAGGGAAGGGCAGTAATGGTGACCAGGTCTGCAGGGGAGGGCAGTTAGGGGCAATCAGGCTGTCAGGGGAGCAGTTAGGCATCAATCGGGCTGGCAGGGGAGTGGTTAGGGGGTGATCAGGCTGGCAGGCAGAAGCAATTAGGGGCAATCAGGAAGGCCAGAAGGCAATCATTTGGGAGACTGCAGCCTTGGATTGTGAGAGGGATGTCCAATTGCCTGTTTAGGTCTCATCCTGGGATCATGTCTAAACAAGCAGTCAGACATCCCTCAAGGGGTCTCCTATTGGAGGGGGTGCGGGCTTGCCTGAGGGACATCCATCCCTGTACACGAATTTCATGTACTGGGCCTCAAGTTATTAAATAAGATTTTAAAAGTTATTAAATATGTCAAGAGCTATAATGAAAAAGTACTTAGCAAATAAGAACAGATGAATAGCCCTGGATGGATTGCTCATTTGTTTGGAGCACCACTCCATACATGAAAGGGTTGTGGGTTTGATTCCTGTTTAGGGCACATATCGAGGTTGGGAGTTTGATCCAGGAACTGGTGTGTATAGGAGGCAACCAATCAATGTTTCTCTCTCATATTTCTTCCTCTTTCTCTATAATAATAATAATAATAATAATAATAACAACTCATTATTGTTATTATAACTATACTTATTGTTATTATAACTTATACTCAGGTGAGTATTAAAGAAAAAAGAACAGATGGTTAATGAAGGCAGAAAAATGGAAATTCTAAGAAAGTGTGTAAAGGAAATTTAGGAATCAGACACTACAACAGAAATTAAGATTGCCCTTGATGGACTCAATAGACTGCAAAAGCCAAAGAACAAATTGGTGAATTTAAAAATGGGGAAGTAGAATTGTTCCAAACTAAAATGCAAAAAAGAAGAATCAACATGAATTTTTATACCATAGTTTCCAGAATATGGTAGACAAAAATCTCTTTCCAAATAATTGTATGATGCTAGTGTTTTATGGATACAAAATAAGACAAAGACAATATTAGAAGAAGAAGAAAAGGAGGAGAAGTAGAAGGAGAAGAAGGAAAAATGCTAGCCAATATATTTTATGAAATTAAACACAAAATATAAACAACCCAAATGTAAAAATTATATATAAAACTAATTATCCAGCATAACAAAGAGAGTTATGCAAGGTTGCTTCAAAATTTGAAAATAAATTAATACAATCCATCATATCAACAACTACATCAATTGAAACAGAAAGAATATTTGACAAACTCCAACACATATTCATGATAAAAGTTCTCAGAAAATTAGGAACTAAGAGAAACCTCCTTAACTTCATTAAAAAAAAAAATCTACAGGATTATTACTTAAATAATAGTACTTAAGTAATAAATATTACTTAATATTTAATATTTACTGATAAACATACTTAAAAATGAATGACTGAATAATACCCTCTTGTAGTCAATGGGGGAAAATGGAAACATATGTAATACTTTAAACAATATATATATATATATATATATATATATATATATATATATATATATATATATATTTAAAGTGAGAGCAAAACAAGGATGTCTGTCTCACCAAACTTACTCCACACAATAATGGAAATTGTAGACACAAACTAAGGAAGAATAAATAAGTAAATAAGAGCCATAATAATAGAAAAGGAAAAAAAATAAAACTTTCTATTTGCAGCCAAAACCGGTTTGGCTCAGTGGTAGAGCGTCGGTCTGCGGACTGAAGGGTCACAGGTTCGATTCCGGTCAAGGGCATGTACATTGGTTGCGGGCACATCCCCGGTTTGGGGTGTACAGGAGGCAGCTGGTCGATGTTTCTCTCTCATCGACTTTGCTAGCTCTCTATCCTTCTCTCTTCCTCTCTGTGGAAAATCAATAAAATATATTTTGAAAAAATAAATAAAAAATAATCACTCTAAAAATAAATACTGAGGTACACACTCAGTAAATCATGTACATTGTATCTATGTGTAAATTATAAAATATTAAAGAAGAAAGCAAAAATACTGAAATAAAAGGAGAATAAACCAAGTCCAAGTCCATGTATTAAAAGATTCAACATAGTAAAGATGATATTTTTTTCTAAATGGTGAAGGTTTAGTACGTAGGACAAAGTAAAATAATATATCAAGAAAAGACCAATACAAAAATACAAATATACTCAGCTAATTTTTTTTTTTTTTTTTTTTTTTTTACAAATGAGCGAACGTGATTCAATGAAATAAGGAAGCCTTTTCAATGAGTGGTTCTGGGGCAATTGGACAAGCACATGCAAATAAATAAATAACTAAACTTTAACCCAAATCTTATAATTTGTACAAAATTATTCAAAATGTATCACAGACTTCAATATAAAAGTAAAGCTATAAAATTTTTAGAAAGAAAAATAGATAAAAATATTTGGTATCTCTGGCTAAGCCAAGAGTTCTTAGACTTGATTAAAAAAAACACACACATATTCCATAAGGTAAAAATTGATTAATTATACATAAGTCATAAAAATTATGAACTTTTACTCTATGGAAAGCTATGAAAAGAATATGAAAAGACTGAAAGAACTATTAGCAAACTGCATATTTGAAAAAAAAACAAAAACAAAAACTAGTATCTAGAATATATAAAGAACTCTCAACACCTAACAGCTAAAAAAAAAAATGGCAAATAGAAAATGAACAGAAGTCAACAACAGACATTTCACTAAAGAGTTTATACAGATGGCAAATAAGCACATAAAAAGGTGTTCAACAGCCATTTGGGAAATGCAAATTTAACCCACAGAAGATATAACCACATACCTTTCAGAATGGCCAAATAAAAAATAATGACAACACCAAATGCTACCCAGAATGCAGAGAAAATGGATTATTTATACACTGCTGGTGGGAATATAAAATATTACAGCTTGTAAATGTTAAACTCTGAAAAATAGTTTGCTAGTTTCTAATAAAACTGAACACACAATTATCATATGACAACAATTGCACTCTTGGACATTTATTCTAGAAAAATAAAAACTCATGTTTACACAAAAATTCTACATAAATGTTTTTAGTAGCTTTATATGTATTAACCAAAATCTAATCAGCTCAGATGTACTTCAACAGTTAAATATTAAGAAACAGTGAAATTATATATAAATTCAGTAATCAAAAGGAATGGGATATTGATACACTCAACTTTGGTGAATCTGCAGGGAATTATACTGAGTGAACACATCATTCACTAAGACACTAGCTTCACTAAGGTAATCAACTTCAGGCTCTAGTTTAAATATGAGTATTTTTTAAACCACTAATTGACAGCAAATGCATAAGAAAGCTATAGTATTTAAATTTAGTTATATGATTAAAATCTGAATTTACAATTAGTATAAAAGTTAATGTTAATAAAAAGTCTTAAGTCAAATATTTTATAGAGCCTTGCTATTCAAAAAAATAGTACTAGGACCAGTTGTACCCATATTTATATCTGAGTACTTGCTGTAAATGAAGAAACTCAGGCCTCAAACTAGTTAATATCTTCATTTTCTAAGATGCCTGTCCAGATATTAAATTTTGAGACTCATTGTTCTAGAGCACATGTGTCAAACACAAGGCCCGCGGGCCAAATCCAGCCCGCCAGGCCTTGCAATGTGGCCCGCACCGCGCTGTCATCACTGCACTCCGCTGTCAGTTTATGACATTGTCAGTTTATGACTGTTCAGTAAACCATTCGGCCCGCGATTTAGGCTGGATTTTAGATTTTGGCCCCTTCTCTGATTGAGTTCGACACCCCTATTCTAGAGTAATGGAAAGCTGTATGATGAGTAATTGTGCAATACATTTTTTTAAAAATCACTTAACTATGCAGTATTCTCACTGTATATAGGAGTTAACTACCATATAAATGTTAAACCCTTATACATCACAGAACAAAATCAATAAAATAAAAAGGGAAACTACTGAATGGGAGAAAATATTGACAAATCATTTACCTTTTAAGGGGCTGATATCCATAAAACACTTATTAGTCTTAGAGTTCCAAAATGGTGGAGGAGTAAGTGGTAGCTACACTGATACTCTCCCAAGACTAAACTAGAATGACAATTAAAATAGAGAAAAAAACCAAAACAAAACAAAACAACATATTTAATAATGAACTGAAGACTAACTGGAGAGAACCTTGATAACCAACACTGAAAGTGGAGACTGCAGAGACTGGTAGAGAGTGCAGAGGTGCTACAGGGCTGACCTGGCTCCCACAGAGAGCAGATGAGGTTCTGGAGGGATATCTCAGCTAAGGTGGGTTTCCATAGAGAACTCTGGGGTCTAAACCTCAAGCAGAGCTCCCCAGACCAAATCACTGGAACTGAGAAAGGTGCCCATATAGTATCTGGCTGTGAAAATCAATGGGGGTTGCTATTTGAAAATCAAAGGAGAGACAACCCGAAATGCAGAAACCCTCTTAAAAGGATAAAACACAAAATTTCATGTGCAGCTACTCACCATGGGCTCTAGCAGAAGGAGGGCAGAGTGGACTAGATTTGTGTGAGGAGAATCCAGAATTGGGGGCTTTGGGGTTAGAACTTGGAAAACAGCCAACCTGGTTTCCTAGGATGATTCATTCCCTTCTACTTCAGAAGACATCTTTTTTGGGCAAACATTTACTATCCAGGCAGCTTTTGTCTGGGGGGAAGGAGCAATTGCCCCACCCTGTGGGAAAACCTCTTCTCCCACCCTGTGAAGGCAACACCTTGCTGTGGTCTATAGCCTGAAGCAAATTTAAGACTGAGATTAAAAATCAGACTCCAGGTAGAGGTGGATCTCTGGAGGCTTTAAGTCTGCCTGAACTCCTTCTAGACTTGAAACTAGGAAAAGCAGACATTAATTAACATCTAGGTCTTTCCTTAAGGCACCTAGCCCCAGTAGGAGTCACAAGCTGTGAAATGCTGATAGCTCCAAACAGGATACTTAGGCCAGTTACAAATAGTGTCTTAAATTGCCCTACAACAGACACTGGGAATCATAGCAAATATACCTAATTACATAGACAAACTAAAACAAGCAGCTAAAATGGGGAGACTAAAACAAGCCCAGAATGAAAGAAAGAAAGAAAGAAAGAAAGAAAGAAAGAAAGAAAGAAAGAAAGAAAGAAAGAGAAAAGAAAAAAAAGGAGAAGAAGAAAAGGAAGAAGAAGAAGAAGAAGAAGAAGAAGAAGAAGAAGAAGAAGAAGAAGAAGAAGAAGAAGAATTCTTCCCCCAAAGAGCTAAATTAAATGGAGATAAATTTATCAGATAGAGTTTAGAAAAAATGATTACAAGGACCCTCAATTGCATAAGAAACATATAGAAACTGTGAAAAATGACCAGTCAGAAATGAAGAATAACATAACACTAATAAAGAACACATTAGAAGAAATACAGAGATTAGGGAAAGTGGAGGATCAAATCAGTGAGTTAGAATACAAGGTAAAAAACAAAATCACTCAATCAGAGAACCAAAAGAAGAAAACAAACAAACAAACAAACAAACAAAAACAATTAAAAAACAGGAAGACAGTTTAAGGGAGCTGTGGGACAACAAACAGAAAACTTGACAATAATCGTATCAGAGGAGTTTCAAAAGATGAAAAAAGTGAGCAAAGTGTAGAGAACATCACTGAAAAACGATGGCAGAAAACTTAATGTGGTGAAGGAAAAAGTCAATACAAGTTCAAGAGGCACAGAGAGTCCCACACAAGAAGAACCCAAACAGCCCACACCAAGACACATCACAATTAAAATGCCAAAAATTAAAGACAACGAATCTTCTTTTTTTAAAAAAAAATATATATATTTTATTGATTTTTTACAGAGAGTAAGGAAGAGGGATAGAGAGTTAGAAACATCGATGAGAGAAAAATCATGGATCAGCTGCCTCTTGCACACCCCTACTGGGGATGTGCCCGCAACCAAGGTACATGCTCTTGACCAGAATCAAACCTGGGACCTTTCAGTCCACAGGCTGACACTCTATCCACTGAGCCACACCGGTCTTGGTGACAATGAGAGAATCTTAAAGACAGCAAGAGAAAAAAAAAATTATTACCTACAAAGGAGCTCCCATAAAGATGTGAACTGATTTTTCATCAGAAACTCTACAGGCCAGAAAGGAATGGCATGAATTAATACAAGGCAAGGATCATCATCTATATTGAATCCAGCAAGGCTAGCATTCAAAATAGATGATGAAATAAAGAGCTTCCCAAGACCAAAAAAATAAATTAAAAAAATTAAAATAAAATTTAAAAAAGACTAGAGCCAAAACCGGCTTGGCTCAGTGATAGAGCATCAGTCTGCGGACTGAAAGGTCCCGGGTTTGATTCCGGTCAGGGGCATGTAAGTTGGTTGTGGGCACATCCCCAGTAGGGGGTGTGCAAGAGGCAGCTGGTCGATGTTTCTCTCTCATCGACGTTTCTAGCTCTCTGTCTCTCTCCCTTCCTCTTTGTAAAAATCAATAAAATATATTAAAAAGACTAGAGTTTATAACCACCAAATAGGTTTGCAAAAAGGCTTAAGGCACTGCTGTAATAATCCTACCTAATAAAGAGTAATATTCAAATTAACCATTACTCCACTATACTCAGAAGCCATACCCACCAGCCAATCAGAACAAGTATGCAAATTAACCCCAACCAAGATGGTTGCCACCACAGAGAGCAGAAGGGAGGCAAGGGTTTCCCTGGCAATGGGGGAAGCCAAGCTTTCCACACACCCAAATCACTAATCAAAGAGAATTTATGCACTCCTTTCCTCATAGTGACACCATTTACAATAGCTAAAATTGAGAAACAGTCCAAGTGCCCGTCAGTAGATGAGTGAATAAAAAACCTGTGGTACTTTTTCACCATGGGATACCACTCAGGTGTATAAAGAAAGAAAATATTATCTTTTCCAACATGAATGAAAATGATTATCATACTACATGAAATAAGTTCTTTAGAGAAAGATAAATGCCATATGATCTCACTCATATGTGGAATCTAATGAACAAATAATTTAACAAACAAATGGTAACAGAACTAGAGCTACATATAACTAACTGACAGCTGGGGACTTGCAGGGTTGGATGAAATGAGGTGAATGCTTAAGTGGGGAGATGGAAGTGGGCAAAGATGGGATAAATGGTGACAAAAGTGACTTTAGTTCAGGTGATGCAACGTGCAAATTATGCTTTACTGAGTTATACGACACTTGAAACCTGTATTATTTTATTAACCAACTAGAGGCCCGATACCCAAAATTCATGCACGGGGGCGAGCGGGGGGATGGGGGGAGAGTGTCCCTTAGCCGTCCTGCACATTCTCCAATCTAGGACCCCTTGGGGGATGTCCAACTGGGTCTAAAGGAGAAGTCAGATATCTTTCTCACAATCCAGGACTGCTCACCCCCAACTGCTCATCTCCCTGCTTCCTGATTGCCCCTAACTGCTTCTGCCTGCCAGCCTGATCATCCCCTAGCCACTCCCATGCCAGCCTCATTGATGTCTAACTGCTCTCCTGCCAGCCTGTTTGCCCCCAACTTTCCTCCTCTGCCAGCCTTGTCACCCCAACTAACCTCCCCCGCAAGCTGGGTAACTCCCAACTGCCCTCCCCTGCTGGCCATCTTACGGTGGCCATCTTGTGTCCACATGAAGGCAGGATCTTTGCCCAGATGGGGGCAGCCATCTTGTGTGTTAGAGTGATGGTCAATCTGCATGTTACTCTTCTATTAGATAGGACTAGTGGCCCAGTGCATGAAATTTGCGCAAGGCGAGGAGGGTGTCTATCAGCCTGGCCTGCATCCTCTCAAATATGAGCCCCCTGTGGGGTTGGGCCTAAACTGTCAGTTGGACAACTCTCTCGCAATCTGGGACTGCTGGCTCCTCACTGCTCACCTGCCTGCCTGCTTGATCACCCCTAACCACTCTGCATGCTGGCCTGATTGCCCCCAACTGCACCTCCTGCCATCCAGCTCACCTCAAACTGGTCCCCTCTGCTGGCCTGCTCACCTGCAACTGCCCTCCCCCCCCCAGCCTGATAACTCCCAATTGCCTTCCCCTCCTGGCCTGATCACCCCTAACTACCTCTGCTTCAGTTGGCCCTGCCACCATGGCCTTGTCCAGAAGGACTTCTGGAAGGTCTCATGGTCTAATTAGAATATTACCCTTTTATTAATATAGATAGGCCATAACTATAACAGATGTACCAGTATTGCTCTATGAGAATACATACTTCATGCAATAAGAAGGCATCTAATATGTTACATTGTATAAGTTGTAAGTAGTAGAAAATACTGTATTTATAGCAATAACATACACCCTGTGACTTCCCTTTCTCATTTGGGAATGGTTCCCCAGTTTTTTGAACATTTCCTGGGCCCTAATGTATTTTTTTTTTTATTCAGTGTAACTTTATTTACTGTTTATTGCACATTATTTGAGGTCTTTAATTTCTAAATACCAAAGATTCAAAGGACTATTTTTCCCCATGAAGTTTAACATTAACATCAGCGAATTCATGTATTCATGTGTTTTTATTATAAGCATCTGAATCATTCACATTGTCATAGATCCTGAACTCATAAGCATGGACCATGCACAGGCTGGTAGCAAGCCAGGAAGCCACCCTGCAAGCAAACAGATACTCTGCATAAAAAGAAAAGTCATAGCACAACATTTAATGTCCAACCTGAGTCACCTCAGAATGTTATATATATTGACTTCTTAATTCATATAGTATCCGAAACTCAATCGCTTGGTTGGTGATGGGGTTGACCTGGTTTCAGGAGGTATTCCTGAAATAATTACAGAAAGGAGGGCTCAGTCTTTTCTTGGTTGCTTGCTACTCCCCAGCACCTTCATCTTTCTCCTCATTCTCTGCTTCTTGGGCATCTTCTCCTTCACCTTCACCTCCTTATTCTTCCTCCTTTGCAACCTCAAATTCTCCTTGGCACTTCTTCCTCTTCCTCTCCTTCCTCTTCCTCAGCCTCTTCCTTCTCCTTCTCCTCCTCTTCAGCTTCTCCTTCAGAGGCAGGCTCATCTTTAGCTTCCTAATGGTCTCCTCCACCTAGATCTGCTTCTCCTGGACGTTGCTGGTGTATTAAGAAGAGAATGAACAAGCAAACATCAAGCAGGAGCTAGTCTGTAAACCACCGTAGGTAGATCACCAAAGACCTGGGAACTCCGGGAGTAGCCACTGGCTATGCTTCCCACTCTGGTAAAACTGAGCTGGGTCTTCTCACCTTCTAAGAGTTTCCTGTAAGCTGCAATGTCAATGTCCAAAGCCATATTGAGGAGGTTCTAGTATTCTTTTAGATACCATGCCATTTCACTCAATGTAGTTTTCAACTCATTTTCTAACCTGTTGATTGTGTCCTGTATAGCACTAACATTAGAGTTCTGCTCGTCCTCCAGCTCTTGCAGCTGCTTTCCCAGAGCGTAGTTCATGCCCAGGCATGCTTTGATCACCAGGGTTTTGGCCTTGAGCAGGCAGTGGCTTTCAGACACTTCCTCCTTGGTGGTGTGCACCCTGTAGGTGTTCTTGCAGTGCTCTAGGTCAGCATGGTGAGCAGCTCTTGTACCATTCTTCTGCATTCTGCATGTCCTTGGCAGCCAGCTTCACCTACTGGTTGTCAATGTCCTTGAGCACTGCAGAGAGGTTAGACTTGGAGAACATGTCCATCTCCACGGAGATCTGAGCATAGTGGATCTGCACCTACAGCTCGGTGATCATCTCTTCATGCACTTTCTTCAGAAAGGCTATTTAGTCCATCAGGCTGTCTGATGCACTTTTCAAACTCAGCACCAGCAAGAGCCGCCTCCTCTGCACCTTTTCAAGCCTTTATCAGTCAGCCCTCTGCATCATCATGGTTCAACACCTCTTCCTGGTAGCATGCCTGTAGGTTGCTTCCAGTCCCTTCCAAGCCCTGGTGCCTGCTAACTGCCTATTGCCTTCTCCTCGCCAGGTACTGGCACGGTGGGCTGGGGCACAGGTATCCCATTTTCATTAAAATGTTCAACCCCAGCCTGCTTCACCTGTGACCACAGGAGGCCTGTGGCAGACAGTGATTCCAGAGACCCTGGCCACCCCTGCCTACCTGGGTCCCCGATGGCGGCTTTGACCTAGTGGGCAGCATCAGGCTCAACCCGCCTGGCCTGCCCAGACCCAAGTGGCTGCCTGGACCCTGCAGACTGTGTCAGGCCCTTCCCCCTAGGCCTGCCCAGTTACCGATGGCTGCCTGGACCCAGCAGGAAGCATGGGGCACTGTCTGCCCGGCTTGTCTGAACCCCCGATAGCGACCTGGACCCTGCAGGTGGCGACAGGTGCTGCCCCCCAGGCCTGCCTGGTTACCAATGGTTGTCTGGACCCTATGGGCAGCTTCAGGCACTTTCTGCTTGGCTTGCCTGCACCCAAATGGCAACCTGGACCCCACAGGCAGCATGAGGCAATGCCTGCCAAGCCTACTGGGTCACCGATGGTGGCCTGAACTTTGAGAGCAGTATCAGGCACTGTCTGCCTGGCCTGCACCATTATCAATGGCAGGCTGGACTCCGCAGGTGGTGTGAGTCGCTGCCCACCAGGCCTACAGGACCCCGATGGTGACCTGGACCCAGCAGCAGTGTCAGACACAGCTCGTCACTCCTGCATATGCAAATTATCCTCCATCTTTGTTGGCTATCACGCCTAGTTGGCTGTGTGCATAGTGAAGGTACAGTCAATTAGCATCTTTCTATTTCATTAGTGCAGAGAGAGAGGTCTGGGTGCATGGGTGGGGGCCAGATGGTTTGCCCTGAAGGGTGTCCAGGATTAGGGTGTGGGTTCCCTTGGAATGTGGGGTGGCCTGGGCGAGGGGCCTGTGGTGGTTTGCAGGCCAGCCATGCCCTCCTGGCGACCCAAGCAGAGGCCCTGGTATCTGGAATTTATTTATCTTTTACAATTGAAACTTTGTAGCCTGGAGCAGAGCCAAGCCTCCTGTTCACTCCATGGCAGCAGCCATTTCTATTGGAATTTATGTATCTTCTATAATTGAAACTTTGTACCCTTGAATGAAGACCTGGGCCCACCAGCGTGTGTGGAAAGTTCGGCTTCCTCCATTGCCAGGGAAATCCAAGCCTCCCTCCTGCTCTCTGTGGCCGCAGCCAGGTTTGTTGGGATTAATTTATGTTCTCACTCTGATTGGCTGGTGGGCATGGCTGGTGGACAATGCTGGTGGGTGTAGTGGAGTGATGATTAATTTGCATATTAGTCTTTTATTAGATAGGAGGAAGTTCTAGTATTAATAAATTCAATAAAGAAACAAAACAAAGAAAAAAAACCTCATTTCTTCCTAGCAGGTATGGCTCAGTGTTTGAACATGGACCTCTGTATCAGGTGGTTACAGTTTGATTCCTCATCAGGGCACATGCCCTGGTTGCAGACTAGATCCTTAGTGGGTAGAGGGAGTACAGTAGGAAGCAGATCCATGATTCTCTCTCATCATTAATGTTTCCATCTCTCTATCCTTCTTCTTTTTCTCTAAAATAAATTAAAAATATGTTTTAAAAAAAAATAGCTCTTTATTTGAGCCTTGATGAGTTCCTTGAATTTTCAAGTTTAAGAATAAAAAATAAGAAACTATTTCTAAGTCACTCATCCTTAAAACCTTCAAAACATACTATGCTATTAATAATTTAAAAATATACAATATGAAAATTACCAATAATTTAAAACAAAGGCACAACACAGTAATATGGGAAAATGTTTCACAGGGAACTCATTTTTTGAGCTGTAGAAATTTAAAAGCTATCCTTATTACACAAAACATAATTTGATACTCTAATCATTCTGTAGTAGCCACTGTAGAAAATACTAGACTTAGAAAAAAATTTAATAGTAGGTATGATGGAATGAGGAAGAAAATGCAAACAAGCACAGGGAGGATTTTGATCTCAAAAGGATATATCCTAGTACATGTATTTTTTAGACAAATGGGTAAAACGCAACAAAATATGTAGATATTAGAATTATTAGCCATGATCTAGAAAATAAGAATAAATAGTAAATGCCCAAAATGTAATTGGTAACATATAATAAATTTTATTCACTTTGCCCATTTAACAAAATTTCCCAGTGGAACAGATAAATATTAAGTTGCAATTATGTTCCAATACATGCTACATTAACAAACACCACTTTCATAGAAATTACAATCTTCATTATGCAAATTATAGTTTTTGTACTCTTTTGCAGCAAATATATATTCACGGATGGTATATGTGGGGCTGTACTAAAGTTTGATAGTGTGTAAGGCAATATCTGGGATGGTGTTATCTGCCTTACTCTCCCTCAGGAAAGTGGTAGATGGTATAAAAATGGGCTATCTGCTCATATTGCTGATATGGTTTAGAGGAGATATTGGTAGGTAAAAATATCGGACACTATATCTACTTAAAGTACTTCTTAATTAATTAAGTATACATACTACTACATGTATATCCCTTGGTTTTTCAGTATAAAATCAGTGGAATATGCTGTGTTGCTTTTTCAGTTATATAATTTGACAGATTAAAATGGAAGAATGAGCATGTTGAAGCCATAGTTTGCATCCTTTAAGGAACATTAGGTTACAAACAACAATAAAGGGCTAAGGCTTATTGAGGAAAAAGATCAAGAACTAATTGCAGAATTAATGTGAAGGCTTAGTTAGATTTAAAGTAACAGTTAAAACAGCCTGGTGTTTCAAAAGAGAGGAATTGAAGCAAGTCTAGAGTGGCCCTGGAATTGCAGACAAAGGGTAACTCACCACCAACATCATCACCGCACCCCCTCCCCCAATCTCTGGTCTGTTTTAATTTACCAATTCATTAGTACAGATTGGTCAAGTAAGGATGTTTATCCTTAGGTCCATTGATAAAAGGCAAGTAGAAAAGTAATTATTTACCCTCATAAATAGCCAGAAAATAGTTTCTTTTCAAAGGGAGAAGAAAAAAATACTAGTCAGATGAAACCAAAAGCAACTATAATCTCTTATTTAGCTTCTTTGAACTTGTGGACAAAGAGGTGCAAATACAGTTCTTATACATACATTTTCATGGGGAAGGATGGAGAAATGAACAGTTTCAAGATAATATGTGTATATACAGCTGTACAAAATGTCATAGGGAAGTTTTAAGCTCTAATAAATTCAGAAGGATAAACGCTATAAACTATGAAAAATTTTATGTTAAAGGGGAACTATTTTAATTTCCCTTCTCCTATATAGTTTTGTGAGTTTTTAATAATTATTTTTCAATTTTATTTTTGTTTGTATATGAGCCTCAGCAGATGCCAGACACACAAAGAATAAAAAATGATCTTTGAAAATGAGTGAAGTGATATAAGTGTAAAAGCATGCAAATAATTAAACATGCAAATTGTTTTTCACAGGTTGGTAGCTTTTACCCTTCTAAAGTTATTAAGCTTAAATACTCACTATGACACTTTGGACACCTGTATATTATACATATCAGAAGATTTTGAAACTACTCATTTTGTGCTCCATCCTTCCCCAGCAATATGTATGTATAAGAAGTGAATATGCACCTGTGTGTCCACAGTAGAAGGTAAGGAGTAGATTATAGTTGCTTTTTGTTCCATCTGTGCAGTACCTTATTCTCTCTCAATAATATCTGTCTTCAGGCCAAATAATTGTGCAGATGAATATGTTATAGGGAGATGTTGTATAGAAGTATACCTTCATTTAAAGAAATGGTTTTAGAAAAATATGTAAAATTGTTTAAAGAGACCAATTTCATGGAAATGTGGGAGTCAGTGCAGGGGAGGGGTATTAGGATCTGTACTATTAAATCCTGTAGTGGCTACACTCTTTTGCATCAATCATGTGTTTATGGATGCTATATGTGTGGGTATAATCAATAGAGTAGGAAAGAGGTAAGGCAGTATCTGGGATGGTGTGGTCTGTCTTTTGGTCCCTCAGGCTTAGAATGAAAAGCGGCTGTCTGCTCAGATTGGTGGTGTGGTCGCAGAGATGGTGGTGCTAGAAATGGAAAAAAAGGTTGGATATTGTGTCTGCTGAGGGGAATGAAGCCTCCTCCGTGGAGTCTAACCTGCTTCACTTCCTCTCTTTTAGGGGATGAAAACAATCTGTTTAGATGTAGAAGTGTATCTCTGTGTCAAATTATTTTTCCTCCTGGCAACTTAATGTTGCCTTCATTAATTTCTCCTTCTTCCTCTTAAGCTTTTTGTACTTCAGACGGGCCATGGCTCGGTGAAACATATGGCAGCTGAAGCCCTCCTGGACCCCATGGTCCACATGTTGCTGAAGGGCCTCTAGGCTAGCAAAGACGTGGCAGCAGGCCAGGCACCTGAACCCGCTGTCCAGCGGCCTCCACAACGGGACCCTGCGATAGAACACCAGAGTTGAAGGTACTGCGCGACAGCCAGCCTTCTCCCTTTTCTCTTGGGCCGGACTGTCTACCCTGGGCTCAGGGTCATTTAGGACATTCTCCCCAGACGTGTGAGCGAAGGGGACATTTCTATGGACCTCTGTAGTGTAGGTCATTTCTTCCATTTTGATCCTTTTTGAGGGAGGCTCCCATCCATCCTCTGTATGGCACATGACAGCCACACCTCTTCTCATTTGTACACGCATATAATAAATTTTCATGAGCCTGGGATCCTTATTACTAGCTGAAGAATTCGAGGTATATGAACTGGCAGAGGAAGTCTTTGTTTGCACCAAGTCCTTGGGTACAGGTGTCTCCTTGATTCCTATGAAAGAAAATGTCAAACATTAAAAAAATTAGAATGGGTGTGTGACTGCTGTAGGAGCTACAAGGGCCATGATCTATGTGAGCAGGTAAAGTACATCTGTATGTGATATTTCAGAATTTTGGGTGTAGTGAGCTTTATCTGAGGTATTTACATGGTATAACTATGTGGGAATAAGGATGTAGAATTATATGTATGTACTTTTGGAGGTGTACATATATTCTGGGACATATCTGGGAAGTGTTTTTTGATGTTGCTAAAAGGTGATGGCTAATGAATGTGCATGTTTGTTACATGTTATGATAGCACAGGTGAGCAGTGCAAGCGTGGTACCGGCTATTACTATGAGATTGTGAGGCTTATAATGTTAGAGAAGGTGTGTATGAGCTCTCAGAATATTCAGCTCATGAAGGTCTCAAGTGCTGGCAGCTGACGTACCATATGGTTAGAGACACAGCAGAAGAAAATTAGTTTCCTTGAGGACATGAACACATTAAATGGTGAGTTTGGTGGATGTCAGTGGGAGTGAGTGTCTTGTATGCAACTTTTTAGTGATCTATATGGATTATCAAAAACTTAGAACCACACTTGAAGGAACTCAACATGCATATCAATTATATTTTCTAATAAAAATTATACCAATAGGGGATATATGGTACAAGTTTAAGAAAGATTCTGCATGCATATGTATCTATTTTTATGGATATCTATATTAAGTTATAGAAATGTAAAAAGATAAAATTTTAATTTTTAAGAAATTGACTCTTAATTATTATGTCACCATTCATTTTTCATTGTTACTAAATCTCAATACTCATTATTTAACTGTTTGAAATTATCATGTCTGATTAATGTGTATGGTAAATATATTATTTCCATTTTTAGCAGTATGATATAGTGAGTGTAATGGGCTTGGTGTTTAAGTTCATAATTTGTTGGTTAAATCTGGGTTAAGATTGAATAATGTGAGATTGATTTGTTTTCTGCAAATCTGAATATGGGATGAGTTTTGTGTGAATGAGGATAGTATCTGTACTTTGTGTCTCTGTGTTAGTTTAACACATGTTTATGTATGTAGATTGCTTTTACTATCGTTGTGGGTTTTTCTGTGTGTTTAATATGTAATGTAGTTTAGGTATGGTATATTATTACTAAGAATATTCTCTGTGAGATTAGTGGAATGAGTGTATTTGAAAAATGCAAGGAAATTATTAAAGAATATGAGGATGTGAAAATCAAGGTATATAAGAGAAAGAATACCTGGACTTTGGAAAGATGGCAGAGAGTGAGGAAAAGTGTGTTTGAATAAGCTGTGCAGTAATATGAGATTGCATTAGAAAATAAATAGTGAAAAATTGAGTTATAAAGGGGCTAAAAACTGAATATGAAAACTCAGGCCTAGCAGACTAACTCTTAAGCATTCAACAATCAGAAACGTGTCCATGTTGGAAAAAAAAAAGTAACAGAATATTCAGGACATCAGTTTCTTTTCTTTTCTTTTTTTTAAATATATTTTGTTGATTTTTTTACAGAGAGGAAGGGAAAGAGATAGAGAGCTAGGAACGTCGATGAGAGAGAGACATTGACTAGCCGCCGCTTGCACACCCCCTACCGGGGATGTGACCGCAACCAATATACATGCCCTTGACCGGAATCGAACCTGGGACCCTTCAGTCCACAGACCGATGCTCTATTCACTGAGCCAAACCGGTTTAGGCAGGACATCAGTTTCTTAAGTAATCCCAGCCTCATAGAACCAAAAAGCTCAGAAAAGTATAATCAATTAAGAAATAATATTCATGCACTGGTTTATGGAATGAGCAAACTAGCATCACATGCAATGTGAATAAATCACACAAATATAACAATGAGAGAAAGTGATCAGACACAAAGTATATATTGTACTCTTCTGTTTAATAAAATTTTAATACAAATGCCCACCTAGTGTGTTAGGAGTCAGAGAAATCATAACTCCTTGTATGGTACAGACAATAAGAGATCATGGAGAATGTATATGGACATAGAATACTATACTATAAGGAAATGAATAATGGGGAGAATGAGTGCAAATGGGTCTGTCTGATAGGGGTGCCTGTGAATGTAAACATTGGCTATGAAGGTATATGGATGTGATGAGGTATTTAATTGCACATGTCTGTACTCTTGCTCAAGTTAAGTTCTTGAGGATCCAACCACTTTTGGCCTGTTTTAAGTTAGTAGTGCTTCACAGGTTGACTATAACATAACATGCCCTTGTCTGACTCATAGAAACATATTATTAGACTAGAGACCCCGAGCAGGACATTCATGCACTAAGGGAGGGTCCCTTAGCTTGGCCTGTGCCCTTTCACAGTCCAGGAGCTTTCAGGGGATATCCAACTGACCGCTTAGCCCTGTTTCCTTCAGGGAGTGGGCCTAAGCTGGCAGTTGTACATCCTTAGCTCCCACCACTACCACTGTGCTCGCCATCAGTGATCCTTGCTTCTGGCTCAGTGGTACTCCCCTGTGGGAGCTCACTGACCACCAGGCGAAAGCTACTCTGTTGAGCATCTGCATATTACCCTTTTGTTATATTAGGTTTTTCTCTGATAAAACTCTTATCCATTTAAGTACTCTCCTAATATTTCCTCAAATAGAACACTGTTCTCCTCTGATCTCCTTGCACATGCTCTAGTCCTTTTCAGTATTTTCTCTTGGAATACATTACTTCCTCTGCTGATTAAATTGAAGAAGTGTTTGTGTTTTTGCACTGAGCAGCCATTTGATGACTAATGGGCAGAACCACTCAGCTCAACTCTGGGTTCTCTCTACATCTCCACCAACTTTGTGTCCTAGTCATGCTTCCTTCCCAGCACCAGTTAGCCTGTCTTTAGAAGAGATGGAGGATACATTGTCTGAAACAGAGGCCTTCCATATTTCAGCCTTGAGTTAGGGCCACTGCCTTGTGTCTGTTCTGCAAAGTATCTTCTCTTAAATCCAACTTTGCTGAGCAATAAAATAAAAATAATGCAGATGTGGACCATGCTGGTTTTTTGTGTATTTATCTGTCCATTGAACAAACAATAAGAATCTGCTATGTGACATGTTCAGTGAGCACACACAGTCCTGTCTTCATGGAAAGTGTAAAATGTTTCCCATGAAAATATAAAATGCACAGAAATATGCATTGGCTTAATATATGTCATGGGTGTGTGGGTTTCCCAAAAATATTATTTTTAAATAAAACAGAGATAGCACTATATATATATCAATTTTTCTTGAAGGTAGTTCTCACCATGAGTTTACAGTCATAAAATGAAAAATGAATGGAAATTATATGCACCACCAACTGGCATCACCATACAAACCTTCTATGTGCCCCTCCATGATCTTCCTTTCTTGTGCTGACTGGGACACAGGAATATTAAGTTTCCCAAAATAGGGAAACTTTTGTTTTAATAGATGGAATCCTATAAAAGAAAATTTCAAACATCAGAAAACTAGAATGTGTGTTGGAGGGTTGTGGGAGGTAAGATGGCCATGCCATATGTGAGCATGTTCAGTGAAATTAGGTTTATGTGTGATATTTCAGAATTCTGTGTATGGTACGCCTAACTTGAGGTGTAACAATGTGTGGTATAATTGTGAAGAGAAAGCATTGTAGGTATGTTTGTGTGGAGTTGTATGAATATTCTGGGATATACCCATTAGTATATTTGATATTGGTAAAAAGGAATGGTAAAACACTTGGTGGCTGAAGTGACTTATGGATTAGAAAGATAATAGATCAAATTTCATTTCCTTTAAGGCATTTGTGTTTTCAAGTGTTTGGCCTACAATGAGCATTTTAAAACAGATTATCTGTGTGATTGCATGTAAATTATTTATGGATTTAATGTGTAATTGGGTGAGTGTAAATGAATCAAGGTAAGAGTGTACCAAGGTAATGCTGTTAGAGAATTGGAAGACAGATGTGGAATGAAGGCCTGTGTATTTGAGATTTGTCTACAAATCTGAATATGGAATAAGTTTTGTGTGACTGTAGATAGTATGTATACTTTGTACCTGTGTGTTAGGTAAGCACATATTTATGTGTGTGCATTGCTTTTTCTATATAGATAGACTTGTGTGGGTGTTTTCCTTTTGAAAGTAGTAGAATTAGTATCCTTGCAAAATGTAAGGAAATAATAAAAGAATCGGAGAATATGAAAGCCAAATTGGGTAAGAGAAAGAATTCTGGGCTTTGAAAAGATGGCAGAGAGTGCAGAGAAGAGTGTGCAAATTAGGTGTGCAGTAACATGAGATTGCCTTAGAAAGCAAATGGTGAAAAAATGAGTTCTGAAAGGGGATAAGACAGAATATGCAAGCTAAGCACTAGCAGTCTAACTGTTAAATACTCACCACATAGAAATATCCTTCGTGAAAGTACAAGTAATATAATGCTCAGAACATCACCTGTTCAAGTAATTCAAACTGAAAGCAACAATATGCTCAGAAAAGTATGATCAATAAAGAAATTATATTCATGTCATGGTATACATAGAATGAAAAAAACTAAAGTCAGATACAACATGTATAAATGATACAAATGTAATGATGAGAGAAAAAAACCAGACACAAAGCATATATTGTACCCATTTTCTTACAAAAAAATTAAAAACATGGGTACTCATCTAGTGTGCTAAGAGTCAGGGAAATTTCTATGGTACAGACAAAATGGAGCATGGACAATTTGCAATCCCATGGAAGACTATAAGGAAATGAATGATGGGGAGAATGAGTGCAAATGGGTCTGTCTGATATGGATGCCTGTGAATGTAAACATTGGCTATGAAGGTATATAGATGTGATAGGGTATTTAATTGTACATGTCTCTGTACTCTTGCTCAAGTTAAGTTCTTGAGGATCCTACCAGTTTTGGCCTTTTTTAAGTTATTAGTGCTTCACAGGTTCACTATAACATAACATGCCCTTGACTGACTCATAGAAACATACTCTTAGATTTTTCTCTGATGAAACTCTCATCCATTTAAGTCCTCTCCTATTATTTCCTCAAATAGAACACTGTTCTCCTCTGATCTCCTTGCACATGCTCTAGTCTAGGGGTGTTGAACTCAATCAGAGAAGGGGCCAAAATCTAAAATCCAGCCTAAATCGCGGGCCGAATGGTTTACTGAACAGTCATAAACTGACAATGTCATAAACTGAC
Organism: Pipistrellus hanaki; assembly: GCF_964339955.1. Classification (NCBI taxonomy): domain Eukaryota; kingdom Metazoa; phylum Chordata; class Mammalia; order Chiroptera; family Vespertilionidae; genus Pipistrellus; species Pipistrellus hanaki. The sequence continues at coordinate 70,052,963 of NC_140504.1, read as the reverse complement.
AGCGGAGTGCAGTGATGACAGCACGGTGCGGGCCACATTGCAAGGCCTGGCGGGCTGGATTTGGCCCGCGGGCCTTGTGTTTGACATATGTGCTCTAGTCCTTTTCAGTGTTCTCCCTTGGAATACATTATTTCCTCTGCTTACCACATTGAAGATGATGCAGAAGTGTTTCAGTTTTTGCACTGAGCATCCATGTGTTGACTAATGGGCAGAACCACTCAGCTCAACTCTGGGTTCTCTCTACATCCCCACCAACTTTGTGTACTGTTCGCCCTTCCTTCCCAGCACTAGTTAGCCTGTCTTTAGGAGAGATGGAGGATACATTGTCTGAAGAGGAGGCCTTCCATCTTTCAGGCTTTGAGTCAGGGCCACTGCCTTGTGTCTGTTCTGCAAAGTATCTTCTCTTAAATCCAACTTTGCTGAGTAATAAAATAAAAATAATCCAGATGTGGACCATGCTTGTTATCTGTGTATTTAGCTGTCCATTAAACAAATAATAAGATTCTGCTATGTGACATCTTCAGTGAACACACACAGCCCTTTGTTCATGGAAAATGTAAAATGGTTCCCATGAAAATATGAAATGCATAGAAATATACATTGTGATAATATATGTCATGGATGAGTGGGTTTCCAAAAAAACATTATTTTTAAATGAAGAAGAGATTTCTGTCTCCTTTCTACCTGGACATACAATTACGTTAGATTTATCAATTTCCCTTGAAGGTAGATCTCAACATGAGTTTACACTCATACAATGAAACAAGAATGAAAATCATATGCACCACTAACTGGCATCACCATACACACCTCCTATGGTCCACTCCATGATCCGTTTCCATGCTGACTGTGACACAGGCATATTTCTTTCCCCAAGATAAGGAACATTTTGTTGTAATTGATGGGATTCTAGGAAAGAAAGTTTCAGACATCAGAAAACTAGAATGTGGATGTGTGAGGTCTGTGGGAGGTAAGATGGCCATGCCATATGGGAACATGTAGTGAAAGAAGGACTGTGTGCGCTATTTCAGAATTCTGTGTGTGGTATACCTTACTTGAGGTGTTTATATGGTATAACAATGTGTGTGGTATGCCTCACTTGAGGAATTTATGTGGCTTAATTAAGAGGATATAGCATTGTATGTAGGTTTGTTTGGATTTGTATGGATGCTCTGGGATATATCCCATGAGTATTTTTTATATAGGTAAAAGGAAATGGTAAAACACTTGGTGGCTAAAGTGGCTTATGGATTAGAAAGATAATAGATCAAATTTCATTTCCTTTAAGGCATATGTGTTTTCAAGTGTTTGGCCTAGAATGAACATGTTAAAACAGATTATCTGGGTGATATTTATGGATTTAGTGTGTAATTGGGTGAGTGTGAAGGAATCAAGGTAAGAGTGTACCTATGTAATACTACTAGAGAATGGGAAGACAGATGTGGAATGAAGGCCTGTGTATTTGACAGAAAAAGTTAAAAGGAGAAATGGGGAGTTACCTGGTATGAAGGAGTACAGGTGTGTGAGTGTATGAAGAGGATATCAGTTTTTGCTCTTCTGAAGGGCAGGTTCTGAGTAAACTTTGCCAACACATATCAGAATTGTCCTCTACCTCAGCCACAGCTGTCCCCGTGCTGTTATATTGAAAATGTGTGCTGAGACATTTCACCCTGTACTTGAAGACACACTCCCTACCTGTCCCTCTGCAGAATCCTTAGTACTAGTCTGTCTGCCCTGAATCCCTTTCCTGTTTCTGATGGGAAAGTGAAATCAGTAGAGACTGGGCTGAGAAGCTGAGCTGCATCTCTTGACCAACCTCAGATCCTGCCTTTGTTTATTCCTTACCATCCTCATCATAATGTGGATGCTTGGGTGGGGAGGAGACATAGTTGAAATATTTAGAGGCAAATGCATTTTCTCCTACTGCTTTACTGCAGCATGGGGCCTCCATAAAAGACTCAGGCTGAGGCACATCCTGTTGAATGTTGTAGATTCCTGGCAATGGAATAAAAAAGCACATTGAGATGAGGCATTATGTGTTAATTGAAAAACGACTTGTTGAGTGAACATTACACATCAGGCATTATTACCACACATAACGGTTCTCATACAAATGAAGATGGCTTTTCCATTTAAAATTCCATTTATTCTAAACTCTAAGTAAACACTAATTAAAACTGTGTTTGGTGGATGTCACAGTAAATGATATTTCTGGTGATGTGTATGGAATATCTTTGTATGTGATATTTCTGTTGATGTGTATGAATTATCATATATTTAGAAGTATGCCTTAAAGACAGTATACATGAAATTAAATGTGGACATCAACTCAATTGTCTCATGAAAAAACTGTACCATTAGGGAATATGTGGTGCTAGTTTTTTTTTTAAATCATCTTGCATGTATATCTATATATATATTGATATCTATGTTGAGGCACATACATAGAAATATGTAAAAATATCATTTATATAAATTAACTATACATAGTTAATTTATTCAAAAAATCACTCTTCTTGTTTCATTGTTCTTCTTGCTCTGTTATCTATACTCATAAAAGAGAAATATGCAAATTGACTGTCCCTCTGCTACACCCAACAGCCAATCTGTAGCAAGTGCAAATTAACCCAATAAAGTTTGTGCTGGGCCACAGAGCTGGAGTGACCAGGAACTTGGGTGGTCCCCTGCTATGGAGGAAGCCAAGTTTCTCAATCTCTCTGGCCTCTACTCAAGGAGTGGCTCTAGGCCTGGGTTCCAATGGGTGAACCAGGCTTCCAGCATGCCCTGGCTCCCACTGAAATAGTGGCTGGGGGGAAAAAAAAAAGAAAAGAAAAATGAAAATGGCACTTAGCCCCTTACCCTGGGTGGCCACACCCCCATGGAGTAAAAACCCCCACTGGGTGGCCTGGGCAGCCTTCAAACAGCCATCAGCCCCTCACCCAGGTTTTCAGACACCCCAATGTGTACACGCCACCCTGAAAGGGCTGTGGCCAGGCTGAAAATGTCCCTCAGGCCCTTACCCTGTGTGGCCATGCCCCCTAGGAGTAAGAACCCCAGCTAGAGGGCATGGGCAGCTGTAAACAGCCATCACTCCTCACCCATTCTGGCCACAAACCCCAGTGTGGACCCTCACCCTATTGGAGAGTCACCAGTTTGCACACAACCACAGGCCCCTAGCCCATGCCACCCCATGACCCAAGGGAACCCCACCCTGATCATGGATACTCTTCAGGGCGAACCAGCAGGCCTCCACCTGTGCACCAGGCCTCTATCTATACCACATGTGTCAAACACAAGGCCCGCGGGCCAAATCCAGCCCGCCAGGCCTTGCAATGTGGCCCGCACCGTGCTGTCATCACTGCACTCCGCTGTCAGTTTATGACATTGTCAGTTTATGACTGTTCAGTAAACCATTCGGCCCGCGATTTAGGCTGGATTTTAGATTTTGGCCCCTTCTCTGATTGTGTTCGACACCCCTAATCTATACTAATAAAAGGATAACATGTTAATTAGACTGAAAGACTTTTAAGGAGATGTGCTTGACTTTCTTCAGGACAAAGCCATGTTGGCAGGGCCAAGGTAGAGGTGGTTAGAGGCCAAAAGAAGAGGGCAATTGTGGTTGATTAGTCCAGGATGGGACAGCAGTTTTGGGTAATCAGGCATGTGGAGGGGCCACTGGGGGTGATCAGACCAGAGATGGGGGCTAGATGGGGGGGGGTTGCAGGTCATCAGTGGGAGTCAGTTGTGAGTAATCAGGATAATTGGGTGGCAGTTTGGAGTGAGTAGGCCAGCAGGGGCGCAGTTAGGGACAAGCAGGCCAGAAGGCCAGCAGCAGAGTGGTTAGGGGCAATCAGGTAGGCAGGTAGGTGAGTGGATAGGAGCCAACAGTCCCAGAGCGAGATAGGGGTGTTCGACTGCCAGTTTAGGCCCGATCCCTGTAAACTGGCAGTTGGACATCCTTTGAGGGGTCCCAGATTGGAGAGGGTGAAGACCAGGCTGAGGGATACCCCTGCCATGCACAAATTTGATGCAAAAGACCACTAGTTGTTAATAACACTCAATGCCATTATATAACTGTTTAAGATTACCATCATCTCTTATGCATGTTTCTGGTAAATAATTTATTCACATTTTAGAAGTATGGTACAGTGAATGTGATGTGTTTGGTGTTTAAGTTCATAATTTGTTGGTTAAAATTGGGTTAAGATTAAATAATGTGTGACTGATTTGTCTTCAAATCTGAACATGGAGTAAGTTTTCTATGTGGACAGTATGTATACTTGGTATCTGTGTCTTAGGTAAGCACATATTTTTGTGTGTACATTGCTTTTTCTATACTGATGGATTAGTGTATGTGTTTTACATACTATGTTGTTTGGATATGGAATGTTATTACTGAGAATATTCCCTTTGAAGCTAGTGGAATTAGTATCCTTGCAAAACGTGAGGAAATTATTAAATAATGTGAGGATATGAAAAACAAGTTTTGTAAGTGAAAGAATCCTGGGCTTTGAAAAGAAGGCAGAGAGTGCAGAGAAGAGTGTGCAAATTAGGTGTGCAGTAACATGAGATTGCCTTAGAAAGCAAAAAATTGAGTTCTGAAAGGGGCTAAGATAGAATATGCAAGCTAATCACTAGCAGTCTAATTGTTAAATACTCACCAAAAATAAATATCCTCATTGAAAGTACATGTAATTCAATGCCCAGAACATTACCTTTTCCATTAATTCAAACTTAAAGCAACAGAATGCTCAGAAAAGTATGATCAATAAAATCTATCTATCTATCTATCTATCTATCTATCTATCTATCTATCTATCTTATGGTATACATAGAATAAACAAACTAGTCACATGCAACATGAATAAATGATAATGATGAGAGAAATAAACCAGACACAAAGCATATATTGTGCTCTTCTGCTTACATAAAATTAAAAACATGGATACTCATCTAGTGTGCTAAGAGCCAGGGAAATTTCTCTGGTACAGACAAAATGGAGCATGGAAAATTTGGAAGCCTGCGGAAGACTATAAGGAAATGAATGATGGGGAGAATGAGTGCAAATGGGTCTGTCTGATAGGGATGCCTGTGAATGTAAACATTGGCTCTGAAGGTATATGGATGTGATGGGGTTTTTAATTGCATATGTCTGTACTCTTGCTCAAGATTCTTGAGGATACTACACTTTTGGCTTGTTTTAAGTTATTAGTGCTTCACAGGTTCACTGTAACACAACATGCCCTTGTATGACTCATAGAAACACACTCTTAGATTTTTCTCTGATAAAACTCTCATCCATTTAAGTCCTCTTATTATTTCCTCAAATAGAACACTGTTCTCCTCTGATCTCCTTACACATGCTCTAGTTCTTTTCAGTGTCTTCCTTTGGAATACATTACTTCCTCTGCTGATCACATTGAAGATGATGCAGAAGTATTTGAGTTTTTGCACTGAGCAGCCATGTGTTAACTAATGGGCAGAACCACTCAGTTCAACTCTGGGTTCTCTCTACATCCCCACCAACTTTGTGTACTGTTCACCCTTCCTTCCCAGCACCAGTTAGCCTGTCTTTAGAAGAGATGGAGGATACATTGTCTGAAGAAGCGGTCTCCCATGCTTTCAGGACTTGAGTCAGGGCCACTGCCTTGTGACTGTTCTGCAAAGTATCTTCTCTTACATTCAACTTTGCTGAGCAATTAAGTAACAATAATGCAGATGTGGACCGTGCTTGTTTTCTGTGTATTTATCTGTCCATTGAACAAACAATAATAATCTGCTATGTGACTTGTTCAGTGAACACACACAGTCCTCTCTTCATGGAAATTGTAAAATGGGTCCCATAAAAATATAAAATGCACAGAAATATGCATTGTATTAATATATGTCATGGATGAGTGGATTTCCAATTTTTTTTTCTTTTTTTTCTTTTCTTTTTTTTATGGAACAGAGAATGCTTTCTCCTTTCTACCTGGACATACAATTAAAATAGAGTCATTATTTCCCTTGAAGGTAGTTCTCACCATGAGATTACATTCACACAATGGAAAAAGAATGAAAATTACATGCAAAACTAACTGGTATCACCATACAAACCTCCTATGTGCCCCTCCATGATCTTCCGTTTTCGTACAGACTGGGATACAGGCATATTATGTTTTCCAAGATAGGGGAAATTATGTTGTAATTGTCGGAATCCTAGAAACGAAAGTTTCAAACATTAGAAAACAAGAATGTGTATTGGAGGGCTGTGGGAAGTAAGATGGCCATGCCATATGGGATCATGTAGAGTGAAATTCCCAGAGCATGAGAGGGATGTTCGACTGCCAGTTTAGGCCCCATCCCTGTAAACAGGCAGAAGGACATCCTTTGAGGGGTCCCAGATTGGAGATGGTGAATACCAGGCTGAGGAATACTCCCACCATCCATGAATTTTGTGCAACTCTCCACTAGTTGTCAATTAAGCTCAATTCTCATTATATAACCCATAAAGATATCATCATCTCTTATGCATGTTTCTGGCAAATATTCACATTTTAGAAGTATGGTACAGTGAATGTAATGTGTTTGGTGTTTAATTTTATAACTTGTTGGTTAAAACTGGGTTAAGATTAACTAAAGTGTGACTGCTTTGTCTTTAAATCTGAATATGGAATATGTTTTGTGTGACTGTGGATAGTATGTATACTTTGTATCTGTGTGTTAGGTAAGCACACATTTATGTGTGTACCCTGCTTTTCCTATACTCATAGATTTGTGTGTGTATTTTACATACTATGTTGTTTGGATATGGAATGTTATTACTAAAAATATACCCTTTGAAGCTAATAGAATTAGTGTTCTTGCAAAAGTGAGAAAATAATTAAAGAATGTGAGGATATGAAAACCAAGTTGTGTAAGGGAAAGAATCCTGGTCTTTGAAAAGACTGCAGAGAGTGCAGAGAAGAGTGCAAATTAGGTGTGCAGTAACATGAGATCACTTCAGAGAGCAAATGGTAAAAAATTGAGTTCTGAAAGGGGCTAAGATAGAATATGCAAGCTAAGCACTAGCAGTCTAACTGTTAAAAATTCACCAAAAAGAAATATCCTCATTGAAAGTACATGTAATACAATGCCCAGATCATAACCTTTTCAAGTAATTCAAACTGGAAGCAACCAAATGCTCAGAAAAGTATGATAAATAAAGAAATTATATTCATGCTATGGTATACATAGAATGAACAACCTAAAGTCACATGCAACATGAATAAATGATACAAATATAATGATGAGAAAAAGCAACCAGAAACAAAGCATATATTGTGGTCTTCTGCTTACATAAAAATTAAAAACATAGATACTCATTTAGTGTGATGAGAGTCAGGGAAATTTCTATGGTACAGACAAAATGGAGCATGGAAAATTTGGAAGCCTGTGGAAGACTATAAAAAAATGAATGATGGGGAGAATTAGTGCAAATGGGTCTGTCTGATAGGGATGCCTGTGAATGAAAATATTGGCTATGAAGGCATACGCATGTGAAGCTGTATTTAATTTCACATGTCTGTACTCTTGCTCAAGTTAAGTTCTTGAGGATCCTATCACTTTTGGCCTGTTTTAAGTTATTAGTGCTTCACAGGTTCACTGTAACATAACAAGCCCTTGACTGACTCATAGAAACACACTCTTAGATTTTTCTCTGATAAAACTCTCATCCATTTAAGTCCTCTCCTATTATTTCCTCAAATAGAACACTGTTCCCCTCTGATCTCCTTGCACATGCTCTAGTCCTTTTCAGTGTTTTCCCTTGGAATACATTACTTCCTCTGCTGATCACATTGAAGATGATGCAGAAGTGTTTCAGTTTTTGCACTGAGCATCCATGTGTTGACTAATGGGCAGAACCACTCAGTTCAACTCTGGGTTCTGTCTACATCCCCACCAACTTTGTGTACTCTTCATCCTTCCTTCCCAGCCCCAGTTAGCCTGTCTTTAGAAGTGATGGAGAATACATTGTCTAAATAAGAGGCCTTTCATGCTTTCAGGCCTTGAGTCAGGGCCACTGCCTTGTATCTGTTCTGCAAAGTATCTTCTCTTAAATTTAACTTTGCTGAGCAATTAAATAAAAATAACACAGATATGTACCATGGTTGTTATCTGTGTATTCATCTGTCAGATAAATAAACAGTAAGAGTTCAATGCGGCATGTTCAGTGAACACACACAGCCATCTCTTCATGGAAAGTATAAAATGGTTACCATGAAAATATAAAATGCACAGAAATATTCATTGTGTCAATATATGTCATGGATGAGTGGGTTTCCAAAAAATATTATTTTTAAATGGAACAGAGACTGTTATCTCCTTTCTACCTGGACATACAATTACAGCAGAGTTATCAATTTCCCTTGAAGGCAGTTCTCATCATGAGATTACATTCATACAATGAAACAAGAATGGAAATTACATGCACCACTAACTGGTATTACCATACAAACCTCCTATGGTCCAATCCATGATCTTCCGTGTCCATGCTGACTGTGACACAGGCCTATTACATTCCTCAAGATCGGGGACATTTTGTTTTAATTGATGGGATCCTAGAAAATAAAGTTTCAAATATAAAATTATAATGTGTGTTGGAGGGCCATGGGAGCTAAGATGGCCATGCCATATGGGACCATGTAGAGTAAAAGAATGTCTATGTGTGATATTTCAGAATTCTGTGTGTGGTATGCCTCACTCGTGATGTTTACATGGTGTAACAACATGTGTGGTATGCTTTTTTTGAGCAATTTTTGTGGTATTATTTTGAGGATATAGCATTGTATGTATGTTTGTGTGGAGTTGTATTGTGTTCTGGGATATATATCCCATGAGTAAAAGGGAATGATGAAAGACATGGTGGCTGAAGTGGCTTATGGATTAGAAATATAATAGATCAACGTTCATTTCCTTTAAGGCATATGAGTTTTCAACTGTTTGGCCTAGAAGGAGGGATTTAAAACAAATTATCTGTCTGATTGCTTACAAATACCTATAGATTTAGTGTGTAATTAGGTGAGTGTGAAGGAATCAAGGTAAGAGTGTACCTATGTTATACTACTAGAGAATGGGAAGACAGATGTAGAATGAAGGCCTGTGTATTTGACTGAAAAAAGTTAAAAGGAGAAATGGGGAGTTACCTTGTATGAAGGAGCACAGATGTGTGAGTGTGTGAAGAGGATATCAGTGTGTGTTCACCTAAGGGGCAGGTTCTAAGGAAATTTGCCAACACATATCAGCACTGTCCACTACCTCAGCCACAGCTGTCCTTGTGCTGTTATGTTGGAAATGTGTGCTGAGCGATCTTGCCCTGTACTTGAAGGCACACTCCCTACCTGTCCCTCTGCAGAATCCTTAGTACTAGTCTGTCTGCCGTGAATCCCTTTCCTGTTTCTGATGGGAAAGTGAAATCAGTAGAGACTGGGCTGAGAAGCTGAGCTGCATCTCTTGACCAAGCTCAAATACCGCCTTTGTATATTTCTTACCATACTTTTCATGATGGGGAAGATAGGATGATGAAGTGACACAGGAAAAATATTCAGAGGTGGATGTATTTTCTCCTGATGTCTGAGTACAGCCTGGGACCTCCATAAATGATTGTGGCTGAGGTGCATCCTGTTGAATGTTGCTGGGTCCTGGGCAGTGGAATAAAAAAGCACATGGAGATGAGGCATTCTGGGTTTCTGTGTTAATTGAAAAACTACATGTTGAGTGAACATTACATGCCGGGCATTATTAACACACATGATAATGGTTCTTATACAAATTAAAATGGATTTCTCATTTAAAATTTAATTTATTCTAAACCCTAGATATCAATATATACCTATTAAAACTGTGTTTTGTGGATGTCACTGGAATATATCTGTTGATGTGTATGGATTATCATATACTTAGAAGTATGCCTGAAAAACAATATGCATGAAATTAAATGTGGATATCAACTCAATTTTCTCATGAAAATATTGTACCTTTATGGAATATGTGGTGCAAGTTTCATGAAACATTATCTATTTATATTGATATCCTTATTGAGGTATATAAAGATATGTAAAAATATATATTTTTTAATAAATTAACTATTCATTGTTCTCATGTCACTGTTCTTGTTTCATTGTTAACAATAGTTAATGCTAATTATTTAACTGTTTCAAGAATATTCATCTCTTACAATGTTTCTGGTAAATATATTATTCACAGTTTAGCAGTATGCTATAGGAAATGTAATGTGTTTGGTGTTTAAATTTATAATTTATTGGTTAAAATTGTGTTCAGATTAAATAATGTGTGACTAATTTGTTGTTTGGAAATCTGAATATGGGATAAATTTTGTGTGACTGTGGATGATATGTATGCTGTGTTTCTGTGTGTAATTTAAGCACATATTTATGTGTGTACATTGCTTTTCCTATACTGATAGATTTGTGTGTGTGTGTTACATACAACATAGTTCAGATATGGAATGTTATTACTGAGAATATTCCACTTAAAGATAGTGGAATTAGTGTATTTGTATAATGTGAGAAAATAATTTAAGAACATGAGGATGTGAAAATCAGGTGTATTAGAGAAAAAATACCTGTGCTTTGAAAAAGATGGCAGGGAGATATGTGTGCATATTAGGTGTGCAGTAACATGAGATTGCCTTAGAAAGCAAATGTTGAAAAACTGAGTTCTGAAAGGGGCTACGATAGAATATGCAAGCTAAGCACTAGCAGTCTGTTAAAAATTCACCAAATAAAAATGTCCTTATTGAAAACACATTTAATATAATGCCCAGAACATCACTTTCTCAAGTAATTAGGACAGAAAGCAACCAAATGCTCAGAGAAGTATGATCAATAAAGAAATTATATTCATGCCATGGTATACATAGAATGAACAAACTAAAGTCACATGCAACATGAATAAATGATACAAATATAATGATGAGAAAAAGAAACCAGACACAAAGCATATTTTGTGCCTTTCTGCTTACATAAAAATTGAAAACATGGATACTCATCTAGTGTGCTAAGAGTCAGGGAAATTCCTATGGTACAGACAAAATCGAGCATGGAAAATTTGGAAGCCTGTGGAAGACTATAACAGTGTTACCATGGCCCGAGAGAAGGTGGAGTGAGTGAGAAGGAGAAGCAGGGAAAGCCTGGTGGAGGCGGGATGGAAACATAAGCCCCTTCCACCCTGCTCTTCTTTTTTCTAATTTACAGGGATGTTGATATCTTGGGGTTTTTTTTAAAGCTGCCATGTTAATGATAACAAAGTTTACATCAGCTCTAGTGGCCTGCATATATATGTTAATTTGTCATATAAGCAAGAAAGAGATCCATTTGTTTATTAGTCACTGAAGACTAATCTACTCTAATAAAGTAGAGATACGTGTTTTTGAAAGGCAAAAAAAAGGGGAGGGACCTGGTACATAATTAGTGGGCAATTATGTCAGGTTAATATCTCTTTTTTCTCTGGATTATTTATGTTCTACATATGTGTCGTGTTCTGTATGTATGTATATGTGAGTGAGAAGGAGAAGCGGGGAAAGCCTGGTGGAAGTGGGATGGAAACATAAGCCCATTCCACCATAGGTTTGATTGTATTTTCCATGTCTCCTAGTTTATGTTCAATAACATATATAATATGCACTATTGATTTTTGAAAGTGAAATGAATACAGCCTTTTCCAAAGACTCATTGGAGTTTGCAGAAATAACAAACAAGTTAGAAATATCAGTCCTTGCCCTAACTGATTTGGCTCAGTGGATAGAGCATCCACCTGCGGACTCAAGGGTCCCAGGTTTGATTCAGGTCAAGGGCATGTACCTTGGTTGCAGGCACATAACCAGTGGGGAGTGTGCAGGAGGCAGCTGATGAATGTTTCTCTTTCATTGACGTTTCTAACTTTCTATTCCTCTCCCTTCCTCTCAGTAAAAAAATTAATGAAATATATATATTTTAAAAGGAATATCAGTCTTCTTTAGGAATGTGAGCTACCATTGGAACTTTGGGGTTGGCTCCATTCCATCTTCCTCCCACCACTCAGCATAGTGGTTACTTGTTTTCTTTCAATCTCCATAGTAACCAAGCTATTTTAGTTTTCCATTTTTCTAGAAAGAGCCAAAATATCTCTTTAATTAAACCATCATTATTAAAAGGTGGTGTGTGTGTGTGTGTGTGTGTGTGTGCATGCACGCCCCATTTTTTTCTTACATTTCAAATAGTAGTTCAACATTTACATCTTCAAACAATACAACTTTACCCATGGTTAAATAAATTCTTTCTGAAATTATACTGTAATCCCTATACAACCAGTTTTAAGTGTTCAAAGTTTTTTCCCCTTCCCTCCCCTCTTCTTCTTTATCTTCTTTCTTCTCCTCCTCCTCCACCCTCCCCCTCCTATCTCTTTCTGGATTTCCATCTCTCTCCTACTCCCTGTCCCTGCCTTCATCTCTCCTCCTTTTCAGTCCTTCCTATCCCTCTATCACTCTCTCCCCATCTCTCTCTCTCTCTCTCTCTCTCTCTCTCTCTCTCTCTCTCTCTCTCTCTCTCTCTCTCTCTCTCTCTTTCTCTCTCCCTCCCTCCCTCCCTCTCATTACAACTAGGATTCTCTCTCTTTAGAAAATAATAGTACCTGGTTATCCTATTCCCCAAGGATGTGCTTAACACATACCTCTTCAAATCCTTGCTATTTTGATGAAATACTCACTTTCTAGATGTTTTTTCTTTTCTTTATGCTTCATGGTTCAACTATGTAAAGAGTCACTCAAATCAGGCACTTTTTCTCCCCCAAACTCTACTCTCAGAATGTCAGATGATGATGATAAAGAATTAAATTACAACAAGCACAATTAATATAAACAAACTACAGTTTATAACAAGTCACTTGAGAGACTTTCCCCCTCAATAAATCACTGTTCTGACCTAGGACACCAAAAGGACAGTTACGATGCAAGTCATCACTATGGCTTCAGCAGTGTTCCATGACATGGGTATGACATCAGTACATTCCAGGCTCCAGCTAGCAATCATAGGACTGCAGGACTGCCACATCCATGGACCACAGTAATCCCTTTTATCCAATGGAAACTCTGCCATGAACTTGAGTTTCTTTTAATCCTTTATCCATATCAAATCTAGAGGATTGGCGACTTGAATTAAACAAAGGCAATTATTTTATGTGTCTAGGGCAGTGGTCAGCAAACTCATTAGTCAACAGAGCCAAATATCAACAGTACAACAATTGAAATTTCTTTTGAGAGCCAAATTTTTAAAATATATTTTATTGATTTTTCTTACAGAGAGGAAGGGAGAGTGATAGAGAGCTAGAAACGTCGATGAGAGAGAAACATCGATCAGCTGCCTCTTGCACACCCCCTACCAGGGATGTGCCCACGACCAATGTACATGCCCTTAACCGGAATCAAACCCGGGACCTTTCAGTCCACACACTGACGCTCTACCGCTGAGCCAAACCGGTTTCGGCTTGAGAGCCAAATTTTTTAAACTTAAACTTCTTCTAACACCACTTCTTCAAAACAGACTTGCCCAGGCAGTGGTATTTTGTGGAAGAGCCACACTCAAGGGGCCAAAGAGCTGCAAGTAGCTTTGAGCCTCAGTTTGCCAACCACTAGTCTAGGGTAATGGCAGTACTAAATATCCGCAATGGTGAGGCTAAGCAATACCTGAGAAAACTAGGCTTCGAACCATGCTTGACTCACAGAAACAGTATTGCTATTTATATCATATAGGCAGTACTATTTAACTAATGTACAAACATGATTATATGTGAGGTGCATATTCGTGTATGTGTATGGATTTGAAAATATCTTATATTCTCTTACAATTCTCACATTTATGGGATATCCCCAGTTATTAGGAATAATCTCATATATTTTTACAACAAGCCATTGTCAATTTTGCTTCTCTTTTCCTTATCATTTCCCCAGAGGCTTTGGAAAAGAGGAAGCCTCTGGTCCTTGTCAAGAATCCTGTTCTTGTCAAGCCCAAAGGTCTCACTCACCAGGCCTCTGTTAGGTCCCACACTATATCTTCTGGAAACAGCTGGGTTCTGTAGAGGGTTTGGACTCTATATAGTTGCTCCATTGTACATCCCACTCACCACAGAATATGCCTCCTCCATTCAGAGCAATATGTATTTATTTCCAAACCTTGGCAATTACATTAGAATCAGGCCATTTCTTAGCCTTCTTTTTTTAAAAAAATTCTTTATTGATTAAGGTATCACATATTTGCCCTCAACCACCCATTCCAATCCCCCTCCGCTCCCCACTCATGTCTCCACCCCCCTATTGTCCTTGACCACTGGTTAGGCTCATATATATGCACACAAGTCCTTTGGTTGATCTTTCCCTTTTATCCCCACCCTCCCTTTGAGATCCAACAGTTAGCCTTTTTCAGTCTTCTTTACTTTCAGTAGGCCCTACTTTTGTGGGTAAAGAACTCTTACCACCTAACCATTGGCAACATTTTTCAGTGCTTGAAATCACACTAACACACTATTAGACAAATGCATAAAGTTAATTTTGTGCTCACAAATGCTCATAAAAATGCTGTCAATATTTCTGGATCCCTAATGCTACTGCATTAGTTTCTACTCTTTTGACCAGCATGAAGTTTTGCCTCACTACTTTCAACTATGAATTTTGATGCTTCAAAAAGAGAAAGTTTTGAACATCAGATACAAATTCATTTGTATCCATGGTTTCACACCCTTGGCTGAGAATTATTCTAAAGCCAAGAATTTACACTTAATCAATAAAGAAATAAAAAAAAGAATTTACACAAGAAAAAATCACTTTGGTGGCCATTATGTTATGTACACATTAGTGGCTAATCAATGCTATTGTCCTCAGCTCCATTAATTTTTAATATACTAAAGTTAAGGACTAAGTATTTCTCTATAATAAGCAATCAATAAAATTAAGTTAAATTTTTAAAAATATAATGAAGAAAGGAATAAAAACTATGCTTTTGACTTGAGTCTCAAGATTTACTGTGAAATGTGGGGAAATGATGAAATATTTGATTTACAACAGAGATGCTAAAAGCTTTGTTAATTTGCAAAGGACAATGTGAAGACAATTTACCAATTTGACACCTAAGTCTGGGTCAGATTCTGACCTTCCAAATGATACTAGTAGAGAATATAACAAAAACTTGAGGTAAATGTAAGCTTTTTGAAATAAGGGGTAATAGACTAAAAGAGATTTTAATTTGACCCCCCATAGTAAAAGGTTAGCTACTTAAAATAGTTTGTCAAACATTAAACTTAACTGCTTTAATTTTACCCTCTTGAGACTGAACATAAAACCCACCATGTTGAAACCAGCTTTATTTGAGATTCATAAATTTTGCATTTTATAAATTATTGGAATAATGTATTCCTAAACACCTATGGAAAAAAAATACACTAGTATTATAACAAGAAAATTATCCACAAGTAAAGCAGCACTCATTTTAAAAATAATATATTATTTAAACCAAATTAGTCTGCAATGGGTTCATTCCTTTGCAAAGGAAGACGTTTGTGAAATAGTAAGAACCTTGGTTTTACAGATATTGAAGTTTAAAAGAAATCAGATTGAATTGCATTGGTAACCTCCATTTTCAGAATATTAACCTCAAAACCATATGTACAAATAGCCCTTATTTTAGTCACACAAGTACAAAAAAATCTTTAAAAAATTAAACTTGGGCAGAAACCAGTTTGGCTCAGTGGATAGAGCATCGGTCTGCATACTGAAAGATCCCAGGTTCGATTCAGGTCAAGGGAATGTACATTGGATGCAGGCACATCCCCAGTAGGGGGTGGGCAGGAGGCAGCTGGTCGATGTTTCTCTCTCTCTCTCATCAATGTTTCTAGCTCTCTATCCCTCTCTCTTCCTCTCTGTAAAAAATAAAAATATATTTTAAAAAATTAAACTTGGTAAATATTTATAGAATCTTATCTAGGATTTAAAGGATGTAAAAACATATATGTGTATATATAAAAAGTAACTTGTGGTTTGTAATTTCATATTATAGAGGTTTATTTATTTAATCATTATTATTCTTTATTGATTTAAGAGAGAAGGAGAGAGAAAGACATTGATTCAAGAAAGAAAAATCCAATGGCTGCCTCCTGCATGCCCCCACTGAAATCAAGCCTGCAACCTAGTCACTTGCCTTGGCTGTGAATTGAACAAGCACATTTTGGGTCCATGGGATGACATCCAACAAACTGAGACACATCCGCCAGGGCATATAGAGGTTTATTTTTTTTTAAGTCTATTTAACTTTATGGTACAACTAAAAGATAACCAGCATTCAAAGAACCTTTTAAGCCCTGGAAGGTTTTTCTCAGTGGTTGGAGCATTGGCCCTCAGCCCAAGGGTTAGGTCGACCTAGAGCATGTATCTTGATTGCAGGCTCAATCCTCAGTAAGCATGTATGCTGGAGACAACCAATCAATGTGCCTCTCTCAAATTGATGCTTCTTTCATTTTCCCACTCCACTATCTCTCTAAAAAATAAAATAAAATAAAATAAAATAAAATAAAATAAAATAAAATAAAATAAAATAAAATAAAATAAAATAAAATAAAATAAAATAAAATAAAATAAAACAAAACAAAATATAAGAAAATAATAAAATAAAATAAACGGAAAAAAATGTCCTCAAATGAGGATAAGAAAGAAAGAAAGAAATAGAGAGAGAAAAAAAGAGAGAGAGAAAGGAAGAAAAATAAACTGTTGCTTTAACCAGTTTTCCTCAGTGGATAGAACATTGGCTTGTAGACTGAAAGGTCCTAGGTTCAATTCTGGTTAAGCAATGTACCTGGATTGCAGGCACATCCCCAGTAGGAGGTGTGCAGAAGGCAGCTGATTGATTGATGTTTCTAACTCTCTATTCCTCTCCCTTCCTTTCTGTAAAAAAATCAATTTTATTATATAGTGATATATATATATATATATATATATATATATATATATATATATATATATATATATATATATAATATACTAAAAACATTAAATTTTAAAAAGAAAGAAACTGTTAAAAGTATGGGAACATTTTATGTTTTACTCTATTTACAAGCTAAATATTTAGTTGTCACACATTCATTACTGCTGACAGAAGACACAAGTTTCTGACACAGGGACAAAAGATGTTATTTCTTGTGTCCCAGAAGCCAGAGGATCATGGTAGTCATATTTGCTCAAAGACAGATATTACACTTGCTGAAGGTTTGCATTAGAGGTGAATCAGCCCCTGAATCCCAGGTCCTCTTATTAGTCATAGCAGCAGTTCATTGGAGATGATAAGGCTCTTGGTACACACACAATACATTTGGAGCTTACTATGGGCCAAGCTCTCAATCAATAGTTTTCAGCTATTATCTGATGAAATTTATGTAATAAGATAAAAAAATAAGTTGTATTGATGTTTCCAAAGGAGATGATAGAGATGATAGAAGTTAAGCAATTGGGGCTTACTTACCTTGAGCCCAGAGACAAGGAATTCTAGATCCCTGGTTCTAGAGCTCATAGTTGTAATCACACTGCTAAACCCCTTTTTCCATGATAAAGTTACTCCTAATCTGGGTACTGTGAGAGACAATTGGTCAAACTTCTTCTGAAGATCCCTAAAAATACAGCTAATGATCTCTAACTGTGATTACATAAGATTGACAAAATTTGCTATTTTATTTGATTGTAATGAGAATTATGTGTAAAGATAGATTATACATATTGCCATGAAAGAATATGTAATATTTTCAAGCCATTTATGTCACAGTAGTTCTTGGTCCAGCAACATCACCGGGCAAATTCCAGGCACCGCCACCACCAAGGAATCACAAACTCTGAAAATGTGTCCAGGCAAAGTGTTTTAACAGCCCTCCTGCTGATTGTGATACATGCTAAGAATGACTTCTGGGGAATATTTTAGCTGGCTTCCAAATCAGGGCAACAAAAACAGCTTGAAATGGGGAAGGGATATATTATGAAAATGGATTGAAACAATCTATAAAAAATGGTTGCTATTAGTTCTCTTCTAAGTACTTAAAAAATATTCTGATACTTGCACGTTTTCCTTCATTGAAGATTTGAAGACTTTTATCGTGTTTTTTTTCTAAAGAATTTAAACAGCACGAAAGAAAATTTCTACAAATGTGAATTAAAACTGTTCTTTAAATTGAAAGAAGCAATTCTTACTTACTTCATAGTGAGGACCACCAATCAACAAATCCTGCTAATAGTCACAGAGATTCCAATTGGCTTTTTATGCTTCACTTTAAAATTTTGTACAAGCCAAACTATAAATTAAAATTAAATAATAAAGACATTTATTTTCAATCAAAGACTCAAATACACTATTTCTCAGGAAACTCCAAGAGGTTTTACTCCACTAAAACAAGGAAGTAGACCAAAGGAAGAGGAAGACCTGAGATCCATTGAGTAGACCTTCCAATAAGAGTAGAAAAAGTATATTCAATAAGTACTGTATATTGGTGCAGAAGACTTAGCAAGTAAATATTATGATTATTTCTCTAAGGGGGATGACTATAGCTGAAAATTCTCCAAGGAAAAAATGGATTGATAGATTATCTAATGTAATTTGAAAGTGGCATTCAAATAAGTTTTATATTACTGCTAAATAATTGGACATCAAACTCGAAATGGGAATGGGAGATGGCTCCAGACAGCAACACTTCTTCTTTTCACAGTCAGATGTTTTCTGGGCACTTTTCTCCGTTCTGGTGCTCTGGGATGGCCATCCCAGCTTGAGTGTTGACCCCCGTGGTCTCAGTGAGAACTGTCCATAGCTGAAATATCCCTCCACAGCTCTGTCTGTGGATCCCAGGCAGCTTTTTGTGCCTCTGCACTTCCTACCAGTCTCTATGAGATGTTCACTTTCCATCCTTGATTTACAGAGTTCTCTCCTGCTAGTCTTCAGTTGATTATTCGAGATAATTTTTCTATGTTTTAGTTGTAATTCCAGTTTGGTCCTGGGAAAGTGTCTGTGTAGCTTCCACTTACTCCTCCAACATTTTGCAACTTGATGTTTGTCTGTTGAGTTTGATTATGATTTTATGTTTTCAAACAGAGTGTTTTGATTTCACAAAGTGAACTTTATGAATCTTTCATTTATTGTTCCTAGATTTATATTCATAATTTGATTTCTATGTTCCTTGGTTAAAAGTCAATATATCTAGTATATTCTTTTTGGGCCACCATTTTTTTTAATTCCTTTTATTTTTTTATTTTTTAAATTCTTTATTGTTGAAGAAATGTTTGCCTTTTAAAGCAAGTGGTGGTCTGGGATATTGATCCAATTTTATTTTTTATTCTCCAAATAGTGTTTTTGTTTTTTGTTTTTTTTTTCTTCAGTTTCTTTAATTTAATTTACTTTGATGCTCACCGTTTACATAGTAATTGGTCAAGTCCCCACCATTGGTTTAACATTGTTATCATAGACTAAATTTTATACTCATTTAGGTCTAATTCTAGGTTTTTCTTAGTCCACTGTAGCTTGCTTTCTTGATCTCTATATGTCTTTAAATGCTGAAAGGCTGCTTGAATATAAAAGCTGTGTAGTAGACTTTAATGCTTCATAAGATTACATTCCTTCTACTGATGTTGCCTCCCGCCCCTTCCCACCTTCAGGGGACTATTAGCTCTTCTTCCTGTTATTTTTTCATGTGTACTTTAGAATCAATTATTTTTTATAGAGAACAAAATTAAAACAAAAAAGATTTGTTTGGTATTCAATTTGGATTGTCTTATATTTTTATCTTATAATTTAGAGAACTGATATTTTTATGATACTGAAGTCATTAATATATAGTATTTTTTCACTAGTTAAATCTACTTTTGAGACTGTCTTAATGTTATTTACTAAAGGATTATATTTTCCTTGTCAGTCTTAGATTTAGACATTATTGTAAAAGGACTTTTTCTATTATATCTTCTAGTAGGTGTATTTAAGGTTTAGATGTGAAGGCAATTGATTATTATTTTTTAAAGCTGTAATTATAGCAATACCGCATGTTCAAAAATAGTTGAGATTTAATTTCATTATTTTTGAAATCTTTAAAAAGTTCATCCTGAAAAAAAAAAAAAAGTTCATCCTGTACTACCAGATATTTTTCCATAAAGAAATAATCAGGTACCTGGAAACATGTTGATGCTCTTGGTCTAGACTTTAAACTTTTTTGATGGGATGAAAGCTACATTTATTCTAAGGTTTTATGGTTAAATTATTCCTTTTTCTCTATTTAGACAAGACAATTCTATTAGTTTAACCAATGTGCACTGGTTTATGAGGTTTTCCTCCTGGCTATTAGGTAAAGGCATTTTTCATGCAAAGTGACCATGGCAACAGAGAGGGGAGAATTAATTCATGAACTCAACAACATGGATTACTGTACTTCTCAACTAGGCTGATTGGTTTAATGCACTGCTAAATGCCCCACCCATCCTATGTACAGTGGAGACTAGCAATGCTGAAATAATTATTTTTGCAGTGAGAAAACTATTCTTGTAACTGATATCTGGTTGATTATATTGGATCAGACACTGTTTTATCTGGTCTTTTCAGGGTTTGATATTTTTCCTACCCTTGATTATTTGTCATATGTATTCCTTTATTAGTACTCAACTGAATATTTAAATGGGACTCTCTACAGATCTCCAGGTAAAACTCTGGGTAATTCTCTTGTTTTTGCTAAGTCTTACAAGTTCTTTGTTCATTGGATATCTTGGGCTCCCAGCTCTGTCTTCACAATTTAGGAAATCCTGAAAGCTCTACCTGTGTGTTGGCCATGATATTTCCTCTATGTTGTAGGATGGAGCAGTAGACAGAACTTTCTGTCTCTCTAGAATGACCATTTTTTTCACTACCTGATGCTTTGTGTGCTATTATTTCATATATTTTGTTTGTAAAAATAAAATTGCATAATTATTGATGGCATATTTTTTATAGATACAATACATTATTATTAAATCTAGATACAAAAATTATTATTCTCTTTCAATTTTGAAAGATTCATCTACATCTCTTCTTCTGATTAATTTGTTACTAATTCTTTAATCTTATAATATTTAAATTCATGACCATCTGGCAAAATTATTAACCACTGTCCAAAATATATACTATAGATCTATCTGGCCCTTTATATATTTATACTAAGTGACAACAAAATATATTGCTTTAAATTCTTACTGTGAGGATACTCTTTACCATTATATTTAAGGACCATACCTGAAAGTGACTATATTACTTTGAAAATCTACTTCTGACTGGTACCAGAAGATTGGGCAAATCCATCTATGTTGGG
Organism: Pipistrellus hanaki; assembly: GCF_964339955.1. Taxonomy (NCBI): domain Eukaryota; kingdom Metazoa; phylum Chordata; class Mammalia; order Chiroptera; family Vespertilionidae; genus Pipistrellus; species Pipistrellus hanaki. The sequence goes on along the minus strand of NC_140504.1, from coordinate 70,031,606 downwards.
CAAAATAATGGCCACCAAAGATATCCACATGCTAATGTCTGGAACTTTGGAATATTTTATTATGTTATATGGCAAGGGAGGCTTAAAGTGGAAGATAGAATTATGTTGTCTAATCAGCTGACCTTGAAGTGAATAAATTACCTTAGATTGCCTAAATTGGCTCAATGTAATAATAACAGTCCTTTTAAGAGAAAAAGTGAGGCCAGGAGGTCAGAGAGATTTGAAGACACTATGCAGTTCTTCTGGCTTTGAAGATGGGTCTGGAAAAGGCAAAGAAACACATTCTTGCCTAGTTCCTCCAGAAGGAAGGCAGCCCTGCTGAACACCTTGATTTCTAGGCCAGTAATAACCAATTGGTGCTTTTAACACCAGAGCTGTAAGATAACAAATTTTAATTGCTTTATACCACTAAGAAAATAGAGGCTAATATGTGATTCTTTCCCTTTGCTAACTGATCATAGCAATCATCCCATGAGATATAAGCATTAATTGAGGGAGAAATGGTTAGAAATATGAAGAACTTGCTCATGAAATTTACTTGAGTTTACATAACTATTCAGGTCTCATATCAAATATACAAATTCTTTAAGAATGAGCATTGCTGTAATCACTGAAAATTATGATTTATGTGGGTTATAAAAGATCCAGTTAATAAAATTAAAATCAAGGATCCTGGTTATTTGTTATCCCAAGTTTAATAATCAATGTCTACCAATGTCCTATAGCAAAGCAAAAGTTTTTCTCAAGAAATTATATTTAATTCCAAAAGAAGGATATATTTACCTCAGCACCTTGAGCTACCGTACTACAGTTCTCTTAGTGGGACTTTTCAGAACTCAATACAGCAAGCTACATGCTATTTCAGCCAAGCAAAAGGAGGAAGCATAACATAAACCACCATGCCGAAACGGGTTTGGCTCAGCGGTAGAGCGTCAGTCTGCGGACTGAAGGGTCCCAGGTTCGATTCCGGTCAAGGGCATGTACATTGGTTGCAGGCACATCCCTGGTAGGGAGTGTGCAAGAGGCAGCTTGTCGATGTCTCTCTCTCATCGACGTTTCTAGCTCTCTATCTCTCTCCCTTCCTCTCTATAAAAAAACAATAAAATATATTTTAAAAAAAACCAAACATAAACCACCATAAAATATTTTGACTTTTTAAAGCTCAGTATTTTACCCAACAACTTGGAACCTAGAAAATAAATCTAGTTTTTCTCATCCTCGAGAAAGAGAAAACACTAAAATTCGGTGATAGATTTGATGGGTAAAAGGGTCTCATAAGAAACCCCACTCCTATAAACCTATATATTGTACTACATATTGAGAAAAAGATTTCCCAGACAATTTACAGAGTTCATTACATAGTTTTCATTAGATTTATTTACCATAATAACCTTTATACATGGTCACTAATACAATGAAATAGTAAAGAATGGGATATGATGAAATGGCAATAAAATTGTAGCTACATAGATAAGGAATGCTATTTATTCATCTTTAAAAAATATCTAAGCAAATTTGAGTTCATTTGTGCTTTTGAACTAGCAACTGTACAATAAAAAAATACACATATCTTATGGCTTTCTAGACATTTTTCCAATTAAAAAACAAGTTTGTTAGATATTTTATAAAATGCAAAAACTTTATATTAGAAAAATAATCAAAGTACTCTTTAGAGGAAACAACTAAGTGGAAAAGGAAGTAAATTGTATAAACTAAAAATTATTTAGATAATCTCCTGGGATTCAGTGTAGAGATTACATGAGAATAAACAATTCTCTGATATAACCTGGTATATTTTTGAGAACTAGAATAATGATAATAAATTACATATTTGAGCATGAGTATAATTTTACAAATATACGCACTGCTTTTAAATTAGAACCCTGTTGTTTTACCCAATTATTCTGTGTCTACATTGTATTTTCTAATTTTTAATGAATAACTTCAGAACAAGACTGCCCTTCTTAAACATTTACCATGGCATGAAAACTTAATGGTTTCAATAAATTATAAATACTATTAATTATAAATTATTCAAATGTTGATAAATGTTGAATCTTTGTCATATAAAAACTTTAAATTATCATTTACTTATTTACAAATATCTAAACCAATAGTTCTCAGAGAAAAGCATTTATATCACACCACAGCCATCTCTAATCTTGAAGCTATTTAGTTGACTTAGCACAACTTATAATAACGATTAGGTTATTTAAAAGTTTAAACAAAGCACAATGTTTTAAAAATGCTGCAAATCTTTTGTAACTGAAAAGGGAAGATCAGAGAAAGGCTTAACAGACTGTAACATTTGAGAGAAGCACATTTTAAAATATATGTATTTTTGTTGATTTGAAAGAGGAAGGAAGAAAGAGAAAGATGTAGAAACATCTATTATGAGAGAGAATCATTGATTGACTGCCTCCTGCACTCTCTACAACCCAGGTATGTGCCCTGATCAGGAATTGATTTATGACCTCCTGGATCACAAGTTGACTCTCAACCACTGCCATGCCAACTGGGCCAGAAGCACACGTTTTAAGCAAGAAATTATGAATAGTTAATAATAGTTAAATATTTAATTAAATACATGGTAACAGTATGAAAAATACAGAAAAAAAAAAGAAAAAGAGTAACTTTTTGGTTTACAGAGAAAATATAAAACAGTAAGTGGGTGATATCTACACTAATAAAAGAGAAAGATGCTAACTGACCATACCTTCCCTGCACCCAAAGCCAATCAGGAGTGATATGTAAATGAACCCAACTAAGATGGTGGGTAAATTTGTATATGCAGGCAGAGCAGGCTACCATGGACCACGCAGGCCTGGTGGGCAGGGCCTGATGTCACCCACAAGGTCCAGGTATCAATAGTGTCCAGGCAGGCTCTGCAGGCTTTGATCGGGACCTGGCCTAACACTGCTTGCGGGGTCCAAGGGGCAATTAGGACTGGGCAGGCAGCATGGACAGGCTTGATGCTGCCCTCAGGTCAAGGGGGTGATTGGGACTACTAGGCAGTTCCAGCAGGCTGCTTGTGACGCTGTCCACGGGGTCCAGGCAGTGATCAGGACCAAGCAGGTGGCATAGACAGTGCCTGAAGTTGCCTGCTGGTCTGTAGGCGGGGGTGACCAGGGTCTCCGGGATCACTGTCTGCCCCGGGCCGCCTGAGGACACCTGTGGAGCAGGCCAGGGCTAAGCATTTTAATGAAAATTCGATGCCTATGCCCAGCTCCACAGCACCCTGTCCCTGGAGAGGAGAGGGAAGTGGGCAGTTAGGAGGCATTGGGGCTCCAAAGTGGCTGGGAACAGCCTGAAGGTAAGCTACCAGAAAGAGGTGCTGAACCATGAGGATGCAGAGGGCTGGCTGATGGAGGTGAGCAAAGGTGCAGATGAGGTGGCTTTTGCCAGCAGTGAGCTGGAAAAGTGCATTGAATGCCTGATACAAAATCGCCTTCTGAAGAAGGTGCAGGTCCAGTATGCTCAGATCTCCATGGAGATGGATGTGTTCTCCAAGTCCAACCTCTCTGCAGTGCTCAATGACATCCACACCCACTAGAAAAAGCTGGCTGCCAAGAACATGCAGAATGCCAAAGAATGGTACAAGAGCCACTTCACCATGCTGTCAGAGAGCGCTGCCAAGAACACCTACATGGTGCATGCTGCCAAGGATGAGGTGTCTGAGAGCTGCCACCTGCTCAAGGCCAAGTCCCTGGAGATGGAAGCAAGCTAGGGCATGAAGGAAGTTCTGAGAAAGAAGCTGCGAGAGCTGGAGGATAAGCAGAACTCTGATGTTAGTGCTATGCAGGACACCATCAACAAATTAGAAAATGAGTTGAGAACCACAAAGAGTGAAATGGCGGGGTATTTAAAAGGATACCAGGACATCCTCAATATATTGAAAGTTTTGGACATTGACATTGCAGCTTACAGGAAACTCTTGGAAGGTGAGGAGACCTGGATCAGTTTCACCAGCGTGGGAAACATAGCCAGTGGCTACTCCCAGAGTTCCCAGGTCTCTGGTGATCTGCCTACGGTGGTTTACAGACTAGCTCCTGCTTGATGTCGCTCACTCCTTCCCTTCTTAATACGTCCAGGAGGAGACCATTGAGGCTGCAAAAACCAAGGAGGCTAAGGATGAACTCCCTTTTGAAGGAGAAGCTGAAGAGGAGAAGAAGGAGAAGGAAAAGGCTGAGGAAGAGAAAGAAAATACATGAAGTATGTATACTCATAGAGTAATACTGGTACATATGTTATAGTTATGGCAGTATGTCATATCCTATCTATATTAATAAAAGGGTAATATGATAATTACACCATGAGACCTTCCAGATGTCCTTTTGGACAAAGCCATGGCGGTGGGGCCAAGGCAGAAGGGGTTATGGGTGATCAGGCAAGGAGGGAAGGTAAGTTGAGTGTGATCAGGCTGGTAGGGGGTGCAGTTGGGTGCAAGCAGGCCAGCAGGAAGAGTGGTAAGGGGAGATCAAGAAGGCAGGCAGGTGAGTGGTTAGGAGCCAGTAGTACCACATTGCGAGGGGTTTGTCCAACTGCAGGTTTAGGCCCGATCCCACAGAGGTCCCAGATTGGAGAGGATGCAAGCCCAAGCTGAGGGACACCCCCCAACACTGTGCACTAATTTTGTGCACAGGGACACTAGTTAAATATAACCAAAAGTTATTAAACTAAGACTTTGTTGTCTTTCCCACATAGGATATTTTGGCAAAGATTAGTCCTGTACAGCCTGCAGCAGGCTAGATATGAAAAGATTATAGCTCAGACAAGTAAGGAAACTAGAGTTAAAGTTTCTTAAATTTAAGACATGCAGATGAGTCCACATTATTGGAGAGATACTTAATATAAAAAAACAACAACATCATCAAAATAGCTTATAAACATGTGAAAATGTGCTCCGTATTTATAATCATGGGAATGGAAAATATAACTAAGAAATACCACTTAATTCCAACTAATACACTAATTCAAAAGAATATAGGCACCCCTGCATTTATTGCAGCATTACTTACCAAGGTTGGCTCCCCAAGATTACTCTACCCAGCAAAGTTAACACTCAGATTTGAAGGGCAGATAAAAAGCTTCACAGATCAGGAAAAGCTAAAGGGGTACATTACCACAAAACTAGTATTATATGAAATGCTAAAAGGTGTTCTTTAAAAAAAGGAAAAATAAGAAAAAAGTAAAGATAAAAATTATGAACAACAAATATATATCTATCAACAAGTGAATCAAAAAGTCAAGTGAATTAAAAACTGAGGAACAGAATAAACTGGTGAATATAATAGAAACAGGGGCATAGAATGTGAGGGGATTGATAATTCTCAGGGGGAAAGGAGTGTTTGTGTGGGGGTATGGGAAGAGACTGGACAAAAATCATATATTAAATGTGCATATATATTAGAAGACCGATACAATAAATTTGTGCATAGGTGGGGGTGTCCCTGAGCCCAGCCTGCACCCTCTCCAATCTGGGACCCCTTGAGGGATGTCCGACAGTCTGACTAAATGGGCAGTCGGACATCCCTCTCACAATCCAGGACTACTGGCTCTCAACTGCTTACCTGCCTACCTTCTTGATTGCCCCTTACCACTTCTGACTGCCAGCCTGATCACCCCATAACCACTCCTCTGCCTGCCTAATTGATACCTAACTGCTCTCTGACAACCTGTTTTCCCTTAACTTCCCTCCCCTGAAGGCCTGATCCCCCACAACTGTCCTTCCCTGCAGGCCCTGGTCACACCTAACTGCTCTCCCTGCAGGCTTGATCGCCCCCAACTTCCCTCCCTTGCAGGCCTGGTCTCTCCCAACTGCCCTCCCCTACTGCCATCTTGTGGTGACTATCTTGTGTCCATATGGGGGCAGGATCTTTGACCACATGGGGGCAGCCATCTTGTGTGTTAGAGTGATGGTCAATCTGTATATTACTCTTTTATTAGATAGGATCAAGGCCTGGTGCCTGGGTGGGGGCCAGCTGGTTTTCCCTGAAGGGTGTCCCAGATCAGGGTGGGGGGTCCCTTGGAGCATGAGGTGGCCCAGGTGAGGGGCCTGTGGTGATTTGCAGGCCAGCCATGGCCCCCGGTGACCCAAGCAGAGACCCTGATATCTGAGATTTATTTATCTTCTATAATTGAAACTTTGTAGCCTAAAGTGGAGGCCTGGGCCAGCCAGGGCAGATGTAAAACTTAGCTTCCTCCATCTTTGGGAGCAACTCTAGCCTCCTGCTCTCTCCTGGCTGCCATCATTTTTGTTGGGATTTTTTTTATCTTCTATCATTGAAACTTTGTAGCATTGAGTGGAGGCCTGGGCCAGCAAAGGCAGGCAGAAAGCTTGGCTTCCTCCATTGCCAGGGAAACCCAAGCCTCCCTCCATGGTCACAGCCACCTTGGTTGGGTTTATTGGCATATTTGCTCATGATTGGCTGGTGGGTATGACTTGTGGGTGTAGGGGTTGTATGGTCAATTTGCATATTACTCTTTTTTATTAGGTAGGATAATAACATTTATTATTCACATATTCAAAATATAGTTTACCCAAAGGAACATAACAAACAGAATGAATAAGTAAATTTTGATATTTTCACACTATAAACTATAGCAATAAGAACATATGGATAAATTTGAGAAACAGAAAGAGGCAAATATCAAATAGCACACACTGCATCATTTCATTTATGTAAAGTGCAGGAATAAGAAAAACGAATCTGTAATGTTAGAACTTGGGATAAGAATTACTTTTGGTGGGGGAGGGAGAGCTTGCTAATGGAAGAAGCATAAGGGCACTTCTGAGGTGTTTGTAATATGCCCATGTTTTGTTGTTGTTATCTGGGTATGTGCAGTTTTCAAAAATACATTAGGGAGTTCATTTAAGAATCTTATGCATTACTGAAAATAATTTATATTATAATATTTTTTAAAACAAATGAAATAAAACCACTTGTTGACTGAAACCACTATTGTTGTTTTTAATAACAGGACATACTAGTTTGAAACATTTTAGGAGAGATTAGGCTCATTCAACAAACATCCACAAAGTGAAATCTTGATGAACTATTCTGTTTTCCAACTTTCTCCCTTAACTAGATTTATGATCTTTAACACATATTTTTAATCCACTGAACCCCTGGTACCTCCCCCTTAAATTAATGATTTTTATAGTAACTGCTTTTGAAGTTCTCATTCAACTTTAGAATTCTATATTATTATTAATTTAGGAATTTAGTTGAATTGAAGTGAAAATAATCTTTCAACATTTGACTAAAAATAGGATACGTTTCCCTACACTAAAGATATTAATTCATTTTTTACTTTACTGTCATTGAAATATTGTTTTGTTTTTAGAAATAAGGTTAATTGTAGGATAACCTTTTTTGTTATTAATTTTTACAAACTGATTATATATACTTCCAGATGAAATTTACTTATGTAAAAATAATTGGGATGACAAAGTTTTTCTAATTATCTTAAGTAAAGAATGTTCACTTGCTAATAATATTAAAACTCAGCAAATACTTTTCTCATGTATATTTTTATGTGATAAGAAATCTTGACAAATATTAAACATATTCAGAACCATCCCTAAGGCCAGGTAAAAAGAAAAGCATGCTGTGAGTTGTTAAAAATTATTAGAGCAACAGAAAGAGGACCAGTGGTGCTTTGAAGTCAATGATTGACACAGGTAAAACAAATAAAAATAAATGGTTGTTTTGAAGGGGCAGAGAACCAGAATATTTACAATCAATAAAATCCCAAGAAAAATAAAACGTAAACCATGCCAGTGCACAGGCAAATATGAGAGTCCTCATGTTTACATAGTGAGTGATTTCTGTATCTAACAAGAAATAGGAAATTATGACTCATGGGTTGATTCACATCAAAAGTCAAAATCAAATGGCTTTATTGAGCATTTTGCATTGTGCCCATGCAGCTATATTTTGCACAGAAACCTGCTGTAAAAATAATACCTATGTCCGAAAACAAGAAAAAGTAATAGAAGAACGATGAACTGAAGTCACCCTTAAGCAGAAGTTGCCTGAGGATATTGTTACATTTTCTTTCCAGAAATATTCATAAGATAAAATTTATGTTGGAACCATCCAGATTATTGTGTTGAAGACAAGTGGAGGAGAGAGTGTGAAATATATTGAATAGCTTTCTTGTTCTAAATGCAAGCAGAGGTTAGTGTTTTATACTTCCTTCGAGTGGTCATGCAGTAACCTTTTCAAACTATGACAAACAACCTCACAGTTGAGCAATAATGTTGCCATGTGAAAAATGCCAAAACACTTAAAACTCAAAGCCTATTTCTCATATTTTAAATCCTGATTTTTTTCTTGCCTTTTAACTTTAGTTTACATTTTTCATCTTTAGGCAGTTTTAAAAAAGGAGGAAATACAAGTGTAAGTACTTATAATGGTTTAAACAACTATACACAATATTAAGACATTTGAGATGAGGAAAGGAATTTACAGTCTGGCAGATGTGCACATTTAAAAAAAAATTTTTTTTAATTTTATTCTTTTTAAAAAATATATCTTATTGATTTTTTTTACAGAGAGGAACAAAAAGGGATAGAGAGTTAGAAACATCAATGAGAGAGAAACATCGAACAGCTGCCTCCTGCACACCTCCCACTGGGGATGTGCCCACAACCAAGGTACATGCCCTTGATCAGAATCCAACCTGGGGCCCTTCAGTCTGCAGGTCAACGCTCTATCCACTGAGTTAAACCAGCTAGGGCTTTAATTTTATTCTTGAAGCACACCATTTGTGCTTGGAAAGATCATTTAAACTTTGTTTTTTAAAATTTATCTTTATTGTATAAAGTATTAAAGATGCCCTGTTTGTTTTTCCCACTGACCCCTCCCACCCTGTACCATCCCCTCCAGGCCTTCACCACACCGTTGTCTGTGTCCATGGGCTATGCTAATCACTCCCCACCCCCACTTCCCCTCTTAAATCTGTCAATCTGTTCCATGCTTCTATGTTTCTTACATAATTTTATCACCATGCATTAGTTAAATGGTACTAATAACAATCACAGAAATTATAGGAAGAATAAATATTGAATGGTATAAAAGTTAGTGGAAAATGTTTTGTTTGAATAACAGTCATAATACTAGGGAACTGTTTTAATGAATACAACTCAGACCAAAATTAATATTTTATATTCACTTGTGACATAGTAAGACAGTAAGCCTATTCAATATTTCTTTTAAAGATCAATAAATGAACACATATCTTTTGTTAGTGATCCTTATTTTCTCTTATGATTTGTAGCCAAGGTTATTAAAAATAGCTTTTACTATACAAGGAGGAAAAAAGTCAGTCATACTCCCTTCATTATTCCAGCGAGCCATGTGCAGATTCCATTGTGCTAAAGAGGCTGTACAGGAGCCAAATGTCCACTGACCCAGGCCCTTAGTCTGTTATTATGATGACATGAATGGTAGTTTACAGTAATGATTAACTATTTAATGCTGCAAGATATTACACTACCTTTGGTTCAAAAGCTATTGATTAGAACTTAGAAAGGTATGAAAACAGTTTTAACAGACAATTTAAATGAATACTTTTACCTGTATATGAGTTTGTGTCCCTTCATTTATTGTTAACAAACATTTGCTAAGCCCTTTCAAAATGTCCAGCCCCTATTTTTCTGGTGCTTAGAGTCACTAGCAAATATATTAGACAAATATTCTTCTGTTTTAGTTTTACATCCTAAAAAGAAGACATAAAGAAATAAAATAAAATTTTATACTACATTGACTGTTGATAGATGTTATGTGTTTTTTTTTTTTTTAAAGATAGAAAAGTTAAAGGGAAAAGGGAGCACAAAGTGTTCCAGGGAAGAGGGGGAAGTTGCAATTATAAGCAAGGTAGTGGAGACAGCCTCAGTGGCAATGTATCTTTGAGCGGACTTCATGTAGGCCAAGGAGTTACCAATGCAGATACCTGAGAAGGAAATGTTCCAAAACAGTTAACTGTCAATATAAAAGCCCTAAAATGTAAGCATGCCTGTTGTGTTCAAGGTAAATCAGCCAGTGAGCTGAGGAGAGGGGCAGAAGGCACAAGATGAAGTGTTTGGGGGCTTGTCTATGAAGAACCGAGTAAAGTATTGTGATAGTTAATTTTATGTGTCAAGTTGACTGGATGTTGAGGTACCTAGGTATTTGATTAACATTATTTCCAGATGAGATTAGCATTTGAAATTTGAATCAGTAGTGAGTAAAGCAGATTGCTCTCCCCAAAATGAGTGGGCCTCATCTCATCTGTTGTGGATCTATCTGAATAGAAAGAAGGAAGAGGAAGGGAGAATTCCTTCTCTCCGCGCTCAGCCTGAAACCTAAACCATTGGCTCTCTTGTTTGCAGACCTCCAAACGTGGACTAGAACTTCACCATCAGCTTGCAGATGGCAGGTTATAGAATATTTCAGCCTCCATAATCACAAGAGCCAATTCCTTATAATAAGATAAATATATCTTTATAATATATGATAAATATAACTTTACACACACACACACACACACACACACACACACACAGATTCTATTTCTCTGAAGAACTCTAATACAAGCATTGCAAGAACTTTAACTTTTATTCTCAGAAAAATGGGAAACACTGCAGAGTTTTGAGCCATCATAAATCTTTGACTGGTTATTTTTGGAAAAAAATTATAGAAAAGCAATATAATGATTGATACTAGATATGCCAGTAGTTTGGTATAAGGAGATACTAAGAAAAATGATGAGAAGTGGTAGGTTTCTTGTCATATCACAGATCAAAGAACCTCCTTGTGAAATGGATATGAGAGGCCAAAATCGGTTTGGCTCAGTGGTAGAGCATCAGTCTGCGAACTGAAAGGTCCCGGGTTCAATTCTAGTCAAGGGCATGTACATTGGTTGCGGGCACATCCCCGGTGGGGGGTGTGCAGGAGGCAGCTGGTCTATGTTTCTCTCATTGACTTTTCTAGCTCTCTATCCCTCTCTCCTTCTCTCTGTAAAAAAATAAATAAAATATATTTTTTTTAAAAAAAGAAGAAGAAGAAATGGATATGAGGGAAGAAAGGCAGTAGTCAAGAATTACACCAAGTTTTTTACCTCAGTAATCGCAAGAATGCAATCACCATTACCTCAGATAGAGAAGGCAGTGGTTGGAGCAAAACCACACTAACTAGCATCTTTCAAATTTCTATGAGTAATATGATTCAGATTAAGAAAAGGGACCCTGCAGAAACCAATTTGGTTCAGTGGTAGAGCGTCAGTCTGCAGACTGAAAGATCCCAGGTTCGATTCAGGTCAAGGGCATGTACATTTGTTGTGGGCACATCCCCGGTAGGGGGTGTGCAAGAGGCAGCTGGTCGATGTTTCTCTCCCATCGATGTTTCTAGCTCTCTATCTCTCTCCATTCCTCTCTGTAAGAAAATCAATAAACTATATATATATTTTTTTAAAAGAGAGAGATGACTTCTTTATTTAAAAAAAAAAGAAAGAAAAGTACCCTGAATTATCACTAGACTTCCAAATAATGTCATAGTTCAAAGGCATTTACTTTTAATTTATTCCTACATAAATGATTTTATTGCAAAGAAAATAAAAGAGAAAAAACTAAAGGAAGATAAGACGTGGATACCATTTTAGTTTTCAGAATAAGCAGGAAATAACATAGTTATGATTCTATCACAACAAGCAAAAAAGCAAATTTATTTTGGAACAGTGGTTTTCATATTGCTTTGTAGAACCCCATGTTTCTCACAGATCAGGGTGTACCAGTGAAGAAATCAGGCAGGATATAACTTCGCTTTTATTGCTGTTATTTTCAAAATGTATTAGCATTCTATAATTGAATGTATATAGCAAAAAAGAGTACTGCTATATTTTTTGAACTCTGAAAACTACTGTTATAGAGGAAGACCTCTGATTTTATTTCTTTATTAAAAATGTGAACTTATTTACTTTCTCTGATATTATCATAGATTTTGAATTCAAAGTAAAGTGGGTATAAAAGGTTGGTAAGAAGAAATGCATGCATAAATATGAAATATTCATGATACTATATTTGAATACTTAAGTTATAATGAAAGGTGTCCAAAATCCAGCAAGAATTATTTCTCTGATCTTATAGGAGAAATAACAATGTGTCAATATTGTGAAATATGATTGCCATTGTGTTGTTTTTAACTTGTGTATAAAGTATTTGAATTTAAAACTTTCCAACTAAAAGCTTTGAATTTTTTTCTAATTATACGTGGTATTTGCTTCTTAGGAAACAACTATTATTATAGAAAATGTAAATAGATGCATAAAGTCCAATTGCTTCACAGACATGAATTTTTCATTTCTACAATAAATGAGATAAATTTTATTTTTTTAAAAGGGTATCCCTCCCAAAGGAAACAATACTAACATTGATTAAGAGTATTATAAAATATTATAACTAATTATTACACTTTCAAATTACCTGAGGCTCATATTATTCACATGGTTTATTTTGAAACAAAAGTAAAGAAGCATCCACAATAAAACAGCTCCAATAAATGCTATTTGTCTTTTTATATCCTATTCTGGTGACTTACATTACTTCACTCAAATGAAATACTAAGTAATCACAAAACAATTATTAAAGGTGGTCTGTTGACTTGGAACTGAGGCAAAAAAAAAAATTGTTTCAGTCCAACTAAAATTTAAATCAGCTGCAATAGCATTATTCTCTTTGGAATGGATTACTATGGCTCCAATACACATCTATGCTAATAAAGAGCTAATATGCTAATGGTGGGGACACTGTAATGGCTAAAGACCAGGTCATTAGCATATTAGCCAGGGCATTGCTCCAGAGACTGGGCAGAAGTGAGGAGGTGCCTGGGGAGAGCAGCGGGGAGAGCTTAGTGCCTCCCCTCACCAGTCCTTTGCCACCCACCGCTCGCACTCTGAGTGCCCTGCAGCCCACTGGCCAGGGGTAGGAACATAGCACAGCAGGCAGGAGGCTTCCACACTCTCCTCTGCTGCCATGGTGGGGTGGAGCTGCTAGTTGCTCCTGAGACTGGCCAGAAGTGAGGAGGTGCCCAGCGAAGGCAGGACCAGCCTGAAGTGACTTGAGGGACTGAGGATGGGGCTTGAAGCAGCAAGAGGAGGCCAGAAGGTTTGGGGGCTGGGCCAGGCACACTGGAGCTCTGCATGGACAGGTTTGGGTGTCAAGGCAGGGCCCCAGGTGGGTAGGCGACACCAGTCAAATTCGCCTGCTGGGCTCCTAGATTTTTTTTATATTAGAAATATCCTCTTCTTTTACATAAAAACAAAATGAAATTACCATATTGTGTCAACAGTTGTATTTTATATGTTGGTTATTTTGACAGCAACAATAGTTATCTGCCTAGTTCTTTATACTTTAATGAAAGTTTGTCTTCTGAAAATCCTCATTGTTCCAATATTTATCAGATAAAAATCTGAACTTATTTAAATTTTACTCATATCATAAATTCTAATTTCACATGCCAGCAAAGTGTTTAAGAGAACTCTCTAGGGAATAATTTATTTTAGTAATTAAGAACAAAAGTTTGCCAAAACTGGTTTGGCTCAATGGTAGAGCATCGGTCTGCAGACTGAAAGGTCCCAGGTTTGATTCCGGTCAAGGGCATGCACATTGGTTGTGGGCACATCCCCCGGTAGGGGGTGTGCAAGAGGCAGCTGGTCAATGTTTCTCTCTCATCAGCGTTTCTAGATCTCTATCTCTCTCCCTTCCTCCTCTCTGTAAAATATCAAGAAAATATATTTTTTTAAAAAGAACAAAAGTTTTTACAATTATCTACACTAATAAAAGAGAAAGATGCAAATTGACTGTACCTTCATGACAGCCACTAGCCAATCAGGAATGAGTATGCAAATTAACCCGGCAAAGATGGAAGGTTAATTTACATACACAGGTGCTGAGCAGGTGGGGTCTGGTGAGATGTTTGTGTCATCACCATGGAAACAACACAGGTGTACCACACCGCCCAACAGCTCTGGGCAGTGTGGGAAGTGGAAAAGCAGCTCTGACCTGAGCAAAGGTGGTGCTGGCAGCCAGAGGAAGGAAGACCCATTCTGCACAAAACCATGCATTGGGTCTTTTGTTTTCCATAAGCTCATTGTACAAGTTACTAATAAAAAGAAAAATGACCTCCTGTCCATTGTAATTTCATATTATGAATTATAATCATATTTTTTTCAAGAAATTTTCATGTAATTTTACATGCTAAGTTATAGTCATGGGCCACTTAACAAAAATATTTTATTGTGGGAACATCATAGAGTGCATTTACATAAACCTATCTGGTACAGCCTACTACATGCCTAGGCTATATGGTATGACATATTACTCCTATAAAACAAGCTTATACAACATGATACTGTACAAAACCACACAATATTAGATCAAGCATAAGAGAAAATTATGCATTCATACATCAGTATAATTATGCTGCCAGTATAATAGGACGTACTATTTACAGCAATTTTTTTTATTATTAAAAAGAGAATACTAAAATAATGATAAAAAGTAAACTATAGTAAACCATAAACCAGTAACAAAGTCATTGTTGTCATCAAGCAAAACTGTCAGCACAGTAGGTTTGTTTACACTAACATCACCACAAACACATGAGGAATGTGTTTCACTGCAAACAGGCATTGCAATTGTGATAACCAGCATCACTAGGCAATAGGAATTTTTCTGCTCCACTGTCAACAGGCAGCAGCACTGTTGTGTATGTGGTTGGTTGTTGACTGAAACATCATTATATGGAGCATGAATGTATTATGATTATTTCACCAAAGATAATGCCTTGATTTTTTTTTTTTATTTGCCATACGGTAGCATTTTAAACTTTATAAAATGGATTTCAACAGTATAATCTATATATGCTGTGGCAGCCAACTAGCCTGATCAGGGCTGGGTCAGCTTGGCTGGCAGAAATTTGGGGTCCAGAGCTTGGTCTTGGTCTTGGTCTCTACCAGCTGCACCGGCAAACCTCTCCCAAGATCAGGGCACAGGAGTCAGGGATGTGGTGGGGAGGCTTTCCTGGTGGCCACATCAGTACCTGGGACATGCACAGCACCCAGGCATCTGGCCCTCTTTGGGGGCAGCTGCACACACAAACGAGGAAGTGCGAGGCCTGACCTGAACTCTTACTCCTCCCACTGGGCCCAGCAGCACCAGCAGGTGGGCCATGATATTTAATGAGGCACTGGAGCACAGACTAGAGGGAAAGCAAGCCAGGAAGGCAAGGCCCTAGCCAGTCAGAGCTCAGAGTGGTGTGTAGGGGGGCGTGGCAGGAGGGCAAGCTGAAAACCTGGTGGAGTGAGTGGGGCCACAACTCATACCTTTTGGCCCTTGGCCTTGGAATTCAGAGGTCAGTCCTGCTTTAAGAGAGCAGACGTGGCGGGAAGTAGCAAGGCCACAGGAGTGAAGGGAAATGTGGTGGCCATCTTTGGGAAACACAGCTGCCATAGTATTCAGTATGAATGATAATCTTTGGTCTCCATGCTCATAATAGAAGCTGAGACTTAATGAAGGGAGCCTTCAGCAACGCCTCACCCACTTCTCAGACCTCACCCTGTGCAGCATTGTTTTCATTGCAGGTAGAAGATCCAAAATGTTTTAGATCTTTGCTATTTTAGGCAGGAAATAATTTAGCACAGTGAATTGGTGCTTGAGAAATCATTGGAAAGCTGGAGGAGTGAGTGTTAGGCTGAGCCCCAAGGAAAAACACCCTCCTCAGTGGGAGAAGCTGCCCCTCAGGCATAACTGAATTCTAGGACACTCTGACACAGCTGTCACCAAGGGATCAAGAAATTGCTGCCCCCACCAGCTGCACAAATTCATTCACCAGGCCTCTAGTTATATATAAGTTGTGGATCAATTGCCAGTCAGGGAACATGCCCAGGTTACAGATTTAATACACAGTCCAGTGAGTACAGGAAACAATGGAAAATTTTTTCTCTCTCTCTCTCTCTCTTCTTCTCTCTGAGATCAATTAAAATGAATGGTAAATAAGTAATGTTCTATAAGCTACTGTTGATTAAAGAGCAATGAGAAATTAAATGATCTCTATTTGGAGGTGGTGTAAGGGACAATGCTAGGCTGGTATCTTGATCCCAAATTCCAGCCTCCAGGACTGTAAGAAAAATACATTTCTGTTGTTTAAGCCACTCAAATTTATAATATATTGTTATGGCTGTCTGAGGTGACTAATTCTAAATAATAAAAGCCCAGTGACTGAATGGCAGAATTACTGGGACAACAGGAACAACCATGACCCCTCACCCTGGCCAGACTCACCCCCAAATGACCCCCATCAGGGCAGGCTGATTGGACTCCACCAGTGCACAAATTCACCCACCAGGCCTCTAGTTACATAGAAATTATTTACCAAAGGTAAAAGATTGCATCACATATTATTAACATTCATATGTAATCAATAATCTTTTCATGTGTGTTGAGATAAAAAGAATGATTAAGAGTTTGAAGATGGAATAGTGAAATTCACCATTAAATATTAGCAGCTACTGTTGATTAAAGAGCAATGAGAAATTAAATAATCTCTATTTGGAGGTGGTATTGAACAAAGAATTGAGTCGAGTGATAAAATAGATGGACTAAAATATATGGATTAGCTAAGGGCCAGGCATATTCCAGGATCTTGTCTACTTCATATGACTGAGTCTGAACAAACATATGGTCAGATGATCCTTTGTTTTACAATTGTATTAAACAGTTTGGGGTTGATTTTAATGTGTGACAAAAATTTATGAAATTATTTTAAGAAAGGTTATGGAATTAATATTTTTTATTTTAAAATGGTCATGTAATACACAGCACAGTGACTATAACTAACAATACTATACTATGATTTGAAAAGTGCATAGAGCAGATCTTAAAAGTTATCATTACAGGAATAAAAACACTGAAAGTGAGTGATGTATGTTAACTAAACCTATTTTGGTAATCATTTTCTGATATATACATGATATTGTAAACTAATACTATTTTATATGTAAATTGTATCTCAATAAAACTGGAAAAAATGATCATTCTGTGTTTGTAAAGATGATGTAAGAATTTAGGGAAAACTGAGGTTAGCAAAGAAGTTGGATACTATTCCATGTGATCATAATGAGATGTTGGTATAAATAATATATATGTATATTAATCACTGCTGATGTAGGCATATTCTGTAAAGCATATATGATCTAAAAATGCAAATATGTGACAAAACACAACTGTGACATAATCTTTTTTTGTATGTACATTTATACATGCATTAAACATTAAATGTAAAGATGTAAATAGGGGACTTCTAGTCACAACTATATAGTACTAAACACAATAGTTGAAACCTCCCACAACCAAATCAAAAGTACAACTAAACTACAGAATATCCATCATTCAGAACCACCTGAAATCTAGCTGAATGGAACCCCTACTATCAGAGATTCAAAGACCTGTAAAAAGCCATATCAAGACCTGTAGGTAGGGTATAGATGCAGAATTGGCTTGTCCCACATTCATGTGTGGTGGTTTATAATCAGAAGAGGTATCTGAGCTTCAAACATCCCCCTAAGGAGTGAGGGATCCCAACCCCACACCAGACATCCAACCCAGAGTTCTAGTGCCAGCAAGTGAAGTCTCCATAACTTTGCAGTAAAAAACAGTGGGGAGTGTTGCTGAATGAGAGAGAAGGCTGCTAGAGTTTCAGACAATTCAGCCTAAAAGAGCAGTGCATGGACTTACTTGAAGTCACTCCCTCTGAGCTCTGGTGCTGAGGCAGCAACATGAAAGGAACCAGGGACATACAGAGAAGAAATGAATTGTTTGGCACTGGGGGGTCAGTGGGGCTGGTGGCACAACGTTATCCCAGATAAAAATGCTGGTAGAGTCCATGGTTCCTTTTCTGTGGTGCCCTCCCCCACAGAGCAGACAGGCAGGTGCCATATCTGAGACTCCATCAAGCTGACTCACAGTTTTTCGCCCTGCCCTGATGATTCAGTAAGGCGCCACAACACCCAACTTGCAGGCCCATCCAAGCCGTTTCCAGTGGCTTTTCCATACAACTGGCCTCTGACTCATGCTTCAGACTTTCCTAAAATCTCTCAAACAAGCAGCACCTGGCTTCTGCATAACCCATATATCAGGGGTTCTCAAACTTTTTAAAGTGGGGGCCAGATCACGGTCCCTCAGAGAGCTGGAGGGCTGGACTATATGAACTACTAATTCCTACTGTAACTGTAACACCTCGGCTGCGCTCACTGCCCAAAAAACCTGGCGGGCAGGATCAGACTCCTCTGCGGGCCGCATATGGCCCGCGGGCCGTAGTTTGAAGACCCCTGCATATATAAATGCCACAAGCTTGACACCAGTGGCAGCCCATCTTGGTTCACACTGTGGTCTCTCCTAGACACCTCTAAAACCAAAACAAGTAGCAGCCACCTGTAGATCATTCTGTATACCAAGTAGCCCCAGGCAGGGCACAGCTGGTGGCTGACTTTGCACCTCTTGAAAGACCCCAGAGCCAGTGCACCCAGTGGATAGCTTCAGGCCACACCAGATTACAGCCCTATCTCTTCTCATGGGGCAGGCTGGGTGAGTACCAAAGTTCCATTGAAGCATGTCCTACTTCATAGGGTGAACTCTTGCACAGCATCTTCCTAGCCATAGTTGCAGCTCGTCCTCACAGCCAATTGGCCTTAAAACTATTCCTTTCCAGTTATACCAATAGCTATCAAGGCTCAACTACAATGGGAAAGTGCACATAGCCCACCCAGGAGTGCACCTGTAGCACTCAGCTCAGGTGACTGGAGAGGCTGCATCACTGGGCCATAGGAAACCTACGACACAAGGCCACTCTACCAAATCCAGAATATATAGCAGCTCTACCTAATACATAGAAATGAGCAATCAAAATGCAGATCCTAAATGAATGAACCAGAGTCTCCAGAAAAAATAAATTAATTAATTTGAGGCAAGCAAACTATCTGCTAGATTTCAAAACAATGTTAATAGGGGTAATCAAGGAACTTAGTGAGAAAAATCAAGGAATTTGATGAGAACTTAACATTAAATAGGATATAGAGGCCATAAAAAAAGAACAGTCAGAAATGAAGGATATACTAAGTGAAATGAACAATAATTTTATAGAGAATCAACAGTGGAACAGATGACACTAAAAATCAAATCAGTGCTTTGGAATATACGAAAGCAAAAAAACAAACAAACAAACAAAAAACACCCAATCAGAATAGTAAAAAGAAAAGAAATAAGCAGATAGTGTATCAAGCCTCTGGGAGAACTTCAAGACTATCAACATTTTTATTGTGGGGATTCCAAAAGAAGAAAGAAAGCAAGAAACTGAAAAACTATTTGAAATAAATGACAGCAAATCTTTCTAACCTGATGAAGGAAATAGACATACAACCCCAGCAAGCAGAGAGTCCCAAATAAGATTAACTCAAAGAGGACTACACCAAGACATATCATAATTAAAATCCAATAGGTTAAGGACAAAGAGAGAATTATAAAAGCAGCAAGGGAATTCCCATAAATCTGTCAACTGATTTCTCAAAATAAAATTTTCATTCCAGAAGGGAGAGACAAGAAACATTGTGATGAAAAGCAAAGACCTAACCAAGATTATTCTACCCAGAAAAGGTATTATTTTAAATTGAAGAACACATAAAGAGCTACCCAGACAAAGAAAAACTAAAGGAATTTCTCACCAATAAACCAGTATTACCTGAGATGTTAAATGGTTTTCTTTAAAAATGAGAAGACAAAAATATATAAAAATGTGAACAATAAAATGGCAATAACCCAGCTGGCATGGCTCAGTAGTTCAGTGTCACAGTTTGATTCCTGGTCAGGGCACATGCCTAAATTATGGGCTTGATCCCCAGTATGGGGCATGCAGGAGGCAGCCAATCAATGATGCTCTCTCATCATTGATCTCTCTCTCTCTCTCTCTCTCTCTCTCTCTCTCTCTCTCTCTCTCTCTCTCTCTCTCTCTCTCTCTCTCTCTCTTTCTCCCTCCCTCCCTCTTCCTTCCTCTCTGAAATCAATAAAAATATATTAAAAAATAAAATAAACAAAATGGCAATAAGTAAGATGGAAGGGGAGTTGGGGAGATGGGTGAAAAGGGTGAATGGATTTAGAAATACAAATTGATAGTTATAGAATTTTCATGGGGATATGAAGTATGGAAGAGATTAACCATATGAAAATATGCATAGCCCATGTACACAGACAACAATGTGATGAAAATTAGATTGTAGGGATGCAGGGAGGAAGAGGGACTGGGTGAAGATAGACAAAGAGGAGGAAATGGGGGACATCTGTCATAGTGTCAACAATTTAATAAATAAAGTAAGCTAAAAGACTTGATTTTAAAAGATGTAAATATGGAAGAAAAGTAATTACATCTTAATTTTTTAGAGTCTTCTGATACTTGCCTTTCAGTGACCTATGTTATTCAAACTTGAGAGCATACCTGTAACTTATTACCATATTCTCACCTAAGCCGGTTTGGCTCAGTAGTAGAGGGTCAGGCTGCGGACTGAAAGGTCCCAGGTTCGATTCCAGTCAAGGGCATCTACCTTGGTTGCGGGCACATCCCTGGTAGGGGGTGTGCAAGAGGCAGCTGGTCTATGTTTCTCTCTCATTGACCTTTCTAACTCTCTATCTCTCTCCCTTTCTCTCTGTTAAAAATCAATAAAATATATTAAAAAAATTATTACCATATACTTTACTCATTCTTTCCTCAGAAATTCCCGTAGACTCACGAGCAACATGAAGTGGGAAGTTTTGGTGATAATTGAGCATTGGGACTATAGATTAGAGGTAAGGTCAATGATAGAACATAAGAACTTGATTTTGCAATTAACTCTTAGCACAATTAACTTATAGATCAAAACAACTGAGTCCAAATATTTTTCGGGTGAGCTTCAAAAATGTGTTCTCATGTGCTACTAAAGTGGGAATAGTGCTCACATCTGTGTCTGAGTATATTGCTTTCTTAGTTTGTACTGAGATTTTTTAAATTATTAAAAAATATATTTTATTGATTTTTTTACAGAGGAAGGGAGAGAGACGAGAGCTAGAAACCTTGATGAGAGAGAAACATTGATTAGCTGCCTCCTGTACACCCCCAATGGGGATGTGTCTGCAACCAAGGTACATGCCCTTAACCAGAATTTAACCCGGGAACTTTGAGTCCACAGACCAATGCTCTATTTACTGAGCCAGACCAGTGAGGGCTGAACTGAGAATTTTCCTGAATGGAATTAAAAGTGCAGCATTTTGTATCTGGAAAGAAGAGTAGAAAAATAATATTTCATAGTGGATGTTTTCGCTTTAGTGATGTTGGGCTAGATTAATTATTAGGTGATTCAGTATTTTATCTATAAGGAGTGTGCAAGCACCTACATCTTCATAGTGAGTAAGAAACCAAAAAAAAAAAAACATGCATTCTTTGGAGTTAAACTAAAACGTTTTGTGCTTCTATTTAGGTGCAGTTAAGAGTGAGCATGTTGCTGAAACCAGTTTGGCTCAGTGGTAGAGCGTTGGTCTGCAGACTGGAAGGTCTCAGGTTCGATTCTGGTCAGGGGCATGTGCGTTGGTTGCGGGCAAATCCCCATAGGGGGTGTGCAGGAGGCAGCTGGTCAGTGTTTCTCATCAACGTTCTGGCTCTCTATCTCTCTCCCTTCCTCTCTGTGAAAAATCAATAAAATATATTATAAGAAAAAAAAAGAGTGAGCATGTTTATTTTTCTAGGTCTCATCTGTAAATCAGTATGAAAATAAATTTCTTATAGTATTGTTGTGTGAATGAAATAACATAAATATATGCAAAGTACCTGGCAAATAATAGGCACTTAATAAACACACAGTACTTAGCAAGGATTAAACATTCAATATAGTTGATTTTCTTCTTCTTCTGCAGGATTAAAAAAGAACAGTTTAGTCTTCTAGGAAGAATGAGAAACAAAGTCTTTGGTACTGAAAAGACCCAAGAATTAAAATTTCAAAAGAAAAAAGGACAAGATCTTTAAGGGAGCATCCTGGGTGGTTAGTGAAATGTTTAGAAAACTGGGTAGCCTGGAAAATATGTTGATTCTAACATCAGTAAGTGTTTTTCTATATATCACGTGTGGTGCCAAGCAAATTTTGTCACAATAAGTATAAAGGAAAATTTTACAATTTTATAAAAAGTGTGATAGAAAGAACAATAAACAGTTGCAAGACTGACAGAAAAACTAAAAACAAACAAACAAATTATATTTTATGTAGAGATACATGGATTTACATTTCTGAATCAAAACTTTTCTCCCATCAACATAGAACTGACAATTGGGCAATTAGGGGTGAGAAGAAGGAGAGGGACTCTAAGAACTTCTAGAAAAGCATCCTCAGTTATGGGAATAGGTTTGGATGAGGCAAAGGACAAAGAGCAGCAGCAGCTTTGGATCCTGGATGATAGAGAAAAGCAACAGTAGGTTACTGGTACCCAAGGAGAGTGACTACATCTCCAGCACACATAAAATGAAGAAATGAAAGTTTTAATATTTGAAAGCCCAGTGTTTTATGTGGAACAAGGCTTCAGACCCATGAGATATTCATTGACATTTCTGTGATTCACTTGCTTTTTCAAAGGAGTGACACTAGATAATGAATTCCCAGTGATGCTTAGAGATAAACTGATGACTAAAATGACTTAATACTTACCAGCCTAAATAGACAAACGATCCTTTCATGTTTTTCTGAAAGTATCATGAAGTTGGGGAGAGATCACTTTGATTAGAATATTGGCAATCACATTACTTAATACTTATGTTTCTTACTGTGTCTATAAAATGGAAGTAATAAGACAGTTATATTTTAAATAAATTATTATGTGTGAGGCACATATTAATGCTCTTTAAACTTAGTGGTTATTATCTTTATTATGATTATAATTATTGTTTATTATAATTATAATTCAATTGAGAAGAGCTTTTCATTTTAAATGATAACTCTGATCTTTGACCTTACATACTGTTTATTATCAGTAATTTCTAGTTGGCTGCTTTGCAGATTTCCTTTTCTCATAATGAAGGAAAATATACATTAAATTATCATGCCATTTAAATGAAAATACTTTTATCCTTGCAATTCTTATGTTATAATTATTCAAAGTACCTGAAATAGTGATACAAAACTATCATTAAGGGTGATGAACTACAGATTATTCGTAATTGAATACATATTGCATTAACTGATTACCTTCCTGAAATATGAGTAATTTTTGCTTTGTTAATAAGAATCATTTGGGTCATTTGTGTGCAAATGATGCATTACTTATATAAAATATAACATTACAGCTATTTAACTCTCTAGAAATTATCTTTGTCCTAGGTGAACACATAGACATAGACTCATGCAATTCATATCAATAAAATCCATACATATAATTTTACCTAGATAGTATTTTATTAATAAATTGTAGTTTGTTGTGTGTGCTGCTTTGAGGTAAGTAAAATATTTCAAACACAGTTACTTTTTCAGGATACAATAGTGAACGATCACAGGAAACCTAACATAACTATTCAGATAATGGTACACACAATAATTTTAATTGTGGGTTACTCCATCATGAATGTTCTTTAATAATAAAAATACTTTCAATTAGATTTAAATCTTTCAAATTTATAATTATTTTATATTGCAATAATTTTAGAGTTTCCTTCCACAATTTGTTTTATTATATTGACCATCAGCTAATGTAAATGTACGGGAAGACTCAAGTATTAATTTCTTAGTCTTCTTTTCTTATTAAAATATTTCATGTATATGGCACAAATTGATTGTCCTTAAATATTACACAGTCTATATTCTACCAGACACTCATTGTGATTAATAATAACTCTCCATGAGGTTCATTAGTAGATAGTGTAAATTCTATAAAGTGAAAATAAAAAGTAGGTTCTAGAATGCCATTTCTAGATTGTATAACAATCTGTCTTCTCTATAGAAAGCATCATATAGGCTATACATGGTAGATATTGGCTAAAATAAATTAAATGATGAGAATGATGAATATTGTCAATGGCTTTTCATCTGATGTGACTTTAGGTTCTGATAAGGAATCAAAATCATAGTACTTAAAATACGTTTCCACCTTTTCTATGAGAGATGGAAATGTTTGCCATTTTCATCCCATTCTCATATCTCTTTCTTTGTTTTGTGAGTTTTTTTTTTTTAATTAAATTTATTGGGGTGACATTGGCTAAGGAAATTATATAAAAGTATACAATTATATTCAAGGGTAAAATTCTATGATACATCATCTGTATATTGCATTTTGTGGCCACTAATCAAAGTCATATCTTCTTCCATTATCATATATTTGACCCCTTTGCCTTTACTAACCCATCAGCACTTGCTTTCCCTATGGTAACCACTGTGTTCTTGTCTGTGTCTATGAGTTTTTATTTGTTCATCTGTATGCTCTTTTCAATCAACTGTAAAAAGCCTTCTCAAAGAAGTTCCTGGCACCAATTCCTGAACATTGCTGATAGAACTATAGGTGTTAAGTTTTCTAAAATAAAATTACTAATAGTCTCTTTCCCATGAGAAGACTACACAGAGTGACTGCATTCAGATCCTGTTGGGTAAAGAGCATGTACTAGTAGTGCCATGTGTTTGTTTTTACCATGTGCCCAACCCTCCAAAAAGACACCATATGGCATTATAAGGAGTGAGCTTTGATTACATGGATATTTACTCTTCCTGATTTTGGTTCTTATGGGAAACATTTAAAAATCATATTAGCACTTTGAATCTCAGTAATTCTCTCAAATTCTTCTTAATAATTATAGGGCTATTGACATTTGCTACTTATAACCAAATCAATATTTATAAGTAAACTTTATATGTTTCTTATAACCAAACTAGAGACCTGGTATACAAAATTCATGCATGGGGGTGGGGAGGTCAGCCCAGCCTGCACCCTCTCCAATCTGGGACCCCTCAAGGGATGTCCAATTGCCACTTTGGGCCTGATCTCACCCAGCAGTTGGACATCCCTCTCACAATCCAGAACTGCTGGCTCCCAACTGTTCACCTTCCTGCCTTCTTGATTGCCCTTAAGTGCTTCTTCCTGCCAGCCTGATCACCCCCTAACCACTCCCATGCCAGCCTGATTGTTGTCTAACTGCTCCCCGCCAGCCAGTTTTCCCCCAACTTCCTTCCTCTGCTGGCCTGGTCACCCCTAAGTGCCCTCCCCTGCTTGCCTGGTCTCTCTCAACCACCCTCCCTTACAGGCCTGGTGCCTCCCAATTGCCCTCCACTGCTGGCCATCTTGTGGTGACCATCTTGTGTCCACATGGGGGGGCAGGATCTTTGACCACATGGGGGCAACCATCTTGTGTGTTGGACTGATGGTCAATCTGCATATTACTCTTTTATTAGGTAGGAAAGAGGCCTGGTGCCTGGGTGGGGGCCAGCTGATTTGCCCTGAAGGGTGTCCTGGGTCAGGGTGGGGGTTCCCTTGAGGTGTTGGGTGGCCTGGGTGAGTGTCCTATAGTGGTTTGCAGGCCAGCCACACACCCTGGTGACTCAAGCAGAGGTGCTAGTATCTGGAATTTATTTATCTTCTATAATTGAAACTTTGTAGCCTGGAGCAGAGCCAGGCCTCCTGCTTGCTCTGTGGCTGGCAGCCATTTCTGTTGAGGTTCATGTATTTTCTATAATTGAAATTTTGTAGTCTGGAGTGGAAGCCTGGGCTGACAGGGTGTGTGGAAAGCTCTGCTTCCTCCATTGCCAGGGGCTACTTTAGCCTCCTGCTCTTTCCAGCTCCGTGGCTGCTGCCATTTCTGTTTGGATTTGTTTGTCTTCTAAAATTGAAACTTTATAGCCTTGAGTGGAGGCTTAGGTATGTAAGGGCAGGTGGAAAGCTTGGCTCCTCCATTGCCTGGGAAACACAAGCCTCCCTCCAGTTCTCTGTGGCTATAGCCATCTTGGTTGGGTTTATTTGCATACTAGCTCTGATTGGCTGGTGGGCGTGGCTGGTGGGTGAAGCAGAAGTATGGTCAATTTGCATATTACTCTTTCATTAGGTAGATGAACCTGGATTAAAACACTATACATGTAATAAATAAGCAAGTTAGTGTGTATTGAATAATTTTAGAGTTAGAGACAAAATGGGAAGGGAATAGAATTATTAATCAAATAGAAAAGTAAAGAAACTAGAATTGGTAATGCTTAAAATTTTCAGAAAAAAGTAAGTGAAACTACCTAATTAAAAATTTTAGCTTTTTCCAAATATCCCTTCCAACTATTCTAGGGTTACCTCAAATCCAAAATTAACTCATTACCTACTGCTCCAAACTGATTTATATTTCCTTAGGCTAGGCCTCAATTTTATAAAAGTTTTGCACTGCCACAAGCATGCTGTAATATAATGCCTTCAAGTTATTGCATGTTATTTCCCTCTGTTTGTCTTACTGGTAAACTCAAACAGTTTGGATCCTAGTTCCTCTTTGATGATTGGTGTAATCATCACTGCAGACATTGTAGACAGAGTAAATTTTTTAATATTTTCAGTGATTACTAAATAGGCATTCTTAATCCTGTCAGAGTTATTCACAAATAATCTCTAATTAAACCAAATCAACCAAAAACAAAAATGTAAATATGCTTTTAGACTTAAGATATCCATTTAGGCTTGTCTTAGACTATGCTTTAATTCATATCTTCAAGTATCTCAATATGCCAATTTATTTTTTTATACCGGTTTCTGCACCTCTCCAAAGTTTCACAGATAGTTTTACTTAATATAGTTTCACCCTTGAGACTTCTGAAGCAGCCAGCTTCACACTGTACAGTTTGATACCCACCCTCAGGTGCATCATTCCAGCTAAGGGTCCTAGAACTCTAGATAGCAATTGGGCTCTATGTTTTTCCTTCTGATAGGAATGAATATTGATCAGAAAATGAATTAAAATTTACTTTTTTGAAACATACTGTTCCCATGAAATCTAACTTCTTTAAGTGACAGTGTGTAAATCTTAGGCATTTTCATTCTAGTAGTTATGATAATGGTAGTCATGTTGTGAAAATACCCACCTGCCTTGTCATGTGCCAGCAAACTCAATTTCTTCCAATGTGAGGGTTCCAACTTAAGACCTAAGACATGTGTTAGTTACTGGCCACTCCATGTGGGGCACATTTTCAATTTCTCCTTACTGTTTAGCTTCCTATTTTTTTTTTCAGCTCATATATATATATATATATATATATATATATATATATATATATATATATATATATATATATAATTTAAAGCAGCATTGAGTGTGTGGAATTTCTACATTTTTTTCTTTTCACCATCATGAAAGATATTTTTTTTATTTTCTCTACTCAATGATAGTTGAGCTAGGTAGAAAATTATAACCTCAAAGCTACTTTTTAAAGAATAGTTCAAATATCTCTCTTCTTTTGACATTTGGTGTTGCTGATGATAAGCCCAATGTCAATTTTCACTTTTTATAGGAATCTGATTTTTCTCTTGGTTTAGGCTCTTTTATTTTCTTTCAGATTGAAAATATGTTTCTATTGATGAGCGAGAGAGAGAGAGAGAGAGAGAGAGAGAGAGAGAGAGAGAGAGTGAGAGAGAGAGAGAGAGAGAGAGAGAGAGAGAGAGAGAGAGAGAGAGATATCAACGCAAGAGAAAAATATCAATTGAGAGATACATGGATTGGAAGCTTCCCACATGCTGCCTACTAGACATCAAGCCTGTAACCTAGGTATGTGCCCTGACCAGGAATTGAACCTGTGATCTGGTACCTGGAACAATGCTCAACCAACTGATCCACACCAGCCAGGGCTATTTTATTTTTCTTTACCTGTGGTTTCCTAGAATACTGTGATATATGTAAGTGTAAACATTCTTTTTATTTTTATTTTTATTCTATTTGACCTTAATAGAGATTTCAAATCTGATGACTTATGCCTTTCTCTAGTTCTGAGAAATGTCCAATCATTATCTCTTTAAACAGTTTTCTACTATCATTTTACTTCACTAATTTTTAAATTATTTTTAGTCAAATGTTAATCTTAATGGATCTGAACTCTGTTTTTCTTTAACTTTTAGTTGATATTTTCTAATTCATCTCTTTATGTAGCATTCTGATAATTTTAAATAGTGATTTTTTATTTATTTTTTTTACCTTACAAATTTGCTTTTTGCTGAGTATTAAAGGTTATAAAACCCTAAAGAAAAACACTGATTTTAGGGTTAGAAGGCCTGGCTACTTAAACTATTTAAAAAATATCTGTGCTGCTGAAACTGTTTTGGCTCAGTGGATAGAGCGTCAGCCTGTGGACTGAAAGGTCCCAGGTTCGATTCCCAACAAGGGCATGTACCTTGGTTGTGGGCACATCCCCAGTAGGGGTTGTGCAAGAGGCAATGATTGATGATTCTCTCTCATTGATCTTTCGAACTCTCTATCCCACACTCTTCTTCTCTGTAGAAAATAAATGAAATATATTTTTTTAAAAATATTTGTCCTTCAGTTTCTTCCTCTTTAAAATGAATGCAATTATAATACTTTGTTGTATTATTATTAATACATATTTGTAAAATATTTACTTATATTCCTTCCCTCTTTCTACCTATATAACTAGTCTAGACTTTTAACTTCTCAGATCTGTATTGTTCAATTGTTTTCCATTACATATTTTAGTGGGGGAAAAAATCAATTTTCTTATTCTAGCCAGTGTGTCTAAGTTGGTTGTACTGTCATTATACATATGAAAGGCAACTGATCAATATTTCTATCTCACATAGATATTTCTCTCTCCCTCTTCCTTCCTTTTTTTTCTAAAATCAATAAAAAACAGTTTCATTGGGTGGGGACTTTTTTAAAAGCAATTTTCTCTAAAATGCACCTTCATCTTATACTTCACTGTCATATACACTGAGTGGCCATATTATTATGATCTCTGAACGAATGCATAATAATCTGGCCACTCAGTTTATAACCTATATAATAAAAGGCTAATATGCAAATAGTTCCCTTGATCAGGAGTTCGACCAGCAGGCAGGCCAGCCGGCCAACCCTGACCAGGCTGGCTGGACCCTACTCATGCATAAATTCATGCACTGGGCCTCTTATCTATCTATCTATCTATCTATCTATCTATCTATCTATCTATCATCTATCTATCATCTATCTCTATCTGTCTATCTATCTATCATCTATCTATCTATCTATCTATCTATCTATCTATCTATCTATCCATCCTGAGTGGCCAGATTATTCATTTATAGATCATAATAATCTGGCCAGTCAGTATATATACTATTATTTTACACATACTTTATTCATATTATAGCTGAAAAAAATCCAGGACTAACCCTAACAGTTATTTATTCATGATGAAGCCTCTATGTCTTAGTCAGGTATAAGGGTCTCTTTATTATTTAGACTTATTATTACTAATTTATATTTTCCGTATTTCTCTACCTAAGTATTTCACTTAGATGATGTTTTCATGTATAGTACAATATATATTTCATACACATTCTACTCTGAATTTTGTCTTTAGTAATTTAATAATTTCCTTATTTATGCAATAATTATTTATGATTTTATATTTTAACTAGAGGCTCAGTGGACAAATTCATGCACATTGAAAGGAAATAAATTAGAAAAAATATTTTAATATTGCTATTTGCCCTTTCTCTATAATAGAAGTGTTAACTAAATTCACGATTGACAATGACAGATTGAAAACACACACATGTGATTGGCACCAGCAAGAGCTTTATATATAGAGAGAGATAAACTTACTTAATTAGACTGGCTTTCTAATCTAGATAACCTTTTTCCAGCCCAATGAAGCACCTCAATTTCTCCTTCAGGTAATTGTCAGCAACACAGCAGTAAATATCAACAAAAAGCAGATTATTATTATAGATCATGCAGGGAGAACAAATGTTAAAATATTTAACTGCAGTAGTGTTTGACTATATTCTCCACAAATCTGAAGTCATTTTCAAGGTCCACCATTTCTTATTTCTTTTCAGTTGGGTGAAGTTTCTAAGCTTTCTAAATATTTATTTTTCAGCTAATGGGAAGAAAATAGGATTCCACTGACTCTCCTATCTACCTACTCCAGGACTTCTGTGAGGATCAATGAAATGGGGCATGGGAAAGCATTCAGAGACATTTGGTTACAGTGTAAAATGTTTCCACCTGGCTATAAAGCAGGTCGTGTTCCTGGGCTGAAAAAACTCCAGGGAGGCTAGTTACTGGGAGATGAAGCTGGGTGTTGCTCTGTGATACCATTACCCAGCACCTACAGCCACTGCTTTCCAGACTGGGTTAGGCTGTGGGCTGCATTTTGCATTATGGGGTCTTGGCATCATTGTTTACGATTTGGTGGGGTGTTGCTCTGGTGTGTTGGTGACCCTGTGTCCCACTTGGAGAAAGCCGAGTGTTACTTTGTGTGAGCCAGGTCCATGGCGCCATATCTCTGTAAATGGCCAGTGCATGTCATGGCAGCTTCTTTGTTGAGCATCTGCCCTATGGTGGTCAGTTGTAGGTCTTTATCTCTTTCCATGTCCAGCACAGAAATATAGCAGGTCCAGTTCCTGAGTAAGGGCAGCTGGCGATTGGAAATAAAAAAAAGAAATAGACAAGACACAAAATAGAAGGAAAAAGTTGGGAGTTGGGGGGGACCACTGTCCTCTTTTGCTGGAGAGACAATGACACAGGGCCAATCCAGAGAGTTTATTTTATATTCCAAATACCAGGAAGTTTCACCAAAAGGTCAAGACAAAATGAGATTATTTGCATTCTTGAGTAGGCCCAAACATTCCTGGTGCTTGACTTGATTTACATATCAAAGACCCACTACCTGACACCTGGGCAAAAATAAGAGTCAGTGCCCATAACACATCAGCCTTTTTAACAAAGCTTGTTCCCACAATGTGGCTTTGCCTGTTGCCTTGGGTTCAGCTGACAATAATTAAAGAAATGTCCATGTGCCTTCCCAGGCACTGTCTACAGTCAATGTGTGTCATAGTGACTGGTCAGAGGATCGGACACTTAGTATATTAGCCTCTTATAGATGCTATGAATACAAAAATGAACAACTCATGGTTTCATTGTACTTTAGATATCACAGACATAAAACCATGTAAACAATTTAATACAAGTGATATGTACCATAATACACACTTTATAACTCTACCAGTACTGTAAAACAAGTTTATACTTCTTTTTAATAATGAAATTTTTCATACATACAAAAAGTATGGACAATAATATGATAAATACTCTTTTAACTACTACTTTGATTTTGCAAATATTAATACTTTATCACATTTGTTTCAAATCTTATCATTTTGTAATCAAATGATAATGGCTACCCTTATCATTCCCAAAGTCATTTAAAACATTTCCTTTTTCATGTGTTACTTTATTATTCACAATTAATAATCCTGGCCTCACTTTTATGTTTTATATATTACTCCTAAAAATCATCGTGCTGCTCAGCCATGTATTCATTGAAGATTTTTTATCTGAGTATGTCTACATTTTTTCCTTAAATATGTTTCTAATCTTCACAACACATAATCCAAGCTTTACCAGGAGCTCACTTTTTTGGTATCAGAATCCATAGAGTCCAGTCTTATTTGTGATATTATCTGATGTGCCATTTATGTGTTTGTTTGTTTGTTTGTTTTTCTAAAAACATCAACCAGAGAAGAGATGAAAATATCACATGGGTTTCAAAGTATTTTGATCCATCAACAGGACTTCAAAGCTTGGCTCAGCATTTGTTCCTAAACAAAATAACAGAATACTGGTTGTGTTCAATAAGTGTGTTGAGCCTAAAGCTCTTCAGCCTTGTGTTTCTGATGTCTATGTTCCACATTACTGGCATCTCTGTCTTTCTACAACAGAAGTCAGGTTATGGCATTGCTTGTAAAGTCATGCATGTAACTCAGAATACTTCATGCATCTATTTCATTTTGCCCCCATTTTGTGCTTTAAGTTTTTCTTTACCAGTTTATCTACATTATTACATATTTTTGCAACACTGTACCTTACCCTAATTTCTGTCACTCATAGAGCACACTAGTTACTTTTAAAGTTCTATGGTCCTTAAATATTTAATCAGTCTTTTAAGATTTCAAGCATTGTTTTTTACTGTTGTTAGGATGTTTTCCTAAATGTATTTCCAAAATACCACATAAGAAAGAAAATCAATGCTGTCCAGTTATATCTTAGTCATAGTCATAGTTAAATCATTCTATCTATATTAATTGTGTCACTAACAATAATTTCCTTCATAGCAGCTATCTTTCTGTGACTGAGACAGGGTAATATTGAATAAATAAATGAATAAATGAATTTTCTTTCCTTAGCAACTTTATGATATAAAAATAATTAAAATATGACTGCAAAGGTTTTATGGTTCATGTATGTAATTAAAGTATGACATAAACTTACAAGTAACAGTAGAAATAGAAAATTTTACAATAATAAGCATACTTAAGGAAGGCCAGGAAATATTTCATAAAGTAGTGTGTAAATGGTATCACGATTAGGAACTGCCCAGGCGGTCCAACAGCAGCAGATATTCCATGCAGACCAAATAGCATGTTCAATGGAATAAAAAAAAAAAAGAAAAAAAAAGAAGAAGAAGAGATTCCAGGACTACATCAGTCTGAATAATGAGAACTAAACAGAAGATTTGTAGTAAGGGGAGATTGGGTTCCACAGATGATAATGGGCCTGGTCATAAGAAGAAAAAAAAGAGAAAAAAAAAGACATTTAATATTATTTCAGGTGATGAGGACTTATGAATATTTTCTAAGAGTGAGCTGACATTATTAACTTTTATTTTAGAAGATAACTCAAGGGGAAGGTAAACATGTTGGAATGAAGGGATTGAATGTAGATTTTTCAGCCATGTATTTATTAAATATTTTTTATAGTTACCAGAAAACAGTTCATTTATGCAGAAGTTAAAATTCCAGTCTTTGACAAGGACCAAGAAACAACTAATGCCTTTAAGTTTAAAGAGTCAAATAAGAGGCACACAGAGGTTTGGAATGACCATGAAATCTGTGGGTCCTGGGGTAAGGTTGGTGCCTGTGTCCTGTGTGCTGGCACAGATAAAAAGGGGCCATAATTTCATACCCTCCTCAGTACCAAATAAAGAATAACAACCAGAAGATGAAGATAAAAATAACATAAATATGAGGCCAATTGTCCTGGTTTTTCCCCTTTAATTAATCTTATTTTCCAGTCTCAGATAGATCCAGATAACTACAGACCTTTTGAGTGAGAACCTATCAAATAAGCTTACCATTCAGATAGAAAATTGTGAGGACAAGATAATCCAAAAGAGGAAAATATATTAATCTTTGAAAATATGAGAATTTTTTTACTTTGTTTTAAAAATTATTATTTTAAGTTTTTATTGTTAAAAGTATGACATATGTTCCCTTTTTACCCTGATTGGCCTCTTCCAGCTCACTCCAACTCCCACCCCAGGACTTCACCACCCTATTGTCAGTGTTCATGAGTTATGCATATATGCATATAAGTTCATTGGTTGATCTCTTCTGACCCACCTACCTTCCCCTGCCTTCCCTCTTAGGTTCCATAGTCTGTTCAATGCTTCTATGCCTCTGGGTCTATCTTTATTCATCAGTTTATTTTACTCATTAGATTCCACATATGAGTGAGAAGTAGAAGATATGTGGGCCCCTTATATCCAGTAATTTTCAATCGGGAGTTGCAATCCCATCACTCACAAGAAAATAGTAAATTGCAATCTCAACTTTGAGTTGTCATTTGATGGATAATGCTATTGGCATTTGTTTTGTGAAATAAGAAATGTAGTGTAAACTGACAAAATTAAAACTTGTCAAGGACCAGCTAAGTATACCTGAACTGAGAAACAGAACTGAAATCCAATACTCTTAAGGGCCCTTTAGACCTCATTAAAGACTGCACATTGTTTTTTTTTCTTCACAAAATGTTGTTTGCAGCATCAAAATTTTTCTCTATTTTGTGACATTTCAATTCTCTTCTTTGAACTAAATGTGCATGGAGATATTAAAGACTATTTATTTAAAAGTGGCTCTACTGTATATCTAAAATTAGGGTCAATCATGTAAGATGATTCAGAAATTATGATTCTGAGACATGGAAGTTAATGTAAGCTGAATAGAGCATGAAATGTAATCTAAAAGAATGAAAAGGACAAACTCTCAAATGACTGTGATTATGGAGAACTTTGTACAGTCATTTTTGGCAAGAATCAGAGCACTTAAAATTATCTCTGATCGGTTCTATTTCCAAATGCCTGACATAAAATTTTTTTGTATATATATTATTAAACATGTATTAAACATAGATAAGTTGTTTTAAAAGTACAATAATTTTAAAAATCTTCTTAAAAATTAATCTCCTCTAATGAGTATAACTCATATAGTCAAATAACCTAAAATAAACTTTATTTCATTTTACTTCTGTTATGCTTTCAGTGCATTTGAGCACTTGCTTCTGTTTTTTTAACTTTCTGGTTGAAAATATTACATGTATCCTTTTATTTTTCCCATTGATTCTTTTTAATGTTTGTCTTTAAACTAATCTCTACTTTAGAAATTTTCTGAGATTAAAGAAGAGCCCTGTGGTTTCCACACAAACTTTAGACATACATGCAAAAAAAAAAAAAAAAAAAAAAAAAAAAAATGAAACTAGACCACCAAATTACATCATTCACAAAAAATAAACTCAAAATGGATGAAGGACTTAAAAGTAAGACGGGAAACCATAAAAATCTTAGAAGAATTCATAGACAGCAAAATATCAGACATATGTCATAGCAATATTTTTACTGATATAGTTCCTAGGACAAAGGAAACTAAGAGTAAAATAAACAAATGGGACTACATCAAAATAAAAAGATTATGCACAGCAAAAGAAACCATCAACAAAACAATAAGAAAGCCCACTGCATGGGAGAACATATTTGTCAATGTTATCTCAGATAATGGTTTAATCTCCAAAATTTATAGGGAACTCATATAACTTACCCAAAGTAAGATAAGTAATCCAACAGATAAAAAAAAACAAGTGCAGGTGAAGATGCGGAGAAAAAGGAACCCTGGTGCACTGCTGGTGGGAATGCAGACTGGTGCAACCACTGTGGAGAACAGTGCGGAGTTTCCTCAAAAACCTGAAAATGGAACTCCCATTTGACCCAGTAATCTCACTTCTAGGAACATATTCCAATAAATCAGGAACACCAGTCAGAAAGGATATATGCACCCCTATGTTCATAGCAGCACAATTTACCATAGCTAACATTTAGAAACAGCCTAAGTGCCCATCAGCAAATGAGTGGATTAAAAACCTGTGGTACATCTCTACTATGCTGCTGTAAAAAAGAAGGGACTCTCACTATTTGCAACAGTGTGGATGGAACTGGAGAGCATTATGCTAAGTGAAATTAAGTCAATCAGAGAAATATACATATCACATGCTCTTACTCATATGTGGAATATAATGAACAACATAAACTGGTGAACTATAATAAATGGAGACATAGAAACATCAAACAGACCATCCCACCTCAGGGGAAAGGGGCGAGAGGCAGAAGTGTGTGTATGGGGAGAGAACAATCAAAGGACTTGTATGCATACATATAAGCATAACCCATGGACACAGTCAGTAGGCAGGGTGAGGGCATGTGTGGCGGATGTAGGTGGGGAACAAGCGGAGAGAGGTCAATGAGGGAAAATGGATACATATATAATACTTTAAATAATAAAAAAATTAAAAAAGGAAAAAATATATTTTCTACTCTTGTATTTCAGAATTCTATTAATATTTCCTTCATAACTAGAATTAAAGATAATTTTAGGTGATCTGAAATCAAAATGACTACTAAACTCTTAGAATTTGGATAGAGAATTAATACATACCATATTTGGGAAGTCAGGAATTATTTTTAATTTGATAGATAATAGATAAGTGTGAAATATCTTTAGCATATTACTTAAAGAGAATAACACAGTCAAGAAAACACCTTTAGCATATTACTTAAAGAGAATAACACAGTCAAGAAAACACCTTTAAGGTTAATGAGAAAGTTTCACCTGCCAATAAATAAAAGCTACTTATCAAAGACATTAACCATAAAAGTGGAAAAATAATTAAAAGGCATAGAGTTGAAAGATGTGAAAATAACTAAGAAAAAAATACATAAGTTTAAAAATATCTTATGAAGTTAGAAATAAGTTAGATAAATACATAAAAATTTAGTTTTCTGGAAGAGAATACTAAATTTTCTATAATCTTGCAAATTTATTTTCATTTTACTATGTAACTTTAAGCGGCTATACTAAAAAAAATGAGAAAATAACAATAAAAAAGTAAAAATTACTATTACAACTATATAACATATATTAAATTTTATATATATATACATATATACATATACATATACATATACATATACATATACATATACATATACATATACATATACATATACATATACATATACATATATATAATTACTAGAGGCCTGATGCATGAAATTTGTGCACTGTGTGTGTGTGTGTTGGGGGGGGGGGGGTCCCTCAGCCTGGCCTGTGCCCTCTCAGGGGGATGTCTTCCTGCTGGCTTCTCATTGAGTGGCTCTCCCCCTGTGGGAGTGCACTGACCACCAGGGTGAAGCTCTTGCATTGAGAGTCTGCCCCCTAGTGGTCAGCATTCATCATAGCAACCAATCATTCTGACATTTGGTCAATTTGCATGGTAGGGTTTTATTATATAGGATAATATAACATATATATGACACATATAACATATAATTGTATTTACCCAATAGTAATTGAAGAATTGGTAAATCTAAAGTAATAAAGATTTTATAAAATTTACACAGAAAAAAATTAATATAAAAAATAAAAATAAAACTCTTGTGCATTTTCTACTGCTTAGTAACTTCTTGATTTACTGTTAGGATATAAAGTTACAATTCACCTGATTCTGGTGAATTAATTGGGTATGATAAATTTTATGTTCTGTGAATAAAGCAAGCCCCACACTTATATACCCACATATTTTTAAGAAGTATATGAATTAGAAAAGTGAAGATAGCATCAATAGTATTCATCAAAATAATTTTCCTAAATGCAATATTATCAAGTGCCTCCCAGAAATAAAATCAGATATCTGTACTTTATGTGTATTCTTAGGACAAAATTCTTCTGTTGATCTTCTTTGGGATCCTTGGAGGATGTAAGCAGCAATGTGACTGTTCTACCCCAATGTTTACATTTTTCAGTGTATTAAGCATCATAGTTGAGGACTGTGTCAGACTCATTTTTACCTTTGTATCTATTCTGAGATCATTACTAGAAATGACAATGGTTATTAAGACTTCTAAATTTCTCACAGTTACTCATAGCCTGTATTGTTTTCATTAAAAAAATAAAAGACAAAAGAAGATCATTCATGTAAATTTCTATGATCAGAAAATTTTAAAAATAAAATAAAACAGCACAAGTTTTATAAAAATAAACCCTGGTTAAGCAATGTAATCTGTAATAGAGCAAAAAGCCTGAAAGCCTCAGGAGCAGTAACATATTTAATCTAACAAGATGTGTTTATTTTGACTTTTAAAACTTAAACACCTCTGAGAAATGCACTCCTCAGAAATACCATTGAAGCAGTAACTGATGGCCAAGCTCCACTGCTATGTTGAAACAACTCACCCATCTGAATGTTCTTAAGCTTGTTTCTGCCACCTTTCTCAGTGGAAATGTTTTGACTAGGTTTCTTTTTACTTATATAAGAGATTTGGGATATTCTTAAATATTCATATTTTTTACATCTTCACAATTGGAGAGGTACCTTTTCTATCATATACTTTTAAAGATATTTCCTTATTCCACAATCATAGAAAATTATTCTATATTTACTGTATAAGTCCACAGCCCTGGCATTGTCTTCTGGCTTCCAAAATCTGTTTTATATTTCTAGTATAATCAGTGTAATCCAAAGTTCCTCATTACTTACCACCTTTGATGTAGTTTGTTTCATAACAGAATAATTAAAACCCTTTTGGGGATACTAGTGATTATACATTGAGAACACTAGAATTTCTGATAAAGAATTTCATGTGGTTTGAGAAGGTTCTTAGGTTTAACAGGTGCATGCACATCCTTTCATTATATTAAATATCTCTAGATATTGCTTTGCCACAGAACTTGAAAAGAGTTTGTTAATTTAGATAAGAGAATCCTCTGAGACTAAGGCTATTCACAGACCATCTGCTACTGTTTATTACCTGCCCCACATGGGATAAGTACAGGAAAAGTTACAGCAATATTTGACATATAATTATACAGGTTACAAACAGTGTAGGTGATGTAAAACTTGAGTGGTGAGTTAAATTAGTTGCTAATTACTAGTGATGGTCAAGGAGAACACATATCTATTGGCAATTAAACAGTAAAATGAAATACTGATAGTTTTCCACAAATAATTTGGTAACTGCTGATTATTATTATAGTGGCTTGGTTTAGGGATGCCACACACAATTTCATGTCTAAATGCTTTAATTCTGTTCCAAATAGAAATTAATCAAATGAATAAAAAGAGTGGTGTGAGAAGAAGTTAATCTAAATATGATGTGTGAAATTTAGATAAAAATGATTTGCCTTAGGGAGCATATTTGAATAGTTGTTACTATTTTAATGTTATAAAATAGTATAGCAAATATTAAATATTTGTTGAATCTTTATAGCATATTCAAAATGGATTGAAGTCATATTTGCTTTATCTTCTCCTATATGGAACTTACTAAAGATAAGAAATAGATGGGGAACATATACCAAGTTTTGTTTTTTTTCTTAAATTATGGATGGCCTGGAGCTAAGCATATTACTTATTTCCTGCAATTGTGATCTCAGTGATCATTGTGCTATATTGAAGACACCATAGAAAGAAGCTAAGTGCTGCAGAAGGGAGTGAAGCTGCTGAGAAATAAGCAAGCTGGGCAGGGGAGAGGAGAGGGAAGCAGGTGGGGCGAGAGAAGGGAGGAAAGCAAGCGGGGCAGTGACCACAGCAGGAAGGGCCTCTAGTATACTAATAAAAGGGTAATATGCTAATTAGACCAGACATCTTCCAGATGTCCTTCTGGACAAAGCCATGGTGGCAGGGGGCAGAGGCAGAGGCAGTTAGAGTCGATCACGCTGGTCGGGGGAGAGCAGTTAAGAGTGATCATGTCAGCAGACAGAGGCTTTAGGAATTAGCATGAAGGCAGGCAGTGTGGTTAGGGGCAAGCAGGCAAGCAGGCAGGTGAGTGGTTAGGAGCCAACAGTCCCAAATTGGAGAAGGTGAAGGCAAGGCTGAGGGATGCCACCCATGCACGAATTTTGCGCACTGGGCCTCTAGTGGTTACATATGACTAGAGGCCCAGTGCACAAATTCATGCATGGGTGGCATCAGGCCAGCCCTCTCTGATCAGGACTAATTGGGCCAGGCCGGCCAGCAGGCAGGGACATAGGAGGTTGGCAGCCAGCTCTGGTCCTTGATCAAAATCCTGGTAGAGGGGACAATTTGCATATTAGGCTTTTATTATATAGGATTACCTTGTATCACATATCAGAAGTGCATGTGAATCTAAAATTACAAAAAAATTAAAAGTTACCATATAAAGAAAATGGTTTTGTCAACTTTTGCAGAGTTGGGAAGGGATAGAAGTAAAAATAAAAGCTATATTTTATCACTTTGATTTTGGGCCTCTTTTTCCTTCACAATGACAAAAGCTCAAAGTAAATGATGATCTAAAGTTAAAAACAATTCTTTTTAGTTTTAGTTATATGCCTGACCTGATGTTATTCTTATGAATTCCTCTAAGTAATTGAAAATAAAGGCCATAAACAATATTATGCATGTGCAATCATTAAGGAGACAAATATATAGTGGAGCTACATGAGAAAAGTTGAGTTAGCAAGCATTCTATGCGAAGTATAAATATCTTAGAATGTGTACATATAACACTGAATATCATGTCCAGAGGTACTGTACTAACAACCAACCTATATTTTTTTTCTTTTCAGGATGACATAAAACTATAAATGTGTTTTTGTATTGTTGTTGTTAATCCTCACCCAAGAATATATTTTTCATTGCTATTTACAGATGGTGGAAGGGAGGGAGAAAGAAACAGAGAGAAACATCAATGTGAAAGGTTACCTCTTACACATTCTCTGACTGGGGCTGGGGTTGAACCAGGTACTTGCCCTCCATAGGGCATTGAATCTGTGACCCTTTGCTTCACAGGCTGATACTCTAGCCACTCAGTGACAATGACCAGGACAAAGTGTAATTTTTTAAAAATTATTGATAATTATGCTTAATTTAAAAATGAGAAGAGAGAAAATTATCTGGTATCTGGGTATATTCATTTCTTATTGCTATTGTAACAAGTTATCACAAATAGTGCATTCAACATTACAAAGTTATCATCTTACACTTCTCGTCATTGGAAATGGGTTTTACTGAATGAAATAAAGGCATTGATAGACCTGTGTTCCTTCTAGAGGCTACAGGGAAGAATCTGTCCCTTGCCTTTTCTAGTTTATAATGGTTGTCTGTGTCCCTGGGATCATTTTCTCCTCCAGAAATCCCATTACTCCAACCTCGGCTTCTAGCATCATGTCTCCTTTTATGTCTCTGACACTCCTGCCTGCCTTTCTTGTAACCCAGGGCAATAATCTCATCTTAAGATACTTAATAATAATAATGTATTCACAACTGCAAGTGTCCTTGTCATTTAAAATAACATAGTCACAGGTGCTAGGGGCTAGAATAGAGACATCTTTTGGAAGCCATTATTGTGTGTATCACATGTACCACATGGGTAAATTGATACTCAATAAAATCTCACATTTTAATGTAAAATGAAAGGCCACCCTAGTCTGGTAGCTCAATTAGTTGGGGCATCATCCTGATAGACCAAGTTTTTTGGTTTGATCCCTGTTAATGGATATTCAAAAACTAACCAATGAATGCATATAAATGGAATAACATTTTCTCTCTCTCTCAAATTAAAAAAAAATATGTATGTATGTATGTGTGTATATATATATATATATATATATATATATATATATATATATATAAAAGCCTAAGCGACCATTAGAATCAGGCAACCAGATGACCTGCTAGTAGCTATGACATGCACTGACCACCAGAGGGCAGATGCTCAATGCATGAGCTGCCCCCTGGTGGTCAGTGTACTCTCACAGCCAACCTCCCACCCCAAGCTGGCTGGCCCCAATCAGGTGAAATGGCCCTGGTCAGCCCAATTACTGGCCAGGTTGAGGGACCTGACCAATGCAGGAATTCCTGCACCAGGTCTCTAGCTAAAAAATAAAAATCCAGGTCACTGAGTTAGATAAATAAAATATTTCATCACTTAAAAGGCCATCTTCATAATACTGAACATGTTTTGCTTTACTCCATACAGGGTCTCCACTATAGAGCATATGAATCTGAAGTGACAGGCAATTCTTTAAGTAAAAAATATAAAATGAAATAGAATTATGATAAGACTCTTTTTTTCAAAGTGGATATATTGACAAGAATCTCATATGCAGGATAATCAGCAGGAATTTTCATAATGTGAAGCATTTTATATTTATTTTTCAGAAAATAAAGTGCATTACTGCATTTTCTAGCATAAATAAACATATGTAGACTAATATCCTTGCATAATACTTCATACAGGATAATTTCTCATTTAAATGCAATACTACTGCATAACATGTTTAATAATTGAATAATAAAATATTTCCAACCTGAATGATGAATGTGTTATCTACAGTCATTAAAATTCAAATTATTATAAATGATTCATAATTCTAATGATAATTACTGAATTTCACCCACTCCCTGCTGCAAATAAAAAGAAACTGTAGATCTTCAATGACAAACTATCTTACCATACTCCTATACATCTAAAAACAACTGATTGTTAACTCTCCTGTGATCATGTAGCTAAAAATTAATGATTTATGAAATATGGGCTTTTCTTTTTTATTTCATTAATAATTAATAATGTGGACTGAAATAGCAAAAAGATAAAAAATAAATAAAAGTGTCTCTGATGTGCCAACTGTTCTTGTTTAAGATATTTGCATAACTAAAGGCTTGTTTTAGATGTAAAATGTATCTACTGGTAAGGCTTCAGGACTGCAAGCTAATTGATATTTCATTCTATTTTCTCTTTAATCTCTTTACTTAAAACACTGCTAGATATTTGTTTAGTGAGGCTCATACTGTTATCAGCTTCTGTTTATAATTCTAATTGAAGTCAGAGAATTTCCTGAAGGAAACTGGGTTTTGAACTGCATATACAAAAAATAAAGCATTTTGATAGCCTGTTCATGTATTGAATATTTTTATTAGAATAATAGTGGTAAATGATTTGGTACTACTTTAGAGTTTGAAGCCGCACAAAGCCAAATTAGTTTATAATTTTGTATAAAATAATAGGTATTTGCATAGGAAAATATTTGATGTAAACAAGAGACCTAAAATGATAAATGGTCATTTAAGTCAAAATGACATTCAGAGAAACACTAAAATTGTTCCTTTTGCCCTGACTTTTCTTTTTCATTTATCTCTTACAAGACAATAATGAAATTAGTTGTAAAATATTTTTTACTGTGGTGCTTGCCTAAGACAACTAAATGAGCTTAGATATCACTAATAAAAGCAAAGTGTTTCCTCCTTGAGCCACATAATTTAAATCTATCTTATTTTCTCAGGTCAGTTCATAATGCTTAGGGTTTTCATCACTTTGTATTTTAAAGAAAATTGAGAATTAAAAGTTTATACAATATGAACCAGATAATAGCCATGGCTCTGTGTTATAGAAATTATACAAAAGATAAATGAATAATCCCACATTCATAAACATTTTAAATGATGAGTCTATAAATTGCATACACACATAAAAAAGATAGCTTGGCAGAATGAGAAAACAGCATGAAATTAAAAAATATTTCACCATGAGTTAGAACAATACACATCCTAGGACACTTCAAATATTTGCACTAAGAGGAAAATTTCCACTTCCTGTGCCCACTGCTAACTTGCCACACATTAACTTTTGGAAAACATATTTAGTATTCAAGTTAGTATTACAAATGATTGTTTAAAATGATTCTCTGTGGAGGGAGAATTTTGTGTTACTCAAAAACAATATAAATTATGCCTTTTCTTTATGTTTTTTTTTAAAAATTTAAACACACACACACACATATCTATGTCTATCTATCTATCTATCTATCTATCTATCTATCTATTTAATTTACCAGCTAATACTTAGCCACATTTATTTTTTCTTTCTCCCTTTATATAAACTGGAAAATATATATATGTAAGATATATACATATCTACAGTAATGAAAGAGAATGATGCAAATTGATCTTACTTTCGCAATGCCCACCAGCCAATCAGGAGTGAGTATGCAAATCAACACAACAAAGATGGCATGTAATTTGCATATGCAGGTACCAAGTGGCTGGGGGCAGGGAGAGACACCTGAGTTGTTGCCATGGCCACGACGTGGGTGTTCCACACTGCATCAGCCACTCTGGGCCTCTGGGCAGTGTGGGAAGGGAGAAAAGTGTGTCTGGGACAGAGTGAAGGTAGTGCCAGCAGCTAAGGGAAGGAAGGCCCATTCTTGTACAAATCTTTTTGCTTCGGGCCTCTAATATATATATATTACATGCATGTATGCCACATTTTTTTTCCTGAGTGATTTGAAAGTGATCACAGATATAACATTTAACACCCAAAAAGATAGCTTGTATTCCTTTAAAAACATTAAAGTTATTCTTTTATAACATTAATCCCATGTTATACTCAAGATAGTTAACATTAATTAAACAATATGCTATTCAAAATATATCTGACTTTCCTCAACTGTCTCCAGAAGTTCTTTATAGCTATTTTAGGTTTTGTTTTTGGTTTTTTTTGTGTGCGTGTTTTGTTTTTGTTTGTTTTTTTTTTTTGTAATCCATGACCTAGTCAGTATTCACATGCTGCATTTGGTTTCCATTTTGGAATAGTCCTCTTTTTGTGTATATATATATATATATATATATATATATATATATTCCACTGCAAGGTATGGCTGCTCTCCATTTCATTCAGGACTTAAACTTTAGGATGTTGGCAGAATGGAGAAAATAAAGCCTAGTAAATTTGGCATTGCTGAGGATGTAGAACAGGGATTTATAATGAAAATTATACCACTGTTTTGGGGTAAGGAGGAAATGTCATCATTTTATAATGTTGTATAAGCACAACAGTGATAGCTTCTGCAGCAGAATAATGATGCCAATATTATCTAAATCTAACA
The DNA here is from genome assembly GCF_964339955.1 of Pipistrellus hanaki. Classification (NCBI taxonomy): domain Eukaryota; kingdom Metazoa; phylum Chordata; class Mammalia; order Chiroptera; family Vespertilionidae; genus Pipistrellus; species Pipistrellus hanaki. The sequence goes on along the minus strand of NC_140504.1, from coordinate 69,987,112 downwards.
GAAGAAACATTTTTTCTTGTGGTCTGGCATCTAAAGACTGAAATAAACTTTCCCTCCAACAACAAATGTTGGCTTTTTTTTTAATTTTAATTCTTCCTCCCTCCTTCTTTCACCTCCTCCTCCTTATTCTTTACCAAGAGGTTCTCTTTCTCTCAGTATTGCTAATATCTTTACTACTAAAATTTAACTAAGTATAGTTGATAAATTTTCATTGTAAACACAACTCGTGTGGTGACTCAAGTAAATATAGGCTGGAAGATGAGAATTTTATACATGAAGAAGGGAAATAAACTCTAATATATATTTAAATACATTTTTTATTGATTTTAGAGAAGAAAGGAGATGAAGAATTTGATAAAAAAACATCAATGATGAAAGAGAATCATTAATCAGCTGCCTCCTACATGCCCCATTGGGTATCCAGCGTGGACCCAAACCTGTGACCTGAGGGAGAATTAAACCAAGACTTCCTGTTTCATAGGTTTATGCTCAAACGCTGAGCCACACCAACCAATTAAACTAATGTTTTTAAAGCTACTTCAAATAATTTGGAGAAGAATGCATTGTATAGAACTCACATGTCAGAAGAGCAATCAATACATGAACTTCCTGAGAAATTAATTGTGCATTACAGTTATAATGCTATATTCAATTGTTATTTAAAATGTTATGACAGTTGGAAATAAATATTTGTATTTATGATATCTGGATAAAATAAGATCTTCATAATTTAAAAAAGAATTGAGGAATTATATATGCATATAGTTACTATTACCTGTCAGTAAGTATATGATTATAAACATCTATCTTATCAATTTGAAAGAGATATTATATTGAAGATTTATTATATTTCAAATTTCCAAAGGTATATAGGTAACTAATTGCAACTCTCATAAGAAGAGTGCTGTATTGGTTATCTAAAACTTTGATCATATACACAATCTTACCTACCATATGTTTCAGATTGGTAGAATCTTATTAGTTTGTTCACTAAATGCTAAGCAAGAGAAAAGTCATTTCAGATATCTTAACCATAAAAGAGATCTCAGATAAAAGAGAATCTTGAAAAAAATAAAATGTGTCTGAAAATTTTTCTTAGGCATTATAATCCTATTAGAGAAAAAAAAAGCATAGTATTGTGTGTAAACTTTAAGTTTTAAAATTAAAATTTAGTTTTCTCATTAGAAAACTAAATAGCACAACACATTTAAGATTAAAAAATGCAATTGATCCTCTCATTATTTACCATTGACTTTATATAGGTAACTTAAGTCCCTTGCTTCACAAAAGCATCTCTTTAAATGTTATTTACAATATATTAAAGTTTCCTTAAATCAAGAAAATAGTGTTTGATATAAATATACAATATCAATATAACTATATAAAGGTTACTCTCTTGGACTGCTACAGATGATAGAAAGATAGATAGAGAGACATGCATCCATCTATATTCATATATATATTCATATATATATTCACATATATATATACACACACACACATATATTCTAATAAAAGAGTAATATGCAAATTGACCATCACTCCAATACAAAAGATGGCCACCCCCATGTGCTCAAAGATGGCTACCTGCATGTGGACACAAGATGGCCACCACAAGATAGCTGGCCCGGAAGGGAAGTTGGGAGGGTCTAGGCCTGTAAGAGAGGGCAGTTGGGGGCAATCAGGCCTGCAGAGGAGAGAAGTTATGAGTGAACAGGCCAGCAGGAGAGGGCAGTTGTGGAGGGAACCAGTCTGCAGGGGAGGCCAGTTAAGGGTGACCAGGTTGGCAGGGGAGGGCATTTGGGGGTGATAAGGCCAGCAGGGGAGGGAAGTTAGGGGTGGCCAGGCTGGCAAGGGAGGGCAGTTAGGGGTTACCGGGCCATTCAGGGAGGGCAGTTAGGGTTGATCAGGCTGGCAGGGGAGTTGTTAAGGGGTGATTTTGCTAGCAGGCAGAAATGGTTAGGGGCAATCAGGAAGGCAGGAATGCAAGTGGTTTGGAGCCAGTAGTCCTGGATTATGAGAGGGATGTCTGACTGCCATTTAGGCCTGTCCTGGTGGGATTGGACCTAAACAGGCAGTCAGACATCCCTTGAGGGGTCCCAGATTGGAGAGGTTGCAGGCTGGGCTGAGGGACACACACCTCATGCATGAATATTATATATAATAACTTTGTCTTTAAGTTATTCAAAATGAATAACAGGATTAATTTTCTTTTGAAAAGAATGAGATGATATGTCTTTCTTTTATATATTTTTATTTTCAATGTAGGTAAGACCTCCTTTCCATTTCTCCACTCTTATCAGTTTGTTTCTTTTCTTCTTAGTCACACGTACATTCAGCTAAAATAACAATTGATTAAATTATAACTATTTATAAAGTCCTAAGACCAATGCCCATAAATTTAGTACCAATGTTTCCTTCTATACAATGTATTGTTTCAAATTTTATTTCATGCTTTTGTTCTATTTTGAGTTAATTTTTGGGTAAGATGACAAATAGAGCCTAGTTTCAGTTTTTCTAATTTTCTTAGCACCATTTATTGAATAAAATTTCTTTTATCCATTGTATATTGTTTTACTTCTTTGTTGAAATTTATTTGTTCATGTGTTGGTGGGTTTATTTCTGGACTCTCAATTCTGTTCCATTTGCTTGTGTGTCATTTTTTTTTTTCTCTCTCAATACCATTCTGCTTTGATTATTGTTGTCTTGTATAATTTGAAGTGAGGGAGTATGAGGCCTCCAGCTTTTTATTTATTATTAGTATTATTTTTTTATTTATATTGATTTTACATAGAGAGGAATTGAGAGGGACAGAGAGTTAGAAACATCGATGAGAGAGAAACATCGACCAGCTGCCTCTTGCACACCCCCGACTGGGAATGTGCCCGCAACCAAGGCACATGCTCTTGACCGGAATCGAACCCGGGACCTTTCAGTCCACAGGCTGATGCTCTATCCACTGAGCCAAACCGGTCCTGTCCAGCTTTGTTTTTTTATTCTCAGGATTGCTTTGGCTATTCAAGGTCTTTTATGTTTTCATACAAATTTTATTTATTTATTTTTATATTTCTTTTAAAAATGCCATTGGAGAGCATACAGATGGCCAATAGACAGATGAGAAAATGATAAATGTCACTATTCATGAGATAAATGCAAATTAAATCTGTAATGAGATATCACCTCAAGCTTGCAGAAACCATAATCAACAAATAACAAGTGCTGGTAAGGATGTGGCAAAAGGGAATCCTAGTGCACTCCTGGTGGGAATTCAGACTAGTGCAGCCACTTTGGAAAACTGTGGAGGTTCCTCAGAAATTTAAAAATGGAACTGCCATTTTAACCAGTAATTCCACTGTTTGGAATGCACCCTAAGAATTCTGAAACACCAACTAGAATATACTCACCACTATGTTCATAGCAATGTTATTTAAAATAGCCAATATCTGGAAACAGTCCAAGTGCGTATCAGTAGCTGAGTGAAAAGAAAGCTTTGGTGCATTTATACCATGAAATACTGTGCAGCTGTAAAAAAAAGAGAAACTATTTTTTGTCTGGTGACAGCATGGATGGACCTGGAAATTATTATGCTGAGTGAAATAAGCCAGTTAGAAAAAGACAGATACCATATGTTCTGACTTATATGTGGAATCTAAGGAACAAAATAAACTGACAAACAAAATAGGATCAGAGACATGGATACATGAGATAGACTGACAGGACTCAGAAAGAAGGGATGCTGGGGGACTGTATAAAAGAAGGTGAAGAGATTAGCCAAAAAATGGTATATGCATAGTCCATGGACAGCAGTACAGTGAAGGGCAGAGAGGGTGGCATACTAGGGCAAAGGGGTTGGGGAAATGAGGGAGATCTGTAATAGTGTCAACAATAAAAAAAAAATAATAATTTGAATTAAGAACCAAATCTTTAAGGTGCTGTATCATAAAAACTTGCTTTTAAAAAAATAAAACATTTAAAAAATGAAATGGAATATCTTCCATTCCTGTGTCTTATTCAATGTCTTTAATTGCTGGTAGGAATATAAACTAGTACATCCACTATGAAAAATAGTGTGGAGTTTCCTAAAAACAACAACAATGACAACAACAACAAAAATAGAATTACCATTAGACACAACAACCCCTGTTTTGGGTATCTAGCTAAACATTTCTTTGTATAGATACCGTATATGTACCCCTATGTTCATGGCAACATTATTCATGGTGGCCAAAACATGGAAACAATTGGTGTATTTCAATAGATAATTAAAGAAGATGTGCCGGGACCGGTTTGGCTCAATGGATAGAGCATCGGCTTGGGGACTGAAGGGTCCCGGGTTCGATTCTGGTCAAGGGCATGTACCTTGGTTGTGGGCATATCCCCAGTAGGGGGTGTGCAAGAGGCAGCTAATCGATGACTCTCTCTCATCGATGTTTCTAACTCTGTATCTCTCTCCCTTTCTCTCTGTACAAAATCAATAAAATATATTAAAAAAAATAAAATAAAAAAATAAAGAAGATGTGGTACATATATAGGATGTCCCCCAAAAGAGTGCACACATATTTTGAATAATTATAAAGGCAGTGTTTATTAAAATACAGTTCATTTTCATTTAATAGCTTCCAGCTGTTGAAGTATGTGTACATTTTTGGGGACACCTTGTATACAATGGAATACTAATGAGCCATAATAAAATATGAAATACTTCCATTTGCAACAACATGGACAAGTCTTTAGAATATCATGCTAAGTGAAATAAATCAGAAAGGGAAAGTCAAGAACCATATGACTTCACTCATATGTGGAATATAAAATTGAAAACAACAAATGAGCAAGCAAGACAAACAAAAAATCATAGAAACAGACAATAGTATGGTGGTTATGGAGGCAAAGGAGTGTAGGGGACACTAATTGGGAAAGGGAGTCAAATAAATGGTGATGGAAGAGATCTGGCTTGGGATAGTGAACACACAATGTGATATACAGATGATATGTCATAGAATTGTACACTTGAAACCTATATAATTACATTAACTAATGTCACCCCAAAATTTTACTTTAAAAACTATAACTATTCCTAATTATTTTTGTATGACCTTCAGGAGTGGATATTTGAAATATGAAATATTTAAGGTGAAAAATAAAAGGATTATATATTTAAATAAAGAAGAAGAAAGGAGTAAGAGGAGGAGGAAGATAAGGAAGAAAGAAAAAATGCATAGCAAGCTACCTTCCTTTTCCTATGAAATGGAGCAAATCATTGTTTGTATAATTTCCACAATTTCAGCTTCTGTCATTTTAATTATAATGTAACGTCCTTTTCCTCTGGAGGGCAGAACACAAGATAAATGTGATGGCCATCACTGTCTTTTGGAAGACAAATGACATGAAAGTCAATCTATCCTAAAATACTTCCATGATCTAATTTCCAAAGTAACATAAATCTCACAGTGTCTTCAAGCTTTACAAGTAATTTTGAAATCTCACAAAAATAATAGTGGCATGTTTTGCATTATCCATTGGAGATAAAGGTCTGTACAACATGTATTGTAGTGGGCTAAATAGATAAGCTGCGTGATATGTAAAATGAGAGTACTGCAAAGAAAGTTTAACCTGTTTATTTCATAAAAGTTATTAAGGGCCAATTGACATGAGTTCATAATCTTTTTTAATATTCTTTGAAATAGAATGAAACACAAATATTTCTTATATTTTAGATGAGAACGAGAATTGGAACACACATCTCATTACTTCTAGTTTAAATCCTTTGTTTTTTAGAAGTCTGGAGAGCATATAAGCTATAGCTGGTGTAAGACTTGAATTCCATATTTCCTGGTGCTAAGAAAGCCTTTAGCCACCTGGAAAACTGTTGATGCTGAGTCCTTGCACCCGCCCCGCTGTGTGCTGCCTCACACTGATGTGATGACCCAAAGTACAATTTTCTTACGATTGTTTTTTAAAAAACCACTACACAGTTTGAATCCTTAAAAATTATAAATGATTATTAGGGAAGGTGTGGTTCATTGATTAGACGATTCTCCCCAACACTGAAGGGTCATGGGTTCTATTCTCCATCAAGGGCATGTTATTGGGTTGCAAGTTCAATTCCCAGCCCTGGTTGGAGAGCAGATGGGTGGCAACCAATCTCACATCAATGTTTCTCTCTCTCTTCTCTCTCTCTCTCTCTCTCTCTCTCTCTCTCTCTCTCTCTCTCTCACTCTTTCTCCCCTTCCCTCCCACTCTCTTTAAATATCAATGGGAGAAAATATTAATGAGTGAGGATTAACAACAACAAAACCCATGAATGATCTATTAGGAGAGACTTTGTAAGAGAATGATAGAAGAAATAATAGCATGCCTGTGAGTCTAGTAGTCTTGTTTTGAAGACAGTTACTAAAAGAATTTCTAAAATTATTTTGAGCAATGGCATTACTATTAAAGTAAATGCTTGAACTCTGAAAGTAAATACTTCAAATGACGACTTGGTGGGTTCTTACCTGTTAATTTATAAGTATGTGTTTAAGTGTATAGTCCATATTTTACAAAGCAATCATTTTTCAGCTTTCTGGTTATCTACACCAGTGTTTCCCAACCTTCTCTCATGATGAGAATCACCTGGTGGAGTTGTTAAAACACAGATTCCTGAATCCCAACTAAGAAGTGCTAAACTAGAATTTTTGAGAACATATAGGTAAAATTGCATACCTAACTTAGTGCTCTGTATATAAAATCTGTCTTAGAGCACTAGTTAAGTATACAATTTTACCTATATGTTCCCAAAAATTCTAGTTTAGCACTTCTTAGTTGGGATTCAGGAATCTGTGTTTTAACAACTCCACCAGGTGATTCTCATCATGAGAGAAGGTTGGGAAACACTGATCTACACTAATAAAAGAGAAACATGCAAATTAACCATCACTCTGCTACACCCACCAGCCAATCAGGAGTGAGTATGCAAATTAACCCAACCAAGATGACAGTCAGCCACAGAGCTGGAACAAGCAGGAGGCTTGAGTTGCCCCAGCAATGGAGGAAGCCAAGTTTCCTGCCTGCCCTGGCCAGCCCTGGCCTCTGCTCAAGGCTACAAATTTTCAATTATAGAAGATAAATAAATCCTAGATACTTGATTCCAGCTGGCCCTGGCCTCTGCTCAAGGAGGCACTAAAGAAAAAGAAAGAAAAAATGGAGGGGCTGGGACCTTGGGTCACGGGTGTGTGTGTGTGTGTGTGTGTGTGTGTGTGTGTGTGTGTGTAATCAGGCCAGAATGGGACGGCCGAGGCTGTTGGGGATAAGCAAATCAGCAGGAGAGCCAGTTGGGAGTGAGCAGACCATCAGTAGGTGTCAGTTGGAGGTGATAGGGACAGTGGGGGGCAGTTTGGAGTGAGCAGGCCAGCAGGGGTGGCAGTTGGAGGTGAGCAGGTTGGCACAGGGGGAAGTTGGGGGTGATCTGGCTGGAGAAGGAACATTTGGGGGCAAGCAGGCTGGCAAGCAGAGTGGTTAGGGCAATTAGGCAGGCAGGTGAGCAGCTGGAGCCAGCAGAGTTATGTCAGACTTCTGGGTTAGGCCCCATCCCTGTAAACCGGCGTAGGACATCTGTGGAGCGGTCCCAGATTGGAGAGGGTGCAGGCTGGGCTGAGGAACACCCCGTTCATGAATTTTATCCACTGGGCCACTAGTGTTTTTATAATAATACTCCTAAGAAACCTAAAGATTATTGACATTTGATTAAAAGGAAAAGAAAAACAGAGAAAAAAATAAAGTAAATATTTGTTTGATTACACTAAAGAATTTGAAAATAAATGATCCGTATAGGGAGAATATTAGCATAAGAGCATGTGATCTATTACATCTGATAGATATTTATAATTGTACCCAAATGTGCATGTATACTGTATTGATATTTTAATCACAATTTATCATAATAATTTTAACACATTTTTTAGTTTTTGAAATACTATTGTACATATTTTAATGATTTTATTATACATTTCCAAACACTGTTATTTTAAACTGTGATATTTTCCTGACACATAATTCCTTAAAACAACAGATAGTGAATACCAAATACCTCTTAAGTATAAAAAGATAAAGCCTATGCTTATTGGATAAGAGGAAAACATTTTAAGTGAAATGCAAAACAAATATATAATACTGTGAGTCATAAAAGCCATGCAGAAAGAATATTTTTTGGAAGACCTTATCATAGCAACCTATGAGTGAATGAAACAGTCAATTTATGCTTACAGCTGTATATCCTCATTTATCTATGTTCTGTCTTTGCTTTGTGGACATCTGGAAGAAAAATGAGAAAGAATTTTCAAATAAAACAAACATTGGAGCAGGAATCAGAGAGCTTTTGTATAAAAAGAATATACTTCCTTGGAAATTTAGTTTTAAGCAATCCTAGGGCATTCAGACACTTATGTTAACATGTCTCTTTAGATTTAGTTGACATTTAACATAAATATTAATGACAATTTCATTAAAATTTTATGTCCTACACAAGTGGATTATTCTTTTATTCATTTCTGCAGTTTGAAACTGCTGTTTTCTGTTTAATATGCACAGCATCATTCAAAATTGCAATGTGTGGCATATAGTTTATTACATGCATGAAAAAACAAACACTTTTCAAATTATAGATACTTACAAGTAGAGAGAATAGAACAAATCCACATTTGAATATCACGAGTCTCAATACAGTATGTCCAGGCAATTCTAAAAGATACTGTCACAAGTAAAAGTGTCAGAACAATGGGAGGTCAGATAACTTCTCAGGTAAGCATATCCAGGTCACATCTTGAGGAAAGTACTGCTCCTGATTTCCTTCCTCATTACATTAATTAATAGATATTAATGCTCAATACTCCCAAAATTAGTAATGTAGCAGGAAACCCCCTGATTGTGTCAGTTTTAGTGACTGTACTTCAGTCAGTATAATAGTCTTACTGTAAGTGAATCCTTTACAGAAAACATACAAATATGATAGTTCCCAGCATTATGATATCATAGCACCTATAAATACAGCTGGAAGTGAAATACATCCTTTTAAATGGAAAGTTTATAGTTCTCTCCTGGATTCCTTCCAGCTGAAGATGAACATCTATAATTCTTCTTTAACAGAATAAATTGGAAGCCCAGAATTCCTACCAGGTATTGTAGTAAGGTCCAGATAGCCAAATACATATGAACTATCTGACCTAATGTTTATACCCTGGGGGAACTTCCAAACTATGGTTGGTAAATGCAAGTGATACTAACAAGATAATAAGCCTGACCCAGTAATCTCACTGGTGATTACTGCCATCCAAATATATAATTGTCTTATATTTGCTCCTCCACAGAAATGGAAATCAAAGTTTACCTTGAGGATAAAGAGATAAACTAGTGGATATGAAAATATGGCTATCCCTAGTAGATATTTTGTGTGTGTGTGTGTGTGTGTGTGTGTGTGTGTGTGTGTTGTGTGTTTTAGAAGCTACACTGTACTATATGACAGATGTCATTTCAAGCAAAATCATGTGGTTTATACAGCCATTTTCTCCACATTTTAGTAGGCCCCAACTTTCTTTCAGTTCCTCCTTTCCCCACGTGATAATTTACTCTTTATAATAACCATTTCTGGTTTTAAAATGTCACATTAATAACCTGATGATATCTAAAATGTCAAGCAGCTAAATATGATTTTTTCTGTATACCACATATCACTCCTTTGAATTACGATTGCATAGAGCTTATTGACTAACCATATGAAAGGCCATTTCCACAGTAACCTGTTCCAGTTCATGAGTGATCCATGGATGCTCTGCTATTGTAAATATGCCATTATATTGTTCAGTTCCTTTGGCAATAGGGGATATAAAACAGTTGCTGACACATATCACTAGTTGATCTTAAGTTTTACTGAAGCAACTCATCCCTCAAGGGAAAATACAGGAGGTTTATATCACTTCTAGAAATTTAAAATTTAGGAAACTAGTTTTGATTTTATAGGAATTAATTTGACAGTTACAAGATACAAATAGATTTGACTCCAGTTCACAGGATTAGGATGGACTTTAATATGGAGTGTGTGTGTGTGTGTGTGAGAGAGAGAGAGAGAGAGAGAGAGAGAGAGAGAGAGAGAGGAGACCTAGCTGCTTAATATCTCACATATAGTCATTTATCCAGTTTTTCTTTAATTCTGTGCATTTTTTTATTTTTAAATGTTTTTTCCCCAATTGTATTTTGTTAAAGAAATTAGAACTTTAAAAATAAGCAAGGATTTTTTACAGTCTCTTTTTAGAAGGCTTTTAGCTTTGAGTTTTAATAAAAATGATGGTTACACAAGGATTTTGTAAGAAAGAAAAATATACTGGCTTGCATTTAGAATTATGATCAATGTTTTTTATGCTTATGCTTATGGTAATAAGTGAAAAATATCAATTTCTCAAACACAGTTTTGGGGGAACATGCCAAAATATTAATATCAATAGAAGTTTGGGCTATTGGCATAAATAATTCCATTTGCCTTTTGTATTAACCATTGATTCAATGTCAATCCCCTTTTCATTTATATAATCACTTATATTCTGCCACATCATCTTCCCTTCCTTAGCCCTGTAGATTGCCATTAAACAAAATATTTCTACATTTATGACTTGGAGAGACAGCTAAAAATAAACTTATGTAAGTTATAAATGTGAGAGAAGAGTATTACTTCTTAGCTACTATGATAAAGAGTGGTCTTCACAGCAAAGAGGATGGAAGTAATAGGGGGATTCAAGTATTTTCATCTTTTTCACAAGGGTGCTGATTTTCACGTTGTTACTTTTTCTTAAATTTTTATTTTTAGATACTCTTATATTTTTATAGTATATTAACACAGCTTTCTATGCTCCATCTCATTTCTTTGAAAGGGATAAAAATGTAGACATGCAGACACACAGGACTGGATTCACATTTTCTAAGAAAGAAATTGCCACTTATTTATTGAGGTCCCTTTTGTGGGAGGCAGCTGATCAATGATTCTCTCTCATCATTGATCTCTCTCTCTCTCCTTTCCTCTCTGACATCAATAAAAAATATATATATAAAGTGTCTCATTTAGTTGGCTCCTGAGTCCTTTCAATATGACCAGAGTGAATTTTGACAATTATTTATTACTTGAGTTGACAGTATGTTCCAGGTTTATTTTATATATTTAATGTCCTAGAGTTGGAATCAAACATTTCTCCTACAAGCTCTAGTTCAGTTGAAAATATATGGTGTTAATGACTTCAAATCTCTATTGCCTGTCTAAGGGAGAACCGTAGACTTATAGTAAAATAGTTTTTAAAAATCACATTGATGTATGTTCAAAAATGAATTGATCTTCTTATCCCCATGAAATTATAACAATACAACAACAAATATTTTTGTCTGTATTCTCAGTACTAACACCCAACCATTCATGCCAGAGTCTTTGAAATTATTCCAAGTTATTTTCCCTTCCTTGTATTTAGTCCTCAAATAACTTTAACTTTATTTCCAAATGTTCATAATTCTACCCTACCACATAAGTTATTCTATCATGTTACCAAACTATTATTTGTATCACATTTATAGTTTTTGGCCTCCCCTTAATTGAGCAGTGTATACAGAACACTGCTTGCTATGTTAAAGAGTGGGGGCTTTTTTCTATAGGAAATGGAGATGATCTTGAGTGCTATCCAGCTTCTAGTGTAACTCACTTTTAAATTCACTTCCACCTTGGAGGCAGACTATTCAGATTAAAATGCAGATATGGCAAAAACTTCTCACCATAGACCCCTGTTAATGACTCCTTATTCCAACAGAATTGTACCCCAGTTCCTAGTAGCCCTCTCTATACCATTCTGAATTCCTCATGTCCTCAAAATGACAACTGTGCAGACACTTTTTGGTCTCCTTCAGAAACAAATAGAGACATGTTTTGCTATTCTACTCCAGAGATGTTCCTAAGTGATAAAATCTCCTCAGCCCATATGTCAGTGCAAGCTGGAAGTGTAAGAGCTCTTTGCTTAATGAGAGTGGAAAAGGGTAGAAGTTTGGTCCAAATCCCTGCTATCTGAAAGGGGAATTCTAAGGTGCATTTGTCACAAATCCTCAGGTTTGAAGAAAAATTGATCCCCAGCTACCCAGTGTAATAGCAGCTGACAAGTCTCCGACTTGTCTTCCTTCTTCATCCTATTACTTCTTTCCCATTACCCTCTATGAGTTTTATGCCCACCTCTCCACACTTTCTGTATGCTGTACAGACTGTCTATATTGACATTTAGATTCTGATATGGAGACTGAATGGATATGTAGGTTAAGCTTTTGAGAGAACTGAAACTAAAGCAACAGTTTATCCACACAGGCACAATGTCAGTGGGTATTTCTTCCTCCTCTCTGATCATCCTGCTTTACAAGGGGAGGTATCTATTGCCAGCCAAACCTTAAATTAATGGTCTATAAAAAGCATGTATAGCTGTTATTGAGGTATAAACTCTTAATAAGGAAGATTGGTGATTACCTATTTAAACTTAAATAACTATGAGTAATAAGTGATAAAATTAAGACAAGAAAAGGTTAAGTAAGATGGCACAATTAGGTACTGAAGATTGGATCTATTGGACAATATTATTTCTCTAATATGAAAACAGTTTTGACAAATAGATAAAATCAGCCAAAACCGGTTTGGCTCAGTGGATAGAGCGTCGGCCTGCGGACTGAAAGATCCCAGATTCGATTCCGATTGGGGGCATGTACCTTGGTTTCGGGCACAACTCTGGTAGGGTGTGTGCAGGAGACAACTGATAGATGTTTATCTCTCATCTATGTTTCTGACTCTCTCTTCCTCTCTGTAAAAAATCAATAAAATACATTTAAAAAAATAGATAAAATCAATAAATAAATCAAAGAAGTGATTAAATTATTAATAAATGAAAATGAATGAATAAAACAGAATTTATAGGTTCAAATCATCAAATGATTTCCCCCTATCCTTAGCATATAATACCTAATCTATACAGTGCATTATCAGAGTATTTGCTTTATGCATTTTCCACTTATCTTCTCACACCATTCACTGCTTTGCTCCCCTCATTAAAATCCTTCCATTTATTTGAACACAACATCCCAGGATATCTCTCTATGTATAAAAGGCTAATATGCTAAGTGTCTGACCATTCTACCAGTTGCTATGACGTGCACTGACCATTATGGGGCATACACTCAACACAGGAGCAGCTGTGATGTGCACTTCCATTTACAGAGAAACGGCACGGCAGATCTGGTGCCCACAAAGAAACTCTTGGCTTTACCTAAGTGGGACATGCCCTGCCACCACCAAATTGCAGCCAATGATGCCAAGACCCCATGGTACAAAAAGCCCAGCCCTGCCTGGGTAATGACATCATGTAGCAACACCCACTTTCCTCTCCCTAGTGACTAGTCTCCTTGGAGTTTCTTCAGCCCAGGAACACAACTGGCTTTATAGCCAGGTGGAAACATTTTACACTTAAACCAAATGTCTGTGAAGCATTTTCCCTTGCTTCATCTCATTTGATCCTCACAGTGGGTAGATAGGAGACTCCTGGAATCTAATTTTCTTTTCATTATCCGGAAAATGGAGATTTAGAAAGTTTAGAAACTTGACCTGACTGAAAAGAAGAAAGAAATGGTGATCCTTGAAAATGATTTCAGGTTTTCTCACTGCACATATAGTCAAACACTGCTGTAGTTAAATATGTTACCCTTTGTTCTCCCTGAATAATCTACAATAATAACCTGCTTTGTGTTCATCTTTACTGTTGTGTTGCTGACAATTACCTGAAAGAGAATTTGGGTTTTTTTTTATTGGGCTGGAAAAAGTTTAGCTAAATCAGAAAGCAGATCTAATCAAGTAAGCTTATTCTTTATCTATAAAAGGCTAAGTTGACTTGTGTATAAGCAATACATATAAAGCTCCTGCTGGCACCAATCACAAGCTTGTTTCCATCTGTCATTGTGGATCATGAATTTTGTTGACACTTCTATTATAGAGAAAGGGCGAATAGTGCTATTAAAATATTTCTTCTAGCCCTAACCGGTTTGCCTCAGTGAATAGAGCATCAGCCTGCTGACTGAAGGGTCCCAGGTTCAATTCCAGTCAATGGCATGTACCTTGGTTGTGGGCACATCCCTGGTAGGAGTTGTGCAGGAGGTGGGTGATTGATGTTTCTCTCTCATCAATGTTTATAACTCTCTATACTTTTCTCTTCCTCTCTGTAAAAAAAATCAATAAAATATAATTTAAAATATTTCTTCTAAATAATTTTCCTTCAATGTGCATGAAATTATGCACAGGGCCACTAGTATTTTTATAATGTTATTCTGCTTGGCTGATATCTCACCTCTTTATTATTATTATTATTATTATTATTATTATTATTATTTTAGAAAGAATGAAAGAGAATTATTGATTTGTTGTTCCATTTATTTATGAATTCAATGGTTGATTCTTGCATGTGCCCTGACCAAGGATCAAACCTGCAACCTTGGTGTATCAGGATGATACTCTAATTAAGTAAGCTATCCAACCAGGGCCTCTCATCTTTCCTTACTTAGCTAACTTTTAGCTTTTGAATTTTAATGGTCTTTCTGCTGGGAAGTCATTTCTGACCACATAGATCAGATTGCATTGAACTGAAGTACTTCACAGAACTCAAGTAGCTAGGAGTCATTCATAAGAATTTACTGAGTGCTCAATACATGCCTCACACTGCTCTTGGTTATTAGACAACCATGTTTTAATTCAAATAGTTTATGTCTTGCTAAGTATTTGGTTAAGCTGTGGTTTTGTTTTTTTTTTTTTTTGGCAAGACTACAAGCTCTAGTAAACAAGATTATGTATACTTTACTAACACACTGAAGTTTCTCAATAGTTGCTGAGTTTTTTGATGCCCCTAAAATGTCTTGAAAAAGTGGGCAAGCTCCAGAAGCATTTGTGTTCTGGGAGCTTTTTTTCTCTCTTGAGATTTTATAAAGATGCACATACTTAAAAATATATATATCTAAACATTCTTAAGCGAGTATCACATACAGGATGGGACAAGTGTAAGCAAACAGCAAAATCCTTGAGGTGCATATTCATTGCTCTCAAAGGAAAGGTATTTACATTTGATATACGGTCTTGTTAGTGAGTTGAGTTCTATTTGACTAAGATACTATTCTCAGAGGAATTAGGTCTGAGTGCATGCCTGTCTGTGGGAGATGGGGTTGGGGAGTCATGCTGCAATAATCTGATGCCTAATACCACCTAATGTCCACACATGTCTCTTATTATTTTTTAATAATGCTTATTTTTTCATTCAGCGTTTTTTATGTATGCAATTTCCGGTATGCATAGCACCAGCTTTATGTGGGGGGAAAACAATTTTTAGATGGCAAATGAAAGATATAGCTTACGGGAAACACAACTAGCTGAGAAGTATATTATATTACTATTAAGCAAATGCAATAGTAGAATATTTTAACATTCATTTTTTTTCTCAAGGCAATATTTTAACAAGATTAAATCTAGTTTTGATAACCTCTGAAATGTCATCTAAGACACTGTTTGATTCAGTTACTGGCTTCCTTGATCCCACATATATTACCAACATAAAAAAAATATGTAATAAAATTTAAAAGGAAAGTAAACTTAGTCTGCTTCACTTTGTGTTCTTAGTCTATAAGGAAAGATGTTAGGCTTATCAGAGTTTTACAGGCATTTTGGGAATTGACCTATTTTGCAACACTGGATCTGTCCTTACCTGAAGTGCGCTCTGGTGTATAGCAGAAGCTGCTGGATCACTCTCCTGAGTCCTGGAAGCAATTGGTGAGCCACAATTTGGTCACAAGCAATAACCTGACAAATGAAGTTTTCTCACTCATGTTCCACTTCTCTTGTGGGTGTGGAGCTTTAGAAGCCCCAGGACACCTAATATTCCTAAATAGTTCTGGGTGGGCCATACTGATCTCATCACTGAGGAGCCACACTCCTCTGAGCTGGCTGCTGTACTGCTGTTGCTTCATGGCCTCTGAACTATTAAGTACTTGCCCATGGCTGCCTTGGCCGGCTGTGTTAGAAGACTTGCACTGATTTAACAACCCACCTTGCCATCAGACTTTTCCTGAAGGGCATACACTTCCAAGGTATTTTATAATTGTGTTATGTAATTGATTTAACAGTTGTTAATGTTTATAAATCATAAAACTTAATCAGTAAAGTTTCTTTATCAAATGAAGAACAGGAACAAGTCCTACAAGTAGATATCTAACCTGAGTCTGTTTATTTTTATTCTAAAAATAGACTTATTATTTCAGTTATATTACACAAATTCATTTATTGTTTGATAAATATCTGAATTTGTTTTTAATGTTGACGTGGAGAAGTCCTACAAGTTCACTCCACTATTTTTCTTGTTTCACAGAGGAAAAAAAGGTAGGATTTATTTTTTTATTGAATGATCATGCAGCTTAAAGCATTTCATGAATATCTCATAAATTCCAGAATTACAAATATGGGTATGCCATGGCTTTTGCTCTATTTTTACACCTTTGAGATTGGTTGTTTATTATGAGGTTATCTTTCTGCACTTGAAACGTTTCTATAGTACAAGGGAAAAAACAAGGGCTTTTAAAATCCCTGAGATCTGGGTAAAATTCCATTCCACATCTACAGTCTATTGGATGTTTGAACTTGTTCATGTTGCTTATCTTCTAGTCTCATTTTCTCTCTATAACACAGGGTTGTTTAGGATATAAACAGTATAAGAAAATACTGGCTTATTGTAAGTTCTTTTTTTGTGATACTTTATTATAGATATCCCCTTTTGTTCCCCCATAGCCTGCCTCCACTCAGTTTTTGACCTGTTAGAGGCCTTCACAATCCTATTGTCTGGGTCCAGAGGTAATGTATATCCTTTCTAATAAAATAGTAATATGCAAATTGACCATCACTCCAAGACAAAAGATGGCTGCCCCCATGTGGACACAAGATGACCTCCACAAGATGGCATGTAGGGGAAGGCAGTTTGTAGGCAGTTAGGGGTGACCAGGATAGCAGAGCAGGGAAGTTGGGGGAGACCAGGCCAGGAAGGGAGGGCAGTTGGGAGGACCGGTCAGCAGGAGAGGGCAGTTGGGGGGACCAGGCCTGCAGGGGAGAGCAGTTGGGGGAGACCTAGGCTTGCAATGGAAGACAGTTGCGGTGGAACAAACTGGCAGTGGAGGACAGTTATGGGGAACCCAGGTCTGCAGGGGAGTGAAGTTTCAGAGGGACCCGGCCTGGAGAGGAGACAGTTGTGGGTAATCAGGCCAGTAGGGAGGACATTTAGGGGTGACCAGGCCAGCAGAAAGGGGCAGTTGGGGGTGACCAGGCTGGCAGAGGAGGGCAATTGAGGGAGACCAGGCCAGCAAGGGAAGGCAGTTGTGGGGGACCAGGCCTGCAGGGAAGGGCAGTTGAGAGTGATCAGGCAAGTATGAAGGGCAGTTAGACGTGAGCAGGCTGGCAGAGGAGAGCAGTAGGGGGAAACAAGGTCAGCAGCGAAGGGCAGTTGGCGGGCACCAGTACTGCAGAGGAGAGCAGTTGTGGGGGGGCATGCCTGCAGGGGAGAGCAGTTAGAAGGGACCAGGCCTGCAGGGCAATACAATTAGGGGTGACTGGGCTAGCAGGAGAGGGCAGTTGGAGGCGACCAGGCATGTAGGGGAGGACAGTTAGGTGTCAATAATGCTGGCAGGGGAGTGGTTAGGAGGTGAACAGAATGGCAGGCAGAAGCGAGCAGTTAGGGGCAATCAGGCAGGCAGGCAGGCAAGCTGTTGGAAGCCAGCAGTCCTGGATTGTGAGAGGGATGTCTGACTGCCCGTTTAGGCCAATCCCATCAGGATTGGCCTAAACGGGCAGTCAGACATCCCTCAAAGGATCCCAGATTGGAGGATGTAGGCTGGGCTGAGGGATACCCCCAACGTGTGCATGAATTTTGTGCACTGTGCCTCTAGTATGCATATAAGATCCTTGGTTAACCTCTTCTCCCCTTTCACTACCTCTAAGATTCATCAGTCTGTTCCATGTTTCCATGTCTCTGGTTCTATTTTATTCATCAATTTATTGTGTTTGTTAGATTTCTTGTCTGTTTATTTTGATTTTTAGATTCAATTGTTGATAGATATATATGTATTAGCATTTTATTGTTCATATTTACTTTCTTCTTCATCATCATCTTATTTATTGAATTATTCATTTATTTAATCTTTAGTGTTAAAAGTATTCCATATATTCCCCATTTTCCCCTGATGACCTCTTCTAACCCTCTCCTGTCCTCCACACCAAACCTTCACCACCCTATTAAATGTGTCCATGGGATATGCATATATGTGCATACAAGTTCTTTGGTGATCTCTTCAAACCTACAAATCCTCCTCAGCTTTCCCTCTGAGGTTTAACAGTCTTCCATGCTTCTATGTCTCTGGATCTATTTAGTTCATCAGTTTATTTTGGTCATTAGATTCTATATATGAGTGAGTTCATGTGACACTTGTCTTTTCTCTGACTTATTTCACTTTGCATGATACTCTCTAGATATGCTGTCTCAAAGGGTAAGAGATCCCTCCTTTTTTACTGTGGCAAAGTGTTCCATGGTGTAAATGTACCACAGCTTCTTTATCCACTCATCGACTGATGGACACTTGAGCTATTTCCAGGTCTTAGCTATTGCAAATTGTGCTGCTATGAACATAGGGGTGCATACATTCTTTCTGATTGGTGATTTTGGTTTCTTAGGATATCTTCCTAAAAGTAGGTCACTGGGTCAAATGGCAGTTCGGTATTTAATATTTTGAGGACACTCCATATTGTTTTCCATAATGGCTGCACCAGTCTGCATTCCCTTCAATAGGGTACTAAGGTTCTCTTTTCTCCACATCCTCACCAGCACTTGTCATTTATTGATTTGTTGATGGTAGCGATTCTGACAGGTGTGAGGTGATACCTCATTGTCATTTTAATTTGCATCTTTTTATGCAAATTATATTGTAGAGCATTTTTTCATATGTGTCTTGGTTATCTGTATGTCCACTTTAGAGAAGTGGCTATTTAGGTCCTTTGTGTGTGTGTGTATGTATATATATATATATTTTTTTTTAATTGATTTTTTACAGAGAGGAAGGGAGAGAGATCGAGAGCTAGAAACGTCGATGAGAGAGAAACATCTACCAGTTGCCTCTTGCACACCCCCTACCGGGGCTGTGCCTACAACCAAGGTACATGCCCTTGACCGGAATCGAACCCGGGACCTTTCAGTCCACAGACCGATGCTCTACCACTGAGCCAAACTGGTTTTGGCCCTTTGTTTATTTTTAAAAATTGGATTATCTTTTGTTAAGTTGTATGAGTTCCAACTATACTATGGATATTAACCCTTTATCAGATGTATCTTTGCCAAATATATTCTTCCATTAAGTGGGCTCCCTTTACAATTTGTTGATGGTTTCTTTTGCAGAAACTTTTTATTTTGATGTAGTCTCATTTGTTTTATTTTCTCTTTAGTTTCCTTTGCTCTAGGAGATTTATCCCCAAATATATTGCTACAAGAGGTGTCTGAGATTTTGCTACCTGTGGTTTCTTCTAGGATTTTTATGGTTTCATGATTTACATTTAACTCTTTTATCCATTTTGATTTTATACTTGTGTATTGTGTAAGTTGGTGATATAGTTGCTTTTTTGCATTTATCTGACCAATTTTCCGAACACTGTTTATTGAAAAGACTTTCTTGACTCTACTTTTATACCCTTGCCTTTTTTATTTTTTGTCAAATATTAATTGAGCACAGTGGTTTGGACAATTTCTGGGATTGCTGTTCTGTTCCATTGATCTATATGCTTGTTCTTGTTACAACAGCAGGCTGTTTTGGTTACAATGGAATTGTATTATAACTTGATATAAGGTATTATGATTCCTCTAATTTTGTTATTCTTTCTCAGGATTGCTGCAGCTATTTTGTGGTGCCATGAAAATTTTTATGTGAGTTTTATCCTCCAGAACTTAAATTCATCTTTCTTTACATTCATTGCAGGGCTACACATAGGGTTAAGCACTTTGCAGAAACTCATGATCAGTCTAAATCCATGTATCTAGCATATTCTAAAACTTCTAGGTTGAAGGGTACTATTATAAGTTCTTGATGTTCAAGCAGCCATTATGATAATCACATATTATAAACTTATCTAAGATTTTTTTTTAATAATTCTTACCTGAGAATATTTTTCCTTTGATTTATTTTTATTTATTTATTTATTTATTTATTTATTTATTTATTTATTTATTTAGAGATAGTGGAAGAGAGAGGGTAAGACAGAGAGAAAAATATATATGTGAGAGAAAAATATATTTCTTGGTTGCCTCCTTAAAACCCTGACCAGGGCCCAGTCAAGGGGAGGAGCCTGCAACAAGGTCTGTGACCTAGACCAGGATCAAACCTGGGACACTTTGGTCCACAGGTCCACACTGAGACAAACCAGCTAGAGCTAGGAAGATGTTTTCTATTTATTAATTTTAAAGGGGAAGGGAGAGATAAACATTGTTGTGAGAGAGAAATACCTATGGGTTGCTTCTCACATGCACCTTGAGACACTTGCAACCTGGCATATGCCCTGACTGGAAATCAATCCCACCATTTTTTGGTGAAAGGACATAGCTCCACCCCACTGAGCCACACGAGCCAACGTGGAAAGAGTTTGGTAATTTTTTTTTTTCTGACAAGACCACAGAATATAATGGCTTAAACAAGGCAGAGTAAGTAACAGTGGAAAGTCAAGCATATCAGAGCTATTTTGGCTGCTCTGACATTTTTGCCATTCAAGGGTCAAATCTGCTATTCCATTTTCTGTCATCTTTTTACATTGAATAGGAGAAAGAACAGGTAGAAAATAAATACCTAATTAATTTATGAACAAGTCCTAGAATCAGAAATCATTTCATATTACATATCAGATTGGCTAGAATTGATTTACACGACATATCTAGCAAAGAGAAAGATAAAGAGATTCGAATTCAGATAAGAGGCCACATGCCAGTCCAAGCTCTATCACTAAGACAAGATGGATATTGATTGGCACATTTGGATTTTTACTGATTCTATTTCCTTTCTTTATTTTCCATTGTTCTCTAAAAATACATTCTGATTTGTAGATTACAGTTTTTTCCTTTCTGTAGTGGTCATGGGCTTAGGAAAATAATCAATGTTATGATTTTATTATCGTGCTACATATGTCATGTGTTATTAATGTTGACTTAAGTTACAGTATGCACACTGGAAATGTGTAGCCTTAACCAATGTCTTACACACTTGAACATCTAATTCTAGTCTGCTTTTAATAGAATAATTGGCACTGGTATAATGATAGGTACGTCATACTTATTAAAAGTAATGATGGAGCTGAAACTGGTTTGGCTCAGCGGTAGAGCGTCGGTCTGCGGACTGAAAGGTCCCGGGTTCGATTCCGGTCAAGGGCATGTACGTTGGTTGTGGGCACATCCCCAGTAGGGGATATGCAGGAGGCAGCTGGTCAATGTTTCTCTCTCATCGACGTTTCTAGCTCTCTATCTCTCTCCCTTCCTCTCTGTAAAAAAATCAATAAAATATATTAAAAAAAAAGTAATGATGAAAATAAAGTCTCATGAGTGCCATTTCATACACCTGTATTATTTATTTCTGCTCATCTATTTCTACCCAATAACATAAGGGAAAGAAAATAACAGTCTAACTTTGGTCAAATGACTACTGCACTTTGAATAACATTTAAAGAAATGTGGTCTTTATTATAAGCTCATAGCTTCAGAACCCTTTTCACATTAAATATATATAATATATATATATATATATATATATATATATATATATATATATATACACATACACACATATAATAAAGAGGTAATATGCAAATTGACCATCACTCTAACACAAGATGGCCACCCCATGTGGACACAAGATGACTGCCACAAGATGGCCAGCAGGGGAGGGCAGTTGTGGGTGATCTGTCCAGCAGGAGAGGACAATTGGGAGGGACCAGGCCTGCAGGGGAGGGCAGTTGGGGCAATTGGGCTGGCAGGGGAGAGCATTTAGGGGGTGACCAGGCTGGCAGGAGAGGGCAGTTTGGGGTCTCCAGGCTGGCAAAGAAGGGCAGTTGGGGGTGACCTGGCTTGCAGGGGAAGTCAGCCAGGGGTGACCAGGCTGGCAGGGAGGGTAGTTAGGGGTGATCAGGCTAGCAGGCAGAAGTGGTTAGGGGCAATCAGACAGGCAGGCAAGGAGCAGTTGGGAGCCAGCAATCCTGGATTGTGAGAGGGAGGTCCGACTGCCCATTTAGGCCCGATTGATCCCACCTAAACGGGCAGTCAGACATCCCTGGAGGAGTCCCAGATTAGAGCGGATGCAGGTTGGGCTGAGGGACATACAACCCTCCTCTGTGTACAAATTTCATGAACTGGGCCTCTAGTATATGTATTATCCTTTTTCCTGAAATCTTTTTCACTTACTCTAGTATTCCCTCCCACATTATGATATATAAATCTTTATTGATATTGCAAATAGTGTATAATAATTAACTCTCTTATCTCTAAGAAAACTACATTATAGTTTTGTTCTTTTATCAAATTTTCCTTACTTTGCAAGTTTTTTATTTCACTGAAGGGTGGAATGTTCTCATTAGTCTCCTTAAAACTTTAGTCCACTTATATGTACATTGGTGCACAAATATGTTCACAGGTGGGGTCCCTAGGCCTGGCCAGCTGATGGGTCCTGCCAGCCAGGGGGAGGAATGGGGGAAGGAACACATGACAATTGGGGCCTGCTGGCTGGGTGGAGGGACAGAGTGTTGGAGATTGGCCGTTGGCCTCCCTGGGAAAGGGGCCACATCTACCACCACCAATCCCCAGTTTCCTGTTCCAGCCCAGGGTCAAAAAGCCCTGGTGGGCTCTGGAGAGGAGGCAATGGTCACCAGGCTGGGCGCAGAAGGAACAGATGGCAACGCCAGTGCCCTGCCATTGCATGGTTCCCATTCTCCCCCTGCTCTTCCTTCCCTAGCTGCCAAGTTGTGAGCATAGTGGATGAGTGATGGGCCAATCAGAGCCTGCCAGATGGGGGGAAGGATGGGGCACGTTAGCTTGGCTTCTGGCCCCAAGGAGGGAACTGACCTTCGGGCCCCCTGGGAAAGGGGCCATGTCTGCTGCCACCCACCCCCCCACCCCCCCGTACCCCATCCAAACCCGGAGACAAAGGGCCTGGTAGGGTCAAGTGAGAAGGTAATGGTCACCAGGCCAGGTGTGAAAGGAAGGCATTCTAGATACCAACACCACAGACATTGGTGTCCTGCATTGAGCATCTGCCCCCTGGTGGTCAGGGCATGGCATAACAACTGGTTGACAGGCCATTACGGTCATATGCTTGTTTGGTCCTAATTGTCGCTTAAGCTTGATATATATATATATCTTTCTACTTTTGCTATTAATTTTGTCTTGCCTTAAGATTTCTCTCTTTAAATTCTACTCTTTGCCCTATAATCAATATTGGATTCTCTACTGGCTCATACTTAATGACATACAAATATATTTCCCTATAGGTACTGCCATTTGGTATATTTTTAATTTTATTAACAATAATAGCAATATAATTTACATGAGATAAACTTGATATTTTTAAAATATTCAAGTCATGTTGTATCCACACATGCATTAAATCATAACCACATCAAAATAAGAAATATACACATCATGCCACAATATAAGTATATAACTAATTCCCTTGTGGACTCTTTTTCCTTGCCACAGCCTGTCCTTATGGAACTATTTGTTCACTTTTTTTCACTAGATCTTATTTTTTGAGATTTTTATATTGAAGTTTACATTTGACATTTTAAAAATTGAATCACACAATATTAACCTTGTTTATTGGGCTTCTTTAGCTCATCATAATTAATTTAGGCTCACCCAGGGTTTTGTGTGAATCACAGGCTTTTTTATGTTTTTATCAGGAATAGATGTTGAATTATATGTCTTTCTTTAGTGTCTATTGAGATGATCACATGACTCTAATGTTTGAGTTTATTGATATGATAAATATGGTGCCTTGATTCTCAAGTGTTAAACCAAAATGTATTCTTCAGAAAAACACCATTTTGTCTAGTTATTTTATTTTTATACATCATTAATTTTTTTCCTATAATTTTGATAAGTTTATTTGTGTCTATGTTTTTCAGATGCATTGTTCTGTAGATTCCTTTACTCATAATGTCTTTGTCTGGTTTGGTTTAATAGCACTTCTGGCTTCATAGAATGAGTTGGGAAGTGTTTCTTATTCAATTATCTGGAAGAATTGATATTTTTTATTAAATATTATTTAGCATTTCTTAGTAAATCAGGTTTGAAATTTTCTTTGTGAGAAGGTTTTAAGAAAATTTTAATTTACTTAATAAGTATAGAGTTATTTAGAATATATATTTTTTCTTCAGCAAACTTTAATCGTTTTTCCCTTTTGCAGATTTTTTTTTCATTTTATACATTTTGTCAATTTTATTGCCATCAAGTTTTTTTATATTATTTTGTTATACTATTTAAAATATCTATAGAATATGTGGCAATGTTACTTTTATTATCCATTTTTTCTGTAGTCTGTGACTTCATTCTTTTTTTCTGTTTGATCTGACTGAATAATTATCCATTTACTGCTATTCTCAATAAACTAGCTTTGATTTTATTGATTTTTTCTATTTTGACTCATTTTATTTTATTGATATCTGCTTCCTATTGTTTTCTATCTTCTGCTTTTTGGCACTAATTATTTTCTAGTTTTTGAATGTAGAATCTAAGGTCATTGCTCTTTCCCCCCCAGATTTTAAAGATGAAAGCCTCGGTAATTGATTTGAGAGATTTCATATTTTCTAATTCAGGCATTTAGTGCCATAACTTTCTCTTTAAATATTACTTCAGAAGCATACTATGCTTTGCAGTGTGTCATGTTTTCATTGTCATTCAGTTTTAAATGACTTCTAGTTTCAATTTTATATTTCCATCATCACCTGCATCATTTATAAAAATATTATTAGTTTGCAATTTTTGGGAGATATTCCATGTATCATTTTGTTACTGTTGTTTTTCTTTTTTTTCTTTATTGTTTGAGGTATTTGATATGTGTTCTTATGCCCCCATTGCCCACTCACCTCTCCATTCATGCCCTCACACGCCTGGTGTCTGTGTCCGTTGGTTAGGCTTAACATGCATGCATAAAAGTCCTTTGATTGATCTTTCCCTTCTACCCCCACCCTCCCCTACCATCCCTTTGAAGTTTGAGGGCCTGATCAATGCTTCTCTGCCTCTGCTTTTGTTCATCAGTTTATATTGTTCATTATATTCCAAAAATGAGTGAGACCATGTGATATTTGTCTTTCTCTGACTGGCTTATTTCGCTTAGCATAATGCTCTCGAGTTCCATCCATGCTGTTGCAAATGCTAAGAGTTCCTTCTTGTTATTGGTTTTTAATTTAAATTCATTTTAGTCAAAGAATATACTTTGCATGATCAGAGTACTTAAAAAAATTTAAGACTTGTTTTATAGCCCAGAAAATGAATCTTTTCTGCATTTATGTGTTTTGTATTGTTAAGTGTTTTATAAATGTCAGCTATGTCAGGTCAGTTAATAGTATTCTTTGACTCTTCTATATCTTTACTGATTCTCACCTATATTTGTAAATTAGTTATTGAATGCAGGATTCTGAAATTTCTGACAATAATTATAGATTTACCTATTTTTGCATTTCCAAAAATTTTTGCTTCATATATTTTTAAGTTAAATGTGTGAATGAGAGAGGAAATTTGCAGAAAATAATCTCATATGCTGATATGATTATAAATTCCTAACAGGGCAGGCAATGGTCAATAGTCAAGCCTTAGGCATATAACTTTTTTTAAAAAAATATTTTTTATTGATTTTGTACAGAGAGGAAGGGAGAGAGATAGAGAGTTAGAAACATCGATGAGAGAGAGTAATCAATCAGCTGCCTCTTGCACACCCCCTACTGGGGATATGCCCACAACCAAGGTACATGCCCTTGACAGGAATCGAACCTGGGACCTTTCAGTCCCCAAGCCGATGCTCTATCCATTGAGCCAAACCGGCCTCGGCGGCATATAACTTTTTTAGAAAGAGGTTTATGCTTGCCTTAAGCAAGCCCTGCTCATTGTTTTGTGTATCTAGGTTTAACACACCTTTGAAATAGGCTTAACCACCACCAAGAGAGTACGTAATCTTGTTAATAATTTTGTAATACAACCCCCACCTTGTTTTCTCCCATCCTCATGTAATATTCCTTACATTCCCTCCTTAATTTCAACTGCATAATAAAAACTTCAAAACTGTCATTTATTGGAATATTTGAGATATCGCTTCCCAGCAATTGTGATCAGTATGACTAAAATAAATTCTGATAAACATTCTCTACAGCTTTGAATATTCTTCCCTAGACAAACTATTTAGATGCATACTAGTACACATTGAGAAATAGCATGTCCTTCGTGGACTTCTTTATAATTATAAATGGATCCACTTTATCTCTGGCAATTTTTATCCTTTGTTTGAGATATATATATATATATATATTGCTTTTTTTTTTTTTTTTTTTTTTTTTTTGCTATAGGATACTTTTATCCATCTCCCCCCGCCCCACACACACACACACTTATTTGTGTTTTTACATTTAATGTGATTTTCTTCCAGGCATCTGGCATATGAAAGCTTCAACTGTTACGGGAGAGGGGACCTGGCCCTGAGAAGTCTGCCTACAGTCAGCCAGTAGGTGTGGTTTCTTGTCTTCCTGCAGGAAAGATTTCACAATTGGAGTCCAGGTGGTTTTTAGAGTATGGGGACAGCGAAACAAAGAAGGGCTTAGGATAAAAGTTACAGGAGAGAGACGGGGTGGGGATATGAACCTACGCAGGGCTGCTTTGGGAACTTGGATTCAGGTTCAGAAGGTTTGAGGGACCAGCTACAGCTTCCCATTGCTACCTGGTTGCAAGTCTCCTGGGGTCCCTCAGAGTTACTAAATGCAGGCCTGTGGGGAAGGAGTTGGGGAAGGGAAAAGTTTGGGACTACTCCTGAGAGGAAAAGCACACTCTTGGACTTTTCTTTTGAGTTATTTTAAAGGCTGGGAGTTTAGGAAAGATCTTAAGGGAGGATCTCAATAGAAAATTGGTCAATTGTATGCTAATGTGTCAAACTGAGATTTATTACCTTAATTTCATCTATCTTTGGTGTGGTTGGCACAAATTGCACTAATTGGATTTTGCTACCTATCTCCCCAAGTATAGTGATTCAAGCTATTTATCCTGGCTGGATTAGGGAGAAGTGAACACCATTTACTCTTAAGTATCCTTGTTTTAGGGAGAACAGGATTTACTAGATGGCTACAAACTGCTTCGTATTTAGATTTATTAGATGGCTGCAAACTACTCATTTATCTGGTTTAGTTTTCTTATTTCACTTGGCTTGGTTTACTAGCTTGTCTCACAACTATTGAAACTATATATCCTATATAATAAAGGGCTAATATACAAATAGACCAAATGTTGGAAGAACCGGTTCCTATGAGAGGGTGCGGGCCAGGCTGAGGGACCCCCCTGTCCTTCACACGAAGTTCATAAATTTCCTGCACATATCCTCTAGGAGATTATATATATATATATATATATATATATATATATATATATATATATAATCACATTGGAGTTCTTTTCATTATCTGTTTTTCCCCCCTCTTTTTGTTTGCCTTTCTTCATCCCTCCCTTAGTCCCTCCCTTCTTCCATCCCTCTCTTTCTTCTTTCCTTTCTTTCTTCCTTCCTTCCTTCCTTCCTTCCTTCCTTCCTTCCTTCCTTCCTTCCTTTCTTCCTTCCTCCCTCCCTGTGCTTGCTAATTTTTTAGCAAATGAATAGTATTTTTAAATAATTGTTGAGCCATTGTATTGTAATACTTTTCACCATAAATAATTCACAAAATATTTTTTTCAAGGAGCTATAGCAAGGGTAGATCACATTGCTATACTTAGGTTCTAAGCTAATTACAGATTTGGTTATAAATTTTGTTAAGTTTGGTCTGTTTTGGTTCCACAATGGACTCTTCTCACTTTGCAGGCCTTAATTATAATTGATGTTTTGCCACTACTAAGAGATTTCATTTATGAACTTTTCACCTATTTCTGCTGACCTTATTGGCCACTTGATTATTACAGCTTAAATAATTGCTAAATGCCTCAAGGATAAAAACAGGCTCACTTCTCTATAGTTCTTCTATTTAGGAGACTTTGAACCTGAAGGCCTGGCTTCCATGAGATGTCTAAAATTTATGATTTATAAGAAAATGTTATATAAAACAGTATTCTGTTAGTGGCATTGGGAGGTCACTTATCCACTAAGATACATGAGCTTCTGAACAATGTGACTAAGAGTCTAAGAAACTCAGCAGACTTTAGAATCTACTTGTACTGGTAGAAATAATGACTCTGTTCCCATTCTCTCTGTCTCTCCTTTTCCTGAGACTCCAAATCCTTTATAATGAAGAGATAATATGCAAATTGATGGTCACTCCGAAAAACAGGATGACCACCCCCATGTGGTCAAAGATTGCTGCCCCCATGTGAAGACAAGATGGCCACCACAAGATGGCTGGCAGGGGAGGGAAGTTGAGAGGGACAAAGCCTGCAGATGAGGGCAGTTGGGGGAGATGAGGCTGGCAAGGAAGGGCAGTTAGCTGTGTCTGGGCCAGCAGGGGAGGGGCTACAAGGCTTGAAGGGAAGGACAGTTGGGGGGGAGGCAGGCCTTCAGGGGAGAGCAGTTGGAGGCACAAATCCTGCAGAGGAGGGCAATCAGGCTGACAGGGGAGGCCAGTTAGGGATGACTGGGCCAGCAGGGGAGGGCAGTTAAGGGGGAAAAAGGCCTGCAGGGGAGGGCTGTTGAGAGTGACCAGGCTGGCAGGGGAGGGCAGTTAGAGGTGACCAGGCTGGCAAGGGAGGGCAGTTAGAGATGACTGGATCAGTAGGGGAAGGCACTTGGGGTGACCAGGCCTGCAGAGGAGGACAGTTAGGGGCAATTAAGTTGGCAAGAGAGGAGTTAGGCATTTATCAGGCTGGCAGCAGAGTGTTTAGGGACAATCAGGCAGGCAGGCAGGCAGGTGATTGATTGGGAGCAAGTAGTCATTGATTATGAGAGGGAAGTCCGACTGTTGGTTTAGGCATGATCCCAGTGGGATTGGGCTTAAATGGGCAGTCAAACATCCTTCAAGGGGTCCCAGATTGGAGAGAGTGCAGGCTGGACTGAGGAACACCCCTGCATTCATGAATTTCATGAACTGTGCCTCTAGTGTTTATGTATTAAATATCTCATTTTATCTGCTTATATCTCTATTGAATTTATTTTATTTTTCATCCTTTTGACCATTCTGAATGCTTTCTTCTGAACTATTATACCCTTTACTTTGTCTTTAACTTCTCTGATTTCTTAACTTTATTTTTTTTTTTTTTGCAATTTCATTTAGTTGTTGAAATTTTATTTGTAGACTTTCTATATGTTTCTTGATGAAATATATTGTTCTTTGCTATAATTCTAAGTTTTAAAAAATATTCTTAAACATAATGTGGACTTTCCAAAACTGAGGATACATTAAAACTACAAATTCATAATGTCTATGAACTCAAAGATGGATAAAGAAACTCATAAATAAACAAATAATGGCTAAATTGCTGAAAACCAACACAAAAGAAATATTAAAAGTAGCAACATCCCAGAGGGAACGTCATCGTGAGTAAGTGGGTGAAAAGAGATCAATCAAGGAACTTGTATGTATATATGCATAACA
This sequence comes from Pipistrellus hanaki, assembly GCF_964339955.1. Lineage (NCBI taxonomy): Eukaryota > Metazoa > Chordata > Mammalia > Chiroptera > Vespertilionidae > Pipistrellus > Pipistrellus hanaki. The sequence goes on along the minus strand of NC_140504.1, from coordinate 69,957,219 downwards.
TGTACACAGACCTGGGGTGGTGTCAGGGGCAGGCTAGAAGGGGTCAATAAGAGAAAAGGGGGGAAAAAAGGAGGCATATGTAATACTTTAAACAATAAAGATAAAAGGAAAAAGCAACAACAAGAAATCTCCAATGGTTTAACACTTAGACTAGACTGACTTAAAAAAAATTAGTTATTAAAAGAAGAAAAGTAGATGCTCTACTGGAAAAAAGCTAACAAGGATATGTTCTCCAAGATGTAGTCAAATAGGATGACACTTCGAAGTGCCTATCCGAGAAGAAGTAAAGACTCACTTTCAGAGCACACTGTAACAGGAAATGGAAAGTTACAGATTCATGACAGGGATCAGATTTTTATATTGATGACAACAGTGATAACTGAACATAGAAGAAGGCCAAATGGAAAGGCTGACAAAAATCACATCTAAGATAATTTTGGCAGATTTACACTTAAAATATTTGCCTCTTCACAGAAAACCTTTGGACTGTGATTAACAAGAAATAGGATTTTCAATATCACCTACCTTGGCCACCAGCTAAAGCATCTTATAGTGTTAATATAAGGTGTATATGATGCTTTGGATAATGATATATGATTCTGAACATAAAATCAATTGAGATCAGAGAAGTTTACTTTTCACATATGAATTCTTTAAGAAAATCTTGTTTGCAACTATATTGACAAGTTTTAAAGTTGTATACACTTTTCTGTATAATTGAATGCATACTTTCCATGGTGAGATGCAAAATTATAACATGAAATATGTATGTAATGTGGAATAATATGCATGGATCATTAGTTACATAATGAGGCAGATACACTTTAAATTGAACTCTATGATGTACAATTTATGACCAAAAAATTAAGCTTTAAATATCCAATTCTGTAAATAGTCATAAAATGCATTATATAAGTAAGTGCCTATAAATCATTTCCTTGAACACTCCTTAAAGGGGAATGAAAGAAAGAGAGACTTGTTTTTAACATTAATTTTATGATATAATTTTATTTTGGTTTTTAACAATTCAACAGTTGTGCATTTCCCTAAGAACACAGTAAACTATTGATAATAAATAAGAAGACATGGGTGATCTAACTCTCCATCTGCTAACTAACATACTGTTCCTGGCATTATGGAATGAAAGCATAATAAATGAAAGAAACAACCTTTTTAGTCCTAGATTTAGGTACTGGAAAAAGCTTTATCTGCACACAGTGAAGGACATCTGCTGTTGATGCCTATGGACAAGCTCATAGTCATTTCCAGGTGTGATTCAAGATGCTAACCACACAGGGTGCCATAGCTGTTTACAGAAGCAATTTTCAGACTCTAGCATGAGGAACAATGATACAAAGTCAGCTTCAGTATGGAGGAATCTCTGGGACTAAAAATCGGAATGCTAGCAAGCCACCAGGTGGCTCTGCTATAACTGAGACAATAGGTCAGAACCTTTGCTGAGGTTTAGCCCATTTTTACATAGTTGGTCAATAATGCAGGGCCAGCAGACAGACTGTACATTGGGACACATTATGGCTCTTGCCTCTTCTATTCCCCCTTATTTTGAAAAAGGATGTTATGTGACAGCTTATTAAAAAGTAAAACTGCCCTGGCTAAGTGGCTTTATCAATAAGAGCATCATCCCATACATCAAAAGGTTATGGGTTCGATTCCCATCAAAACACATATCTAAGTTACCTGTTTGATTCTCAGTTGGAGTGCATTTATTATTTTATATTTCTTCTATATAAAATTCATGTCAACTATTACCTTAAAATTGTAACAAAAAGTTTACTGTGATCTACTTAAATTTATAAAGTAACTTATAAATAACTCATATATCCTGACTAAGAAGAGGGTTGTTGTTGCTATTTCTTCAAGTCTACTGCTATGTTTGTAGGAGCAATTTAGTTACTTTTATAGAACTTTCAAAAATATCTTGATCTCATTCATTTTTGGAATATAATGAACAACATAAACTGATGAACGAAAGCTGAGACAGAGAAGTATTGATGAGACCAATAGGAGAGGTAGGGGAGGGTGGGGATAAGGTGGAGAGATCAACCAAAGGACTTTTATGCATGCATATAAGCCTAACCAATGGACACAGACATCAGGGGGATGAGGGCATGAGTGGAGGAGTGGGTGGGCAATGGGGGCATAAGAACACATATGAAATACCTTAATCAATAAAGAAATAAAGAGTAGGAAAAACTCCCAAGATCATTTCATAAGACAAGAATTAACTTAATACCAAACCAGACAAAGACATCACAAGAAAAGAAAATTATAGGCCAATATCTCTGATGCACGTGGAAACTAAAATCCTCAACAAAATATCAGCAAATCTGATCCAGCAATACATTAAAAAGGTAAATAAATGTGATATACCACATAGATAAAATGGTTAAAAATTATGTATCAATAGATCAGAAAAAGCATTTGATTAATTCCAGCACCCATTTATGTAAAAACAAACAATTCTCAACAATGTGGGAATAGAGGGATCATACCTTAGAATAATAAGAGCTATACATGAGAAACCTACAGCCAACATCATATTAAATATGAAACAACTAAAAACATTTCTCTTAAGATCAGACACAAGACAGGGATGTCCACATTGTCCACATTCACTACTTTTTTGTTGTTGTTACCTGAGGATATTTTTTTGCATTGATTTTTGGTGGAATATAGAGGGAGAGACAGAGTGAAACAACAACATGAGAGAGACATATCAATTGGTTGCCTCCTGCATGCCCCCGACCAGGGCTGGGAGCATCCAACTTAAGTACAGGTCCTTGACCTGAATTGAACCTGAGAACCTTCAGTCTGCAGACTGACACTCTATCCACTATGGCAAAACAGTTAGGGCCACATTCAGTACTTTTATTCAACTTACAGTACAGGAAGTCCTATCCATGGCAATTAGACAATAAGAAAAAATAAAAGGCAATTAAATTGGAATTGGAAAAGAAAAAGTAAAATTGTCATTATTTGCAGATGACATGATATTATATATAAAGTACCCTAAATATTCTACACAAAGAAACTACTAAAACTGATAAATTAGTTCAATAAAGTTCCAAGATACAACATAATTATTCAGAGATCAGTTGCATTATTATACAGCAACAATGAACTATCAAAAAGGTATACTAAGAAAATAATCTCATTTACAATTGAATAAAAATGCCTAAGAATTTTACATTCTTGGTTTAATAACTTTTACCTGAAAAATTATAGGATACTAAATAAAGAAATTGGGGAAAATACAAATAAGTAGAATCATATACTGTGTCCATGAATAGGAAAATTAAACACAATTAAATTGGCCATACTACCTAAAGCAATCCACTAGTATATAGTCAGAACAATTCCTGTGAAGATATGAATGTCATATTTCATAGAATTAGAACAAAAATTCCAAAAAATTATATGGAACCACATAAGACCCCACATAGCTACAGAAATCTTACTAAAGAAGAACAAAGTTGTAGGAATCTCACTGCCTGATATTAAACTATCTTATGAGGTCATAGTTATCAAAACAGCATAGTATTGGTATAAAAACGAACATATAGATCAATGGAACAGAATAGAACCCAGAAATAAACCCATACCATATGGTCAATTAATATTTGACAGAGGAGGCAAGAGTATGCAATAGGATAAAGATAGTCTATTTAATGAAAGGTGTTGGAAAAGTTGGATAGATACAAGCAAAAAAAAAAAAAAAAGAAAAAAAAAAAGAAACTAACCACCTCCTTACACCATATACCAGATTAGAATAAAATATATTTTAAAAAATGTAAATGTTAGACTATAAACCATAAAAATCCTAGAGGAAAACAGAGGCAGTAAAATCTAAGACATTTCTTGTAACAATATATATATATATATATATATATATATATATATATATATATTTATGATATATCATCTCAAGCAGCAAGGGAAACAAAAGAAAAATGAAATGAACAGGACTACATAAAACTAAAATGGTTTTGCACAGCAAAGGACACCATTATCAACAACAGCAGTAAGACAACCCACTGAGGGGGAATATATCTGCCAATGATACATCTAATAAGGGTTTAATGTCCAAAATTCATAATGACCACTGCCGCATGACTTAGCTGGCCTGGCACTGCCTGCTCACTGGCCCCTTGTCATTCTGCCATTGGATTAGCATATTATTCTTTCATTATATAGGATACCATGGAGGTAGAAATCTGGTTGATATGTAGTTTTGTAGAAAAGCTGTATTTACAAAATTAATACTATGTAGACTGTAACATAAAGAGTGTGATGATTCTTAATAACATTTTGATTTACAATCACAATTGTTTCTTATTATTTCTAGTTATGTTTATATTTAATTGTTGGAGTGTTTCTCAAAAATTAAAAAAAAAACTCTCAAAGCTGCAATTCTTTTTTGCATTTTTCTGCATACTATGTATATTGTATGATGAAGTAGAACACAGTGTGTGTGTGTGTGTGTGTGTGTGTGTGTGTGTGTGTGTGTGTGTAGAGTGATAGAAAAGAGAGAAAGAGGCTCACAGACATGTGGGTGAGTTCAATGAGAGGGAGAGAGGAAGACAGAGAGGATTATATGATTTGTAGATTGTTTATATTGTCTAGTAAAAGCATTGTGTGGTCCACAATCTCCCATTCTCTTTAATGGGATTTAGGAAGGAAACATCTTATAGCAAATGTCAAGGGCATGCTCTCTCTTCAGTTTATACAAAGTCATGGTGCTTCCAGTCTGCTTTGGCAGGTGCTTTCTTTTCCATAAGAGGACAAGAGAACAGGAAGGTATATACCCCTGAAGTCTCTGTAATTCTGTGCACTGACGCACACTACTTGATATTTACTGTGCGACAGTTTGATCATTATGGGGCTAACTTAACTCTACTGGTGCCAGTCCACTTGAAAGTTACTATCCTTTGTTTTTCAAACAGGTGACTAGGAGTGCCACTCACTATCTGCCTGTATGTGACCATGTTTGGGTCACAGACAATCAGGACTGGTTAGGTCTCTAGGTCAAGTTAGTAAAGCCAGTGTGATTTTTGAGAGGGAGGAGGTGCTGGGGTCAAAATCAAAACTTCCAACAGCAGAATGTGATTGGAAATTATTTTGTTAGCCTGAGCAGAACTGACAGGAACATTTCATGCTTCTATTTCCTTTGAATAAAAATTTAAATAGATCAAGAGTAATGATCAAATGGTCTTTATTTCTAATTGCAGAACAGTTTTAAATATAGACTAGGCAGACATTAATTGAAGAAGATTCATGCTGATCAGCATTAAAAACTTTTAACAAAATGATTCTTCACATGTTGAATTTTGATTTATCTTCATAAACATCTTTGAGAAAACTTTGATAAAATATATACACTATATAGACAGAGCCATGTTCAATATACTTCAATGAAAAGCAATTTTTAAGAACCTGGGCAGATGGAGTTTAAGAATGAAAGAGTTGTTGCTGAGTACAACTGAATTTTATCTGCTATCTACTAATATAACAAACCACAAAGACTCTTTAAGGCAATATGTATTATTAAGTCACTGTACCTACAATTCCAAATGTATAGAATTTCTCACTTTTTAAAATTATTTACAAAAGTTATATAAATTCATGAATATTTTTTTTTTACCACAACTTCACATCTACTGTGGAAATATTTATTATTGAACAGATATGTTTGAGGTATTGGTGAAGTGCCTAGAACCTTTCTGAGATATTACAAATTCAAGTTTCTATTTACTTCTTATATTTCGTTTTATCCTGCTTTCTGAAACATACATAATGAATGTATAACTGTCTGGCTTCTGTCAAAGAGAGGTTGTTGTGTGTTTTCTGTTTTGTTTTTGTTTGTTTTTTGTTTTTCACAGCAGGGACAATCAAGAAATTCTTCTTATATTGGAATCAGGACACTCAGAAATAACACACACACACACACATACACATTTTCTCATGTCTCTGAGGTTAAATTTGGTTCCTCAGTCAGGGAGGCATTAAGCACAGAGCAGAGCCATGGGCAGAGCAAAAATAACTGTTGTGTGGGGGCTGTTAGACTGGCAGTCGATTGCTATCTAGGGATCTCACTCTCGCCTTAGTTCCTTCTCACACTGTGTGGGAAATGGCAGGAAGAGATATTTTGGTTGATATTCCAAAGAAGACATACATTTCTCACAGTTAAAGGCAAATAAAAGTAATCAATTCTTTAAAATCCCCTTTGAAAGCTCAAAGACATCTTCAACCTTCAGAATGTTCCATTAGAACTGTTCCAGCCACAACTTGTGGCCAAACCCTCTCTGCACTTGAGTTTCTTGGAGAATAAATGCTCCTGCCTCTGTAAGTGGAAGGATATCTTTCTTTGCTGATGATGAAGATAAGAGTCCTTTTATCATATGTCCCCTACCTCTTATTATTCATATATTTTGATTATAGAATTGTTGAATTGTATCTTAGAGTGGTATTGGATGAAATTTTGCAGGACCATTACGTTCAAACTTGATGTTGTTAGAGAACAAAATAGGAGCTAATATTTAGAGTCATTACACTTATTACAACAGTAGTAAACTGGGCCTTTCCTGGGAAAACCAGGATATATGATAATCTTAGTCATAAGGAATGTTTTAGATATGTATGTTAATAAAGAATAAGTAAGCCTCAATGGTGTCTGTCAAGTCTGTCTATTGAATCAGTTTAGAATCAATAAGAATTATCTAAAAAATAATTATAATTGGGTGGAGCAAAGCTGACTGTTTAATGTTTCACTGTAAAATGAAGTTTTCTCCCCTAGCTGACATTTAAGTTTGAATACAGCAAGGTGCATAAATCTGTTTGAAAAATAGACTGTTAACTAGTACTTTAGTAAGAAATCTGTAGTGAAATCAGGAAGTCTTAGCTTCTAGTAATATTTGAACTTCTATTTTCAATTTATAAATTGAAAATTCAATTTTATGTATTTGGATATATTTATTTTAAAAATGAAGGGCTTAATACATCACCTTTAAGATTCCTTTCTGAGGTCCATTTTAATATTTCATCTAACTATATTTTTCTGGATATATAAAAAAAAGAACTTATGAGACACTGGGGCTTCTAAGACACTAAGAACTTATTGGGAAGGAACACAGGAAAAGTGAAACAGGAAAGTTCAAAGCACTGTGGGATCCTTTATATTTTTCTATTGCATCATATTCACTCTTCAATTCAGGAATATTGAACTATTTGAAATTCTCAACACATCCCTTATTCCTTCATGCAGCCTGTTTCCTGTTTCAAGAATATTCTCAACTTCTTATTCTCTTCAGCTTTAGCTATATCTAACTCTGATTCATTCTTCAAACATTAATCCTCTAATCTCAATTTGAGCCCTTTCACTGCAGTATCATAGCACTCTGGGCATTTCCCCATCATAACAGTTTTCACAAACCTTAGTATTTGTTCACTCATTCTACTTCCACACTAAACTCTGAGCTACATGTCATTTTCACTGCTGCATCTTTAGCAACAAACCTAGCCCTTCTCAAATAAAACGTGCCCAATAAACCATTAACGGAATTATGAAAAACAATGATTCCTCCTTGTAAGATAAATGAACATGTAACAGCAACAAAAAATATTCCTGTGGATTCCTCACTAATATATCTATCACATATGTTATCATATTAAAAAAGCCCAGGTGAAAATAAGTTAGGTTTGGACTGCACCTTACATTAGTTTACAAAAAAAAAATTCTTTGGAAATTATGTCTTTGGAGCTGTTGCAAAGAAAACACTCCATACAGGTAAAAATGTACTTATGATGACCAAGACACTGTGTTATATAGAATAATTTAGAGACTAAATTGACAAGAATGGCTTCGAAGATGGGTCTACTGCACACTAAATTTCTCTCTATGGTGTTTTAGAAATGTTTCATGGAATAAAAACAATGTATTTTATTTCTTGCTATGTCTTCATAGCCTCTAAATAAACATTCCATTTACTTTATCATTTTTTTAAATGCTCATACTTCCTCTAGAGTATATACTTTCATATGCACATGTAAGCTAATTTTAAATAGGCTTAGAAGAAACTTTCTTTAAACAATATATAAACACATTGTTTTAATTTGTTATTTTTTTTATTAACACACTAAAAATATTATGTATCTTGAATTCTTCTTCTCACAAAATCATACGGAATCAACATCTTCTTAGTAACTAATGCTCACAAATTTCAAAAATTTTTAACTTCACCTTCTTTCTAACCATTGATCTTTAATCATTTCCAATAGTTGACGAATTGTGAATCAATAATACTTCTCAAAACTATTTCTTGCTTCCCACTGCTTACAACTATGAATTACATATTGATTAGTCAATGTTTTTCTCACTGTTATAAAGTTTTTCCTATTTAATATCTCTGAAGACTATCAGATTAATTATCTTAAAATACTACTTTAGCTTCCTGAAACAATATTTAAAGGAGAATAACCTAATACTCACAAAACATAGCCTAAATTCCATTATCTGGCCTTTTAAACACTTTCCAAAATCTGCCTTCAGCCTTGCTGCAACTTTTACCCTGCTGTGTCACATAAACTCCCCTCCTGAGGAATCACTGACCTCAAATTGTGATTTGTCAGAATAGATTTTCCCTTTTTTAACTCTTACCATAAATTTTCTCATTATACCTCTTTAGCTCTGTACATTTTATTTCTTCCTCTAAAATTGACATTAAAGTTCTGTCAGTACCCAAACTGAGATGCTTATTACTCATCTCCAGTGGTCATTCATCAACAGTCACTGTCGTGGTCGTAATTGCTCCTACTAATTAACTTGCTTCCAAAGTCTTGAAGATCTGCTTCTTAAAGTTAAACAGCTTTATGGTCTTTGTTTGTTTGTTTGCAAGGGATGATTGCTACATTTATGGGAAAGTGTGTTAATAAAAAAATAATGAATTAAAACAATTGTTTTAATTCGTTATTTTTTTATTGCATATGAGCACATTGATCTCCCCTTCCCCACAACCTCCCCTTCCTTCCCTCTGAGGTTTGACAGTCTATTCAATATTTCTATGTCTCTAAGTGTATTTTCTTCATCAGTTCATTTGTTCATTAGATTCCACAAATGAGTGAGATTATGTGATACTTATATTTCTCTGACTGATTTATTTCATTTAGCATAGTGTTCTCCTCTCCAGGCCCATCCATGCTATTGCAAATGGTAAGAGTTTTTTTTTTTTTTTTTTTTTTTTTTTACAGCAGTGTAATATCCTATTGTATAGATGTTAGATGTTCCACAGTCTCATTGTATCATTGACAAATATGTTCTCCCATGGAGTAGTTTCTCTCGTCATTTTATTGATGGTTTCTTTTGCTATGCAGGGGATCTTTATTTTTATATAGACCCATTTGTTTAGTTTCTCTTAATTTCCACTATCTTAGGAGATGTATCTATAATCATATTGGTACAAGAGATGTCTGAGATTTTGCTAGCTTTCCTCTAAGATTTTTATGGTTTCACATCTTACATTTAAGTCTTGTACTGGCACAAGAAAAGGCATATAGACCAATGGAACAGAAAAGATCACCCTGAGGTCAACCAAGTCATTATGCTCACTTAATATTTGACAGAGAATGAAAGAGCATACAATGGAGTCAAGACAGTCTCTTCAATAAATGATATTAGAAAAATTGGACAGATACATGCAAAAAAATGAAACTAGACCATCAACTTGCACTATATATAAACATAAACTCAAAACAGATAATTCAGGTTTATACTCTTAACAAAAATGTGTTTATAACCACGTTCCCTTCAGGCATCTTGATGACTGAAAATGTATACTATAAGAACAAATAGGTAGGGTTATTGCTTCCATATTAAATTATCTCTCTCAATGGTTAGGAAATCAGTAACTTATTCTCCAGGAAATCTTACCTTTCTTAAGGGCTAAATTTAATAAGTGTCCCTGAAGAATAGTAAGACTATTCTTATTACTTTTATTTTCAAGTGTATGAATCTTGGCTTTTCTAGTAAATTAAGGAGCATCTTGAGAATAAGGGTGTGCTAAAAGGCAGTGAATCACTTCTTACATCTCTGTAGTCTTCTATCTTCTTGTTCTTTGTTGTAAAAGTCCTTACTTCTCTTCACAGTTGAATCGTAACACCCTAATACCCTAGTATATAAAGAACCTGTGTCCGTAATGTTCAAAACAACCAAACAGTCGACCAAATGCCAGACTGCAGGCTCAGGTGGGCGGGCGGGGACTGGTGAACAGGCTGAATTGCTGACCTCTCGGTTCCTCCTGGGTTGCAGATGCTGTGGCAACCCAGTACTGACTGCCACGGCCAAGGTGGATATAATGCAATTGGTCAGGGGGCCCAGCCATCTCCCCATGATTGCCCCAAAGAGGGAGGCCCAAGCTACCCCTCTGGTGGTGGTGGATGGGGCCTCCCTCTGAGGGGTGATCGATAACTGGGCTCTTGGACTGCAAGAGGGCACAGGCCAGCCTGAAGGACAACCCCCCATTCTCCAGTGCATGAGTTTCATGCACCAGGCCTCTAGTTATTAATAAAATAAAAATAATAATTTGGTATAATGATAAATTAAGTGTTAAGAGATCAGTGCTTGATTATCATCCATATCATAAAATTAAATTGAGCACTCAAATTCTTTTAGCTGAATATTATTTTTCATTTTGATAGGAATAATGGTTTATACCTCATGCCCTGTTCATCTGTGAGTTTATATAATTACCATGTTTCCCTGAAAATAAGACATCCTCCAAAAATAAGACCTACTTACAGGTTTCCTTCTGAGTGAAATATAAGGCATTCCCTGAAAATAAGGCTCCCCTTTTGCTCTGTCTCAGAATGCTATTGCTAAACATGAAAGATTTGGTCCACTGATTCTGAAAGAAATGGAGTCACAAGAAATTCACCAGGAAATTCAGGAATTGGATTGTTATGATGATGTTCCAGAAGATGATGACATGATTGTCATTGAATAAATGAGTAAATTCTTGATACTGTAGGATTCACAGTTTGTCTGGTTTGTGTTGACAACTACCGTACTACCATACCGTATACAGGTAATAAATTTCCTTTATTTTCATTTAACAATAAATGTGTACCGTATTCTTCTTCATGGAAAAATAAGACATCCCCTGAAAATAAGACCTAGCACATCTTTGGGAGCAAAAATTAATATAAGACACTGTCTTATTTTTGGGGAAACAGGTACTAGAGGCCTGGTGCATAAAATTCATGCACAGGAGGTGGGGGGGTCCTTCAGCCTGGCCTGCACCCTTTCCAATCCAGGACCCCTCAGGTGATGTCCAACTGCCAGTTTAGGCCTGATACCTGCATTTGGACATCCTTCTCCCAATCCGGGACCACTAGCTCCTAACCACTCACCTGCTTACCTGCCTGATTGCCCCTAATCCCTCTGCCTGCATATCTGATCACCCCTAACCACCATGCTTTGCCAGCCTGATGACCCCCTCTATCTTCCCCTACCAGCTTGATCACCCCAACTGTCTCTGCCTTGGCCCCCGCCACTGTGGCTTTGTCCAAAAGGTGGACCACTTGACTGGAAGATGTCTGGTCACCCCTGTCTAATCATCTTTACCTTCATCTTCAAAAGGCAGAAGTTCCTTAAAAACCAAACCTAATTGCTAAAACCGGTTTGGCTCAGTGGATAGAGCATCGGCCTGTGGACTGAAAGGTCCCAGGTTCATTTCCAGTCAAGGGCATGTACCTTGGTTGTAGACACATTCCCAGTAGGAAGTGTGCAAGAGGCAGCTGATTGATGTTTCTCTTTCATCGATGTTTCTAACTCTCCATCCCTCTCTCTTCCTCTCTGTAAAAAATCAATAAAATATATTAAAAAAACCTAATCATCCTTAGTTGAGCCAAGAAGAACTCCAGACAAGCTACTCACCAATGAGTATAAACTAAATGTTTGTTTTAAGGTAATGAATTTTTGTATTTGTTGTTTATGTCAAATTTTTGCATCAAAATCTAAGGCATTTCTTCCATAGCTGTGATCATCAAATGGGTTTCATATATATATTTTATATAAATATGATTTATAAATGCTATAGTATAAAAATATCTGACAGCCAATATGCTGAGAAAATAAAGAAAAGATTATAAAAATACTTCATAATTATACTTTTATGTAATGGTAGAATAGGCACAATAAGACCCTGATGGTAGAGAGTAATTGCCTCAGAAGTGATGTTGAGGGAGATTTAGCAATAAAATGCTAGTACAAGGACTGAAGTTTCTAAAATTTGTATGAATCTTATGTATTTACTCATGGCCTGGTGTATGAATTCATGAACATTGAAAGGAAATTAATTAGAAGAAATATTTTAATATCGCTATGCACCCTTTCTCTATAATAAAATTGTTAACCAAATTACCATTGACAATGACAGATGGAAACACAGGTGCATGATTGGCACCAACAAGAGCTTTGTTGTAGGAAGTGGTTATAGGGTTAAGCCTTGGACTGACCTGATGGCAAAGTCGCAAACAAGTCCCAGCTTGGAGGGCACAGCCCTCTAAGCATAATTAAGCTTGATCTTGTAACTGCTCCTAGATCTTTCCTGGATAGCTAGTGGGCTGTGGGAGAGGCAGCAAGTGCTGCCAAAAAAAGTGAACCTTACAACAACATTGTAGTTTACCTTGTTTGTCCCTGATAAAGCCTCAGCTTTGCAATCTGGATCTGTTCTGTGGCCTCAGCCAGGCACAGAAGATACACCTAGATCCAATTTTTTATCTTTGTCTATCATTTCTCCATCCTTCATAGCCCATGTTCAGGCTCGCCGAACTTTTGGCTGTGCTGGAATGGCACACTTTATGTGTATCGATTATGCTAGAGTTAACTTAGCCTTTTATACATATGGAATAAACTTGCTTAATTAGACCTTCTTTCTAATTTAGCTAAACTTTTTCTATCCCAGTGAAGCACTCAAACTTTTCTTTTAGGTAATTGTCACCAACACAGCAGTAAATATCAACATGAAGCAGATTATTATTGTAGATCACGCAGGGAGAACAAAGGGTACAATATTTAACTGCAGCAGTGTTTGACTATATTCTGCACAGTGATAAAACCTGAAGTCATTTTCAAGTCCACCATTTCTTCTTTTCAGTTGGGTCAAGTCTCTAAGCTTTCTCAATCTCCATTTTCTGGATAATGAAAAGAAAATAGAATTCCACCAAGTCTCCTATCTACCTACTCTAGGACCTCTGTGAGGATCAAATGAAATGAGGCAAAGGAAAATGCTTCACAGACATTTGGTTAAAGTATAAAATGTTTCCACATGGCTATAAAACAAGTCGTGTACCTGGGCTGAAGAAGCTGCAAGAAAGCTAGTCATCACTAGGGAGTGGAAGACGGATCTTGCTATGTGACATCATTACCCAGCATCCACAGCCACCGTTTCTGGGCTGGGCTGGGCTGTGGGCCCATTTTGCACCATGGGGTCTTGGCAGTGTTGGCTAAGATTTGGTGGGGTGTTGCTCTGGGGTGGTGGTGGGGCCTGAACCCCACTTGGGGGAAGCCAAGTGTTACTTTTTAAAAAATATATATTTTTATTGATTTCAGAGAGGAAGTGAGAGGAAGAGAGAGATAGAAACATCAATGATGAGAGAGAATCATTGATTGACTTCCTCCTGCATGCCCCGCAACCTGAGCCTATGTCCTTCCCAGGAATAAAACCAGTGACATCTTGGTTCCTGGGTATATGCTCAACCACTGAGCTACATCCAGCTGGGCCCAAGCGCTGTTTCTCTGTAAATGGTCAGTGCACATCATGGTGGTTTCTGCATTGGACATCTGCCCCCTGGTGGTCAGTGGGAATCATAGTGAGTAGTTGGATGGACTCTTAGGATATTAGCCTTTTATCTATAACTACAGGCCCAGTGCATAAAAATTCATGCACTGTAGGGGGGGTCCCTCAGCCCAGCCTGCACCCTCTCACTGTCTAGGAGTGCCAGGCAACCCGGCAATCAGGGGAAGGCAATATCCCCATCATACCTCTCCTGCTGCTACTGCTGGCAGTGAAAGCCTTGGCCAACCCATGTCACCTGAGTCATGGGACCCCTGGGCAGCCAACACCCAAGGCTTGCCTGCATCATGGGCATCAGCTGGGCAGCCACCAAGTGAGATGTTGTCTAGGTGGCTGAGGGCAGGTCTGGCCATACCATGCACTTGCTGCCCCCAAGCCTGAAAGGACTGTGGGACTCTGACTGCAGGTACAAGAAGCAGGTGGATCCACTTGAGGGCTGGTCTGGCTGCACCATGTGCCTAACACCACCCCAGCGGGGTTGAAAGGACTGGGTGACTCAGACAGGGATGAGGGAACTGGGCTCAGACATCTTGTGGCTTTGGGCATCACCATCTTTGAGGTGGTGTGACAATCAATTTGCATATTCCCTCTTTATTAGGTATTAATAAAAGCATAATAATAAAAAATGCAGACAGTCTTAGGGTTACTTCAAACTCAACATACGTCGATTCATGGTTATGTCGCCATCTCCCATGTATTTATAAGGAAAAAGTTCTGTCATTTCGGTGTATGTACATATGCTTTCGGTGTATGTAAAAAAGCTTTATGCTTTTTTATTATTTACTAGAGGCCCGACGCATAAAATTCGTGCATGGTAGGGGGTTGTCCCTCAGCCCAGCCTGTACCCTCTCCAATCTGAGACCCCTCAAGGGATGTTCTACTGCCATTTAGGCACGATCCCACTGGCCAAAATGAGCACTCAGACATCCCTCTCACAATCCAGGACTGCTGGCCCCAACTCCTTGCCTGCTTGCCTTCCTGATTGCCTCTAATCATTTCTGCCTGCCAGCTTGATCACCCCCTAACCACTCTGCTGCCAGCCTGATTGATGCCTAACTGTTCTACCCTGCAGGCCTCATAACTCCTAACTGCCCTCCCCTGCAGGCCTGATCCCCTCTAACTTCCCTCCTCTGCTGACTTGATCACCCCTAACTGCCCTCCCCTGCAGGCCTGCTCCCTCTCAACTGCTGTCCCCTGCTGTTCATCTTGTGGTGGCCATCTTGTATCCACATGGGGGCAGCCATCTTATGTGTTGGAGCGATGGTCAATTAGATAGGATACAGGCCTGGTGCATAGGTGGGGGCCAGCTGGTTTGTCTTGAAGGATGTCCCAGCTCAGGGTGGGGGTTCTTCCCTTGGAGTGTGGGGTGGCCTGGGCGAGGGGCCTGTGGTCGTTTGCAGGCCAGCCATGCCCCCTGACCACCCAAGTGGAGGCCCTGGTATCTGGGGTTTATTTATCTTCTACAATTGAAACTTTGTAGCCTGGAGCGGAGCCAAGCCTTTTGCTTTCTCTGTGGCAGCAGCCATTGCTGTGGGTATTTATGTATCTTTTATAATTGAAACTTCGTTGCCTTAAGCGGAGGCCTGGGAAGGCCAGGGTATGTGGAAAGCTTGGCTTCCTCCATCGCCAGGAGCAACCCTAGCCTCCTGCTCTTTCCAGCTCTGTGGATGCTGCCATTTCTGTTTGGACTTATGTATTATATGTTATATCATTAAAACTTTATAACCTTGACTGGAGTCCTAGGCTGGCAAGAGCAAGTGGACATCTTGGTTTCCTCCATTGCCTGGGAAACCCAAGTCTCCCCCCTGTTCTCTGTGGCAGAAGCCATCTTGGTTGGATTTATTTGCATATTCACTCCTGATTGGTTGGTGGGCATGACTTATGGGTGTAGTTGAGAGATGGTTAATTTGCATAATCTTCTTTTATTAGATAGGATTTACCACAAGTAAAGGTCAGGGATTATTATCTTTTATTTAATTATTAATTATTATTATTATTATTATTATTATTATTATATTTTTCCTATTTCACTTCATTTCTGCTGTGCATGTGCTCCATGTGAGTGACATAGGTGCTTATGAAGGTGGGTTCTAACTTACATCGAAAATTGTATCACATTGTGCTGTAAGGAAGGATCTCCAATATAACCTGAGGACCTACTGTAGAATAGTTAAAGTGCAATGACCATCCAGATGACCTTCCAAACAACCTTCTGGACTAAGCCAGTTGCCACAGCTGTGAGGGCCGAGACTCTTGCATGAATTTTGTGCATTGGGCCTCTAGTATGTATGTATGTATGTATGTATGTATGTATGTATTTGTTTATTTATTTATTTATTTTTTATTTCAGAATGGAAAGGAGGAGAGATAGACATATCAATGATGAGAAAGAATAATTGATCAGCTGCCTCCTGCACTCCCCGCACTGAGGACTGAGCTCACAGCCCTGACCAGAAATCAAACCATGACCTCCTCATTCACATAGATCAATGATCCACCACTGAGCAAACTTGCTGGGTTATTATGGATTTGGATGAAATAGATACATACAGTTGTGAAGACTTAACAAACTTAAAAATTTTACATCTTATTATATGTTCATTGTAACTCAATAAAAGAAAACCAATTTAATATTGCTGATTCCCCCCTGAACTTGACCCATACCTGAATACACAATCAACATTTTCACTTGAAGTTAATAGGAATCTGACATTTAATGTACTCAAAACCAAACTCCTAATTGCTCCCACCCTTTAAGAAAATCATTTTTTTAAAAAAACTTATGCCTCATTGAGTAAATTGCAGCTCCATTTTATTAGCTCTTCAGGTTGAAATGTTAAAAAAACAAACATTGATTTATGTTCCTCACATACTGAATCCAATGAATTGGATACCTCATTACTCCCTCTGCAGATATTCTGGTCCAAGTCATAGTCAACTTTCCCTTATCATTTATAATGCTCCCAACTTCTATCTTTGACATTATGCTGTTTTATTTTCTTAATGTAGTAGCAGAGTTATCTTTTCTAAAGTATGTCAAAACATACATTGTTTTCTGCACGAACCCATTCAATATCATCCATCAAAATAAAAGGGAAGAAAATGAGGTTTTAATATATACTTTCAAAACCTTGCACAATATGTACTTTTATTATCTTAACTATTGTCCTCCTTACTTAGTTCAAATCACACTAATCTCCTTGCCTTTTCTGAATATAAAAGAAAGCTATCACTTCCAGGACTTTGCATGGATACTCTTTCCACAATAGAGTGCACATTCTAGATTCTCAATTGCTATTTGCTAAAATGATGAATGAATGGAAATGCTTTTTGCATCCTATTGTTTTCCATTTAGTTTCATCCCTAAATATCATCATCCCACAGGCATTGGTCTGGCATAAACAACAGCTCTGCAAGCACTTGATGCTTGTTCAACCTAATTAGCATTACTTACAAAGGAAATGTAGAGCAGCCAGTGCAAGTGTAAAGAAAGCATTAATCAACCTGAGTGCAAAGCTTAAAGACAAGATAGTAACAGAACCTACTTTCCTACTTCTTTAATTATTCTGGCAGCCACAAACAAAACAGAATGATAAGAGAGGATGGAGACACTAAAGAGAGCACTGCCATGATTCTGTCCCAGGAAAGTCATTCTTTCTCTCATTTTCTTCCAGGTTTCTGGCATCTCAGTCCTATCCGATTCCTCCAAACCCTACTCTGTATCTAAATAAATAGGTCTACATCTTTACAAAGTGAACTTAATCACTCTAGATGGGAACGTGGCTGCATTCTAAAATTTAAAAGTGTGGCTTATATCAGTTAAATGGAAATAAACTCTTTTTCCGTACTGTAAGACAGAGATAGTGGAATAGCCATGAGCCAAAAGTAATAGAATAATGATAACCAGAATATCTGAGCGCATGTTAAGACTAATTTTCCCTCTTTGACTTTATACTGTCTGGTTATCCCACTCATTAATTCACTTAATAATAGCAGTAAAGTATAATTTTCAAGAAGGGTAAATTTATGATTTACACACAAATATAAAATGAACACTTGTCAAAGATTTTAGTCAACTCTTTAATTAATGAGCCAATATTCATTAAAACCAGTTCAAATGAGAGTTTAATTACAGAGATTTATATTCTCTATAGAACAAAATTCATTTACATCATCATGAACTAGAATCATTTGCACTGTCATCAACATTACTGTTTTCTACACTTTAACATCTATCTCCAGAGTTGATCAAACACTAGTCTAAGATAAAGTTACACAACCCTATGGAACCCCATAATGACCAGTGAGTTTGCCAAACAATGCAAGCATGTCACTCAAAACACAAGAATTCAGTTTTGCCCATTTCCAAGTCATTGGCATTTTTCCTGACATTAAAATTAAAAAAAAAGAAATTGCCTTATTGCACTTCAATATATTTTTAAAAACAAGTTGTACTGAAAAGTCTCCTGAACATTGAAATAGTTTTGATATCTTTATTATATTAAAGCAACAATATGTACATGTTTTCTTTTCAAGTCTTTGATGTGTGACTTAAAAATTTACTCTCCACAGGACTGATTTATAAAACATACTCACACACACACAAACAATTGTATTTCTATTGCTGCAGTGAAACTATCATTTGTCATCAGTGTGTGACTGTAAAAATGGTGAGAAAGCAACAAGCAAAGGCTATAGCAATGCTTTATTTACATTTATTGTTTTCCATTTTTCATTTTCATGTGTCTGTATCCTGAGTGCTCCTGCTCAGGATAGAAAAGAGAAAGGCTCTTTTCTATTTGGCAAAAGTGAACTCTTTGAAGAATGCCACATACATCGTATAATACTCTTCTCAGTTGCACTAAGACACATAAACACAAATAGCTCCATTCTTAAGAGATGGAACTTTCATATTTTACACACAGGTTGCCAGTAAGCATTTGGATTTTATGGTTCTTTATCCTCTCAAGTCTAGAAAGGTTTAGAATTTTACATGTACTTTAAAGGCCTTCTCACCACAATGGCTTAGAGAATGACTTCATTTAATATAAATAGATAGATAATAGATAATTAGATAGATAGATGATAGATGGTAGATAGATAGATAGATAGTAGATAGATAGATAGATGGTAGATGATAAATAACAAAAATGTTAATCATTTCAAAAATTTGAATCTGCTTGGCCAATGGTATCACCACCATAGACAACTTCAACAAAGTGATATGAGATTTATATCAACATCATAGCAAATAATAATGATTTTTAACCCTTTCCAATATTTGATAGTCAAATAATTATCTAGGACTAAATTGTAAAACTATAATTTATAGCGCACACTTATATTCCTCTTTTATTATTCTAAACTTAGTTACCTTCTTTCTATGTTATACTCTCTTATGGACAAATTCATATCTTCTATTATTTTATGGAAAATGTTCCTTTTCATAATGTGTAACTTCATGATTATTTTCCTATTTCAATTTGTTATAGTGAAAATTATATATATGCTTCATATAAACTTATAGCCAAAACATCTTTACAAGAATCAAAAGCCAGTATTTGTTTGTTTTTAGTGCTAACATCAGTCTTATTTTTTTATGAACCTAACATCTTACTAGTTGTATTTTGCTTTTAGTTTTTCAATTGTGTGTTTGTGTTTAGTAGTCTTATGAAAAAATTACTTTTTCAATTTAATACTGACAGATGTTTTTGTATTACTGAATAAATATTGAATGCATCCTTTATTATTTCTTAATATGCCAACAATCCATGGTAATAAATATTTAAATATAAGAGCATATTTAAAAACTTTTATGGTTACAAACACACATTCCCTTATAAGCAAAAACAGATGTCCACAGAAAGATGAGCCATTTCAACTGTGAATGTCATGACTATAAAATGTGTACTATATTTATATTATTCCATATATAAAAATAAGATATATATATATATATATATATATATATATATATATATATACGATTAAAACCTAAAGTCTTATGTAGAATAAAAAATAAAAATTTCTGTTATAACATTAAACCTTATAGTTTCCATTCTTCCCAGTACCTAATGCTGTGGAAATAATTTATCATTGATGTTAAGGACAGAGAATGCAAAACAATAAGCAAGAATAAAAATTATTAAGAATTTTCAAGGACTTCTCTTTGTACATTGCTTACCTTTAAAGGAATAAAAATGTGACATTTTTGAGTGGATGGAGAACTAATATCAATTTGGGGACTGGCATTTGTAAGAACATAGATAATTGAGAATCAATATATTATGTTCTGAAAGCAATGATTTAAAATATTTTGGTGTATATGCTAGTTTTGCAAAAGACATTCTTTTAGCTGACTAACTGTAGTATAGAAGTTTGCTCTATGAATATACTATTTTTTATTTAAATTCTTATACTATTAAGTGGATATATATATATATATATATATATATATATATATATTGGCTTACTCAGAGAGTAGCAATTCCATTACTTGCAAGCTGCGAGGCATTGTCCTTCAAACTTAAGTAATATCCAAGTGAAATATAATTTATTTATTTTACTGGGCTCTCTGTCAATATATATTATATAAATGTTGATGCTATTTGAATTAATAAATATAATAATATATACAAAGTACTTATAAGCATAACTTTTAAACAACAATAAAACAAATTATAAACTAAATACAACTGATTTTGAAAAAACAATTAAGTTTAATAACATTAACATATTATTTAATGTGACAGATATTTAGTGCCACAAATTTTTTCTTGGAAGTGATTTTACAACTAATAACTTGAATTTTAAAAATACAATTAGTAGCATCAATTTCAGGTCTAGATTTATTCTGATTCTTCATTTAGACTTTAGTCAAATTAAACTAGATTTAACTAATGAAATAACCTAATAAAATTTCCATTCCTATATTGTACAAAATATTATTAATAAGTTGAAGTCATATCTGTTGTGTCAAGATAATTTCACCTGCCCTAACTGGTTTGGCTCAATGGATAGAGCATCAGCCAATAGCCTGAAGGGTCCTAGTTTTGATACTGGTTAAGGGCATGTACCTTCGTTGTGGGCACATCCCTAGTGGGGAGTGTGCAGGAGGCAGCAGATGGATGTTTTTCTCTCATCAGTGTTTCTAGCTCACTATCTCTCTCCCTTCCTCTCTGTAAAAAACAAAACAAAACAATAAAATATATGTATCTTTTTAAAAAGATAATTTCACCTTACATTTAGTCAAAACACTTTCCTTTGAGCAACTTTAATGGATCATTTTATAAGATATCTCTGTAACCTATTCACTCACCTGAAAAATAATTTAGATTTATGGCTTTACCAAAATAAACAATAAGTAGATATCTATTGCATATTAATAGAATCAACAACATAACATTCATTCATTTTATGTATACTTAAAGAGCATAATGAACATTTTAAGCTGAAGGATTTTGAGAAACAGCAGGTAAGGACTCTTTTAATTGCCCCTTCTCCTCCTGAAGCAAGGCACAAGATCTTCTTGTTAGAGATGTTCTCCCCATTCTCAGAGGCAAGAAGCATTCTTATTTTTAAAGGTGGGAATATGCTGAGAGGAGTCCCAATGAACAGACCTTGATAAGTTCCCCATAGTTAACTATCCTTTGCTCATAACTCTTTTTAAAAAAAAATATTTTTAATTAATTTTTAACAGAGAGAAAGGAAGAGGGATAGAGAGTTAGAAACATCGATGAGAGAGAAACATCAATCAACTGCCTCCTGCACACCCCCTACTGGGAATGTGCCTGCAATCAAGGTACATGCCCTTGACCGGAATCGAACCCAGGACCTTTCAGTCCACAGGCTGATGCTCTATCCACTGAGCCAAACTGGTTTTGGCTCATAACTCTTATTCTATTATGTTTTTCCCTGACTTTCTACTTTTCATCAAACCTGGTACAAAAATACTCAAACTTACCCATTTCTTCAAGACCTCATTTCCTATGAAAGCTCCATGTTTCATAAAACTTATATTAACTTTTTAAAAGGCATTTTCTTATTGATCTGTTTTTGCTACTGTGATTTTCAAGCTCTCCCAGAGATACTAACAGGATAAATGAAAATGTTTTCCTCCCCTACATACCCTTTATCCTAGATATGATATGATGGCTTAATTTTTTCACTATCCTTCTCAATTTGAACTACTAAACTAACTATAATTGAATAGAGCATCTTAGACCTTATGCATGCTGCAAAATAAAGGTAATTAGCAGAGTAATTAATGGAGATTCATATTTATTCAAATAATTGTTATATTTTATAGGCATGTAAAATATATGTATTATTAATAATCATTAAATAAAGTGAAAAGTTTTATAAATTAATGTAGAGAACTAAACCTCCCAAAATATATTGAAATATAATCAGTTGCCCAAAATATCTAGTTAGAGAACAATTCTTATGAAGTAATATTACTCAGAGACAGATAAGTCTCATAGGAGTTATCATATTGAATTGTTGACAGTTAAGGAATAGGTCAAGAACATAAGACACCAGATAAAAAGTAAGATTCATTTAAATTCATGATGAGGAATAATACATGTTGCATAAGAATCTCTGGGAAGTTATGGGGAAACATTAGAATTTAAGGCATGTAGAGGACAGTATATAGGCAATTTTCAAGTGGTGTTCCTTAGCAGGAACATTGGTGTGCCACAAGAATTTTTAAAACATACAATATCTAACTATTTAGTCAGGAGTACTGACCTCTTCCCTTTAGATTGTCAAATAAAAAAAAAATGACAACAGCCAACAAAACAATAACTATCCACTGTGAATGTATCAAAATTATATATATATATATATTTGGTCAGATTAGCAAAAAATATAAAATCTGTTTTGCTATGTCACAGATTTTTAATAATTAGTATATGTGTCATGAGTTGGTTAAAAATTGCTGCAACAGACTAAAAAAAAAAAAGATAAAGAAAATAGTGGCAAAAACAAGGGGGAAATAACCTACTTTGAGTAGGCTCTGGAGATTAGCCAATTGCACATTACTTGAGCATAATCCTGAGAGAAAGGAAGAACATAAGTATTTTTTTTTTGGAGCTAATTTATTTACTAAATGGAAGTTATATTTTATTTGAAAGAATCAGCAATTCTCAGCATTCTCTCTTTGTTCTTTATAGAATCAAATCTATTTATCATTGCCGTGCCTATAACAATACTTTATAATGATGAAAATCAGCTGAATTATGTAGATTTAATTAAGTATAAATATAATTAAGTGGAAATACAGAACCCCTGAAATAGCTTTTAACATCTTAGTTAAAAAGGAAGACAGTATTTGGGTCACTGTTTTTTGACTAGAGCTATAATAAGAAATGATTGAGCTTCAAAAGTTATTTGACCATCTGTCTTCCCTTAATCAGGTTCTAACAGGATAGGTTGTAAGCATGGGACATAGAAAATAAGTGTATAAAAATGTATTTCAGAAAGAAGAAGAAAGTAATCATAAATTACTGAAGGCAGAAGTAATTTTAAGGCCCTGGGTCACTTGTTTGAAAACATTTAAAAATTTAAGAAATGAATACATTTTTCCTCTTTATGAAATATTTTTCCTTTTTATTTATCTACTAAGGAGGGGCCCATTGCACAAAGATCCGTGCAGTAGGCTTTCCTTCCCCTGGCTGCCGGCACTGGTTTTCCTCCAGCACCTGGGACCCAGGCATTTGCTCTGGCCACAGCAGAGAATCCAAGCCTCTGCAATCTTCAGTCTTTACTCTGTGCCTGTGGATGTACATTAGCACACCAGCTTTGTTGGTTTAATTTGCATACTCACTCCTGATTGGCTGGTGGGTGTCTTGGAGGTATGATCAATTTGCATATTTCTCTTTTGTTCTCCTAGATTAATTTATTTTAAAAATCTTTATTATTGAGAATGTTAAAGATGCCCCCTCCCCCAACATTGTTTCCCCTCTACTTTCTTCCAACCTTACCCCACCCCAGGCCTTCACCACCCCCTCTACTTTTATAGCCTGTAGTTAGGGGAAACTCTTCTTCCCAGTTCTGGCATCCTGGGCTGAGGGTCTGGTGTCAGACTTGGACACTTTGCTCCTCAGAGGCAGGCTCTGTAGAAACAATTTTCCTCTCAACTAAAGAAAAGGCACACGTGGGTATAGGACCAGCCTGTTCTGAGCCTTCACCACTCTTCCTCTCCTACCCTTTTCAATGTGCTCTCTTCTTTATTTCTCTAGTTGTAGGACTTCCATTTAGCCAGCTTTCAGGTGGTTTTCAATGGTGGTTGTTCTGTATTTTAGTTGTAATTTAGATGTGGTTGTGGGAGATGATGAGTATGGCGTTTATCTACATTGTCATCTTGAGTCAGCAGATCTTTTTTTTTAATTTCAGGCTTTCATCTATATTATAATATTTAAAAATATATTTACATATATATTTAGGTACACACATATTTTCTTATAAGTTTGGAGGAAGCAATTGGGGGCTCAAGATTAGTTGTATCTCCACTAACCTCTGAAAATGAAACTTCTCTGTTTTACATTTCACCCAAAAGTTCACATTCTTCTGGGCTCAGATAATTCATCTTTTCCAAGCCTCTGAATACAAACGAAGAAGTTCTTAATGGGGACTGTGAATGATTGCTAATTGACAATTGATCATCTCTTGGCCCTACTAATGAGTACATCCTTATTTTTTCTTCCACAAATTATACTAACAAATATTAACCCTAACAAACCTGGACAGACACTAGAAGCAAGTAAGTCTATGCAAGTCTATTTAAAATTCTCACAAATGGCTAAAGAGTTGGAGTTGTTATAAATTAATACTATCTTTCATAAAATTGTAACTTTCATAAAATTAGAATTCCATTAAAGTTTACTAGAGACCTGGTACACAAAAATCGTGCACTCAGGGGGTCTCTCAGCCCTGCCTTGCTCTCATGCAATCTAGAAGCCCTTGGGGGTGGTCTATATGCCAGCTTAGGCCCGCTGCGGTAGTCATAGGGCCCGCTCCCATGCAGGCCTAAGCTTGCAGACAGACATCCCTGAAAGGGTTCTTAATACTGCCTCGGAGGCAGGAGAGGCTCCTGCCACTGCCTCTGCATTCCCCAGACATGAGCCTGGCTTTTGGCTGAGCAGTGCTCCCCCTGTGGGAGTGCACTGAGCACTAGGGGGCAGCCCCTTCTTTGAGTGTCTTCCCCCTGGTGGTCAGTGCATGTCATAGCAACCAGTAATTCCACATTTTGGTAGATTTGCATATTAGCCTTTTATTATATAGGGTATAATTTTACTCCTTTCAAACCATTCCACATCTAACAGTTAAAATGTTTTCCAAACAGTGGGCGAGCTTAGTAAACATATGAAATGGGCATTGACTCTGAGATAGCCATGAACTTTGGTTAAAAGGAAAAAAACAAACACCGCTTTCCACTCTTATATTAGAGCAATATTTTCAAGAGGAAACTGCTATTAAATTTTTCTAGTTTTAGTGCTTTTGATTATTACTTTTATAATTATATAATTGCATAATCTGAGTTAAATAGTATAATTTGATCCTTCAAATGCTAAAACCCCTCTATGCCTTTCTGTAAGAAATCTGAAGATTTAGTGCCCATATCTTGTTCATTCTTTTCCCTTCTCAGTTATATTCAGGAGGCAAGCAATATACATATAACATCAGTTATGTGTGTAGGGTCTGACGCATACTGGTTGAGTTTTGTTTTCTATACTAACACTAATTAATTAATTAATTATTTTTTTTAATCTTTATTGTTGGAAGTATTACATATGTCTTCCCTTTTTCCCCATGAGTCCTTCCCCCCTTTTCCCAGGCTTTTACTTCACTATAGTCTGTATCCATGGGTTATGAATATATACATACATCTTCTTTAGTTGATCTTTTCATACCCACTCACCCACTTCCACCTTCCCTCTGAGATTTGATAGTCTGATGGATCTGGATCTATTTTGTTCATCAGTTTGTTTTCTTTGTTAAATTCCACATATCAGTGATCATGTGATACTTATCTTTCTCCGCTGGCTTATTTAGTTTAGCATGATACTCTCCAGGACCCTCCATGCAGCAACACAATCTATAATAGATAAGTTCTGGAAAAGCCCAAGTGCCCATCAGAAGAAGAGTGAATAAAAGCTGCGGCACATTTACTCCATGGCTTACTATGCAGCTCTAAAGTATGATCTCTTATGCTGTGAGACAGCATGGAAGGATCTGGAGAGTATTATGTTCTGACATTTAATAACTTTGGGATTTTGCACAGCATAATATATAGAAAGTTTATTTTCTGTAGCCTGTATAATAAGCAGGCAAATTGACCATCACTCCAACACACAAGATGGCTGTCCCCATGTGGTCAAAGATGGCTTCCCCCATGTGGACACAAGATGGCTGGCAAGGAAGACCAGTTGGGAGTGACCTGGCTCTCAGGGGAGGACAGTTGGTGGAGACCCAAGCCTGTAGGGGAGGCAGATGGGGTGACCAGGCCTGTAGGTGAGGGCAGTTAGGGTGACTAGGCTGGCAGGGAAGGTCAGTTAGGAGTGACCCGCCCTGCAGGGGAGAACAGTTGGGGGGGACAGGTCTGCTGGGCAGGGCAGTTGGTGGTGATTGGGCCATCAGGGGAGCAGTTAGACGTCAATCAGGCTGGCAGGGGAGTTTTTAGGGGGTAATCAGGCTGGCAGGCAGTAGTGGTTAGGGGCAATCAGACAGGCGTGCAGGTGTGCAATTGAAAGCCAGCAGTCCTAGATTGTGAGAAAGATGTCTGACTGCTTGTTGGACATCCCTCGAGGGGTCCCAAATTGGAGAGGGTGCAGGTTGGAGGGACACACTCATCAGTACACAAATTTCATGCTCTGGGCCTCTAGTACTATTCATAATGTATATAATCCTTAATGTGAATGGTTATTATTAAGATTGTGTAAATACATCTCAAGCACATAAAACAGTACTTGACAGATAATAAGCACACATGAGTGTTAGTTGATATTTTTGCACTACTCCCATTTACATTTCTCTATACAGTACACACACACATACACACACACACACACACACACAAACATACCTTGTAATTTACTTGGAGATTTGAAAAGCAAATGTTAGTGGTCATAACACAGACACTTTGCATGAGTTCATGACTTCTCCTGCCAAGACCCTGGTCCAAGCTACTATTATCTCTCACTTGAATCATTAAAAATGCCTTCTGATTAGTTAATCACTCCCAGTAACAAGATCAGTTGTTGTGAAGGATTAGAAGGGATGTAGAGATGAACAGGCAAAGCAGGGAGGGTTTTTAGGCCAGTAAAACACTCTATGATACTACAATGGTGGATAGCTATTATTATGCATTTGTCCAAATCCATATAAGGTAAAATACCAAAAGGGAATTCTAAGGTAAAAGGTAAACTGGACTTTGGATGATAAGAATGTATCAATTTATTTTCATCAATTGTAATAAATGTATAACTTGGTTCTATTTTATACATCATTAATACAATGTAATTATCTTCTACCATGAGAGATCTAGGAAAGAAAGAAATCATGCTCCGTATGTTTCCAAATTTTTATATATATATATATATATATATATATATATATATATATATATAGTAATGTACTCAATTACTCCATCAAATTTAAAATGTGAAACAAAAAGTAACACATGAACAAATAAAACAAATAAATAAACCCATAGATTGAAAACAGTATGGAGGTTTAACTAATGTTACCCAAATTTATTTAATTTAAAAATTGGCTTAAGAATTTCATTCATTGTAAGGGGAATGTATTTTGTATACTGATAAGAAAGGAACTTAAAAACTTAAAATGCTTATTTGTAATTATATCAAATACAATTGTGAGGTGGTATTCTTGAAATTAATTGCCACATCTATATTGTTTGCCCTCATCTTTTTATTTAACACACTTTGAAACAGTATTTTCTTTAAATATGTAAGTAATACTAATTAAAAACAGCTCTGATTATTATATTTTACTAAACAGTATTTTATGTTCAAAATAACACATTATGTTTTACAAATTTTAAGACATTTATTTTCATATTTAACACTCTTTAAATTAAAATGTTTATTATATTTAATGACATGTCATAGTTTCATGGTTGAGGCTGCATCCTGGGAGAGGGACAAGCCATTTGCCCCTCAGTCCCAGCCACCAGTGCCTATGGATGTGGCTTGGAAAGGGACAAGCCACCCACCCCAGGGTCCCCAGCACCTGTGGTTGTGGCCCAGGAGAAGCCACCTACTCACAGTCCCCTGCAGCTGTGGCCAGCCTAGGGGAAGCTGGCCCAGTCCTGAGTGCCTACAACTGGCCAGAGGGAGGGAAATCGAGGTCCCAGGAGCTTGTGACCAGCTGGAGGAGGGAATCCTGAGTCCTAGGTGTGGGGCAAAGCAGAGGAAGTTAGGGGTGATCAGGCAAACAGGCAAACAGTTAGAAACCAGTAGTCCCAGATTGTGAGAGGCAATTGGACATCCCTAGAAGGGTCTGGGATTGGAGAGGGTACAGGCTGTGTTGAGTCCCCCCACACCAAACCCATGCACAGATTTTGTGCACCAGGCCTGTAGTTAAATAAGAAAATAATAAATCCTACATTTTGTTTAAGACAGGTTTGTCTGATTGTTCTGTTACCTATGGTATAAATAAATGGAATCCTCATATGTGAACATGTGTGTGTTTGTGGGCATGTGTGTATTTAAGAGTAAGGACAGAAAGAAGAAAATATTTTTTAAAAGTTTAAAATCAAAACAACAAAACAAATCTTTTCTAAAACTCAGAAATAATCTTGAATGTGTAATATTTTTAAGAACTACTAGATATCACTCCCATTTATTTTTGCCCTATATTATTAATATTGTGTTTTTAAGAGATTTTTCTTATTCAGAATCTCCTCATGTCTTACATATGAAGTTTAAGCAATAATGGATCCCTCCTGAGGGATTTGATTTAATTTATATTTTTAAATATTTGATAGTAATGTATTGTATTTGCCAAATAAAAAATATGTCCTTAGAATTTTCAATATTTTTCATGTTCGATGAGCAATGACACTTTATTGGAAAAATAACCACATTTTTATTTCATTGTAACTATGGAATACCAAATCATAATGTATACATATTTTTCTTAAATAGACAGAAAAGTGTGACTTCATGTAAAATCTGGAAACATGTTTTAAATAATTGCACTCTATTAACAAATCAGGTTAAATCTCCTCTGAGTTCCATTGAGGACTGAACTAATTTACACTAGGCCAATTAAACTGAACCCAATGTTAATATAGCTTATATTGTGGCACACTTCTCAAGGATTTTTTCCACCAGAGGATTAGTTCTTAACTCCTCTCACTGTTAGTTTGTACAGATTCCTCTCCCCTGTTTTACTTTTCCCTGAAGGACTTACCAATGTCCTGGCAGCTACTCATTAGGCACGTCTCCTGTAGCTCTGTTGCTCAGCATGAAGCTAACAGAATGGCATAGAGTTTTCATACTGACTTCAACTGGGAAACAGAAACAAACATTAAAAACTGGATTTTTTCCCCTCTTTTTTGTTGCTAATTTTAGCATTATTTATAGTTTCATTATAAAATAGTTATCATTGGTTTATTTTGTTTTCATTGTTGATAGTTTTTTAGTAAACACATATGACTTAATAGACAAATTGTCCAAAACACTTTTTAAAAAAATATGGACATTAATACATGTTTTAGAATAATTAGTAGGGAACAAAGGAGAAAAAGCAAATAACATATTTCTCTAAAATTGTTTATATAAATTTTAATATATGTTGACATGCCAATTTTCTCTTAATTGTTGATTTCAACTTTTAGCATTATTTTGCACAGAGATTGTATTTTGTGTGACTTTTATGCTTTAAAAATTTTTAAGACTGGTCTATGGTATAGGCTATGATTTATTTTGAGGAATATTCCATCTGCACTTTAAAAGATTATATATAGTCTTGCTATTTTGGTATTCACTACTCTATCCTTAGGTTCAGCTGCTTGATAATTCTGTACAAGTTTCCAGAATACTTACTTTCTGTTCAGTTGTTCTACAAATTATTGATAATAAAATATTGAGATCTCCAATTTATTGTTAAATTATCTATTTCTGTCTTTAATTATCAGTTTTAGTTTCATATATTTTGGCTCTCTCTTGTTAGGTGCATACATGTTTATAATTGTTATTTCTTCCTTTTTATCATTATGCAATGTCTCTCATTGGCTCTAATAATAATAATTTTCTTAAGGTTTATTTTTGTTTGAGATAAATTTAGCCACTATCACTTTTGGTTGCATTTGTATGAGATATACATATATTCCCATCTTTTTATTTTCAACATTTTTAAAATCTAAAGTATGTCTTTTTTGATTCTTTTTCTAGAAGATACTTTTTAAAATCTTTTATTGACTTTTGAGACAGAGAGAGAGAGAGAGAGAGAGAGAGAGAGAGAGAGAGAGAGAGAGAGAAATATTGATTTTGATGTGAGATAGAAATACCAGTTGGTTGCCTCCCATTTGCACCCTACCAAGAATGGAGCCTGCAACCTGGGTATGTGCCCTTATTGGAAAGGAATGGAGACTTTATGGTGAATATGAGAACACTTAGCCAACTGGGCCACACCAAGGGTAAGGCTAAATCATGTCTCTTGTAGCCAACATAGATGACAATGCATTTTTTATTAAATTTTATTAGGGTGACATTGGTCAACATGAACATATTGGTTTTCGTGACAATTGCAGTTTTAATATCATTATTGTCCAACATTTGGGCCCCCTTTAGGGACATTTCCATTGACTGATTTTTCATTTCACTTAGGAACAACAGGAACAGTATTTTCTTATCACTTTGTGTGTCGATTTGAAACTGGAAAATTTAATAATATAATGTGGAAATGGGAAATCAGGTTTTCCTCCCTTCTCCAGAGTTTGTTGTTACTCTTTGTTGTTGGTTTTAGTTATGTTATGTTGTGGAGAGATTTTTCTGTATTAATTTTTTATTTGTATCCCTTGTCATATGCAACCATTGCTTGGTTAATTTATTGGTTAGCTATTGACTGGTAAGAAATTTCCTTAAGTGCCTGGCATCAATACATGTTCCATCTTAGCCAACTGGCTCTGTCTATGCTGGAATATACTATGAATACTCAGAGAGTTTATAAGTCTGCCTTAATCATCATTTCTTGCCAACAGGGGGCCTAAGGTTAACCAAAGGTCAGTGTCTGGTGATATCTCATATCTTTCCTGAACATGCACACAGTTCTGCGAATATGAACAACCTTTCAGGTTACTAGGAATATATCAGAGCTTTCCAAAGTCTCCAATGATGACTTAACCTTTAAATTTTATTTGCTTCACCTGGTATCATAATGTTTAGAAGCTATGGAGTTAAACATCACAGCTAATTATTTTTGACACATGCCCTGGGAATAGAACTTTTTCTGTGGATAGTGCTCCAAAGTCAAGTCACTTATTGACAATGGTCCTTTTCCATAGGACATTGACAGGTCACATAGTGACAATGACAGAGAGGAGGGCTTTGCAAGGTACTGCAAATCTGTTATATCTTCCAATGGCTGCAAGCTTCCTGGTTTTCACCATTACCACAATTGTAGTCTGTTTTATTTATTTACTTATTTTTTTTTAAGACTATCACAGAGCAAAGGAGAATAATGAGGATAGAATAAGTTTGTTAGGTCTGGATAGGTCCAAAAAGAGAAGGAAGAGAAGGCTATATGCTTCAGAAGCTGGTTGTAACTTCTTAGAATTATTTGGCCTTGCTTAATTATAGGCTTTAGAGTGGCCTATAGTGTGTTGGTTCTTACATCGTGCAGGAAAGATTTCACAACTCAAGTCCAGGTGATTTTTGAGTGTATGCTTATTAATGCTTGGGACAGTAAGACAAAGGAAGGACAATTAGGAGAAGCAACAGGAGAGAATCTAGGTAGTGCTTATCTTTGGCTTTCTAGAAATGTTACAGGAAAGATGTGAGCCCAAACAGGGATGCTGCTAGCTCCCTGGGAAGTAAGTTACAGTGATAGAAGTGAGCCAAGCTTGGGCTACTTTTAGCTCACTGGAAAGTCAGAGGAAAAG
This sequence comes from Pipistrellus hanaki, assembly GCF_964339955.1. Classification (NCBI taxonomy): domain Eukaryota; kingdom Metazoa; phylum Chordata; class Mammalia; order Chiroptera; family Vespertilionidae; genus Pipistrellus; species Pipistrellus hanaki. The sequence continues at coordinate 69,925,218 of NC_140504.1, read as the reverse complement.
AGGCCTTGGAGATAGGATCAGGGTGGAAAGCCTGAGATAAACTGTTGCTGCCTGCTGCTTCCCTGGTTTCAAGTATCATGGAGGCTCTTAGAATTTAGGAAGAAATAAAAGGCTCATGTTTGAGAAGGTTGAATGGGCATGAGCAAGCCTGACCTGGGTCTTTGTCTTGGGGGATTTTATCTTTATTCTCTGGATGACAATTTTGGGGGAGGGTTTCAGCAAAATATTCATCAGCTTTTCAGATGTGTTTTTAATATGCTGATGCATCAAAATGAGTGTAGGGAGGAAGTCTGCATTACTTTTTTAGTCTGTTTTACTGTTTTACTTTTATCTTGGGTCTGCCTGGCTATAATTGGGTTTTTGTTATTTGTACCCCTGACTTCATCTATACTTAGATTTAGCTGGCACACATGGCATTAATTGGGTCTCTGTTCTCTATCTCCCTGACCATTTGTTTTCAAGTGTCCTTGGTTGGGAAGAGAAGGAAGAGAAGGCTATATGCTTCAGAAGCTGGTTGTAACTTCTTAGAATTATTTGGCCTTGCTTAATTATCTTGTCTCACTTTCTCCAATCTATTCACTTAGGAAATTTCCTAGGTTCTTACTATCCTAGTCTTATTTCTTATTGAGGTTAAGTAGTTTTTGTGTTTTTTGTTTTTGTTTTTTTTTATAAAATCTTTTCACATTATATGAAGTTTGGTAGATGATATTGGTCCTGGATCAGACACAAAGAAATATACTACCCAAATCAGTAGTAGGAACCAGAATATTAGCATTTCCATTGATTTATGGAATCCAATTTCCATTGGGTAGCTCTAATAAATACAGATGGCACCTGTACACATAGTAGTTGTGTTATAGTGGAGGAAATCTAAGCATTAGATTCCTGATTTTTTTTTTTATAATGAGAAGCAAGTATATCTACACTTTTCACCAGATGTAAGTATTTTCTTGATTAAACTAAAAAGTAAACATAGTTGCACTTTGTTTGGAAGGTGACATCATTTCTATCTTCCAAACCTATAAGCAAAAGCTAGTCTAGCAAAACTGTGCACTAAACAAACATTTTTGAAACAATATCCTAACAGTGCTTTGCTCACCACACATACAAAAGCCTACAGACACATGGAAAATTGTTTTCCAATAATCTGCATGTTTCTTTACCTGGTCAGGCATGCCTTTATTCTTACCTAACTTGCTGTTTTGTTATATGTATTTCCTCAACGCTCTTCAAGTTTTGAGGTAAAACACACACACACACACACACACACACACACACACACACACACACACATATATTTTTTAGAGGCCCAGTGCACAAAATTTGTTCATGGGAAGGGTGTCCCTCAGCCTGGCCTGAACCCTCTCCAATCTAGGCCATCCCTCTCACAATCCGGGACCCTTGGCTCTTAACCGCTCACTTGCCTGCCTGCCCAATCACCCCTAACCACCTCTGCCTGCCTGCCTGATTGCCACTTAACTATCCCCCTGCCAGTCTGATAGCCCCCAACTGCCCTCCCCTGCCAGTCTGATGGCCCCCAACTGCTCTCCCCTGCTGGCCTGATCACACCCCTAACTGTTTGCTTCCCTGCACCAGCTAATTGCTCCTAACCTCCTGTGTGTCAGCCCCTGCCACCATGGCTTTGTCCAGAAGAAAGTCAGAAGTCTGGAAGATGTCTGGTCAACCTAGTCTAATTAGCATATTACCCTTTTATTAGTATAGATATATAATTACTCTCTCTCTCTCTCTCTCTCTCTCTCTCTCTCTCTCTCTATATATATATATATATATATATATATATTTAATATTATATATATTATATATATAAAAATGTTTAATTCTATTTATTTGAAGTTCAACAGTTCACAAAATAAAATATGATTGAGTGAAAATATGTAACTTAAAATGATGAAGAACAACAAATAAATAATAGACAAAAATTGCAAGATTATATGTACCTGCTGAAGAGTGGAGAATCAGGAAATAATTTAAATTAGTAATATTCTATAATCAAACTAGATACTGAGAAATATTTTTCCCTGACAAATGTATGTCTTATTTTATATAGAATCATTATTTAATAAAAATAATCAAATTGTTGTAAATATTTTAAAATCTTTATAGGTCTTAAAAAATACAGTACAGTATACAGATTGAATTTGCTTGCATATTGTGAAATTAATTATATTCAATGGTAACATACTACACTGCCAACACTGAATTTTGGTTTTTCAAAATTTATACTAGTGATCATAAAAGGAGACAGTAAAATAACTGCTATTTGGTAAACCTTTAATGTATTCTTGGATTTGCTGGTGTTGCCTATAATCTGTGGCTGTAAGGAATCTTGCATGGGACAAACTTCTGCACGAATTATTAACAAATTATACAACCACTGTAAATGATTTGCTACTGACCAAGAAGGACAATGTTGTAGATTGGTTTGAGTAAAGGCATAATTTAATTATGTCAATTTTATTGGGAAATAACTTATTTTTCCATCTCTTAATTATCAGGACTATAAAATTATGGAAATTAAATCTAAGTATATGCATCTAAAACATCAAGGTTATATATAATTATACCTCTGAAAGACTGCAAAATTCAAAAATATAGGACAGTTATTAAAAATTTTAAGAGTAAACTATAGTAAACGGTGACATTTCTTATTTTAGATTTTGTCAATTTATCAATTTATCTTAGTAAGTTTTGTCTGTTTAAATATCAAATTTAATACAAGTAGATTTCATTAACAATTTTGCACTGATTTCATTATAAAAATACTTGCAACACATGAACTCCTTTTTCTTTGCTGTGTGACTTTGAGTTAGTTAATTTAAACCTCTGTGGGTCTCAATTTCTGATCCTGAAGAAAAGAAAACAAACAAACAAACAAAAAATAGCATTGCAGAGTTAATTTGAATATTTAATAGAATGCTTGCATATTAAAACTTCTCGTGTGTTGTCTCTAAAACTGTATGTGTGCAGCTATCAATGTATAATATCATGATATTGTATAACATTTCAAAACATGCAAATAGCAGAAAATTTAAGGCAGGGGATTATGAAGTCCCAATTGTGTGTTTTTGTATGTATTGTGTGTGTGTGATCCTGAGAGGAATGAAACATTTTGAAGAGACGTTTAAGAGCAATCAAATTAGAAAAAACAATCTGTACAGTGACTGAGGAGCCTTGTGTTCAGTAACCTTTAATTAGAGCATATTCTGCACATTTGGAATTCAATATTGAAAACAAATAATGCACCTAGGTACACAAATGTCATAAGAGATATTGGTGTTGAATTCTGTATTTAATTAATAATATTTCCTACCTTCTCACGTTTTTAAAATATATTTTATTGATTTTTTACAGAGAGGAAGAGAGAGGGATAGAAAGCTAGAAACATCGATGAGAGAGAAACATCGACAAGCTGCCTCTTGCACACCCCTATTGGGGATGTGCCTGCAACCAATGTACATGCCCTTGACCAGAATCGAACCTGGGACCTTTCAGTCCGCAGACCGACGCTCTATCCACTGAGCCAAACCTGTATCTGCCCCTCTCACATTTTTATTTACCTAAAATATATTATCTAGAAAAAAATCAGGATGTATAGATAATACCTGAGGGTTTAGGCTTAGGCTATCTGCTGAGAAACGTTTAACAGTTTTATTGCCTCAAATTCTTAGTACTTGAGTCAATGGTCACATCATTCTGAGGCCATCAAGAATATAGAATTTTGCAAATTTGGTAAATAAATTTGGTTGTTTAATATATTTGTCTTTAAGTTACATACATTTTTGTATTTTATTTGTATAGAAAATATATATTTTTCTATTTTATGTTTTGTATGAACCATACTTGTGAATACATGTTGTACTCACCACAAAGGAAAACCTCAGGAAGAACAAACAACAGAAATCCATGATAAAATGTTTTCTTGATTAAACATTGCCTATTAAATTTACTATAGTTAGCAAAAATTAAAATATTTGGAAAGGAGAAAATATCATTTTCAATGTAGGCCTTGTTTAAATCTAAATGTTATTCAAAATCCATTAAATACACCACGAAATAATTAATTGCCTATAAAATATCAGTGTAGACTTGCAGGTTGTATTTAATTGTGTGAAAAAAATTCAGCAAAGGACATTTAAAAAAATATATATTTTATTGGTTTTTTACAGAGAGGAAGGGAGAGAGATAGAGAGCTAGAAACGTCGATGAGAGAGAAACATCCATCAGCTGCCTCTTGCACAGCCCCCACTGGAGATGTGCCCGCAACCAACATACATGCCCTTGACCGGAATCGAACCTGGGACCTTTCATTCCGCAGACCGACGCTCTACTGCTGAGCCAAACCGGTTTCGGCGAAAGGATACTTTTTAATAAAGTAACTTTCTGACAATGACCCATGACATTAGTATTAAGACTAGTCTTAGAATTTTCTAATAATTTACTTTTTATTAGAATTCAGTTCATATCAAAATTCTAGTAGTGTGAAGATAAACCTAAAGAGAAAAAAAATTTTTTCCAAACCGCTACATTCTAATATGACCCTATTATCACCTGACCAAAAAGGTTCTACACCAAAAGGCTTATGAGAAAATGAGGAACCAAGAAACAATTTATCAGTTTAAGGCTATGAATTTTGAGAAGTGGAACTTGAAAAATGTTTAAGGATTGATTCTGAGTAGTAGCCTGGTGGTCTTGGGCAATATACCTGAACTTTTTATGTGTTTCTTCAACAATGAAATGAGCATAGTAGCTTTCAATTCAAAACATATGGAGAGGATTTAAAAAGATAATCCTATACATAAAAGACTAGAGGCATCACAACCGAAATGACTAGAGATTAGATCACCAAGGCCCCTTGCCGGCTGGCCCTACCCCCAAGCAATCAGTTAGGGCAATCAGGCAGGCATGCGGAGTGGTTAGGGGTGATCAGGTAGGGAGATGGTCCCTTGCTGGGCAGCCAACCCCTCCTTCCCACAGCAAAGAAAGAGGGAGGACCAGGCCAGCAAAGCCATCACACCCCAGCCTATCATCTGTGGAAGGAGGCCACTGGTGGCAGGGGAGGGGGGAAGCACTGCACAGATGGCAAGCAGTGGCAGCAGCAGGGATGGGGCCAGCTTCCTACAGCCAGGGGAAGGAAAGCCATTATCTCAGGCCAGGCCTAGGGACCCTACCTGAGGGGTCCTAGATTGTAAGAGGGTGCAGGCTGGGCTGAGGGACCCCCTAAGAGCATGAATTTTTGTGCACCGGGCCTCTAGTCTATAATAATAAAATGCTAATATGCAAATCAACTGAATGGCAGAACGACCGGTTGCTATGCCACACACTGATCACCAGGGGGTAGACTTCAATCACCAGGATCTGTCCCCCAGTGATCAGTGTGCTCCCACAGGGGGAGTGCTGCTCAGCCAGAAGCCCTGTCAGGTTCGCAGCTGGCGATAGCAGTGGCAGTGGTGGGAACCTCTCCCCAGTTTGCTGCAGCAACAGTGATGTCCAACTGATCACTTAGGCTCGCGCCCAACGGGCCTAAGCCGTCAGTCAGACATCTTACGAGGGCTCCCAGAGTAAGAGAGGTCCCAGGCCAGGCTGAGGGAAACCCAAAGTGCATGAATTTCATGCACTGGGTGTCTAATGTTTATATAAGGCATTTAGAACATTAGCTGGGCATTGTAACCAATCAGTGTAAGTTACTGAAACTCACTGCACATGCAACTTTCTCAATTCTCTTTAGATTATATGATCCTCACTTTCCCCTGACAAAAAATAAGAGCCACAGATTAGACCACTGCTCCTACAATTTTAATAGGGAACTAATTAATAAGCAGATTCTGACTGTGGTGCAGTTTGATTTTCTTCATTTCCAATAAGCTTCTTGGATGATGCTGATGCTTTCATGCTGAGACTGCCCTTTCAGGAGCCTGGCCTTCAAGCTTCCCCTCTTTTAAAAAGTGCCGTAGTCACAGGAAGCCCCCAGATCACAGGGAAAGCCTTCCACCGCCTCCAAAATCATCAATTTGAAGGATGCTTAGATATCATGGGAGGTTTAAAGAGTTGCACAAAGCAAAAGGCTCACTTGTGTGTTCTCCATTCCAACTGAGTTCTTCTAGGATTGCTGGGGAGATGATAGTCCAAGAGCTGCTCCCTATGGAGGGAAGGCAGTGTGTCATTTGGCAAAGATTTTCACTGCTTTTCCTCCCATGCTGTGGAGGCACGCTAAATTAAAAAAATAAAAATCCACTCTGAACTGACAGTCTGGCTTACTTATAAAAAGTGTTTTAAAATATACTTTTGCATTTCAAAACGCTTATTTACAAAAACATTTTCTAAAAAAAAAAAAAAAATCAGAGCTTTATCCAGGAGCTGTCAATTGTTTCACCACAGACAAAAATCATTCTACATAGAACAAAAAAACACATTTCCTAGCATATACATTCAATTTTGTTTATTTGTTTTGCATGTGAATAGATGCAATTTCATTCCTGGTAGGGGGAAAAAATAAAACTTCCCTCTTCAAGGGAAGAAGTTTTTACAACATTCAATTCAAAATGTTACTTTTAAAAATATTCTTTCTTTTTGTGTTTGTGTAATCTTACTCATAGAACCTTGGAGTTGGATGCAGCCTAAGGAGTTTGGCCTTGCCATTCTCCTTTATCCAAAATCAGCACAAACACAAGACCAAAGTATCAAGAATCTCAGGCTTTAGGTAGTTGATTTGCTTTCATTTATGATGTTCAGAGCATTTCTTTTCCTTTATAACTACAGAAGAAAAACAAGGAAAACAACTACAAAAACAAATCTCCCCTAAAAACAAGAAACATTGCAAACGCTTCCCCTGTCAATTATAGAATTCTACCTTCCCACTGCCAACAACTCTCCACTGCAACTAGTTTCCCCACTTACATCTAAGCTTCAAGTCTACCGGTGAATTATTAAGAGACAATAAGTGCCTAGGAAGCAACATTTGTTGAATGAATAGATGTTGATTTAAGAATGGGATGATCAATACATCATAGAGAAGGCCAGTAACATTTGGAATAAGCAAAACTTTTACATACATTTATTTAGAGGAAATTTTTATGCTGAAGGGAAATAATGTATAATTTCCACCACATGGTTTTAGAGTTTATAAAATGTCTTGCCCAAATGAAAGCCATTTAAACATTTTTTATAATTTACCAATGTCTTCTCTTTAAATTTGCAAGTTTTCTTAATCCTATGGCTTAGTTTGAAGATACAAATCTCTGCAAAACCCCTAACTTTCTATGGGCTTGCGCCAAGTTTAAGAATTTCTTACTAATTGTGAATTTAACCCTTTTTTATTTCATCTTTTCTTGGGTTGCCTAGGTAACTTCTACTCATAATTATGCAAATTTTAGACTAAATGGAATATTTTACCCTGAGCTTTGTATAAATGGTTCTAGATTTATTTTGCTTAATTTTCAGACCAATGAATCATTTATTATACCTTTTTATTTTCTATTATTTTTTAAAAATATATTGAATTTATTAGGGTGACATTGGCTAATAAAATTATATGTTTCAGGTTCACAATTCTATAACACGTCATCTGTATATTATATGTTCACCACCCCAAGTCAAGTCTCCTTCCATCACCATATACCACACCCATCCTTTACCCTCTTCTCCTCATCCAACCTACCTTTCTTCTGGTAATCACCATATTGTTATCTGTGTCTATTAAGTGTTTTATTTTCTTTGCTTAATCCCTTCACTATTTTCACCCAACACCCTGCCCCCACTCCAACCTCCTTCCCCTGTGACAGCTGTCAGCCACTTCTCCAAAGAAGCTATACAGATGGCCAATAGGCAAAAAAATGTTAATATTGCATTTTAATGGAATTAATGTATTTAACCAGTAAGTTTTATCAGTACATATTATGAGCATGTACTTTATTATTTCATTCAAATCAATTATAGAAATTTTGAACTTTTAAAGTATAGGATCATATAGCTCCATATCTAATATATTAAAATTATTCTAATAATTTTAATATATTCTTCCATAATATATTATTGAATTATTAAAATTTGAAAGTACCAAATGTCTTCATAAAACTGTGAAAACACTAAAAATACTGGGCTGACATTTCCTGAAAGTTTTCATAAAAAGAAAACTATACTTTTTATACTTTGTTGTAGTGCTAATTGATGCACACTAACAAGTAAGCTTTAAGGTCCACTGATAAGTTATTAAGAGATAATGTAGTGCCTAGAAACTATTTCTTGAATGAATAAATATTGATTGTACTGAATCATTCACACATTATATCTATAAGCATCTGTGTTCAACTACATGATAGCCGCCAGGCCACGACTGAACTTCTTGATTTTAAAACTGAGAATTTATGCTTTATAAGCTGACATATCCACAAGTATAGCTTTTATATTATGGTACAACCAGCTGTAATAAATGGTTACACAAAATGCTTAACACAGGGCCAGAGATAGGCTATAAGATTAATAATTGCATATTAATCATTATCATGATCATCATCATCGTGATCTGGACTGTTATGGTTATGAGTTAATCATATAGATATGACAGTAATTTTTCATCTTAATTCATAATGGTGTAACTCTCTGTTCTATTAAAGACAAGGAGAAGCTGACCTCCATTGTCTTTTCTATCAGGGAATTTCTAATGACCCACATGCATTGCAGACATAATTGTAAGAGAATAATTTAATGTTTGACAGGTTCTATAGTAAGTTTTCTGAACTTTTAGACTTAATTTTTTCTCCACACTGGCCTATCATACATTTTAAAAATATTTTTATTCCATAAGTAGTGTAGAACATCAGTGAAATCCAATGTCCATATTGTTAATACTATACTTTTTTCAAAAACAGGGATCAGTTTGCAATATAGTTATAATTTAACCTTGCTGTCTGTCGTGATGCTGTATCTGTACTATTGAATATGTAAAATGGAAAGAAAAAAATGTGACAAGTTGAACATATTAATATCCAATCTCAAATATTTATGCTGTTTCTAATAATTTAACCTTTATGCTACTTCTCATTTTATTCCATATAATCTTATTTATTTTTTTTCTTTCTAGCCTTGGCAACCATTATTTATTTAGTGCTATTGTTTCATTTTATTTTTATCTGTATAAACTTAGTTCAATTTATCAGTGTCAAGCTTCTCATGCTCCTAGTCTCTCCTATACTTAACTAATTGAACAAATTCAGAATGTTTAAAAAGAAAACATACACAAAGATATAAACATTAATATTATCTTACATTGTAATATAAAATATAAATGAGTATAAGTAAAGTGTGTGATATTTATTAACATAAGAATGAATAATTACAAATTATAATTTTCCCTTTTAAATAATGAATTAAGTCAAAATGTATGTTAAAACCCCTCACATTTAAAGACAAAAATAAATGTTGACTGAAATACAATCATTATAAAAGATAAAAACCCAATATTGAATATATATTTATTTTATATATAAACTGATATCTGAGAAAAATTTGAAATTCATCTGGAAAAAATATGGGTAATAATAGTTCACAGAAATGTTTGAAAATATAGATAACAGAGACTTCCCCCCAGATAGTAAAATATGTTATAGTTAAAATAATGAGGATTGAAATTAGAGTATTCTTGCAAGTGAGATAATTCATACTCTAGAAATAGAATCTATAAATGTTTACAATAATAAACAACATACCATAAGTAATGAAGTAAACATTATTTAATTAAAGCGATGGGACAACATTTTACAGAAAAAAAATAGTTAAATATAACATATCATGTACCCAAACCAGTTACATCTAGAGTCAAAACAAAAATTTTAAAAATATTAAGTAAGCCAAAACCAGCTTGGCTCAGTGGATAAAGTGTCGGCTTGGGGACTGAAAGGTCCCGGGTTCGATTCCGGTCAAGGGCATGTACATTGGTTGTGGGCACATCCCCGGTGTAGGGTGTGCAGGAGGCAGCTGATCCATGATTCTCTCATCCATGTTTTTAACTCTCTATCCCTCTCTCTTCCTCTCTGTGAAAAATCAATAAAAATATATTTAAAAAATATAAACATATAAAAATATTAAGTAAATAAAACACAACTTATTATCAAATAATATTGATTAAACATATTTAGAAGTCAGTCTCAAAAGAAGTATTATTTCACATCAGATTAAAAACAAAAACGAAACAAACTTATGCCCTATATGCTCTGGCTCAGTGGGTAAACCTTAGCCCACAGACTGAAGGGTCTGAGTTCTGTTCTGGCCAACGGCACATACCTCTGCTGTGGATTCTATCCTTGGCCCTGGTTGGCGCTTGTGTGGGAGGCAACCAATCACTGGTCTCTCTCACATTGATGTTTCTCTCTGTTTATCTCCTTCCCTTCCATTCTTTCTAAAAACCAATGGAAAATATTCTTGGGTGAAGATTAACAACAACAAATTATAAAAAGTCAAGTCATCAAAACCATTTCATTAACCTATAGCTTGGAAAACAATCATTAAAAAAAAAGAACTTGAATCTTATTATTTATCACTCTTTGAATAAAATATATATATATTGCACACATCCTTTAGTAATCATTACCTTCTACAATATTTTATGTAACACAGTCCTGTTCTCTAAATTTAAGTGCATTTAATATTCATGATTTTAAATTATATTAGATCTATTCTTCTGCAATTTGTTCAATTTTATTCAACATAATGTGTATGATGGATGTATCTTGGTTGTTCATTCAATTTTATTGTATAAAACTCCATTAAAGTTTTATGGAATAATAAAGTTATGATTTGATATGTTGATAGACATTTAGGGTATTACCACCATTTTAACTTTTAAATAAATGCTACTTTTTCCATTGACATTAAGGATAATAAATCATTACCATGTACAAATCTATGCCATCTCTTCTCCAGGCCTGTGCTCAGCTGCAGAGGCTGCAGGCCGCCTCTGCTCCCACCTGTCTGTCAGATGCCCTCCACAACCAGGGTATCACCTCGGCAATGAAGCAAGCATCCTGCCCAGCTGCTCTGCACCCACTACCCAGAGGCCCTCATTGTTGCGGCAACAAAGCAAGCATTCAACCAGGCTGCTCTTGCTGCCTGCTCTCAGTAGCAGCACCCCCAGGACTGGGGGATTCCAGTGAGGCTCATGGGACTGGGCACTGCCATCCTGTGGCTATGGGTGCCACCACATTTGTGATGGAGTGATGGTTAATTTGCATATCACCCTTTCATATTATATATATGAATATTACATATATTATATATATGAATTTTACATATTCTATATATATGTAAAATAAATTAAGATTAAAAATACAACAGATTTAGGTTCTTACAAGGGTATTTCTTGGATCACATGATCTCACACATCTAGAGGAAATAATGAACAACACAAACAGACCCAGAGAAAGAGAACCAGCGATCAGACTCTCAAATCTCAGAGGGAAAATAAGGGGGGAGGGGGTAAGGGGAAGAGATCAACCAAAGAACTTGTGTGCATACATATGGGCCTAGCCAGTGGCCATGGACAATGGCGGGGGGGCATATGTAGGGAGGGGTTTGGGATGGAAATGGGGGAATAAGGACAATTATGTGAGACCATAATCAATAAAAAAAATTAAAAAAATACAACCAGAATCCTATGTTCATAGCATTATTTTGCTAAAATTTTGCAATTTGACATGAATATTTAATATATTTGCACTGAATTGTAACTCATATATTTTTCTACATGTATTCTATATATCTGGTGACAGTGTATATTTATTTCAAAAATTAAAAATGTCACCTCTGTCTTGCTGATAATATTTTTAAAAATACTTTCAAATATGTGTGCCTCTGTACATATAGCTTACCTCTCTTACAATAATAAGAAAAGGGGTATGGGCATATTGTGTCTATATATATAAATTAGAGGCCCAGTGCACAGCTAGGGTCCCTAAGCCTGGCTGGAAATCTGGGCTGATCTGTGGGGTAACTGGTGGGGTGATTGGTAGTCTCCAGTGGCACCCACTTGGCCAGCCTGGTACTGCACACCTACAGCCCTATCCCCTGCTGCCACTACCAGATGCCTCCTTCTGTAGGGTGACCCGCAGGGCAATTGGGGTACCCCCATTGGCACCAACCTTGGCTGGCCTGGGGCTGGTAGGCTGGGAGCAGCTCCTGCTTTGAGAGTGTGCCCCTTGGTGGTCAGTGCACATCATTGCTACCAATAGTTCCTCTATTTGGTTGATTTACATATTAGGCTTCTATGATATAGAATTTACTCTTTGGCAATTTATTTTCTCAAGCAAGCTTTACTTCGCTGGTTATTTTAGACATGATTTCCCTCCTAGTTTCTTTATCTCATGGGGCAACTTGATGACAAACTCCTAGGTAAGCTCACCAAACCTATAAAAGGTAAGTCTTTAGCTTTTACCACTCTTCAATCACAATTCACAAAGTCACTATTCTATTTCCATCTCTAATGGTTCCAATGATAACTTTCTATGCAGAATTACCTCTGTAGGAACTCTAGCACATATTCACTACAATCTGTAACTATTTACTTTGCCATTTTTAGTGGTTAAAATGTCCTTCATAATATTTTGTGTCCATTTGAACTTATAAATGTCTTCAAAGTATATTAATTTTTCAGCATTCAAATAGCTTCTTAATCACACTATCATTCTACATTTTTGAAAAATTTGAAAATAATATTGTCTTGAACTTCATATTCTGCCTCACAAATGTTCTCTAATTATTTGATATTTTGATGTAAATACTTTAAAAGAAAGGATAATATGTTTAAAGAATTTTTAAAGCTCTGTATAGAATACAACTGACATTCTCAAATGCATGAATGTTTAATTAATGAGCTACAACACTATTACTCTGGAGAGAGTTCAGAGAGAAGCATTTATCAGATATTTAAAATGCCATTCACTGCTTTGGAGTATAATTAGCACAAGTTTTTTGGAAGAGCGCTACTTCAATATGTATAAAAAATTATTTAAAGGTGCATTCTTTTCATTAGAGCAATGTAATTCAGAGATATTTATTTAAAAATAGTAATGTATATGTGAATAAAAGTTTTGTTATATGGATAGTCTATGAAACATTACTTAGAATTTAAAAATAATGAAATTATAAAGTCCAAAATAAGGATATATTAAAAAAAACAAACAGCAATGTTAACTGTGAAGCAAACACTATTAATCATCAAAATAATATTCTAAAGAATGATTAAACATGTTTAAACTTGCTAATGATATTATTTAGAGGAGAAAAAGCAAACTATAAACCATAATGTCTATATACATGACATGTTAAATAAAAATTTTCAATAAAGATACATGCATAAAACATTATGGAGTGTACCTTAAAATATTATCAGTAGTTAATAGAAATTTTTGTATTTAGATGAGTCTTCTTGTATTTGATAAAATTTATTTATTTATTTTTTGAATGAACATGACTGATTTTTCTAATTACATAATCATGCACTAGATATTTAAAAATACTTTTAAGTGATATTTACATGCCTAAAATATTTATGACATAGCTTAAATGAAAGTCTCTAAATTGTCTTTTGAGCTCAACCTTGTATAATACATGAACATGTTAAGAAGTTTTCTTTAGGTTGAGGAATTAATGGATAACTTCTGTGGGTGCTTGTGAACTCTTAATGTTTCCTTTTCCACTGTTAAATATTCTGATAGCCATTTATCTATTTTTCACTTTTAAGAAACATCTAAAAATATAAGAGAAAATTCAATTCCTCTCTAGTTTGTATTTGAAGTTATTTTTAAAATAAGTATATATAAGAAGAAAAGGTGAGCCACAGTCACAATGTAATTTAAACACACTGGTTCGAAATGCAAAGATTTTTTTTTTCTTTATGTAGTGAACCATTGAGTATCTTCATAAAAAAGCACTGTAATATATGCTGGGCATGCTGTGTGTTAATGAAGAAAGAAGGTTTTGAATAATAAACATGTGCTTGTATTTTAACACCCACTGCGAGATGACTGATTTTTTCTCGAATGACAGTTTTGTGTCCGAGACTCTTTTATTGGTGAGCAACAAATATAGTTCAGACTTTTCCCTTTTCCCTGTCTAGGTATCTTAATTTATAACCCTAAAAAGCGGATGTTGTCCAAATATGCAAACCATTTTTTTTAAATTGATTTCAGAGACAGGAAGGGAGAGAGTAAAAAACATCAATTGCTTGCCTCCTGCAGGCACCCCCACTGGGGATTGAACTCATCATCTGGGTTGGTGCCCTGACTGGGAATCAAACCACCCACTTTTGGTGCAGGGGCCTATGCTCCAACCAACGGAACCATACAAGCCAGAGTGTACAAACCACTTTCATTTTTGGCTGTTTACATTTGTATTCCTTTCTATGATTAGGCTTTTCTCTACTGAGGACTCTTTAATATTGTTAAAGCCTGAAGAAGCCTTTGCTCAAAAAAAACTGTGTTGTTGTTTTTTTTTGTTTGTTTGTTTGTTTTTTTCTCTCTCATAGAATGAAAATACAATATCGATAGATTAGGCTTAATTAGTTTGTTGTAAGGAAAGACCTCGCACAACCTATAGCTTTATTTTCTCTCACCTGATTAGTCACCTAGTAAGGAGAAGCTGGTGTCCTTGAGCTGTGGCTGTGTATTCTGGGAAGCACAACAGAGACTGCTTATTTGCTGTAGGATATTCAACCAGAAAGTTTGCTTTCTCAGCATAACTTATTAGGTCTAGTAATAATTAATTTCGTTTTCTAATACTTTTTAAATCGAATTTATTTAAACAATACAACAAAATTTAATCAACAATATAGTTGCCGTTATTTTCTACTACTTGTGCCCAACGCTCTGGAAGCATTTTAATCCCTCTGTTGTAAAATTCTTGTGATTTTGATGCAAAAAATTCGGTCAATGCATTTTTGAGGCATTCTTCATTATTAAATTTTTTTCCAAGAAGAAAGTTTTGCAAAGAACGAAACAAATGGCAATCGGAAGGGGCAATATCAGGAGAATATGCAGGTTGAGGGAGAACTTCCCATTCCAACTGGCGCAGTTTTTCAGCAGTGATTCTTGCAGTATGCGGTCGTGCGTTATCGTGGTGAAGAATTATGCCCTTGCGATTAATCAGCGCGGGTTCTTTTTCTCTTAAGGCTTGGGCTAACCTTTCCAATTGGGCACTATACACTGCACTTGTAATGGTTTGGGTAGATGGTAAAAGTTCATAATGAAGAATTCCTTTAAAATTCCACCAAACACACAACATCACTTTTTTCGCATGCAAGTCAGGTTTTGGTGTGGGCTGCGGAGCCTCATTTTTGTCCAACCATTGAGGCCGCCTTTTCAAATTAACATACAGCACCCATTCTTCATCTCCGGTAACAATTTGCTCTAAAAACGGCAAACGGTTTTGACGAGAGAGGAGCGAACTGCAAATTGTGACTCTTTGATTATGGTTGTTGTTGGTCAACTCATGAGGAACCCATTTTCCAAACTTTTGGACTTTGCCAAGTGCAAGCAATTGATTGGAAATTGTTTTTTGTGAGCACTTTAAAGTTGTCGCAAGCTCTTGTTGGGTAATTTGAGGATTTTGCACCAAAAAAGCGTGAAGAGCTTCTTGATCAAAATTGGACACACGGCCTCAACCACTCTTGTCATCTAACGAAAAATTTCCCTCGTGAAATTTCTCAAACCAACGCTGGCATTTTCTGGCGCTAACTGCATCTTGACCAAGAGCACTACAGATGTTTTTTGCAGCCTCACTTGCTTTTCTTCCTAATTGGAACTCGTAAAGCATGCAGTGCCGAATATGCTCTTCATCCGCCATCTTCTTAGCCCTAGTTTTGCAACAAAAACCAAACCAAACACAAACTTTTTCAAGCAAAACTTGTTAATTGCACTTCACACATTCTGTAGATACCACGTGTTTGAAGGTTATGTCAATACAAGTCAACGCCAAGCAAGATTTTAAATGAATGTTTAAAAACGACATTAATTATTACTAGACCCAATGTGTGCAAATGCGAGGATGGAAGACTTGGTCTGTTCCCATGGTGCCTCTTTCCATAACATCAAATGCATCAATAATAGTTAAGACATGGTTTTGAACTTGGCCTTATTTACTTTTGGGATCAGATAGTTCTTTGAGGAGGTGGGGAAGAGAGTTCTGTCCTGTGCATTGTAGGATGTTTAGTAGCATTTTGACCTCTACTTATAAAATGCTAGAAGAATCCCCCAGTTGTAACCACCACAACAACTCTGAAACAACTCCAAAAGGATGTCTTCAGGCGGCCCAATTTCACAAGTTCCTGTATCTCTAGCTTTCTCACATAGTTCCTCACAAGAACACTGCTCTTTGATCTTTCAAAGCTGTTTATATCATTAGTTACTCTTTTTCCCATTTGTCCTGAACCATTTCCCTCTTTCCAACTTAGGTGTTTTTGTGTTGTTATTTTGTTTTCTATCCAAGTGTGTCTACTCTCTTATTAATTATATTGCCTTTTTAATACCGCCAGGTAAAATTCCAACCCCGGATAAATCTTTCTCTATCCTCTGAAACTAAACACTATTCAGAGAGTAATCCACCCACACTCACAGATGATACTTATATATATATTTTTGGTCCACATTGGCTGGATCCTGACAATCCTACAATGTCTATTTTTTCTTCCCTTATACAATATTACAAATTTTTCCATTCTTATTTAAGCATTTTTAACATCCTGTACCAATTTTATTTTAGCAGATGTTTTTCCATAGTGTTCATAGAGTTGAGCAATGTGATGAAAATTTGAATGATTTCCACCTACAAGACTGCAATGAACTTGCCCTTACTGACTGCTCCCCTACTAAGGCATACAAGGGGAGTTCTTCTCTAATCCACCCCTCCCACACAGCCTTGATTCACATCCCATCTTGCAATCTCTCAATCTTACTTCATTTGTTACTTTCTATCTGTTTCTTACACATAACCAGTTCTTCTTTCTCTGCATTTTAAAGAATTAAAATAAAACATGTATAAGTATTCAAGAGTTCTCCACCTTTCCATTCACTCCATTCCATACTCAGGAGCAAAACTCACTCCATTTTACATCTAATATCAACAGCCCACAAAACACAAAATGAATGTATTGCTGAACTAAACAACAGCAAAACAAGTGGCCTTGGAAAAACAAGTGGAGGGCTAGATACACAGACCATCTGTGAACAAGGAAAGAAAGGAAAAGCTTAAGAGAAAAGGTTCAGGGCCAGATTTTGGTGTTCACATGACACATCAAATTAAAAATCCATGATCATAGGTTTATTTTGGATAAAATAGTTTTAGTTATTGGGCTTCAATGACATTTAATACAGACACAGTGGGAGTTATGGTGAATTTGAAATTTGTTTTTGTAAAGATCTTAATAGAATGTTTCATGGGAAAAAATCAATCATGTGACTAAAATATGTATTTTTTATTGATTTCAGAGAGGAAGGAAAAAGGGGAGTTATAGATAGGAACATCAATGATGAGAGAAATCATTGATTAGCTTGCCTCCTGCATGACCCACACTGGAAGTTGAGCCCCAACCGGGCCTGTGCCCTGCCCTTCCTGGTTCACAGGTGAATGCTCAATCACTGATCCATGCCGGCTGGGCTCAAGTGATATTTTTATTTCATAAAATTTAGAGTTTAAAAATATCTTCTCACTGAAACCGGTTTGGCTCAGTGGATAGAGTGTCAGCCTGTGGACTGAAAGGTCCCAGGTTCGATTCTGGTCAAGGGCATGTACCTTGGTTGCGAGCACATTCCTGGTTGGGGGTGTGCAGGAGACAGCTGATGGATGTTTCTTTCTCATCAATGTTTGTAACTCTCTATCTCTCCAACTCTCTCTTCTTTTCTGTAAAATATCAATAAAATATATTTTAAAATATCTTCTGCTTTTGCAAATTGTGTTGTTATGTTGTTGTATTTTGTAAATTAAACTCCACAGCAAAAATGTCAATGTCAAATCTGCCCGAGTTTAACAATGTCATTCTATACTTCTAGTATAGCCTGAATTTCTAGAAATAATGCTATTAATTGTGCTCTGAAGGGTCTCAGGTTCAATTCCAGTCAAAGGCAAGCACCTTGGTTGCAGGCTTGATCCCAGGCCCAGACCCTGTTCAGAGCATGTGAAGGAGGCAACCAATTGATGTGCCTTTCTCACATCAATGTTTCTCTCTCTGTGTCTCTCCCCCTCTGTACCACTCTGTCTGAAAGTCAATGAAAAAAAAATTTCAGGGCAAAATATAAACTACATATTTATAGGAATATTACAAAGGAAAAAGAAATAGCCTATTACTGTATTATTAACTGCTTTTTAAAATAAATGACTATAATTAGATTCTGTTCAGAAATACAAAAGGGAGGCAACTCAAATGAAAAAGTAATGTGAACAAAAGTATAAACTGCTAAAAAGGAACAGATGAATTACGTGGTAGAATCTAAGAAAGGAGATGGTTGTCAAAACTTAAATAACCTAGAAAAGAGAAAGAAGAGTATATCATGGAGAAGTTATTGCATAAGCAAAGAATCCAGATATTTCATGCCTTTTGTTTTGAAAAGACTAAACAACAACAACAAATAATCAAGTTCCCAAGATGGTTTTAAATTTCAAACAGGATAACAATAAAAACAATGGCAAAGGGTACATAGAGAGAACACTTGGTTGCCCACAGCATCTAGAATAAACCCTGGTGGGTCTGTCATTCATGTAAGTATCACATATATTACAATGGAACAACCTTTTAGAATCACACACTGGGAACACCTCTAACGAAATACAAAGCCTTGTTGATTGTTTAACATGACATCATATGATTAAGAAGAATAATTTGACCAAAATCTTATATATGTGCATAAATAAAATGGCACCTTTTATATTGGAAGGGATACTAAATAAAATACATTATTTGCTGACCCTTATACAAGGAATTTGAGTATATGGTTTAGATTATTAAAGGAAAAATGTCTTAATGGTAATAAAATTTTCTTGAAGAACAATAATTAAGCATAAATATATTATTTACACAAATTATTATCTCCGGAGGTTTTACAACATACCACTCAACACTCAATATGTCATCTTGGCATTTTAGTTAACTCTTTGACTTCACAAAAGGGTATCTTCTTTGACTTTGACTGAAATAAACCATCCTAGCTATTCCACCAATGACCTTAGCCTTTTGGGTGAATAATGCATTTTTAAAAGTAAAAATGTTTTAAAATGAATATTAAGAAACTGAATTCATTATATCACATAAAATACGAACGTTATATCAATTGCTGCAGGAAATGGCATTGTTACACACACAAAAAATGCAACTGAAAGCTTATCTGAAGCCTTGTTCAAACCATCAAAATCACTACATACTTCTATCCATATGCAATCTTTTAAATCAAGCCTATCTCAATCAGATGTTGGGTGATGACTTACAGAGTAAAAGGGGTGAAGAGAAAACAGTCAACTTTGTGAGCCCATTGTACTTCATCTCAGTTACCTTCATTATCCCTTCTCTTGCTTTCCTTGGATGACAGTTCAGTTCAGTAAACCAACTTCTACCTTAACTGACTCTGAATGGATAGTAATACAAAACCTGATAAATTCAACAGCAACATACACAATACAGTTCTGTGAGTTGGAACAAATAACAATTTCTACTTTTATAACTAAACAATTACATAAATCTATAGAATAGAGATTTAGAACTAATCATTTTATAATACATTTTTGTCCCTAATCAAAATATTTTCTTTAGAAATTAAGGCAAATAAGATAGCTAAATATTAATGAAGTACTAAACTATATTACTTAGATTTTATATATATATATATATATATATATATATATATAATTATATATTACTTAGATAATATATATATTATCCTTTTCAATAATATGCTTCCCACCTGCTGCACCTATAAGAAACACTAATTGCAACATATCTTTCTCTTGTCTCTTTAGACTTCATGACGAGTGATGATTCTGCTGTGTTCCGCTGTTCCACTTTAAAGCTCAGCTTGAAAGGAGTAACTAAATATACCAACTGCATTGACTCTATATAATAGACATTTTTGTTATGTTTGACCACATGTCATGATTAAATATTTATTGTATATTTGAGAATTTTCCCAAAGAAAAAAAATGTAGAAATATGTCTTTCTTCTCAGAATGCATAGATTTAATGAAGGCTCTACAAAACCATAATCAATACATGGACCTTTAATCTGGAAACTGGTCATGTGGAGAAGCTAGCAGCACATAGAAATCACTATCATGATTTGTGTCACTACAGCAACATTCCAATTTCAGCGCTGGTTGGCAGTAGTTCTGGCAAGTGTGCCCAGGGGCAGCATGTGCAGCGCAAACCGCAGTGTATGTCACTGGCACTGGCTGGGGTCAGTATGCTTCCACTCTCATTTTCTTCCTGCTCCTGACTGTGAGTCATTAAAGCTAGAACTCAGGCATTCCTTAAGATTCTATGGACTTCATAATAGCAGCTGATAGATTAATTTCCTCTTTGAATGATTTAAAGAATGCTAGAGAGGTGGGGGAAGGGAGAACCAGATGAAAGAAGGTGAAGGTATTAGCAAAAACATGTATATCCATAACCCAAGGACACAGAGAACTGTGTGGTGATGGCCAGAGGGAAGGTGGGGTGAAGGCTGGGTGGAGGTGGGCAAAGGGATAGGGGGAAAGGGGACATCTGTAATAGTGTCAACAATAAAGTTTTGTTTTTGTTTTTGTTTTTTTTTAAGAATGTTCTTGCTATTTGCCAACAAAAACACGGACACACTCTAATGCAAAATTTAAAGCATATAAAATAATTAATTGTTTCAGGTTATTTGAAATAAGTGATAGAGAACTTGTGTTGATGAGAATAGAGAGCAGAAAGCATTTAGAAAGCATCACCCCTGCCCAGAAATGGAGGGAATTAATGACTATTTTCCATTTTATTCTGCTAGGGATAATACGTTTTTCTCATAATTCTACACTTTATGACACTCTCATTTTATACTCTGAAATGCAATATAGTTCAGGTATACAAAGTAAAATTGTTCTCCGCTGGAAATGTATAATTCCAGGTTGTGGCCTATTGTTCAAAGATTTTACCTTGCTCCATACTAGCACACTATTAATCTTTGAGAGAGATGTATGATAATGCTGAAGGGTCTGTTTGATTTTTATCTTATCAGGCTTTTCAATAAACTTTTCAAAAGAGCTATAAGCATTTGTTTATATGGTTGCTTTCTTTATAAAAAATACAATGACATGATCAGCTTGATTTGTAAGGGACATTGGAAAGAAAATAATTCATAGAGAATGGTCCTGAGCTATTGTTACTTGTAGATATTGTTTATAATAATATAGAGAAAGTCTTTTACTTCAGCAGAAAGAAAACTATTTTTAAGATGGAAAATTTGACCAAAATAGATTTCTGTTATAAAAGGGGATTGGATTTCACCTTCACATCACAATTTAAAGAGTAATGCTGATCACAAGTAGAGAATGGAAATAACAGAAAGCACAGACATTGTGTGTGTGTGAGTTAGAGAGACGCAAGTTTAAACAGGTGTCTGGCGGATTAACCAGCCTCTGTTAATGCTTCTCTGGGACTCGTAATTAGAATCTCTGAAGCAGGAAGCAGACATCTTAGAGCAGATGGTACCGGTAGAGAATGAAATGCGAGGTGCAGCAGAGATCGTGACCAACCAAGCAGAGTCTGTAGGCTACAAACAGTCTACAATGGTCAAAACCAATTCTAGAGAGCTAACTGACAATGGGATTAGAATCTGATGTGCTTACCTCTTAAAAAATTTCCCCTTTTGCATATTTAAGTTGTTTATAATGTCTATTAATCATCTACCTATAAAATGATCTCTCTCTGTATATATATATATATGTATATATGTATAAATGGTATTATCATTACAACTTTAGCCAGCTCCATAGACCTAAGAAAAGAGAACCTTCACACATGGTTTATGTGAGTTACATAGTTCATATAGGTACCTTATGACAACTAGAATTGGGATTCTAGTGCTCTAAACACTCTTATATATTATAAGAAGTGTGTTTATATCTGGCTAGTGTTTAAGTGAAACATTCACAGAGAATTTGAAAGTATTTTCAATAAAAAGCAATAAGCAGAAAAAAGTGGTAGAAGCATAATTTTGCAAGAAAAGGAAGTAGAAATAATAGAAAAAGTAACATCAATAGAACAAGTTTCATTACACATTTTAGTCTAAATAAAAGCATGTGTGTAAGATGCTCCACATTTTCACATTGAGATTAGAAACAATCTATCATCAGCTTTAAGTATTATAAGATAAACCAACAAACAATGGAATTGATATCCTATTGTAATTTTATAGTGAGAGAAAGCATTTGCTAATATAAATATGACACTTTGCCTTTTTTAAACAAGTAAATCATAATGTGTCACCTTAGTCTGAACCCCTTCTATGAAATAGAAGATATTCAGTCTCAGTACATTATAATTCTTTATGAATCCAAAGAGTTTTATTGGAATATGTAATACACAGTTGACTTGATAATTGTGAAATTAAAGAACATAGAAAAAACAAAATGTCAATTGTCCTATTATAAGAAATCTCATTGCATATGAACTCATTATATTACTACTATGGGCTTAAATGTGCCCTCCCTCTGTCCCCCACCTCCCAATTCATATGTTGAATTATTTAGAGAGACTTTAAAAGGGTGATTAAGTTAAAAGGAAACCTTTGGGGTGGGCCTAAATCCAATCTGACTGGTCCTCTTAGAAAAGGAAATTTGGAAACACAGAGAGGCATCAAGGATGTGCCCACAGAGAAGAAAGGTCCTGTGAAGATGCAGTGAGAAAATGACCATCTGCAAGCCAAGCCAAGGAGAGGGACCTCAGAGGAAATTAAATCTGCCAACACCTTGATCTTGGACTTGGAACTCTCAGAACTGTGAAATATTTATTTCAGTTGTTAATTCACCCAATCTATAATATTTAGTGGTAGCAGCCCTTGTAAACTGATACACTTAGTATTGGATATATTTTGGTAATACATATTAATATCTGTGAATACAGAGTAAACGGTATTCAGTGAATCTGATTCATTTCAGTCTGTCACTGCCCATGTCTAATACAAGCTACTGATTGGTACCAATTAATTTCCTATAAACTTTAAGCTTTTGAATGAAAATTAAAAGCCATATTAAAAGGAGGAGCTGAAATATAAATACAATGTATAAATCCCCATATCAAAATGATTATTATCTGGCTTTCTATAAGAGCATATTAACTATACATTCTGCTTAAATGTTTGCTCACAGCAAGGTAACTTTGCAAAGATTATCTGTGTGTGTTTACATTAAGAATTTAATTAAGCCCAGCCACTGTGGCTCAGTGGTTGAGCATAGACCTCTGAACCAAGAGGTCACAGTTTGATTCCAGATTGGGACACATGGCTGGGTTGCTGGCTCGATCCCCAAGAGGTAGCTCATCAATTATTCTCTCTTGTGATTGATGTTTCTATCTCTCTCTTCCATTCCCTTCCTCTCTGAAATCAATAAAAATGTATATTAAAATAATTAAATTTTAAAAATAATGCAAGTATCATCATCTCTAACATCATACAGTATGTTGTAAACTGAAAAATATCCTTTATATTGAACACTCTCTACTTTGGACAGTGTGCCAAAGAATAACTGATTATTACAACACAATTCCACCCAATGCTTAATGAAGGCTTTCTTTTATAATTTCCTTTCTCTGACCTTATTTGCCAACTTTCACTCTCAGGAAGTACCTATGGAGGCAATACCTACAAAAAAAAAAAAATCAGGCCTAGTAAGTGGGAATATACTTTGCCTGCTTCATAAAAACATAAAAAAAGAGAGAGAGAGAGAGATTAGAGGTCCTAAAAATAGAGGATCTACTGAAAAATTTCAGTAGCCATACTCATCAATTTTGAGAAAAATCATTTAATGAAAACTGATATGGTGAAAACTTTTTTCCAATTCTCACCCTACCCAAACACTGAACAAGCAATTGTACTTCCAAATTTTTTTTCAATGTATTATATTCTTAAGTTCAAAATTCTTATGATAATTTACCCCTCATATCACAGAGATGATACATACTCAGCTTTATATATGAAATTAAAATCAGTGCAGTATCATATGAATGATCACTTTAATGTTTACATATGACAGCATAAGCAAATTGATTATACTAGTATATAGCATAGCTTAGGTCTGGATACTAAATAAAACTACGATCAAGGGAATCAAATGGCACATTATGGACTTAATCGTGCTGCAAAAGTGAATTGTAAAACTGAATTCCCATCTGGATATATTATCCAAATATATTAGTGACAAATTGCATATCATAACTTAATTCACTGACAGCAATATATTATTTAATTTCCATATTAAAATGTGAGATGAAAATATTGAAACTGTAATTCTAATTGTATTAACAAGCACCTATGCTAAATTGAGAATTAATCATGCATTTTTAAAACAGACAAGATAGTCTCTATAAACTTTTACATACCATTTGATTGGTTCATGTAAGTAAAGCTATTTATACATTTCTGTAAATTTCTGATGCAATGCAGGGAATATAGTTCCCAAAACTACTCTCACACATTTTGTATTAGCTCTCTAATTTGCAATGGTGAGGAAGAATTCTTAACATTCTGTTTGCTAGTGACAAGCATCCGTTAGAATTTTGTCTCCCTCTGGATATCATTATTATTGTGAAATTTTTTAAGGCATTCTTCTCATTCTTGGATACCTTTTTTAAAGCAAACTTCAAAATCCACTCAAATATTTTACTTTTGTTTGAATATTCTGAGTTTTCCTACAAATTGGGGAAAGGAAAATGTAAAAAAAATGTGTCCATAGATTTGATATATGATTTGACAATTATGACAATGTGTTTTCTTTAGTATTTCCTGGGAAAAAATAAATGTATGATCTAATAAAGAATAAATAAATGCATGCTGTGTTTTAAAATCCTTATGATTTTAATTCCCTTACTCTCTTGATAGCTCTTTGAGATTTCCAAATTTCATTTTATCACGAATTATTTAATCATTCTGTGACCCTGGCCACATTGTCATTGTAAGATTTGTTTTAATTCTTTTGGTCATAATTCTGAGTCTCATTTCACCATAAAATTTCAACTATGGATATACTTTGAGAACCTTTACACATGAGTTAATATTGTGATAGCAAAGCAGGCCTTTCTTACATACTTGAATAAAACCAGTACTTGCTTCTTCCCTGTAGGTAGAAAAAGAGTTTGTTCACTAATATGGTTTAGGAATAAAAATCTGATAGTTGCATATAATAGCCCCATTCTTCTTAGCTGTGACTAGGAATGGAATTATTACCAGAAAGGGGACCAGACCCAGAAGGGGTCTGCCTCTGGTCGACCAGTAGTGTGTGGGTTCTTGACATTGGAAAGGAAAGATCTCACATCATGAGTCCTGGTGATTTTGAGGGCGCATTTATTAAAGCTAGGGACAGTGAAACAAATGAATAAGTAGGGTAGAAGAAGCAGCAGGAGAGAGCCAAGAGCCCCTGCTTTGGCTCACTGGGAAGTCAGACAAAAGAAGGCCTTAGACACATGTTCAGGGGGTTAATCCCACACTAGCTGCCTCTTCCCATTGTTCCCCTGGTTGCAAGTCTTGTGGGGACCCTAGAGTTTAGGAGATGCACTCTTGAGAGGCGAGAAAGGTGTGGATGTGTGCTGGGAGAGAGAGCAAACCCTGGTTCCTTCAGCTTGAGGGTTTTGAAGACTGGGAGTTTAGGGGAGATCTTAGAGAAGGATTGCAATAAAATAGTCATCAGCTTTATGTGGATGTGCCAAAATGAGACTTATTCCCTTAACTTCATCTGTCCTTGGACGTGGTTGGCACAAATGGCACTAATTGGATTTCTGATACTTATCTCCCTGTGCAGGTATTTATCCTCTGGTTGGGGAAGAGAAGTGTAAACCATTTACTCATAAATGTCTTTGGTTAGGGAAGACAGGATTTGGGGATTTACTAGATGGCTGTAAACTGCTTGGCAGTTTAACTATCTGTTCCTCTTGTCCTGGCTTACTAGACCATCTCGAAATGGCCCAATTTTTATGAAACACATAAAAAGTAACAGTGTCTCTTCTAGGGGACTTTTGGTGCATATTATTGCAACTGTCACTGCATTTCAGATAATGATCTATTTGTAAGGAACAACAGTCATAAGACCAACAACCAAACTGAGTAACTGGAGTTCTTATGTGCTGTGCTGTGAGACCACTCTGTTGCCATGACCTACAGCCAAAATCCATTTAAGAGAAGCAGATGATAGAAAATAACAAATCAAGACAATGTTACCTTACCATATTAAAAGATATGTCCTCCCTCATTATTTATACTTAAATATAGCACAAGAATATATATATATATATATATATATATATATATATATGTGTGTGTGTGTGTGTGTGTGTGTATGTGTGTATAATATATATATTTATATTTATATTTATATTTATATTTATATTTATATTTATATTTATATTTATATTTATATTTATATTTATATTTATATTTATATTTATATTTATATTTATATTTATATTTATATTTATATTTATATTTATATTTATATTTATATTTATATTTATATTTATATTTATATTTATATTTATATTTATATTTATATTTATATTTATATTTATATTTATATTTATATTTATATTTATATTTATATTTATATTTATATTTATATTACAGAGAGAAAGGGAGAGGTAGAGAGAGAAACATCAATGAGAGAGAATCATTGATTGCTTCCCTCCAGCATGCCCCACACTGGGGATCAAGCCAAAACCCAGGCATGTGCCTTGACATAGATAAACCCTGACTTCCTGGTTCATAATGGATTGATGCTCAACCACTGTACCACACCAGCCAAGCCACAGTGAATACTTAAATACTTTCTTCTTGATTTAGAGTTCTTGTTCAGAATATAAATTCTCTATCTTCAGAAATTTTTGTTAGGTAATACTAGTATGTCTGTTTACTCTAATTATAAATGTCATGTGATGGAAAAGTGTATTTCCCTGTTTATGTATTTCCCCCCCCAAATCCTAGATTTAGTTTCTTAGGCTTAATTCAACATTTTACTTTCAATCTGTTGGCTGTATATGAGTTTATGATAAGTAACAGTGATTTTTTAAAAATATGTTTTTTATTGATTTTGTTCAGAGAGGAAGGGAGAGAGATAGTTAGAAACTTCAATGAGAGAGAGTCATCGATCAGCTGCCTATTGCATATCCCCAACTGGGGATGGGCCCACAACCAAGGTACAAGCTCTTGACTGTAATCGAACCCGGGAACCTTCAGTCCCCAAGCCGATGCTCTATCCATTGAGCCAAACCAGTTTTGGCAACAGTGATTTTTTTTAAATCTCTTTCATTGTTTAAAATAGCAGTGCTTATAGATTTTATTTTCATGATTGTTTAGAGGCTTATTTTGCTTATTTTTTTAAAGATTATGGCAACATTTTAGATAGCTAACTTTCCCGTAAATCTAACCCTATGAAAGAGAGTCCTTATTTAGTATGCAATATAAGATGCAGATGAAGTCTACCAGACATTAAGGAAGAATAAAGGGTGATTGAAATATTTCTTAGATTTCTTTGGTCAGTATTATTAATATATCTAGGTGTTAACTCTGCTTGCTATAAATATCTCTCAGTCTTATGAGAGTCCTAGTAAATCCCAGGTACTCAGATTTCCACTTTGGTACTCAGATAACTTGGACCCATTTGTCTTGTGTGTGGTCTTAAAGGCCATAGAAAATAGTTTTGATTCATAGGCAAATAGTCAAATATGTATACACCAAGCACAAAGCCTTTTCTTTTCTTTTTATTTATTATTAATAAATAAATTAGAAAATCCCCTTTAATTAGTCTTTTTGTACATATTTTTGTTATTAAACTTTAGTTATGCATTTGGGCTATATTAAATTATTTTGCTGATGTTTGAGTACCTCACACTTGACTGACAACATCTACCGTTATGTGTTTGCCTTATGAATTGGTACCTTACATTCCTTCTGAAGTTAAGCTAAACTATTTATTAAAAAAAGGAGAAGTTAAAGACATTTTCATTTTTAGCAGCCACTTTAAGTATTGAAGTAAAAGTCTCCTTGTTACATTTCTTTAAAGGCATTCTAAATTGATGAATTTAGAAGAACAGTGTAAACCAGTGCAAATTTTAGTTTTATGATGGAGGGATGTCTCCTGGGGCCGTAGCTCTAATCAACTTTGAAATATAAACACAGACTCATAGAGAGGTAAATCTCTCTGGAGTTCTCTAACCATCTAATTTGTCTTAAATCACTTTCTAAGACTTTTTCTTTTAGTTCAGATTCCAAATTTTAGTACAAATTGTTCACAGAGCCTTAACTGTACAGAAACACTTAAAAATATTTATAGCTCCACAAGTTACATTTTTCTACTCTAATTGCAGATTAAAAAAAAAATCCTCTTAGATTGCCAATTTTTGTTTCATGTGAGCTTTTATTATTAGACCAGGGGCCCAGTGCACAAATTTGTGCATCTTGAAAGGAACTGTGGGCTGCTGCGAGGCTGCAATGGGTACAGGGTTAGGTCTTGGCCCATCCTCCAGGCCCCCACCCGACCCCTCCCGCTGCAGTCCCCTAGTCCTGTCTGCTGGCAGCCCTGCTCTCACTGCCACCACTGCACCACTTGGTGACAGTGTGGAGCGACTGGGGCCAGCACCAGCAGCAGGTGCAAGTGTCAGCTGCTGCCCTGATTACCCCTTACAAGCAAAGGGAGGTTGAGAAGCCCTCAGGGGCCATCAGGGCCAGCAGCCACCACTGGCACCCACAGAGGGTGCCAAATTATTAGGAGCGGTTCTGGGAGCCAGTGGTAGGTTCAAGCACCAGCTCTGGTGCCAGCTACGGATGCGAGTGGGATCAGCATCAGCAGTGGGTACGAGTGGTGGCTGCCAGCCCCGATCGCCCGTCAGCGGCAGGGGGACATGGAGAAGCCCTGAGGGATGATTTGGGCAGGCAGCCACTGCTTGCATCCCCTGATGGCGCTGTGTGATCAGGGCCAGCAGCGGGTACGAGCGGGGCCGGCATTGGAAGGAGGTGTGAGGACTGTGAGGGAAGGTTTGCCAGAGCAAAGAATTTTCAGTTACCACCAGAGGCTCACTGTCTAAATAAGAGAAGAGACACTGATATGAGGATCCCATTTCTCTGAATCAAAGACACATAAGGAGAAGATAACTATGTTATGATGGAGACAATGACTGCAGTGATGTATTTACAAGCCAGGAAGCACCAACAATTGCCTGCAAAGGAGAAAAGGCAGGAAAAATTCTCCCACATAGCTTTCAGAGGAATCATGAACCTGAACATCTTTATTTTAGACTTCTGGCCTCCAGAACTGGGAGATAAATTTTAATTATTTTAAAAGTCACCCATTTTTTGATACTTTATTGTAGCATCGATAAGAAGCTAATAAGTAACATTTTTTTTTATTTCTTGCAATGGTGTTCTGCCAGGGAGCACTGGAAGAATAGCATACACCCTGTGCAGTACTAATACTAAGAGAGAAAGGGGGAAAATAACCTGGTAAAATCACCTTTGCATGGATCACTTTTCCAAGTTTTTGACTCCCTCTTAATTTGCCTGCTTTTGATTATTTTTAGAGTCCTTACATGTTTCATTAGTATTCAACAGGCTTATAACACATGTGGATCAAATACGAATCTTTAATTTTTAATGTCTGGAGTTAAATTTATTATTCAATACTGTTTATATATTATTACCAAATCAGAGCTATCTTATCATATTTTCAATCTAAAAATGTGATAGGACTGCCTTCTTTATTTTTATCTAATTCACTTAAAAAGTATGGGAAAAGGTCAGGAGCTGAGATTTTTAATTGGATTGGCATTAAAAATAAATAATAAAAATAATAAATAAATAAATAAACAAACATTTATCCTAGTTATCCTTAATTAGCCTTTTGGCATCAAAGTCATGAGTGACATGAATTAATTATCTCCCACCTGAAGGACTTCACAAGATATTTTTTTTAGGAGTTTTTCTTAAATTCAATATACAACATATCTATGAGTTCATGTACTCTACCAATAATTCTATGATATACACATAAATAGGAAATAATGTTAATGTAATATAACTTGCAGTTACTACAGCATTTATATAGTTTTGTACAATAGATTCTAATATCTAATGAAAAGGTAATTTGCAAACAAAGTTAGGTAAATTTTGGATGTTCTGGAATATAAAAATATAAATACATAATTTTATAATAATGGTGCTTCAATAAAAACTTTTGTGCTAATAACAACTTAAAAAATACTAAAGTGCATAAGGTCAAAATATTTTTAAAAAAATATATTTAATTGATTTTTGTACAGAGAGGAAGGGAGAGAGATAGAGAGTTAGAAACATCAATGAGAGAGAGTCATCGATCAGCTGCCTCTTGCACACCCCCTACTGGGGATATGCCCACAATCAAGGTACATGCCCTTGACCGGAATCGAACCCGGGGCCCTTCATCCCCAACCCTACGCTCTATCCATTGAGCCAAACCGGTCCCAGCCAAAATATTTTTTTTTACTAGAAAGCTACCCAAGTTCTGCAATATATTAATCAGCGAATGAACGTAGTTTTACAAGAAGAGTAATATTAAAGATCCAAATAAAATGAGTACGTTCATTTGATGAAATTAAGTTGTATTTTAAGTTGATTCACTTTCTTCAGTCTAAAGTTACAGATAAAATTAATTTTACATTTAACACTATTATTCATGTTACTATAATTTTTGTTGTATTCTTAAGATATTTATATTTTTCATATTTGTCTGGACAATTTGATATAATGCTTTGTTTAACAACTCAATTAGAATATTTCTCTATACATTGCCCTGGCTTGTGTGGCTGAGTTGGTTGGATGTCATCCTGTGCATCAGAAGGTTGCTGGTTTGATCCTCTGTCAAGGGCATATACTCGGGTTTCAAGCTCCATCCCCAGTGAAAGGGGAGAGAGGTGGGTCAGCAGCTGATAGATGTTTCATCCTCACATCCATGTTTCTATCTCTCCCTCTTCCTTCCTTTTTCTCTAAAAATCAATTAAAAATAATATTCTGTATACAGATCAATTATGTGAAGGCCAACACAATAAAAAAGTAATCTTCCATAGTTTAAAATGACTGAGTTTCATTTTTGCTCTGCCAAATCCTTTCATCTGATAATTTTCCCCCTTAATTCTAAATACATTTATATTCCTCTTACTCCTTCTAGTTCTTCAATTACTTTTGCTGCTGCACCCTTAAGTAACAGGGCTAAGCACACAACAACAACAACAACAACAAAAATATCATATTTGTTTAGTAGTAGCTGTCACAAATTATGTCATAAATTATCTGTTAAAGCATGCATAAACAGATCTAATAGCAAGCACATTTATAGGAAGTAATAATTATGATTTATCTACTAGAAAAAGATAGGAGTTAAATAATTGAACAAATGAGCAATGAGCCTCTTTATAAAGCATAAGGGAAACACGCATTCTGACTCCTTGGGGTGGGAAAGATGAATCTAACATGATCATCATTTTTTTATTAGGAAGGTGTTGGGACCACAGTATCAAGGACTGAATTTATTTAAAAATCATCAGCAACAAAGTAGTTGTGAGTTTTAAAACATCAAGTATATAAGATATATGTAGTTATAGATTTGTTTGAAGATAAGTTTGATGTGGCTGTTTGGACATTATGCCTATAAATGACTAAAAATTAAATTTAAGATCAGGAAACAATATTGGACCCAAGTCAAGTCCTTCCTGAAATAAGATAAACTTATTTGGCCTTTCTCCATTATGTAAATAGAATCTGGACATGAATTTTTATAACTATGGAAGTGATGGGGTGAGGTGTCACACATAATGTGGATTGTGAAACTTGAGAGAAACATAAGATGTAGCAAAATGAGGCAGAATGGGAATATAATTCCAGATGGAAGAAAAGAGTAGGATAAAGTCAAGATGATAAAAATGGCTGAGAAGAGCTTGATTGATATATTTTCTATAGGTGTCTTCATTGTTCCAGAGCTTGACATCAAGTGACAGATTATAAAGAAAGGAATCATTAAGTCTATACTGTCCATGCAAGGGCAAATGCAGGAGTTAAGAGTGCAGCATTCTGGGTCTTATATCAAGACCTGTGGCTGATTTGCATGAGGCTGAAAGACAGCATGTGACATTAAAAGTAAAATCTTTAACCAAAATATTGACTAAGTTAAAAGATGGAAACAAAACTTGATGATGAGAGGTTGTCTGAATGATGCACCTAGTATTTCATCACTGTTGATCCTCTCAGGGAAAAAAAATCACCATAGGCAAAGCCAGGAAAATGCAAACACTAAGAGAAAGGAAAAGCAGCCAGAGGCAGGAATTATCCCTACTTTGGACTGGAGAACCAGCCACTGAATAATTGAGAATTGACTTCAGGTTGAATTTTCACTGTGTGAATAAGCCCTAGAGCCATTAGCTAAAAATTTGATTTACATGGATTAGATCAATAAATAAAAGGTAAACGTAAGAAATAAATAAAACCCATCTTCAGCTAGAAATATGTTCTTAAAGTTTATTTGGTTGCATTCTTTGTGGGACCCAGCAGTCAAACACTTCTAGTTTTCAGAATCAAGTACATAAGCTACTCTTGTCCACAACATAATAGGAATATTAACAGTGCAAACAATTCATTTATGCACTTAGAAACTATTCTCTAAGCTTATTCAAAATGCAGTTTTAGAAACAGGATACACAGCTGAAGGGTCATAATTTTATTACGCATATCATTCATCAATTTACTATATAATGTTTGTTATTTTTTTCCAGTTTAAATACCATTACATTTTACTGGAAATTTTTTATTTTTTGCATCACAACCAACCTTGGCATGTTGGGGTGATACTTTAACCAACTGAGCTACCTGGCCAGGGCTTAAATATTGTAGATTTACCTTAATTTTTTTTTATTTTGAAATTTATTTTATGAAATTCATCATAGGAAAATATGAAATTATTTCAACAGGTTCCCATGTTATGAAGTTCATTGTAGAATGAAAACAAAAACTGAATTATATGTCTACTTTTCTGGACAATGTATACAAGTTCTTACAGGACCTTTTTTACTTGCTTTCAATATACAGTCAATTTGGTACACATATTTAAGATACACAGATGTTTTACTGGAATGATAATAAATCAGAATGGGTACATAGAATGAGTTTGAAAGATACACAAAACCACTGAAAATATTAGTTCCTGCCATCTTTAAAGTGATGGCTATTATTTGTTCTGTTTTTGTTTGTTTCAATATCATAAAAGACATTATTTTTTATATTACATCTGTGTAATCTCCATTGTTTATAGGCTTTTTTATTCTAATTTTTGCTGTTGATGGTGGTGTTTTTTTGTTAATCCTCACTTGAGGATTTTTTCCCATTAATTTTTAGAAACAGTGGAAGGGAGAGGGGAAAAAGAGAGAGAAGAGACACATCAATTTTTTAAAATATTTTAAAAAATATTTTGATTTAAGAGAGGAAGGGAGAAAGAGAGAAAAACAATAATGATGAGAGAGAATCATTGATCAGCTGCCTCCTGCATGCCCCCTACTGGGGAACCATCCAATAACAAGGACATGTGCTCTTGACAGAGTTGTATCTGCTGAGCCAAACCAGCTAGGGCAAGACACATCTATTAATGCTTTCTGCATGTACCCGACCAGAGCCAGGGATCAAACCTGCAACCCAGGTGTGTGCCCTTGACCTGGAATTAAATCCAAGAACTTTCAGTGTGTGTTTGTGTGTGTGTGTGTGTGTGTGTGTGTGTGTGTGTGTGGCAACCCTGTAACCTCTGACCACACTGGTCAGGGCAAGGCTTTTTATTCTTTACTGGAGGCATGATGCATGAAATTTGTGCAAGAGTAGGTTTTCCTTCCCCCAGATGCTGCTGGTACCAGACTCCTTCTGGCACCTGAGACCCAGGATTCTTTCTGGCCAATGGCTGGGACCTGGGCTTCCCATGAAGCTCCAGGTTCCTCCAGAAGGACATCTAGTCTAATTAGAAAATCATGCTTTTATTATTACAGACTAGATGCCCAGTGCACAAAAATCATGCATGGGAGGAGTTCCCTCAACTTGCCCTGCACCCTCTCACAATCCAGGACCCCTCGGGTGATGTCCAACTGCCAGTGTAGGCTCGAAACCACTGAATCAGGCCTAAACTGGTAGTTGGATATCCCTCTCACAATCTAGGACCACTGGCTCCTAACTGCTAGCCTGTCTGCCTGATCACCCCTAACCACTATGCCTGCCTGCCTAATTGCAGTTGGATTTTAATTGTGGTAAAATGTAACCAAAAGTTTGTATTTCTCTTTTGCTTGATGATACTTGCATATAGAAAATGATGCAGCTTTAGGTAGTATCTAGATAATAATAGAATAATATGCAAATTGGTTAGGACGCCATCATGTAACAACTGATCAGCAGGCTGCGTGTGCAACAGGAATGGGTAGGCAGGACTTGCAGCATCAGTGGATGGGGACATGCACCACCTGGGGACATGAGGCTTGCATCCCCGCCCCTGGGCAATGGGCGCCAGGATGTGAGGCTTGCATCTCCACCCCTGCACTGGCCTGGGGACCTGATGTTCTCATCCCACACCCAGAAAAGGGCAAATAGCAATTTAAAATATTTTCTCTAATTCCCTTTTAATGTGCACAAATTTTGTGCACCTGGCTACTAGTTATATATAAATGCTGAAACCAATATCCTCAACAATAAAATATAAATTTGAAAAATTAATTGACAATGATATTCTGAGAGGAAATATTTACCCTTTCAGAGTTTGTTTGTAATAATCTTATTGATTTGGCATTGAGAAGTGGCTGATCATTGAAAATGATCTTGAGTAAATGATCTTTCAGTAATTTTTGCACCTATTTTCTATTGGAATATCCTAATATATCTGACAGAATGATTCAACATTTACTTCTATTTCAAAACTTGTAATCTTAAGCAAAAATATGAAATATAAATTTAAAGAAACTAGACTAATTAAATATATACTTTGTCACAACTGAACTATTACTTATCCATTCCACTGGTATGAAGCAATCAAACTCAGGTGTGACCTGGAATGTGCTGAGTAAAGATTTAGAGTTGGAGATATCAGAGTATCTACTAATCACATAGAGTGAGTATGATGATTATCAGGTATAATATTAAAAATGATATTTATGGGTAGGTTAAAATACATACAAAACAAGGTTTCAGGCGGTAAGCACACAATAGGGTATTCAGATGTATATTGTAAAGTTGTACACTTGAAATATACATTATGTTATTAATTGATGTTGCCCCAATATATTTAAGTAAAAAGAGAATGATAAATAAAAACATAACAAAACAAAACATATCCCCTTAACATAAGTGCTTCCTTATACACAGGGCTAAAGCAAATTTCAAAAATCATTCAAGTTATAAAAATACAGAGATGACATTATAGTACAAATAGTAGTGCTAACCTATAAAAGCCTACAGTTGTAGTAAAATTCTTATTTAAAAAAATACAGGCTCTTCAATTCTGGGAACCACCACTGTGTTCGCATTAATATCCATTAGGGATGGAATGGGCTCTCTCTGGAGAGACTATCTTACAATCTGTGTGTGTTTGTTCGTGTTATGGAGAGACTAGGAGAACCTTCCTAAAGAGTTTGATGTATATTGTTCTCATGAAACTTAATCATTTTCATATAGCTGGCTAGGATATTTGCTTTTTATACCAAGGTGATATACTTTGATATGCAATATTTTAATGAAGGCCATAAAAAAAGATCAAGTATAGAAAGACTGTGGTCTATTTAAGAAGCAAAGGGCTAAATAACATCAAACCCTATTTATATAACACACGTTATTATGACTTATAAATAGATATCCTAATGATCAATTTTCTGTCTCTGACCTTAAAAGACATAACCAAAAATTAGAGGAAGAACAAATAACTCTTGATTAACAATGAAATTTTGAATTGTTTTTCTAAGAAAGCAAGCTTATAATTACCTACTAGCCAAATGCATGCATTCTGTGCATAGGGCCTGGCCCTTGCAGCCCTTGCAGCCCCAACTGGCCCTTGCAACCCCTCACAGCCTCAGCTGGCCCTCACAGCCATGGCTTCATCCAGAAGGTCATCCAGAAGGACATCCGGAAGGCCATTCAGCTGTTTAGTCTAATTAGCATATTAGCTCATTATTATATAGGGATGGTCATTTTTATCCATAAATACAATGAAATACACCACCTGAGTTATGATTCTTTTTAAATGTGTGTGTGTGTGTGTGTGTGTGTGTGTGTGTGTAATTGATTTTTTTACAGAGAGAAAGGGAGAGGGATAGTTAGAAACATCAATGAGAAATATCATTGTGCCTCCTGCACACCCCCTACTGGGGATGTGCCCACTGCCATGGTACATGCCCTTGACCAGAATCGAACCTGGGACGCTTCAGTCTGCAGGCCAATGCTATATCCACTGAGCCAAACCAGTTAGGGCCTGAGTTATCATTCTTTTTTTCTTTTCTTTTTTTAAATATATTTTATTGATTTTTTACAGAGAGGAAGGGAGAGAGATAGAGAGCTAGAAATGTCGATGAGAGAGAAACATCGACCAGCTGCCGCCTGCACACCCCCTACTGGAGTTGTGCCCACAACCAAGGTACATGCCCTTGACCGGAATTGAACCCGGGACCTTTCAATCCACAGACCGACGCTCTACCGCTGAGCCAAACCGGTTTCGGCCTGAGTTATCATTCTTATAAAATGATCAGGAAAACAAAATCCACAATGAACTTTCAAATTTTAAAGTAGTACATTTTAAATTTAAAGGTCTAAAAAAGTAAAATAAAAAAAAATAGAGCTTTGAAAATGATAATAATATGCAAAACTTCAGGGTAGATAAGGATATTCAAAAATTATCTAAGGTAA
This sequence comes from Pipistrellus hanaki, assembly GCF_964339955.1. Classification (NCBI taxonomy): domain Eukaryota; kingdom Metazoa; phylum Chordata; class Mammalia; order Chiroptera; family Vespertilionidae; genus Pipistrellus; species Pipistrellus hanaki. The sequence continues at coordinate 69,888,076 of NC_140504.1, read as the reverse complement.
CTTCATAATATGGGGTATTTCATTATAGGACTGTAATTTTTACTTTCTGAAATTGATTGTAATTTAAAACATTAGCTTCAGAAATATTTTTTTATATTTTTGAAAATAAAGGGGAAAGCACAGTATTTTCTTCAGTAAGACTACACATTAAAAAACATATTTCTTTTCTGTTTTGTTTTTCATTTCTTTTTGTTGTTATGTGGATTGATAGAATTTTGTGTAATAATGTGATAGCATGTTTATCTGATAGGAATTGGAACTCTGATATATATAAACTCTTTTACCTATTATTTCTAAATGCTAATGATATTAATATGTAACATTACAAACATGACAAGACAGACATTATTAGACTTCAATTACATGTTGTTTAGATTGTGATTGAAGTCTGTATTGTATACATATAGAATTAAATTAGTGAAACTTAGAAATAATATAATTTTATAGTAAATGTAGCCATTTAAATAGTAAGTTCTTCTATGAGATTTTTTTATTATTAAATTGTTGCTTGGTGCATGATTATTTTGCATGACTGACCTAAGTCTTTTATGCAGAATTTATTAGCTCTTATTTAATAATGCCTATTGAGGTTAAAAGTATAACTATGTGAGGAAGACTACTGAAACTGAAATGTAAAATACATCAAATGTGGGACTCTACACTTGAAAATATATGCACCATATTTCAAGAAAAACAAGTCTCTTCTGTTATCTATGCCTTAAATCTCAACACTCTGCACATCCTCACTTGTAGGTCAATATTTCTAAAGAAAAATGGCACAACAATGCTGACTGGTCTCACTTGAAATTCATAATCATGAATCTCACATGAGCATTTCAACACTGTCAGCAGCCCACAAATATATGTATCTGGTGAGCTTTCCTTCCCAATTTCTGAGAAGGATATTTCATACCATCTACTCCTTATGAACTCACTACTCAATCCCCCATTAATTCTTTCAGTTGACAGTTTGCCTCATATTTCATTGAAAAATATTTAAAAATATTGAGAAAAGCCTTATTGTCTCACAACCAAATCAGTTAATAACCTACATCTGAACCCAGCAATTTTCCTTTGTTCCCATACCTGTACTCCAAGCTTCAATTTACCTGACTGCTGGATTCCATCTTCTGTAGAGCATGCAAAATCTTAGTTATCATGGTGATTACATTATTATTGTTCTATACAATCAATTTTCCCTGTCTTCAGAGTCATTCCCATCAACATACAATATGTTTATTTTTAGGTCTTATATATTTATAAGAAAACTTCTAAAAATATCTCTTTTGACCACATTATGTTCTTGGAAAATCTTATAATTTCCTTACTGGCAAAGCATTTAATAAAGAAATCAAGTTTTGAATAGTTCATATTGCAACTTCACTACTTTATAGTCTGTAATCTCAGTTTATCTTTTCCAATTCAACAAAACTGCTCTTTGACACAGTCACCATTGACAGTCATGCTGCAATCTCCCGTGATTATTTTTCTTGTGTCTAACACCACTAGGAAAAGCATACAACATAACTGAATAATTTGATATATTGAGGGGTATTTGTTTGTTTGTTTGTTTGTTGTTTTTTTGGTGGGGGTTGTGGTTTCCATTACTATACTCTAATTTCTTCATATCTCACTAGCTCTCCTACTCATTGCCCATTGATTTCCTCTTTGCATATTATCATGTTTTACTTTGTATATATTTTTATTGATTTCAGGGAGGGAGAGAGAGATATAAACATCAATAATGAGAGAAAATTATTAATCAGCTGCCTCCTGCATGCCCTCAACTGGGGATTGAGCCTAAAACTTGGTCATATGCCTTGACTGGGAATTAAATTATGGATGATCTCCTTGGTTCATAGATCAACACTCAACCACTGAGCAACACTGGCTGGCAGCTATGATCATATTTCAAATATTAGCATGTCTCAATACTCTGACTTGGAATTCCTTTTCATCTTTATATCATGTTCAGAAACACAGAGAAGGCCAATGAGGCAAGAGTCAAGTTTTGAAATGGTGTCTTTTAATTATTTTATCTCTAGTAGCAACTAGAATTATCATTTTATTATTTAAATTATCTAATAACTTAACCTGGACTAATATATAAACTCCTTATAAGGCTAATATTTACTGTCTTTATCTGAAAAAAAGTATCCTCAATCTCCTCTCCTTAGGAGGAATTAATAGATGACTCCATTGATACATAAATTTCTTTTCCATTCACCATTACTGTTCTTTATTATATATATCTTTATTTTTTTCTAGACTTATTTCTGTTGAAATGATCTTGATTATTATTAACTTATTTTTCTCTTTTAAACTGTAGGTTATCTATCTGTATTATCAATGCTTATAAAAACGTTGGTTAAAGCATCTGGAACATAAGAGGTGATCACAAAAGAATTTTCAAAGAACAGCTCTAAAACATTAATATTGGGACATTTAAATTTTCATTAAATTAGTAACCTTTTAGGCAATAAAAAATAAAAATTGATATGCTTATTTTAAAAAAAATAACAATTTGAGGGGTTTATTCCATGAACTTTTTATCTGGAGTTCATTGCCTAAAGGTAAATTTAAGGTTTGATACCTGTTGCATTGCAGGTTAGAAAAGTGACCTGTGACAGGATACTTCACAGCTAATAGAGATAAAAGATTAAGATGACTACCTTATATTAGAAAAGATCTCAAAATCATATTTGATATAAAATAATAAAAATAATTATAGATCTTAAGCAGCAGAACACATGTAAATATTAAGTAAGAATGATTCATTAAACATAAGCTGAGAAATGAATTGCAGGGAAAGTGTATAAGTTTACAGAAAAGTGCCCGTAGTATTTAAGAACCTAACTGAGATTCAGCACTGGAAAAGGCAGGCCACGTGTAAAACTGACATATGTTTTTTAAGACTTACTGATCAATTAAACATGGATGAGAATGGGGACATAGAAAATGAAAGGTTAGTTTTGTGCTTGGCCAGAGCAGAATCATATCAGTGGCAATCAGAGGGGAGAAGGGCAATATCCAGGAATAATAAAATCTTACAGGAAATATGACAAATCCAGTTTTCCATGTCAATGCTAAGATTTAACAGTACATTAAAATTACACTAAAATCCTGTCTAAGATGGAATAAAAACTGTGATATAAGTAAAGGAGGATGATTTTTTTGCCTTTATATAACCTGCAGGCAAATTCAAACTCTGTCTGGCTCTCCATTATCCTATCCTCCTTTTAAACCATATTGTAGTTTTTCATTACCAGATATCAGATATGCTAAGTACACTTAGGCACTCAAAATTTAGTTAACTCACTAAAAACCATTCTTCCTACAATTATATTACAGCAAGCTAGAGAGCATTAATGAGGTAGCAACTGTATTCAGTTATTGATTCTTTTCTCATCATATACAGAATTGTAGTTTCCAGGTCTATTGTAATCCAAATAGCTTTCTTAAAAACAAAACAAAAAAACAACAACAAACAAACAAAAATACAAACATCATTTTATTTTATCAGAATTTATTAGTCACTAATAACCCATCCCAGAAATGGAAGCATCTCCTAAATTAGTGTGTTTTATAGGAATTGGTATCAAATCAGTAATTCACATAAAAGAGGGAAGAAAAAGGAAGATGATCTTGCTCCAGCTGTTAAATCCATTTCACACACTCTAGAGGCCTGGTGCACAAAATTCATGCACGGGGGTGGAGGGGAGGGTGTCCCTTCACCTAGCCTGAACACTTTCCAATCTGGGACGCCTTGATGGATGTCTGACCCAGTAGGATTGGGCCTAAATGGGCAGCCAGACATCTCTCTCACAATCCAGGACTGCTGGCTCCCAACTGTTTGCCTGCCTGCCTTCCTGATTGCCCTAACCACTTCTGCCTGCCAGCCTGATCACCCCTTAACCGCTCCCCTGCCAGCCTGATTGATACATAATTGCGCCCTTGCCAGCCTGATTGCCCCTAACTTCCCTCCCTTATAGACCTGGTCACCCCTAACTGCCCTCCCCTGCAGGCTTGATTGCCCCCAACTGCCCTCCCTTTCAGGCCTGGTTACTCCCAACTGCCCTCTCTTTCAAACCTGGTCCTTCCCAACTGCCCTCACCTGCTGGCCTGATTGCCCATAACTGCCCTCCCCTGATAGCCATCTTGTGGTGGCCATCTTGTTTCCACATGGGGGTGACCATCTTGTGTGTTGGAATAACAGTCAATTTGCATATTACTCTTTATTATATAGAATATGGAACACTTGCAGCCCAGTGCATGAAATTTATGCACTCGGGGAAGAGAGGGTCCTTCTGCCCAGCCTGTGCCCTCTTTCAGTCCAGGAGCCCCGCAATTGACCACTCTGCAGAGAGAGGCCCTGCCCACTGTTGCTGGCCTGGTAGCCTGGGCCTCCCACTTTAGGGAGATGTGGAGTCCCGCAGCTGGTGGCCTGGTCCTCCCTTTGCATGGCAATGGTGGAGCAATGGTGGGGCCCTCCGAACAATTGCATCATATACCTACCGTGGTAGTGTCAGTTAGTGCTGGGTCGCTCCAGTCACTGAGATCCAGGAGGGACCAAGAGGTCAGCAGTTCAGCCCCACACCAGTCTCCGCCCACCCGACTCTGCTGCATGCACAGCCTGGCTTTTGGGCATCCCTTTGGTCATTTTGGACCTTACAGACTCGGGCTCTTTATATATTAGGATGTATAACATGTGGAAATATTTTATCATAGAGCTGCAAACTGATTTACTTTAGAGAAGGAATGAGTAATATAAAGCTTATTTGAAATGAATATTTATACTAGATATTGCTGAAAATTCAGTGCATAGAGCAAAAATTGTGTTTCCTTTGCATCAGACTTAAAAAAAATCTCTCAGGGAATTCTATTTGATGACCAAACTAGTGTCCTTTTTTATTATTGTATTCAATCACTATTTCTTTATTTCACAGTGCCATATTTGTCTTATATTAATGTATTTAGCTAAAATCAATTTTGAATTATGCAAAATTTCATGTGTAATAAATGCAAACATTATACAACCAATATAATAAACATGCATCTGCACAAATGGTTTCTGTGCATGATCTGCCTTGTACTTTGGGATTCATAGGTTACATGCCTTAGAGGAAAGAGCTTTTTATAAATAGTGGTTTAGCACCATGTTACATTTAATTTGAAAAAGTTCTGGCATTAGGTGGTGAAAGACAATGATAGCAACTAATAAAACAGAAGACCAGAATCCCATCTCATATACTAAGTCCTGAATTCAATAAATAAAGAGTCACATAGAATTAATGACAACATTAGTTAGTCTCACTTTCTCTTTCTCTTTTTCAAGAATATTGGGTTAAATTTACATCATTTGCCTTCTAGTTATCATAATGTCCCTATTCTCTGAAATCCTGCAGTGTATATTATTTATTATAATATACAATAAAAGCCTAGGCGGCATCAGACCCTCATGCAACAACCTCATACAAAATCATAACAAGATGGCTGCCAAAAATGGCTGTGCAGTGATGCCTGGGGGTCCCATGGCTCTGTGATGCATTAAGGAGGCCAGTCCTGGTATCTCTGACACTTTGTGTGGAGGAAGTGGGTTCCAGTGGAGGAGGCGGGTCTTGGTAGGGGAGGGCAGTTGTGGGTGATCAGGCCAGCAGGGGAAGGCAGTTGGGGGATATCAGGCTGACAGGGTAGGGCAGTTGGGATGACCAGACTGGCAGGGGAGGGCAGTTGTGGACAATCAGATCAGGAGGGGAGAGAAGTTGGGGGTGATCAGGCCAGCAGGGGAGCAGTTAGATGTCATCAGGCTGGCACGGGAGTGGTTTGGGGGTGATCAGGCTGGCAGGCAGAAGCTGTTAGGGGCAATCAGGTAGGTAGGCAGGTGAGCGATTAGGGGCCAGCAGTCACAGATTGTGAGAGAGATATCTGACTGCCAGATTCAGACATTCCCAAGGGAGGGGTCCCAGATTGGAGAGTGGCAGGCCAGGTTGAGGGACAACCCTCCCCTGCATGATTATTTGCACTAGGCCTTTAATATATTGCAATTTATGTCACAGATTAGGAAATTAAAAAGGGGAAGAATAAGAAAGACTGCTTAGAGTTCTAATAGTCTATTAGACTCAGGGAGAGAGGAAAAACTGCTGAGTCAGAGAAGTTGTAAAATTCCTGTCAAAAAATGATGTGGATTTTTATGGAAATCACTTCCTGTAACACATGAGATATACTATATAAAAAGGGAAAAACACATCCAGTCCATATTTTAAAGAGATGACGGTTGTGAAGCCACTACTATATCATTCCTGCCTTCTCTTTCATGATATGCTCTGGACATTCATTCAGTATTGACTTGTCATTCCTCTGATATTTCTTTCACTGATGTATAAATATTAATAAATTCCTGACCCCAAGTAGTTTTCTGTCTACTCAAGGAATATAACATGTAAAATTAATGACACTTAAATGTGAAAAGTGAGAATTGCTTGGAGGACAGGGGAATTGGGGGTCACTTGCTCAACTGAAGTACCTCTAGTTCTGAGATCTCACACTTGAAAATCTAAGACAGAGGTTGATACTTTAATATGAAGGGCTCACTGAAATTAGTGGTAAGAAGAATCATTCTAGGAATTTGGCAGTTGATATTTCCTCTGGTACCAGATTCCTTTTAGAAAAAAACTATCTTATTTTATAAAAGAAAAGTTATTGTGTATGAAGAGAGGATTCAAATCAGAAAGTAAAACCTCATAGTAGAATCCAAAACTAAATGAGTGTTGGGTTCTTTTATATTTAAACCAACAACAATAAAAATGTTGAGAATTTATTTTCTCTTTTTAGTTTGTCATTATAATAACATAGGTATAAGAGAAAAGGAATAGAGAGGGAGATAGTGGAGAAATATGAAGACTGAGACCAAGCTTTGTCTTCTTAAAAGCTAGGATATAAAATATTCAATTTTTATTTATTTGCATTGATGCAAGCCATAGGTTTGAAAACAGATGGACAGTGTCCTACTTGCAAAAAGACCTTAAGCAAATACTTTGTTTTGTGTAACAAAGAAAAAAGTCTTGAAATAGAAGCAGCAATTGCAAGATAATGACCTATCCATACACTTCACTACACAAATGAAAGAAGAAACTCAGAGCCAGAGATTATATGAGAACATAAATGTTCTGAACATTTACCTTGTATTTCCCACAGTATGAATTACTGAATTTACCTTTTCTGGATTATAAGGGATAGACCACCAACTTGCATCTGACATTGTTACTTTCTACTTGACCCTTACAAGTATAACTAGGATCACACTTCTACCTATATGAAATTAAAATGTCAATGTAAGTAGTCACAATATTTGTCTTGATACTATTGTCTTTCTAGCTACCTTTTCTTGCATTGCTTTTCTAAACTTTAGAAGCACTAAAACATAATGATTGCCTTTATCTAAGCACTGATAACTTATTGTGTAGGACTCAAAATCTGCTGATAATGATGTTACAGGCTAGGAATGCCTGAGGACTGGCCTAGCCTATTATTATTTTTAGCAAGCTGTCCAGACATTTCTGGTAGCCCTGGGGGTCTGCCTTTATTAAGGTTCATGGGTGGGGTCTCCAAGGCTTCAGTTCGCTCTTTATTGGCTAATTTAAAGCATCAGAATGAGAATTAGTGTGAGGAAAGGCAATTTCAAGGTTACTCAAGAGGCCGATTATTTAGGCTACCCAGTGCTTTCTGAAATAGGAAACCTCATGGGTGGGCTCAGCCTAATACCTTATCTGGTTGTTTTGCTGGTAGCTATATCTTACAACTGGCAATATATTTATTCAAGACGAGTTTCTTTTGAAATGGATAGGTATCTCTGAAATCAAAAGCTTGATATCAGGTTTTTACTCTACATTATTTATAATTTCTCAGTTTCTTATACCATTCTACCTGCTCTCACAAAAGTAACTAGTATTGTGCTATTCATCAAATATTAGCACCAATATTAGATCATACTGTCCATGATCCATAACCCTTCTGAATAAAGTAAATTACACACAAGTTAGTCTTTACATACCACCATGATCTGGCCAAAAAATAATCTTCTTTATGATGGATCTCTTACATGAATGATCTGTTCCAGGCACATAATGTGCTCATGACTGAAAGGAATTTTAGAGACAAAGCAGACAGGTTTAGGAAATAAAGAGGGTCCATGAGAGAGTAATGCACAGGTGAGGGCTTAGAGCTGCCAAAAGGCATACATTTACAAAGTATAGTAGAAAAATGCTTCAGGATAAGGGGGAGAAAGTCATAGATTTACAGAGGGTAAAAAAAGTCACAAGATACTGAGAAGAAGAAAACCTATTTTCACAGAGGATAGAGGAATGTTGCAACATAAGGGAGAGAGTTCGAGGTGGGCACCACGTGAGCTTTGAGCTTTGAAACTGATACTGTGTAGCAGAGTGACCAATGAGGAAAGCAAGGGGGTCCTAAGTTAAGAAAAGGTCCGATTAGAAAGAGTCGGTGTCAGACAAAGAACAATGGCATATATAAATGGGAGGCAAAGGTACTCAAGGCAGATTTACAGATTTCAGATCTTGGACTTAGATTTATTTCATTAGAGAGAGCAGGCTTTTCCCATTTTGGGGCCCCTCCCCAGGGGAGAGGACCCCTTTGGGGGTACTCTTACCCAGATGGAGTTTGTATATGCTTCCAATAAACTCCCACATTTTTTAAAATATATTTTATTGATTTTTCACAGAGAGGAAGAGAGAGAGATAGAGAGTTAGAAACATCGATGAGAGAGAATCATCGATCAGCTGCCTCTTGCACACCCCCCACTGGGGATATGCCCGCAACCAACGTACATGCCCTTGCCCGGAATCGAACCCGGGACCTTTCAGTCCGCGGGCCTACGCTCTATCCACTGAGCCAAACTGGTCCCGGCAAAACTTCCACATTTTTATTAAAGAAATCTGTTAGTCCACAAATTTATTCTTCAACTTTGTCAGATAAGGATCCATGAGAAGAAGTCTGCAACCCGAACCCCACATTTCTCTACTGGCCAAAATATATTTTTACGCCTTTGTTTTCTACACATTTTAAAAATAATATTACTTTCCTTTTACCAGTATCCTTATTACATATGTTCTGTTTACTCCAAACATGCAAATTTTCTCTGACTTTAAGACACAGCTCCAAAATATACTGTATATTACACATTATTTAAATAATTGCCATTTCTGAAACTGGATCATTAATTATGCTTCACTATATCTAGAACATAAAAGCATTTATAAATTTAGAAGTACTTTACTATATTTCTTTTATTCTCAGCAATCGTCACAAAATACTGGGCAGTTAAACAGTTTAGGGCACATGTGTCAAACACAAGGCCCGCGGGCCAAATCCAGCCCGCCAGGCCTTGCAATGTGGCCCGCACCGCGCTGTCATCACTGCACTCCGCTGTCAGTTTATGACATTGTCAGTTTATGACTGTTCAGTAAACCATTCGGCCCGCGATTTAGGCTGGATTTTAGATTTTGGCCCCTTCTCTGATGGAGTTCGACACCCCTAGTTTAGGGTAAGGGTGGTGGGGAGGGAAGATGGTAGATTAAGAGGAAATAAACCAGATGGTCAGGATTGAGCAAGACAGGTGGAATCTATCAACTGACCAGAGAGCCTCCCTTCTCCCTGAACCCAAGAATGGGAACTAAAAGTAGGGAGAAGCCGAAACCGGTTTGGCTCAGTGGTAGAGCGTCGGTCTGCAGACTGAAAGGTCCCGGGTTTGATTCCTGTCAAGGGCACGTACCTTGGTTGCGGGCACATCCCCAGTGGGGGTTGTGCAAGAGGCAGCTGGTCGATGTTTCTCTCTCATTGACGTTTCTAGCTCTCTATCTCTCTCCCTTCCTCTCTGTAAAAAAATCAATAACATATATTTAAAAATAAATAAAAGTAGGGAGAAGAGGGCAAAAGGAGATTTACTGGTGCTTTTTGTTTGTTTTTAAAGAGCCAAGAGAGGGCAAGATATGGAAATTTAAGCTCCTAAACTAGTGAGCTTCTGCAGCAAATCCTTAGGGTCCCCTCCCTGCTGCAGGGAGCTTTTCTGTAATAAAAACTTTGAATTTTGGTATCAGTATTTTTATGGAACTTTCAATCAGGTACAGAAAAGAATTTAGGCCTGAGCCGGTTTGGCTCAGAGATAGAGCATGGGCCTGGTGATTGAAGAGTTCCAGGTTTGATTCTAGTCAAGGGCACATGCTGGAGTTGCAGGCTCAGTTCCCAATAGGGAGCAGGAGGCAGCTCATCAGTGATTCTCTTCCATCATTGATGTTTCTATCTCTCTCTTCCTCTCCCTCTCTGAAATCAGGAAAAATATTTGTTTTGCTAAAAAAAGAAATAAAATAATTTATAATAATAATAAATTTAAAAAGTTATCCATCCTAATTAACAATGTACCAAAATAAGTATAAATATTTCCAAATATAAAAACAATTTTTATTCTTTTAATTTTTAAAAAAATCTTTATTGTATAAAAGTATTACATATGTTCCATCCCCCCCATTAGTCCCTTCTTGAACTTAGTATCTGATAATTAAGACACATAAAGTGTTCCATTTTTTTTTACTTTTTTCTATATTTTGTCAATATTTCTCACTAAAGAAGGTAAGCATTATATACATATTTCTGTGATGTTAAATAAGTTATATTTACAAAAGTAAATATACCGTCATGAAGAATATTTTACCTACCATGCTATTTTTGACCACTCAAAAATGTTTCATTATGTTGATGTTTTTACAGCATTTTGACATATTAGAAGATGTCTAACTTGCCAAGAAAATTCATAACCAATTGCCAAATGTTAAATGGAAAAAAATCAGAGTGTGTGACAGATGGGTATATAAAATTGACTCTCCTGGCATGCCTCACCTTATGACATTTGAAAAATTGACTAATTGGGCTGTAAATTAGCTCATGTGGAAGAGAGAGCAAGCTTCATGTAATCATCCTGTCACATCAAAGATCATATTGAAATCACGGCTTAATAAAATCTGATTTTCTACAAACTCTTGTTATCTGATTTTTCATTTAACATTATTATTATTTAGCATTTGTTATCATCATCATGGTTTTCTCTGATTAAACATCAAATCTATAAGCAAACATACATTTCTTAAAATGTGGTTCTTTAACAAATGATTGTTTTCTTATCTACTTCATTATGCTTTGATCCTTCACATATTGCATCCAAAGAAAACTCAATGTCAAGAACGAAGTTTCTATGTAATAAGGAACTAATGATTACATCTACCATTGGATTTAATTATAGTTTTGTTCAAGTGGCATTTGGGGAAACATTTTATTCTTAGTTAATACTATCTTCATTTTAACAGGTTTGTTTAATCCTCTCAATCCATCATTACTTATGGCTGATACAAGCACAAGTACTAAAAGAATAAGTGGTTGTACATGTTACTTTAGGATAACACTAAAAATTATAATTATAATGAAAATAAACCAGAAGCCCAAAATATTATCAAGGGGTAGTTATTTGACCTGTGAATTATAATCCAAGTTCATCTGATTTTTTAATCATTTTATTCATTATATTTTTCAGTTTAATATTCTATGTATAACATGAAATACCTATTATTAATATATTCAAAATTATTAGGAGATCACTAGTTATTAAGCTAGTAACATATTCTTGAAAACTAATAATTATGTTAAAGGTCTGTTTGCATTTCCATTATATCCTCTTAGTTTTTTAGTACTTTATAAATTGGATTATAAAAATGTACCTCAGGCACAACATAGGGAAGAATAATTTTAGATTTGGGAGCACATTTATTTTTCAAAAAAGAAGTTAAAAGTCAATTTCTTCATGTTAATCATTTGGATTATTCAATTACAAAAGTCGTGATTATGAACCTTATATTACTAAATAAAATTATTTGAAGCAAACTGGAAGTGTCATTTCTTAGAGACAATGACACAAAAGGCCACTTTTGATTTTTTTGCTCCTTAAGTGGTTTGTGACCCAGGACAAAGTAAAGAAAGATTCAGGCTGCCATGTAAAAAAAAAAAAAAAAAAAAAAAAAAGGAAACCAATGCCTTCCCTCCTCACCTGACTATGACAGTCTGAGTGCAGTGATGCAAAGCTGTAAAAGATGGGCAATCACTCATCTCAGGAATGTGTCACCAGATCTCTCACTTTACACATGCGCTTTAGTGTTACTCTTGAAGGAGAGTATCTTTTGAAATGCCAAAAAGTGGAAGTGTCCTGTGTACTGTTGTTTCCATTACCACGTTATCAGCCTCTCTGGAAGCTGCACTGATTCTTTATATAGCAAATAACATAAAGTCCTCAAGCAATGATTTTCTAAATGATTAGCAATAGACCTCACATAATTTAATAAATATTTGAATGCACTCCAAAATTATAATCAAACTTGTGAGGTAAAGTGGTTCATCTTGGAAAAGATCTCCTTCCTCTATGGTTATTCTATTTTTATTTCTCAGAAACCAGTTCAATATTTGTTTTAATCAACAAGTATTTACTAGGATTTACTAGATGTGTAGACCTATTGAGTCATTAAGATGATAGAAAGATATTAAAGAAGGTTACTATAACTTAAAATCTTAGTTGGCAAAATGATACTTAATTACTTAAAGCCATTATATAACAGTTCAAATAAATTTTGAGCTATCATGGACATGTGAAAACCTGAGTTGGGCTCATAAGTAAACTAAATCTGTATAAGGAATAAAAAAGAGACTAGCATTCTAAACATTTAGAATAGCAAAGTGTGCTCAGCTTACTATGAGAACAAAACAAAATAAAACAAAACAAAAACAAAAACAAAAAAAGAAAAAGAAGAAGAAAAAGAAAAAGAGAGAGAGAACCTGCTTGTTGGAGCCAGTAGTGGAAGAACAGGCAGAAGCTGAGGATGAAGTCCTGAATTTTACTTACATAGTAGAGGTTTGGTGCATGAAATTTGTGCACAGGTAGGATCCCTGAGCCTGGCCAGAGATCAGGGTCAATCAGGACCTTTTGGCTGATGGCTGGGGCCTTCCTGCATTCCACGCTGCCCACAAGTGGTTGGTGCAAGTCTTAGTGAGTGATTGATCTCCCAGTCCTCCAGTCAAACTCCTGAGGGGACAATTTGCATATTAGCCATATATATATATATATATATATATATATATATATATATATATATATATATATATATAGAGAGAGAGAGAGAGAGAGAGAGAGAGAGAGAGAGAGAGCTATATTTTAACTTTTCTTATATTTTAAATACTTCATTGCCCCAGAGTAATAAGACTTTCTCATTTTCATTCTAAAGATTTTGTCTTATATTGGAAATTTTATTACATAGCCCTTATATTTAAAAACCTCCTTTGGTTTTCTATCACTTCTTTGTTTAAGCTCCTTAGAATATAATTCCTTCCTTATGAAATAAATGACATAGCATGCTCTCAAATGGAAACATATCAAACTAAACATATATTTAATGCCACTAAAAACCCGTTTTCTCTTCTTACTTTTTCCTACATAAAGAATTATATCATCATTGCTCACATCATCCAAGCCAGAAATTAGTAAACTTGCTAATTTAGGCTTTTATTTTTGTGTATTCTAATTTCAATTATTTTATACTCTTTCTCATTCCTCTTGCTAACTTTTTTCCAGATTATCTTTATTTTGTTTGTTTCTTTGTGTTTTAATTTAACTGTTGCTACTTTTTCCCCCTGACCCTAAATAGTTATTACATGGATTCTGTTTAAAACTATTCAATCACTACTCTGTGTTTTTACAATATAACTAATCATCAATATAGTATATAAATTCTCCAGGATCCCTTCCCAGCCCTCTTTTCCATTCTTTTCTCCCACAGCTCTCTTCCTCCTTAATTACTTTGTACCAGCTATTCAGAATCAATTACATGTCCCATAATGAGCATGATCTTTGCAGTTATATCTTACAACTTAATTGTGCTCTTCACCTTGCATCCAACACTGGTCCTTTAAGACTCTGTTCATACAGTTGCCCTCTCAAAGCTTTTGGTGAAGCTGATTGGGTTTCTCTGCTAATTTATCAGATTATATTTTAACCCTTACATAGCACTTTCAACTTCGTGCCAAACTAAAATAATCAATTTAGTTATTTGTTTCACTTTACCTTGCTCCTCTGCTATGATGCATGCCTGGTATATGGTAAATGTTCACTATCTGTTTACTAAACAAGAAAATCTTATTCAGTTTCTCTGACATTTCAAAAAAATTTAAAAAAATTAAAAGTGAGAATGGGGAGTGGGAAGTTGTTTTTCACCTGAGAGTAGAAAAACAATAACAAAATAAACAAACAAACAAACAAAAAAAACCCCTCTGATTAAAAGGCCCTGACTCCATGCTCTTCATAAGCCACTTTACAGTAGACCAGAGGAAGTCTCTGAAAATTAGAATCTATATGTGCTAATCCAAAGAAACACTGATCATAAAAGCACATTGTTTGTATAAAAAAAGTTCAAGCAAAGTTTATTTACTGCTTCGGTTTGGAAAAATAATTAATTCTTCAGATAAGAATTCAATTTTTTGAACTTTTTTTTTTCAAATTTTAAATCTCAGTCAAATTCAATAAATATATTTGAGCTTTATCATGTGTCAAGAACCATGTTATTCTCTGAAATGCCCAGCATACCTATGAAGTTGTCAGATTCCAGACTCAATATTTTAGTTGCAGAGTTGGAAGGGTCAACAGAAAGTTTAAGAACTTCAAGAAACAGATATGAAGGTAGTGATTTTCAAATTCCAAACTCAAAATAAAGAAACTTGGAAACCTTTTTCTTCATGGAAAATATCAGGGTTTTTAGATCAGACTATGAAAAGCATATGCAGTTAGATTTTCAAAACCACTTGAGAGAGATTTGTGTGCTCACTCTATGAAATGGAAGCTTAGAAGTGAGATAAAAGTGTTGGAACAGGCAGACAGCCATGCATATTCTGTGAAAGAGGCTTTGAACATGAGGAATCAGTCAAACAAAACCTAACCATGATCACAATAAAAAAATATACAGTTTGCAATTTAAACAACTACTTTACATTTGCAAGTTTGCATCATTTGCATGAGTACCTCTACTTTGTTATTCAGACTAAGCATGGTTTGAAAGGAAGCCATCTTTTCCTCCATTCTAGAGGAACAATAATAACCTTTAGGGTTTTTTGTTCCTTATTATATAAAACTAGAAATTCATGCACAGAGGGGGAAGGGAGTCCCTCAGCCTGGCCTGCACCCTCTCGCAATCCGGGACCACTAGGGGAATGTCCGACTGCAGGGATTGGGCCTAAACTAGCAGTCGGTTATCCCTCTCACAATCTGGGACCGCTGGCTCCTAACCATTCACCTGCGTGCCTGCCTGATGGTCCCTAACTACTCTTCCTGCCTGCCTCATCACTACTGGCCTGACTGCATGATCATCCCTAACCACTCTGCATGCCTGCCTCATCACTCCTAACTGTTCACCTGCTACCTGTTCATCCTCAACCACACTCCTGTCTTCCTGATCACCTTAACCACCTTTGCTTTGGCCCTCACCACAGCAGTTTCATCCTAAAGGTCGTCTAGAACAACGTCTTAAAGTTCATTCTGCTGTCTTGTCTAATTTATAGATTATATATATATATATATATATATATATATATATATATATATATATATAATTTTATAAACCTGGATATTTTTAAATTTTTTAAATTTAATAATCATAGAAAAATACCTATTGTTCTCAAATGTAGTCAAAATGAAATAATTCTTAGTATTGATCGACATTTTGCCTGTGAATCTAACATTCATAAATACTCTGAAGAAATTATTATTTGATTTACTAATTTCCAAATCAAATAATTTCCCCTTGAATGATTTATAAGAAAACACAATTTAAACATAGATCAAATGTGACAAAGGAATTGTATTGTACATATGCAGAATTGTATTGTCCATTTTAATAGTGACTTTCCAGTACCCCATATTGATTTGTCCTTATACATCACACTAGCTAGCAGTGTCAGCTTTAAATACTACCTCCACTCAAAAGGCCAAGGAAATGTTTCTAAATGACCATTTAAAAACTTGCATGGCCGAAACCGGTAAGGCTCAGTAGATAGAGCATTGGCCTGCGGACTGAAGGGTCCCAGGTTCTATTCCGGTCAAGGGCATCAACCTTGGTTGTGGGGGTGTGCAGGAGGCAGCTGATCGATGTTTCTCTCTCATCAATGTTTCTGGCTCTCTATCCCTCTCCCTTCCTCTCTGTAAAAAAATCAATAAAATATATTTTAAAAACTTCCATGAACAAATTAAATATATAACCTTATAAAATAATGGCTATATTTCCCCCCTTTATTAATTATGTAGCCAAACATGATATATGTCTTGATCACCCAGAGTTTCCCAATCTAAACTCAGTACAAAGAGTGGTACATAGGCATGCAGAATAAATTTCCCAAACTGGTAAATTCCTTAGCAAATAGAAAAAGATAATAAGAATCTATATATTTTATTAAGTAAAAAATGTATTTACTTTTCCTAATTTTAATTTTGCCAAATTCATAAAACTTACAGTGCTCATCATAGAGATATCAGTCTTTCTTATTCCTTTATTAAGATTGACTTGAAGAACTCAGCAGTAACATAGGTCTTAGGGTACTCCAATTCATTCATTTTTCCAGACAATAGTTAATGTATTTCGACTAGGCTGACATACCTGGATGTGGGAATGGGAGGATGAGAAGAGATAAACCAAATAATATATATAATATGCATAGCCCATGGACATGGGCAATAATAGGGTGGTGAAGACTTGTGAGGGTGAGTAGGGGCTGGGAGAAGGGAAAATGGGGAGAATAAAATGTGAAACACTTGTAACACTATCAACAATAAAAAAATATTTATACAAAAGAAAGAAAATCATATGCCTGCCAATAAATAAAATTATTAGTCCGTGTAATTCCTTTAATCCTTTTATACTTTAATTGTGTTTTCTTCTACATGTTGAAAAATTTGTAAAATTCATTAATCTATAAATTGTTTCCACAGTTATTACTATAGTAGCCAAATTATCTTGGACTTTGAAGCTGACCTTTAAGTCACAGCAGCCTTCCAAATGAGTTTAAGGTTTGAGCCTACAATCACTTAACAGGCATGAAAATTGCACAAGAAACTAAATTGCACCCACAAGCAACTAAATGCATAATTAGCCATTGGAACTTCATGCCAAGAATACAAATTAGCCATTCGATTGCACCTGCAACTGGTCACCTAAAGGCTCAATTAGATGCACATAGCTCTGACTTGACAATACATATGTGTCACAAAATAGCTGACTTGATTTTTAGACCAGGAAAAGGCATGTGGCCTTTTAGAGCTTTCCTGAAGTACTCAGCTTTGGAGTATTTTGTTAAATCTAGACTGTCTGCTCTCAAACAACATTCTCCAAACATTTAAAAAATGTTATGTTATCTCTATGCTTTCTTTTCTCATATTACTTGTTTAGTTTGGTGGACCACACAGAGTTATAATAATTTGTAATTCTGTACCTCTGAGAATTATTACATCTAAGTATCTGTGTTTTACAGAATTATGCATGTTATCTTTCAACACAAACTGGTTAGTAATCACCGATGCTTGCTCTGGTAACACTGGGGTTTCCTAAATAATATATTTTCATGGAAAATTTATATATTCTTGAAACACAGTTTTTATTTCATGGAGAAGGCTAAAAATAGTCAGTGTTCATGAATTATGTTCCCATTTTTTATTATATTTTAGTATGCTATTACTAGTTCCCTGTGTAGAACACACTTTTATTATTTTAAGGATGCTACCACCTTCCTTTAAAGATTAAAAAAGATGCAAAAAGTCATGAAGGTAGGACAGAAAATATACCCCTTACTTTTACTTGTTAAATCTTATATTATTTTGGTTCATTTGTTACAACAAATGGCCCATTTCTGAAATATTATTATTATCTAAGGTTTAAACATTATTATTTTTTTTTTTAGTTTTCCCATAATTTTTCTTTTCTGTTGCAGGATTTCATATAGGATATATTACATGTAATTATCATGTTTTCTTAGGGTCCTATAGACTGTGAGACCTTTACTTGTTTATCACTTTGGCAATGTTGAGGTGGATTAATAAAATATTTTGTATAATTTCCAACTGGTATCTACCTGATTTTTTTTTCATGATTACATTAGGGTGATATTCTCACCACATCATACCAACAGTACATTCTATACAAATAGTTTACTAGTACCGTTGTGAACATTAATTGGCTAGAGTAGTTTTTGTCAGGTTACTTCCCTGAGTAGTCTTCTCCCCATTTCAGATTGCACTCTTTGGAAGGATTGCAGTTCACACATAAAGAGGGGGCAATTGCCGAAACCGGTTTGGCTCAGTGGATAGAGTGTCTGCCTGCGGACTGAAAGGTCCCAGGTTTGATTCTGGTCAAGGGCATGTGCCTTGGTTGAGGGCATATCCCCAGTACGGGGTGTGCAAAAGGCAGCTGATCAATGATTTTCTCTCATCTATGTTTCTAACTCTCTATCCCTCTCTCTTCCTCTCTGTAAAAAAATCAATAAAATATATATTTAAAAAAGAGGGGGCAATTATGCTCCATCTTTGGCAGAGGAAGTAACTACCAAAATTGTTGGGAATTTTACAGAGGATATGTATCTATTCCTTCCCATCTGTTAATTTATATTATGATAGACTCAGGGACATTTTTTTTTTTTTACACCTTGTGTTATAATGCAATGTTATATTACTTATTTTGCTGTTCAAATTATTCCATTTTGATCATTGGGAGCCCTTTTAGTTCACTTTACAGTCCCTTTAATGTGGAGTGTTTGTACATGTGTGTGTGCATGTGTGTGTGTGTGTGTGTGTGTGTGTGTGTGTGTGTGTGTTTGAGTATTTCCTTCTTTTCTGGCACTAGATGATGCTCCAGATTCATCTTTCATATTACCTAATTTATCCCAAGAATCACCAATGTCCTCCTATTGGAGAATGTTATTAGAAACCCAAATCTGGAGTGGAGAGTTATTTTTTCCCACTTTTTGAAAATTATACTTTTACAAAGTTAAATGGATTTTATTGAGGCCATGGATTATTTATAAGAGTCTGTTTTCCAAATTTGTTCTTTGTGGGCAACCCAAACATAAGGAAGTTATCATTTTCAACAGGAGAACAGACTGCCTAGAGAAACCATCAGAATGGAATGTGAGTAAGACTTGATGAATCCCTTATGTTATCCAAGGTTTTATAATGTACTAAAATGTAGCAATGGAATAAATCTAGCGTAAGTATAGAAATAGACGTACTTACACAATTTTCTTTGTCTTCCATTCTTTTATTCCTGTTTTACCTTGAAATACTGCACAGTTTAAAAGAAACAGGAGAGTTGAAATCAGTTGAACATTTTATAGAAACAGGTAAACAAAATCTTATGTAACTCAATCTACACTCATTGAATAGTAGATTTAATGTAATGTTGGAAATCTTTTGTCTCAGTTGGTATTCATCTGCGCCTACCAATTTACAACCAGAGAAAATCCCTACTTAAAAGGATACTTTTTGATTAAATGTGTCTATATTATTTGTGATAGGGATTCATAGAATAAGAATTAATTCTGTTATTCACTAATATTATCAATGCGCTATTAAACAATTTTTACATAAGTTATGAAAATATATCTTTCTTCTGTTATGTCAGATCCAAATTTAATACCCAAAATAATTTAATTATCCCAGGATAGATAAGTAATTAAGAATATGAGAGCAAGCTAAACTTCAGATGTCAGGGGTCAAATATCCTATATAATAAAAGTGTAATATGCAAATTGACCAAACGGCCAAACAACAGAATGACCATCCACACAACCATCCAGAAAACCATCTGGGACCACGCTATGACATTCTCTGGTGCCAGGCCAGTCGGATTGGTAGGTGGCCATCACCCCATAATTGCCCTGAAGAGGAAGGCGCAGGCCACCAGCTGGTGAGGAGGTCAATGGGGGGTTCCACAATCACCCCGAAGAGGGAGGTCCAGGCCACAGGCAGGCTGCAGTGAATGGGCAAGGCCTCCCTCTGTGAGGGAAGCCTGGGTCTCAGATGTCTGAGGAAAGCTGGCAGCCGGGGGAAGGAAGGCCTACTCTTGCACAAATTTTGTGCATTGAGCCTCTAGTTTAGGGGTGTCGAACTCAATCATAGAAGGGGCCAAAATCTAAAATCCAGCCTAAATCGCGGGCCGAATGGTTTACTGAACAGTCATAAACTGACAATGTCATAAACTGACAGCGGAGTGCAGTGATGACAGCGCGGTGCGGGCCACATTGCAAGGCCTGGCGGGCTGGATTTGGCCCGAGGGCCTTGTGTTTGACACATGTGCCTAGTTAATAATAGTGATATATACAAGATCTACTGTAGATTAGTTGCTCCTTTGTATTCACTGCTTATTTTGATATATCCAGCTCAGTTCTATTTTGCAAGTACAAAAGAAAAAAAATCATTCTTATTAACAATAAAATATAATTGATACCACATATATTTTTCATAGATTTGTCATCACTTATTTTTTAATACAATGTATATTTTTATAGAGCAGAACGGTGCCATCTACATACTTTCTATACATTAAACACAGAATTTGAAAATTTGAAACAATGTGACCCTCAGAAACATTTCCAACTTTTAATTCAGAAAATAGGAGCTTACAAGCTACTCTAAACAATTTCTCAAGACTACTCTAAACAATTTCTCTCTCTCTCTCTCACTTTTTTTTTTAAATATTTTTCCTGAATCTTTAAAAATTTTTTTTTATTGTTTGAAGCATTTCAAAATAGTAGTACATATGTCTCCTTTTCCCCCCCTTGATCTCCCCCAGCCTCCCCTAACCCCAGCATATGCCTATACCTCCCTCCCTCCCCCGTGTCTTGTATTCATTGGTTATGTTTATATGCATGCATATAAGTCCTTCAGTTGATGTCTTACAGCCCTCGCCCCCAACCTCCCTTGCCTTCCCGCTATAGTTTGACAGTCTGTTCAATGGGTTCTTTATCTCTATAACTATTTTTCCCCCATTTCTTTTCTTTGAAAAATCTTGCAACTGCAGACCAGAAAAAACAAAAAATGTTTGAGTCCCAATTTTAGTGTCTAACAGTTCTGAGACACAGTTTCAATGTCAAATAGTTCCTTATGTGTACATGTCAGCAATGATATCTGGATGATGGACAGATGGTGGCAATGCTGGTCCAACCCTCTCTGGTTTGGTCCTGGGCAACCTGCAGCAACACACAGCTGCTGACTGCTAGTGTGGCCAAGGGTTGTCAGCGTATTCCATCTCTGGGCTGTTTCTCCTCTTGTCTTTGTGGTTGGAGCAGACCTGACAACTCCTCTCTGTTGTAGGAATCCCCATGGTCTTAGGCTAGTTTTCTGAAAATATACAAACATATTCTCGACAAAAATTAAAAAAGGAATATTTTCTATAAAATTGACTTGGGAATTTTTTGCCCAGACGATTTTTCTTTGGCTTATTTTGACACCATGTGTGATTTCCATGGGTGTCTTGCTATTAGCATTACAAAAAAATAATTTCTACAGTAAAAAATTTTTATTTTTTTATTTTTATTTTTTTAAAAATATATTTTATTGATTATCCACAGAGAGAAAGGGAGAGAGATAGAGAACCAGAAACGTCGATGAGAGAGAAACATCAACCAGCTGCCTCTTGCACACCCCATACCGGGGATGTGCCCTCAACCAATGTACATGACCTTGACCGGAATCGAACCTGGGACCTTTCAGTTCGCAGACCGATGCTCTACTGCTGAGCCAAACCAGTTTTGGCGCAGTAAAAAATTTTTAGATGTAATTTACTTACAAGATATTTTTCCTTACATGATATTACCCTACTATCTCTCCTTTTTTATGGATGCTTTTGTAAATTTTGTAATGCAGTCATGATAACTTTAAATTTTAAGTTTTCTCACTCCCTTTCTTTTCAGAGGTATACAGTGTCAGGCAGTATGTATACAGTATAAAAAATTGTGCCATTATTTTTTATTGGTGGTAGTACATTGTTTAATAACCATTTTTAATTTTGTTTTAAATTTAAATGTGGCTCAGACTCCATTTAAGACCCCTTTAAAAAACATAACTTCCAACCACTTGCCACTTCCTCTAAGTGCCAGTAATGTACTCCTGAGATCCTTTAAAGAGACTTATTCCATATATAATTCCCCTCAGGAGAGAAACTTGGTAAGGGCTCTACTGTCTTCATCAGAGATCATTAGATCAACTATTCTATAATGGATGGAACAAGATTAAGAGTATCATCTTATGTATATATTTTCACAATGTAGTTCTCCTATCAGTGTCAGTTGTGTTTTCAGGAAAGTTACTGGTTGTAACAGCTCAATGGTGCACTTGGAAGTTGTCCTTTTATATAATAACTAGAGAGCCGATGCATGAAATTCATGCTAGGGGCTCAGCTCTCACAGCTTCTCATAGCCTCAATCAGCCCTTGTAGCCCCAACTTCATTCAGAAGGTCGTTCAGTTGTTCAAGGCTAATTACCATATTAGCTCTTTATTATATAGGATGGATAATTGAGTTAAATACCCTGTAAAAGGAAAAAAAAGAACTCATGTATCTTTTCCTAAATTTCAACATTTCAAACCTCTTTCAAGTATACCTTTAGACATTTAAAAATATATACTTTCTTTTCTATTTTTAAAGAAAGTTAAGATTTTTGAAGTCTGGCAATGTAATGTAGGATATAAAATATCCTATGTATAGCTATGTAAAAATGTATAAATTAGTATGGATTAGAATAAAAATCTCATCTAAATACTTTGAAAGTCTGGGAAACATCATGCCCACAAGTTGGAAGTTGTGTGTCTAGTGTATTATTTAAGGAGGTAGATATCCTTTTAAGGGCTTTGCCTCCTCCTACCTTTCTTGTTGTATTCTTTCAGTATTCTCAGATGAAAATTTTCACAGTAAATAATCTAAGCTTATGATTATTATTAAGGGAAATGTTTTTAGGATTTACTTATTATACATCTGTATTGTTTTTTGTTTTTTTTTTTGGTTTGTTTGTTTGTTTAGTAAATTTTAATGAACTTGCCATTACAGCTACTACATCTAAATGTGTAGCATCCAATAATATTTAACACCATTGAATATTATATGCCTAGCACTAATATTCATATATTATTCTCTCCCAAAAGAAGAATAAAAAAGGAGAAACTACCTTCTGCTTTATAACTATTAAAGAGTATTGTATAGTCAAAATATTGTTACTTCATTTAGGCAGCAGAGAGCTGCATAAAACTAGCCCTGTGCGAATAAATTGTCTTGACTTAGAGTCCATTAATGCAGCCAGGACACAAATTCAGAGAATGAGTATGGCTAACATTTCTCTTCTTAAAAACTCCCTTTTCATTCTTCCCATCCCCTTCTTCACTTTAGCAGATAGTGGCGCAGGAGAGCACTAAAGGAATACAATAGGAATGGAATCCTCTCCTTTCTCTCAGAAAATTTCCACCAACATGGAATCATAATTAATTCAGGTAAATAATCAATAGAACTTGTTTTCATATTTAAAAAAATATCTTAGAGAAGAGGTGATTTATTGTTTTTTTTTTTTTTCAATCCTATTCAGGGATACTAATTTTAATGCTTAGGGATGTGCAATTTCTATCTAATCAGCTAGAATGTGTACAAACTAATTGGATGATCATATTTGAGACTAATACATTACCTGGGATTTCCTTAAAAAGCCTTTTGAATAAATTCTTGTGTTATTTCACTGGAGCTTTTAGTTTACAATACCTCTTCAGTGAAGTGCGGCATCATAAAAGTTAAAAAAAACTAAAAACTGTGAATAGTTACTTTACCAAGAGTTTAGTTTCTTCTTTGAAGCACTAAATTCTGCTTTTTAGGCTTATAGAAGATGAGGCACTTCAGAATTCATTTAAATTATTTATTCTCAACCACTCATAGGACATAAGATGGTAGAATTAAATTTAATGTGTTTGATGTAAAAGTAGTGTCTGTAGTTCTGAACCTCCACATGGGATACAGTGGAGTGTCAATGCCACTCATTTCTGTTATTTTCATTGTTCTTCTTAAATCTCACTTTCAGTTTTACTCTAAATTTTCTATAGCAAGTATTTGAAAAACCTCATTACACAGTGACATACTATATCTGGCAATCCCAGACTATAAATAGACATAACTACAAATTAAGAAAGAACAGAGAAAAATTAAAGTGTTCTAACTATTCTTATAAAAAGTTTGTTTGTAAATTAGCTCATGTCTTTTTAGAACCTGTATTACTGTCACAGGAGACTACATAGGAAGTTAAAAGCTTGAGAGCAAACCTGGGCAAACATGCTTCTGATAAAGGAAGTGGTGGATTTAGTAGACATGTAGGGCATCTTCTATAACTTTATTGCTCATTAGATTTCAAATCCGTGCTGTTTTGAAAGCTCAATTAAATACATTGTTGTTGTTGTTTTCTTTCTGGCAACATGGTATATAGTAACAGCATGGATTATGGAGACAGGATCTCCTGGTTCATAGGTCAATGCTCAACCACTGAGCCATGTTGGTTGGGCTATGTTTTATTTCTTGATAGTTTATGCGTGCACTCTGCTATAAAGATTTATTTCTGTACATTTGGAATAATGCTTTATTTTATATGGCCTCTTCTCAAACAAATGGCAATAAAAACTTTATAGCACCCCATACTGACATTTTTATTTATGGCTTTTGGTTTCTTTCCATTTTTCTTATAAACCACATAAATCAACATGGAAATAATGAGGTCACTGACAAACTCAGGAGAACAGGTTCAATTCAAAGCCTTTAACTTGAAAAAGATCAAGGAAATTAAGAGATGAAATAATATGTAAACTTATCTTCCAATGAAGGATTGCCTGTAACTCAATACCTTACACAGATAATTTCCTTACATATAGGATTTGTATATATATATACTTTACAAATCCTATATGTAAGGAAATTATCTGTGTAAGGTATTGAGTTACAGGCAATCCTTCATTGGAAGGATTATATATATGTGTGTGTGTTTTTTTTTCTCCTCTTCATTGATTGACAAAAGTGGCTGTGATTGAAAGTATGGCATTAATGGTAGCAAATGCATTTTGAATTTATATCACTAGTATATTTGGACAAAATGTGACCCATCCTCATATTTTCTCTCACCATATTCTAATAATTAGACTATTTTGTATTTGTAGTGAACCCTGAGAAATAATTAAATGATTAGGCAAATTTCTTTTATGAGTCAACTAAACTCAGTCTTGGATTTACAGTTCACTTCTCTTCATCATCACCCAAAACTATCAACTTCTGATAGGTCAGTTTAAGTTTTAGAAAATTCTATATTCAAATCCCAGTACCCCTCTATCTCCATTGCTACCATGCTAGATCAGGTTCTATCATTTATTTTTTGGATATCTAATATACCTTCTATATTTTATCTTAACATTGTAAAGCAGAAAAACATATAACTTTTTGTGTGAGGTACAGCTGCCATTCAGGTATTGACAGTTCTCTTAATCAGGAAGTAATTCCTCATTGGTAGCAAATAGTGTGATATTAATAAAGTTTCACTCCCCATATAGCTACTAGACCACTACAAGTGCTGTCTAGAAAATAATAAGCATTTTTATTAATTACCATGATGAAAAGTCAAATGAGTTTTTAATACAATGAATACTAGAAATTGGTTCTTTTGGTTAAATTTTAACTGCTTATGATATATGGATTATAAACATATTTTAGAAAAAAATCCTTTCTTTTTATGAATAGGATATGTGAATTAAGTGAAGACTAATGTGTTGCCTTAGTCCAGAACCCCATGAAGAATGATAACATATGTATTTAGAGATAATTTCTAATTCCTCTTCAAATATCTCTGGAATTTTGTCTCACCTCATATCTGTGTTGGGAAGAACCAAAAAAGACAAAGTTCTGGGACTTCACTATATTTTCAGAACAGGTTGTTTTATTTATATTTGTTTATAAAATTTTGTGGTGGGGGGAAAAAAAGGAACATTTGTAATAATATAATATGAACAATAAAAACTTATTTAAAAAAAAGAATTTCACTATAACCTTCTACCAAGTTAGGTGGGACTCATTAATCTTGCCCAACCACATTTTCTCATTACAAAAAGAACCTAAATGCTTTGCATGACCAAATTGACCTAGGTGAGTTCTTAACCACATCTCTAGTACCATTATTTTTCTTATGTACACAATACTTCCTTTCAACAACATTCTCCAGGAAAGCTTTTGGAATTTTTTATATTATTCTCCTACTTAAATTATTAAAAAAAAAATCTCAGTGTGCTTAGAACATGATTCAAAATCCTTCCCAGGTTGATCATATTCTCAACTTCCTTACACCTTAATGTCAGGCCATTCTTTCCCTAAATTATTACTTTTGATACATCCCTATGCTACATCCCTACCATCTTCTTAAGGGCTCTTTCTATGTCTAAAACATTATTATATTTTCTCAACCATTATTTCATTTGTTTGTTATCATTATTTAATTATAAACTTTCTTTAGTCTATTTTTCTGTTTGTTTGTGTAACATCTTTACCACTCAACACAAATTATTTTTAGGGAAAACTTAACTGAATCTCCAAATTATTTGAGGTTACTATATTAATATATACTGAATAATTTCAATAGAGGATCTAGTTAATTATTCTGTTCTCAGTGCTCAGTACTCCTTAGTATAGAATACACATAAAAAATAAAATATATTGAAGAAAACTTGCCAAAGAAGAAAAAAGGAACAAAAATAAATAATTAGGAATAATTTACATATGTCATATGCTCTGAAGGATAGCTCAGTACTCCTTTTAGCCTTTCTATGATAAAAACTAGTAAGGAAACTTATGATTCTTGCTCATAAGTAAACATATCATTGTTAATTTAAATTACTTTAGGGCCCAAGAATGTTCCTAGTACCACACATGCTTTATTTTCTACCCTAAAGCTTTTACCCAACTGTTCTCAGAGAAAAAATATTATCTAAAACACTAGGGGCCTGGTGCACAAAATTTGTGCATGGGGTGTGAAGGGTGTCCCTCAGCCCAACCTGCACCCTGTCAAATCTGGGACCCCTTGAGGGAAGTTTGACTACCTGTTTAGGCCCAAACCCACCAGAATTGAGTCTAAATGGACAGTCAGACATCCCTCTCACAATCCAGGAATGCTGGCTCCCAATTGCTCACCTGCCTGCCTTCCTGGTTGCCCCCAACTGCTCCTGCCTGCCAGCCTTATCACCCCCTGACCACTTCCATACCAGCCTGATTGATGTCTAACTGCTCCCCTGCCAGCCTGGTTGACCCCAACTTCCCTCCTCTGCCGACCTGGTCACCCCTAATTGCCCTCCCTTTCAGACCTGCTCCCTCCTAACTGCCCTCCTTTGCAGGTCTGGTCCCTCTCAATTGCCCTCCTTTGCAGGCCTGGTGCCTTCCAACTGCCCTCCCCTGCTGACCATCTTATGGTGGCCATCTTGTGTCCACATGGGGGCAGGATTTTTGACCACATGGGGACAGCCATCTTGTATGTTGGAGTGATAGTCAATCTGCATATTACTCTTTTATAATTTAGGATTGAGGCCTGGTGCACAGGTGGGGGCCAGCTGGTTTGCCCTGAAGGGTGCCCTGGATCAGGGTGGGGGTTCCCTTGGGGCATGGGGTAACCTGTGTGAGGGGCCTGTGGTGGTTTGCAGGCCAGCTATGCCCCCTGGAAACCCAATTAGAGGCCCTGGTATCTGGAATTTATTTACTTTCTATCATTGAAACTTTGTAGTCTGGAATGGAGGCCTAAGCCGGCCAAGGCTGCAGAATCTTAGCTTCTTCCATTGCTGGGGAAACCCAAGCCTCTTTCCTGTTCTCCGTGGCCTCGGCCATCTTGGTTTGGGTTAATTTGCATACCCACTATGATTGGATGCTGGGGGTGGCTTGTGGGTGTAGTGGTGTGGTGGTTAATTTGCATATTACTCTTTTATTAGGTAGGATAATATGCACATCAAATGAATATGACTTTATGTTCTTCTTGTTAAAACCCAGCTGGAAAGAAAGGGTAGAAGAGAGAAAGAGAAAACACATTACATTATTGGTAAGAAATATGAGGATACATTGAATACATAGAATATGAGCATATATTAATAGAATAGGGTACAGAGGCTGAGATGACAAAAAAGACTGGGTTCCTTCAAGTTGGCCTAAGCATGCCTTTAGAATGTTGTGCAAAATTTCTGAGTGTAACTCTTAGACCTATGAATTATAATCTTCTTTCTATTTCTTACTACAAACAGCTTACACACTCTTACAACTGTTTCCTATAAAACAGTAAGATAATAAGTTCCATGCGATTCCATATGAAATAACTAAATAAGGGAAAAAAATACAGTTACATTAACTGAGATAGCCAGTATTGGTTTACTCAAGATGAACTCAGTCATACTAAAGTCAATGTCAACTCTTGGAAATAATTAAAGATATTGAAATACATCATAACAATATGTGATAAATCTATTCATGAAATAAATTACTGCAGCCAATATATACATCAATGAGTGGGGAATGCATTTAAAACTTACCACAAATTTGTTACTTTAATGACCAAAAACCAAACTCATATCATTTTGAAAGGTAAATTTTGATAGCAGAACTATTCTTCTTTGCTGATGTCGTAAAAAGGTCTCAAATATCAGTGGCTTATAGCAACAGTTGCGCATTTCTTGCCTGCATTGTAACATTATTTGTGAGCAACTGTGGGTGATGGCTATGACCTTTCTCCACATGCCTATCCTACTTGCTCCCTGGCTGTCACCATTTCTGTTTGGATTTGTTTACCTTCTATCATTGAAACTTTGTAGCCTGGAATGGAGGCCTAGTCTGTGCAGGACTGCAGAAGCTTGGCTTCTTCCATTGCCAGGGAAACCCAAGCCTTATCCTGGCATGTAAGGAGAAGAATCTGCCCCTATCTCGGACATTCCATTCACATGGCAAAAGGAAAGGACAGAAACTACCATATGTTACTTTCTCTTACATTGCATTGGTAAACCAAGTTATACCAGTGGTCAGCAAACTCTAGTCAACAGAGCCAAATATCAACAGTACAATGATTAAAATTTATTTTGAGAGTCAAACATTTTAAACATAAACTTCTAATGCCACTTCTTCAAAATAGACTTGCCCAGGCCATGGTATTTTGTGGAAGAGCCACACCCAATGGGCCAAACAGAGGCCAATATAAGACCAATATAAGATTAAGATGGTGATGTCATTATACCCCTTACATAGAAAGTAAGGCCCATGGCAATGAGTGGAAATATGTTAACCATTTATACAAGTAGCAAAATCTAAAACAGTAGCATAGTCACAAACAGCAGTTCTGAGAAATCAGGCTTCCATTGTTTGAGGGCTGTAAATTGTGGTGCATAATAATATTAATACTTTTAAGCCATTAGAATGAGAGATAAACAAAGTCTAACATCAGGCATATATTTAGTCTTTTTATTTAGAATAGCATATCTAAATTCTTTTTACATGATATCTTAAACTTCTAAGAATTTGAAATTAAGTCTCCGAAACTCTGGAGCATAATTTTCAAAGCATTTTTATTTAAAGAACATATCAAAACAAAAAGACTGGGTCCAACATATTTCCTAAAGAACAAGTCATGCCAAACTTTGTTGACAAAGTATATGAGAATGTAAAAAAGGAGGGAGAGAGATTTCTTCTGATATTTTTGGACAACAAATCCAATGAGATAAATTGTAATTCTTTCCCCTCTCCTGTATTTCTATGTTGTCCACAAAAATTCTTTATGAAAAAAAATATGGCAGATTTCTTTTGAAAGTTAAATACTTGATGTAAAACAAACAAAAAACAAACAAAACAAAACAAAAATTGGCCTAGAAAAATAAGACAGGAGCAAAGGCAGGCAGGCTCAAAAGAGGAATGCAAGAATGACTTTGATGGTGAGTTTCAGAATATTAGTCTACATTTTCTAGAACTCTTTTCTTCTAAATCTTTAAATCATCCTGGTGATTTCTGCTAAGGCTGTAGGAGTAACAAACTTACTCCAAAGAGAAGGCAACTGTGATAACTTGGGACACACAGGTTATTTTTCTCTATGAAAAATGCCATTGGAATTTTGATAGGGATTATATTGAATCTGTAGATCACGGAGGGTAAAATGGCCACTTAAACAATATTAATTCTTTTAATATGTGCACAGGCAATATCTGTTTATTTGTGTCTTCTTCAAAGACACGACACCTGATAAGATTGTACTTCAAAATTGCAAAATAAAGAGAAGAAAATTCTTCCATTTGCAACAATAATAATGAAACTTGAAGGCATTATTCTAAAGTGAAATAAGCCATTTACAGAAGAACAAATACGCTATAACTCATATGTGGAATTGCAAAATATCAACTAATTAAAGTAGAGAGTGATGGGTGCAAGTGGCTTCAGGGTAGAGGATATACATAACTATTGATCAAATAGCACAAAGGTTCAATTTTAAGGAATGAGTAGTTCTGATGAAAATGTGACTATAGTTAACAATACTGCATTGTATCCTTAAATTTGCTAAGAAGTTGATCTTAGGGGTTCTCAACACACATACACACAAAGGTAACTCTGAGGGATGGATATGTTAACTTGATTAGGTAATCACTTCACAGAGTATACATATATCAAAATAAAAAGTGCAACCTTCTAAAAAAGTGCACCCTGCTTCTGAGGATGGGAGACAGCAGAAAAGAACATATGCTATTGTGGGAAGGCTAGAAACTTCCAATTGCTCCTGCCTAAGTTTTCTAAATCACACATGCATATTTTAACTAATTTTGGCTCTAGGGGAGGAAGAGGGAGCTAGCAGGGAGAATAGATAGAAAATTTGATGAAACCCTACTCTGGAATCTCAGGTGGTTAGCTACCTGAGGCTGCAGGAGAACAGAGAAACCTGTAGCAAAATTCAATTAGTTTAGTTTTGAAATCTCCCTCCACTTGACTTTATCTAACACTTTAAAGAACAGAAATTAAATACAAAGGTTAAAACGATAGTACTTTTAGGGTATTCTACATGAGAAAATCTTGAAAATACAGAGTTAGAGAATATATTCTTAGTTAAAAAAAAGCATAAATCAAATAACAGATTGAGGATATGACTTCTTTAAAATAAAAAATAAAAATCAGTTCTTCCAAGCCACATGCTGGGGAAAAAAAATATCTATAAAACAACAACAACAACAAAAACAAACAAACAAAAAACATATTCAAGAAATGACTTAAAACTTAATAAAATATAAACAACTCAATGGAAAAGAGGTAAAGGATTTAAATATGGATACTTCCTAAATAAGATACGTGAATGACAAATAAAATTAAAACGTGTTTAACATCTTTCATCATTAAGAAAATACAAAACTAAACATATTGAATTTTGCTACATGATTACTAGAATGGCTAAAATTTATTTTTTAAAAGGCAATATAAGTGCTAGGGAGTTAAGCAAGTAGAACTTTCAGATACTCCTGATATAAATGCAAAGTGGCACATCTACTTTAGAAAACTCTTCAGCAGTTTCTTGAAAGTTCCCAAATAACCTAGTCAAACTATCAGTGAATATTTACACAACAGAGGCTTCTGCACAGCAAAAGAAACTATCAACAAAACAACAAGAAAGCCAAAACCGGTTTAGCTCAGTGGATAGAGCGTTGGTCTGCGGACTGAAAGGTCCCAGGTTCGATTCAAGGGCATGTACATTGGTTGTGGGCACATCCCCAGTAGGGGGTATGCAGGAGGCAGCTGGTCAACGTTTCTCTCTCTTTGACATTTCTAGCTCTCTATCCCTCTCCCTTCCTCTCTGTGGAAAATCAATAAAATGTATTAAAAACAACAACAACAACAAGAAAGTCCACTGGATGGGAGAACATATTTGTCAATGTTATATCCAATAAGAGCCTAATCTCCAAAATTTATAGGGAACCTCATACATCTTAACATAAAGAAGATAAACAATCCAATCAAAAATAGTGAAAAGACTTAAATAGACACTTTTTGAAAGTGGACATACAGAAAGCCACGATACATATGAAAACACACTCAAGATCACTAATCATCCAAGAGATGCAATTCAAAATGACAATGAGGTACCATCTCTCACCTGTCAAAATGGCTGCTATCAACAAATCAACAAATGACAAGTGTTGTCAAGGATGTGGAGAAAAAGGAACCCTCATGCACTGCTAGTGGGAATGCAGTCTGGTGCAGCCACCTTGGACAACAATATAAAGTTTCCTCAAAAAATTAAAAATGGAACTGCTGTTTGACCCAGTAATCCGACTTCTAGGAATATATCCCAAGAAACCAGAAACACTAATTCAAGAACGTATGCACCCCTATGTTCATAGCAGCACAATTTACCATAGCTAAGACTTGGAAACAGCCTAAGTGCCCAGCAGCAGATAAGTGGATTAAAAAACTATGGTACATCTACACAATGGAATACTACACTGCAGTAAAAAGAAAAAAAGAAAAGAAAAGGAAGTCATACCAATCACAACAGCATGGATGGACCTGGTGAGCATTATGCTAAGCGAAATAAGCAGGTCAGAGAAAGATAAATAGCACATGATCTCACTCATTTGTGGAATATAATGATTAACATAAACTGATAAACAAGAATACATACAAAAAAGCATCAAATGGACTGTCAAATTTCATTGGTAAGGCAGGGGGTAAGAGATCAACCAAGGGACTTGTATGCATACATATAAGTATAACCAATAGGCACAGACACTATGGGGTTAAGGCATGTGTTTGGGGGTAGTGGTGGACAGGGGAGGTCAATAGGGGAAAAGGAGAAAGTGCTTCAGAAATAAATAAATAAATAAATAAATAAATAAATAAATAAATAAATACAAATCTTTAGAGAAAGACCTATATTTATATCAGCTTTATTATAATTTATTCTAAAATTACAAACCATAATAGCCCAAATAAGTATTTTATAGTAAATGAATAAACAAATTGCAGTATGTATATTTAAGGACTACTGTGAAACAATAAAATTAAGATGCAACACTATAGATAAATTTCATGGAAAAAAAAGGACCAGATACTCTACAATTTTTTGTATGTCACTTTCTGGAAAAGGCAAAAATCAAGGGAAATAAACCAGGTGAATGGTTTCCAGTGACTAAGAATTGGGGTATGTTATGGATTGTAAAGGCAAAGGGAACCATTTTCATTGATGAAAATATTCTACATATTGATATACAGTAGTTATATAACTTATACAATTTAAATTTTATTTAATTATATACTTAAAAGGGTGTATTTTAGCATATTTAAATTACAACTTGATAAACCTAAATTTTTAAAAACTGTTGAGAAGGAGGTTGATACAAGCTTGTTTGATGTGACCCTATGGACATAGCAAGTCATAAAGACATACTCCATTAGAACAATTTGCAAATTAACTTCTATTATATAAGATTCTATTAAAAATTCTGATCAAGACATTTAAAAGCTATGTTGAATTAAAGACAAATAAAATACCATATACAAGCCCTAGCCAGTGTGGCTCAGTTTGTTGAGCATAGACCAAGAAGTCTCTGGTTTGATTCCAAGTCAAGGCACATACCCAAGTTTGATCCCTGGTCAGGGTGCATGCAGGAGGCAACCGGTCAATCTTTTTCTCTTATGTCAATATTTCTCTTTCTCTCTCTTGCTCTCCTTCCCCTCAGTCTCAATTTAAAAACACATTTAAAAAAAATACTACATACAAAAGGTATGATATGCAGATGTAAAGTGAATAGAACAAAATTCATAGTTTTAAAACACATATACTAAAGAAGAAATAAGGAGCTTATCATCTATTTCAAGATATTAGAAAATATAAAAGAAGAATATCCAAAAAGCAGTAGAAGAAATGACAATAGCAGTGATCTAGAAAACATCCACAATAGGAAGAATCATATATATAAAATTTGATTCTTAAACAGAAAAGGTGGAAAGGGAGGAGAGAGAGGGGAATGGTATAGTCAATGACAACAAATAACAAGTTAAATCTAACAGTGCTGTACATTCTATGCGTATTGAAAATATAATAAGTAGATATTATGAGTAACTTTATGCCATGCAATTTAAATTTTTTGATAAGCTATTATCTGCAATACAATTTAAAATATTTAAGTGTTTTTGTAATTTTATACATGTTAGCACCACCCACGATCAATAACCACAACAGCTCAATCAGTCTAAAAGTTTTCCTCAAGCCCTTTATGTCAATGTCCTTCCCCCTCATCCTGCCCTAAGTAAACCAGTGGTCTGCTTTCAGTCCCAGTTCTGCACCTCTAGAATTTCTTATAAATGATTTTTTAAACAAATCACACAGAACTATTCATTGGTATTTTATTTCAGTTAACATGGTGTTTTTGAAATTCATCTGTGATTGCACACATTAATACTTATTTTCTGTTTCTTGCTGAGCTATATGCCATGGTAAGGAGTTATTAAAATTTATTATTCACCAATTGGTTGCTTCTTTTTAAGACTATTGTGAATAACGATGCAGAAAACCTTGGTGTATGTCTCTCTTTCCTGTATTGTTTTCTGTTATATCTGTCCTCAATATCATAATTTTGCTAGAACATAGTGGGGCTCATTATACATTTTTTAAATGAATGATTATGCTCTTCAAATGGCATAGCACAGAGAAAAGAGAGAACATTGCTCCAAAAGGCAAAGAGTTTGCTGACGGCACCAGTGACACCATGCATTCCCTTAGGTGAGTCACTGAAAACCTCAATTTAACCTCCACTTGTCAAATGAGAAAAATAATGAGTCCTTGCCTTGGAGGAGTGATGTGAGGATTTATAACATAACACTGCATGCAAAATTGCTCTGCGTTTTAGGGAAAGAAGTGCAATTTAAATACGGCATATTATGTTCATATTTTATATCAGCTTGCATCCCTTTCTGTTGTGTTTTGGTTAAATCAGTTTTAGCAAAAGTTAAGAAAAAAATCTAGTGTTGTTCTAATGCCACAAAATAATTCTAATGGTTCCAGAAAAAGCACATCCTGAAGCTAAGTCAATAATTACATAGTAATATTATGTTTCATAATTGAAATACCACTAAAAATCTCTAAAGAATATTTCAACAGTTAGTAGACCTCATCTACTTACTGTGACCTTGAGATCTCACGGCATATAGAACAAAATAACTCCTGCAGTCCACACTGCCTATATATCAGTGTGAGTACAAAATGATTCATGAGAACAAATTCACTAGGTATATAACATAACTGCATTTAATTGAACTCATATACTTCTCTACAATAAAATGGAAGTGTCAAAAAACTAGTTATATACTAATTTACTTTTCTTTTAGCTACAATGATAAATTGGAATTTCATTTTTGTGCTAATAATCCTTCTTTTGCATCCTAAAAGATGGCACCCACCTTGAAAGGAAAATGGGGATTGGAGGGGGGTTGGAATTCCAAAGTTAAAAGTGACTTGGATCATAACAAGTAGTACAGTTGGAGAACACCAGTGTTTGAGCATCTTAAAATTGTAATGATTGAAATTTAACAGAACATAGACACAACTTTGCATAAGTAAGAGTGGAGATAGATTTAGCAAAGCAGTAGTGTTAAAATATACAGAATACATTTACAAAAATTCTGAAATCATTAGAATTTCAAAAGATTGTGCATTTTCAGTTCAAAGCAAAATGAACACAGCAGCTATATTCAATGAAGAGCAATTAACCAAATAATTGTTGAAACAAATTTAATCAATATGTCTTCATACCAGAGGAATTTAGCATATACATTTCTTACATCAGTGATTTTTAAAGCTAGTTACCCATTAGAATCACCTGGAAAGTATAAAAAATAACAACACAAGACAAACAAACAAATAAAGAATGTCCAGGAAACATCTGAGATATTAGGATTATTTGATCAGAGTGATGCACAGGTATTAGTTTCTTTTCACAATGTCTCCCACGTTCCCTCAGGTGATCTATATATACCAACAAAGGCGTAATATGCTAATTAGACCAGACATCTTCCAGACTACCTTCTGGAAGTCCTTCCAGACAAAGCCACTGTGGCAGGCTAAGGCAGAGGCAGTTAGGGGTGATCAGGCCAGTAAGGGAGAGCAGTTTAGGCAATCAGGCCAGCCAGGGAGAGCAGTAAGGGTGATCAGGCCAGTAGAGAAGAGCAGTTAGGGGCAATCAGGCAGGCAGGCAGAGGCAGTTACGTGTGATCAGGCAGACAGGCAGGTGAGTGGTTAGGAGCCAGCAGTCCCAGATTGTGAGAAGAATGTAGGGATCGGGCCTAAACTGGCAATAGACATTCCCGGAGTGGTCTTGGATTGGATAGGGTGCAGGCCAGGCTGAGGGTCGCCTCCCGCCCCCTCATGCATGAATTTTGTGCACCAGGCCTCTAGTTCTAATATAAAGCTGGAGGCAAAAACCCACTGTCTTGGAAAGAACTAGTATGTTCAATAGTTCTTAAATTATTCTCTGTAAGCATATTAGATGGGTTTGGTAGCCCTACTTATTTTGTCTGATTCATAATTGACAAAAATTTAAACTATTCTTTTTCAACTGATATGCACTGTTTAGAGTTGTCTACTTGTATGTATCACTATTTTTTTGTGAAGTTGGCTAGACAATAAAAACATAACACTTATGACACATGCAAAAATCACTGTCAGTGAGGGGGAGGCACTTGCTACACTAATATTGCTGCCTGCAATCTGGTCCAACACAATAGCCCAACCTAATATTCTCTTAAAAGGTGAAAAGGTTTGGGTATAAACAGAGAGAAGGAAAAACAGTAGCTATGTGTAAAGGGATGAATAAATGAATTATGTACTGAGGGAAATGAAGTATTACATTAATACCTTGAAAGAGGCTCAAAGCAATAGATGATACTGTTTCTTAGCTCCAGATGCCTAAAAGAGTGAAGCCATACATTGCTGACACCACTCCTGCTTTTGGAACCTTACAGGATCTTATGGAAGTCTGTAAATATGAGTTGCCTTGCTTTGGAAGATATATTTTTACATCACATGATGATGGACTAGATAGTTATTAACTGAATAGGATTCTAGTAACATGCCAGTGTCTTTTGACTTTTATGGTTGGTTTGCCACTAGGAATTGTGTGGGAAAACAAGAGGGTGGACTGCGTTATTATAATATATATATATATATATATATATATATATATATATATATATATGTGTGTGTGTGTGTGTGTGTGTGTGTGTGTGTGTGTGTGTGTGTATATATATATATATATATATATATATATATATATATTGCCTTTATCCCCATTCTTCTTAATATGCTTCCTACATTGAGTTCCTAAAACCCTTGCAAATTCCTAAGGGATAGGAGCTGGAAGAACATCTTTTGTTCTAATGAGGTGGCTCTGGGTGAGCTCTTAAATGGCTTTTAGACCAGGGTTGGTCATCAAAATGACCAAGTCATGATTAGAAGTTTGGAGGTTTCCCCTCTGTCCCAATTATCCAGAGAAGAGAGAGGGGATGGAAAGGGGATAGTAATTTATTATGCCTACATTAGGGAGCCGACATAAAATCCCAATAACACAGACTGCAGAGAGGTCCCAGGCTGGTGAATACATCTATGCAAGAGTAGTGTGATCCCTCCAAATCACAGGGACAGATACTCCTGCTCTCAGGAACTTCCAGACCTCACCAGATATATCTAGTCATCCTCTGGTTATCAGTATGCTTTATCATATCCTTAAAAACAAACACACAAACAAAAAACCTGCTAAATGTTAAGTGTGTCCCTGAGGAGCTGAGGAGGGGACCTCAGATTTATTGTGAATTGGCCAGGTGACAAAGTGAACTTGCACTTCACATCTGCAGTGGGACAGGAGTAGTCTCGCGGCCCTGATCCTTTAACCTGTGGGGCATCTGACATTCACTCTA
Source organism: Pipistrellus hanaki (assembly GCF_964339955.1). Classification (NCBI taxonomy): domain Eukaryota; kingdom Metazoa; phylum Chordata; class Mammalia; order Chiroptera; family Vespertilionidae; genus Pipistrellus; species Pipistrellus hanaki. The sequence goes on along the minus strand of NC_140504.1, from coordinate 69,849,979 downwards.
GTTACACAGTGTCAGAATTGAGTCAAACCGGAGGACACCCAGCTGGTGTCACCAAGAGTTGCTTGGTGGGAAAAAGAGCCACATCTGGTGCCAAAAGTGCCGTGTGTGATGGTGTGAGAATAAGGAGTAACACAGGAGGAAAGATTGAGAAGTCCCCCTCTCTATGAGCAAAAGAACAGTAAAACACAAACAAAAATAATACATTCTGCTTTATTAAGAATAGTTCTCTAATTTTCCTTGTGCATATTTCCCATGCTCATGATCCAAACTACCTTTAGAGTTTTATATTTCTCGTGTTTAGGCTAATATTATAGAAGAGTAAAAAGCTAGGAAAGTTCCAGGACAAGTAACACAGGGAAAACTAAGACTGATAATTAAACTTCAGTTTGCAGCCACCTAGTAAATCCTATCTCCCCTAAACCAAGGATATTTAAGACAAAATGGTCTGCACTTCTCCCCAACCAGATGGTAGTTTAGGTGAATCACCCTACTCAGAAAGATAGATAACAGAAACACAATTAGTGCCACTTGCCAACAACACCCAAGGACAGACAAATTAAGAGGATAAGTCTCATGTTGGTACATCAGCATATAGCTGATGAATATTCTATTAATCCCCACATAAGACCTCCCGTAAACCCCAGCCTTCAAAACCCCTGAAAATGAAGGTCCCAGGGTAGTCTCCCTCCAGGGAGCATGCCCAGGCCATTCCTTTTCCCCAATCTTCCTTCCACAGGAACGCATCCCTGTCCCAATAATTTCATAAGGACGTATGCACAGGTAACCTAGGGTGCCTCAGCCAGAAATCTGACACGTACGACCCTAGGTACGTAATTAATAATTCCACCGAGCATAAATTACACAGGAGACAAACATGCAATGCATGAATCACTCATGGTTTATTTACTAGAGTCCTGGCGGGTTCCAGAATCGTGGGCAGGACACCCAGGGATCTGCACTGACAGACATACATACAGTTCACAGAGGACGTTGCAGCTGCAGCTCGGCTTGAGTTGATGCCTGTTAAGATGGCTCACCGTCCGTCGCAGCTCAGGGTTCAGGGCTCCCGGCTGGGACAGAGCTTTGACTGGTGCAGGCAGGGGAAGTGGAGAGTGTCCCTCTGTGGAGGAGCAGAAGGAATGTCTCTGATCTTCTGTGAAGCTTGCTCGTTTTATGTATCTTCAGTGCTCAGATGTGTCTTCAGTGTGTCTTATCAGTGGGTCCCAGGAGCTTTGCTATCTGGTCTTACATATGGGGTACAGATCACTTTATCTATTTCCTACATACAGGTCATTCAAGGGTGCTTATCGGTTTGTTTACATTCCATTCCATACTTTCAGATATCACACTTCAATTCCACACTTTAATACTTATTCAATATTGTCTTTATCCTTATTACTATTACTATAACAATCACCTAACCTCTACAGGACTCCGTGAGACTTGCATCCAGGGGAGCAATGGAGAGGTATCTTGTCCGGGCTAACTCCTTGTACCTGTTCCCCAGGCGCCCTTTTGTCTGATTTCCCAGTGAGCCATAGCAGCCCAGCCTAAGCTCTCCCATTGCTTTTTCTATGCTCTCCTTATTTCACTGCCCTAAGTGTGTTTTCCCTGTGGCAAAAAATTCCTGTTTGCCTCCCTACACTTTGTCTCTTGATTAAAATTTTTCCTTCAAGAAGACAAAAACTCAGGTCTCCTTGTCTTGTCAGTAACACCATTATTATTTCTTTTAACTGCAGTAGCCCCACCTTTGTACTACAACACACAAAGCAAACAAAAGCTACAGAAGGGTGACATCTATTTCAGGCACCGCCTCTGTGTTCCTTTGTCCAAACCCTGGCTTCAAATTGCTACTTTTGCTCCATCTAATTGATGACTCAGTCAGACATGATGTCCTGCTTCTAGATTTGAACAACTACAAGTATTCAAATGATTGTCTCTCATGAGCAACTATATTCCTAAGAGTGTGGGTTTAAATTTTCAATAAAAATTAAACTGCTTGAAGAAATCTAGCAGGAAAAAATAATGTTGAACCATTAGGCAAGTTTTCAAACTTGATCAGAGCTGTGGGTTTATTTATTTATTTTTATCAAGCAACTATTTCACAGAGCACTCACACAGAGCACACAGACATTCTCTTAAAATATATAGCTGAATTATTTTCATAAGAAGTAGGGGTTGGGAAGAGAGGAAGAAAATTACGACCATTTAACATGCTTCCTATAGCTGGAAGAGGGGGAAAAATAAAACATTAGAAGCATAGAATCTCAGTGCATTGGAGATAGATGGGACTTTAGAAAAAAATATGGCTTGTCATTTTCAGGTGATTTATGTTTCATGATTAGGTCTCATGAAACTCGAAGTGATGCTTGAAGGTTTGTAGTGCAATGGTGACTCAGCCTATTAAAAAACCGAGCCTCACAACAGCAGTTAAATTACCTGAAATAAAATGTATGTGAAGTGATAAAACTGGATTATCACCCACATTTTTTGCTATGAAATTTGTAAACTTAACCTTTGGTGGTACCTAGTCTCTTAAGGATAACTTAATTTGTGCTTGTAATTGACCAATCTAATTGCAGGTTGCAATTGTACCAACTTGGAATTGAATAACCTGAACACAGAAATAGGATTGCCTACACTTGAGGTCCTGAACAGTCTGAGCAGCGCTTTAAGCGGGTGGGCACGCCTGACCTCCGGAGCCTGGGGAATAGAGTCCGGGCCCAGGAGCCTCACATAGCCAGCTGGGAGCACAAGCGCCACCTCAGGTTCCCTCCCTGGGTGCCCCCTAGTGGGGACAGAGGACTCTGCTTGCCCCTACCAGCTCACACCTGCTGCTGCCAACACTGCCACAGTGGCCTCAGCCTCTGGTCAGGCAGACTCCCAGGTTCGATGGATGGATAGAGCCAGATATTGGATGATGCTTAGGAAATGAAGCTATAACCCCACCGCATCAGAAGGCGCTTTCCAGGGAGGCCTCCGTGGGATTGTCCCAGCCCCACCAGGGCGATACCTGGGACACAAGAAGGACTCCTGGGCCGCGTTGAATGCTGTTGAAGGCTATGGGCCAGCGCCCATGGCTGGGTTGCCCAGGCGGGGATCCAGACCAACCCCAGGGACCACCATACAGAATACTGTCTCTGGAGCACAGGCAGCGAAGATCCTCAAAGACTGTGCCAGCAGGATGCCGCAGAACAGCCACACATGATGTTCTGTCCTTCCACACCTGTATCCAGCGCAGCATCCTGCCGGTAGCTGGACTGACCACTCTTGGCTCCTCCCATGCGGGCATACACATGGGAACAGGCAGCACAGGAGCCTGCAATGAGGCAGCATTGTCTGGAGAGAATGTAAAAGTCATAATAAACCAACTCAATGCAGGAAAAAATAACACACACACACACAAAACACAAAAACAACAAACAAACAAAAAACTCAGAAATACACTTAGAATTCTGTAACCATATGAAATGATTTAAATTTTTAAAAAAGCACACAAACCTCAAAACAAGAGTGAATAAGAAATAAGCAAGAATGAGCAATATAGAGTATCTTAGAATGTTACATGTGGAATGATGGACAAATCCCAAGGAAGAGGCAAATACTAATGGTCAAGTAGAAAAAGAGCTATACTGGCAAATACATGGTGGTCAACATTTTTATTATGCTACTAGAGGCCTGATGCACGAAGATTCATGCACAAATGGGCCTCCCTTCCCCTGGCTGCCAGCACCGCCTTCACTCAGGCTGGAGCCGCCTTTCTGCCTTCCCACTCTACTCAGAGGCCAGGAACTGCTGAGTCAGTGCAGAAGGCCTGCATTGTCGCCGTGGCAATAACACAAGCATCCAGGCACTGGGTGTATGCAAATTAACCCATCATCTTTGTTGGATTAATTTGCATGCTCACTCTTGATTGTCTGGTGGGCATTGCAAAGATATGGTCAATTTGCATCTTTCTCTTTTATTTGTGTAGGTCATTAATCAATATATTGTTCTTTTATATTTAGAAAGTATCATCTTATTTGTTTTTTTAAAATATATTTTATTGATTTTTTACAGAGATGAAGGGAGAGAGAGATAGAGAGTTAGAAACATGGATTAGAGAGAAACATCGATCAGCTGCCTCTTGCACACCCCCTACTGGGGATGTGCCTGCAACCAAGGTACATGCCCTTGACCGGAATCGAACCTGGGACCTTTCAGTCTGCAGGCCGATGCTCTATCCATTGAGCCAAACCGGTTTTGGCATATATTTAGAAAGTATCGTCTTAGAGAACAAGAGACTTTAAGTTGATTTTTTTAAAAAGGGGAAAAAATAAATTGGTTTTCATCTAAAAGTCATTGGAAAAATATGGAAATTTCTATTTTTATACTATCTGGATATAGAAGGTACTATGTAGTCCTTAGATCCAGGTCTCAGTGAATGACCCTGGTGCCAGCCTTCCCTAAAGGAGTGAACTTTAGAGAAATGTCAATGCCCCATTCAGAGAGCACTAATTTGCTCAAAGATTTGATAGCATTTTGAGTGCTCAGCTTTGGGTGGACCTGCTGTGTATATATGTGTCCCCCCTACCCCCAAAGAATAAAATCAATATTACAGCAAACATTATAAAAGAACACCAGAAACTGTACATTCTAGTGAAATTAATCATTAAACAACATATATTGGGTTTATTTATTTCTAATATGAATGTAAACTAGTATAGTTGTTAAGGAACCTGCATGTTATCTCCACATAGTTTGGGGTTGGTGTCTGGCTACTCAAGCTTAATTTTTTTACAAAGAAGAAGGGAGAGAGATAGAGAATTAGAAACATCGATGAGATAAAAACATTGATCAGCTGCTCTTGCATATCCCCTACTGGGGATGTGCCTGCAACCAAGGTACATGTCTTTGATTGGAATAGAACCTGGGACCTTCCAGTCAGCAGTCCGAAGCTTTATGCATTGAGCCAAACCGGTTAGGGTTCAAGCTTTATTCGTACCATATAATCCAAGGTTTGTGCTGCTGCAGCTATTGCCTCTGATCAAAAAAAAATCAAATCACTTGGGAGTCCATGGTGCCGCACTGCTTTCTTTATCGTCTGGCTACATATCTACCTGCTGAGATTGCTCCAGGTAGTAGAAGGCTTTCTAAAAAGAAGATAGGAATTCAGGTAAATGTTTGTGCTGCATTGTTCTAATGTATAATATCTAAAACATTATAATGAACAGTTGCTGATGAATGACAGGAAGGAACTCACAAGGTAAGGTTGGTTCACTAACCCCTATTGTGCTGTTGAAGGATAGGAACATGAGTTGTGCCTGGCTCAACCATTCCTCGCTACCTAGAATCCAGCATAATATCTAAACAGAGCTAGTTACAGGGTAAAATTATGAACATATAGTCAGTAATATATTAAATGGAGGTATTGTGTCCCCGCTATCTATGCTGTCTATGTCAGGTAAGAAAATTATTTTGGAACCAAAGCGGGTGAGGGACAAGAACCCTTAAGTAATAGAAAAAAAGAAATGTTAAAAAGGCCAGGAATATAAACTCCTTCTCTGAAAGTATGCTCTCTTTGAGAAATACTTTGGAAAGACTAACATAAAATGCTAGGCACTGAGTCTACCTTAATCAGTGGTTCTCACCAGGAGGTGATCCCCCTCACCTTCCCAGGATATTTGTCAATGTTTTGGTTATCACAATTTAAAAAGTACTAAGTGGTTAGAGACCAGGAATGATGTTAAACATCATACAGTTCACAGCCTCATACAACAGTTACTCCACCCAAAATCCAGTGGTGCTGGGGATGAGGAACCCCGGTATAAGGTAAGTCAGTAAATAAGGCAACAATAATTTTTTTTTCTAAAGAATAATCACATCCAAAAGAGTTATTACAGGAAGGTTAACATGAAAAAGTATCAACACAAATGCATTTTTCTACCATTTTAACTTCTAGTATTTTGTAAAAGTTACCTGAATATGTGTTTTACACATTTTTATTACTGAAATGAATCCTATAAGTCTTAGGGAAAGGAAAAGAGAATCAATTGAAACTTAATTTTTACTTTTTATTTCCATATCCATGGAGTAAATTTTATTCTATAATTGAAACTTGCAATTGACATGAGGGTTATGAAGGCTATAAAAGTTACCTTTTAGTATTATTTGTAGTTTATGATTAAAATATAAATATCTATTAAATTGATAAATAATTTAGTTTTATTAAATAAAGACTATTACATGGAAAAATAATGTCTCCCAATTCCTTCTAACCACACTTCCTGTGACTAACTCAATGAAACTGAAATCTGCATGTAGTCTGCATTTTTAATGTTAATTTTCTTAATTATGGCTTTTCACTCTTATTTCTAAGTTCTCTTGAAAGGAAAGGAAATTTGCTTGAATGTCACTTCACTAACTGTAGCCACTTTTAGATAATTGCTACCATTTGAGGTCATCATATAGTGCTCTCTAAAATTCTATGCTGTGGTGTCTTTAGGTTTCTGGGATTAGCATCTGCTGAGACTAGAAATGTTAAAATAGAAATATTTTTTTAAAAATAGGAAGAAACTATTTTTTTTATAAAACAAATATGGGTCAGGACAACATATATTCTCTCAAGTAGATAACTAAGTTTATATCCTGGGTCATTCAAGCCCAAATTATAATTTGGAAAAATATTCAATTTTAAACAACATTTATCTAGCTCCTACATTGTACAATAATGTACAACATGCTGTAGAGGATAAAAAGATAATTGGCTCAGTAATTGAGCATTGACTTATAAATCAGGAGGTCATGGTTTAATTCCTGGTCAGGCATATGTCTGGGTTTTGGGCTCAATCCCTCGTGGGAGGTGTGCAAGAGGCAGCAAACCAATGATTTTCTTTTACCATTGATATTTTTATCTCTTGCTACCTTTCCTTTTTTCTGTGATATATATATATATATATATATATATATATATATATATATATTCATGGTCCAGTGTTTCCATGGCCCAACTCTAGAGATAGAATGCCAGGTTTGCAATCTAATTTTATGTTTAATGTCATATCTTGTTATACTTCAATTTCATCATTTTTAAAATTATAGTACCTATAAATTTAGTGGTGTTGTGAGGGTCAATACTTAAAATAATTCCTGTATGAGTAAGCCATCAAATTTTCAAAGGTATGTTTAAAATAAAATTTTACTAAGTAGGAAAGGATTTTCATATTGACAGATCAGAAGGAGCAAAAGTCCAGAAATGGGAAAATACAACATTGTTGATAACTGATAAGTGATTTGGTGAACCTCTTTTAATAGGATTGATAAAAAATTTCAGTAGTCAATACTAATGAAAAAATCCAGGTAAAAACAAAATATTGAGAGGTTTGAATGCCATGCTAATAAGTTCAGATTTATGTGTATGTAGCAGGGGAAAGGTGGGATGCATAATGGAAGATTTTGAATAGGAACTTCATTTACCTAAGTTTTAAAAAGCAATTCCATTGACAATGTGAATTCTGAAGTGAAGGGTAAAAAATGTATAGGATGGAGAAGAATTTAGGAAGTATTGTGATAAATCAGATAAGAGATACAATGCATGATCTAAAGTAATGAGATTAATAATGAAAAGTGCTAATAATGGAGAAATTACAGTAGAAAATGAACAAATGTTTTGTTTGTGAGAGTTGAGTGGGAGAATTTATATTGGTTAGCTTGTTTTCACTTACATTTCCCCTAACAATTTGCAATTTCACTTTTTCTAGGAATAGTTGATGGTAACTATCTCAAGTTACCAAGATTTCCTCTTACTATCAAAGTTTATGTAAAGTTTTTCTTGATTATCTAAAGTGATACAACTTTTTCATTGTTCACCCTGGGAAAATAATTTAGAAACATACAACTGGTTCTGTTCCATCTTTAGACACACTTGGATAGGCCTTGCCCTCCTAACTCTCATAGCGTGTTAGGAGCTATGAGGATATATAAATAATATTTAACTAAGTTACAAATACAGCATGGAACATTATAGAGGATACCAAGATATTTATGAAGAATAATTGATATTATAAATCCTATACAGCTCTAAAATGGCACACACAAGTTTACTTTATGATAGCTTTTTTTCTAACCAATTGGAGATTTAGGACTCATAAACCAATATTTTATATAAGAAACAAGTTTGCTTCAGGCATAACAATTTTACTAAATTTCAGTACTAATTTTCTATTATCCTAAATAAAGAAAAGTATGATTGAAAGGATTTTATGATCAATGAAGCCTACAACACAAGTAGGTAAGAATATTTCACTCTTCACTTGATAATTCAAGCTCAAATGGATTTTAATGTTATAATGAATCAGACATGGCTCAAGAATATTATATTTTCATATATAAAAATATCCTTGAGTGCGGATATATATTTATGTATATCCTCACTCAAGGATATTTTTTTCCACTGATTTCTAGGGAGAGTGAAAGGGAGGGAGGAGGAGGAGGAGGAGAGAGAGAGAGAAACATAGATGTGAAAGAGACACATGGATTGGTTTCCTCCAGTCCAAGTCCTTACCGTAGCTAGGGAACCTACAACCAAGGTATGTGCCCTGGACTGGGCATGAAACTTGAGACACTTTGGTCTAACCACTTAGCAAAATTGGCCAAAACAGAACATTATTGTTTTCTATAGCTACTAATAAAATCTTTGAAAAAATTCCAAGTTAATTTCTGTAGCACTCAAGTGGAATTCTGTGGTCTCAAATGAATAGTGGTCTAAAGATACCCATAAATTGAAGCAAAAAAAAAAGACCAATACCTCAATATAGAAAAGCAGGTAATAAACATAAAAAGACATCCTCAACTACACTTATAAAAATCCTGATAATTCTAAATACAATAAGCTTTTCTCCTATCAGATAGACAAAGAACAAATAATTTAATAAGGTATTTTGTTGAGGAACAGACACTCTTATACCATTTACAGAAGAATGGTTGGTATCATGTATTGTAGGTCAATTTGGCAATATCTTTCAACTTTAAATGAGCATAACTCTTTAGGGTATTTTTCTTTAAAGTACATTTCAAACAGGGAACCAGACATTTTAGTTCATAATTGTTTCTGATATCAAGTGGTTAGAAATAATTTATATGCCCCTCAATGAGGGACTGTTAAATATATACCTTATTCAATAACATAATAAACAGGCATTAAAAAGGATCAGGTGACTCTGATATGGCACTGATTTGATATAACTTCTAAAATATGGTAAGTGAAAAATACAAGAGATAGATTTATGTATAGAAAAAGCAAATATTGGTATGAAAATAAAAAATAGTATCACATGTGTTTGTATTTAAGTAGAGTACTTCTGCCTGGATTCACAAAATAATCAGAAACAGAAAGTAAATTTCGGATGGAGAATAGTGTTTTGGGAATGCTAGAGAGAAGGGGACCTTAGTATTTATGGTGTAAGCTTATGTCCATCTGAATTCTATATTAAGTGCCTAACTTATTCAAAACACATGTTAAACCATAATGTTCATGAAAACATAAAAATGCTGCCTCTTGGCCTTCATTGTAAATGTAGAAGAGTTTTAATTGTCATCAAATTCTCAAAGGGGTCTCTCTATCTCTATCTATTTATCTATCTATCATCTATCTATCTATCTATCTATCTATCTATCATATATTTATCTATCTCTGATTCTCTCTCAAATGTTGAAAATAAATATTGCTTTCTGTTTTCTTCAAACCCTGTCAATTTATATACCTATACTCTTTTTTTATCTGCATATTTGGTTAAGCTTTTTTTTTTTTTTACTTTAAATTTTGTAAAATTTACTTTTATTTAATTTTTTGGGATGACATCTGTTAATCAAGTTATATAGGTTACTGGAGGCCCAATTCATGAAATTCGTTCATGGGTAGGGTCCCTAGGCTGGCTGGAGATCAAGGTGGATCTGTGGTACTACCAGTGGGGCGATTAGGGCTCCTCTCCCCCCACCCTTCCTGCTGGCACCTGCCTTGGCCCACCTGGGCTCTGTGGGCTGGGGGCAGCTCCTGCTTGAGTGTCTGCCCCCTGGTGGTCAGTGGGCATCATTGTGATTCCACCACTCAGTTGATTTGCCTATTTGGCTTTATTACATAGGATAGGAATACAATTCTACAATACACCATCTGTGTATTGCATTGTATCTTCACCACCCCATACCACGTATCCTTCCATCACCACTTATGCACCCTTTACCCTCTTCTGTTTCTTCTATCCCCATTTCCTCTTGAAATCACCATACTGTTACCTGTGTCTTTTTTTTTTTTCTTAACTTAATTCTTTTACCCTTCTTACCCAGCCCTCAGCATCCTTTCCTCTTGTCAGACTATTCTCTGAATTCATGAGTCTATCTCCACTTTGTTAGTTTATTTTGTTCATTAGATTCTACACATAAGTTAAATCATATGGTACTTGTATTTCACTGACTGCTTTATTTCACATAACATAACATTCTCCAGTACCATCCATGCTGTCTCTAAGGGTAAATTTCCACAGCTGTTTTAGTCACTCTATTGATGGACATTTGGGCTGCTTCTAAGTAACACTGCAATGAATATGGGGTACACACATGTTTTGGAATTAGTGTTTCAGGGTTCTTCCAATAAATTCTAATAATTGGAATCACTGAATCATAAAGCAGTTCCCTTTTTATTTTGAGGAAACTCCATACTGTTTTCCACAGTGGCTGCACCAGTCTGCATTTGCACCAAAATCACACATGGGTTCCCTTATCCTTATATCCTTGGCAACACTTGTTTTTTGTTGACTTATTGATGATAACCAATCTGACAGGTGTGAGGTGATATCTCATTGTGGTTTTAATTTTCATTTTTCTGATGATTAGTGACACTGAGCATCTTTTCATGTGTATTGAGCCATCTGTAGTTTCTCTTTGGAGAAGTGTCTATTCAGGTCCTTTATCCATTTATTAATTGGATTGTTTGGTTTTTTAATAACTTTTTTATAAATTTTGAATATTAATCCCTTATCAGAAGTATTAGCAAATATGTTATCTCATTCAATGGGCTGTCTTTTTTTTTTTAATATTTGCTAGTGTCTTTTATTATTCTTATCTTGTTTTTAAAATATATTTTATTGATTTTTTTACAGAGAGGAAGGGAGAGAGATAGAGAGCTAGAAACGTCGATGAGAGACAAACATCAACCAGCTGCCTCTTCCCACCCCCTACCTGGGATTTGCCTGCAACCAATGTACATGCCCTTGACCGGAATTGAACCTGGGACCTTTTGGTCCACAGACAGATGCTCTACCACTGAGCCAAACTGGTTTCGGCCAATGGGCTGTCTTTATTCACTTTGCTAAGTGTTTCCTTTCCTGTCACATTTTCTGTGAAACAATTTGTTTGAATATATCACATATCTATAAAGTTTGCACCAAACTCTCAATAATTTGACTCTTAATTATGAGTTATCTGAGTGTTCTTCTATAATAGAGGTGGCAAATGTTAATACTGTTCAAAATATTCACTGCCTCTCCTTTTCCAACAATTATAATTTCCTGCTCTAATGATGTCAAAAGTGGCTATATGACTTGCATTGGACTATAAAATATGAATCAAATTAACTTATTTTTTCATCCTGGACCAAATCTTATGAGTCATGTTTTCTTTCTTTCTACTATATTTATCACCAGTATATATCAGATAAGTGTCTATTCATGTCATTTCCCCATTTCTTAGTTGGATTTTTTTTGGGGGGGAGGTTGGTGTTTAATTTTATAAATTCTTTATAAATTTTGGATATTAAATCCTTATCATATGTATCAGCAAATATGTTCTCCCATTTTTTTTTAAATTCTCAACCACAAGCATAGTACCTTCCACATAGTAAGAAGATCCTCCATGAATATTTTAGAATGCTAAATTATAAACGCAGGGATCCCATCTTAGTATGAGAAGGATAAAATACAGGATTATCTCTGTTTTCTCTATGATGAAAAGAATAGCACTGGGACTTAATCTGATCATATGTATAATATATTCTGAGATTTGTGGAATAAGAGCATTTTATAACGTCAAATAATTATAATTATAAAATTAGATACATCCATTTTTTAATACATGTATTTTCTTAGAACCCTGGTAGTAGCACTGTGAAATGCAATCAATAATGGGAAAACATCAATTCAGTAAAAACTGGCTGGCAGTATTATTTTAGATTTTGTAATACTAATAATTTTGCAAATAAAATTGCTATACTGTGAAATTCAAAATATGTTTTCACAGGTGTGAATGGAATACTTATGGATGAGAATAGCAATAAGTGACAATTTTGTGGGTTTGTTTAAAGGTATGCTCCTGAAAAGCCATCAAGAAATTTATTTATAATGTATACTTTAAAAATAGAGAGAATGTTACCCAAATGGATTCACATCCTTTTCTGTACTAAGGTGAACCCATCTGAATTTAACTATGACAGATTTCCCCTGAAACATCTAAAGAATGTAGCTGCAGTTCATTGAGGATTTATAATGCATCTGGAAAATATAACTCTTCTTCTAGTTTTTTAATTGTATCCTTAATAAAATTTTGTTCCATACAGTTCAGAGTTTTCAGCTAACTTTACAATGACATGATCACTGCTGTGAGTTTAATAATGATGTCTCTGCTCAGGCTAGTTAAATTAAAGCAACCCAAATGCCTCCTAAGATGCTTGATTGGTTGGGATTTATTTATTACTAGAGGACCAGTGCACAAAATTTATGCAGAGGAGGGGGTTGTCCCTCAGCCCAACCTGTACCTTCTACAATTTGGGACCCCTCAAAGGATGTCCTACTGCCCATTTAGGCCCAATCCCTAAATAAGCAGCCCTCAAAGGATGTCCTACTGCCCGTTTAGGAAGTCGGACATCCCTCTCACAATCCAAGACTGCTGGCTCCCAACTGCTCGCCTGCCTGCCTTCCTGATTGCCCCTAACAGTTTCTGCTTGCCAACCTGATCACCCCCTGTCCAACTCCCCTGCCAGCCTGATTGATGCCTAACTGCTGCCCTGCCACCCTGTTTGCCTCTAACTGCCCTCCCCTGCAGGCCTGTTCTCCCTCAACTGCTCTCCTCTGCATGCCTAGGTCCCTTCCAACTGTCCTTCCCTGCAGGCCTGGTCACCCCCAACTTCCCTCTTCTGCAGGTTTGGTCATTCCTAACTGCCCTATCCTACAGGCTTGATCACCCCCAACTGCCCTCCCTTGTTGGTCTGGTGCCTCCCAAATGCCCTCCCCTGCTGGCCATCTTGTGGTAGCCATCTTGTGTCCACAGGAGGTAGCTATATTTGACACATATGGGGGGCAGCCATCTTGTGTATTGGAGTGATGGTCAATCTGCATATTACTCTTTTATTAGATAGGATAGAGGTGTGGTGCACTGGTGGGGGCCAGCTGGTTCACCCTGAATGGTGTCCCAGATCAGGGTGGGGATCCCCTTGGGGCATGGGGAAGCCTGCGTGAGTGACCTATGATGGTTTGAAGGCCAGCCATGTCCCTTGGTGACCCAACTGGAAGCCCTGGTATCTGGGGTTTATTTACCTTCTACAATTGAAACTTTGTAGCCTGGAACAGAGTGAAGCCTTCTGCTTGCCCCATGGTAGTAGCCATTTATGTTGGGGTTTATTTATCTTCTATTATTGAAACTTATAGCCTTAAGTGTAGGCCTGGGCCAGCAAGGATTATGGAAAGCTTGACTTCCTCCATTGCCAGGGGCAACCCTAACCTTCTGCTCTTTCCAGCTTCGTGACTGCCGCCATTTCTATTTGGATTTATGTATCTTCTAACATTGAAACTTTGTAGCCTTGAGTGGAGGCCTAGACAGGAAAGGGCATGCAGAAAGCTTGGCTTCCTCCATTGCCAGGGAAACCCAAGCCTCCCTCCTGCTTTCTGTGGCCATAGCCATCTTGGTTGGGTTTATTTGCATATTCACTCCTGATTGGCTGGTGGGCATGGTTGGTGGATGTAATTGAGTGATGGTTATTCTTTTATTAGATAGGATTATTTTGTAATTTGTCTTTTTAGAAAACTTTTTATACCCATAGACAATTTTTTTTTACATTTTTTTCTGATATGTGTATCCTCTTTTAAGTCTTCCATCCTCAAGAAAACATAACTTCCCACTCAAACTCTCACTTGAGAATGTTAGTTCTCTAAAGCTAGAACCTGACATTTGTAATTTCTATAATTATGAGAACTCCTGAGATTTAATCTCAGTGTGGTAAGTGCTCTCCAAGTCCTTTTCTAACAAAAACGGGAGGCTTTTATGTTTTTGTGGGTTTGTTTTTTTTAAGAAAACATACATAAATAGCATAGATTGTTTAATTGTTTTATCATCAACAATTTTGCCACTTGACACACAAGGTAAATTAAAAACATATTTGATTATCTCAATTATTAGAATATTTTTGGAATCAGATTCATAAAACCAAAAATAAACTTGTAAATTCAGATGTTTAGGGCATTGTCTGATACACCAAGATTGGAGGTTTAATCCCTGATCAGGACACATACAAGAAATAACCAATGCAAATAAATAAGTGGATCAACAAATCAATGTTGCTCTTTATCTATCATTTATCTATCTATCTATCTATCTATCTATCTATCTATATCTATCTATATCTCTCCCTCTGTTCCTCACTCCCTCCCTCTAAAATCAATCAATGAAAAATTTTAAAAAATTAATAAACTTCTGAGTATTCTATATAATAAAAGCCCAGTGACCAAAATGGCAGAATGACCAGAACAACCACAATGACCAAATGATCATGGCCCCTCACCCTGGCCAACAGCCCCCTAGCAAGCAGTTAGGGGTGATCAGACAGGCAGAGTGCTTAGGGGCTATTAGGCAGGCAGAGGCAGTTAGGGGTGTTCAGGCAGGCAGGCAAGAGGTTAGGGGTGATTAGGTAGAGGTGAGTGGTTAGGGAAGATCAGGCAGGCAGGTGAGCAGTTAGGGACCACTGATCCTGGATTGCTAGAGGGATGATGGCTGCTGGTTTAGGCCTGATACTGAATTGGGGCTAAACCAGCAGTTGGACACTCCCCAAAGGGTGCCAGATTTCCAGATGGTGCAGGCCAGGCTGAGGGACACCCCATGCATGAATTTTGTGCACCAGGCCTCTAGGATATATATATATATGTAATGATGGTAGAGGGAATGGCATGCTGCCTGCAACTCATCTCTAACTTCAGTCATTATTTAATACTAATCTTTGTTTATTTGTTTTATGCTCTTTCAGTTATTGACCAACCATTAATTCATCCTTCATTACATCTTCCCTGTGAAACCAAAAATTTATATTTTTTAAAAAGATGGTACAGAAATAAAGTAATGGTTTTAGCATTCAAGAAAACACAAGAAAATGTAAATGCCTAATTGTGTGATTCTTATATTTAAATGTTGACATAGAATTTCTTACTAACATTCAAGATCTGGATTCTAGTTCAAATTCTTCCAAATATTAGACATTTAAATTTTATATTTTAAGTAGGTTTCTTATAGACAACATATGGTTCTTTATGAAAACTTTTTGGTTGCCTAAAATTTTGCAGCATACATGTTTAAATAATCTGAGTTTTTCTTCAAAGAACTTAAAATATCCCCTATCCTTTTCTCCCATCCTTTAAGCCATTGTTGTCAGACTTTACTTTCAAACATGTTATAAATAAACAATACCTTCTTCCTAAATTGATATGCACAGTTATCTTTTAAAGAATTTGTTAAGTTTATAATAGGTCACATTTTATCCTTATCATTTCACTATCAATACTATGTGTGTGTGTGTGTGCACGCATCTAAATGTTGACGTCTGAAATGTATCCTTATGTCTGAAAAGTTTCTTCAACCTTTACTGCATAGTAGGTCTGCTAGCAATAAATTACCTCTATTTTGTTTGTCTGAAAGTTGTTTTTTTTGTTTGTTTGTTTGTTTTATTTGTGATGAGTATTTTCACTGGGTATAGAATTTTCAGTTGGAAAGTTGATTTTGTGTTTTTTTTCCCCTTTTAATATACAAAGACACCATGTCATTTTCTTTGCATTGCATAGATTTTGATGACAAATCTGTTGTAATTGCTGTTCTTTTTTTCTGTATATAATAAATAAATGCCTTCTTATCCCAACTCCACCCAACCTGTCTTCAATATTTCTCATTGCCTGCCTGATCGCCCCTTGAATATGATGCACCTAGTTATTATTTTTTATAATCTGGTTTTTTATATCCTCTGATCTTTTATATCAGTAGTTTGATATATTTTATTAATCTTGGAAATCATTTCCTCATATATTTATTTTGCCTATTTCTCTCTTCACATTCTGGAGTTCTAATTATGTATATTTACACCATTTAATATTTATCCACAACAGTTAAATTCACTATATTTTATAAAAAATTTTTACTCCCTTTGCATTTTAGTTTATGTAATGTCTATTGACTTGTTTTATTGTTCATTGAATCTTTGTTGGGCTGTATTGAATCTACTAATGAGTCTGTCAAGGAATTCTTTATTTGTGTCACTGTGTTTGATTTCCTAGATTTCCAGTATGTCCTTTCTTATATTTTTCTAGCTCTTTTCTTAATTTATCTATATGATTTTGCATATCATCTACTTTGCCATAACATCTTTTAACTTATCAATCACAGTCAGTAAAACTGCTTAGGTTGATTGTTTCCACATCTGTGACATATGTAAGTCTGGTTCTGATGATTTCTTCATCTCATTTATATTCTTTCTCTCTCTTTCTTTCTCTCTCATCTATCTATACCTACCTATACTATCTCTCTTCTTTTAGTGTACATTTTACTAATATTTTTGTTGAAAGTTGAACTATGGAACTATAGGTAGTATGGTACATCTTATTTATTCCTTTTTGGTTTTGTTTAGAAATAACTTTTATTTTGGTATGCCTTCAGTGTAGGGTTTTATTAAATCTAGTAATGAATTGGTTTGGATTTGAAGTTTTTGTAAATGTGATTACCATTTTTTAAGTGTTTTGTTTTTGTGGGCAGGAAATATTTCAAAATTACCTACTAATATATACTTTTTGTTTCATTACTTGGGTTGGGTTTTTTCATCACTCTGACTCCCAAAAGAAACCTTACTCTTGCTTCTACATCAGCTGGATTCTTCTGATATTTTTACTAAAGATTTGTTACTAGAGGTGGTTGGGAAAGGTGTTGCCTTTTCTGATGTTCTGATTAAACCTCAGTCTTCAGCAGGAACCATGAACCTGTTTCTCATATATGCTCTAATAAGTACCAGTGTCCTTTCTCCAGAAATAGAGCTTCATTTTCTCTCATTCCAGTAACCCACCATAATGAGTATCTAGCAATTCCCTTGAGAAATGAAACAGATGCTCATTAAGCTTCAGTTTAAGGATTTTTGTTACTTAAAGGAGGTGGTTAGTGGAAGGCTTCTGTTTCCCTCCCAAGCACAGTGGGTATCTCCTAGTGCCCCAGGATACATATTTAATTACCCCTCACTTCTTCTCTAGTGAAGATAAGAGATAGTTCTAAGCAAATTTTATCAGTGGTCATTGTTTCCTTCTACAACCAACACCATGGGAAAAACCTTATTTAGATTCTTCTCAAGTTCAATTGCAAGATTCTGATGGTCTTTTTGATGGAAAGGCTAAAAAAAGCTACAAATGCTCCTATGTCTTTGATACCCACAGATATCACACTCTCAAGCTAGCTTTCACTGGCCCTTTTGCAATAGATCAGACATTGTTAGTTTAATTGTTCTATCAGCTTGTGTGGCATACTGCAGAATCTACCTTAGTTGTACAATTATTTTGGTGAAGTTTCTTTCTCATGGTCCTGTTTCTTTTCAAATGTTGTAATAATAGTTTTCCCTATGATCTCAGTTCTCTGCCTCAAGAAAGGATATCAATTTGTAGTTTGTTCAGATTTTATACTGGAAATAAAAGTTGGAACAATGTTCTTTCCAGCTCTTTATATCTCTGAGCTAAAACTGTACTTATGATTTGAATTTTGTACTCCATAAAAGTAACACAGACTAAAGATCTTGGATCTAATTCACTTTATTTAGGGAAACTTGATCTTTTCAGTTACTTTTGCAAGCCTTATTTGTTTCTCTATAAAACGAGAGGCCCAGTGCACAAAATTTGTGCATTGGTAGAGTTTCTAGCAGCTGCCAGCTGCTGGCCAGGGCCTCCCTCCCTTTCCCTAGCCAGTCCTAGCCCCTGGTTGAACTCCCAGACAACTCCAAGTGGAGGGGACAATTTGTATGCTATGCTTTTATTATATAGGATGGTGACAATATTTCCTACAGAAGAGAGAAATCAAAACAACTCTTATTATAATAAATAATTTAAACTAAGTTGTTAGCTAGAATTTGCTGCTTCTTGAGATTTGATTAAATCTCTAAGAAATTATTTATTCATTTATTATTACTCTGAATGTCTAACTTCCTCACTTATGGAAGCAAAAGTTTTTACAATAATTATGTTAAAGCCAAGAAGTTTCTCACATGCTTTATTCATTCCTCTAAACTTCATTATCCCAGGTTTGAGATTTATCCTTTAAAAAAATCTACTTAGTTCTGCTTATTTAAGTTCCTAAAAAAAACTGTCCCTCCTGAAAACAATAGCAATAAATTCTGGACAAAGTACAAAACACAACTATATGAGTGGATTTCTAAAGGAAGTCAAAATTTCCACTAGCGATCAAGACAAAATAACAAACATGTTTTTGTTTTGGTTTGTTTTATTTTTAGCATTGGAGAAGTAGCCAAAGGGTGCATAGTTAGGGAAAAATATCAGAAAAGAAGGACCTTTATGCTTTGTAAAATTCCTTGATTCAATAAAGGGCATCTGTACATATCTGGTGCAAAGGAAATGTAGCTGGAGTCTATGGCATACAAAAATTTAGGTGATTTTCATCACTGTCCATCACAGACTTGAAAGTGTTCCTTTTTTAGTACAGCCCAGTTAATTGCCCACTAACACAAACCTTAAACAATTTGGGTCAACATAAAATAATCCAACAGAGAAAATATAATTTGCAATGTCCAGAATATAATTCAAAATTATTCAACATATAAAAAGCCAAAGAAATGTGAGCCATTCTAAAGTAAAAAGTTAATAAAGGATGCAAACCATGAAATGACAATGCTGCTGAAATTATGAAACTGAGGATTTAAAATTTGATAAAATTAGTTAAATGGACAACTACTTTGGAACACATGAATCATCAATATTCACTTAAGAAGAAATAGGTAGAAATATAAACTTCAGTGAACTAGAATAATTTAAGTACTATATTTTAATAGAAGAATGCTGGAGAACTTATACTATCTGATTTGTGGTGTTATCAGAAAGTTACTTTCAAGAAAATGGACTGTGGCACAAAGTTATAGATATATCAGTGGAACAGATCATTTAGATACAGATCCACAGATATATAATCAGCAGGGTGTTTTTGTTTGTTTGTTTGTTTTTTTAAATAAAGTTAAGTTTATTCAATAGAAGAAAGAAATATTTTTTAATAAATGGAACTGGAAAATTTGCATATCCATATAAAAAATCAAATATATTGATTTTTAAATGAAAAATTCTATGGGAAAGGGAAAGTATGGGCCAGCTCTCTACAGGCAAATCTAAGAGGCAAGAAGTAAGAAAACTGATAAAGTAAAAAATAAATCATATGTTCTCTATTTTAAAATAGAGCTTGGACAATGTTAGCTAGTAAGAGACTATACTTTTCTCCCAATAAGTATTTCATAGGCTCATGAGTATGTTGCAGTGCTGTAGTTTTGTGTTGTTTTTTCTATGACTATTAGAAATTTTGTATTTTAGGTCCTGAATTTTCATTTCTGGAATACTTTTGCCTTTCTACTAGGTCTTTGTGACATATTTTTAATAACTTATAACTAACTCATAAAAAAACCCAGACATAGTATATCATTAATACAGATATTCCTTTTTTTAATATTGTATTTATTTTTATTAGACTTCACATACATTAACTTCAGGTGTACACCATAGTGATTAGACATTTATATAACTTATGAAGTGATCACCCCAATAAATCTAAATCTAAATCTAACTCACTTAAATCTCCAAGAAAGTAATTACTCATTTATTTAAAATTACTAATTACTAGTTAGGCAATCAATAAATTAACATTTATATTTCCTTGCAAAAAAAGTTAAAGTAACAAATTTACATCCAGAAAAATAATGAAGAAAGACAAATTATTGAACAGCTATACTAATAAAAAAAAGTAATATGCTAATTAGAGCAGATGTCTTCCAGACATCCTTCCTGACAAAGCTGGGGGCTTGGCTGGCCTGCAAACTGCTCCCTGCCTCTTTCCCAGGCCACCCCACCCAAAGCATGGACCTGCAATCCCAATTAGAGGTGTGATTGGCCTACAAATGAAACTCAGCCTCTTGCCAAGGATGCCCTGGCCCCAGTGGGGAACCCCATCCCATCTGGGACATCACTGGCCTGCAAATTGCCCAAGGCCCCATGCCCAGGCTGACCCCATCCCAGTGGGGACCCCCACCCTGATTGGGGGTGGGGCTTGAATGCAAACCCCACAGCCCCTGCCCTAGCAACCAATCCCCCAGAAGGCTGCCCCATCCTGATCTGGGACCCCCTTCAGAGAAGGCCAGCAAGCCCCACCCATGCACCAGGCCTCTATCTTCCTATCTAATAAAAGAGTAATATGTAAATTGACCATCACTCCATCACACAAGATGGCTGCCCCCATGTGATCAAAGATGGCTGCCCCATGTGGACACAAGATGGCCACCACAAGGTGGCCAACAGGGGAGGCCAGTTGTGGATAATCAGGCCAGCAGGGGAAGAAAGTTTGGAGGGACCTGGCCTGCAGGTAAGGGCAGTTAGGGGCAACCAACCAGGCTGGCAAGGGACTGCAGTTAGGAGTTACCAGGCCAGCAGAGGAGGGTAATTTGGGGTAAGCAGGCCTGCAGGAGAGGGAAGTTGGGAAGGACCAGGCCTGCAGGGGAGGGCAGTTAGGAGTGACCAGGTCAGCAGGGGAGGGCAGTTAGGGGCAATTGGGCCAACAGGGGAGCAGTTAAGCATCAATCAGGCTGGCAGGGTACTGGTTAGGGGGTGATCAGGCTGGCAGGCACAAGTGGTTAGAGACAATCAGGCAGGCAGGCAGGGAGCAGTTGAGAGCCAGCACTCTTGGATTGTAAGAGGGATGTCTGACTGCCCGTTTAGGCCTGATCCTGTTGTCTAGTCATTAATATGAGAATTCTTTTTAAAAATATTTTTATTACACTTCACATACAATATTTCACATACACTTCACATACAAACAGGATTGGGCCTAAACGGGCAGTTAGACATCCCTCGAGGGGTCCCAGACTGGAGAGGGTGCTCATTGGGCTGAGGGACACCACCTTCATGCATGGATTTCATGCACTGGGCCTCTAGTCCTGTGTAATAAAAGGTAATATGCAAATTGACCCTAATAGCACAATAACTAGAACAACTGATGGACCTGTCACTATCAGGTACACTGACCACCTCTTGGTCTTTTTTCCCAGTCCTCAGGTTCTGATCAATCACCTGATAGCTACCCATGGTGTGGTGGGGCTGGCGAGTGGGATGGAGTTGCTGCCTTCTTAGTCCCTTCCCGCAGCCATCAGACACTGATCACCTGATGGCAAATGGGGAACCTGGGGTTGGTGGCAGCGAGGAGTGGCCTGCATGTGGGCAGCTGGGGAAAATGGCCTTGATTTACAGCTACCTTATGCTTATGTATTTAGAAATATTACAATAGAATAGTCACAATTCTGATATAGTCCCTAAAATATATCCAGCAAAATCTTGATCCCACAGTGAATGTATATGATTATGGTGACTTGTCAGTATCAGAGGTTATAAAAGGAAAGGATAGAAATTTAGCAAGTCAGATTAAGGGGTCATTTGACCAGATCAAATATTGAAAAATATATTTTTATTTGAAATATATGAATTGAAGAAATTTATGGGTGAGTGATATAACTAACATGGTTAAATATTTTATCAGGTAGACCTAGGTTTCATTGGTAAAACCACTACCAGCATCTGTATAAACCAAATTGCCTTTCCCTTTATTTTTTATTTTATTTTATATCAATTGAAGTCAATGGATAATTTTTTACTTCTTATATTATAGAGGTCCAATAAAATGATCATACTATGGAACTTTTAACTTCAGTTTGTCATTTAAAAAAAATAACAAAAATATTGAAGGAAACTGAATATATGACTCTTCCTTTATGGGAAGGGAAAGTAGGTGGATACAACAGACATTTTTGATGATTTTCAGTAAATCATCTCTTATCTCTAAAAGAATGAAAATGACCCAAAATGAGGTTATTGATATCTACTGTTAGAACTGAATATTTATTATTTTGGTTCTATACTGGTTGTTTGATTTTAATTTTCATTAAAATACAACTATCTTAAGGGGGGCATTATTTTTTTCACTCATTTATATTTTCCTGTAAATAATGGTTATACCATTACTATGTCTTCATTCACAGTATAAGATGATTTATTAAAAGAAAGCATGATTAATTTTCTGGAAAGAGTGGAGGATGATAGAAATAAAGAAGCAATTCTCAAGGCATGTAATGTAAAATTGGAAAAGTCTTCATAATGACTTCTACTTATTTCATAATTTTGTTGAGGGTTGACCTTGATCCTAGTTCAGAGAAAACAATCATAACATGAAAACAAAATCTGTATTATTATAGTATGTTTAGTGATAAAAATGAATGTTACAGATAGCTAATATTAGAACATTTTAATAATATTATTAGTTATTAAACATTTGAAACAATATGAAGAATGAGTAGAAATTATAAAATTACTTAATATTTTAGCATTAAACAAAACACATTTGTTCCCTTACATGAATAAAAGTGAGATGACCAAAAGAAAGAGATTAATTTTCAAATTTGTGTATGCATATTGAAATTAAGCTTTTCCTTTTCAATAGACCTTGAAAATTGGGCAGGGGAGTGTGTGTGCTGAAATGTGGTGGCCATTTATATTGAGTTTTAGTAGGAAATGATCTCAGTGAATTTTTTAAGAAGAGTTTAATAAAAAAATAAAAACTTTTTTTTTCAATTTTGCTTTTATATTTTAAAAATTTACACACAGTAAAATTCACTTTTCATTGAAAAGATATGTGAGTTTCTATACATACATAGACTTTTAACTACCATCACAGACAGGATTCAAAATAATTTCAACACCCAAAACAATTCCTTTTATTGAGATCTTGCTCCTTTATCCCCAGGAAGCACTGTCTGTTCTCTGTTGCTATGGTTTTGCCTTTTTTACAGAATATATATTTAAAAAATACATACCATATGTAACATTCCCATGCAGGCCCCTTTAGCATAAAGCAGTTGAGATTCATTTATGTTGCTGCATGCATTAATAATTTGTCATTGTGTGTAAATATCAAAGTCTATTTACCTATTCACTTGTGGAAGAATATCTGGGTTTACAATTTGTGGCAATAATGAACACTGTTGCTATAAATATTTATTTGAATGGATTTGTGCATAAGTTTTTATTTCTCTTGGTTAAAAATCTGGAAGTGGAATTGCTGGGTGAATTGATTGTAAAACAATAAATATAAGTTACCATAACAATAACCTAGTGAAAATATAACATTGTCATATTAATTTAAGTGTGAAGAGCATTTGGCAAAATTCATCATTCATTTGTGATGCAAATTCTCAGTGAACTAGCAATCTCTGAACACATTAGAATCTACCCACTATAGGCCCTGGCCAGGTCACTCTGTTGGTTGGAGCTGAGTTCTGATACACAAAGGTTGCTGACCAGGTTGTGGTTTCTGTTCCCAATCCAGTGAGTGGGCATGCGGGTGGGCATCTGCAAGAGTCAACCAATGAATGCAACAATGGGTGGATCTCTCTCACTTTCTCTTTAAAATCAATTTTAAAATTATATATTAATTAAAAAAAAAAAACACCTACCAAGCTATAGCCATAACTAATGAAAAGAGTATGACGCATTTCCACTTGTGGTTTTACTTTTGTTCCATGAATTCTGATGTAAATCTGGTAGCTTAGATTTAAATGTGTTATAATATAAAATACAAATTAAGTAATTATGAAAGAAACATATTATATGTCACTTAATTATCCCCAGTACTTGCTTTTAGGAAACATCTATAATAAAGACAAACTAAAAAGAAATGAAAATTGGTGTCTTGGTGAGGAAGAAATTTTCCTCTACCCTTCTAGGTTCTTTTAAAAAATATTTTATCTGAATAAATTTAAATTAGAGCTTTAAATCAATATTATTTTGCATTAGGGATACAGCATAATGGTTAGACAATTATATACTCTACGAAGTGTTTCTCCTGGTATTTCCAGTACTCAACTGGCACCATACATAGTGATGCACTAAATGGCAAGCTCTGACTTTCCTCGTTGTGAGTTCTTATCCTAAGAAGTGTGAAGATTAAAGTTCACAGACTAAAAGATTTTAAGCAAAAGTGTATAAATTTATAGAAAGTGTATATGAACTCCCTCTGGGGAGGAGTCCTCAAAACGAGAAAACTCTGCTCTGTCTCCAAAATGGGGAAAACCTAGTCCAGTGAATCTCTTTGTCTTTGGGTTTATAAATGCTGGAAACTTCTTTGTCTCTTCATGACACTTTCTAATTGGACCCTTTTTTATTTTATGCCCCCCATTATTTCCTAATTGACCACCTTCCCCCCTTTCCCTGCATGTCATCAGTTTCAAAGTTTCAAACTCACGTGGTGACCCCTCTTCTTCTTCCCCGTATCTTGTAACATCCATACAAACGACCTGGCAGCTTAGAGCTGCCTCTGCCTGTCACGTATGCATTCCTCTCCCATGGCACCCCTTTTCCCAGCCTCTCCTGTCTCTGAAATCTTTTCAATAGTTATTACAATATTATTTACTGCATTTCCTATGTTGTACTTTATATCTCATGCCTATTTTGTAATTTCCAATCTGTATTTCTCAATCCTTTCACCTTTATCACCTAATTCCCCAAGTCCCCTCCTCTCTTGCAACCGTCAGTTTGTTCTAGGTTATTTTGACATGTCTAATAATTAAACTGATATGATAGATTAACAAATGAAAATAACCACACACGTAAGAGGTTGAGCAAGAACAAGGGGAAATGAGGTATAAGTGAACCCTGAGTCATGTGCGTGGTAAGGCCCTGAGATTTCAGAGGAAAAGAGGTTTACCAAAAGAAGAGCTGATACTCAGTAATTAGATGTTTGCCCTGCCACACAGATAGTCATACAATGTTATTTCTGTTACTAACTCTTTTTTAAAAAGTAAATTTTTAGAGATAGAGAAAAGGAAAGAGAGAAAGAGAAAGAAACATTGATGTGAGATAGAAACATGGATCCATTGCCCCCCACATGCAGCCTTGAGGGATTGAACCTGCAACCTTGGAATGTGTCCTAACCCAGGATCGAATTGGGGATCTTTTGGTGCACAGGATAGCAATTCAACAACTGAATCACACAGGCCAGGGCATCTGTTATTAACTCCTATTATGGGCAAAAACTCAAGTTATTTACAGGGGAGGTCAAAGATTTTCTTGAAACTCCAGGGTCTTTATTGCCATCAGATTAAAATAATCCACATGACAAAATTGCATATCTTAGGGAGGCCTGTTTTGAAGCCCTTGATATGTTTGAGCTAAATAATGAAAACATACTATTGATCCTCCTACTTTTGAAGAAACACATATTTTGCTTGTTTAGAAATTTAGAGCTAAAATGATATTCTAACAGTTGTATGAGTGTAGGAACAGACTCTATGAAATCCTGGAAGTCAGCAGCCAGCTATAAGATATTGTAGATACAGAACTGTCAACAAGTTTTATAGTATTAAACAGAAAAACACCATGGTAGAATATTACCTAGAATGAGTGCATTCATTTCAGCCATGCACTTGACAAATATTATTGATTATGTATTATGTTATAGGAACAGTATGAGGAGTGAATTATTTTATGAATATATATGTTTTTACTAATTACTTCTTCAGAGCATTCAAAAACCATTGACACAGGTTGAATAAAGTAAGTATACTTTTGTTCTACAAATACTTTTAAATAAAAGTTCAATTTTCTAAAAAGTAGGCACATATTAGAGATGCTTAGAGCTAGCTATATTTTTCTTCTTTTTTTATGTACTCAATTTTATTCCTATAATTCATTGCTCCATATTAAAAAAAATGTTGAATTCCTTAACATTAATTTTTTTAGAATCCTGTGCCAGGTGGATTCTAGTTATTGGCTAGTGAGAGAAACTAGTAGGATTAATATATTTATGCATTATTACCTTTTATTTTGAAATAATTATGTTTTTATAGTAATTTGCAAAGAAAGCACAGAGAGACTCAATATATGCCTTACTTAGATTCCTCTAATTGGTATGCCTTACATAATTCTAATACAATATCAAAACCAGACCGGGACATATTTTCATATGTATTTGATTTGTATAACAACCACTATGATCAATATACAAAACTATTTCATCTCTTTCATTTTATTCTTTTATTAGGAGCCCAGTGCATGAAATTTGTGCATGGTGGTCCCTCAGCCCAGCCTGCACCCTCTCGCTGTCTGCAACTGCTGGCTCCTAACCATTCACATGTCTGCCTGCCTCATCACCCTTAACCCTTCTGCCTTCTTGCCTCATTGCCCCTAACCACTCTGCCTGCTTGATCATCCCTAACCACCTCTGTCTTGGCCCCCACCTCTGCAGCTTTGTCCAGAAGTATGTCCAAAATGACATCCAGAAGGTCTTTTGGCTGTCTAGTCTAATTAGCATATTACTCTTTTATTATTATAGATAATCATTCCTTGCCCTGTCTATATCCATAAACACTGGAGAAGGCTAATATGTTTTTAATACCTATTGTGTTATTTCAAGAATATTATCTAAATTGAGTCACAAAGGATGTGCCCTTTTGAGATTTGTTTACTTTACTCACATGAAATGCACTTGAGTTCACTGTTATGATCTCAGCAGGAGGAATGAGCAGGACACCAGTAAGCAGGAACTGACTCAGTGTCTGTGTAATCCCACCAGCAGTAGCAATGGGTTACTGCCAGCTGCTGGGGCTGCAGCCTCGACAGGCTTTTAGCAGCACTGGAGGCTAAAACAGAGAGTAGCTGCAGGCCTGAGCAGCCTTTAGAGGTTCTGGCAGTTTTCAGCACATTGAAGGGCACATATGCACCTGGTCTCCAGAAACACGATTGCCCTTCCTCTTTTTTTTTCATCCCTCTGGAATGAGGGACACTTCCTGAAACCATGAATCTCTCTTTACTGCAGTATCTCCCTTTTGCTCTGTCTACCCTTCTAACACCTTTGTCAAGAGTTCCCAGTCTGTAATAACATCTATATGAATTAATTTGCATGACTTCTGTTTTCCTGGCTAGATCCTAATACCATCACCACCAAACAGCATTGATATTAAGAAGGTGGCTATGTAGAGCATTGCAAAAAACCACAAATTGCATCAATATTACTACTAACACTAACAATGAAGAGTTATAATTTAATGGAAATCTATTTTGTTTTAGGCATTTTGTGCAATGGCTTCCTTTCAGTAGCTTATACAACAGACGAGGTGATGAAAAGAGTAAGAAGAGTAAAGCTATGCCAGCTTTGAACACAGTCTTTCAAAAATTGTATGAAAACATTTTCAATGGGTATTCAATAAAGTTAAAATTAAAGCCAATGTTCAAAATAAACTATCTTGAAGTTAATCTTATCATACAGGACAGCTCACTTAGGAGTCCAATGGCCAGCCAACTTCCAATGTGGTTAAGGTTTTGATGTTTAATGGTGGAACCAGAATATGCCTCCAATGAAATACTCCAGTGCTGAAAGACTCACACTGGGAAATGCTGCCCGGTTAGGCATTCCAGCTGCCAAGTCCAATTCAATATTCTTGAACTTGTGAAAATACTTTTGGCATTACATTTTATGTTTTGTGAAAAGCCATCACACACAAAATGAATAGTTTGGTGTTGCCAAATGAGGCTTTGTGCAGCTGGCAACTTTTAATTATTTCTTGTACAGAATGGCAATGATGCCAGGGCCATCTTTAATAATTGATTACTTATTTGAAAGAAGCTTTGTTTTGTGTTGATTGACTACATTAAAAAAAAACAACAATAGCAAAAACACCTTTCTCTAAAATAAAGAAAACTGCATAACAAGTTCCATCATTTAATAAAAAAAGGGTTTTGTTCCTCAAATTTCTTTGAAAAATATTTAACCTTTTCCTTAAACATTTAGTTATTAATTTATCCATGAATTTTTAAGTGTTAACTCTAGACCAAACTAAAAGTCCAAATTAAATTCTTTCCTTATTTCTTTTTTTATTTTAAATATATTTTTATTGTTGATAGTATTAGAGTTATCTCCCATTTCCCCTTTCTTCCCTCCTTCCACTTTCCATGCACTACCCTATTTCCATGGGTATACATGAAAGTATCAGGTCTAGTAATAATTAATGTCGTTTTCTAATACTTTTTTAAATCGAATTTATTTAAACAACACAACAAAATTTAATCAACAATATAGTTGCCGTTGTTTTCTACTACTTGTGCCCAACGCTCAGGAAGCATTTTAATCCCTCTGTTGTAAAATTCTTGTGATTTTGATGCAAAAAATTCGGTCAATGCATTTTTGAGGCATTCTTCATTATTAAATTTTTTTCCAAGAAGAAAGTTTTGCAAAGAACGAAACAAATGGTAATCGGAAGGGGCAATATCAGGAGAATAGGCAGGTTGAGGGAGAACTTCCCATTCCAACTGGCGCAGTTTTTCAGCAGTGATTCTTGCAGTATGCGGTCGTGCGTTATCGTGGTGAAGAATTACGCCCTTCGGATTAATCAGCGCGGGTTCTTTTTCTCTTAAAGCTTGGGCTAACCTTTCCAATTGGGCACTATACACTGCACTTGTAATGGTTTGGGTAGATGGTAAAAGTTCATAATGAAGAATTCCTTTAAAATTCCACCAAACACACAACATCACTTTTTTCGCATGCAAGTCAGGTTTTGGCGTGGGCTGCGGAGCCTCATTTTTGTCCAACCATTGAGGCCACCTTTTCAAATTAACATACAGCACCCATTGTTCATCTCTGGTAACAATTTGCTCTAAAAACGGCAAACGGTTTTGACGAGAGAGGAGCGAACTGCAAATTGTGACTCTTTGATTATGGTTGTTGTCGGTCAACTCATGAGGAACCCATTTTCCAAACTTTTGGACTTTGCCAAGTGCACGCAATTGATTGGAAATTGTTTTTTGTGAACACTTTAAAGTTGTCGCAAGCTCTTGTTGGGTAATTTGAGGATTTTGCACCAAAAGAGCTTGAAGAGCTTCTTGATCAAAATTGGACACACGGCCTCGACCACTCTTGTCATCTACCGAAAAATTTCCCTCGCGAAATTTCTCAAACCAACGCTGGCATTTTCTGGCGCTAACTGCATCTTGACCAAGAGCACTACAGATGTTTTTTGCAGCCTCACTTGCTTTTCTTCCTAATTGGAACTCGTAAAGCATGCAGTGCCGAATATGCTCTTCATCCGCCATCTTCTTAGCCCTAGTTCTGCAACAAAAACCAAACCAAACACAAACTTTTTTAAGCAAAACTTGTTAATTGCACTTCACATGTTCTGTAGACACCACGTGTTTGAAGGTTATGTCAATACAAGTCAACGCCAAGCAAGATTTTAAACGAATGTTTAAAAACGACATTAATTATTACTAGACCCGATATATAAGTTATTTGGTTTATCTTTTTTCATCCCCCCCAACCTCACAAGGAGGTATGCCAGTCTATTCCTTGCTTTAAGTCTTATATTGTTGGTCAATTCATTTTGTTCATTATATTCCACAAATAAGTGAGATCATGTGATATATATTCATTCTTATTTAATACAAATATAGTTTCTAATTACCATTACCATTTATTTCTTTGACCTATGAATTATTTAAAAAAAAGATTTACATTTCTAAACATATAATTTCTTTCAAGTTATAGTTTGTTATGATATTCTAACTTATTTCCATTATTCTGTAACCAAAATGATCTGAATAATTTAAATCTTTGTGTAAAGATTTGATTGGTGGCATAGCATATTATGTAATTTTGTTAATGTTTCCATGTGTACTTGAAAAGATGTGCTTTATGCAATTATTGAAAAAAGTCTTCTATAGATAAAACTGAGGAGTTCAAACCTTCTATGTTTGATTTATTTTTTTTAAATCTGATTCTCAAGACTGAAAAAAGTTTGTTAAAAATGTGGGTTTTTATATTTGTGTTTATTGTTTTGTCAAATTTTACTTAATTGCTTTGACATTTTGATATGATATGACTAACGATTGCATTTTGCTATATTGTCTTAACAAATTAAGCATTTTATTATCATGAAATTTTCCTCTATCTTTTCCCTGATAAATATTCCCTGTTAATATAAATTCCTCTTATATTTAATATGCTTTATGGTATTTTGGGATTATATTAACCATTTTACTGTTTCCTTTATCTTTATTCTGCCTCTTTAATGTTACTTTGATCATTTATTTGACAGCTGTATATTTATTTTTAAAATTATTTCATTTTCCTTTTATTACATGTATAGTTACTTGTTCTTTTACCATTATATTAATAGTTTCTAAATTATATCATATGCTTCTATCTTATAAAAATTTAATAAAAATATATATGTTTAATCTGGAAATGTCCAAGGCTTTGGATCACATCAGCTCCACTTAACTTTCTCTAAATTTATATCTTCTTGCTCTCTATACCTTAAACTTTTAAATCTCTATTAGATGTCAATATATTGTTTGAAGTAGATAATGTTCATCTTGATATATCAAAATGTTTCTTTTAAATATCCTTCATTATTTCCGGATTATCTGATCTTCTATATAGTTTTATATTTTTTATTTGAAGATAACCCTCTAATTATTAGAGTCTAATATTTCCTTTGTCACTAGGAATGCTATTAATGCTTTTTCTAATTATTTTTAAATGACTTTTTATTCATTGTTATTATTTTTTTATTTTTTTGTATAATTTTGCTACAATTCTAGGCTGGAAGTCCTCCCCCCCCCCCCCAACTCACAGAAAATTTTAAAATATATCCAATCATTTTGTTGCTCATATTGTTTCATCTATGTGTCAATATCATCATGGATTATTTGAAGCATTATATCTCACAACAGCTTCCTATTTTTCTATATCTTTTAAAAAGATATATTTATTTGTGAGAAACATTGATGTCATTATTTTTTCTGAGGCGACTGTATGTGGTATGCCCAATAATATTTTATATATTTGGACAGTGATTCTAAAGTTTGCATATGTGGGGATAAATCAAATGAAGGCAAATGGGAGATTTAAATTGAGGCTTCCATTTATTAGTACTTATTCCCTTTAAATATATTTTATTGATTTTGTACAGAGAGGAAGGGAGAGAGATAGAGAGTTAGAAACATCGATGAGAGAGAGTCATCGATCAGCTGCCTCTTGCACACCCCCTACTGGGGATATGCCCACAACCAAGGTACATGCCCTTGACCAGAATCGAACTCCAAGCCGACACTCTATCCATTGAGCGAAACCGGTTTCGGCTATTAGTACTTATTTCCTTTAATTATGATAGTCAACTCAATTAAAATTATTTTCAATTATTTTTTCAAATTTATTTTTATTGTTGAAAATATTACCAATGCCCCTCCCTCCCCCCCCCCCCGCCCCCAAGCATTGATCTCGTCCACTGCTCCCTTTCGCTCCAGACCTTCCCCTGTACTATGGGCTATATATGCATCAAAATGCATTGGTTAATTTCTTCCTACTACTTCAGTTTAAATTATATTTACTTATAACTTACTAAAGGCCCAATGCACAAAGATTCATAAAAGAATGGGCTTTCTTCACCCTGGCTGCTGACACCCCCTTTGCTTGGGCTGGAGCTGCCTTTCCGCCTTCCCACCTGCTTTTCTATGCTGCCCAGAGGCCCAAAGTGGCTGGGGTGGTGCAGAATGCCAGCATCATCTCCATCTGAAGACACAAGGTCCCACCTTGCCTCTTGGCCACTCAGGGCCTGCATATGCAAAATAACCTGACATTTTTGTGTTAATTTGCATACTCACTCCTGATTGGCTGGTAAACATAGTGAAGGTATAGTAAATTTGCATTAGTGTAGATTACCCACCCCACACACTCACACTCATGACTATGAAATTCAGATGTTTTAGTGACTATGAAATTCAGATGTAGGATTAAATACATGTACTAAAATAATTCTACATTTTTCATGGTTAAAAATAAACTTGAGTGATACTGTTTCTTATAAGGATGTAGAAAGATGGTAGGGCTTGTGCTCTCATTGTAGCACAGAGGGGGAAAAAACAGATGAAATATTTAAAAGGAAATAGCCTTTCACAGGGACTTATTATAGAGTTGATACAAAGAAGTCTGAGAAACTAAATTCCACAGAGAAGTGTGTCTCCCAGAGGTGAGCAGAGAGTCATTTTTTCCGAGTAAAAAACTAAAATAAAACAACAACAAAACAAACAAACAAACAAACAAACACTTTTCCGTGGCTCAGATAGGTAGACAGGGATTTTAATGACAATTTGAAGTAGCAAGATAAATTCAAATCTAAAAAGCTTTAAATGTAATACTATATCACTCAAACTAAAATTTCTTAGCTCTCTCCTAAATTTTGCTAAAAATTATCAGTAAATGAGTAGCTGGAAATCAGAGAGTATTTATAAAGTGTTCATGATTTTCAAAGAATTTAGATTCATAGATCCCAAGATAAAACTCTGTGAAATATCACTCTAATAACATTCTGGATTAAATGTTTACAAGATTAATGAAAAAAGCTCTTCAACAACTGGGATGTGAATGGATAGGGTTTTTACTAACAAAGGGTAAAAATAATCTAATTAAAATAACACTTAATTGGTATATTATAATATGAATGATTAACTCCTTATCTTAGCTGTCAGACAAAAGAGAGAGCTTGTAAGCTAAGGATTCAAATTTTTAAAAGTCATATTTCCATCTGGTTTACATTGTTATTTTATATCCAGTATTCAGGAGAGACGAGAGAGAGAGAGAGAGAGAGAGGGAGAGAGAGAGAGAGAGAGAGAGAGAGAGAGAGAGAGAGAGAGAGAGAGAGAGAGAGAGAGATATGAAAAGTATGGGGGGAGAAAAGGTAGGAACTTGATATATAATTAAAAGAAGAAATAGAAGCAGACCCACAGATGACTCAGATGGCAGCATTATTAACACTTAAACAATGATGTTAAAATGTATAATATAGTCTCAAAGAGGAAGCAAGCAGGTTGTTTTCACAGCTGAGGCAATGAAACACCTTTTGATTCTTCTTCCCACAACAATTAAATATTTTCTGAATTTCATTTATGATTCTAAAAAATAAAATGAAGAAGAACAAGGTCAAGATCACTTCATTTAGAAAAAGGATATAAGTCCCTTTCAAATAGGAAGAGGAAAATTTGCGTCTCTGACAACTTTTGAAGTACTGAAAAGAGTATAGAAGCAGATGTAGGGCAAGCAGGTCAGATGGAACTATGGATACAAATATCGGGTTTTGAGAAGTCTGCTGCTAGGCAAATATCCATGCTTGTATGATGAAAGACAACTGAACTAATGCAGATCATCGCTGGCAGATTTACCACCACTTAGCACATTTAACATAGGTGAGAACTACTCTGAACCATTAGTGGAAGAATAAACTACGGTAGTTTTTTTGTTTTGTTTTACTCCCCTTACATTCAAGTAGTAACAGGTATTTTTAAAAGTTCTAAATGTTTAAAAAATAAAAAAGAATGTGAGTGCTAAAGTGAAGGGGTTGTAATGTAAATAGTTTTTGAATCTCTAATAATCTAGAGTCAGTACTGGGTGTCACATTATCCCAAAAGATTAGATAGGGCTCCTCATAATTTGGAAAACCTGAATTATGGAATCAAAATAGATCAGTAATTTTGCATTAGAGAAGAACAAAGAATTGTGATATTCCTAATTGATTGAGTGTTCTCTCTCAATGGCTTCTATGGAATCAAACAAACCACTCTAGGACCTTAGGGCCTCTGGAGAAGGATATTATGGATGCATGAAAATCTGAGCACTTTCCTGTAAAGATCTGGAGAAAACTCATGTATACTTGGGAGGTTATGAATAAGAGTAGTCCAGTTATTGGAGAATGAACAGAATTAATAAGCCACTATAAAATGAAAGATTATTCCATGGGGTAACTGTTGCTAGACTCTTGCACTAAATCCAGTTAGATCTAGAGCAGAACAGAAATTGCTTCACAAAAATTCTCTCAGAGGACTATCTATTGATCCCTTCCCTATGCCCCAAAGCAGGCTGGTTTATGCTGTTTCCTGAAACAGGCTGATGCCCAACCTTGGGCAAGCATGATAAGCAGTTTTCCCTTCATCTGATCTAGACATGACTAGATACCCCTTCCCATCCTGCCCTGTCCTGTGTAACTCCTTAGCACCAGCTGCCTTGTGTGGAGAATCCATGGCATCTCACCACCACCACCCAGGATGAGCCTTGTTTGTAAGTTCCCTTAACAAACTCAATATAAGGATAGAGTTGTCAGCCTCTTTTTCTAATCTCTAGACCCCCCAAAATTTTCTCAATAAGCAGCAAAAAAACTACCACATTTTTGCTTATTTGAGAAATAGAGAAAAAGTGTTAGCAAATTTATAATTCACCATCTAAACAACTGCATCAAAATCTTAGAACATATATCTATATGTATGTATATATATATACACACACACAAATACATATAGAGCACTTCTTTTTGAAAATTAATTGAAGTCTAAAGGACATCGTTTTAAAATAGTTTTCCCCCCTTTTCTTATTTTGTTATTTAGGAAGGAGGGAAGGAAGGAAGGAAGGAAGGAAGGAAGGAAGGAAGGAAGGAAGGAAGGAAGGAAGGAAGGAAGGAAGGAAGGGAGGGAGGGAGGAAGGGGGGGAGGAAGGAAAAAGAAGAAGAAGAAGAAGAAGAAGAAGAAGAAGAAGAAGAAGAAGAAGAAGAAGAAGAAGAAGAAGAAAAAGAAGAGGAAGAAGAAGGAACAAAACAAACAAACAAACAAAAAACACCTCTACAATTAATCAAATATCTAGCTCTGTTCCAATTTTGCAGAACATAATTCATAATAAAAGAAAGAGACTCTATAGTTCATCCCTTTACACCAGGGAAAAGCTGAAGTAGAGCCCTCAATAAGGAAGGTCCCAAGACAAGGGCCTCTTTTGCCTGGGTCTAGTCTCTCCAATAGTACTACACTGGTACAATAGTAGTGGGAACTGAGGGGGAAACGGGAATTTTAGAAGTATCAGAAGAGACTCAACTAGGAATGGGAGAGAGATTATACCTATGTAACACAGACTAGAGTCAAATGCAGAGAGATATGTTAAGTCTATGAGTTGCAGGTGGGATGAGTCAAAGCTTGTAAATGGTTCTTATTAGGAAACTAGAGGCCCATTGCACAAAATTTGTCCATGGATGTGTGTGTGTGTGTCCCTCAGCCCAGCCTGCACCTTCTCCAATCTGGAATCCCTTGAGGGATGTTCAATTGCCCATTTGGGCCCTATCCCACTGGGCAGTCAAAACATTATTCTCATAGTTCAGGACTGCTGGCTCCCAACTGCTTGCCTATCTGCTTGCCTGATTGCCCCTAACTGCTTCTGCCTGCCAGTCTGATCATCCCCTAATCACTCCCCTGGCAGTCTGATCTATGCCTAACTGCTCCCCTGCTGGCCCAATTGCCTCTAACTGCCCTCCCCTGCTGGCTTGGTCACCCCTAACTGCCCTCCCCTGCTGGCCTGGTCCCCCCAAATTCCCTTCCCTGCAGGCCTGATCCCCCACAACTGAACTCCTCTACAGACCCAGTTCTCCTCAATTGCCCTCCCATGGAGGTCTGGTTCCCACCAACTGCCCTCCCCTACCAGCCCTGTTCCCCCTCAACAGCTTTCCCTGCAGGCCTGATTCCTCCCAACTGCCCTCCCTTGAAGACCTCATCCCTCCCAATTGCCCTCCCCTGCTGGCCTGATTTCCCACAACGCCCTCCCCTACCAGCCATCTTGTGGTGGCCATCTTCTGTCCACAGGAGGGCAGCCATTTTTGACCACATCGGAGCGGCCATCTTGTGTGTTGGAATGATGGTCAATTTGCATATTACTCTTTTATTAGATAGGATCAGTAACCTGAAAATATAAAATTATATGGTTTTAAAGTCAACCTAATAGTGCATTGCTGCTAATAAGAAATCTTGATGATGTCCCACCAGCCTACACACTAAGTCATGTTTTCTATATCTATCAGGGTAATTCACCAATTTTTGAATTGATATTTTTAAAAAGAAAGTACAACCTATAGTGACATACTCATTCTCACAGATTGTGAGAAACTGAATGTTATGTAATCAATCTTGAGAAGATTTAACATTAATTTACCCTGTTCAATGTTTTGAATATTTTAATATTTATTCTGGAGTCTTACATAAAAAGAAACATTCTTCTATATTAAAGACGAATAGTGCTTTCCATGATTTTTTTATGCTTTTCAAGCAGTCTATTATCTAAGATTCTTAAGGAAGAGAGACCAACTTAATTTTTAAAGGATACACTCCATTTACATCAATTATTTAAATTCATGTAATATGTACATATATGGTATAAAAATTGTAAGGGAATGATAATCCAAATGTTTGAATGATTAGCTAATACTTAAACATTATTTATTAATTGCATGATAATGTGCCCTATAAAACATATCGCATTGGAAACAATAAGACTATAATTAATAGTAAGATATCTTTCAATATTAAGGCCCCCCAGATATTAATAAAGTAGAAGTGGCAATAAAAACAACCTATAGTTCATTTTTTAACTCTCTAGAATAACAGTGGTATAAATATTCAATAATTTACTCCAGTAACAAAGCAAGCCTATAATATGAATTTAATCCAAAGTGAGTTATTCCAATTTTAAGGTTTATTGAATCACCAATAAAAATAATGAGCATTTTTTATTCATTAACTATATATAACATTCCTATTATTTGCATTTCAATATTCAAATAACATTGTGACTGAAAACCCAGAAGAAATAAAAAATAACATTTTTATTATTAATATTTTAAAATATACATCCTTAATTGATTTCAGAGAATAAGGAAGAGGGAGAGAGTGATAGAAACATCAATGATGAGAATCATTGATCAGGTGCCTCCTGCATGCCCCATATTGGGGATTGAGCCTATAACCCAGGCATGTGCCCTGACCAGGAATCAAACGTTGACCTCCTGGTTCATAGGTCAACACTCAATCACTGAGCCACCACAACATGCAAAAGAAAAACCCACATTTTTAAATAGACTATTAACATAAAATTTGTCTACTTCAACCCTACTCACCTATGATTTTAGTGAGCTTCTCTTGTCCATGGCTTGCACCTTTACATTTATACTAGATTTTAGATTAATAATTCATTAAAAAGAAGTGTTTTGGTCATTTGGAACAGCAGGAAAAGTGAATGCTGGAAAATAATATTGTGGGACTAAAGGTGGAGCCGCTTTATTGTGGTTGTGTGTGTATGTGTGTGTGTGTGTTTGGTGTATGTGTTTAATTTTGTTTTGTTTTAATGCTGCTAAACAAATGACGAATACCTGTGACTTTTATAGCAATAAATGCATCTATTTTCCCTGAAGCAAAGAATTCTGAAGGTTTAACTGGTATTTGTAGCAATAAAAAGGGTATTTGTAGCAATATTTTTAAAATATATTTTATTGATCTTTTACAGAGAGAAAGGGAGAGGTTCAGAGAGTTATAAACATCAATGAGAGAGAAACACCAACCAGCTGCCTCCTGCACACCCCCCACCAGGGATGTACCTGCAACCAAGATACATGCCCTTGACCAGAATCAAACCCAGGACCCCTCAGTCCGCAGGCTAATGCTCTATCCACTGAGCCAAACCGGTTTCAGCTGTAGCAATATTTTTAAGTAATTCTCTTGATTAATATTTCAAAATATCATGTTTTATGCACTTTTGTTATTTTTCTGATTATAAAAACACGTGCTTTTTAATAATAGTCTAACTTTTATTAATCATGCTTATTTATTTATTTATTTATTTATTTATTTATTTTTGGTGATTTAAAGAGAGGAATGGAGGGGGATAGAAAAATAGAAAAATCAATGAGACAGAAACATTGACTGGCTGCCTCCTGCACACTAACTACTTGGGATCAATCCTGCAACTCAGGCATGTGCCTTGACTGGGAATCAAACTGGTGACCTCTTGGTTCATGCCCAACCACTGAGAAATACAGGCCAGGCCTTTCCTTATGCTTTGTATCTTCAACTTTTTGGACATCTGGGAACTTGCTGATCCTATATACACTGCCCCTCCCATGGCAGGCCAATTCCTAGAGTAATTGTAAAGAATCTACCTACAAGTGTGTCTTTTATGTGCAAATCAAACAATCTAAAACCCACACACCCCAAACTACCTTCATTACTTAGTTCTTACACTCCAGGCTACCATCCTTCTATCCAGGCCACCATGCCCACGTATCAGAAAAATGGTGAGAGCTCTGTCCTAACGCCTGCCAAAATTATTCAGACTGCCTGTCTTAAACATGGTACCCTGTTTTGCCTTCTCAAGAAAACCAGAATGAAGTCTCTCTCTGGTCTCCATGTTCTCTCACTCCTCTGCCTCCTGACCAACCCTTGTGCTTTCCTTGAGGCCTTGCGAGATGTGGTATGTCTCCTCCTTCCTGTAACAAACTTTTCATTGACCTCCCTCTTAAAACTTAAGGATAAACATGGATCTATAAAATACCAGTATTTCCCAGAAAATAAGACATCCTCTGAAAATAAGACCTAGTGCATGGAAAGATAAGACATCCCCTGAAAATAAGACCTAGCACAACTTTGGGAGAAAAAATTAATATAAGACACTGTCTTATTTTCAGGGAAACAGGGTATCTGACACTTTTATTAAGCTAACTTAGTACAAATTTAAATGCTTTGTAAAAAATATATATTTTAAATGTTTAATATGAATTGCCTCAAAATCCTAAAAAAGTTAAACAAATTATACTCTTTTCTATATTGCTTGAAAGTATTTATTTCCTCACATCTGACATTATCTTGTAAAATAATTCTTTATAAAATTGTCAATATGCTAAGATCAAATAATTTTTCATTTCAATGTATATATTTGATTATTAATGGAGACAAATATTCACATATATCATTTATTTAGTAGCATTTTAAAAATCTCTGTAAATTGCATATATTTTCAGGATTTTTTCAGTATTTAAAAGCCTTTATTGATAATACATATTACTCTAATAATTATTGACAAATTTTCCCAGATATACTCTTTACTTTCAATAATAGTTAGGGGGTCTATCTTCACAAATCTATTTGTTATTTCTCTTATGTATTCACATTTGGAAGCCTTCAGTATTGAAGATTATATGAGTTGCTAGCTAATTTTCTGATTTTTTCATTTGAATATTTAATTCAATAAAAATTAGTGTTTGTTGTGTTAAAAGAATCAAATTTTTGGCATCATAATTACTTAACTAAAATAAATAACCTAATAAATATCACATTCTATCCCTTCTTGTTCACCTACTTGTATAACCCCATTTTTTTGTTGTTGTTTGCCTGCGGCAAGGGCTGCTAAAAGGTCTTAAATCTTTTTCCCCGTCAGAGCACATATATGATGATTTTCTGATCTTACTAGATATGAAACTAGATTGTGATTGTGCAATAGTCAGTGACAGATAAGATATAGCGTGTATCTTTTAGATCTGGTTTATAAACATCTCGCATTAAACCCTAAATATTATCTCCATCCAGCTTCTGAAGGTAAAAGATAAGAAGGAATCCTAGGGGAGAGTGTACCAAGAAAGATCTTACTAATTAAGCTTCATTGTTTTTTGTGTTTTTTTTTTCTTCTGAAAAGTCCTACTGTCTTCATAGTTGACAATTATAACTATCTAGGATACGGCTCAATGTTTTCTGCTTTTCAATAATTCTCTCTAGAACACGGTGACCTCTTTGTTATTTCAGATTAAAGCTTTTCCTCAGTTTCACATTTCCCCCCTTAGTTTTGGCACATTCTTATGTTTGATTAATTGTATTGCTTTGTTCAGACATAACTATTATCCCAAAATACTACTCTTCAAAACTTGTTCTCTATGGATTTTAGGGTCAAGTTGACCCGCTTTTAAATCACCCCTTAATAACTGCATTATCTTGCATTATCTTGGGCAAATAACTTCCTGTCTCTCAATATCAATGTTCAAATTAACAATCTTCATTTTATAGAGTTGTGGTGAAATAATTTA
This sequence comes from Pipistrellus hanaki, assembly GCF_964339955.1. Taxonomy (NCBI): domain Eukaryota; kingdom Metazoa; phylum Chordata; class Mammalia; order Chiroptera; family Vespertilionidae; genus Pipistrellus; species Pipistrellus hanaki. The sequence goes on along the minus strand of NC_140504.1, from coordinate 69,809,499 downwards.
AAGTTAAATTTAGTATATATATATATATATATATATATGTGTGTGTGTGTGTGTGTGTGTGTGTGTGTGTGAGTTTTTTTTCATACTATTGATATGTTTTAATCATAAATGGTGGTTAAAAATTGTAAACTTCCTATACACTCCAAATTCTTAATTCTATTAGAATGTTGCTTTGTCCCTTTACCCTTTTTATTAGTGTGGACAATGCTAGTTCATTTCAAGATTTATATATATGTCTCTTTTATAGAGGTATCTCTACTAATCATCCCATTTAGTGATTCACCTACTGTATATTTCTGGCTTAGTCTTCTAATTTTTTAACACATAATTGAAATTATTTTATTTTTGTTATTATTTATTTATTTATTGCCAAGAATGAAGGCGTTATGAAAACAGGAATCTTTTTGTTTTTATTTATTTTCTCTCTCTTTTCTTTTTTACTTCCCTCCTTTGTTTCTTCCCTTTCCCGTCTCCTTTTATTTCTTCCTTTTTAAAAATATTTATATCTTATTAGGCAATGCAATGCCAAGATTATCTCTGGTTTCTTATAACAGTTTCTTACTCTTGCTTGTTCAAGCCTGAATGGCATTGCAACTATTACCAGGTCTAGAATGTTGCACTATTTTTTTTTTTTCTGTTTTCCCTACACATTGTCAACATTTTTGTACATCATTCTTTTTTTAAGCTCTTCTCTAATTGCCCAGATTGAAAGTGTAATTTTTATCTGCTAAGAACCTAACTGATATAGTTAAATTTTTATTTTTTCCTTCAAAACTGAATCTCAGGTCATTGGAATTATCACATGTTCATATGATGAAGTAGAAAAGATATCATCACTTATTGTGTTAACTTCTGAATCCTTAATTCTTACTTGATGTGTAGGGTACTTGCTTATGTTGCTTTAATCTGTTTCTCAGCCCTTCAGCTGGTAAAACTTGAGATCTGGTCTGTAACATGGGTGGAGGATCCACTCACCAAGATCTATCCCTCAATTTGGCAAGTGACTAGATTGATGGACCACAATGACTGGAACAACCAGTTGCTATAGTGTGCACTGTGGTGGCCAACTGGCCCGATCAAGGCCCCAATTGCCCCAGCCCCCAACTGCTTGCAGCCCCTTTATCTGGATATCCTCACTCCTTATTGGCCCCTCTTACCCAGATCGGGGACAGGGCTGGCTGCCAACCTCCTGTGTTCCCTCCCCGCACTGGCCCAGCCCCAATGGCTCTCATCAGGACAGGCCTGCTGGACCCCACCTGAATATGAATTCATACACAGGGCCTCTAGTATACCATAATTAACCAATGTCTCTTCTTTGGTTACTTCTAAGATGTTTTATTTGTTTTTGTTGTTCTATGGCTTTCCTGTGACATCATGTTTAAATCTTGTTCTATCTCTTGATGCTTGCTCTATCTCTTCAAACTATGTATTTTATCTTTAGTTTCCCTTGAAATTTTATCCCTAAATATGATGTACTGGGTAAAAGGAACTGCTTTTTTTAAAATATATATACTTTTATTGATTTTTTACAGAGAGGAAGGGAGAGAGATAGAGAGCTAGAAACATCGATGAGAGAGAAACATCAGCCAGCTGCCTCTTGCACACCCCCTACCGGGAATGTGCCCGCAAACAATGTACATGCCCTTGACCAGAATCGAACCTGGGACCTTTCAGTCCACAGACCGACGCTCTATCCACTGAGCCAAACTGGGTTCGGCCAGGAACTGCTTTAACAATGCCTTTATTAATGTGGTCATTGGTTATGAGGGGAAGGAAAACATTGTATAACCTTTTGATTAGGTATGTCTTTTATTAAGCCTATACCACTGGATTGTAAATTTCACAAGTGCTGCTCTCTCCTGTATCTAGGTGAAATAGGATGTTTAGATTGGTCTGAAGTTAGGTATATCTCTTCTGTCAAATTGAAAGGTAAAGCTGGCTGGAACTGGGTATTTCCCTTCCTCCAGGTCAGTTAGGTTATCACATAAACCCTCCAGGTTAGGCTCTGGTTAAAATTGTTTTTGTCCAGAGCTTGTTAGGGAAAACAAGATGATCTGGTATTTTTAAAAAATCACTTCTTTTTTTCTTCCTTTGCTGGAAGCACGAGAGTGTATTTTCTTGGCTGTTCACTGTGAAACTGGTAGATTGCTATGTAAATTCACAGAAACTATTGGGGGCATCAAATGACTGGGTCCCTTGGAAGTATTTACTCCTCACTGAGCTTGTCAATTACATTACACCTTTTCCCAAGACACTGGAGACCATAGAGATTTTTGCTTGTAGGTCACCTCTCATGTAAGTTGTGATTTTCTGTATACATCTATCAGTCTCTCCAATTTTGGGGATAGAGATTTGCCCTGTAATTTCACTTCTCTTGAGAATTTAAGAATTGTTGATTTTTTTAGATTACTTCTTAGGAAATAGCAGTAACTTCCAAGTTTATAATAAGGCCCTTTTTTTATATTTTTGTGTGATTTTTTTTAGCATGGTAAACAGTTCTATGTCTCAGCCATCCTCTATTCAGTCCATGATTGAGGATGTTTATCCCATAACTTGTTATAGAATTACTCAACCTTAGGTAGAGTGGCCCTTTGCAATCCTGCTATCTCTTTTCAACAATTTTCTAACTCATTGTGTGGTGCTACACAGAGCACCAAGTCAACCGAAGGATCAGAGGAGCTGAGGAATCCATATATGATAGAGGAGATAGCTTAGGGATAACTGGCTAGAACTTTCCCTTAACCAGTTCTAAACTACCATGTAAGAGACACACTCTTACTTTAGTCCCATGATGAATGCAGGGACTTTCTGAGAGGTTTCGGGTTTTCCTGGGCTTCATTGGCTGAATCTATATTCACAGAACAATGTGCCAAATACCTCCATTCCAAACACCTCCATTCCAAACCATTTCTGAAATTATAATGATTAAAAATATAAATGAGAATAATAGTTTATGAGAAAAAAATGTAAAAATGTAAAACATTATTGCTTTCATATGTAATTAAAAAAAGAAATTACTCTAAATTGGTTTTTCTGTTTGATGTGGCCTCTGATCCTTTATAGCCATTGTGTCCTTGTAGAGCAAATTTTCTTGGTTATTTTGCTAGCTAATTTGGAGGAAATTAGAATTTTTTTTTTATTTAAGATTGTATCCCTCATTTAGTAACTTTCCTACAGAGTTGTTTGTGGCATGATGGGAAGTAACTTATTCAGGGACAATACCTGGTGCTTGCAAATGCTATTGTTGTGCCTACATATATATTTCTTGTTCATCTATTTTAATTTTATTTTTTTTTGAAATGTTGACTATTATGGATAACATCTTTCTTAGGGCAGGGATACTTGCCTTTGCTATTTGCACATAACAAATTAGATCTTACTTTGCTAGGCTGGAATACTTCTATTTGGTTTAGAATAGAACTTATTGATGGCTGGGTTATTTCAAACTTCTATTGGGAAGTCAGTCAAAACAAACACTGGATTCCCAAAGACTCTTACATTTGTTGTAACTTCACATTTACTGCTGTCCCAGTATAATGTTCTTTCATTGAAGCAAAGTGGAGGATACGGAAATGCTAATAAAATACCTCCCCCACTGCATGCTATCAAAAATGTGCCTTCAAATTTTATAATTTAAGAAAGATTACATTTAAAACCTATCATCCTCAGACTATTCCAAAATATTCAAGAAGGCACACTTTCAAGCTCTTTCTATGAAGCCAGCATTACTATCATTCAAAAAACAGAAAAAGATACCACAGAAACACAGAACTACATACCAATATCCTTGCTGAACATAGATGCTAAAATCCTGAACAAAATCCTAGCCAATTGGATTCAGTATTACATTAGAAACATCATACACTATGGCCAAGTGGTATTTATTCTTGAAATGCAAGGATGGTACATATCTGCAAATCAATAAATGTGATACATCACATTAACAAACTGAGAGACAAAAATTACATAATTATATCAATTGATGCAGAAAAAGAATTTGACAAAATCCAACACCCTTTCTTGATAAATACTCTTAGCAGGGTGAAACTAGAAGGATCATAACTCAACATAATAAAAGCCTTATATGACAAACTTACAGCCAGTATCCTACTCAATGGGAAAACTAAACTCATTTCCCCTAAGAATGGGAACAAGACAAGGATGGGAACAAGATCCCTGTCCACTTTCACCACTCCTGTTTGATATAGTACTGGAAATGATATCCATATCAATCAGACAAGAAGAAAAAATAAGAGGCAGCCAAATTGGAAAAGAAGATGTAAAACTGCCCTTATTGACAGATGACATAATATACATAGAAAAATCCCAAAGACTTCATCAGAAAACTGCTAGACCTAATGAATGAAATCAGCAATGTAGCAGGATACAAAACTAACACTCAGAAACCTATGGCCTTTTTATACACCAAAAATGAAAGTAGCCTACCAACTTATACCATACGCAAAAACAACTCAAAATGGCTAAAGGATTTAAATTTAAATTTAAGATGAGAAGCCATAAAAATTCTACAAGAATCCATAGGCAGCAAAATAGCAGGACTCTGTCATAGCAATATCTTTACCAACACAGCTTTTAGGGCAATGAAGACTAAGGAGAAAATGAACAAATAGGACTATATCAAAATAAAAAAGCTTCTGTCTAGCAGAAGAAACCATCAACAAAAAACAAGAAAGCACACTGCATGGGAGAACACATTTGCCAATGCTATTTCAAAGGGTTTAATCTCCAAAATTTACAGAGAACTCATACAAATTAAAAAGAAGATAAACAATCCAATCAAAAAATGGGCAAATGACTTTAATAGACACTTTTCGAAAGAGAAAATACAGAAGACAGAGAGATATGTGAAAACATGCTCAAAGTCACTAATTATCCAAGAGATGCAAATCAAAATAACAATGAGGTACCATCTCATACCTGTCAGAATGGTTATCATCAACAAATCAACAAAGGACAATTGCTGTTGAGGACATGGAGAAAAAGGAACCCTCGCACACTGCTGATGGGAATGCAGACTGGTGCAGACACTATGGAGAATAGTATGGAGTTTTCTCAATAAACTAAAAATGAAACTCCCATTTGACCCATTAATCCCTCTTCTAGGAATATATCCCAAGATGCTAGACACACCAATCAGAAAGGACATATGCACCGCAATGTTCATAGCTGCATAATTCACTATAGCTAAGATTTTGAAAATGCCTAAGTGCCCATCAGCAGATGAGTGAATTAAAAAACTGTGGTACATCTACACACTGGAATACTACACTGTAGTAAAAAGGAAGGAACTCTTTCCACTTGCAACATCATGGATGGAACTGGAGAGCATTATGCTATGCAAAGTTAGCCAGTCAGAGAAAGATAAGCATCACATGATCTCATTCATTTGTGGAATATAATGAACAACATAAACTGATGAACAAAAACAGACCCAGAGAAACATTGATCAGACCGTCAAACCTCAGAGGGAAGGTAAGGGATGGTCCGGATAAGAGGGAGAGATCAACCAAAGGACTTGTATGCATGCATATAAGCATAACCAATGGACACAGACACCAGGGAGGTGAGTGTATGTGTGGGGGGTGGGGAAGAGAATGGGGCATAAGGACACATATGTAATACCTTAATCAATAAAGAAAAAAAAATAGATCTAGAGACAAATGGCAGGTGAGATGTGGGGGTTAGAGAACAAAGGACTTGTATGCATGAATATTAGCATAACCAATGGACACAGATACTGGGGGGGGTTAGGGGCTTGCCCAGGTGGGAATGGCTGAGAGGCGTCGATTGAAAAAAAGGATACATATGTAAATCTTTATACAATAAAGAAATTAAAAAAAGACAGTATTGTCTATTTTGCACAACACTAAATTGGTTTTGCAGAAATAGGAGATCTGTGTTGGCAATGGAAATAATTCTTCAGTATGATAGCATCTTTAATATGTCAGGGAGAACTTCTATTGAGCACTTGATTTTCACCATGTTCTATTAATGTAAAAAAAAATCCTTCATTATATCCTGCTCCCTTTGGCAATTTAATGAGTTCCTAATACAGAGATTTTGACCTCAATTTTTTTTGTCATCTTTTCTGAAAGTCCTTGAGCTTAGTTAAATAGAATAAGTATGGATTAGGCAGGTGAAAAGAAGTTGAGTGATCCTATGATCTCTTAGGCAATATATTTGTGTGTATGTATATACTAAACACAAAACTTCTAAAGTAAATTGTCACATTAGATAACACATTCTTTGGTATGTTCTCATAACTATTAATATTATGGACTATTTCAATAACAACTATATGTACCATTTAAGAAACTGATAGTAATCTATCAAAATAATCTCCTTTTAGCCATGAAGTATACATTCCAAGACCCTTAGTAAATGCCTGAAAATATGATTAGTACCAAGCCCTAGATATACTAAGTTTTTTCTATACATACATACCTATGTTAAAGCTTAATTTATAAATTTGGAACAAGAAGAGGTTAACAACAATAAAAAATAACATAACAGAACAATTATAATAATACATTGTAATAAAAGTTATATACATATATATTTTACCTAGATATATTGTTCATGAAGTTATATAATGAAAACTTTTACTAGCTTTAAAATTTGCATCTATAGATAGAAAAAAATTACTTCAACCTCAACTGCATTTCCATAAAATTCTAAATGTTTTGTTTTCTTGTCTAATAATAATTAAACTTTGCAGAGTCAAAGATAAATTAAATTTTTTTGTTGATGGTTTAAATGAAAGTAGCCTACCAACACCATACACGAAGACAAACTCAAAATGGCTTAAATATTTTTGTTGACGGTTTCTTCTGCTGTACAGAAGCTTTTTATTTTATCTTTATCTCAGCACTTGCATATGCAAGTTAATATACCATCTTTGTTGGGTTAATTTGCATGCTCACTCCTGTCAAAACTAAGAAAAGAAATATCATTCTGTGAATGTTTAAGTTGAACTGAGTTAGGGTTGGCACAAAGGAATAAGTATGATTTAATAATATTCAACATGTAATAGTCATCTATTGACATATTAAGCACTTTTCAGCAGAAGGAAGGCAACATGTGCCTGATTATCTCCCATGCAATCCTTGTAAGAAATTAAAGTACAGTTCACATACCATATAAAAAGATTTAGCACCTTCAAAGTAACTATATTTTTAAATGCTGTTGTTAAATTTTAAAGGAGGTTATCTTTTTATGAAGTTATGATCACTGGCTTGGGGTAACTATTTTCCTAAAGACCTCTTAAATATTTTTACTAATTATCCTGTAAGTTAAGAATTAATCAAAATTATTATCACAACTAGAGACTGGATGCACGAAATTTGTGCAAGGGGCTCATCCCAGGCTGCCTTAGCCAGCCCTCACAGCCCCTCCCAGCCCGTTGCAGCCTCAGTTGGCTCTCATAGGCCTTCACAGCCTCTTCTGGCCCTTGAAGCCTCGGAGAGTTGTTCTGCTGTTCAGTCTAATTAGCATATTAGCTCTTTATCATATAAGATTCCTCCACATTTCCCATGCTCTTTTCTTCAATGGTCTCTATCACTAAGCTAATCGTGAGATGAAATAACAAAGGGATATTATTTTTCCACTAGAGGCCCTATGCATAAAGATTCACGCGAGAATGGGCCTTCCTTCCCCCGGCTGCCCTGGCTGGGGCCGCCTTCCTGCCTGCTCTCCAGCCCAGAGCTGCCTTTCTGACTTTGCTCCAGCCTGGAGCTACCTTTCTGTCTTCCCATGCTGCCCAGAGGCCGGGAGCTTCCGGGGCAGTGCCGAATGGCTGAGTCATTGCCATGACGACATCTTTGTTGGCTTAATTTACACACTTACTCCTGATTGGCTAGTGGGCATGGCAAAGCTACGGTTAATTTGCATCTTTCTCTTTTATTAGTGTAGATATGTACTGCATAAAATGCCACATCATTTGGCTTTAGAAATCATGCTGTTTTTCTCATGAGTTTAATGTAGTTTATATACATTTCTTACTGTTGTTGAAAACCCCATACCCTGATTACAGAAAGGCCATATTTCACAGCTAGAAATGGGATGTAAATGGAGGGTTATATTTCACGGAACAAATACATGTTTAAGCTAGTAATTACCATTTATAGTGTTGTCCTTAAAATGTCTAACAGCCCCTTGGCTTCCTACACACCATTTATGCTAATTCTCAGACAAGAATTTCCAAGTGAAAACAAACCTTATAAATCTTTCAAAGTGGTCATGAAGATACTCTTAATAAAACTATAAAAGCCATTAAGTTAACAATGATAATATTATGTGCATAGACATATCTTAAACCCATGGGCCTATATCATTTAGAAACAGGAACTCAATATGCTATATAAGTAGCAAGCACCGTATAATTATCCCCGCATACAGAGGAAGAGACAAATTGCCAGGAAAGTTAAGCAGTTACCATGAGGCTGTATGAACAGACTGGTATGTTTCCTAAAGAATTGTCTTTCTAAAGTATATTTACTGTGGAAAGTATAGTAATGAAAGGAATTATTAATTATTGAAAGCCTACTGAGTGCAGGTAGAATCACTTGGTTCTTTATCTTTGGCATCTTGATTTTATTCTTAAAGTTAGTCAAATTTTATTAAACCTTAATTTTAGTGTATATTCTATGATAAAAATATATATTCTTATATTCTATTCATCCTTTTAGTACCAAAATCTCTTCCTAGTCCCTTCTTTCATTCATATGATACTTACTTGGCAATTTATAATAAATATTAAATTCTCATGATGATTTTTTTTAATAATGCTAAGAACATTGTCATATGAAAAGGATGGTTCATAATAATTATGTAGCTCTTTGATCCTGAACACTAATATTTACAGGCTTTGATTTCTTTATCTGTAAATTGAAGGTCTTTTATTAGTGTGTTCTTAGGATCTATTCCAGTTTAACATTCAAAACTTTAATTGTGTTGTTTTATTCACTATTTCTCCCTTACATGGGATTGCAGTAACCATGCCATTTCCCAGTCAAAGAAAGAAAAGCAACATTAATCTATTCTGTGTACTTCAGTACTTTCTTCACCCCTTTCACAAAAAGGTAATTTCTGTTCAGTTGACAACTCTATTTTTATTCGATAATAGAATACAGTCATGTTCCAAATAAAAAAGTTTCACTCAATGACAGCATATACAACAGGGGTCCCATTAGATTGTAATGGAGCTGAAGTTTCAGTAAGAAATGGAATGGTATGTGGATCAGGAAGAATTTTTTTTTTCTCTGATGGGAGCAATATTTGTGTAGTTGGCAATAAATTTTCTCCCACTCAAAGTACCTCAATTTTGAGTGCACAGATTATATCACCATCGGTCAAACACTGACCTGTTTTAGCAAAGAGGATCCTGTCCTCCTATTGCTACATACTCAGAGTGTCCTACAGTCTCCCAGACCTAGCTTGACGGTCTTTAGAGTACATTGCTGTAATTTTTTTGTGGAGGACATAAGATCCTGTTCAAACACACAGGTTCATAAGAGCTACCTGAACATGTATTAAATGCCACTGCCACTTTAATAAAAGCTTTCTGTGATAGTATGGGGACAACCTGTCCCTATACTTTGGACATAATTTCAGGTTGCAATGATGTGAAGGATAAGTAAGTTTTATTTCTTTCATCAATCCAATGCCAGAGAGAGCCACATAGGGATAATGGAACTAAAAACAAATTTCCAAAGTCAAAATATTGAGTCATAAGTTCTATACTCTCTCAATATTAAACAGCCTATTTTTATTAATATCACAAAGTTCACAAATGTGAGCAGCGTTCAAATATGCAATGGCCAAAAACCACATTGCCAGTACAATCCCCACAGTTCCTTTATCTCTCCATCTTGATTTTTTATTCCTATGTAACCTTTTGATACAGTATTTATAAGTCTACAGTGGTGGAGAGTAATGGCTTAGTCCTCACATTCTCTCACCACTCACTCACTGGCTCACCCAGAGCAAGTTTCAGTCTTACAACTTCTATTCATGGCAAGTACCGTATGAAGGTGAACAATTATTTTTATCTCCTATTCCCGATTTTTCCTGCACTTTTTTATCTTTAGGTATGTATAAATACACAAATCCAGTTGCCTATGGTACTCAGTATAGTAACATGCTGTACAGGTTTGTAGCCAAGGAGCAATAGACTATGTCATCTAGTGTTGATATAGTAGGCTATTTAGGTTTCTGTATGTGTACTCTGTGATGTGCACACAATGATAAAATTGCCTACCAACCCATTTCTCAGAATCTGTCCCTGTCATTAAAACAACACATGACTCCATATTAAGTAAAACAGTTATAGTAACACAGGTTTACATCTGAAATATAGTTAGTCCCATTCAAACCATGTGAATCAATAATAGGGAGGAAAAAGTGGTTTCTTAAAGCTATCCTGGCAAGAGAAAAGCATATGCAACTCTTTACTTTGGCAAATAAAACAAAAATAGATCATATTATATCAAATGCCAACTGTTAATAATCTACAGCCACAATTGTATTACATGGAATATTTCCTATGGAAAGAGATATACTAAATTCCCACTTGTTCAGGAGATAATTATTTTATCTTAAAATAATCCACATCCAAGGCTATAGCAAGGTCTTTCCTAAAAAAAAATTTCATTTGGTGATTTTAAATTTTATTCAAAAAGCAAGAGAGAAACAATAGAACAACTCTCATTTATAGCCACCAAGAAATTCTCCTTGTATGTAAATAAAAAAAAAATTATTGTGGTTAGTATGTCACTTTACTTTTAGAAAGGTCATTGCTTTATTCAGTTTTACTATTCCTTATGCATCATGACCTCAATTCCTCTCTGTAAAAGCCAGATATTTTCAGAGAACATTTCAGAAGAATATTACCATTCCTCCTTAGTATCTTGGACATTTTATATGCATGACTTTATCTGGGCCTTTCTTTTCACTGCAGCTTAGTTTATGGTAAGTAAGCAAAAATACTTTCAGAAATTTGTCAAGGATATCTGGCATCAAGAAATGGTTTTATAGTTTACTTATATTCTAACAATTGGCTTTATCCTCAGATGCAAAATTGTTTTAGCTTGTAATAATTTGTGATAAAGTGCCGAAACCGGTTTGGCTCAGTGATAGAGTGTTGGTCTGCAGACTGAAAGGTCCCAGGTTTGATTCAGGTCAAGGGCATGTACCTTGGTTGCGGGCACATCCCCAGTAGGGGATGTGCAGGAGGCAACTGATTGATGTTTCTCTCTCATCGATGTATCTAGCTTTCTTTCCCTCTCTCCTCCTCTCTGTAAAAAATCAATAAAATATATTAAAAATAATAATTTGTGATAAAGAATGTATGTTGCCTCCTGATATATTTTTATTAATGATAAACTACACAATGCACATACTAAAAGAACATGTCTTGTATTGTACAGGTTAATTTATTCAATTTGTGGTTTGATTATGGTCAAGAGCATGTACCTGGGTTGCTGGCTCAATCCCAGGCAGTGGTCCTGGCATGTGCAGGAGGCAACTAATCGATGTGTCTGTTTCTCTCAGTTTCTCCCCCTTCTTCCACTCTCTCAAAAATTAATGGAGAACATATCCTCAGGTGAGGATTAACAAAACACACACACACACACACACAATAACAACAACAACAACCACCCTCATAGATACAGAGAATAGTATGGTAATTACCAGAGGGAAAGGGTAATGGGGAAAGATAGGAAAGAGTACAGAGAGAATAATAGTGATAGAAGGAGACTTAATTTGGTAAAATAATTTATATGTGCCTACTTTGTTTATTCCTGTCCAGAAAGTATACCATTAGTCTTTGACAGTGTTGGCATTTGATGATGGAAAACTTTTCAATATTGTTTTAGTTTATTATCCTTGATTTTAATGACTTTGAGTATTACTTCATGGATGCATTGGGAATTTACATTTATTCTTTTAAAAGTTACAAGTTATCATCCACTAACCATTATTATATTTAGTTGTCTTGTGTTTTTCTTTATATATATAAATATATATAAATATAAATATATATATATATATATATATATATATATATATATATATATATAATTGATTTTTTTACAGAGAGGAAGAGAGGGGGATAGAGAGTTAGAAACATCGATGAGAATCATCTATCAGCTGCCTCTTGCACACCCCCTACTGGGGATATGGCTGCAACCAAGGTACATGGCCTTAACTGGAATCGAACCTGGGACCTTTCAGTCCGCAAGCCAATGCTCCATCCACTGACTGTCTTGTGTTTTTCTAATAAAATAATAAGTGTATAAGTGCATACATTAATCCAATTACTATGCATTAAGTTATAGACTCTTTTGCCAATCTAGCTCTTGTTTGACCAAATTTCTGGCTATTAGAACTGTGATACATATATGGGAAAGAGCTGGTTTACAGGGGAAGAATCAAACATCTTGAATGGCATTACATGAAATGTTTTGCTTGTTTTTTTTAAAAAAAAACAAACTTCATCTTAGTCTATCCTCACATACTAGAGTTAGGAAACTTCCTATAGTCCTGTTTTTAATTGTTTAAAGGTTAATAAGATAATTCTAAACCTTAAGTCTATATTCATTTCTTGAATTATCACCATTGCATAGTTTCCACTGATAAACTTCTTAGTTATAATGCTTTCGATTTTACACATGTAACTCAAACTTGTTTAAAATATGCTGTATTATTATTTTATTTCACATAGCATCACTATTTGCAATTTTACAGGTATCAGGGTTAATTATTTTAGAAGCTCAATCATATTATAATGGTTCTTTATAATCCATTCTGCCATTGCCCCATTAATTTCATATTTAACAAATTGGTTATTCAGGCTCTAAGCATCAGAGGAAGAAAAAGAATAGACATCTTGTCATGTGGTCTTTAGGAATAAAAATATTCTTACATGCTTTCGTTTTACTACTTGGCAGGATTAAGTCACATGCTCATTCTTGAACTAATTACTTAGAAAAGTAGTTGGTATAAATTTGGACTAACCCAGGCTTTTCCTAGATATGACAGTAGTTAATGTCTTCTGAGTTACATGGCTTCAAGGAAAATATGAACACAAGTTCTTATTATCAAGTAGAAAAAAATGGTAGTGACTTAATATCTATAATATGTAATCAATAAAAGTATTTTACCTCTGTTGTAACATAGTAGTTATTCTAATTAGGCCTGAATTAATCAATACATACTTTCTAAAATTATACGTTTGCCAAAGTCGGGTTGGCTCAGTGGATAGGGCATTGGCCTGTGGACTGAAAGGTCCCAGGTTAGATTCTGGTCAAAGGCACATACCTGGGTTATGGTCTCAATTCCCAGTACAGGGCATGCAAGAGGCAGGAGATCGATGATTCTTCCTCATCATTGATGTTTCTATCTCTCTACTTCTCTCCCTTCCTCTCTGAAACCAATAAAAATATATATAAAAAAAGAAAAAATATATATAATAAAAGCCTAAGCAATCATTATGTGCACTAACCACCAGAGGGCAGACACTCAATTGAGGAGCTGGCCCTGGTGGTCAGTACACTCTCACAGGGGGAGCGCCACTTGGTCAGAGGCTGGGCTCATGGCTGGTAAGTACAGCAAGTACAGCGGCAGTGCCCGCCTCCGTGCTAAAGATCAGTGACCTGAGAAGTAAGGAGTATCAATAGGTGGGCAGTAAGGAGCAAGGGGTCCCGGACTGCAAGAGGGCACAGGCCAGGCTGAGGAAACCCCCTACCCAGTACATGAATTTTGTGCACTGGGCCTCTAGTAAAAAATAAAGTTATATGTTATTGTTGTAAGGACACATAACATTATACCTACCTTCTTAATACATTTTTAAGTATACTATGCATTATTATTGACTATGTCTACAATGTTGTACAGCATTCCACATCATTGTTGTGAATAATGCTTCAATAAATATGGGATGCTTTTATCTCTTCAAGATCCTGATTTCATTCTTTTGGGTAAGCCTCCAGAAATGAGATTTTTGGGGGGATAAGACTCCAGAAATGGGATTCCTAAATCACATGGTAATTTTTTTATTCTTAATTTTTTTTAGGGGAACTGCTTATTTTCTATAGTAGTCATACCATTTTGCATTTCTACCAGCTGAATCAAACTAAAATGTTTTCTACAATCAGGAAAACAGTCAATCGAGTGAAATGGCAATCCACAAAAAAGAAAATATTTGTAAACCATACATCTGATAAGGGGATAATCTCCAAAATAAACACAGAAATGCTACAAGTCAATATTAAAGAAAAACTAATAACCTGATAAAAATAAAAATTTAAATAGATATTTCCCCCAAAATGGCATGCAAATGTTCAACAGGTATATAAAAAAAATAATGCTCAGTATCACTAATCATCAGGAAAATCTAAATAAAAACCATAATTATTATAAATACATTTTTGCTTTAATTAATTGAGGGGTATATCTACATTAGCACTTCATTGAAAACAAGGTAGAAAATGGACTAGAGTCCATTTGGAACCAGATAAAATGATCACCTTGATATAATTGACTTTATTTAATTATACTTATTTATCTATATAATTTATTTCAAATTAATTTAATACTTAGGTTTGGCAAGTTTTCTAACATTTTGAAGCTTAAAAACTCTTAAATGACTGAGTTAAAAGCTATGTTTAAAGCAATAGTTGAAAGGCCCAAGTTCAGCACAAATACAGCGTATAGTTCACTTGAAGGTGGTGGGAAGTATGTGTATCATTCTGCTATAAATTGGGGCTCCTGAGGAAGGTCGTATAAGACTGAGTGTGTGAAGTGCAATCTCAGACTATCTTATTGATAATAGCTCCCAAGCTGCCAGTAAAAAGATTCCTCTAAAAGGGTAAGGAACACAAGTCTCTAGCAATTGCAAAAAGGGTAACTTGGCTCCTTTTGTGGGGAGAAATACAGTTTTTTAAGTTAAACTGATCGATACAAAAAACTCTGTGAGTTATATGAACAGCAATATTTCGGGAGGAGTAAGAACTACTCTAAAACTCTGTTTTTACCACAATTTCTTAAAACGAGTAATTATTACCTCAGTTTTCTCTGGGGTCCACCCATCTAATAGATGGCAAATCTACTTACTCTGGGAGCAGCAGGGTTGACGTTTTCTTTGAGGTTCTGAGTTGTAAGAGGTACTCACTGGCCCTGGAGTGTATATCAGAAAAAAAAATCAGCTTGTATAAAAATATCTTAATGTCATTTTCTTGTTTGTTGTTGTTGTTGTTTTAACTTAAAAGGAACCAAAAATCATGAACTGTTTTCAGAGCTTTATCAGGCTCTGATTTTACACAATTTATTTATGCAGAAAATCTCAGTGGCAGAATGCAAAATAGGAAATGTCACTAATAGATGAGAAAAGTGTATGATAATAAAATGATGTCTAAGTCAGAGTTTGATCAAAAGTAGGAAGAAATAAAATCAAAGCATGCATATGTATTTTTAATATCTATCAAATTTTTCTGTTAGGGTTCTGAAATTTATTTGTTTTAAGTCTCTCTCACTATAAGGATTGCCATTATACTCTATTCAGGTGTGAGTGTGCATGTGTGTGTGTGTGTGTGTGTGTGTCTGCCAGTGTAAGAGAGACACGTGTATGTGTCTGCCAGTTTAAGAGAGACCAAAGAGCGCATAACAGTTTGAAGGAATTGTTATGATTGACACCTGCCTTCAACAAGTGTTTGAGAAGCACCAAAAAAGCTTTACACAACTCCCAATCTTATTCTTACACCAAACTAAAAATATCTGTATTCATTGGCTACAAACACATCTAAAATTTCAAATATGTAAAAAAAAATTCTCAATTATCCTCTTTAGAGAAAAATACAGTATTAAGTTATTTGCACGTTTTATTATCTGCCTGATTTTTTTGGGGGGGTAGTAATACAAGGTTAATATGAATGATTAATTGACTAATATATTAAGAGATTAAATTATCTACTGTATTTATTCACCATCATTCTAATTTATATAAGGCTGGGTTACACATTACACAGGCAATATTCTATAGACATCTAAGAAAATATGGTACAGATAAATTCATTTTGAAGAATCAGAAGTAAAAATTTACACATATGGAATACTTGTGGATAGTCATAGAGAAGACACAGATAGAGTTACCAAATAAAATAGAAAATTCCCAGTTAAGTATGAGCTTCTCATTAACAGTAATACATATTTTTAGTATAGTTATGTCCTAAATCATGCACAAGAGATCATTATATTAAAAATATACATGTTCAGCTAAAACTTAAATTTAAATGGGATCCTTGTATTTCATTTGCTAAATCTTGCATACCTAGGTATAGGATACCAAGGGACCAGCATGTGGCCATCAATTGCTAAAATAGGGGAGAAGCAAAAAGCTTCAAAAAAAAAATCTCAAATTTGCATACCCTTGAGGATCTTATAAAATTTTAATATTATTGACTGAAAAAATGTTATTAGTTACATTCCTAATTAAATAAAGAATTTTACTTCAACAACTATCTATAAGTGCTAGTGACTGTATAGTTCTGTTTAGCTATCTATATAAAATGTAGTTAACGTAAGCACTATAGAGAGATTCCCTTTATATTAAGTTTCTGTTTGGGGAGGGATTGAGTTACTTAAGCAGCATCTAGAAACAGCAATTTGGTTGTTTTTCATTTGGATGTATTTATAATTTGTTAGAAAGTGAAAGATGCATTAAGGAATAATATCTCATGTGCTCATTATTTTCTTGCCATTTCAATTAGTGTTTTGGAGATGATACTGTGTGGTTCTGTTGAGTATTATTTACTCATTCTGCTCAATTATAAATCTTAATCTTTTTCATGGTCAGGTTGAAAAGACAGTGACAGATTCAGGTTTATCATTTAAGCTGTCTAGTATAAACAACATTTTCAAGATTTATTTTGATGAATGCATTATTCAGAAAGTAATATAAATGTGCATATTTAAGCGATGTGTTCATCATTTATAAGTCAACCAGTGAATATATTAACAGTCTGTTTTAAATCACTGGTTGTATGGAGTGGCTACTAATGATAAACAAAAATTATTTGTAAATCTGCCAAGTGCCTGGTCTCTTCTAGATGCTAAAGATACAATAGTGAGGGAAATAAAATACTCGGCCTTTGTGGAAGTTATTTTTAAAGTTGTGTCAGACTATGAATAATACAAGTGAATGCAATAAGTAAAGCATATCGTATATCAGATAGTAAGAAGTGATATGAAAAGCATAAATCAAGGAGGAAAGATGATAACTAATTCAGGGACAAGTGAGTTTTCAGCTTTACATTAGAAAGGGAAAGAGTCACTGAGAAGATAATAAGCCGGACTTGAAGAGGGTGAAGCAACAGCCATGTGAACATCTGCAGGAGAAAGTTCAGGTAGAAGGCATGTGCATAGCTTTATGGTGCAAGCATGCCTCTTGTGCTCTGGGAACTAAAAGCAGGCCTGAGGGCTGAAAAGGAGTAATAGGAGAATAGTGGAAAAAAGTCCCTGGAAGAGAGAAAACAACTGTGCTGATTGTAGGTAGTTGGGTCACCCACAAGAAAACTGAAAATCACTAAGAAAGAAGATGCAAGTACTAGGGAAGAAACTTAGCTAGGAGCCTAGAAAACTCTAAGGAATACCAGAAAGTGCTTGAGGATTGATAATTTTATGAAAACAAGTACTGATCTGATGTTATAACTAGAAGCCCAATGCACAAAATTTGAGTGGGGGTGGTCCCTTCAGCCTGGCCTGCCCTCTCTCGAAATCCTGGACCCCTTGGGGGATGTCCGACTGCCTGTTTAGGCCCAATCAGGCCTAAATCAGCAGTTGGATATCACTCTCATAGTTCAGGACCCCTTGCTCTTAACCGTTCACCTGCTTTGTCTTTGCCACTTGGCTCACTGCTCCTTAGTGCTGCCACAAAGGCCGGAGAGGCTCTCATCACCACTGCTTTGCCCACCAGCCATGTGCCCAGCTTCTGGCTAAACAGCACGAGCGCACTGACCACCAGGGGGCAGCTCCTGCATTTCGCATCTGTCCCCTAGTGATAAGTGCATGTCATAGTGACTGGTCCTTCCACCATTTGGCCAATTAGCATATCAGCTTTTTTATTATATATGTAGGATATTTATTTTCAGGTCCAGCGGTCCCCAAAGTAGGGGTGAAGAAAAACAACCATCATTTGTGCAAGCTGGGTTGGACAATTTTTTCTTATGGGAAGAATTACTTATCTCTCTGTGAAAAGCAAACTTTCACAGAGAGATAAATAATTTAGATTATTTTAATGGTTCCTGCATCTCTGGCCAACATGGCTTACAGGGGTCTTCAAACTACGGCCCGCGGGCCACATGCGGCCCACAGAGGAGTCTGATCAGGCACGCCAGGTTTTTTGGGCAGTGAGCGCAGCCGAGGTGTTACAGTAGGAATTTAGTTCATATAGTCCGGCCCTCCAGCTCTCTGAGGGACCGTGATCTGGCCCCCACTTTAAAAAGTTTGAGGACCCCTGGGCCTTAATGGCTTGTTCACTGAAGGTCTCAGGATTAATTCCCGCTCCAGGGCATGCACCTGGGTTGCCTGTTTGATCTTTGCCCCTTAGATGCGTGTAGAGAAGCGATCAATGGATGTGTCTCTCTCACATCAATGTTTCTCTTTCTCTCTCCTTCCTTCTTTCTCCCTCTGCCCCTTCTAAAACAAAACAAAACAAAACAAAACAAAACAAAACAAAACAAAGAACACATAATGGTTCCTGTAGGCAAAAAGAAAGTTTTGGGTGTTCAGTAGGTGTGAGGAAAGGCCTAGGAATCTTATATTTTCTTGTAATAATAAGTGACTGATCAGAAACAGAGGTAGAGGGTATAATAATATGTGTGCTGATAGAACCAATGTAGGTAATGGTTGAAAAACTGTAAATGTTAGGAGATTAGGGTTTTCTAGAATCTTGTAGGGTTTTGGCCTCCTCCTGGGCTTGAACCAGGGGAGGCATGAGGCCAGCTGAGGGTGTGTGGCCGCTGGGGCTGCCAAATGACCCTGCAGAGGTGAGGTGGCCTCCGTAACTGCAGCTCCCATGTCAGAGTCCCAGTTATTATATTTTAAATGCTTATTCTAGAAACAAGAAATTATGTTTTTCTCTATTTGCTCACTTTGAAAGTTTTGGATCTATTAGCTGATGACAAAATATTTTAAAAAATTAACATATAGCTTAATATATTCATCCTGAAATAATCCAGCACAAGAAGAGTTAATTATTTTAATTAATCAGAGGAAAGTAAGATGTAAGAAATATTTCTGCATAGGTGTCTACATAATATATGTAAGTAATATTTAAAAAATTTATTGTTGAAAATATTACATATACCCTATGTTCCCCCCTTGACCTTTTCTATCCCACCCCTAATATCATTTTTATATATGGTTATATATAATATGAGCAGATACTTTAGAGAGAAAAAAAGATACCAGAAAACCATGCAGAAAGATTGTCTTTTCATAAAAATATGTAGAGACTGTTGAATATTTTCAGAACAAAAATGATTTTCAAGGAGAAATTCTGGAGATTTAAGTGCTACCCTTCCCTTTTATTACAATGGCTACACACAATCAACTGTATTTTATTTCCCCCTTGTTTGAACAAACTTATTTTGGGAAGTCATTAGAGTCGGCCTGATACATGATACTAAACTGTAACATCAAGGATTTTATGCAAGTATTATTATATTTGCATAATGGGTTCTCTTTAAATTGGTTGCAGAAACATTTATTACCTAGAGCTCTTATAACAGCAAAGTATAATGTACCACACTGAAAACATTGATCCCCATCTGGTTTAAAGATTGCCAAATGATATAATGATATGTGTGCTCTAGAAGATTTAGAAAGGATATTACATGACTGAAAGACACTTAGCTTTACGGGTTTTCAGCAGGAACATGATTGATAGAACTCACTTATGGAGTCCCATTCTTGTTTATATTCATTACTTGCTGGGAACTACATTTTTTTGTTGTTAACCTTTTACTTCAAAGAAATATCTACATGTTGCCCTAGCAGACTTTAAGGATTTTCTTGTTAGAATCTAAGAAAAGAAAGACCATAGCAATTATACTGTATGTCCCAGGCTTACTGTGTGACGCCAGGCAATAGAATAAATATTTTTATTTGAAGGAAAGTCATGTATGAGTAGTTAGAAGATTTTAAAGTCATTGACATGTGTGAAGTGGTAAAGTTAAAAGATAAGCTGCCTATGAGTAAGCACAGTTGATGTAATTTGGTTACATATCAGTGACTCATAAGAAGTTCCTTCCTCTGACCAACTAAAAGTAATTTTCATACAACTAGTAACTATAAGTCAAAAAAGACTGATTTATTATCTTTAATTATAAAAAAGAAACTTAACCTTATTTTTTTTTTTATTTTACATTCTAAATTCTTAACCATCCTATTAATCTTCTCTCAGAGGAACAGATGTCTCATCCTCTCATCCTCCTCCCCTCTTTGATACTCTTCCTTATCTCTGACTCATAAACCTATAGTACCCAGCCATGTGTTGGGTCCAGGGTATGATTCTCAGGCCTCAAGTATTTTTCCTGCATGTACAAAGGTCTAGCAATCATTTTTACATCCTGATGGATCATCGATGCTATCTTTGCAGGAGACTCATGATCATACCTGCTTCCTTCACTAATTGATCAAAATTAGGTTATGACTGTAACCCATTTATGACTATATCTGTACATTACTTTTACAGAAAGGTAAGCATAAAATATTAGAATAATCTTTAAACTTCACTTTCTGTCCTTCTACACTTACTTATCAATTTAACTCAAGATAAATTTATTTCTCTTATTATTTAATAACTTCTATATGACACAATTAACTTCCCACTATTATTGTATTACATTGTTTTCATGAGTTTCTGAGCACTTATTTTTAATGTATCCTCATTTCCTAACTAGTAGTCCTAATCTCACACTCCTCAAATGTCCAACTGTCCTATAAAACATGCCGACCTTTCATCTGCTATATCTTATTCTTTTCTTTTCTGAACCTTGAGTTATCCATTTTTGTCTGGCAGTCAGGACCTTCCCATAAACTTATCTCATTGCATTTTTTTTCTAGTTTTATCTAACAAATTCCTTTATTTATATGCAACATTTAAATTAAGACTACTCATACTTGACTGATGTCAAATGCACTTTTTTATTAATATAATTTTATTTATTTAAGAGAGGAAGGAAGAGGGATAAATAGAAACATCAATAATAAGAGGGAAGCATTGATCAGATGCTTTCTGCCTGCCCCCTCCTGGGGATGGAGCCTACAATCAGACTATGAATCTTACTGTGACCTCCATTATGCTGGGCTCAAGTGCTCTTTGTATTTTATCTTGGCCTCATTGACTCTAATGGAATACCTTAAAAGCCTATGCATCCCATAAAGTACAAATTAAAGATAACTTGCTAAACAGTCCTTACTGAGCAACCTAATTATATATATTTCCCTCACTCACCTCTTCTTTCAGTTTTTATTATATAGTATGTTACAAAATAAGAGATATTCAACTATTCATCTCATATATATTCAGGCATTTATAATAGTCTATATGGATATACAGA
The DNA here is from genome assembly GCF_964339955.1 of Pipistrellus hanaki. Lineage (NCBI taxonomy): Eukaryota > Metazoa > Chordata > Mammalia > Chiroptera > Vespertilionidae > Pipistrellus > Pipistrellus hanaki. Next base: position 69,787,858 of record NC_140504.1, on the reverse strand, counting down.
TAATTTTTAACCATTACTTTTTAAAAAAATATATTTTATTGATATTTTACAGATAGGAGGAAGGGAGAAAGATAGAGAGCTAGAAATGTCGATGAGAGAGAAACATCGACCAGCTGCCTCCTGCACACCCCCTACCGGGGATGTGCCCACAACCAATGTACATGCCCTTGACCGGAATCGAACCCGGGACCCTTCAGTCCGCAGACCGACGCTCTACCACTGAGCCAAACCGGTTTATTTCCTTTTTTATTTTTCTGAGGGCAAAATTTCAGAATTCTAATAATAGTAGGTACAAATAGTAAAATACAGTCTGCCTTTAATTAAGTATACACTGAAAAAAGTGATGAATTGATTATTTATCTATTTATACTGTCTTAATTTAATAACAAATTAACTACAAAATAATCTACAGAGTTAGACACTAAATAATCCTACTATATACAGACTATGAATTGTCTATCCTCTTGATTGAGGGAGGTAAAAACTTTGGCAAAAAAAGGCAAAGCATTTATTTCCATTCTTCCTATTTATTTTTTAATGAAAACTGTTTATTTCTAAAATTATAATCACGGTAGTTAAAGAATAACATTTTATGATTTTTATTATTATCAAGGTAAAATATTATTACTAGTTTTAAATTTTAAATAAAATATGATTTATTTTCAAGGACAATATTTACTGAGGTAGAATTTAAAAAATAATGAATTCAAATAATAATGGACAAACAGCACCAATTAAATTTTATTCTGCATTCTCCCTCAAACCATTATTTTTGTGTTATGCTTCATTTGTTTAAATATTTTTTGGGGGTTGTGGTTTTTTGTTTGTTTGTTTTTTTACTCCGACTGGGAAGATCTTCATGGATTATTTATTTGCTTTAAGACCAAAAGGGAATCTGGTAAAGTCTTCACTCATTGGTACACTAAAAATCTGAAATAAACATATGTTTTAGGCAAGAATATTATTAATTTTTTCATATCTGACATTACATTTTCATTTTAATGGCAGCAATTAATGCAGTATTTAAAGATCTATTCCATTTAGTTGAAATACATGATAAATACAGCATTGGCCTTCAGGCATCCATAACTCAATGCAAACAGCCTACAGTAGTATACCAATGTCTTTACAGAGAATGCTTTAAAAACCAAGGTAGTATATTTTAAATAAACCAAAATAACTTAGAAGGTGGTAAAGAATTGTCATGTTAAACTAACATAAGGGTAAAAATAATCCATGGGAAATGTAAAGATGAGAGGGTAGTCAGCAACTCTTTCCTCTTATAGAATGTTAGCCTAACATTTTGAGTGCCAGAAAAGATTTTGAAGAAACTTTGCAAAAATATACAAAGATCTCTATTAAGAGGCAGAGAAACTGTCAACGATATTAATGACCCTCGTAGGAAAAAAAAAAAATGTTTTCAAATTTACCTTTCCAATAAGAAAAGAGAGTCAAAAAATAGATGTAACTATGTGGTATACCCCTCTTCCTCAATATTTGTTAAATTGTGAAATTAAGGTCAAGTCAAGAAGGATTTTGCAAAAGTAATTAAGGTCCCAAATCAATGAACCTCTCTAAGATATCTGATTGAGACTGATTTAATCATCTGAGTCCTTTAAATCTAGGTCTAGAGTTCAGAGATAGGAAAAACGCAGGGATCAAAGCAGGAGCAGGAATCAATGGGCCATTACTGGCTTGAAAATAGTGAGAGCCATATAGCAAGAAATCAGGCAGCTTCTGGAGTTGAAAAGAGCTGTGGCTGATATCAGGTAGGCATGGAAACAGGGCATCAGCTATATAACTGAGAGCAGTTGAATAAGGCCAATAATTTGCATGATCATGGAAGGAAATTTTCCCCCAAAGTTTACAAATTGTAACTCAGCCTACACTTTGATTTTAGCCTTATGATATCCTGGGAAGACTCTCTCTGCTGAATTTTTGACTTATGGAATAGTGATATAATACATGGCTGTCATATGAAGCTACTAAGTTTGTGGTAATATGTCATGCAGCAATATAAACCTAATACATAATTCAAAATAAGTACATTATAAATTCTTAGAAAAATAAAAATGTAAGAGAATTTTAAAATTTGATAAGTAATTTCTGCAAAAAAAATAAAATAAGCATCAAACTGAATGTATAAATATTCCAAACTTCCTATCATTAGATCAAGACCAGGATAAAAATGTTATCATAATTTCTATTTAACATCATACTGGAGTTCTTAGTCATAGCAATAGGATAAGTAAATGAAAATGAATTGGAAATTAAAAAATGTCATTATATTAAATATACATGATTATATACACGGAACATTCAGAAGATTCTATAAACTATTAGAAACAATCATTTTTTTCTGGAAAGATTAACCTACAAAAATTAAATTATTTTTGTATATACCAGCAACACATGAAAATAAAATAAAAATACTATTTACACAAACCTAAAACATGCTAATATCTAGGAGTAAATTTAACAAAGTGGTACCAATTTCTACTCTGTAAATCATGAAATATTATTGAGAAAAACTAAAGACAAACCAAATACATAGAATGATATGCCATACTTGTGAAAAGAAACATTTAATATTCTAAAGCTATCAACTTTTATCAAAAATGACTTATAAGAAAAATGTAAACACAGATATAATAATTCTGCCAGGGGTTTTTAAACAGAAAAATTGACTCTAAACTTCTATCCAAATGTAAAGTTTACAAATTAACATTTATAAACATTTTTAAACAAGCACTCTTCATACAAAGTAATACAATACCACTATGGATACAAATATGTACTTGTTATATGCAACATCATCAATGACATAAGAAACATGATACCACAAAATAATTTTATACTGTATGTTTACATTCTTACATAATTCTAGGGCATATATAAATTATTATAGATGGAGATATGGATAACCTTATGAGAATAATACTGAAATTGAAAGAAAAGGAGGGCTTTTGAAATTATGGTGACATTCTTTTTTTGGGTTGCTTTCATAAAATGAGCTTAGTTTATAAAAACTGTTGACATATACTTATTATTTGTGCATTTATATGTATTTATATGCATTATCTTAAATTAATATATGAACTCAAACTATTTTTTTAAGTGTGCCTTATTCTCATAATACAGAGTCTTGGTGCACAATATCTGTAGTGGGTGGAGGTCCACCAGCCCGGCCTGCACCTCTTGCAATCCAGGACCTTTTAGGGGATGTCTACCAGCTGGTTTAGGCCCAATCAAGCAGGGATTCCTGTGGCTTGGGTCTAAACTGGCATTAGGACATCCCTCTCGCAATCCGGGACAATTGGCTCCTAACTGTTCACCTGCCTTCCTGATTGCTCCTAACCACTCTACCTGCCTGCCTGCCTCTCTGATTGCCCCTAACCACTTGCTGAGAGGAAGTGGCTGTGGTCTTTCTCATCTCTGGTCATTCTGCATTCTGGTTACTGGGCTTTTATTATATAGGATATTTTTAAAGTATATTTTTCTTTATGCAATAAAATACAGCAGAGAACATAACTTAGGATTTAAAAAAAACAATATGAAATTAAACAATTAAGAGGATATGATGTAACTGGTAGTTCACAAAATCTGAAATATTGCTTCAATTTTTGAGAATTGCAGCATTTATATTATAAAATGAGGACATGAGAGCAATTTCTAGGATGATCAAATATTTTGTATTTTTGTATTATGTGTGTTACATGAGTAAAATCTATTAAAAATAATCAGATCATTTACTTTAAAATGTATGCATTTACTATATGTAAATTTTACCTTACAAAGAACTATAAACAAATATTGAACTCAGTTGGGTTGCTTTTCTCCATCCTTTTAGTTCTACTATGCAAATCTAAACTACTGTACTTACATTTGAGGCTTGGGTCTATGAATAAATGAATGTACAGTATTGATGATCTGGGAGCTATGTCCCTCACTTTTGGGAAACTAAGTTAAAAAATGAAAGAGAGAATACTAGAGTACAGTATGTGTTTTTATTTGTTTGCTTGCCTGCTTACTTGTTTTTGTAAGTGTGTTTATATTAGGAGAAAAGAGTGGGAACAAAAGGACAGGGAGAGGGAAAGGGAAAGAAAATTAATCCCCTAATAGTAAGAATAGCATATACATATACACAGATATAGATATAGATGATATAGATATATAGATTTCTATACATATACATATACATATACATACATGTATACATATACATATACATATACATATACATATACATATACATATACATACATATATATATATATATATATATATATATATATATATATATATATTAGCTCTGCATAATGAAGATCTTGAAGCAATGGCATACGGATAGGAAGAACACTTGTAGCACTCAAATTTTACTCCAAAATCTTATTTACCAATCAAAGAAATCAATGCTCCTTAGAGTTTACTGAATCAGTGAAATGCAAGATGGCCCTGTAACATCTTAATCTAATCCCTCCTAAAAGTGCTCAAAGAATGATATGAAAATATCAAAAGGACATAGTTGCATTCTTGAAGGGGTTTGCACGGGTTTAATCTGGGAAATTCTGAATAATAAAATAAAGACGATACTTATAAAGACAAAAATTATAATGTACCAACCAAGAGAACAATGTAAGTTAATACTGGTATTAATAAATTAAAGAATATGGAGAGGGTCAATAGAAAAAAAAACCATAAAGGGGAAATCTGTAATATGGCCAACAATTAAGATAAATAAATAAATAAATAATCCACTAGAAAAGAAAACCCTTCCTTCCATTTGAATGGCAAGATAAAAATGTAGATAAAATTGTAGCACTAGATAATTATCTCTTGATAATTTGATGAAAAAGCATTTATATAATCTCAAAGAACTTTACCCCCAAATACCTTTTAGTTATAAGAGGAAAAAATAGCAAATTTATGTTGGAGAAACTTAAGAACACTGTCTAACAAGTGATCAGAGTTAACAATGTTATGTCCACGCCATTCCTTTCATAAGTGCATAACTTGAATCAAATTCTGAGAAAACATACAACAAAATACAATGGAGGACATTTTACTCTTCGACAACTTTCATATCGAGCAAGCTTTTTTAAAAAAATGTTTGAGAAACTTCCAAATTAAAAATATAAAGATCAACTAAAACTAAATGCAATGAACAATCCTCCACTGGATTCTGGACCAGGAAGAATAAAATCGGTAAAGGACATTATTGAGACAACTGACTAAAATTAGATATGAACTGTGGATGACATTTTATCGATATTTAATTTTTTACTTGATCATTGTACTGCAGTTTTATAAAATGATGTTATTTTCCTTGTTTTTAAGGAAAGGCACAATATAGTTGTTAGGGGTAAGAGGCATGATGTATCTAATATATTCTCTAATGAAATATTTATTTTCTTGCCCGATTGTCTCATCTCTTTGTGATTATCCTTATAAAATTATCTAAATTTACTGGATTAAACTTTGAGGAGCTATGAAAAATATATTTCTACAAACCAAGGAGATACTGGTCATAGTTATGTATTTGGACTCAATGCATAATTGATGTTTTGATACTTGCCTTGAGTGGAGATCTATTAAATTGGTTAATTACACTGTGCACTGTAGCCTGGTATATGAAAAGAAAATATATACAGACGAACTCACCTTGAACTATGCTGTTTGTAAGCAGCTTATACTGGGCTTATATTTATGTGTTGCTATCCATATACTTGACATATTATTTATGTTAGAGTATGCCATCAGAGTGCTGTATTGACTGCATATAGAAGTTTCAAACAATATATAGCCATTTATAAAACAACACATCTGGGTAAGAGAAGGCAATTACCATTATTGCCTGCCAGATACGTAAGTTAAGTCAGACATAAAAATGTATTATTAAGGGAAGGGTGACAGATTACCTTTTGTTAAATTAAGAAGGTTCAAGGAGTGCCATTCTGTAAGTGTTTGCTCTGCCCTTTTTACATAGGCTCTGTTGTTCATAGTTTGTAATGTGTTTTTCCTTACCCGATGATAATTTTATTGAGGATGGTTGATACAGAGAGAGAAAGACAGAGAGAAACATGGGTTGCTGCCTACATGTGTCCCAACAGGGTTATGTGTCCTGACCAGAATTGAGCAGTAACTTTTTTGGTGTCCGAGCCACCTGGGTGGGCTGCTATTCATGTTTGTAACCAGACTCGGGTACACAAATGGACAGAGCTTGCCTAAATTCATAGTCCTGCTTTTTATTTTATTTTATTTATTTTTATTTTTATTTTTATTTTTATTATTTTTTTATTATTTTTTTAATAAATTTTTATTGTTCATATTATTACAAATGTTCCTTTCCCCCCCTTCTCACCCTACCCTCTGTCCTTTCCCCACCCCCCATTGTCCTCATCCAGGTGCACAATTTATGTTCAGTCTCTTCCCACATCTCCCTCTCCCCTTTTCCCCAAGAATCATCAGTTCACTCCCCTTCCATACCTCTGATTCTATTATATTCAACAGTTAATATTGTTCCTCAGATTTTTTTTTTTTAGTTTCCTTGGTTTTTAGATTCACTTGTTGATAGTTACGTATTTGTTGTTCATAATTTTTATCTTTATTTACTTTCTCTTCTGAAAGAACCCCCTTCAGCAATTCATATAATTCTGGTTTGGTGGTGATGAACTCCTTTAGCTTTTTTTTATTAGTGAAGCTCTTTATCTGACCTTCGAATCTGAGTGATAGCTTTACTGGATAGATTATCTTTGGCTGTAGGTTCTTACTATTCATCACCTTGAATATTTCTTGCCATTCCCGTCTGGCATGCATGGTTTCTGTTGAGAAATCAGCTGACAATCGTATAGGTGTTCCTTTATAGGTAACTACCTGCTTAGCTCTTGCTGCTTTTAATATTCTCTCTTTGTCTTTTGCTCTTGGAATCTTAATTATGATTTGTCTTGGTGTGGTCCTCTTTGGATTCCTTTTATTTGGAGTTCTGTGTGCTTCCTGGACTTGTAAGTCCAATTCTTTCACCAGGTGGGGGAAGTTTTCTGTCACTATTTCTTTCAGTATGTTTTTGATATCTTGCTCTCTTTCATCTTCTGGGACCCCCATAATTCTGATGTTGGATGGTTTGAAGTTGTCCCAGAGGTTTCTTACATCATCTTCAATTTTCTGGATTCTCTTGCCTTCTAGCTTCTGCAGAGGAGTGTCTTCTGGCTCTTTATGTTCCAAATCTTTGACTTGATTCTTGCGATCTTCTATTCTATTTTTAGGACTCTGTAAAATATTTTTTATTTCAGACAATGTATTCTTTATTTCTCGTTGATCCCTTATCATTTCTTGTTGATCCCTTTTCATATCCTCATAGGTCTCATTTATTTTATCGGCCTTTTCTAGGAGACTCTTGAAAAACCTTATAAGTGTGGTTTTGAACTCTATATCCAGTCGCTTTTTGTCCTCCATTTCTTTCGTTTGTGATCTATTTGGTTTAGGCATTTTTGCAGGCAGCTTTCCTGATGGGGCGGGGTTTCAGGGTGGAGCCTACAGCCTTGGCTTCCGTCAGCCCCGCCCTTTGCGACTCCTGAGACTCAGGGTCCTTCAGTACTTGTTGCAAGCGCCTCTGAGAGAAAGGTGCCCTCGATTTTCGCCTGCTGCCAAACAGTCTGTGCTCTCCCACAAGGAGCCCGGTATTGGGGTTCAGTTCAGTTGGAAGTGGAGTTGGAGGTGGCGTTCAGAGCAGTCTGGAGCCCCTGTCTCCTTCCCGTCAGGGCAATCCCGCGGCACAGCCAGCCAGCCCTTCTCTGCACGCACTGTGTGCGCCTCTGGGACCTCCTCTCGCCCATTCCCTGGGGTTCCGCCTTACAGCCCAGCTCCCTCTGGATGAGCCTGGGTCCCCGGGGTCTGGCCTAGAATTGGGGTTCAGAGCAGTTGGAGCTGGGCCCAGCACAATCGGAGCTTTTCTCTGCTTCCCGCTTGGGAACGCCAGCCAGGCACTCGGCCTCCCTCCTCTCTGGCTCCGTCCTCTCCACGCGCCGCGTGTCTCCGTACCTTGGGCTTTTACAGCTCCTCCGCGCTTCCTTCTGGTTTTCTCCTTGCTTCTTGTTGTAGGATTTCCAGTCAGTCGACTTTCCTGTAGTTCTGGGTAATGTCCATTTTATATTTTAGTTGTATTTTATTGAAATTGTTGTGTGCGGCTGCGGCTAGTTGCCTACCCGAGCAGCCATCTTGGATTCTCTCCCATAGTCCTGCTTTTTATCTAGAGATTTTATGTTGATAGATGTATTGTTGTCAACAAGCTCATCTGGTGGCATGTGGAAACAGAGTAAACAATTAAAATAGCCACCTAAGTTATAAATCAATGACTTCATTTGTTTATTTTTTATTGACACAGAGTACTGAATGCATTGTCAGAAAAGGATGGTTAGTTATATTTTTGCATATTTTTCTCTTAGCTATATGAGACCATAATATGATTGGTATGGGTGGAGAAGTATAATGGCTTTTTGTGTCATATACTACCTTGTGGAATGAGAACTTGGAAATGAGAAGTCTGAATAAACAACTTTAAAGACAGTGTAAGTTATCTATATTACTGTTAATAAAAATAACAAGGAAAACAACAATTTGCTATTAACTGTATTTAACAGTTGAACCAATAAATTCCAAAAAACATTGATGAACATACTATTTAATGACTTTCAATTTCATCTGATTCATCTGCTTAATAGAAGTGGTGTAAGAATTTCCAACCCTCAACACACATTTAATAGAATGGCCACGTGTATTTGCCTTAGCAAATTCTCCCATTGTTTTTCCACATTTTCTTCACATAATTGTAGAGCCTGCCATAATACCTGACACGTAGGATTTACCTAACAAATACTTGTTAAATCAATTTTTGAGAATTAGATTAGAAAGGAAATGAGGAAGAAACACAGGATGACCAGAGCTGTTCAAAGATGGAACATGCTGCTTTGGGAGTCACCAGATTCCCACCAAGGAGAATACTCAAGTACAGATACAATTGGTAGTGGAAAAGAGAAGCATAAAGTTAATTGGGGTTTGTGCTATTATCAGTGTCTTCCTAACTTTTTTTTTTCTTTTAGCTTCTGAACCAGTGATATAATTAAAATCTTATGAGGAAATTTTATTTAATGTTTTGAAGGTTTTGTTCTTTTGCTTTTTAAATAAATTTGGAATGTAGTAAAAATATTTTAAACAAGCTTAAGTGGGGGAGATATGAGACATATTGGCTATGTCTGTAAAACAATCAAGGATGAGTTATAGAAATATTGTATATAATTGGTGTCTCAATTATAAAAGCTGTGTGTTTTTATTTTTTTATTTTACTGTCATGGCTCTTGGATTATCATCATTTCTAATCAAGCTTCTTGATTGTGAGTGGTGTGTGTGTACGACACACACAGAGAGAAGATCATTAACTAACTAGCTCCAAATATTTCTGATATATGCCAGTTTTTATATGTCACCTAATTAAACATTCAATAACATAGGTAATAAAGCTAGCCCTATTTTACATATGTAGAACAAGCATTATTAGAGTTACATAACTTACATTAGGCAGACATAGCTAGTTAGTTAAAGAAGTTAAAACCTCCGAAACCGGTTTGGCTTAGTGGAGAGAGCATCGCCTGCCAACTGAAGGGTCCCGGGGTTGATTCCGGTCAAGGGTATGTACCTTGGTTGCGGGCGGGCATATCCCCAGTATGGGGTGTGCAAGAGGCGGCTGATAGATGTTTCTCTCTCATCAATGTTTCTAAGTCTCTATCCCTCTCTCTCTCTCTTCCTCTCTGTTAAAAAAAAAAAAAAAAAAATCTGGCTCAGTGGATAGAGCATCAGCCTGCGGACTGAAAGGTCCCAGGTTCAATTCTGATCAGAGGCATGTATCTTGGTTGCAGGCACATCCCCAGCAAGGGGTGTGCAAGAGGCAGCTGATCTATGATTCTCTCTCATCGATGTTTCTAACTTTCTATCCCTCTCTCTTCCTCTCTGTAAAAAAATAAAATATATTAAAAAAAAAAAAAGTTAAAACCTGTGTCTAAAATCATCTGTATTCCCTTAGGTATCTAATGCATGTCAGTGTTTGTAATTTGATTGATTTAATTTAAAATGAAAAGAAAAAAAAGTCTTTAGGTTCTTATCTCATTAAAGTGTATATTTTATTTCTAAAGGACAATAGCATCAGGAATAAAGGCTTTTTTTCCTTGTTAATTCACTTGAGTATTTTGAAACCTACTTACAAAACATCACTTTCAAAAGCATTCTTTTCTTTGTCATATTTTCTTGCTTCTATGACCTATACATTTCTTTGAATATAGTATTTGATTTAGAAATCAAAAAGAAAAAGCAAACTATTCTGTGTTCTTTGATGTTGAAGGTTTAAGGACTTAAAATAAATTACCTTGTCAGTACGTCTTTTTCTTGGAAAGCATAAGTGGAATTCAATAGTACTCTAGGAATTTCCTTTCTTCATAATGTATTTTTGAATTCAACACCATTACTACTTTATTTCCCCTTTGTCATCTGATCATTTCAAATATTTTTGACAAGTGTCAAGTAAGCAAATATTTGTTTACACCAGAGCTAACCAACCAACTACCTAACTACATACAAACATCTCATGACCTGACCTAATAGGCATCCTAAAAATTAATAATCATAAATATTCATGCATCCAACATAGAGGCACATAAACATATAAAGCAATTTTTAATGGACATAAAGAGAGAAATCCATGTAACACAATAATAGTAAGGGATTGCAATACCCCACTCACATCAAAGGATAGATCATCCAGACGGAAAAGTAGTAAAAAAAATAACTCCTGAAATATCACATTACAGAAGGTTGACTTAATAGACATTTGTAAAACATTTTATCGAGATCTGCAAAATATACATTTTTGCAAATGCAAAAATGGAACATTTTTCAGGCTATATAATATATTAGGCCACGGTCTAAGCCTCAATAAATGTAAGACGATGGAAATCATATCAAGCATATTTTCTGAACCCAATTACATAAAACTAGAAAACAACTATAGGAAGAAAACTAGAAAAATATTTGGAGTCTAAACAACATGCTACTGAATAAACAATGGAATAAAGGAAATCAAATGAGAAATTAAAACTATATTGAAACAAATGAAAAAACAACTTTTAAAATGTATGGGATACTGCAAAAGCAGTTTCAAGAGGGAAGTTCATAACAATAAAGCCTACTTCAAGAAATAAGAAAATCCCAAATAAGCAATCTAACTCTATACCAAAAAACACACCAAAACAAACAAACAATCAAAATCCAAAATAAACAGAATGAAGGAAATTGTTAAGATCTGGGTGGAAATAAAGAAAATAGAAATTAAAATAAATGAAAAAGTTCAATAAAGCTAAGAGCTAGTTCTTAGAAAAGATAAATAAAATTGACAGAATTTTAACCAAACTCATCAATCAATAAAAGACAGAACCAATAGAACAAAAATAAATTTAAAAAACAAAAATGATAATCTCATCCTGAAACACCTTTATAAACACATGTAGAACATTAAAACAAAACAAACCTGCACCTTGTAAATAGCTCAAAGACAAGCTTCAAGCGATTTGTTAACAGTGAAGAATTAAAAACAAAACAATAAAACAAAGTAGAAAATAGAGTTTAGATATTGTTCAAGGGAAGCACATACCTGTCTACACAAATTTTCTTTGTCCTCAAGCTGTATTGATGACCTAATCTTAGAATTCTCTGCTAAAATTGGCTTCCCTTAAATAGTGTTTCCAGCTTGCTCCATAACAGATCTCCATGCAAATTCAACTGATAGGTATTATCAAATAAGCCTCAGAAACATCCAGAGATTAAGTGAGCTAGCCCCTCTTATATTCTGTCTGTATATTAGGCATTTTTTATTGTTCTTTTTCATGGTACAAATTAGCTGGCAGCTCCAAACCTCACTGTAATCATGATTATTAATAGTTTTATTGCTTGTTTATTATATTTTCCAGAGTTTAACATGCATCATCTCATTTAAAATTTATAATATATTTTGTGACTCAGGTACTTTTATTTAGCCACTTGACACTATTCACCTAATGAAAGATTCATTTAATATACACAACATATTCGAAAATTTAAATGGAATAAGAGATCTCTCTTTTTTAAAATTCTTTATTGTTGAAAGTTTTACATGTGTCTCCTCCCCCCACCCCATTGACTTCTCCCCACCCACTTCTGCCCCCAACACTTGTCCCACTCCCCTATTATATGTGACCATTTTTCATGCACATATTCAATGCATGGATACAAGTCTTCATTCTTCCTTAAAGTGAAGATGTCATATACTATGTGACTCAATTCTTTACTTCTTTTGCTTTAGTCTTTCAAAAGTTTGGTGATTAAAATAGCAGTCCCAGTTTTGCTTTTTTGAGAAAACTCTAAAGTGTTTTCCATAGTGACTGCACCAGTCTGTATTCCCACCAGCAGTGTAGCGCTGTACCACATCCTCACCAGCACTTGTCATTTGTTCATTTGTGAATGGTAGCCATTCTGACAGGTGTGAGGTGATATCTCATCGTCATTTTAATTTGCACCTTCCTGGTGATTGGTGACTTTGAGCATGTTTTCATATTTGTCTTGGCCACCTGTATGTCTCCTTTGGAGAAATCTCTATTTAGGTCCTTTGTCCATTTTTAAATTTGATTGTCTGCCTTCCTTTTGTTAAGTTGTAGGTATTCTTTATTGATTTTGGAAATTAACCCTTTATCAGATGTATCATTGGCAACTGTATTCTCCCATGCAGTGGGCTCCTTTTTCATTTGGCTAATGTTTTCTTTTGCTGTACAGAAGCTTTTTAGTTTGATATAGTCCCCATTCTTTATTTTCTCTTTTGTTTCCTTTGCTCTTGATTTTATCAGCAAACATATTACTACTATGAGAGGTGTCTCAGATTTTGCTGTACTTGGTTTCTTCTAGGATTAGGTGAGTGGATAAAAATGTATATTTGTACCATGGAATAATATGCAACTGTAAAAAAAAGATGGACCTCTTATTCTTTGAGACTCATAGAGGGACCTGGAGAGTATAATGCTAAGCGAAATAAGCCAGGCAGAGAAAGAAAAGTATCACATTATCTCAATCACATGTGGAATCTAAAGAACAAAATAAACAAAATAGATCCAGAGACAATGAGGCATGGAACAGATAGATGAATCTCATCGTGGAGTGAGGAGATATTAAGAAAAGAACTTATATGCATAACAGTGACCTGGTGCAAGAAATTTGTGCAGTGGGTGGGGAGTTTTTCTTAGCCCAGTCTATACCCTCTCCAACTGGGGATCCCTTGGGGAATAGATAAAATTATGGGAAAATAAAAAGATCAGTGGTTGCCAAGGTTGGGGTGGGGAGTGATCAATATGCAGAGCACAGATGACTTTTTGGGCATTGAATGTCCCCCATTAGGTAATGATAGATATATTTCATTATACATTTATCCAATCCCATAAAATATATGAAGAATAATAAACCCTGGAATAAACTAAGGATAGTGGGAAGTTACTATCTGTCTAGGTACATAATTAGTCATAAATGGTCTTATAATTAAGAACTAGTGGCCTGATGCATGATATTCATGCATGGAGGAGGTTCCCTCAGCCCAGCCTGCACACTCTCCAATTAAGGACCCCTTGGGACATGCCCAACTGCTGATGGGATCAGGCCTAAACTGGCAGTGGGACATCCCTCTCACAATCTGGGACCACTTGCTCCTAACCACTCACCTGCCTGCCTGCCTGATTGCCCCAAAGATTCTGCCAGCCTGCCTGATCGCCCATACTGCCTCTGCCTGCCTGCCTGCCTGATTGCCCCTAACTGCCCTCCCCTGCCAGCCTGATCTCAACCCCAACTGCCACTGTCTGCCAGATCACCACAACTGCCCTCCCCTGCGGGCCTGATATCACCCCTAACTGTTCTCCCCTGCTGACCTGATCACCCCTAAACTGCCTCTGCCTGCCGAAACCGGTTTGGCTCAATGGATAGAGCGTCGGCTTGAGGACTGAAGGGTCCCGGGTTCGATTCCGGTCAAGGGCATGTACCTTGGTTGCAGGCATATCCCCGGTGGGGGGTGTGCAAGAGGCAGCTGATCGATGACTCTCATCGATGTTTCTAACTCTCTATCTCTCTCACTTCCTCTCTGTAAAAAGTCAATAAAATATATTTAAAAAAATAAAAAATAAAATAAACTGCCTCTGCCTGCCTGATAGCCTCTAACTGCCCTCCCCTGCCAACCTGATCTCACCCCCAACTGTCCTCTCCTTCAGGCATGATCTTGCCCTCAGCTGCCTTCTCTGCCTTAGCCCCTACCACCATGGCTTTGTCCAGAAGGAAGTCAGACATCTGGAAGATGGCCAGTCAAACCAATCTAATTAACATATTACCCTTTTATTAGTATGGATAGATGATATAGAATAGGATTGCTTAAATGTGGGGGAGGGGAGCCTTTTTCATCAGGAGGAGATGTTCTTGGCAGACAAAAATAAATAATTCCTTATATCAGGATTGATAGCCAGCCATAGGCACTATACTGCCAAACTGGTCATTAAAAAATTGAACTGCTTTTTTACACTTTATACCAAATAGCTGTTGCCCTTAAAACCGCTCCTCAGCCCCCACCTTAGGTTCTGCCTTCACGAACACCCAGATTAGGTTCTGATTGGTTAGTTTCTATGCCAGTCAGCATCTCCAGGTCTATCTCTAGGCCTGATCAGAGAACTAAGGCTGATCAGCAGCCCCCAATGGAAGTGCAGAGAGAAAGAGAGGTGTGGTTGCTAGCTAGGCCTGAAAAGAAAGAGAGAGGCAAGGGCTGATCAACAGCTGACATGGATGCTACAGATCAGACCCTGCTTCTCTCTCCAGGCCTCTCTCCAGACCTGAGCTGCAGCCCCTGAGCAGTCAGTGCTGGTTTGCTGCACCCACAGCTGCAGGACTGACTTCCAGTTGGTGGAGACTTTGGTCATTTCAGACTCTGGGTTTTTATATATTAGGATATGAATAACCCAATAATGTGGTGAAGGCCTGGGGGGATGGGTGTAGGGGAGAAGAGGGTCAATGGGGAAAAGGGGGACATTTGTAATATATACTTTCAACAATAAAAATAATTTTTTTTAAATTTTATTATTTAGACAAATATTTTATAAATAAATGTCTTATAAATTGAGGGGCAATATGCTATTTTCAGAATGTCTGAGAGCTGTTTTTCAAAACCTGTACATGAGTTAGAAGAGTATCTTATTTGAAGAATAAGAACATATAAATAAAAGTGTTTTGCTAGAGCTTCTTAAACCTCAAAGAAAATGTAAAGAGGAGGAAACAGTTTTCTCTATGTGCTCTTTGTCAGTTTCCAATGAGAAATATAGATTAAATTTTGGGAATAACTCTTACATTAATCCTAACCTTCCAGTGACCATTGCAGACAAGACTTTGTTAAAGAGACTGTCCTTTATCTATTGAATAATCTTGAATTCTATAAAAATCATTTGGTCATATATGTAAGAATTTATTTCTGGGCTTTCTGTTCTATCCTATTTTTCTATGTGTCTGCCTCTCTGCCAATGCCACACTGCTTTGATTATTGTATCATTGTAATATGTTTTGAAGTCAGGAAGTGTTAATCCTCTAGTTTTGCTCTTCTTTCTAAAGATTGTTTTGTCTATTCAGGGTCACTTTTTTTCTTTCTGCAATTCATGTCTTAGTCCTATTAGTTAGTGTAGTCTATGCACAATCTTTAAGGTGTTCTGCATATAAGATAGGATCACAAAATATAATTTTACTTCATCCTTTCAAATGCAGATGCCTTTATTTCTTTTCATTGCCTCATTGCTTTGGCTAGATTGTCAGTAGTATATCAAATAGCAAAGTCATCTTTCTAATGACACTTGTAACAAAATAAGTAGTTATCCTTGTTTTTTTCCTGACTTCAGAGGAAATTATTTTAGTTTTTCACCACTATTATATTTATTATAGGTTTTCATATGTGAACTTTATTATGTTGAAGTAGTTTCCTTTTATTCTTAGTTTCTTTAGTGTCTTTGCCATGAAAGAGGGTTGAATTTTGTCAAATGGTTTTTGTGTCAATTGAGATAATTATGAGTGTTTTTTCCCTTTTATTCTTCTGATTTGGTCAGTTTCTGTTATGTGAATTGATATTAGTTCTATAAATATTTGGTAGAACTCACCTGTAAGCCAAAAGTTTTTCCATGTTGTGATCATATATATATTAGAAGGAAACATTTTTTTTAATTTTTTAACTTGCTTTACTTTTCAACGTTTGTTAAGAAAGGAAATTGGATACATAGTGACATTCTACCTATAAAATACTTCAGTGCACATCATTAACAAATAAGAACTTCTTCCTTCATAGCTAAATTAAGACTATATCACTGAACAATATTAACTTTAACTTCTGTGTATCACCGAATATGATGTCCAGTCAATCTTCAAAAACTTTCCCCTGGTCATTCCCCCCAAAAATGCCTTTTATAGCTAGTTTCTAAACCAGGATCTTAAAACAAACAAACACAAATTTTAAGTGATCATATAAAAAATTTAAATAGTATATCATTTAGATACAGATTTTCCCCTTTAATTTTATATCTTACCCACTAATTTAAAAAGAAATATTTGATTCTTGTCATTGCAATAAATGAATGGCACGTGCATTTGGTTAGGATATTTGCAAGTTCTTTCAATTCTAAAATTTAGCATCATTGATAATATCTATATCTTTATGATTCTCAAGTCCTTACTAACAATAAAGAAATTTTAAAACCTCTGTGAGATTTAAGTATGTTTATTTATTAGTTAAACTCCAGAAGTAAACCTTGCCCAGTGATTCAGAATCAGAACACAGCTCCTCAGCAGTAAGAACTTTCTCAGCAGAAGAAAGCAAGGCTTAGTGGCCAGTGTCAGACTAAGATGTCAGAGATGAGAGAAACAATACATTTCAAGAGAATATGGATCTGAAGGCTTACAGAATCTCTTTTTTCTTTGTAATGACACTTTATACTCTCCATGCCTTTGCTCAGGATTAGTTTATTTTCTCTCCTTAACTTTCTTATTCTCAAAATGACCAATATTATTTCCAAACAAATAATGCAAAAATTTTTCAGGTCTGTGGATTAAAGATTTCATATAAAAAGAGGGTTATGATTATGTCATATTTCAATGTTACTGATCAAGCAAGTGATCAACATTCAGACCAAAACACAGAAAAAAAATTCTGAACAAGTTTTCTTTCTTCTTTTGAATTACGTAATAAAAAGTCTAACTTAAAATATAAATGTTTTTCCCTATTTTTGGAAGTATTTAATAGAAAAAAACAAAGACAAAGTTTATTATTAGAAACAGTTCAAATATTCTGTGGTACAGAGGAATGAAAGATCCACGATTTCATGTCTTGATTATATCATCTTAGTTTTGCTAATTTCCACATTTTTGTCAGAGAGTGGTTGAAAATGAATAGTCTTTGTTCTTTCAGAATGTGTTTTGATATCTGTGATAACTGATTCAAGCTCCTTACTACTTGCAAGTTTATCTAGATATTTCAATTCTTTCTGATTTATTCTTAGTAGGTTTTCTGTTTCCAGAAATATGTCCATTTCATTGAGGTTATCCAATTTGTTTGTGCACAATTATTAAAAGTACTCTTTCATAAATAATTTTTATATCTGTATGATTGGTAGTAAGGTCCCTACTTTCATTTTTTATTTCAGTAAATTGAGTCTTTTTTTTTCTCTCTTCACCTTTGTTAAAGGTTTTTAAATTTGTTGATCATTTTCAAATAACCAACTTTTGGTCTCATTGATTTTTTCTATTTTTTTTTTCCTGCTCTAATCTCATTATTTCCTTCTTTCTGCTAGTTTTGGGCTTGTTTCTGTTTTCTTTTTCTAATTCTTTTATGTGGTAAATTTGGGTTGTTGAGATATTTCTTGTGTGTGTTTTTTAAATGTATTTACCCAACATACTGCTCATTTTGCTATTAGGTGGTAATTTTACTGTTTGATATAGGTATATGTCCTATTTTTAAATAAATTTTCCATAATTAATTGTATTTTTCAGCTGAAAATTTTATACTTTTATATTTTACATACTATTTTATTCAAAACTAGAGGTCCAGTGTATGAAATTCATGCATGTCAGCCCAGCCGACACCCTCTCCAATCTGGTACTGCTTGAGGGATGTCTGACTGCTCTTTTAGCTCACAATCCAGGACTACTGGCTCCAAACTGCTTGCCTGTCTGCCTTCCTGATTGCCCCTAACCGCTTCTGCCTGCCAGCCTGATCACATCCTAACCACTCCCTTGCCAGCCTGATTGATGCCTAACTGCTCCCCTGCCAACCCAATTGCCCCTAACTGCCCTCCCCTCTAGCCTGGTCACCCCTAACTGCCCTCCCCTGCTGGCCTGTTCCCCTGCAACTGTCCTCCCCTGCCAACCTCATTGCCCCTAACTGCTTTTCCCTGCTGATCTCTCTCCCCTTTCAGGCTTGATCACCTCCAACTGCTCTCCCTTGCAGGCCTTGTCTCTTTCAGCTGCCCTCCCCTGCTGACCATCTTGTGGTGGCCATCTTGTGTCTACATGGGGCAGCCATATTGTGTGTTGGAGTGACAGACAATTTGCATATTACTCTTTTATTAGATAAGATAGAGTCCTGGTACATAGGTGGAGGCTGGCTGGTTTGCCCGGATCAAGGTGTGGGTTCCCTTGGAGCAGGGGTCTTCAAACTTTTTAAAGTGGGGGCCAGATCACGGTCCCTCAGAGAGCTGGAGGGCCGGACTATATGAACTACTAATCCCTACTGTAACACCTTGGCTGCGCTCACTGCCCAAAAAACCTGGCGGGCAGGATCAGACTCCCCTGGGGGCTGCATGTGGCCCGCGGGCCGTAGTTTGAAGACCCCTGCCTTGGAGAATGGAGCAGCCTGGGTGAGGGGCCTATGGTGGTTTGTAAGCGAGCCATGCCCCCTGGGGACCCAAGCATAGGCTGGAAGCAGGTATCTGGGATTTATTTATCTTCTATAATTGATACTTTGTAACCTGCAGCAGAGGCCAGGGCAGGCCAGGGCTGGGGAGAAGGGAAGCTTGGCTTCCTCCATCTCTAGGAGCAACCCAACCCTCCTGCTTGCTCCAACTCCATGGCTGCCGCCATCTTGGTTGGGTTAATTTGCATACTCGCTGATTAACTAGTGGGCATGGCTTGTGGGCATAGTGAAGGTAGGATCAATTTGCATGTTCTTCTTTTATTAGATACAATTGTGTTGCATAGTAAATATACTTAATCTTTTCTACAATTATTCTATTATTTTGATTATGATAGATTATACATTTATTCCCTTCTCCATATCACCATGAATCACTGATTATGCCCTGATTGATCCTGAGCCCACCAAGTTCTCAAATCCATGAATGAAATGTAGGTAGTTTGTAAACTCCTAAGATATGAGGATAGCTTGCTTTTTGATATCATTAACACTACCTAATAGAGTGACCATATATACACTCTTATGCTCAATTATACATATTATACAAGGTCAAATTCACATCATATTTTTATGTAAAACAACATCATTAAAGCTTAATAAAGACAATCCTAAATTTTGTTCAGAATTGAGCTAGGAGAAAACATACTGAGACCAAAAATTAGCTTTGCAATGACTCCTAATAACACAGCATATATTTCAAGATTTGGTCCTGTGAAAACCGGTTTGGCTCAGTGGATAGAGCATCAGCCTGCGGACTGAAAGGTCCCAGGTTCGATTCTAATCAAGGGCATGTACCTTGGTTGTGGGCACATCCCCAGTAGGGGATGTGCAAGAGGCAGCTGATCGATGATTCTCTCTCATTGATGTTTCTAACTCTCTATCCCTCTCTCTTCCTCTCTGTAAAAAATCAGTAAAATATATTTTTTAAAAAAAGATTTGGTCCTTCCTACAACTGTTTAATGTAATTGTAGATTATATTATAATAGGCAGACATTTCTTGGGCTAGCTAGCTACTACAAAACAAGATCCTTTGTTTCAAGATAGTCTTTAAGTAGATTCAAAATCATCACAATCCTGCATTTTTTCCCCTAGCTGATTCTTCAGGAATATATATTTGCTCTAAACAAGGCCAAAATTAATAAATAGTTATGAAATTTGCAGTAGATTAAATCATATATGATTGGTTGATAAGTCTTCCTTTTATTTCAATTATTGAGATTCTCATCATCTTCCTAAGTTTCACATCCTGTACCCTTTACTATTTCTATAATGCAGTTGGGGAAATTTGCTAATACTTACCAAGTAATATATCAGGCTATTTTTTTTTGGAGGGGGTCTAACAAATGCAACTAGGAAACTAGGATTATGTCCTGATAGATTAGTACCTTATGCTGAAGATGCTCAAGTGTCTGTAGTCTCATTTATACCACTTATAAGCTCTATTACTTTTTATATTGAAAAAAAGAAATTTCATGTCTAGGAAAATTAATCTTTAATTATAAAATACTCCAAATTTTATTTTTATATATCCCTTAAAAGGATAACATAATATAAAAACTGTCACATATACCTGTTATTAGTATCAAGGAATCAAACCCAGGTTGGTTGTTTTCATATTATTTGGACATAATGTAAAACAAATTTATATTTTCATTTTCAGTGGCAAAGAACATTATTACTCTTTATGCTGACATTATACATTCATACAGGCAGTTAAACTATAACCAGTCTTCTATTGGCTTCAGGTAAGGGAATTAACAGCTTGTGGTGGAAACTAATTAGATGCAATTATTACTCATCTGGCCTAATTTGACATCAGATGTCTGAGAAGAAGTCATCTGAATTAGCTGAATAAAGATTTAGCTACCATATACACATAAATTCCATGGATAATTTATTCTTAATGTAATTCATTTAGAGAAGAGGAATATACTGACTAAAACAAAATAATTAAAAAGAGAGATGATCTAATATAAAACTCCTAAAGGAATATGATAGTCCAACATAGCCGTTACTCATTCATTAGTCTGCCGATTTGCTTACTTTTCTCAAAGCTGTAAGTAAAATTTTAAAAGTCTTTAATCTTACTTTTAAAAGTCTAAGGCTTAATTTGCTCATTTGATAAGGTGATTAAATGAACTAATCAATAAGTCCTTTCCTCTATGGCAGTGTTGGTCCAGTGCCATTTATTTGGAATAGTAACTAGATGCAAGACAATCTTCTTGATTTTGTAGTTTCCAGTTGGTTAACAAAATCCATACTAATTCAAACAGGCTATTTCTAGGGTATGGCAACAAGATATTGAAATAGCTGCTAAGTATAAGGCAGAGTGCTCTGGACAAAATAAAATAATCAATTGGGTATAACTTCTACCCATGTAGCCTAGCATGAGGAAACACCCACATTTCCATATAAGGAAACAAGAAATAACCCTCCCTATAACTTTCACATTATTCTTCCTGAGAGTCAGCCAACTATAGCATGGGAATGACTTCTATCCTGCTCACACAAAGCTGCTTCGTTAGTGGGTATGTAGCAGTGGTAGGCCAGACAGGAGCAGGGAGTGGAAGAAGAGCATTCGTATACCTCCAGAATTTGTGACATCCTCTAACTGACACCTGACTTCATCTTCTTAATTGCAACCTTTCAGTTTCACTCCGCTTGCACTCTTAAAAGTACAGTAACATGGTGATATTTTTAAACCATCCTCAGTCATATCTACTTAGGATGGTTTAAATTTCTCAAGGTAGGTTTCAAGGGAAAATGGAAAGATTTGAAGTTATTAGATAATATAATATCAGGTCTGATAAATATAATTTTTCTAGTAATGCTGAACTAATAATAATATTGACATAGTAGAGGTACGGTGCACAAAATTTGTGCACATGGGTGGGGGGAAGGCTGTCCCTCAGCCCTGCCTACACCCTCTCCAATCTGGGACTCCTGTAGGGATGTCCAACTGCCCCTTTAGACCTGATGCCGGTGGGATAGCACCTAAACAGGCAATCGGGCATCCCTCTCACAATCCAGGACTGCTGGATCCCAACTGCTCACCTGCCTGCCTTCCTGATCGCCCCTAACTGCTTCTGCCTGCCAGCCTGATCACCCCCTAACCACTCCCTTGCCAGCCTTATTGATGCTTAACTGCTCCCTTGCCAGCCCAATTGCCCTAACTGCCCTCCCCTGCTGGCCTGGTCACCCTAACTGTCCTTCCCTTGCCATCCTGGTCACCCCTAAGTGTCCTCCCCTGCTGCCCTGGTCCATACAACTGTCCTCCCCTACCAGTCTCATTGCCCCTAACTGCTTTCCCCTGATGATCTGGTACCCCCCAACTTCTCTACCTTGAAGGCTTGATCAATTCTAACTGCCCTCCCTTGCAGACCTGGTCCCTCCCAACTGTCCTTCCCTGCTGGCCTGATTGCCCACAACTGCCCTATCTTCTAGGCCTGGTTCCTCCCAACTGCCCTCCCCTGCTGGCCATCTTGTGTCCACCTGAGGGCAACCTTTGACCACATGGAGACAGCCATCTTATGTGTTGGGATGATGGTCAATTCTGTATATTACTCTTTTATTGGATAGGATAGAGGCCTGGTGCATGGGTGGGGACTAGTGGGTTTGCGCCGAAGGGTGTCCTGGATCAGGGTGGGGGTTCCCTTGAGGCATGGGGCGGCCTGGGTAAGGGGCTTGTGGTGGTTTGCAGGCCAGCCACATCCCCCAGCTACCCAAGTGGAGTCCCTGGTATCTGGGGTTTATTTATCTTCCACAATTGAAACTTTGTAGCCTGGAGTGGAGCCAAGCCTTATGCTCACTCCTTTCTGTTGGAATTTATGTATCTTCTATAATTGAAACTTTGTAGCCTTAAGTGAAGGCCTGGACCGCCCGGATGTGGGGAAAGCTTAGCTTCCTCCATTGCCAGGGGCAACCCTGGCCTCCTGCTCTTTCCAGCTCCACAGCTGCTGCCATTTCTGTTTGGGTTTATGTATCTTCTATCATTGAAACTTTGCAGCCTTGAGTGGAGGAGTAGGCCGGCAAGAGCAGGCAGAAAGTTTGGCTTCTTCCATTGCCTGGGAAACCCAAGCCTCCCTCCTGCTCTTTGTGGTTGTAGCCATCTTGGTTGGGTTTATTTGCATATTCACTCCTGATTGGCTGATGGGTGTGGCTTTGGAGTGTAGCAGAGTGATGGTTAATTTGCATGTTACTCTTTTATTAGATAGGATGTGTGAATTAAGCTTATACTTTTTGCCTTAAAATGCTACCAAGCATTTACTAGGGCTAAGTATTTAATAGGACCTATTTAGTGCAAAAATTCTATAATCCTCACTTTAAAGATGGAGACTCTGTTACACAGAGAAGCTAAACACCTTTCATAACGACATAGGGGCTTCTATATGTGACATAAGTCTAGGCTTTCTGATTGTGAACTTATATCACAACTTTGCTATGCTGTCTCTCTGAAAAGACAAAAAATCAGGGAAACAAAGTATGCAAAAATTTACACAACAGTAAATAAGTACACTTTAAAACTTTTAAAAATAGAATATATTTACTTAGCAAAAAAATCAGTTGAGAAAATTATATGTAATTTAAGGCATCCTCTTTATATACTTAGTATTTTTTCCTGTACAATAGCAGATTTCTTTCTGTCTTTATATTAGAAAGAATTTTTTTTAAAAAAAACAAAACTTAATTTTGTCTCTGAGTCACCCAGAAAGCTGACCAGCAGCTTTCTTGATCTGATCAACTCAGCAAGCCAGTATAGAGGGCCTCCAGCACCTCCTGTCATTAAGTGCATTAGTGTGGTCAGACCCCAGATCTAATTACATGAATACTGCTTGGACAAACAAGACAGGACCTTCCTGGTCTCTAGTGTCTCCTTTTTGAAGTGTATACATCATTTTGCCTCCTGGAGCTGGCGGTGGCCTCCTGGCTAATCTGACAAATAAATAGAGCAGAAAAACAATGTGATCCAACCTAGTGCTGCCAGCAGGCTCAATATTAATTCTAACTCTTGTAATCTTATTGCTTAATAAATAAAATACAGTCATTTTCCTTTGACAATTGAGACTCTAATTCCTGGGATACCACTTCTCAATTAGAATCAGCAACACTGCATATAGATCTTCATTCTGCACACAAGACTCATCCCTCAAGCATTTATACCCATTCCTTACTTGGCCCCAAAACATTATCCTACAACTGGAAAGTAATAAGTCTTTTCTATGATATAATTTGTTTCAATTTCTAGAAATAATTTTGTTTTTGATGTCTGCAAAGTTAAGTGCCACAGTTAACAAAAATATATCAGGATTAGAAAAAACATATGGTGTTTGTTTTTTTTTTTAGATTGTCTGTAAGCTAAAGTAATATTTCTATTTTTTTTTTAATAAAGTAATTCAATAGTTCGACATTTGCCTGGAGAAACCCAAAAATGCATGGCAACTTATACTCACTAATAACAATATTTAGCTTTATGCTTTACTTTTCAGATTCTTCATTTCAGAAATATTACACAGTTGTGACAATAGGAGTAACTTAGAGTATGATTATTACTCCTGTTTGCTTAATTGAAATCTATCATATCTTTTCCATTGAAGGTAACTAAAGAAAAAAGGTAACCATGAATGCTAGGTTAAGTAGTTGGAGGTCTGAGTATATGTGTCAATATTCTGTCATTTAGTACATGTAGAATTTAGTACTGGATTTGAAAGGAGACTGTTTTTAGTTAGTGAAGGATTACCTGACTAATTAGTAAGTTTATATACATTATCTATTTTTTGAAGAGGAAGAAATATATCCTGTAGTATAATATTGTATAAGCACATAAAGCAAAGCAGAATTCAGAGTTAGTGGTATGCTATTCAAGGCTGGCTAACTTAGTCCGTTGCAACTTTGAAAGATTAATTTAGATAAATACCCTCCCAGATATAAAATGAGACTGCATTTCCAAATTATCTGTTTGTGATTTTTCTTAAAATAACAGCAGTGAATGAAAATATTTTTAATCAGAGATAACAAGAAAGTGGAATTCAAATAGCTATGATTGTATCAACAGAAGCATGGGGAGTGGAATAAGCCAGTATGACCAAAATGTTACCATGCATGTAACAGAAAGAGCATTCAGAGCAATAGTAAGAGGTGGAAAGGGAATGAATAAAAGAGTAGTGGTAGTATCAGGCCATTTTTAATTTTTTTGAAATTAAAACTGGCATACCATATTATATTAGTTTCAGGCCATTTTAATTTTTAAACTTAATTGAATCAATAATGGAACATTACAGAACAAAGAAGAGAATGACAAATGAAACATGAAATTACTTTAACAAGAAATAATGTTTTTACTGTTTTTGAAATAGTTGAAATATGAGAATCAAGATTGGTTAGGATGCAATACAATAGCAATTTAATATTTAGCTTATACTGAAAAGTGATTATGTAAGTTTAATTAAACATTTTACATGAGATAATTTCTTTGATTAAGATAATGTTAAAAATAAAAGCAAACATAGAGAGTGCTGTTTAATTTTGAGGTAAATTTGTTAAAATACTATAGGCTTAAATGTGTAAATAATGTCAGGGGCAAATTTAAAAAAAGACTATAAAATTAGCTATGAATTCAAAGGATATAAATTATTTTAGTAGTAATACATCCTGAAATAATAAACAACACATTTAAGAGATCTGGTACCAGTCAATAGTGATAGAGGAAGAAAGGGGTGTGAATGGAATTATGAGAGAGTCTTACAAGATTTTTAATGATATATGTAATATTGTACTTCTTTCAAATTGAATCAAATATGTCATATATACCAGTTTTATTAAAATAAATGGTGGTAACTTTACATTATTTTTCTCTACATTATTATATAAATGTTTAAAGAATTTTATAGGAATAAAAGAAAGTACACTTAGTTTCTATTATGTTTCTGCCAATTACAAGTTTTGTGAATTTGGATGTTATCTATTTTCTCTAAACCTTAGTTGCTTCTTATATCTATGTCCCCATAAAGCCAGAATTAATTCAGATAAAAAACAGGGTGTCCTAGGCCAGCTGATGTACCCAGTGGTTGAGCTTTGACCCATGAACCAGGAGATCATGGTTCAATTCCCAGTCAAGAAATATGCCCAGGTTGTGGGCTGGATCCCTAGGAGGGGCATGCAGGAGGCAGCCAATGGATGATTCCTTCTCATCATTGATGTTTCTATTTCTCTCCTTTCCTCTCTCTGAAATCAATAAAAACATATTTATGTAAACGGGGTATCCTATATTTAACTGTCAATATATCTATAATGTAAAATCAAAGAAAGAAAATATCAAATATCTCTGTTTTTTTTATTTATAAGGTCTGTCTGAAATAGAGAAAAGGCAATATGAAGACTTTTCACTATTAGTGAAAGATAGGTTCAGAAGTTGTTTGTGGAAAAGATCCTTCAGACAAAAGATTCAAAGGGGGAAGAAAATAAACAATAAAATCCTCAAAAAACATAATTATCTAATATCATTGTCTGATTCTGATTGTACATTTCAATAAACTGAGGAGCTCTGAAAAAAAATATAACATATACATCGAGAAATTCTATTTTACTAATCAATCTAAGTTAGGGCCAGGACACTAGCATTTTTTTAAAAGCTTCTCAACTGATTTGAATAGGAAGAAGTCACTGAAGTCTTTGAATATGGGGGGAATATCACCAACCATGGGGGAAGGGGGGAGCCAAAGAGCAGGACAATAAAATACTTAAATCTTATCTAATGATTTGCTGCTAATAATATGAATTGGCAACTCTGTTAATGCTCATAAAAAGTGAAGCCAGTCCAATATCTGACCTCAAAGACTTTATCTTATAAGTGTATAAAACAAACACATATGTGTTTATAATAAAGACTTACATACTGCTATACTGTTGATTCCATATGCTACTAATATTCAAAGGAGGGAGTCACATAGTATGGATTGCTGTCCTTGTGAAGTATAGGGCCAACCCTAGGTTAATGTGCTGTGCTCCCAGGCCCCACGTGGTTAAAAATGCAGTGGCATTTACTGTTGTAATTTACATAATATGTGAAGAAACTGAGTTATTCTTTATTACTTTTCAAAATAATGGATCCAGAAAGTATTTTAACTTTCCCTTTTGCAGAACCTATACATCTTTCTATAAGTACATTTTACAGCTGTGTAGAAAATTATATGACTCTTATAAACACAAAAGCCAGACTACTGGGACTTTCCTCAAATAAACAGAAGTGTGTAAGGTAAGGCTCCATGTACCTCTTCCACTGGTAAAGTCTCCAGATCAAAAGCTGACCTGGCATCAATACATGGACAGTGAGTCATAAGATGGCTCACGACCTGCTGTTTTTCTCTGTGTTTATTGCAAATGGTGTAAATTTGTTAAACGTGTTTATGTAGCTCTGTAAATTGTGAGAATAGAACTATGTCCGTAGCTATTTGTCATGTTTACATCTAATTCTCCCCCACCCCTTCACTTGAAGTCAAGAAGTTATCTCGGGGTTTTCCTTATAAAGAGTAAGAATTAAACTCATTGGAACAGGTCTAAATAGTTGTTTCCAATTGTAATTTAAAGAACACATTTAAAGATCACATAAATAATTGCATATAGTCCTTCTGAAGAACTAAATTATTGTAACTTTGTGCCTCAAAATAACTAAATGAAAAGTAAGGAAAAGAAAAGAGGAAAGGAAATCATAAAAATGGCCTGAACAAGCAGATTGGTATGTCTTACTTCCTGGTTTTATTAGTTGCCTTCTACATAACCTTAAGCAAAGTACAAAATAAATCTCATTCTCCTTACCTTAAAAATATTATACAGAATTATTGAAATGTTTGTCTTTCCTATGAGTAAGATGTCTAAATATGTTGTTTGAAAGAGGCATTGCGACATACAAAAAATTCACAGATGCTGAATGAATTGAAGGAAAATTGAGAACTATTTTAAAGGGATTCATAACATTTCTTGTTAAAAACTTATCTTTTGAACATATTTTAATCAAGAGCTGTTATTTCTTAATCTATAATTTCACTAATAAACAATAAGTAATATTTCAACTATATTATTTTTGTATTTCTTCCTGTGTACTTTGTTTTCAATATTTATAATTAATTTAGAGACAAATCTTTAATAAAACTTTCTCAGGTAAGCATCTTAGAAAATAGACCTTGACACAAAACTTTGGTTGAGTGCAGTTTATGTGGTACTTAATCCCAGGAAGAGTAAATGAGGGAGTTGTAAAAGTGACAGTGAAAGAAGATAATCAAATAAGATTTAATAAAAAGATCACTGTAGTCCTAGCCGGTTTGGCTCAGTAGACAGACCGTCGGCCTGTGGACTGAAGGGTCTCAGGTTCGATTCCCATCAAGGGCACATGCCAGGGTTTCTGGCTTGTTCCCCTGTGAGGGTGTGCAGGAGGCAGCCAATCAATGATTCTGTCTCATCATTGATGTTTCTATCTCTCTCTCCCTCTCCCTTCCTCTCTGAAATCAATAACAAAACACACACACACACACAAACACACCCACACCCACACACACACACACAAGAATTTTTAAAAAGTCACTGTTGCCCTGGCCAGTGTGGCTCAGAAGTTAGAGTGTTGGCCTAAGCACCCATTCGGTGAAGGGCATGTACCTAGGTTGCAGGTTTGATCCCTGGCCCCCTGTCAGGGCACAAGTGGAGGCAACCAATCAATGTGTCTCTCACATCTCTCTCTCTCTCTCTCTCTCTCTCTCTCTCTCTCTCTCTCTCTCTCTCTCTTCTTTCCTCCCTCCATCCCTCTATCTCTCTCCTCATTTCCACTCTCTCTGAAAATCAATGGAAAAAATATTCTCAGTGAGGATTAAAAATAAAAAAGATAACTGTTATGAGCACCTGGAAGTTTAATCCCACTGGGGCTCCTCCAAAGAATGGTGTAGAGCACATCTAGAGTTGTTATTTTTTAAGCTACCATACTTGGATAATTTATCTGGCAACACTAACCTTTTTTAGCTAAGATTGATCCTGGGATGATAAATCTCAGCACTTCATCTTTGGTCAGAGTGAGTCTCCGTGTCTCAAGAGAAAGCCTTCAGCAGACACAGAAATGTTCCACTGCAGCAGCAGGTGAACTAGATAGGTTGGAGGGATTTGCCTAGGGTTGGGAAGTACAGCATATGCTACACAATCAAATGGAGTCCTACTTTTATACTCTACTATTAAAAGTTAATGCAAGTCTTATAAATTAGGATAATGTAAAAAATATAACTAGTGAAAACCAAGAGGTGGAAAGAGGAAGAGAAAATGATCCTATATAATAAAAGGGTAATATGCAAATTGACCCTAATGGGGGAACAACCAACTGGTTGCTATGACATGTACTGACCACCAGGGGGAAGATGCTCAATGCAGGAGCTGTCCCCTGGTAGTCAGTGCACTTCCACAGGGGGAGCTCCACTCAGCTACAAGCTGGGCTGACAGCTGTGAGTGCAATGGTGGTGGCAGGAGCCTCTCCCATCTCCTCAACAGCGCTAAGGATGTCTGACTTGTGGCTTCCCCTGGGGAGTGGGCCTCTGAAGCCATAAGTCAGACATTCCCCAAGGGCCCCTGGGCTGCAGAGGGATATTTGACTGGAAGCTTAGGCCTGATCCCTTGGGGAATGGACCTAAGCCAGCAGGTGGACATCCCCTGAGGGGTCCCAGACTGCGAGAGGTTGCAGGCCGGGCTGAGGGACTCCCCCAATCCCAGTGCAAGGAGTTTTGTGCACCAGGCCTCTAGTTTATAATAATAAAAGCAACCATAAGAAAACTAAAATAAATAACAATAAAATCTGGAGTTGGCAGATAAGATAAATGGTAGAAGGCTTTATAAATGCGCACTCTTCTGTGCTTCTTCAGTCTGGACCAACAGAATTCACTTCGGTATTTCATGCATCCTCACACAGCTATAAATGTCTTAACATTATTTCACCCTACATGGGGACATTTCCATCTGGGAAATTTTAATTATGATTTCCTCTAGGATTTTTGAAAGGGTCTGGGAATTATTAAAACAGAAAATAATTGCTTGTCATCTTATATTACTGTTTTCCCAGATCCTGCATATGTATTATTTAGTTTTTATTTTATTCTGTTTTGCTTTCCAGAGAAATAAACTGAGGGACATAGTAAGAAAAGTGAAGAGTGTAAAGTTGCATTACATGACTTTGATGCAGATTGCATTTGAATACAGCCTTAAAATTTATAACCCCAAACCTTGTGTATGTTGCATAGGGCATGTTCCAAGTTTCAAAGATTTTTTTGTATAAAAAGGATCTACCATTATTATTAAATTGAGCTTTATTTTACAGAATATAATTGATATCAAAGGGTCATCCTAATTTGATTTCTGAACTTTAGGTTTTCTTCTCCTCTGTAGTAATTGTAGTAATTACTTTAGACTAAAAGTATGATTAGCTTTTCAAATATTTAAATAACAACATTCTGTTTCAAACCCCAGAAGCATCTATGATAGTGTAATTGGAGCAGCAAGCCAATTCTCTGGAAGACTGAGAGCTATTCACTTGTGTGACACTGGCAAGGCTAATGAAAAGGAGGGTGACTGATAATGATTCTTGATTAGACTTTAGTTTCCCAAAGATGAAACTAAGTGTTTTTTATTGTAGAATTTATACTTAAAGAAAAAAGATAAAGAGGCTAAGCCTCGGGTAGCACTATTTCCAAAATTTTTATTAACTGCCTACTAAGATATTGCACACAGTAGGATTTAGACATAGAGCATTTCCTGCTTCTCTCACTCCTGGAACATTATTGTATTGCACTTGTGCACTCTATTCTTTAAAGTTCTATTGGGAAGCTATTTGTCCTAGAAATCAAATGTCAAGTATGGTAGTAGTTGAAGGCACATAGAAGTATTTTGATATTGAAACTGGTAGTAGAAATAGATTAATTGTGAAACAGAGAAGGAACAATCATTTATATATTGATATAGAATGTTATATTTTAAATGCTAAATATTATTTGATTATGGCCCCCTTTCTTAAAATTAAAACAATGCAAATAATATGAAATGGAAATTATATTTTGTCTCTCATAATACTCCATATTATTAACTCACGGTCACATCATTTTTAATTTAAAATTATGATAAACTTTACACAAGAATGTGATTTTCAAAATATTCAAAATGTCTCAGAAGAGTAAAATTATGAAATGTGAAATAGTCAAGTTTACCACCCATGAGCTCACATGTAACTCTCAGTCCTAATTTACAAGTTTAAACTCTTTTAACCTTTTCTAGTTTGGGGTCTTCAAGTGGATATTTTACTGGTTTATTAATTTTATATATTATTTATTAACTCGCCTATTTGAAGTTTGAGAATTTTCTTCATTGAGCGTACATTTATATTTTATTATCTTCCCAATACTTTTTTCTATTGATTTTAGAGAGGGAGGAAGGAAGAGAAATAGAGAGAAAGATCAATGCGACAGACACTTTGATAGGTTGCCTCCAGTACAAGCCCCGACCATGGATTGAACCCACAACATGGGTATGTGCCCTGACTAAGAATTGAAACAATGGGTCCAACCAACTGAGCCATACTGGCCATTGGTCTTCCCAATACTTTTAAACTAATCTATTCTCATTTTTTGTGTTTATAATTCTAAAATGTACATTAAACCTCCATTTTCTTATTTCTCATTATAAGAACATTATCCTAAGCCTTATTTATGAAAAATAGGACAAGCATCACTCTTGCCACTCTATTGCTCAGTTTCCTCTGCTCCCGAATTCCATCTCTACCCATTTTGTTAGAATATTCTCATAGCTGAGATATTCACATGCATATACATAATCAGTAAACACGCAAACCACCTATTGTTTACCTATAATTTAATTGTAACTGGAAACAATGTCATAAATCATTTCTAGATCAAAAACATATAATGTGTGGAGTATAAAAGAGAAATTCTTGAAATACTATGTTAAGAATGTTCTAAGTGTCAAAATAAATACATTTTATTTCCACAGTTCAACAGTTGCTCTAAATTAGAATATATTTCAGTTTTGTTTTGTGTTATTGTGGGTCTTTTTTTATTTTTTATTTGGTGCTTTACTGATTTCCAATTATTTTCCCTTCTCTTTAAGAGTTCATGGCTATGCCTTCACTTTATCATTGTAAAAGTCAGAGGTCTTACTCATACAATTTTGTTGACTTCATTTTTTTAACTTTTCTTTTTTTTCATTTTAGAAATTATATTTTTATTGCTAAAACTATTCTATTATGTGGTATTTCATGACTAATGAAGTATTTCCTTGTACTTTGAATGACTTCCCCCTCCCATATTCTAGTGATATAACTTGAATTTTTTTTTAAAAAAAGTATCTTCTTTTCCTTGATTTAATTATTCTGGAATCAATTATGTTTTTTCATCTTGAATTGACTTTCTGTTGATTTTTCTAAAATGTTTAATGATACTTGACAAGCCAATTATATCTGTGAGTGCAAGTCTACACTAGGTAGATAAATACAGGCCTGGGGTTCTTCTGCTATTATATAAGTTTCTTTCCAAATAGGCCCTTCCTTTGCGAATGGAGCTCTATAAACGTGGTGAAATCATATCAATTGGCAACACCAAATAGAGAGAAAGCAGAGAAATAAATTGAACACCAGAGTATAGTCCTTGAATTAACCATTCTTAGTTGTTATCCAGAATCCTATGATCTATAAAATAAAGCTCATATTCCTGTTTTTAAGACCAAGATGATCAATTATGTTTTTAAAAGTATTAGACTATTTAATTTTATTATTTACAAAACAGCTTTTATTTTACACACACATACATATATAAAAAAGTAAATGTGTATGTGTACACATTTCTACAGAAAGCACATAATAAAATTAAAAAAAGTAGTGTTGAATACTACATTTTTAGAAGGCCACTGCTATTTTCATTCCTGTACAGCCTAACTCTTCACTCTGAATTTAGAGCTTTTTTTTTTCTCTAATTTTTAGAATACTAATTTATCACTCTTCAAATAATTTTTGTTAGCAATATTGCTTTTTTAAAACTACAAAATATACCACCGGTCTACTTTTATTTTACTTTTTCATATAATAGATTATTGATTTTTGAAGAGAGAGGGTGGGAGAAATGAGGAATATCTATGTAAGAGCACAACATTGATTAGCTGCCTCCTGCACATCTCCTATTGGAGATAAAGCCTGCAGCCAGGCATGTGCCATGACAGGGAATCAATCCGGTAACTTTTGGAGCACTCCCAACTAACGGGCCCCACAGGCCAGAGTAGCATTCTTTCCTTTGTGTGTGCTTTCTACAGGTTTTTCACACAATTATAGATACCTTCTTTTAAAAAACATTTTTATTGATTTCAGAGAGGAAAAAAGAGAGAAATATCAATGAGAGAATCTTGGATTGGCTACCTTCTGCTGGCAACCCAGGGATATGCCCTAACTGTGAATTGAACAGTGGTGGTTCATAGGTCAATACTCAACCACGGAGTCACACTAGCCAGGCTATTGATACTTCTTCTTTTTCTCCTTCTTCTCCTTCTTCTCCTTCTTCTCCTTCTTCTTCTCCTTCTTCTTCTCCTTCTTCTCCCCCTTCTTCTCCCCCTTCTTCTCCCCCTTCTTCTCCTTCTTCTTCTCCTTCTTCTTCTCCTTCTTCTTCTTCTTCTCCTTCTTCTTCTTCTTCTTCTTCTTCTTCTTCTTCTTCTTCTTCTTCTTCTTCTTCTTCTTCTTCTTCTTCTTCTTCTTCTTCTTCTTTTCAAACAAGCACTGTTAATTCAGTGGGAATTGGAAAAAAAAATTATACATCTATTTACTCACTCCAGCCCCTGTACCAGAAGCCTCCTCAACTTTTCCAATGAAAAGTTACATTTAATATTTGGAGAGCTTCAATCTTTTAATAAAACATGCAATATAAGGAAGAAAGTCTCAGGATTTTATCAAGAAGAGGCAGGCCCTAACCGGTTTGGCTCAGTGGATAGAGTGTTGCCCTATTGATTGAAAGGTCCCAGGTTTGATTCCAGTCAAGGACATGTACCTTGGTTGCAGGCACATCTCCAGTGGGAGGTGTGAAGGAGGAAGTTGATCAATGTTTCTCTCTCATTGATGTTTCTAACTCTCTATCCTTCTTCCTTCCTCTCTGTAAAAAAACAATAAAATATATATTTTTTAAAAAGAAGCAGGAAGGACTGGTTCTGAAAAGACTTTGAATTTAACTTAACAGTCCTTTTGTCTAGAATTCACATTTCTTAAATACCAATTTAGTTTTCCTCTTTAATTCATCAGGCTTTGATTTAAATATCAGATTATTAGAACATCTACACTGTCTATCCTATACAAGTCAAATTTTTTTTTTCATTTTCTATTTTTATTACCTAGCTTTACTTCATTCATAGTAGTTATTTTCTCCCAATTGTATTAGTTCCATTGATTAGGTGAGCAAGTGAATGAATAACAGAAAATAAATGCTATCATCTATATAATATTAAATGACACTAATACAATTGGGATAAAATAACTATTATGTAATAATATTTATAACGATTTATTTTTTTTTTCATTTCAATCAAAAGGGTTCAAGACTTCATCTCTCCTAATAACATGGAAATATTTTTAGAAAATAACTAGAGATATCGGCGCTAGGGTTTCCAGAACCGATTTTGTGCCTTCTTTTTTATTTGATATTTTTCATGTGGAATGAGGTTGTTTTCTTCATTGTAATGGGAAAAGTGAGACCAGAATGGAACTTAGAATGGTGTTTGAGCCTTTTAAAGAGAAGACGTGGCCCCCTTTCTTTCTCACCAATAATATATAAGGTGATGACAGTTATAATTACATACAAATAAATATTTTAGTTGCTGTGAATGAGAGGATTTAAAGTGAATAGATTCAGCCGAAACCGGTTTGGCTCAGCGGTAGAGCGTCGGTCTGCGGACTGAAGGGTCCCAGGTTCGATTCCGGTCAAGGGCAGGTACCTTGGTTGCGGGCACATCTCCAGTGGGGGGTGTGCAAGAGGCAGCTGGTCGATGTTTCTTTATCATCGATGTTTCTAACTCTCTACCCCTCTCTCTTCCTCTCTGTAAAAATTAAATAAAATAAAAATTATTAAAAAAAATAATAATAAATCATTTTAAAAATAAATAAATAAAGTGAGTAGATTTAAACAAATAAATATTTATTTAAAAGCCCTTGTCCTTTCTTCACTCAAAACTGTTTTTGTTTTGTTTGTCTTTTGATTGTTTTGTTTGTGGTCATTGTTGCTTTTCATCTGGATCAAAGTAAAATAAGTAATATAACAGGTCAAATGGTAAACAGAGCTGAAGTCAGACTGTCTGAGTTCTGATCTCAGCTTGCAAAGCACAAATTCCTTTAATATGATTTAATTCCATTGCAAGTCCTAGCCAGCATTTGGAAAATAGGATGGGTACACTGTGTTATTTCAATTTGATTTTAGCTGGCAGTTATGCCGTGCCCATCTTATTAACTGGAGAACTACTTAGCCATATATATCTTAATAATGTCACTGAGAGACACACCCATTTCCTTCACTTCACTGCTTGAAGGACAGGGAGCAATAGTTATTGAGGATCATATGTATGATTCATAAACCAGGAGGAGCTTAAAATAACTGCTGCTCTACACTGCATGGGCTTCCACACACTAGGTAAAGAGGCAAAAGTAGCATCCTGATTAGAGACATCATGCTTTTAAGACCACTGGAGATGCTAACAAAAAAAAAAAAAAAAACCCAATTATGTATGAATACCCAGAAAACCTGTTCTGTTGGAGATAAAAGGAGGCTTGCCAAATTTGTGATTGAGAATAACTAGAGGAAAGAAGAGAAAAATCAATGACTTCCCTTGATTCAACTTACTATTTTGATTTTCCTCACCTGTAACTGTGAGATTACAATGGACTAAATGAACTCCCATCCTGTAAACTGGTCCCAATTATTAGTTTAAAGAGCAGTGGAGAAGCAGCTCAGAACAGTTCATATGGCGGAGCCATAGTCACTTGAAACAATAACCATATCATTCCTTTTCATGTTTATGCCTATGAACACATGCAATACTGTATTTGTGGAAATCCATATGTTTGTATATATACATATTTCTCTTTACTTCTCTATTTTTAATTCAAGATACATGTATTTTCTTCTCATCAAAGCCATGTATAAATGTGAAATAACAGAATTTAAACTTCAACTAACAATAATAATGTTATAAATAATAAAGAATGAAAGATTAAACTAGGAAAAGGAAACAGTGGTAGTGATATAGATTTAACAAGATATCATAAAATTATATTTTAATTTATGGTATTTTATAGAAAATTATCATTTAACTCTAGAATTACAGAATCAATGATCCTAAAAAAGTGTATTTTGGAAATAATTGAGCTATTATGCTGAATAGAAAATTGTAAAATATGTACTTTTTAGAAAGTGGAATAAAAATAAAGTCTTGAGTTTAATCTGAAATAATTTTTTAAATTATAAATAATTTCAAGTAATAATTAAGTTTAATAGGTCACAGAATGTATGGGTTTTCAAATTTACATGAGGAATATTCAGACTCAACTTAAAATAAATTGGCTTTTATTTTTCCTAACTGGAATTTGAGAACACAAAGAACTTGTAATTCTAATGTAATTTTTTAAATCCTCTCCTGAGGATAATTTTCCCATTTATTTTTATTTATTTATTTATTTTTAGAGTAAAGGAGTGGGAGCAGGGAGAGAGAGAGAGAAACATCAAATATG
The DNA here is from genome assembly GCF_964339955.1 of Pipistrellus hanaki. Taxonomy (NCBI): domain Eukaryota; kingdom Metazoa; phylum Chordata; class Mammalia; order Chiroptera; family Vespertilionidae; genus Pipistrellus; species Pipistrellus hanaki. Next base: position 69,751,043 of record NC_140504.1, on the reverse strand, counting down.
AGATAGACATATCAATTGATTGCCTCCCATACATGCCCCAGCCAGGGTGGGGAATAAAGTCTGCAACCAAGGCACTTGCCCTTGACTGGGAATCAACTGATCTAACCACTGAGCAAAACAGCCATCTATCTAATACTATTTTTTATTTAAAAAAAAAAATTGCTGTAAATGGCTTACAAAACTTTTAAAATCTATTTTTGTACCATATTTTTGAGCAATGCACTATTTAACCAAACTTTCAGAATATGTTTCATTCCAATAGCAGGCATCACAACTGTAGCTATCTAGTTACAGAGACACAATCTATACTAATAAAAGGGTAATATGCTCATTAGACCAGACATCTTCTGGACATTCTTCTGGACAAAGTGGAGCAGCTGTGAGGGCCAAGAGTCAGTGGAGCAGGAGCGGTAGCGGTGCCAAAGGCCAGGGCAGGCCTCTCTGTCTGAAGAAGCAGGAGCTGGGAGAGGCAGGGCAGCCCATGGTCCTGGAGCCTTTGTAGAGTCTGGACAGGGTGTGACCCAGGTACCGCAACCTCCCACAACCCCTCACCCAGCTGGCTTGGCCCCAGATCGCCATCCTGCGCGTGCATACACACACACACACACACACACACACACACACACACACACACTCACTCACACACCTGTGGGCAGGCCCGGTGGAGCCAGCCTAAGTGAGGGCCAAGGGTCAGCAATCCTGGTGGTGGCAAACTTTGGCAGCAGCAGGGGGGGATGGGGGCAGCGCCTTCCCGAGATCCTCCTGGTTACCTCCCACAGAGGGGGGCCAGACTGTGGCTTAGGTCTCCTCACTACTGGGAGCGGGCCTAAGTCATCAGTAAGACATCCCCTGAGGGCTCCCAGACTGTGAGATGTGGCAGGCTGTGCTGAGGGAACCGCACCCCTCTCCACCAGTGCACGAATTTTCTTTCACCAGGCCTCTAGTATTCTAATAAGGACAGTTTACTTAAGATTGTAATTCAAGTTTCTAGCACAGCAATGTGACCTTATAAATCGCCAAAGCTGGTAAGGCAGCTTGTAAGATTATTTTCTATGTGTTTGATATTGAAGTTTGAAGTCTACAAACAGACAATCAGAATGAAGTTGTATGTCAAGTAGGAGACAATAAGAACTGGGTACAACCAGTGTATCATAAGGAGAGGTTGAAATCCAAGCCTGTACTCGTTGCCTTTCTCGATAGTGGAGTGGGCACTAAACACACACATAGCTTGCCTACCCGCTGTAGAAGTGGAAGCATGATCCAGGGAAGTGAAAGTAGTTTCAAATCCAGTTACTGCCTCTGGCCAATAGGTGAGCCAGTAGATCAGTGGCAAGATGTGTGAACTACTAGTACAAAACAGCTTGTTGAAGTCCACCTTCCACACCTGGTACAATAATCTCCTTTATGACCCTCTGAAATCACTGACAGGAAAGAGTATTCCTGGAAACTACTTCAACCTAGTCACGTTCACACATTACAAAGACACCACAGCTAGTTGAACATAGATTGCTGGAATGCAACACCGGAGTTGCTGATTCACCAGATCTGGGTCTGCAAATCTAACAAGTTCTGAAAGACGTTGCTACTGGTCTCTCGGAACCACATATTGAGAATCATGTAACAAGTCTCAGAGCTGTTTATAATTCAGTATATTAAATAATATGATTTAGTAATATGTGTTATTCTTTGTTAGTATTTTGTAAAACTGCCTTAGATATTCATAAACTACATATGTTGACCAGAATTTTAGAATTTTATGTTGATGTTTGCTAATTATTTTTTAAAATCAGGATGCATTGACACTAAAGATATCTCTCTCAATCCAAGTCCTCTTCAAATTATTATAATGGAATCTATAGTGTTTTACAATAAAGATCTTATACATTATTTGGCATGTGATTTCCATATAGCTCTTTTGCTTTTGAGAATATAAAAATTGGAAGACTTTTATTTATTTACTTACTTCTAAGTAATATTATTTTGTATTTTTCAATTGCAGTTGACATACAATATTATATTAGTTTCAGATGCACAACCCAGTTAGACATTATATAACTCACTAAGTGATCATTCTGATAAATATTGTACCCACTGACACCATACAAACTTTTTACAATATTAATTGATAATATTCCCTATGCTGTACTTTACACCCCAAGACTACTCTGTAACTACCAATTTGTACTTTTCACTTCCTTCATCTTTTTATTCATTCCCCCACCTCCCCTCCCATTTGGAAAGCATCAAAATGTTTTCTGTATCTATGAGTCTGTTCATTTTATTTTATTTTTTTAGATTGCACATATAAGTGAAATAATGTGTCATTTTTCTTCCTCTATCTGACTTATTTCACTCAGCATAATACCCTCTATATCCATTCATGTGCTGCAGATTTCACTTTTTTATGGCTGAGTCATATTCCATTTCATATATGCAACACATTTTTTATCTGTTTATCTATTGATGGACAATTAGGTTGCTTCCATATATGAGCTATTTTAAGTAATGTTGCAATGAATTACTTAGTATTTGGGGTTTCATCAGATAAATACCTATAAGTGAAATTACTGGGTCCTGCCGAAACCGGTTTGGCTCAGTCGGTCTGCAGACTGAAAGGTCCCGGGTTCGATTCAGGTCAAGGGCTTGTATGTTGGTTGCAGGCACATCCCCGATAGGGGGTGTGCAAGAGGCAGCTGGTCGATGTTTCTCTCTCATCAACGTTTCTAGCTTTGTATCTCTCTCCCTTCCTCTCTGAAAAAAAATCAATAAAATATATTTGGAAAAAAGAAATTACTGGGTCCTTTTTTGTTATATATCTTTTGTTTTAAAATCAATTTTGTCTGGTGTTAGTATTGCTATACTAGTTTTGTTGTTTGTTTCCATTTTCATGAAATATTTTTCCATCTCTTTACTTTCAATCTGTTTCAATCTGAAATGAATACCCTGTAGACAACATATGTAAGGGTCTTATTTTGTTATCCATTCAGCTTCCATGTTTCTTTTGATTGGAGAATTTAATTCCCTTGCATTTAAAGTAATTGTTGATAGATATGTATTTGTTGCCAGTTCATTATTCATGTTTTTATCTTTCTTTTTTCTCTTCTTAAAGAATATTCTTTAACATTTCTGATAGTACTGTTTTGGTGGTGATGAACTCATTTAGCTTTTTCCTATCTTAAAATAAAATGAGAACAATTAATTAAAAACCTATGTAAAAAAATAATAATAATGGAAGACTTCCCTAACCCAGTGAAGACATACATATAAGTCCAGGAAGTACAGAGAGTACCAAACAAGATGAACCCAAGGAGGCCCACACCAAGATAGATCATAATTAACATGGCAAAGGTTAAATACTAAGGGCTAATCTTAAAAGCAGTCAGAAAAAAGCTGTTGCCTATAAATGAGCTCCCGTAAGACTGTTGGGCAATTTCTCAATATAAACTTTGCAGGACAGAAGTAATTGGCAAGAAATATTAAACATGATGAAAAGCAAGGGCCTATGCCAAAATTATTTTACCCAGAGAAGGTGCTTTTTTAGACTTGAAGTACAGATACAAAATTGGAAAAATACATTATATATAGGGCATTGATTAACATCAGTAGAACAAACACATTTTGGATTTAGACACCTTTTGTACTCAAATATGTAGACATATGTTAACCTCTAAATATTTTATTATTGTTTTTCATTGGCTTTCAATTAGTATTTAATTTCTTCAAGAATTTCAAGACTGTTATCATTTCACATTTATTGGGAAATCTGAACAATGCATTTCCCTTCTTAGCCAACATTTGGAAACTTTTAATCAAGTCAATCACTGTTTAACCCCCGTGCTATTTCAAGTTTTATTAATCTATCTATTGCTACAAGCATAAGCTCATTAAAATGGACTGACATAACTATTTTAAGTCCTCCCTCCATCTGTCTTTCTATCTTTCAATGTACTTTTCAGAGAACATATTGTTAAGTTGGATTCCTATGAATTCAAATTAATGAAAATCCAAAGTAACACATATTTAAAAATTTATGAATATACTATATCTTACCAACCATGTTAATGATCTTAGTATCATACATAGTTAAAAACTATGTTCATATTTTTGCAAATATAAACTAAACAAGTAATCTAATTTCAATTTAGAGTTACATATATCTTAGATAACATAATGTTGAGAAATTATAACATTGCCAACCTTAAATAAGGAACACTTTATTATAGATGTTTATTATAAGAATAAATTCAATATAATACTTAAAATAATTGATCTGTTTGATTAAATAAACTTCAAATAATTAAAGTATCAAATATATAGTTGCAAGTCAATTGGAAGCAGAAACAGGATTATCTTTTTTTTTCTCTTCTCAATATAATAAATAATTACACTTTAAAAAAAAAAAGGTGGTTTTTGCAGTTGCATTAGGGCAGTCTACATGACATATGGCTAATATAATACCTGCCACCATAAATATATTATTTATAGAAATAGTAAACTAATTAATTTCTTAAAGAGCCCAGTGACTTATGACACATTATACAATCCCATCAAATGAGAGTAGTATTATTTACCTAGGGAAGGCATTTCTTCATACAGCATGTAATCGGTATTTAACTTTGGAAAGATGATCATGCTTCTTTGAAACCTACTCTGAGAAGCAAGAGATAACCATAATGAAATAAGTCCCTTCTATCATTCTACTGAACACAGTATTTCCAAAGTGTTGCATAGAAATCTGGAAAATACATGTTCAAAAGACTACAATTCTTTTTGTGTTGTCTTTTATTGCCCATATATCCCAATAGCTCCAATCCTCAGTGTTAGTGCTTTATATCATAGAAACATTTGTGACTGACAGGAGATATGTTTAATGTTAATAGCATTGACTCGATCCTTCATTTGTCATTTTTCTCCATCTGTTGGATTAACAAAGCCTCCATTTCTGCTTCCTTTAAATACCCTAAAGTAACAATATATTTTTTACAGAATATGTAGCTCTCACAAAGTTGCATAAACCACTACTGGTGATTAGTGTTTCTAATAAATGAAACACCCAGTTAATCTCATTACTTCTCTTATAGACTCCTTAATCTTTTTCCCATTTAAAATAATTTATTTCTTTTTTTGGCATATGAGCAAGGACATATTTCAAAAAAAGGACATAATGACTGTTTTCTTTTTCCAAATCTTAAAATTCACTGCTGTTTTTGGATTCGTACATAATTTCATTTTTTTAATAGAATAATTTACAAAATTATCAGTATTTTATAAAACAACGTTCTAACACTTACTAAATTCATCAATGTTTAGGGAAAATAAGAATATGCTGCCTCCACATTAATTAATAACATATTGCAGTCTCACATCATCATCACATATGTTCTCAAATAAATTAAAAAAAATAGAAAGTAACAAAGCAAGTGTGACATTTTTATCAGTGTATTGGGAATAAAATTGGGGTGACAATACACATTTAAATTCATTACAGTAATTCTTCAGAATGTATACAGTAAGAAGCACACCCTATCACATCCCAGATAACTGTTCTGAATGGACTACATTGGAAGGCATACAGGTAAATTAATCACCATTTTCCTATAAGCTAGCATTCTAAAAAATTACAATAGTTACTAGAATAATTTAAATTATAGCTATTTCAGGAACAATAATTAATCACTATTTTTTTCCTAGGGGAAAATGGCCCTGTCCTAGAGCCACACAACTCATGCTGTCCCAGAATTTGCTAAGAGCTGGAGCTCAGCTGGGCAAGGCTTCCAAGTTGTGAGGATGAGGTTAGTGTATCTCCTGGGTGCCGGCCAGGCTTTAGTGAGGATGGGAGAAGTGCTTATTGCCCCAGAGTCACACAAATCAATCTGTCTCTAATCCTGTCTAGAGGATGGCAGGGTGAAGCCACCAGGAGTTGGAAGCATAGGCCCACCAGCAACCTGGAGAGAGGAGTAAGTGGATTTTACTTGGGGAGGTGCCAGTCAGGTTTGCAGAAAACTGGGGAAAATTGCTGCTGCCTCAAAGCCATACCACTCAGTCACTGATACCCCCTGAATCTGCCCAGACCTCTACTCCCCAGCCCTGACAGCTAACTCTCAGAGGGCACGAGCTCCACAGTGTGGGATGGCAAGGAACCCAGAGAGTGAGTCTATTGATTTTCTCCAGGCTTATGCCATACTGAGGGGAGTACTCCACCCAAGAGAGATGGTGTCTGCATTGTGGGAGAGTGACTCAGCGCAGAATCCTGGTGGCTGTCCCTTCGGCTCTTTCCCCAGAACCACAAACCCCAGACTTTCCTCAGCAGACTATGTAGCTCGGTCTTCCTTCTGCCAGATCCCAGGGTGAGAGGCTGTGAATCAGATTTTGTGTGCTGGCTCTTTAAGCGGGCTCCTCTGTGTGTAGCATGATTTCATCTATCCCTAGCACATAGAATCCCCACTGATTTTCACAGCAATGTGTTACGTGGTGTTATGTGGGTCTCTCTTCCCATCTCTGGTGCTCTGTACTCTGTGCTGGGCAACTCAGCTTGGGATTGAGATGCCACTCTTCTCAAGGAGAAACCCCAAAAGCTGAGCTATGCCTCAGGAATCTCAGCCACTACCTTTGGGAGCTGGGCCAGCCCTGTTTGTGTTTCCACCCTTCCTACCAATCTGGATGTGACTTCTTCTCTAAATTTTTGGTTATTAAGCTTCTCTTCAATTTGAGTTCATCATTCAGATTGATTATTCTATTTTCAGATGTAATTCCAGTTTGTTCTTAGGAGGAGGTGAGTATAGCTTCCATTTACTCTGCTATCACCTTGTATCTCAAAATTAATCCTAGATAGAATTTAAGGATTTGATGTCAGTCTGTAAATGGACAATTGGACATATACCAGCAGCAGTAAGTAGACAGGCAACCAGTGAGTGGAAGCCCATTAGGTCTAAGAATAGCTACCATCCTACCACATTGCTAATCCATTCATGTGCCTATTGATCCATTCAGGTGGCTGATGACAGAAACTGGTGGATATAAATTATCTGAGTAATTTTGTGTAGTTGATAACTTAGTGCCTATTCTGGGGAGGATGGTATCTGGTGAGCTTTAATATGGTATACAAAGTTATTTTGACTTCATGACCATTTCTGAGTTCTTTGATCTCTTCTAATGCTGGCACCTGGAGTTTTTTCCACATTGATTAATATATATATATATATATATATATATATATATATATATATATATATATATATTCATGAGCACTAGCTTGGATAAAAGGCATACCACTTCATTATTTTTATTTAAGGAAGCAGTTTTGTGCAGATTAGCATCAAGGTGTGGGATACTTGCTCAAATTGGGATTAAAGGAAAGTGGTTGTTCAAGATTTTCTAGGTTATTGACCTGTACCATGATCCAATTCCTTTTTTTTTCTTCTAAGTGACTTGCAGGCCTGATAATTCAATCAACTGTAGAGATATGCTGCCCTTATGATAAAGTCTTTATATTAGTACTCTACTTTTCTGCCCTCAAGTCATAGGAAATAAGATTCTTTTTATGTTGCCAAGCCTGGAGGCCATTGGCTTTACACTTAGCCCTTAACTAATGGAAAATCAACCTCAGTGTTTTATTTTCCTTCGCTAACTTACCTTTGCCCCTGGCAACAACTAAGGGATTCTATAGTCCCTATAATAACTTTTCTTATAATTTGGATCTTGACACAATTCACCTTCAGACATATTCATTTTCACTTGTATGCCATCCTAACATAAGAATTAAAACTTCTAAGAATCATGTCATTACTGTAGCTGGCAACCAGGAGGTAATTTAGCTCAAAAAACAAACAACAACAATTTTTTTTTTTTACCCTGTGTTTCCTGGGACCACTTTTGTCAATAATGGATGTAGACCTGTTTCCCGTGAAAATAGACTGTGAGAGAGATTTGTTTTCATGAAGTTTAATGGGGAGAGCACTTAGAAACAGCATCTGTCATGAAATGAAGAAAACAAAATAAGCAAGTGACAAGTTGCAAAGGCCTCTTTGATCCCATAGGAAGTTTCAAAGCTGGGAAGACTCTTCAGAGTTGATACAGTTAAAGCAAGTGGATTGAATCTTTGTCCCTACGTGGATTAGTCATTGAATATTGTTGCATCCTAAGAGGTGGTGCATCCTTCAGAATAGTATATTCTTTGGATAGGAGGTTGGGTACCAATTTAGCTATGTGCTATCAGGAGACATTCCTAGACGCTGGGGAGGGGCGATGGGTAATAGATTAGTGCCCTCCTTCGGAAGAGACAATCTGTTATTGCTCTACCACATCCATTAAAAGCTTTTGATTCCAAAATGTGTTCCAAGTTATGATTCATTATTATTTAGTCTATAAATTATTCATTTTAAAATTGTTAATTGCTAATTATTTCAAATTTCTACATTTTACATTTGTGAAAGGTAAGCTCTTTATCTCTACTTGGAAGTTGTGTTGGTCCCACTTTTTAGTTAAGAATACATTGTGGGTGTTGTAGTCATTAAATAAGAGTAGTCTTATTCAGATCTCCAATTTATTGCTATAGAATGAAGTGGAATTTTCTATTTGTTTTGTTTTGTTGTTCTTTTTTTCTTTTCTGTTTGTCTATTTATCATTAGAATCCTTCTCTTAGATATTCAAGTAGAGGTTCAATTGATGCACATCCTCTAGCCAAGTTTTTTGTTTTTGCTTTTTTTAAAAATCAGTTGGTTCCTGCAAGTATGATGACTTAAGTAGATACTTTGCATTTGCACAATAGTATAAGGCCTATAATTTCAAGTAGCTGGTACCTAGTATTTCAGTATTATCAGAGAATGAATGTAGGGCAAAACATGTCTCTCTGATAATCCAATTCAGGAGTTAGCATTTTATTTTTCCTGACATCCACTGTGCATCTTCACTCAACATCCATTTTCACATTTGACTAGGTAACATTTCTAAGATTTAAACATATATATTTCTTAAAGAAAATAAGTAAGAATGGATGAGTAATGGGCAGGGTGAAAATGTTCTAACTTTGATAAGTAATTGTGAATATTTGAGAAAAGCCCAACCTCTTTAATAAAATGATGATATATGAAAACAGGAAGATAACATTTTCTACAGAATGTTGTCTAGGTTCCATCAGTTTCTTCCTGATGGAGCTAACAACTCAACTTCACTGAATAATTTTTTTTTTTATGGTTTCTGTCATAAAATTGCCCAATATGCCTACATTCCTAGGCAGTTAAATATTTTGAACCTATTTGTGTTTTCATGTGTATTTTAATTAAATGGTATGAGTTATTAGAAAGCATATAGTATATTGGTTACTTCCACATCCTCTTTAAAATTTATAATAATAAAAGGGCAATATGCTAATTAGACCAGTTGTCTTCCAGACATCATTCCAAGACAAAGCCAGGTCCTAGGTCTCTGTGGGCTGCCCAGGGGAAGCCAGCTGGAATCCTTGTTCCTGCCTGAGGCCGAAGGAGAGAATCCTGGGAGCAGGATGCCAGAGGGAAGCCAGTGTCGGCAAGGAAGGCCTACTCTTGCATGAATTTTTGTGCATCGGTCCTCTAGTGTTAAAATAAAAAAAAATAAATTAAAATTATATAACATAAAACCCAAAATGATAATTTAGATTTTAAGAAAAACTCCAGATCTTATTTAAAAACAAGCAAACAACCACACCAATAACAAAACAGTCATTCTGCTGAATTATGGGCCCAAAACTGCTCTTGCTAATTTTATTATGTTATGGAGCCCACAATTGAGGAGGTACCCTTGACTGTTCAGTCCACAGGCCATTGCATTATCCACTGAGTCAAACCAGCTAGGGCTAACTTTTAACTCTTAAGTTTGTTACAATATGTGTTACTCAAGCATTTTTTTACAGGCTAATGAGAGTTAGTTTCCCATAACAATGAAAAATAAATTTTTCTGAATACTGAAATGATAAACTATTTCAAAAGCTACAAATTTTGAAGATGATGGAAATAATCCAAAGTTAACATGGTTGATAATTTTTCCCCATTATAAGGAAAAATAGAGCTTCATTTTAGGATATAATAATCATTATTACTGAGTAATAAATAGAATAACTAGTAGAATTATTAACATTTCCATTGCACTCATATGTGTCATGTACCTTTCTAAATGTTTTACATATATTAACTGCATATCATACATAACTGTTTATCTAAATTTCATAATAATTATTTGACATAAGTACCAATATTTGTATATTAAAAATGATGAAATAGAGGAACAAAAGTTAAATTACTTTCCCAATTTGTGAAAGCTACTAAATATTCGTTGTATAGTAAGAAAATTAAGCTGGCCTCTCTTCTTTGTTTCTGGGAGGGAACCTCTAAACCCTTGGAATTTCCAAAATGATAAGAGTTTATATTATTCAGCATTGTCCTCACCACCCTGACACTTGATAGTTTATGCTAAAAAGCTGACTTATGGTGGGCCTATAGATAATTGATAATAATGATATAACTCAGGATAAGTTAAACTCATTTCAGACTATGTATCTATTGATTTAGATATACATTTGCTTGTATAAGAAATAATGTATAAAAACCAGTGTCTGTTTTTGTGAAATAAATAAATAAATAAATAAATAAATATAACTCATAGTTTTTATTTTAGAAGAAATGGGAAACTTTTATAGTCTAGGTATATATTTTCAAATAGTCACAGTTCTACATTGAGTTAAATGCTAATTATTTTATGCCTACTTATCTATAAAGATCAAGAAAACAAAACAGAAAGTGAGAATAAGAATAAAATTGACATGGATTGGTACTTTTCATTGTTGTTCCAAAAATTCAACTAATACCTATCTTCATATGGAACTATTTCTATTTTGCCTTCAACGTTATGCTGCCTTTACCTTTACCTAAAAAAAAAAGAAAAATTAACAAAAAGAAAAAATCAAAACAAATTCTAAACTCAAACTAAAAAACAAAAAATAAAAAAAAATAAAAAACACAATCTTTGAGGGATATCACTAACCTTTGCTCACTCTTTTGTACTTTCACATGGAGAATACCAGGTCTAAAACAGTTGCTAATTCTCAGTTATATAATTAAAGAAATTAACATCCTATGTGTTTTTAAATTGTTTATAGTAAGTGAATTTATTTAAATTCAGCCAGAAGAATTATACTCCATTGCTTGTTTTTAAAAGTATTTATTATTTTACCATAAGTTTACCATTACTTTGGATGTAATATGCTCCTTCATTCCATCTTAAATCTAATAACATTGCAACAGCTAAAAAATATGTATCCCAAAATAATATTTTTATAGGGTTCATATCTCCATTGTTCTCTTTACTAAATTTTTGCTACGTTCACTTAAATGACTATAGAAAAATGAAAATAAAGAAGGATGTACAGCAAACAAGAAGAAAAGATGGCAAAAATGTATACAAAATACTTTTTTTATTAATGTGGGTATTTATATCCATTCATGGCACTAATAAAGCCATAGTAAATATATGAAAATATTCAATCAACTATAAAGATGTGAGAAGAATTTTTATTTTAATACTGTTATTTCACTCTTACCAAAATTAATTCAGGGTAAAATCCACATAAATCGATAGTAGGTATTCAACCTGAAATGGAGTGATTACTTTAAATGATTTCCAATACATCATATGTTATTATGTTAGGATATGACAGATTATGCTGTGCTTCATTGGGTTACACAGTATCATTTTGAGTATAACTCCAAATCTATCTAATATAAGATGATGAATCAGGAAATAAAATGACAAGGACTCATTTATTTCTAGATTTTAAATTAGATTTTTCTGTCCACACAAAAGAAAGCAAGGAAACCAAAATGGCTTCTGAGAGCACAGTCTCATTCATATCAGTGAGCAATCACCAACTATAATCCCTAGTTCATTATGGGCATTATGTCTCAGTAAATATTGGTGTATATGAGCAGATTCTATGGAAACAGCATATATCAGGCTTTCTACAGTTTAGTGTGGCTATGATACTGTAAGAAGCATTCTGTCAAATTTAGGAGTCACAAAATTATTTTAAAATTATTATAATCTGCCCTGGCCCATGCATTGGCCCATTCATCAAAGGGTTGCAGGTTTGCCTTGCCTGGTTTGGCTCATTGGATAGAGTGTCTGCCTGTGGACTGAGGGGTCCCGGGTTCGATTTCGGCCAAGGGCACATGCCTGGGTTGCAGGCTCGATCCCCAGTGGGGGGCTGCAGGAGGCAGCCAATCAATGATTCTCTCTCATCATTGATGTTTCTATCTCTCTCTCTCCCACTCCCTTCCTCTCTAAAATCACTAAAACATAGTAAAAAAAAAAAAAAAAAAAAAAAAAAAAGGTTGTAGGTTCAATTCCTGGTCAAGAAAACATACCTGGATTGTAGGTTTGTAGGTTTCATCCCTAACCCTGGTCTGTCTGGGCACATGCAAAAGGCAGCTAATCTATCTATCATCTATCTATCAATCTACCTACCTACCTACCTATCTCTTTCTCTCTCTCACTCTCCCTCCCTCCCTTCCACTCTTTCTTAAAATCGAAAGGGAAAATCATATATATATATATATCCTTGAGTAGGGATTTAAAAAATTATTATAAATTAAGAATACCTTGGAGAACTGTTAACTGTTGTGATCACATTGTAATGTACATATATTAAGTGATGAAATAAACTAAATGGACATTTATAAAAATTTAGTAATCATAACATAACTGAATAGAATGTGATTGGGTATATATTCTGCAATATGAACATAGAAAATAAAAAAACTAACATATAAATATATTTTTAATTAAGAAGTTAATAACATGTTTTATCTAGTTTAAAAATCACTCTGGTTTCATGGATAATAAATATAAAGTGTATTCCAACATATAGGAGTAAAAGTCTCATCACTAGAAAAAATATTAATTTTTATTGTGCATTTAGAGAGGAAAGTAATCTCAAAGGGCATGTGTTCAGAGGTGTTATAGACAATTTAGTGTCTCAGTGGATAACTGGTACTAAAATATTAAAAGATAATATGACAGAAAGATATTTAATAAATATAGATAAAACAGGTCAACATATTTTAATTATCCAATTTTCTGTATTTCTCAGATATGCTTTCCCATGTTGTACATTTATCAAGGTTATAGAAATATTCAAATGTAAGGGAAATAAGACTTCAACAAAATTTCATTGGAGGTATAGTAAACCATGATGACAAAAATAATATCATTGGAATACTCTCTAGTTAGCTTATCTAAAAGCTAGAAATAAATCTGAATTCTAGATGGCCAAATATTCATTTGTTAGCACAATTTGTTAAAAAAGACAAAAACAAAACAAAGACCCTTAATTATCTATCATAGTCATTATGCTACAAATTTGAATATACAGGATATCCAAAAAAAATGTATACACACTTTAACAGCCATTAAAACCTCTATAGATATTACCATTAGTACAGAAATGCTATTCCTGTGCAATTCACATGATAAATTAGGAGCACAAGCCTACTACAGTGGTGCCTTGCACAACGAACTTTGGACAGGTTTTTCATGAAACCATCGGCCAAAAAGCAGAAAATGGATGAAGATGTGCAAGATTCGGTAGACTCTACTTAGTCTGTCTTAAAATTAAAAAAATGTGTGTTTTTTTAAAAAAAATTATGTTTTTAGATGTATCTAAATAAAAATATGTCATCTTAGCATATTTTTTTATGTCATCTTAGCATATTTTATGCTACAGAACGAATTATTTTTTTAACATGTATTGTTATGGGAAAACGCGTTTCACATAATGAACTTTTTGCATAACAAGCTTGCTCCTGGAACGAATTAAGTTTGTTGTGTGAGGCACCACTGTACATAAGAACATTAGTACAAAAGCCATCAGGTATTAGGACAAAGAAAATAGACCTATATTAAAGTGCAGATTAAAAATTTTTTTTTTATATAAGTACAAGATTTTAGAGGTAGCTGCCCTCTCTAATTTAGGTGCTCCTTTGTATAATAAATGAATATAATTGACAATCAAATGATCAATGAAACTCTAATAATTTTATTATCACTTTTACTCTATGCTGAATAAATACAAAGTAGTTCTGAAATAAGAGCAGATTTTTCCTTAAATACCAGAAATACCATGGGCTAGACTTATCCTCTGTTATTAGTTAAGTTTTATAATGGAGACTAGAAGCCCGATGCATGAAATTCATACAAGTGGCTCTGCCCTCACAGTCATGGTGGCTTGACTCAACCCTCTTTGCCTTAGCTTTGTCCAGAAGGTCATCTGGGAGGATGTCTGGAAGGTTGTTCAGCTGTCTGATCTAATTAGAATATTATGATTTTATTATTATAGATGATCAACCACTTATACATTTATAAATAAATCATCTACCTATACAAAATGATATGCTGTAGAATTTCATGCATCATACCAATGGGAGTGATATAGACAGGTAAACAATCAGGTAGAAACAACCACAAATGCTATGACACATCTTTATATCAGGAAACTGTTGTATGGAAAAGAAAATGGGGGAAACAGGACTGCATTGTCTCTCTTTAAATGTGGGCATGCTGCAGAGAAAGAAAAAGAAAGCTGAACTCTTCCAATCCCTTTGCAAACATGCTAATTACAACCCAAATGTTTTAATTTGGTAGTGGCAGAATCCTTACATTCAAAATGCTTTTGCAAGATGTACCTAACCTGTTCAGGATTTCCTGTGAAAAATAAACATATGCTTTAGGATCTATTATGAAGATCCTTGAGAAATCTATATATATAAAAGCCTAAGCAACCATTCTGACCAAATGACCAGAATGATCGGTTGACCAGTCGCTATGACATGCACTGATCACCAGGGGGAAATGCTCAGTGCAAGAGCTGCTACCTGGTGGTTAATGTGCTCCCATAGCCAACTTCCCCCCAGCTAACCAACCTCCTGTGGCCCTTCCACCCCCCGCCAGCCAACCTCTCATACTCCCCCACTCCCCAGCCAGCTGGTCAACCTCCCAGGTCCCTCTGTTGACCTGCTGGCCCTTGATAGGTCTCAATAATTGGCCAGGATGAGGGACCACACCCATGCACAAATTTGTGCACTGGGCCTCTAGTCCTATATAATAAAAGTCTAATATGCTAAGTGTTCTATCATTCAACCAGTCACTATGATGCACATTGACCACCAGAGGGCAGATGCTCTGACTGGTAGATTAGTTTATTGCTAGAGTCTAGCAGATTGGGACTGGGCAAGATGTGCCACACTTGCCCTGGAGCCCTCCCACGGTCCTTCCCTGGCCAGCCAATCTCCCGCAGTCCCTTCCCAGCCTCTAAATATTTCCTTTAATTTTCTTTCAATGTGCACTAATTCATGTACTGGGCCTTCAGTGTATTATAAACTGTAATTATGAAGGAATAACTTGTAGATATTACAAAAGAGCACCCCTTTTTGTGAATGGTGACCTAGATGCATCACTTTGGGACCACAGATGTTGAAACTACGCTAGAAGTACATCCTAACACAGCAAGAGACAAACATGGGAGCTCTGTGGGGAGTTTGCACTTCTCCAGAGTTCTTCATCTGTTGCACATTTACTATTATTTTTATTGTTGTTTTTTTTTTTTTTTTTAAATTCTGACATTATTAGTAAACATTGGTACTGGTTATGAGCTCCAATTTCATGGAATTTAACAATCCCATGTTGTGAGTTATCTCAGGTTGTCAGTGTGATTTGAAGTAGGGGATTATAAGATTTATTTTGTAGTTACTTGAGCAAAGCAATTACTCTTATTTACATTGCTTGTATATTTTGGGGGGATTGTAATTGAAGGATTAATGGAGATTATAGGCCTTAATACTCCAATCCTATCCACTTCTTGACACTATCACTGCAGTGTAAATAGTGTAAATGTTAAGAGATAAGTAAATCTTTCATGTAAATAGGTACACACCAATTACTTGGGAAGAAAAGATGATACTAGGTTAATTATCATTTTTCTTTTCCTGTACCTTATTTTTTATTAGTTTACTAGGTTGCTAGATGGGCCTAGGAAGTATAATTAGCAAATTAATGACATACATAGATTTATAATTTAGGGAAATACACCCTGCCCTTGATATAGAGAATAAAGTACAGAAAGCAAGGAGAAGAGCTAGCAGGGTTGGGGGTGGGCAACTGTACTTATTGAGGGAAAAATTGGTTTGGGAGTTATATATTGATAGAAGTGAGAGGAGTGGAGATATCATAGGGGCACTGACAATCTATTGTATGTCAGATTATGAGTAGGGCAAAGTTCAGGATGAATATAATTATTATTATTTTTTTTTTGCTGTAACAGTTGTAAGTAAAGAAGAAAATAATTTATTGGAAGAGTTCTAGAATACTATAATTTGTTGTTTGTTTATTTGTTTGTTTTAGTTTTTTAATATAATCCAGTGGTACAGAGAGTATTAGGAATATTAGGTGTGTGTTAGGAGACCTTTCCCCAGCACTATGGAGCTAGTCTATGTGGATGGCTCCCAAATATTATAAATATGTATATGACCTATTCACATCCAGCTTTATTTAGCTTCAAAGTAGATATTATCACAGCCAATCAGAATCAGAGCTCTTCTGAATCTACATCAGTCAATCTGTTAGCAAGTGCCTAAGAAGGTAAGCATGTGTGAGAAACTAAAGCATAAGGAAAGGGCACATCTGAAGAGTCAGAGGAAACTTCTAGCAAGAATACAATCTCAAAAAGCATGGAACTTTATATAAGTAAGAGGTTGTGGAGAACAGGGAGGGTCCAGAAAGGCTTTCCATAATTCTCTGTTCTTTGAAAGCTCAGACAGCAGTAACAAGTGTAGACCACTCCTGCTCTGGCCACTGAACAGAGAGGTGCATGTGGCAGAGAGCTGGGGCTTTGGGGGAATCTTCGACCCCAGAAGTGACCAGTCATGCTGGGGCTGAGGAACGACATAGCACTGATGCAGAGGAGTAAAGGGCCATTGTTCTTGGCAATAGAGGGGTACAAGCCGAGGCCATATTACCAGTGAATTGTCCTAATGTCTATCAGGGCCCATCTGGGGAATCCTCTGCCTGCTCCCCAGAGTGGGGACCCTAGGAGTCCATGGGTCATGCTTAGTCTTGTTCATATATTGAGCAGTGTGGTCAGCAGAGAGGATTAGGTCTAGAAGACTGAGACATGGGGTGAAAAAATCCCAATATTCATTTCACACCTGTGCCATTTGGGGAGTTATCTGGTTGTGAAGAGATACCCTCTACCACCAACTTGCAGGATGCCTTCTGCCTGGGCCTTGTCTCCTCATCTGTGAAGGCCTTGCCCCACCAGGCCCAGCTGCAGATGAGGCCCTCCCATAGGCGGTGGCAATGCGGTCCTCTAGGATGAGGAGGACAGCTGCTCCTGGGCCATCTTGGTGCACTTTAGGGGCTCTAGCAGTAGCACCTAGGCTGGAGCCAGTGGGCTGTGGAGGCTCAGGCCTCTGGATAAGTCCTGGCTGTCCTTGCCACCACTGCTGCCTTGACTGGTATTACCCAGGCCAACAATAATGAATGGGGACAGCCACAGGTTACCACCTGCCCTTTGGTGAAGAAACACACAATGACCACATCATTCTTACCACCTGCCATTACACAGTGGCCAGCAGGGCTCCAGAGCACACAAAACAGCTTTCCCAAAGTAGCACCTTAGGTATCCAAGCAGGAGCAGGGTAGGTGCAAGCCATAGGCGAGAAGGCAAATGTGTTCAGTGGCTCCCAACCCACTGCCCTCTGAGCAGTTGGTTCCAGGACCCTTGCTCCTGGGAATGTAGGGAGGGAAGCTGTGGCCCTGCTTTAGCAGGCTGTATTCTGGGGCTTTCCCAGGTGAATAGGTGGCTGTCATTGTACAGGTACACATGGCACTGGCATGTGATGACCAAAACTGGCTCTTTGACTCAGAATGCAAGCTTAAAAATTATGCTTATATTTGGGAGAAAAAATAAATAAAACTTACAGAAGAGATGATAAATACAAAAATTTATCCCTCCTGTAGTAGTAAATACTCAAAGTCACAAGACTATTGTCAGTTTGAAAGTTACTAATTCAAAATTTAAAAATAACTAAAATATATATTTTTTTAGAAAACATTACAAAAATTAATTTTTTGCCTAACAAAACAAACTTATTTGAAATAGTGCTTCACCTGACTCTTAGACTAAATTACAATTTCAAGAATAAAATAGTATAGTAAAAAAAATAATAACTCTTTTATAAAACAGTGAAATGGCATGTCAAAAAAAAATCTAAAAATTATTTCACGTAAAGGGACAAATTTTAATTGCCAAAATTAAATACACGGTAAAAAATACTTGGATCCAAATAACTTCTATTAACAAAAACTAATTGAAAGCTGTAGTCATTGAAGTAACTAAATTCAAATTCTTCTAAATTACTTTCTATGAAGAGAAGAATTAGAATAGTCTAATTATAGAAACACACTAAGGCAGGGTTTTCAAATATAAAGAGATTGAACTAATAGAGAGCATACCTCTTTATGACCAGGCAGAAAAATGTAGATCATAAAGCAATAGGAAAAACATATAAATATTTTTCATCAATAAATGTATTAGCTTATTAACTATTAGCATACATTAAATATATAAAAATTTAATTATAATAATTCTCAGATTTTATGTTTATACTTGCATAGTACTTAAAAATTCTGGAGCAAAGTAAGTGCTAAAATAAATGATAATGATGATAATGGTAATAATCATAATTCTTCTATGCCACTTCTAAAAGCACTCCTAGCTTGGCTGAAATGGCTCAGTGGTTGAGCATCAACCTATTAACCTGGAGGTCACGGTTCAATTCCTGGTCAGGGCATATAACCACATGCCCAAGTTGTGAGATTTTTCCCCAGTGTAGGGCGTGCAGGAGGCAGCTGATCAATGATCCCCTCTCTTCAATCATGTTTTTATCTCTCCCTCTCTGAAATCAATATATATATATATATATATATATATATATATATATATATATATATATTTTTTTTTTTTTTTTTTTTTTTTCTTTAAGAATATATAGTGGCTTCTTCTTCTGAGGAGGGGAATATCTTAGGTCTTTGAGAAACAGAACATGTTAGTGGTAGAAGAGTCAAAACTCTTAAGAATTTTCTGGAATCTCAAAGTCAAGGATATTTTTTCATTATTCCTGGGCTGCACTGGTGATTATATCAGCATTTTATGAAATAAATAGATTCTAATATAAAGGAACCTTAAGTTCACTGAATTTTCTGACCCCAGTATTGGTTAAGAACTGATTATTTCAATATGGGTAGCACTGAAAAAGAGTAGCATTGAAAAATCAGAATGTGCCGGGACCGGTTTGGCTCAGTGGATAGAGTGTCGGCCTGCGGACTAAAAGGTCCCGGGTTCGATTCCAGTCAAGGACATGTACTGTGGTTGCGGGCACATCCCCAGTAGGGGGTGTGCAAGAGGCAGCTGATCAATGATTCTCTCTCATCGATGTTTCTAACTCTCTATCCCTCTCTCTTCCTCTCTGTGAAAAATCAATAAAAGATATATTTTTTTTAAAAATCAGAATGTTTTCTGGATCTACAGAAATTGCTGGTGGGAACCAGGTTAACTCAGCAGCAGTATGCATTGTACTGTAAAACCAACACAGGCAGAGGTTTCCCTTTCTAAGTGATATCAATGTGTAAAAACATCTAGCAAGGTTGTAAACTCCAGTGTTCCTCAACCTACATTTTAATTAAATTTTGACATTATTTAAGTCCTCTTGGAAAAGTGTACAACACACTAACATTGATGGAGCCAAAAATTTCTTTGGTTTCAGTTTAATAACTTGGAGGAATGTAAGCTCATAATAGAAGTAAAGATGAGGTTCAAGAAACTTAAAATAATAAATTACTATTTATTACATATTTGAATGAATAGTTGTATGCTTAATCATCCTATCTGAAAATTTTATGTTAATTGACCCTCACACTGGTGGCATCCACAGCCAATAAGGAGGGAATATGCTAATTGACTGCCATACCATCAAAGATAGCAGCAACCACAGCCACAAGAGGACAGCGCCCAGTCCCCTCAGCCCCCCATCTGCCCAAGGCAGGCAGGCACAGGCAAGCCTCGATGGTGGCTGCCTAGCCACCCAGGACCTCCTGAGGCTTGGGTAACCAGGACCAGCCAAGGCTTGCACTGCTGGCAGTAGCAGAAGTGTGATGGGGCTTGCCTTCCCTTGATTGCCAGGTTGCCTCCTGCCCCTGAGGGCTCTTGGACTGTGAGAGAAAGGCATGCTTGTCTGAGAGACACCCCCCTCCCCTTACAGTGCATGAATTTTCATACAACAGGCCTCTAGTGTTATATAAAAATAAGTAAGTGTAAACTATATTTCATATCAAATAAATAATTATATACCTATAAAACCCAAGACAATCAGCAAAAGCTGAATAAAATTGATGGGTTTATAAATAAACAAATTTTAAACATTTTTTATTCTTCAATAATAACCACTTAGAAAACCTATGAGTAAAATATTTATTCATAGCCTCAGGAAAATAATTGTGAAGTACATAGAAATAATTTTAATGAGAATATTATATTATTTAAATAATGTGGTTAGAATAAACATATCAGATAAAATAAGTCCTAATTATAAATATATATTGCTACATACATTCATGTATAAATATTAATGCAAAATTAAAAGGCACAAAGGAATAAATTGAGAAATTTACAAATTTAATAAAGTGCTTTAGAAGCCTGCCAAATATAAAGTAAAAAGTATAATTGTTAGCATTCACAGATAGAAAAGTAATTATAGTTGAAAAACCCAGGTTTAGTACTAATAATGTAATAGTGTATCTGAAAAGTAAGAGTGATAATTTTGCTTTCAGATTAAAATAATTATAAAAAGGGTATTGGTTAATTAAATTGCAAAAATAAAAGACTACATTTTGTTCCATTGAGCATATAAATGAAGATAAAATCATGCACTCAAATTTCCAGTTACAAGTAAGATGAGAAAGCTTGTGGTGGAAAGGTCAAAATTACATCTGAGAACAACTAGGAAGTCTTAATAACCTATGAAACTTTTCTAAGCACCACTTTAGAATTACATAACCAGAAAAATATTCCCTTCAAAACAAAATAAAATACTTTTAGAAAGCAAAAGCAGAATTTTTCTTTAGTCTAATTTTACTGAAGAAATGCTAATGGAGTTCTGCTAATGGAGTTCTTCCAGTAAGAAAAAAGAAAAAATAAAGAAAAAAAAGATTATTTTAACATGGAAAAGGTAAAGAGTGAGTAAATATAAATGAATATTGAACATCTAAAATGATTATTTTAATATCTTGTATTCTCTAAAATATGAACAAACATAATAAGGAAAGAGAAAGGAAGTAAATATTTTTAAAGGTTTTAATGTTCTACCATTGTCAGGGAGTGGTAAAAGTGAAAAATACAATATATCCTATATAATAAAAGAGTAATATGCAAACTGACCATCACTCCAACACACAAGATGGCTACCCCCATGTGGTCAAAGATGGTTGCCCCCATGTGGACACAAGATAGCTTTCACATGATGGCCAGCACAGGAGGGAAGTTGGGAGGGATCAGGCCTGAAAGGGAGGGCAATTGGGGGCAATCAAGCCTGCAGGGGATGGCAGTTAGGGATGACCAGGCTCACAGAGGTGGGAAGTTGAGGGCAACTGGGCCTATAGAGAAGGTCAGTTAGGGGGAACGCAGGCCTACAGGGGAGGGCAGTTAGGGGCAATCAGGCTGAAAGGGGAGCAGTTAGGCATCAATCAGGCTGGCAGCAGAATGATTAGGGGGTGATCAGGATGGCAGGCAGAAGCAGTTAGGGGCCATCAGGAAGGCAGGCAGGCAAGCAGTTGGGAGCCAGCAGTAGGATTGGTCCTATATGGGCAGTCAAACATCCCTTGAGGGGTCCCAGATTGGAGAGGGTGCAAGCTGGGCTGAGGGACACATACCCCCATGCACAAATTGTGTGCACCAGGCCTCTAGTATATTAATAGTTTGTATGAGTTATATAGTAATACTTCAAGTCATAATTTTAAGATAACACTAATAACAAATTAATATATAATTAAAAATATCTTGTGGAAAAGCACAAATATATATATGATTAATCCAAGCTAAACCAAGCAGTCAATGAAACAGTCTTTAATCTGATAAATTAACTATAGTAGCAGTGTAATAGTAGAGAAGGTAGACTATTAGTTCAAGTAAAATATTGGACAAAGTAAAATATAATGAAAGAAATGTTACTACAGATAAAGAATTATGCAATGATTACTTTTATATGTCAATTTGACTGCATCATTGTGTGCTTAATTTATGGCCACACATAATCTCTAGGTGTATAATTGAGGTTGTCGTGTATGAAATGAGGATTTGAAGTAGTGAACTCAATACAATAGTTTGGCTTCCCCATTGAACCCATTGAAGTCTCAAATAAAAATAAAAGGGCAGAGAAAGGCAGAATTCTTTCTTTTTGTATCCTACCTGTTGGAATGAGTTGAGCCACCTCATTGCATCTTCTCGGGTCCTTGGATGAGGATTTATACCATCAAATCCCCTAAGACTGAATTACACTACTAGGTTTCTTGGATCAACAGTTTGAATGTGGCAGATCATGGAACTTCTCAATGACCACAATCTATGAGACCATTTCTCAATATAAATCATATATGCATATATACATATATTGATTGTATATGTTGTTTCTTAAGAGAATACTCACTATTACAAGGGCAATTTTTACAATGATAGTGAACTTTCTCAAAAAGTGACACACTTAAGGGGCAAACTCAGTGAATACCAGAGACCACCTGAAGTAAGTCCTGTTTTATGTGGTCAAACACTGCACAACCGATCTGCAGAGTAGTCAGTATTTGTAGCCAGTCCTTGCAGCCAATCTGCCTGGAGATTAATCCTTCCCACTGAGGTACGAAAGAAATCAAGTCTTAATTATGACAGGAGGGTGTACATAATCCACACAGACCTGGAACCTGGAATGCCCAGCCCTGGTGAATGAGAAGGCTGTCCTACTGGACCCTACAGAACACTTATTACATAAGGCCATGCCACCAAGCCAGGAATAGATAGCAGACATATCTAGTTGATCTGTGAATTCCTGGACACCCTACCCTCACCCCAATTAGCACAGAAGCCCAGGTCTGATATATTTATTTTTCTCTACCAACTACCTGGATGTGTGGCCCCAGTCATGCTGTATGCCATTCAAGACTTGTCAGTAATACAGCTTATCTCTTTCTAAGTTTCCTGACAGTTATTGCTGAAATAGTCTTGCAGTCATAATAAAAAACAAAAGGACTGCATCAGTCACAACAGTGGTCCTGAAGGGTAACCCAGGCCCAGCAGAGTGCTCCTAAGCATTTTAACAATATTTTGTTCAAAATAGTAAAAGCAAATAACAATAATTCTAT
Organism: Pipistrellus hanaki; assembly: GCF_964339955.1. Lineage (NCBI taxonomy): Eukaryota > Metazoa > Chordata > Mammalia > Chiroptera > Vespertilionidae > Pipistrellus > Pipistrellus hanaki. Next base: position 69,727,559 of record NC_140504.1, on the reverse strand, counting down.
TCATCAAGTATGATTAATACAAATATAATTTTTAATTTTACCTAATTTTCCAATGCTCTGGCTATCTAACCTATATGATTTTACTTCTCTCTGAAGAACTTTTCACCTTTTATTGCAATACAGATATACTGTCAAAAAATTACTTGAATATTATATTTTGCCTGAGCAAATATTTTGTTTTCATATTTGAAAAATAACATAGCAGAATGCTGAATTCTAGATTGTTTCCTGAAGTTTTTTGTTGGTCTCAGTTTATAAATAAAAATGCTTAGGAGCACTCTGCTGGGCCTTGGTTATATATATTATATAATAGAGGCCTGGTGCACAAAATTTGTGCATGAGGGTGAGATGGTGTCCCTCAGCCCAGCCTGCACTCTCTCCAATCTAGGGCCCCTCGAGGGATGTCCCACTGCCCGTTTAGGCCCGATCCTGGTAGGATATGGCCTCAAGGGGCAGTCAGACATCTCTCTCAAAATCCAGAACTGCTGGCTCCCAACTGCTCACCTGCCTGCCTTCCTGTTGCCCCTAACTGCTTCTCCCTGCTAGCCAATTCACCCCCAACTGACCTCCCTTGCAGATCTGGTTCCCCCCAACTGCCCTTCACTGAATGCCCAGTCGCCCAAAACTTCCTTCCTCTGCTGGCCTGTCACCCCTAACTACCCTCCCCTGCTGGCCTGATCACCCACAACTGCCCTCCCTTGCAGTCCTGGTCTCTCCCAACTGCCCTCCCCTGCTGGTCATCTTGTGGTGGCCATCTTGTGTCCACATGGGACCAGTCATCTTTGACCACATGTGGGGTAGCCATCTTGTGTTGGAGTGATGGTCAATTTGCATATTAATATTTTATTAGATAGGATAGAGGTCTGGTGTAAGGGTACGGGCCAGCTGGTTTGCCCTGAAAGGTGTCCCAAATCAGGGTCGGGTGGGGGTTTCCTTGGGGCATTGGGTGGCCTGCGCAAGCAGCCTGTGGTGGTTTCCGGGCCAACTACACCCCCAGTGACCCAAGCAGAGGCCCTGGTATCTGGGATTTATCTTCTATAATTGAAACTTTGTATCCTTGAGTGGAGGCCAAAGCAGGCCAGGGCAGGTGGAAAGATTTGCTTCCTCCATTTCCAGGGGCAACCCTAGTCTCCTGCACTCTCCAGCTCTGTGGCTGCTGTAATTTTTGTTGGGATTTATTTATCTTCTATCATTGAATCTTTATAGCATTCAGTAGAGGCCTGTGCCAGCAAGGGCAGGTGGAAAGCTTGGCTTTCTCCATTATTGGGGCAACCCAAGCCTCACTCCTGCTCTCCGTGGCTACAGCCATCTTGATTGGGTCTATTTGCATATTTTCTCTTGATCACATGGTGGGTGTGGCTGGTGGGCATGGCTGGTGGGTATAGTAGAGTTATAGTCAATTTGCAAATTACTCTTTTATTATATAGGAGGATGCTTTTATGTAAATTAAGCGAATGATAGCAATGATATAAGAAATAGAAAGGAGGAAATAGAAATATATTGTTATTATAATGTATCGATATGTGCACTACCTATAAAGCAGTATAGAGTTATTTAAAAGCAGACTTGTGCCAAGACTGGTTTGGCTCAGTGGACAGAGTGTCGGTCTGCAGACTGAAAGGTCTCAGGTTCAATTCCGGTCAAGGGCATGTACCTTGGTTGCGAGCATATCCCCAGTAGGGGGTGTGCCAGAGGCAGCTGATCGAGGATTCCCTCTCATTGATGTTTCTAACTATCCCTCTCTTTTCCTCTCTGTAAAATATCAAAAACTATATTTAAAAAAAAATTAAAAAATAAAAGCAGACTTGTATTAGTTGGAAATGTATATTGAAAACTCTAGGGAAACCACTAAAATTTTTTTGAAGAAAAGAATATACTTGTGTAGTGGATATGCTGAAATAGGAGAGAAGATTGGACCATGTAAAATGCATAATTAAAAAATAAAAAGCAAGGAAGCAAAGTGAGACTAAATAGGAGCTAAAAACAAGGGAAATAAATGAGGGAAAACATTAACAAATATGGTAGGTATATAATTTTAAATGTCAATGGTCTAAATGTATTAATTCAGAGACAGATTGTCAGGGCAGGTAAAAGATTAATTCTCAATTGCATGTTGTATACAAGGAACCTACTTTAAACAATTAGACACATAGATGAAAAGCAATCCAATAGAAAAAGACTCACTACCCTAAAGGAATCAAAAGAAGGCAAGAGCTGCTAGGTTAATTTTAGACAGAACAAATTTCACAACACATGGAAGTTATCAGAGATAAAGAGAGAGGGGTGTTCCATAATGATAAATAGAACAATTCTCGCAGAAGATATAACAATCCTTAATGTGAGGCACCTAGACACAGAATGTCAAAATGTGTTATGCAAAAGCTGGGGGGGGGGGGGGGGAACTGCAAGGGAAAATAGATGAGTCCAGTATTGTATTGGAAACTAAATAGAGATGAAAGAGTGGGTGCCAGGATATCAGGCCAGGTAGGTGGCTAAACTATTTTTTTTTATTAAATTATTATCTGTGTACATATTTTAACATTGCCCCCCCCCATACATACCCTCCCTCCCCAGAGTTTTGTGTCCATTGGTTGTACTTATATGCATGTATACAAGTCCTTCGGTTGATCTCTTATCTTAAACTATTAACAGAACAAAACACCTGAGAAGTGGGAACTGCTGACAGAAATATGGACATCTGTACATCATCTTCTTGGAGGATTCAGCAGCACACTCTGCATACATATGAGGAAATGTCCTGAATTGAGGTAAAGACCCACCCCCAAATAATAGAAGGAACAGTATTTGAAGCTTTCAAGACCCCAGGGATAGTGCCTGTTCCTATCACAGCAATCTCATTGGATAGAGTATTCAAAAGTGTCTTGTCTTTGATTCTGGGGAAGAATCACCTTTTATGAAATGGTACTCTGAATTGGTGATGATATGAAACAGTTGAACATCTCATACATTTCTGAGTTTAATAAATTACAGCCAAATAAAAAAATTCTTTGAAAGTAACTAAAACTGAATATGAACTTATCCCATTGCTTAGAAATTCTGCATTCATATTAATATTCAGAAGAAATGTGCACAAATATTTATACACAACATGAACAATTTTATACCACTATTCATGATATTTTAAAACTGAAATATTACCTCAAAGTGCACATTGTTTAATATTGAAATGAATAAATTACAATCATGTATAACCACATGGATACATTTCAAAAATATATTCTTCAGTGAAAGAAATAAAAAAAAATAATAGAATAAAAACTATATGTTGTCATTTGCATAAAGTTTAAACAGGAACAATTATTTTATGATGTTTGAAGTCAAGAAATCACTTTCAGCTTTCCTCTCAGTAAGTATTCTGCTACCTCTTTTAGTGCTAAGATTGATATACAGCCAAGTCCCAGAATAGTTCTATAGAATGCTAGCTAATAATCCCAATGTGGGTGAGCTGAAAATGGCTCATATAAATCATGCTCAATTCCCTAGCCTTATGTGTTTGTATTTACTTTTTTGTGTGTTGTTGTTGTTGTTGTTGTTGTGTGTTTGCTAAAACACATCTTTTATAATCACTGTATCATATTTTATTACTTATTCAACTGCCTTCTGGACAGCAACATCTATATGTCTAAAATCACACAGAAATGAAGAAATTACAAAAGTTAATTCATATTTTTCTCAACAAGCAAATAATCTTACTCAAACTTTATTCTAACTCTGTATTCTATCTCTAAATTATTTCCCTTAGAGATAACCACTGCAAGTAACTTAGATTGTAAATACTGATTTTCTCTTTCCATCAATATTTTTCTTCAAAATAATCATCTGACCCTAGTGGTTTTCTTCCAGTGATCTTCCAAATGCAGCTGTTCATTTCTATTCCTAATGGTCTTGCCTTAATTCAGGTCATTATTGTCCCATAAGTAGATTGACACATATTCTTTTGACTTATCAGCTTCTAATATTAGCTTTTCTAACAATTTATAAAATTACTGTCAGTCTACTCTCAATTTAAGATTTGTACTTTTAGTTCAAGATGGCCAACCAGGAATTTAATCATCTCTTCACCTACACAAACTCTAACAATCATGTGAAAACATAAAAGGCTGAGGAGATAAAAGCCAGCTACCATAAAATCTGAGAAACTCCTTAACCATAGAAAAAAACAGTATCAGATTTATGTTGAAGAAACAGATGAAGCTACATTCTAAGAAACTGGTGTTGATTGCAACAGTCCTAGATCATCCCTAAAAACATTTAAAATCAGTCAAAACTCTCCCTTTCTCTTTCTAAAGCACATGTGTCAAACACAAGGCCAGCGGGCCAAATCCAGCCCGCCAGGCCTTGCAATGTGGCCCGCACCGCGCTGTCATCACTGCACTCCGCTGTCAGTTTATGACATTGTCAGTTTATGACTGTTCAGTAAACCATTCGGCCCGCTATTTAGGCTGGATTTTAGATTTTGGCCCCTTCTCTGATTGAGTTCGACACCCCTATTCTAAAGAGAGTCCACATCAGCAATGATTTGTGTTCTCAGGCTAATTGAAATAGGCAGTTCACTAAGGAAAGCAAATACCTGCCCTTCTGGGTCATGAGGGGATAGCAGAGCAAAATAAAAAAAAAAATTAAAAAAATATCGAAGAGGTTAAAGAAAAGCTAAAAAGATAGTCTTTCCAAGTAGAAAAATATTTTAAACTGCTTCATCTTCAAAGTTAATCTCTCTTTACTTCTGCAAATATTGTTCCTTCAGCCTATCTATCAGAAATTCTGCTAGTTGATAACTGCAGATACTTCTTCACTGCCTGCCTGTTCTATTAAGAATATTTCATTCTTATACATGATGAAAACAGGAGAATCAAGATAAAGAAACTAAACAAGAGACTTTAGACAAAATTGAACTACTTCTAAAAACAGAATCAATATTAAAGACAATTTTTTATTTGTAGAGATTTTAGTGATATATAGTGTCTCCAAATCAATAATAGCTTGCAAACAAACAAACAAACAAACAAAGACCTATCTGAAAACACAAAAAACTAGGCATGAAAAATAAATTCAATGTTTTTGTTATAGAAATGTATGCATGAATAAATTAACAAAAGATCAAATGATCTTAGCATTAATGTTCATTTTTCTCAGAAAATGGACATGACCTTGAATCTCACTTATTTTTGTGATTAGTTTTTCATCTTCTATTTTAAGCTCTACACCTTGGAATTGACCAGCAATACTCATTTCAAGTAGGTCCTTTTCTAAGAACCTCTGATTTCATTTTTTTCTGGTGATGGCCTTTCTGGTTACTGTGCTTTCACTACTTTTCTTGAATGATACATACTGCCTAACAATGAGAAAAATGTTCTTAATTATTTTTAGATTTTGTAAGAAAAACTTATAGCTATTATGCTTAATTCCTTTATCTCCACTGTTAGGCCTAGCTCTGAGAAACTTCTTCACAGACTCTTTATAACTTAGTCCAACACTCACTGTATCAGTCCTGCATGGACAAAATTTATAATTCACTTCTTCTGGTTTGTTTTTATTTGTTTGATTGTTTGTTTATTTGTTTTTATCCCCCATTCTGGATAGTTTATAGTCTCCATAATCAGATGGAAAACAATTCATGGAGGAATAATTGATTTGTTAAAATATATGCAACTAGTTAATGTTAATTAAGGAGGTAGTATCTGAATTAACACCCAAGATCATAAATGGTCTATCTATCCAATATAATTAGTAAACATCCACTTGATCATTCTCCATTTTGCCCTTTATTACTCAAGTTTTATAAAAGTAAAAATAATTTAGCTTATAAGAGTAATGTTTAAATGATTACCTAACATGGTAAAATAAAAAAATTTAAAAAAATAAAAAACCCCAGAAGTTATAATAGGATTGTTTTGCCAATTCCTTGCTATGCCAAATGGGTTAATTAATTATTTATATTTTTAAATGCCATTTATGTTATACAATAAAGCATTAGTGAAATATTATTTTTGAATATGTATGCTATATTTGATTATTATTTTATCTTTTAAACACTTAATATATAACAGACTTTTTAAAGAATTATATATATGTTAATTTATTTAATCCTTATAACTATCTTGTAATGTAGGTTTTAATATTATCCTCAATATACAGAAGAAGAAACTGATGCCCAGATACAGTAAGCAATTCCCTGGCCTACATAACCTCTAAGTAAAGAAACAGTTTGGAACCAGGCTGTTTAGCTTCAAAACCTTTACTCTTAATAACTTAATGCTACGTTGCCTTTCAACAATGAGTATCAAATATTTAAATATTAAAAAGTCATCTCAAGCCTTTTTGCTTGCCTCACATATCTCTTGACATGATAGATGAAATGCAAGTAAGGAATGCAATCTTATTTCATATCACCATCCACACAATGTTATAAAGAAGATATGACTTGAAAATTTTTTAAAAAAGCTCAATACAATATAATATGAACTATTTTGAATGAAATGGGGATTATTTATTTCTATTATCAATGCCCTGTCTTATCTCTATTAATACAGATTTAAAAAAAACAAGTATCTTCTTAATTAAAACCTTGAGTTGATATCTTCTGTGTAAACATTAATTTATGCTTGATATCTTCCTTAGAGAGAGATAATGGATTTAATATTTTCTTAAGATATATTTAGTATTTTGGGGTATATCTAGACTAGAAAGAGGATGTTTTTAGTCCTTATGTGGCAAAGAGAGAGCTTTAAAGGTTCATAAAATAAGCTTATATGCTGATTGCAAAGGCCTGGTTTTAAAAGGCAGTAAGTGAATATTCACAAATAAGCGTTCAAGAAAGTCTTGCTGTTTGCTTAGCTGAAACCAAAGTCTTAGCCCATGAGGACCTTACAATATATTTGGGGAATCAAGACTATTGTATCCGAAAGGGTGAACATAATTCTAACGTGCTATTTTATAATACCAGCAACTAGAGAAATAGAATCAAATATATGCAGTTTATACTTAATTCATTATTGATGATGAAGAATGGAGATTGGTCTTAAAAGAAGACTGGAATTAGAACTTGGCAGATGCTGGAAAGAACCACAGTTTCTTAGAAATGAGAATAAAAAACATATAAAGATATGCATGTCAGGCAAAGAGCCAGGAAATAAATATTTAAGTGTATACGCTGCCACATACAGCTTCTGTCAATATAGTTTCCTTCTTTGTATTCCCCAAAAGCATATAAAATGTTCTCCTTGCTGGAGGACTGTAAGCAGATAATACCTGGGCCAGATTGGGCCAGTGGACTACAGTGTGCCAATTCTTAGTTTAGAATGTCTATGTGGAATTCTGCTTGACTGGATTCAGTTTGTATCTGTATAGCAATGACAGAGAAGGTGTTAAAAAAAAAAAAAAGCTGTATTGCTAGAATTATCAAAAACCAAAATAAAGCATTGCACTTGATTTGATTTTATTCATTAATTATAAGGTGAAAATATTTATTTCTTAATTAATTTTAAATATTTTTAACATTAAGCTAAATAATAATCATTTGATCTTGGGAAATCAAATGAAGAGTGTTTAAATAAATGGGAACATTGAGTCAGTTCTTGCTTTATTTCTTTTTGAGTGAAGCCAAAAGATTATTTTTTTAATTTCTAATGCTTCTGAAAGTACACCTTTCAATGACATCTGATGATTGCTGGTGTTAATATGTTGACCTTGGATGTCTTAGTGCACAAATTAAATAAAGACTATATGTGGCGGTTTTCTTTGGAGATGGTGTGTATTTTTGTACTGTGAAATCAAGGAGACTGTTATTGAAACCCAAATCCCAAGTTTTCTATTTGCTCACAGCAGGTTGTTGTACCTAGGTTCTAGTAGGTCCTAGTAAGCACACAACATGTGCTTAGTTGTCAGAGTTCCCTGGTGAAATTCAGAGGTTTTGAAAAGTTCCTGAATACTCACAGCATCTTTACTATCCTCACTTGTGAAATCCCTGCTCAGTAGCTTTCCTGGTACTATATATGAGCATAAATATATGAGATACATAGTTTATATATTATGCATGAGAAATGCTTTGTTATCATCTGGACTTTCCATTCTGATTAGTCAATTTCTTATTACGTGTATTGAAATGTTATGAAAACATTTAAAATGTAGAAAAGAGAGTGATAATCTCAGGGGAAAACACTGATACTGATACCCTGTTTCCCCGAAAATAAGACAGTGTCTTATATTAATTTTTTCTCCCAAAGTTACGCTAGGTCTTATTTTCAGGGGATGTCTTCTCTTTCCATGCACTAGGTCTTTTTTTCAGAGGATGTCTTATTTTCGGGGAAACATGGGAGTAAAACTTTTATGAAGATGAGTGAATGGTTTTCATAATGATTACATGAGAAAATCTAGCAGTGCATTCAGGAAAGCTTAGAAAACACAGTGAAATAAATATGGGATCATGACTGGCAGAAGGGAGGCAAATGTAATATTAATTGATGATATCAAGGTGCAATTTTTAAGTAAACTGTTTCAGTAAACTAATAAAAAATATCTAAAGAATTCTCACTTCAAAAGGTCAGCCACTAAGTATGAGTATGAAAATTTATAAAGGAAGAATTAAAGAGAACACAGAAAGCAGAGAACTTATTAAAACAATGCATTACAAAAAGGATTATAGTTGCATAGATATACATGCTTTAAATCTACAAAGTTTAAGACTCAACTAAAGCAAATTTGCAAATTTGCTTACATCTACACTAATAAAAGAGAAACATGCAAATTACTGTCACTCTGCTATGCTACCAGCCAATCAGAGTACCTATGCAAATTGATCTGAAACCATTGGGGTAGCCCCACCCCCCTCCACCAATCCGGGTCTTTAGAGGTCAGAGAAGTCGAGCTCCAGCATGTGAGGCTGGCTGCAGCCCGGGAGACAAAGAAGCTGCCTGGCCTGTGATCCCAGGCCATAGCAGAAGCCTCACATCCGCCTATAGCCTGGTGGACAGAGAAGCCACCCACCCCACGGTCCTGGGTGCAAGCACTTGCAGCTGCAGCCCAGGCAAAGCCACCTTCCCACCACCCCCTGAGGCTGCAGCCAGCCTGGGCGCCTATGGCTGACCAGAGGGGGAGAAGCCCGGATCCTGGGTGCCTATGGTTGGCTGGAGGAGGGAATCCTAGGTCCTGGGTGTGGGGCTGAGGCAGAGATAGTTAGGGGCTATCAAGCCAGCAGGACAACAGTTAAGGACAATCAGGCTGGCAGGCAGAAGGAGTTAGGGGCAATCAGGCAGGCAGGTGAGCAGCTAGGAGCCAGCAGTTCTGGATTGTGAGAGGGATGTCCAACTGTTCGTTATCCCCTGAGGGGTCCCAGATCGGAGAGGGTGCAGGCTGGGCTGAGGGACTCAACAAATTTTGTGCGCCAGGCCACTAGTATGAATATACATACTAACCTAGAGACAAAATCTTCCATTAGATACTAAATTAATGGTATTTTAAATCCCCTTCTCCCCCAGAGGGTATGTTTACTGGTATTGAAAGAGAGAGAGAAAGACATTGACAAGAAAGAAGCATAAATAAGCTGTCTCCTGTGCACATGCCAACAGGAGGAACTGAACACATAACCAGGCATGTGACCCCACTGGGCATGAGCTCACAACATTGTGTGTGTGTGTGTGTGTGTGTGTGTGTGTGTGCGCACACAGAATGTCACTCCAACAAAATGAGCCATCTATCAAGGGCTTTAGTGAGTTTTTGATTATGAGAAAAATGGAATCTGAGAAGTTTTTCTATGAGTTTATCAAAGCTGTGCTATTGTAGTCCTAAAGTTGATTGGTGGGCAAACTTGTAATATGTTTTTTTAAGTCATTGCTATAACATATATATGTTACTATTATTATTATTTATTATTTAAATCTCACTGGTGGAGTGAGAATTTTTCCCCATTAAGTTTTAGATAGTTAAAAGGGAGGGGTAAGGGAGAGAGAGAGAAAAAAAAAAAAAGAGGAAGAAGAGAGAAGCATTGATGTGAGAGAGACATATCAACTGATTGCTTCCCACACTTCCACTGACTGGGTGTTGGGATTTAACTTGCAACCCAGGTATGTGCCCTTGTCCAGAAATCTAACCCAAGACCATCTGGTGCACAGGCTGATGCTCTAACCATGAGTATACCTGCCAGAGCTATACATTATTTTGTCCAGATAAATATTTTCTATTTTTCAAAAGTTAACGATATGTAAAATGAATTTGAAAGTGCTAAGATTACAGAAATGAGTTCCAAGATAGTAAATAATAAACATGATTGAAAAGTGATACACTAGAACATATTAAAATATGTAAGAAAAGAAGAAATAAATTAGCAGAAAATGTAAAAATTAAGTTTTAATTATATTAATACAGATAAAATTTCTTATTTATAAAATTTGACCAGTGTAAAATAATGATTTCTAAAGCCACATAATATCCTGATGCAAAGGGAAAGTTCACTAAGCTGGATTTTAGGAAACTTGGACTCTGAGCACAACTTTATCGTCAGCAATATTATCATATATAATAAAAGGCCAGCCACCATAAGCATAATGACCAGAATTACCAGAGACCAGAACCACCACAGCCCTTCATCTGGCTGGCCCCACCTCCAATCAAGCAGTTAAGGATGATCAGACAGGAAGGCAGAGTGGTTAGGGGTGATTAGGTAGGCAGGCCAAAGGTTAGGGGCAATCAGGTAGGCAGATGGCTCCTTGCTGGCTGCCCCCCCTCAAGCAAGCTGTTAGGGGCAATCAAGCAAGCAGGCAGAGTGGTTAGGGATGAACAGGTAGGCAAATGGCCCCCCAACAAAGAAAGAGGGAGGCCCAGGCCACTGCAGGGGACTCTGTGGCCGGTGTGCAGCTGGCCAGTGATCACCCACAGGTACAGGCCTAGGCCAGCCAAACCATTGAAACCCATGCCTGTTGCCTGCAGAGGGAGGCCATTGGTGGCAGGAGAGGGGGTGGAGTTCCACACAGATGGCAAGCAATGGCAGCAACGGAAGGTGGGACCAGCTGCCTGCAGCCAGAGGAAGGAAAACCCAGATAGGCCCTGAGCTGAAACCACACCTAGTGACTCTAACTGAGGGTTTCCAGATTGTGAGAGGATTCAGGCCAGTCTGAGGGTCACTCCCCTCCTAAGTACACAAATTTTCATGCACCTGGCCTCTAGTTTGTTATATACTCATACTTTATTTTCTCAGTCACTAAATAGCTAATATTTATTTTCATCTTCTACATAAAAGGCATATAACTGGAATATCATTATTGTCTGAGGATTGAGTAATTCATGTTCCTTTCAAAGGTATATATACCCAAATAAATAAATATAATAGAATATATAAAGGAAAAACTGATAATTTATGAGAGTGAAGATAGGAGGGAATCATCAGAATTTTATCATCAATTAACAATATTTGAATGGTCTTAAAAGTTTTAGGATTTTGCAAGACAGAAAAAGATAAATGACCAATAATTCAAACTTTTTGTTTGAAGACAATTGAGCTTCTAATATTCAGATTTAATGTAAATTTTTAGAAGCATACATATATATACAAATACATATGCATATATAAACAAGTATATATAAATTTATATTTTTATATTGATTTGCTGTGGCTTCTATCATCAATCAAAATTTCATTATTCAGAATACATGTTTATTATGTTCAAGTCTACCTAATGGAAAATTAAGAGTATATGATAAAGTACCTACAGTCCTAATCATTTCAAGCTTTTGTTGTATGTTGTGAAATTGCTTTTATCATTATGGTATACAATGAAAGCATTATTGGAAGAGTTTAGACAACATAGGAAAACAATTTTATCCCTATCATGCACACACCAAATCCATAAATATTCAAAACAAAACAGAAACCAACTAAAGCTAAATTTTGAAAATGTTGATAAGTATAACACAATTTTCCTAATATCTGTATATTAGGGGCCCAGTGTACAAATTTGTGAACCTTGAAAGGAACTGTGGGCCACAAGGTTGTTGTGGGCACAGGGGCAGATCTCAGCCCATCCTCCCCACCCCTGCTCAGCATCCCTAGTCCTCTGTCTGCTGGCAGCCCTGCTCCTGCTGCTGCCAACCCTGCTTGCACACACTGACAGTGCAAAGTGATTGGGGAGAGTGCCAGCAGCAGGTGCAAGTGGGACCAGTGCCTTCAGCATCTGCAAGAAGCAGCTGAAGGCCCTGGTCACCTCTCAGGAGCAGGGTAAGGTGGACGAGACCTGAGGGATGATTGGGGGGCTGACAGCCTCTGCTCACACCTGCTGATGGTGCTGGGTCATTGAGGCCAGCAGCAGGTGCAATCACCCAGTGGGATCGCAGCACACAGGAGCAAAAAATTTCAGTACCCACCAGAGGCTTGCCCTCATGACAGAGAATGGCGTGCCTCCTTGGTCTGACACCCCTGCTCACCTGCTCCACCATCCCCCCACAGCCTCCAAACGTCTTGTTCCATGCTCTGCCACCTGCTGCTGATGCCTGCCATGTTCTACGCATGCCTGCTGGTGGTCAGCACACATCATAGCATCTCATTGTTCAATTGTTCCACCATTCAGTCTACTTGCATTTTAGCCCTTTATTATTGTATCTAATAAAAGATTAATATGCAAATTGACTGTACCTCCACTACACCCATAAGTCACACCCAAAAGCCATGCCCACCAGCCAATCAGAATAAAATATGCACATAAACCCAACCAAGATGGCTATGGCCATGGAGAAGTAGGAGAGAGGCTTGGGTTTTCCTGGAAATGGATGAAGCCAAACTTTCTACCTACCCTTGCCAGCCCAGGCCTCCACTCCAGGCTACAAAGTTTCAATTATAGAAGATAAATAAACCCCAGATACCAGGGCCTCTTCTTGGATCGCCATGGGGTGTGGTGGGCCTGCAAACCAACACTGGCTCCTTGCCCAGGCTACACCATGCCCCAAGGGAACCCCCACACCCTGATCTGGGACACCCTTTAGGGCAAACCAGCTGGCCCCCACCCATGTAACAGGCCTCTATCCAATATAATAAAAGAATAATATGCAAATTGGCCATCATTCCAACACACAAGATGGCTTTCCTCATGTGGTCAAAGATGACTGCCCCATGTGGACATAAAATGGCCACCACAAGATGGCCAGCAGTGGAAGGCAGTTAGGAGGAACCAGGCCTGCAAGGGAGGACAGTTGGGGGTGATCAAGCCTGCAGGGGAGGGAAGCTGGAGGTGACCCAGGCCTTCAGGGAAGAGCAGTTTGGTGGGACCAGTCCTGCAGGGGAAGGCAGTTAGGGGTGACCAGGCCTACAGGGGAGGGCAGTTAGGGGCAAACAGGCTGGCAAGGGAGCAGTTAGGCATCAATCAGGCTGTCAGGGGAGTGGTTAGGGGGTGATCAGGCTGGCAGGCAGAAGGGGTTAGAGGCAATCAGGAAGTCAGGCAGGTGAGCAGCTGAGAGCCAGCAGTCTTGGAATATGAAAGGGATGCCCCACTACTCATTTAGGCCCTATCTTACCAGGATCAGGCCTAAACAGGCAGTGGGATATCCCTGGAGGGTCCCAGATTGGAAAGGGTGCAGGCTGGACTGAGGGACACCCCCTGTCCCCTGTGCACAAATTTCGTGCACAAGGCCTCTAGTATAGGATATAAAAGCCCAGTGACTGAACAGCAGAATAACCAGAACAACTGGTTGACCAGTTGTTATGATGTGCATTGAACACCAGTGGGTAGACACTCAATGCAGGAGCTGCCGCTCAACTGATCAGGATGAATGGGACTCCCAGAATGGGCCAAGCCCCACAGGCCATGCCCCCACCAGTGCACGAAATTGCACACCGGGCCTCTAGTCTAATATATATGTGTATATTATTTGTTAAATATGATTTTAATTAAATAAACACCACTTGTAAATTTATTCCTATTTATTTTCTATAAAAATAGCTGTATTTTGACCAATGGTTTGAGTTTGATATTACTTTTGATTAAATTTTTTTTCAAATTTAGAAAATAAACTAATTACCTTTCTAGAATGATTCAGCTAGAGTTATTTTACAATCTCTTCTGAAATCCCAGAAATTATTATAGAAGAGTAGTAGACATTGTGAGATTTCAATGTAACTCAGATTAGGGTATGTAATGACCTTTACAAGTGAATGGGCATGTTTAGCCATAAGGACGTGAATATATAGTTAGCATAGACTTACCAAGATATATAAAACCAAGCTATTATTTTTCTACTTTGAAGGCCTATTTACAGTTATTGTTTGGTTTTCTTCTTGTTTCCAATTGTTAAAATATAAGAAAAACTAGAAGTGTTCAAAAATTTATTACTATGGTGATTAATATCTAAGGCTTCTATATAAAAAACCAAAAACAAACACACACACATACACACACACACACACACACACACACACACACACACACACACATGAGACTTAAAAGAGAAGGGAGGAAAGAGAAAATAAAATTAATTCTAAAAATACAAAAGAAAATAAACATAATAATAGTAAGAAGAAATATAGATTAAGATTTGTCTGTATGTTGTGTGGCATTTTGCAGATGAAGAAAACTATTTCCCTTTAACAATCTGAAATAGGAAGTAAATTTGACTTCTTCAGTAAGATGATTGCTTTATGAACTGTTATACTTTTGATGAATATATTTTCCAATTAAAATCAAAATGCAGTTATGAACTTTTTAGAGCAAGACCTGCATATCACAGCAGGGGTGAGAGGAGCTGAAGGTCAAAGGGGGAATTCCTCCATGCTAGAATTTGTTTTCGCAAGTTATGCCAATATCCACAAAGTCAGCAGCACTCACTCTCAATGGAAAGGGCACAATGAAAGAAAAAATTCAGAAGGAAGCTTGATAGCTATTCATAGTCTCACATTCAAAATACTGTAAAAACAACAACAACACACACACAATAGCACCATATGCAATAGCATATTCATTAAATTAGGCATAATAATATTTCTTAAAATAGTAACTACAAACTGGAATATCTTTTCTTTATTAAATATTCAATGTCACTTAAATTGTGTTTACTATTATTACACTTTGAAATGATTATCAGCAAAGCCACATATTAAAGCACTTATTTTAAATAGGAAATAATAATCTAGTAAAGGTCAAGTGTATTGCATGGATGAATCAATTGATAAGTTTTACAAAGAGAGCACCGAAGAGATCAATTACAGTTATATTTCATTGCACTTAAATAGAGACAATATTCATGTTCTTATATTATTCTATTTTAAGTAATATTCTCACAATACAAATTATAAATGTCTTTTATGTGGGAAAAACTTAACAAGTTTGTCGCAGATATCTATAAATATACCTTCCTAAGCCTCCAGATTCTCAGGTCTTAAAAGAAAGTGTGCTATGTGTGATGGAAAGATCAATCACTAAGAGTCAAAAAGTTTAAACTGTGATACAAGTTTAAAATTTACCACATGAACTTGAAAGCTTACTTTAAATCTTTGTGTGTTTTTTCAGTGCTGCAACTTGAAAAGCTATGGACTAAACTAGTCTCCTCATCACAAATGATGAGATCACATGTTCTTTGTAGTGAAGAGAATCTCAAGCTATTTTTAATATTTTTAAATCTTCTAAGGAAAGAGAATATCAAATCTCATTACTTATAACTGCAATTTTATCAATTAAATGTTATTTCTGACCACAGGATTTTTGATATCTTTGAAGAATTGTAGAAAAAACATATGTGTACATATGCTATTTTTCCTAGGTAAATATTTAGAAAATATGGAGCTTCTATGGGAGAGAGCAATACAAATATTATATTTTTATATTTAGCTTTCTACAAAACCTGTCATAGCTCAACTATAGTCTTTTGTTTTATTTTGAAGTGTAATTTTGTGTTTTTGTTAATCATATATCAAATTTAATCATTTGTGCATTTTCCAACAGTTACACATAAAATCAGTGCTGAAGTTAGTTTAGTTGATTTGAATGTTCTCACTTAAGATTGCATTATATTTACTTTATCAAAGTAATTATCTATACTAATAAAAGCCCATGCACCTCACATCACAAGATGGCTGCCTCAAGATGGCCACCCCCACATGTCACAAGATATCTGCCCCCATTTTTTCAGAAAATAGCCATTACAAGATGGCCACCACAAGATGACCAACAGCAGAGGACAGTTGGGGGCAAACAGGCCAGCAGGGGAGCAGTTAGGCATCAATCAGGCTGATGGTGTGGAGTGGTTAGAGGGTGATCAGGCTGGCAGGCTGGCAAGTGGTTAGGAGCTAGCAGTTCTGGATTGTGAGAGGGATGTCCAACTGCTAGTTTGGGATTGGGCCTAAATCAGAGGTTGTACATCCCCCAAGGGGTACAAGATTGGAGAGATTGCAGGCTGGGCTGAGGGACATCACCCCAGTGCACCAGGCCTCTAGTTTTTATATAATCTTGATTTTGTATATCTAACAAAACCTTAGTCCATTGATTACTTAGGGGTTAAGCTTTTACAATCCATCCTAAACTATCATAAAATTCTATACCATACAAGTTATCTTTTATAGTTAGCAATTACTTATTAAACATAATGGATCGCTGGTATTTCTCACCAAGTAATGTTTATTTTACTATTTCTATGGTCATGATCAGTGAAGTTTTCCTTTCCCTATGGGAAAAATGGAAATTTCCATTTTAATTATCCCCTTTACAGGGTTTAAAAATTGACTATTGATGTTGTCTCTACTTTCTAAACAATTTCTTGCTTATTTCCTTATGTTTTTACTGGCATTGCTTATTAAATATTAAAACCATAAAATGAAGAAACATTTGTATTGACTGCAATACATCTTGCAGTTTGGGTAGTACAAACAATTTTTCATTAATAGTCAGCAATTACTTATAGTGGCTTCTTAATATAAAACATTTAAAAAAGTGTAAATATTTAAAAGTGCAGTTCCAGACATTTATTCATTTACTATTTTGAACTGAATTGAGATAGCATTTTCATATATTTTTATACAAGTGATGAGAATATTCTTTATTTTTATTTAATTTTTAAATGGTTAATCCTTTTCACTTACTGTAAGTTAAACTATAAAGGATTTTGCTTTGTCATGTATTTGTAATTTTGTTTTTAATAAAAAATATCCTGTGAAACTCAATAAGGTAGTTTTGTGTTTTTTTTTTACCCAGAGAGACAAATTTGCATATGGATCAAAGATTTGATGTCAGATAAATTTGGATTTTTTTCTTTACTTTAGCTCAAGAAAACCTGAAATCTGGGAATAAGTATTTCAAATCTCCAAACACTCATCTATAGAATATCAATGATGGCAATGATTAAAACATATGCTGTTTTGAAATTTAAAGGAGATTACTTGCAAAGCAGTTGTGGGAGCATGTCATTTAGTGAACACTAAATATTCTATCAGCTATCAATATTTATGTTAATAAGTGGGGTGTGTTTCTTAGATAGAAGTTAGGGATTGTGTGGCTTGGGAGATAGTTTGCCTGGCACAGAAGGATTAAAGGAACTCTGTTCTCACTATACACTAACTTATTCAGACTCACTATGGCTTTACTTTACTACAATAACACTTCATCCACCTGTCTACAGCATTTACTATATTATAATTAAACATTGCAGTTTTATCTTGATATACAGTACCTTTTTATTCTTACACGCATTTGTGATTCTGTGATTCTGGTTAGTGTTTGGAATAAAGCATTTACTATGGGAATAATTATATGAGTGAGTGTGAGTTTGACTGTGAATAATGGACTATGAACTAAGCAGGAACTGGTAACAGGTAGCTCCTCAGGTAGAATGGTCACTCATCTGGAAATGAGAAACTTGCTTTGGATTGCTATGTTTACGAGATAGGTAAGAGAATAGCATATAAAATAATGCAAACAAATAAAATTCTTGTTTGAAGTGCCACAAAGTTGTTGGGGAAAAGAATAAAGTTGAATTCCATTATCAAAACATCTATAATCAAAGAAATGGAACTAAATTTGATTTTAGTAGGAATGTGTTCTTTAAGGGAAGCGAAGAGAGATAGAGAAATAGCTTTATGGAATCATACACTTAAGGCAGGTGAAGAGAAAGGGAGTTGAAAGAGGAAATTAGAAAAAGGTTAGGTTGAGTGAAAAGGGAACATAGAAACAAATGCAATATCACTCATCCAAGGCAAGGGAACTTACCAAAAAGAGACAGGTCAGCTCCCTGATAACAGATAAGATGTATTGAAAACTATCACATGTGATATGAAGGGAGATACAAAGATTAATAATATGAACACAGCACTAAAACAAAACAAAACAAAAAATACCTTCTAATGCAGTGAGGAACATGAAAATAAGCATACCATGAGCCCAACGGGGACTGTGAAAGAAAGAGAAATGTGCTGTGATAATTCAGAAAGAGCTACTTATTGTAACTTAGAGAAAGTTTTATGCAGGAGGTGGGACCATAGTGCCTTTTAATTGTATTTTATAAAATCCTGGTAATAATTTTCATCATTTATGATTTCTGTCTCTTCTTTGCCCTCTTTTGGAATTATTTCTCCATTTTTATGTTTCCATTTGGAGGGTAATCCTGAAAAGTCCCCTTTTTATTCTTGGCAGGCATGCTTTCTTTGACATAGGGAGAGTTTACTAGACTCTCCTATTTTCATCAGTCTTCTGTCATGATTATGAGCAGTAAAAACTAGAAGGCAATTCTATTATACATTCCTGTTGACTCCCTCAACTGTACTGTGTGTATTCCAACGATCAATAACATTTCTGATCCTGTCTATCATGGCTTAGTGGTCACTGGTTCGATCCCCAGTCAATGCTAGGTGTCTGGGTTGTGGTACCCTCCCTGCCCTAGGTTGGGGCATATGCAGGCAGCAACTAGTGGATGTGTCTCTTTCACATTGATGTTACTCTTTCTCTCTTTCTTTCTCCTTTCATCTCTCTGAAAAGCAATGAAAAAAAAATGTCCTCAAGTGAGGATTAACAAAAAACAAACAAACAAAGAACATTTCTAGAATTGGAGAAAACTAAGGAATAAAAATGTAATAGGATTTTTTTAGAAAATGTATTAAAGGAAAAATCGAGACTTTTAGTCATTGCCCTTTAACTTAAGGCCTTAAATTGAGTCTTACATGTGATTAAAAAAAAAAGGGGGGGGGGAGGAGAGGGGATGGGCAATGTAGTAAATCTAACCCAGAGTAACCTCATAGGGTGATCTGGTCATAAATTCCTACCCATTCATAAAATCAGGACTCAGAGCTGGACCAGAGTGGCATCCCATTACCGTCTTTCTCAACCCAGAGCCACAGTATGTTACTGGTTATTACAAGTCTATTATAACAAAGTTACATACACATTATAAACAACTTTCTTCTAGAGCAACATTGTCATAGAATGTGATCCAAGATATATCTAAATCAAGTCTTGACAAAAAAAAAAAAATCAGTTAAATACTTGATCAAATAGTCACGAGTTAGGTGCAAGTTTAAACACAGAAGGATATCTTTTTTTCAAGGAAATTTTACCATGCATACACATACATTGGCTTGTGTCTGTGCTGCTGTGATGCCTTATAATTCTTGTAAGTAAATAACATATGACAAATAATTTCTGAATTAAAAAGCTGAAGGGATAATGAGAAAGAGAGGAATAGACCTATTGAGAAGTAAGATATCTTCCCTTTATACTAAGCATAGGCAGAAAAAGAGCTTACCCATTAAAGTATTTAGTACTGTGTGATCCATAATGGTCTCAATTTTCCTTTTTTTCTTAGTAATATTAATGGAATATGATAGTTAAGGCACTTAGGAATGAAATTATTTTGTTTTTGTTCTATTTGAATGGTGGTAGAATATGCCAACCCAAAACATATGCATTTGCATAAAGACTATTTTGAACTGATCATTTGAGAAGTAGCAGACTCAGAAGTTCTAAAATAGGGTAGAAGTTATCCTTTTATAAGGTACATTTACATTTATAAAGACAATCTCCATTTTTAATGGTGTCTCCCTCTCTGCAACAGGAAGGATAATTCTAAATCACCAAAAATTCTTATCAATGGGGAAGGCACAGACTTAAATCTATGTAACATATCTTACCTTATTGGCCTTGCTTTCGCCACCCCTCCACCCACCTCTTTGTCTTTAGCTGAGAATGGTATTTAAGGTTGTGGCTTGAGAGCTGCTTATTTTGTCTGGATGTCTTCCATGTATACATGAGGTATACATTTTAATAAACTTTTGTTTTTCTGTTGTAAATCTGTGTTTTATTTCAAAGGATCTTAGACTAGAACTTGAAAGGTTTGAGGGAAAATTATTTTTTCTCCACTACATATTCAACCAGGGCTTTCTAAATATATAGAAGACGGTATATTTCTTTGTAACAAAGAATACTTCCAAATAATTAAAAAATTGCAGGGTTACACCATTAGTAGATTCTTATGTATTCTTAGTTTAACCTTGATATAATTTATTTATATCCCTCCTTGTGTAAAGATTTAAAAATAAATAACCAGGAATATTACTGACATTTTTGTCCTTCCTATTTATATTTTGGTTGGGAGTTGGCATGGACTCACCAAGATTTAAGGAAATTAGAGGATAGATATTAATCCTGCTTCAAGTTTGAGTTTTTGTGATCTCCTCTACATGGTTTAAAATATTGAAATGATCTCACCTAGAAGGTTATTGCATAGCAATCCATTCATTTCAGGAATAGCTTTTTAAATTGATCTTGGCACCAATAATTTAACCATAACAAGAGATTTCTCTGATAAAATGAAGGGACTATATGAATGTGAAGGTGCCTGTATTAATATAAACTTCAACAATTCTCTTTGGAAATACCCTTCCCCCCCCCCCCTTAAATAGAGGTGTTTCAAAAAATCAATCAATGAAAAATGAACTCTTTTAACAGAGATTGATTTTTTGAGAAATAATATCAGTAAAACCTTGAGACAAATATTGCTGGAAAGAGTTTTGAAATTGACCTGTTTTGTTGTATATTGGTCCTTTGGAAGCAATATTTTGCTCTGGATAAAAAGACTTGCTATAATTTTGATGTAGTTGTAGATGATTTGTAACAAAATAGAATTTTAGCTATATTGCATTATGCTTTAAATTATATTTTATTTTAGACAATTTAAATAATGAATATTAGATAAGTTTTGCATCAATGAGTTAGTATAATTATTATCCTAACCATGATATGGTATGAAAAAAAGTCATTTTCACAGAAAACTCTAATACCAGATAATATATGAGGCACCAGTTTTCAGACATTGTGCAACTATCAGGACAAGACTGTGATTCCGTGTATAGGGAAAACATGCCAGATGAGATTTAGAGTTACCTTGGCTTCTGCCTGGGAGCCCATTAGACTGAGGTGAACAAGGTTGAAGTTAAAAGCATAGGATTCTCAGGAGCAAGGGAGACAGAAAAGGGAGTATGTGCCTGCTGTGGCAGTAGCAATTTGAAAGAAATAGGATCAAAGACAAGGAAGCTACTTAAAGAAAGTATTCAGAAATTTATAAGGATAAATACTAACCTGAGCCTACACTGGCCTAGACTCTACAGGGCTGGCAGAAAATCGCTGCAGGTGATCTCTGAGTTGCATGGAGACTCCAAAGGTCATAAAAGTCTGAGAGACATAAGAGTTCTCAATAACTTGTGTAAAAAAAAATGTATTGCACATCCGGCCCAATCTGTTAACATACTTTATGAGATGGGCTAGTCTAGCTTTGTATACTTTATATCTCCCTTAGGAGAACTTAAAAACAAATATTTTTGTAATAATAAATTGGATGCATTAGTACATTAACTTCCTCTGAGCAAAAACACAATACTCTTTAAGGAGACTCAGTTATCCACAATATCTAGCATACTGTTAGAGCATTTACCAGTGACCCAAAAATATGCAGGAGTACCCAGAGAAAAAGGAAAAACCCATTTATTTTCAGATGTTTCACATGTAGTATGATGACTCAGGGGGTCAGTTCTCCAAATCCTGAGTAAGCCAATATAGAGGAAGCTTTCTCTTCATACCATTTGGTTTCTTTGTTCCCCAATTAAGAATTAGACTCTAGGACCTTTCTCCGGCTTTGCAAAAAGCCAAAAGGCCTAGTGTGTTGGGATGGGGGCCATGAGACCACACCTAAAGGTCAGGTCTGGTGCCAGCACCGATGACCCCCTCTGGGGGTTGTGTATTGTTCATGTGAAATGGGAGTATTTAGGTAAACAGATCTTGCAAAACCAGATAATTAAGGAAGGAGTAGTGACTAGACTATAGGCTAACAAGAATGTGCATAACAATGTCAGGCTGCTAGCACCCCCCCGCCCCACACACGCGCGCACACACACACACACACACACACACACACACGTGATTTCCTCCTAAAGCCTTGTTTTTATTTTTTTCTTCACTTTGTATGTTTGAGGTTTTTTTGCTTGGTTATTTTGTCTGTGTGCTGAATTTGTTGTGGCAATAGTTCATACAGCACTCTTTTTCCTGAATATCCTCATGTGCTTCTTTTGCTGCCATTTTTCCTATGTGTGTAGCTGAAATTTAATAATGGAATAAGTTACTAAATGTGCCATATAAATTTTCAATAGAGTAAAGAAAACACCAACAAAAAATTGAAACAAACTTAAAATTCAACAACTCTTCTTACATCCATAAGAGTGAGAAAGACACAGGACAAACTGCGGGCAGCAAGATTGGAGAGACTAACAGGAGAATACTGGAATCCAGAAATTCCTGGGGCAGAGAAACAGAATTAGAAACATTTGTAGGAACAGAAAAACCTGAATTGTAATTGCTGGAAGGTAAACATAACAAGTCTGAACGTTAATAATTCTGCTGGGATATTGTCAGTGCCGAACTTACCTGTGGGAAGGAAAATACCCAACTGCAGCCTACTCTAGCCATTCTGCCCTAAGAGGGGTGGAAATATCTGAGAAGCACTTGTGAAATTTACAATATATAAATTAGTAAAATTAGTAAAAGACTGAGACTTAATCATAGAGCTATAGAACTATTTATCTCTCCTAACATCCTACCACTGTGTTACTACAGATCTATTGAGTGCAAAATTTAATACTCAATGAATCATATTTAGCTATCAAGAAAAAAAAATTATGCCAAAACCTGTTTGGCTCAGTGGATAGAGCATTGGCCTGCAGACTGAAAGGTCTCAGGTTCGATTCTGGTCAAGGGCATGCACCTTGGTTGCGGGCACATCCCCAGTAGGGGGTGTGCAAGAGGCAGCTGATCGATGTTTCTAACTCTCTATCCCTCTATCCTCCTCTCTGTAAAAAAATCAATAAAATATATATTTTTTTAAAAAAAGGAAAAAAGAAAAAAATTACAAGGCATGCTGTGGCAGGATAGAAAAATGTTAGGGAAACCCTCTCCCCTGACAAGTGGAGTGAGGTGGGAGGAGCTGACATCCTCTCACCAGAGCTATCACTTCTGAGCAAGATCAAAGGCAGGAAAACCCTGTGGTGGTCACAGAGGTCAACAACAACAAAGAATGGCTAGCACCAGATCATTCTAAGATGAAGAAAAAAAGTGACCAGAGGCCCACTTTAAAGCTCATTCTATCATCATAATCATGAGAATTAACACCACACATAGAAGGGGGCAGGAGCAAGGGGGACAAGCACCATGGCCCTTCTGGAATGCAAGCCATATTAGGAACAAGTTCTCCTCCATACCAGGAGGTGGACACAGAATTTGGTGCCATAAAATTAAAAAATTAACCCATAAAATCATAAGAACTAACTGATCATGTGTGCAAGTCACTTGGGAGTTAGCCTGCGGCCACTTAGACATGTACTTTTAGCTTCTTTCAGAGAAGCATTCTTTGTACCTACCCGAATAAAAAGGCTTTGTTCTCACTCTCACTTGACCTTGGGACTTTTCCTGGCCTTTGCCTGACTTGAGAAAGGCCCCATGCTGGGTGAGAGAGGGCCTGCTCTCAGTGGGAAACTGTCTGGTAACAATACCCAAAGGCAAAGAACACAATTTGAAAAAAAAGAACAAATATGATACAACAAACCACACATGCAGGGGTATTAGAATGATAAAACTGGGAATTTAAAACAACTATAATCTAGCACAAGAACAGACGTATAGACCATGGAACAGAACAGAGAACCCCAAAATCAACCCAAGCCATTATGTTCAATTAATATTTGACAAAGGAGGCAAGAGCATACAATGGAGTCAAGACAGTCTCTTTAATAAATGGTGTTGGGCCCTGACTGGTTTGGCTCAGTGGATAGAGTGTCGGCCTGCAGACTGAAGAATCCCAGGTTCAGTTCTGGTCAAGGGCATGTACCTTGGTTGCGGGCACATACTCAGTAGGGGGTGTGCAGGAGGCAGTTGATCGATTTATGTTTCTAGCTCTCTATCCCTCTCTCTTTCTCTCTGTAAAATAAAATAAAATAAAATAAAATATATAGTTTTTTTTAAAATAAAAAAATGAATGGTGTTGGGGAAATTGGACAGATAAATGAAAAAGAAAAAGAAAGAAATTAGACCAACAACTTACACAATACACAAAAATAAACTCAAAATAGATAAAATACTTAAATGTAAGATTGGAAAACATAAAAACCTATTGATAGAAGAATCCATGGGCAGCAAAATAAATATCAGACCTAGCTATATCTTTACTGATACAGCACCTAGGACAAAGGAAACTAATATATTTAAATTTATATTTTTCTGCATATGTATATTTGTTTCCCTTATTTACCTCAAGATAACAACTATCCCTAAAATGTTTTTATGGTAGTTACTTTCTCCCTCACTTCCAAAATTTTATTAAAATAACCCGCAATCCTATCTAATAAAGAGGGAATATGCTATTTGAACTTCATGCCTTCCCAAAGATGGTGGCACCCATAGTCAATAAGGATGGAATATGCTAATTTAATGCCACATCCATAGCCACAAGATGTTGGCACCCAGTCCCCTCAGCCCTGCCAGGATGACTAGGCAAGCGGCAAGGCCGGACCCACCTCCAGGTGGGCCTGGGTTTGCCATGCACCTGCCTCTGGAGTCCCCCAGTCCCCCAGTCCCCTCAGCTTCCCAGCCACCCAGGGCTGGCCAAGGAACAGACAAGCCTCAGATGGCAGCTTCCAGATGCCCAGGGCCAGCTCAAGGTGCAGGCAAGCCTCAAATGGTGGCTGCTTAGCCACCCAGGGTCGCCCGCGGCTCAGGTAACTAGGTCCTGCTGAGTCTTGTGCTGCCAGCAGTGGCAGCAGCAGAGGTGTGATGGGGCATTGCCTTACCCAGATCACCGGGTCACCTCCTGCCACTGAGGGCTCCCAGACTGTGAGAGGGGGCAGGCCAGGCTGAGGGACCTCCCCACCTCCAGTGCATGAACTTTCATATACTGGGCCTCTAATTTTAAATGGTTGATAAAACTGTTTTACTTTATTCCTCACTATTTTAGGAAATACTTCTTACCATTTACTGGACATTTTACAGATATATTTTCAATTTCCTTTAAACTTAAAGTTATTGGTTGTAATTAATAGCTTCTTACTAAAAATTTTTTTCTAATCACCTTTATAGTCTGAATCACATTATTTTGTTCGTTTTCTTGATTATGTCTTTTGCTTATTTTTCTTTAATGAATTATTTCTTAGTAGTTTTATGACTAATGAATCATTATAAGTCTAATAATATAATTGATAGAGGTTGTTTCATTAAAAATAATTTAGATTAAAAATAATCATGCCTTTATGTTTTATTCTGGTTGACTTTGGTTATAAAACACTATATGTACTCAAGTCTAACAGGCTTAAAACAATGTTCTCTACCTAGGCAGTTATCCACTCCTTTGCTTAGAGTAGTTTAAATTGAAAAAATCTGGGATCACAAATGGGCTCATTTAAGGTTTAATTTATAGAACTGCATTCAATGACAGAATAAAATTATTATGGTGAAATAAAGACAATGCTGCAATGATGGTGAGCATCCCCTGAGAGATTGTCTGGATATTTAAACTACTATTATGGCTTAGGGAAATATCTCGCCTCAAGTAATAATAGATGTGTTTCCACATGATTCTTTCTAGATATTTTACCCGATATGGGACTTGAACAACAAAAGGCAAATTATAAATGAAATCCAGGACAAAGTTCATGTCATTATATTAATTATGACCTTGCATTTCTTGCAACCACACTACTTTACATGTTCCCTTTCAGGTCAACACATCTATAGAACACTGTGTGAAGAGACAGTGATAAATTAAGCAGTATTGCTGTTTGTGTGAAATGGATTGACTATAATGTAATAACTGAACATTTTAGAAACATTAACCTGTTCACTATTGATAGTTATGAAGATAAAGATGTGAAATTAAAGCAAATATCCTCACATATAAGCAATCAATGGTATGTAACAGAAAACTATCTATTTGGAACCAAATGATGTATAATACTTTAACCTAACTAGAAAGTCCAAGAGGATAAAAAATCAACTTGTATGTGTATGTACGTGTGTATGTGTGTGTGTTTCTTGAAAAGATCTTAGAGTTAAAATAAAAATCAGGTCTAACTCTTGATCATCATTATCTGCTAAAATTCATATTTTATTTTGTTTTTCATAATAGTATCATAGATTATTCTAGAAGATATTTCCCCAATTTATAGTACATGTTTTCTAATGATAAACAATGTAACTATGATATTGAGTAGTTCACTACTGAAATTTTGGTAGAAGGAGATGGAGTTAAAATAAATCTGTTGAGCCTGAACCAGTTTGCTCAATGGATAGTGTCAGCCTGTGGACTGAAGGGTCCCAGGTTAAATTCTGGTCAAGGGCATGTACCTTGGTTGCGGGTACATACTCAGTAGGTGGTGTGCAGGAGGCAGCTGACCAATGTTTCTCTCTCATCAATGTTTCCAACTCTCTGTCCCTCTCCCTTCCTTTCTGTAAAAAATCAATAAAAATGTTTAAAAAAAAAAAACACTTTAAAATAAATAAATCAGTTGACCTAGCATAAAGTATCTAGACAGCATATAATTGTGTGGAAAGACTAACCTGATAATATCAATATTTTTATCTGTTGAGTCAGACTTAATCTCATGCACTTTCTGTACATATAACCTAAATACATACCAGGGGGTTTGGATCTTCCTAGAAGTAGGAATTACTAGAGAAAATCTGTGAGTCTTTGTTGTGGATGGGATGGGATAAAGAACTGATATTTTTAACATTTTGCTTTTCTTGTAATAGATAGGTCAGGACAAATTTGACACAGACAATTAAAAGGAAAAAATAAATCCTTCAGTCATTTTACCAATATTAATTGTACCTCTATTCTACTGTTTCTCTTGTCTCTTTCCTACTCTTCTTTGAAGTCTTTCCTCTTTTTCTTCTATCCATGTTATCATCACTGTGGCTCTAGCAAAGTACAACATTATTATATTGAATGAAAGAAGAAAAAACATTAAAATGTCTCAGTTTCTCAACTTGATGAAGTTGGATTTCTATGACCAGATTTAATGACAGAATATGGACCCATGAGTACATAGTTGTATAACATAAAACAAGCATAAAGACAGGCAAGCAATGCCACATTGCCAGATTCTATGCCTAGCCACTGAAGGAAAGAGAGGAATATTTTCTGTGGAGGTCTTTCTTGCTTGTCTCTGCTTAGTTGATCTATAATTTCATTAGAAACATTAAACTTATTTAATAACTGGAGGCCTGGTGCACAAAATTGTGTACCAGTTGGGTCCCTTAGCCTAGCTTGCAGGGTTGTGTAAAACCAGCTCTCCAACATTCCCTGAGTGGTCCCAAATTGCGAGAAGGTGCAGGCCAGGCCGAAGGACCTCACATGTGCATGATCAGGGTCAAGGATGTGGGAGGTTGGCCAGCTGAGAAGGGACTGTGGGAAGGATCCAGGGCATGTCTGGCCCATCTCACTCAGTCCCCATCAGCCAGACCCCAGCAGTAAGCTAATCTACCATTCGGAGCTTCTGCCCCCTGTTGGTCAGTGAACATCATAACGAACAGTTGAGTGGCCTTAGCATATCTTTGGCATATTACTCTTTGAATGGTTGAACAGATGAGTGGACACAGCATATTAGGTTTTCATTATATAGGAAGTGATTGTTAACTTATGTTGTTAGCAACAAATGATGAGTTCTCAGATAATAGGTTTTTGTAAACTTAAGAAAAAGAGTGGCTGACTAGTGTCATGTTAGCAAGAGGATATACTTGTCAATTCATAAATGAGAGTTCTTTATCCTACATTGATACCATAAGTTGTTTTCATAAGGGGAAAAAAAGTACAAAACCTTATTTTCAACATAGAATATGTTCACCTTAGTTTGGACTTGTTTCCTCTTTAATAACACATTCTTAAAATCCACAGCTTTTTTCAATACAAGTGTTCAACCTAGGTCTGAAAAGTAATTTATAGATAGAAAAAGAATAATAACTTCTCTGAAGGTTTTTTATTACTCCAGTGCATATCAGACACAGATTGAAGAGCCTATGAGATTACATTCATTTCTTAGTGGTTATGTGAAAAGGAATGAGAAGATAGAGGGAGAAGCATTGATCTGCAACACTAGAAATTCTGTACATTGAAGCTAACAGTGATATGACTAAATGCCAAATTCAGTGCTGTTGGTGATACAAATGCTATGTCTCCATAGCAGTGAGTTCACTATTTTAAGTCCCACATGAGTCATGAAAGAAAATCAGCAAGAGCTAAACTTGATATGCTCTGTACCTTGTCATTAGCTCTCCTTTGAAAGATCAGTTTTTGAAGCAAATAAGGGCAACATCATTTGTGAATTATTGAAATATTTGAATTCAGATTAGGGCTTTTGATTAAGTCTACTTAATCACCAAAAGCAAAATATACTACATGTTTGGAGTACATTTTTTAAAAGGCCAACAAATTGTTAGCAATATTTTTAAATCATTGAGAAACATCTTGATTCATTTTCTGGAAATGGATATTATTTTACCTGTCACTAATTATCACTTTCTGATTTAGGGAGATTAATTTTTTGGCTTTATACATGGCATGGTCTTAGCATGGGTGTAATAGTCTTCTTAGCCCCTTGACTTGGGTAGGCCATCTTCGGCTTGCTTTGACTAATTGCATGTCCTGATCTTTGACAATGTGCCACTTCTGAATCTGAAGCATCTGTTGGGTGGGAACATTAAATTTTTTGTTGTTGTTTTGTGGAAGTTTAAACATTCTTATAAAGATGTGTATGGAATGTGAATAGCCATTATTATAAAAAGAGATAGTTATGGATTTATTAACTGTTAACTACAGATCAATCTGTTTGTCCCTTGTGTTGTTATGCTAGACCTGGACATTACTCCTTGGCCAACTGATGTTGATGCTAAGCTTTGTTAAGACAGGGTACCAGAAGGAGATTGCACAACCAAGGCAAAATGAAGGGGTTGAGTTGTTTTGGGCCTGACAGTGGTGGATTAGAATGTGGAAACCTGATAGTGTTCACGGTGGAGGCTCTCTCCTGGACCAGATAAAGCCTGAATACTCTGGTGAAGTTCTCTGCTACCCAGATGGCTGCTGTTGTGAACCAGCTACAGGTCATACACTTGCACAAGTTTCTCCATCACCTGGAGGATCGACCCATACCTTTCAGCAAATTTACTTGCCAGAGCAGTGAGAGTGTCCCTTACCCCACATTCTTCAAAGAAGTCTAAATCTCAGACTTTGAATCTGTTCCATGTTCTCATTTTCTAAATTCTTCTCTTATTCTATTTCTCCCAGTCATAGAGAGAGCAAAACCTTTATACATGTACTACTTTGTCATCCCTTAAAATCTTCATTATATTCAGAAATGTTTGCACTTAATAAATCTTAATATTAAATTTCCTTGTTCATATTATTAATACAATTTCTATCTCCTGACTTGGTCCTGATTAAGAGAAACTCACTTCACTGCACCTCGATTCTCTATTACTCCTGACATTTTTTTTTCCATTTCTATTATCCCATTCCAATTATTGTCTTTAAGATAAATTTGTAAACCTCATACATCAATAACATCTACAGAATATTATGTTTTTAACTTTTAAGAAAGGTAAAGTAAGGTTTTTTCTGATAAGAAATAAAAACAGTATTTAAAAATATTAGCTGTATTCATTTTCTTGTGCTAAGCAAGCATTTGGCTATTAGTATTTTTGAGCCAGAATTAAAGTACCAGGCTTCCCTTTATATTTAATTGTCATTTACCCAACTCCAGAAAAGTTTCATTAGATACCTCCTGTATATATACAGAGATAAACTATAAATCCACATACTTTTAGAAAATAAAGTTTAGCTCAGTGTGATAAATTATGGGTAAGTTGAGAAAGAAGGATTATTAAACTATAGATACATTTTGATGAAGTAGAAGACATCATCTTGTTAATGTGAGTCTTATAATCGCCTCCATGTTAAGCCCATAAAAGATATTCAAATAGTAACCTCAATTATTGAATATAGTCAAAACATCAAGCCATAAAGACAAACTATCTTTCTTTGTCTTCAAACTACATTCATTGACTATATATATATATATATATATATATATATATAAAGAAAGAAAAATTTACTATTATTGTTGTTTTTGTCAAAGAGACAAGATGGAGAATTAAAAACACACTTGTTTGTCAAGTGGAGTGGATGTTACTAATGTTAGTTGTAACCAATGATGCTGGTTTGATTTGAAATGGTAAACAGGCTTTGCATTATTCTATATAATTAAGAGTTAATATGCTAATTAGACCAGAAAGCAAAATGACCTTCTGGAACTACCTGCCAGAATGACCAGTGGATGAAGGGTGGAGCCAGTGAGCTTGTACCACCAGGCCAGCCATGGTGATCCCTGAGCGCCCCCCCCCCCTTTTTTCATAGGGGAGTGGGCCTAAGCCTCAGTTGGACATTCCCAGAGGGTTCTCAGGCTGCCAGAGGGATGTCTGACTGGCAGCTTAGGCATGATCCACAGGGAGCAGGCCTAAGC
This sequence comes from Pipistrellus hanaki, assembly GCF_964339955.1. Classification (NCBI taxonomy): domain Eukaryota; kingdom Metazoa; phylum Chordata; class Mammalia; order Chiroptera; family Vespertilionidae; genus Pipistrellus; species Pipistrellus hanaki. Next base: position 69,696,535 of record NC_140504.1, on the reverse strand, counting down.
TGGCAGGTGGACATCCCCCAAGTGGTCCTGGACTGAGAGATGGCACAGGCCAAGCTGAGGAACCCCCTCGACTACACAAATTTTCATGCACTGGGCCTTTAGTGATAGAATAAGTAGACACTATTTCAAAATTAATTTGATAACTATTAGCTTTTATTAATATTTTCATCACAGTAAATGTCATTAATCTCTTTTGCCTTTATAGACTTGCAACTTTATGTTACTACTTTAGATGTTTTACTTCGTTCAGATGCAACCAGATGAAGACCTGTGAAACAGATGGAGGGCACAACCTGGGATGGAGCCTGTGGAGACAGATTTGTCATCAAATCTCTACAAATCACATTTTACCACTTCATGTGGTGTACACCTGTGGCTGCTGGATAATGTACTTTGCTTCCACAAAAGAGACTCTATGCCCTGTAAGTGCCTATTTAGTTGTCTTTGTAATGTGCTTTAAAACAATAATAAAATAAAGGGACTAGAGTATCATAGGGAGATAATGTCCACAGGAGGTGCATAAGATGCTTCAACAAGACCTCTTCCTGCCAAAATTCCTATGTTTTATATTCCAACACTATGTACCTCAGGGGTGAAAATGGGAGTTTGCCATTAAAGATTGATTTTCTCAGTTTCTTATGATTATAAACACACCTGCTCAAAATAACTTTGTGATGATAGACTGAATAAATTTTTTGCTGAGTGTTTCTTCTTATATGCCCTGTTGTTGTTTTTTTTCTTTTGCCTTGAACAGGAGTTGGTTTATTAACTAATTCTCAAAACAGCAACTTGTTCAATGGTTGAAATTTATAATATTTGATATACAGCCTCAGCTAACTTATTCTAAAATTGAAACTCTGAAAGGTCAAACCCATTCCAAGATAGTTTTGTGTTTTAAGGACAATCTGAACTCTGAATATTAATTATTACATTATATTTATGCATACTTTTATGTTACATGTAAATATAACATGTAAATATAAATAAATGCCAGATGTTTATTTTAGGGCAGTATAGTTTAATTCCTCAATTCAATATTTCTGGGAATAAAAATCATCACAATATATAACAAACTAAGTGTATGGTCTCTGTGAATTAAAAATCATGTCAATATATAACAAATGTATGGTCTCTGTGAGGTTTTCATAGTATTAAAATAAAACTCAGTAATAAATTTGCATTTTTAAAATTTTAAGTGTTACAAACAACAAATTTTCCAATGTTTGAGCCATGTAAAAATGTCTAACAATGCAAATTATAGAAATAATCATGAGTAGTTTAAATTTTAAATGAACTTTAGTAATAAAAGGTGTTAAGGCAATAGGTAGTTTAGTATGAAAAAGTAATTTGAATTTTTTATAGCAATTTAACAAAACTAAAAGGCAACCTAGTGAATGGTAGATAATATTTGCAAATTATACATCTGATAAAAGGTTAATATGCAAAATGTATTAAAAACTTATATTACTTAATACCACAATAACAATCTGATTAAAATGGACAGAGGACTTGAATAGACATTTTTCCAAAGAAGACCTACAGATTGCCAACAAAGGCATGAAAAAATGCTCAACATCACTGAACATTGGGGAAATGCATCCTCACCTGTCAAAATGGCTGTAATAAAAAAGACAAAAAAAAAAATAGTAAAGATTGGTGCGGATGTGGAAAAAAGGAAGCTGTCATCCACTCTTGATGGAAATGCAAACTGGTTTAGGCACTATGAAAAACAGTAGCAAAGAGCTTTCTCAGAAATATTAAAAGTGGAACTAGTATAAGAGTCAGCAATTCCACTTATCCACTTATCCTTGGGTACTTATCCTAAAAAAGCAACTCACTAATTTGAAGAGATATTTTCATGTATATATATCTATATATACAATATTGAACTCTGTTGCAAGTCACTTAATCTGTCTAAATCTTACACAATTATAGAATTTTAAAGTTAATATGTTTCTCATACACACTTCTCAAAAATCACATCTACATCATCTACTGTGAAATTCTGTATTTAGAACCTTATGCTACCTCTTGTGGTGAGATCATGCACTATTCCTCAATGAAATTCCAGAGGGAGTTTGGGATCAGCACTATAATATAGACAATAAAATAAATGTGAAATCTGGCATTACATTTAATATTTGAAAGCAAATTTCACTTTTAAAACATAGCTATAAAAACTTAAAGCAATAATTTAGTTTTTGTTTTAGAGGAATTGTATTTAATAATAAATATGTTAGCAACAGTAACAGCTAAACGTATGAAACATTTAGTTTGGGTCTTTATATTTACCATTTAATTAAATCCTCAAACCAACCCTATAAGAAAGCCCTGCTTTTGAACATGGACACTAAGATTTAGACAGATTAAGTGACTTGCAACAGAGTTCAATATTTAAATACTAGAGGCCCAGTGCACAAAATTAGTGCCTGGAGGTGTGTGTTCTGCTCCCTCTCCAATCTGGGACCCTACAAGGGATGTCTAACTAAAAGGGCTGCAGGAAAAGCAGTTGGGGACGACCAGGTCTACAGGGGAGGGCAATTGGGACTCAATCCAGGACTGCTGGCTCCAACCTGCTCACCTGCCTGCCTGCCTGATTACCCCTAATGACTTCTGCCTGCCAGCCTGAACACCCCCTAAACACTCCCCTTCCAGCCTTATCAACATCTAACTGCTCCCTTGCAGGCCTGATTGCCTCTAACTGCACTCCCCTGCCAGCCTGGTCACTCCTGTTTGCCCTCCCATGCTGGCCTGGTCATCCTTAACTGTCCTTCCCTGCAGGCCTGGTTGCTCCTAATTGCCCTCCCCTGCAAGCCTGGTCCCCCACAACTGCCCTCCCTTGCTGGCCTGGTTGCCTCCAACCACTCTCCCCTTGAGGTCTGGTCCTTTTGAACTGCTCTCTCACGCAGGCCTGGTTGCCCCAACTGCCCTACCCTACTGGCCATCTTGTGGTGCCCATCTTGTGTCCACATGGGGGCAGCCATCTTTGACCAAATGGGGGTGGCCATCTTGTGTGTTGGAGCGATGGTCAATTTGCATATTACCTCTTTCTTATATAGGATGGACAGCTTGAGCCCAGAGTCTAAACTATTAAATTTAAAGCAATACTATCTCCTACCTTGGACTGATGTTCCTGAGTTCATACGTTGTAAAATAATAATGATATTATAGTTATTACATATAGTGCCACATTATCTTTTATGGAGAAAGTTATTAAGGAATTTTGTTGGAATTATTCTAATTATGCAAATATTAGAGATTACCTGAATGCTCACTGGTCTTGTTTCCACATATGAACATGAAAAAAAATCACAAGGTTCAAGCCAAGTGGAAAGATACCGGGCTGGAAATCTGAAGATTTGAATCCCAATTCTTATCTCTCATTAATTTTTCTGGAACCTTGATGTAAATGTTTTCAAACTGCTAAATTGTAAAATCAAGAAAATATCTCCTATACTATATCTATGTCACAAAGAGGTTGCAAGGTAAAATTATTTATGCTAAAGTTTTAGGAAGACACTGTCAGATAATTCATTAAATTTTCAACAGTATCATTGAAGTGGAAATACTACTCCTTTAAGAAAACTAGTATTTTGACCAGTATATTTAATTCTTGGGGCTAAAATCCTAGTCTTAGAATTTATTTTTAGTAAACATGCTTTCCTTAATACCAAAATTATCCATGGGTCAGTTACCATTAATTAATTTTGAGGAGCTTAAGAAAAATGAAAAAAATACAAGTGATTGTTATGATATTTAAAGTATATTGAGTATGATACATATACCATACCTGTGAATACTTTATATACTTTTCTCACCTTGGAGATTAAAAGTTAATATTAGAACTTGGTTTAAATAGTTTTCTCAACCTCTCCAAAAGTTACATATTTAGCAAGTGTTAGATCTAGAACTTGATCCACAGTCTCTTTTAATGCCAAACTGAAAATCAAGGGAGTTGTTACTTCTATAAAGAAAAACTAGTTGACAATTAATTCTAACAAAAGTATGGGTGGCCAAGGATCAGTGGCCAAGGAGAGTTTAGTATTCAAGAAATCAAAGTTCCCATTTACTTTGATTTTTGGTTCATACTGGTTTCTTATTGTTCTTAACACCTGAAGGATTGGCAGGACTTGTACATTCTTTAATTTAAAGTTCACTGGTGTGCCCTTTCACTTTGTCTAAGATAGTTTTTCCATTGGTATGTTGGTCTTTGTTTACTCCCAGTTGGATTTATACATGATTTCTTGAAAAATCTTCAGATTTCACAAAATGCAAAATACAGCAGCTTAACACCTAAGAATAATTAACAACTTTGGCATTTGCTAGGACATTTTTCTCTTCACTGGCAATCTGTCTTGAATATATTTTAATTTTTTATCAATTTCAATTTGAGGGCTCTGATTTTGTTGTACTAAAAGCTTCCATACCTTTGGTATTTCCCTGTCTCCTTTCCACCTACCACATCTTAAACAGATAGACAAATAAGCAGTATAGAATAGAGATTAAGGATTCGATTCCTGGTGTTAGACCACCAGTCCCTAGATCTCAGCTATATCTTATGTACCCTTGGGAAAATTGCTAAATAAGTTTTTTTTCCTCTCTCTCCTCTCACCTTTACTTTCTTTTATTCTAAGAGTTATTATGAGTTTCAACAAAAGTGGCATTTGATAAATTTTCTATAAACACTAACTCTTATAATATTTGTTTGCAATGAGACTGGGCTCTATTCTGATTTCCTCAATAAAATTGTTCCTCTTTCATTAATACAAAATTGTAAATTTATTCTTTGGCCATTTATCTTACCACTTACTAAACATGCTACTATAAATTGTATCAAATATTAATTTGAAATGAAGTGTCATTACTTAGATGTTTTCAGACAGTAAACTCATGATAGCACATAGTAGGCTATTCTATTTTTAGACATTTCTAATGGTTAGAAGCTTATTTTTTATCATTAAAAAATGGGCTTTAATTTTAACTTTGAATATTACGAACCAAAATTTAGTAATTCTAATAAATTCTTTATAAAAACAATTCTGAAAGTCATCACCATGTTGTTTTTCTTTTTCATATTAAACAGTCACCCATTCCTTTTACCAAAGTGGACGGGGTCCTGGAGCCAGTAATGAACAGTAGGCTTAGAAAAGATCACCAATGTATTTTTTTTAAAGGTCCAGGTTTCTAACCATTAAATATAGTACAATAAGTTTGATCATTAAGTCATATAAGCTAAATGATAGGTTTAATTTAATGCAAAAATTAGAATTCTTTTTCTTAAATATTTCTACTAATGATAAATTACCAAGGTGTCATGTTTTATATAGCCTTTATTTCAAAGGGCATGAAGACATGTGTTCTCATAGAAACTGGGATTATTATTATTATTACTAAACCACACATCTACATATCCTCTATAATAAAGAGCTAATATGCAAATTGACCATCACTCCAACACACAAGATGGCCACCCTCATGTCGACACAAGATGGCCACCACAAGATAGCCGGCAGGGGAGGGCAGTTGTGGGTGATCAGGCCTGCAAGGGTGGGAAGTTGGGGGTAATCAGGCCTGTAAGGGAGGGCAATTATGGGTTACTGGTCTGGCAGTTAGGGGTGACCAGGACTGGAAAGCAGTTAGGGGTGACCAGGACTGCATGGGAGGGCAGTTGGGATGGACAAGACCTGCAGGGGAGCCAAAACCAGTTTGGCTCAATGGATAGAGCGTCGGTTTGCAGTCTGAAAGGTCCCAGGTTCGATTCAGGTCAAGGGCCTGTACATTGGCTGTGGGCACATCCCCAGTAGGTAGTGTGCAGAAGGCAGGGGGTCGATGTTTATCTCTCATCAATATTTCTAGCTCTCTATCTCTCTCTCTTCCTCTCCTTAAAAAGTCAATAAAATATATTTGAAAAACAAACAAAACAAAAAAACACACAACAAAAACTCCCTATTGGGATGAATATTAAAAAAAGACCTGCATGTGAGGGCAATTGGGGGGAACCAGGCCTGCAGTTGAGGGCAATTGGGGATGACCAGGCCTTCAGGGGAGGACAGTTAAGGACAATCAGGCCAGCAAAAGAGCAATGAGACATTAATCAGGCTGGCAGGGGAGTGTTTAGGGGGTGATCAGATAGGCAGGCAAAAGTGTTTAAGGGCAATCAGGCAGATAGGCGAGTGGTTAGGAGCCAGCAGTCCTGGATTATAAGAGCAATGTCCGACTGTCCTTTTAGGCCCAATTAAGTTGGGCCTAAACAGGTAGTTGGACATCCCTCAAGTTGTCCCAGATTCTAGAGGGTGCAGGCAGGGCTAAGGGAAACACACACCTCCCTCCCATGCCCAAATTCCATGCACTGGGTCTCTAGTACTAGTATAAAAGCCTAGGGGCCAGCCTACCAGTCAACTGGCCAACCAACCAACCATCTGGTAGTTATGAAAAGCACTGACCATCAGGCTACAGACACTCAATGCAGGAATGGAAACCACAAGCATAGAAACATTAAACAGACTTATAAATCTCAGAGGGAAAGGGGAGGGGGAAGGGCGGGAAGAGATTAACCAAAGATCTTATATGTATACTAGAGGCCCATTGCATAGATTTGTGCATTGATGGGGTCCCTCAGCCTGAACTGCGGGGATTGAGCCAAAACCAGCTTTCCAAGATCCGTTAGACTCCCAGATTGCAAGAGGGCATAGGCCAGGCTGAGGGACCCCACCAGTGCATGAATCCTTGCACTGGGCTTCTTGTTATTATAAAAAAGAAAACACATGAATGGTTCTTTTCATTTTTCTTTTCTTAGTCTTCTTAAAAGGGCATTAATCCCATGATGAGAACCCCAACCTCATGACCTCATGTAAGCCTAATTATTTCCCAAATGCCCAATCTCCAAACAGCATCCCATTGTGGGTGTGGGCCTCAATGTATGATTTTGAGGAGACAAAATTTAGTCCATATCTTCCTGCCCCTCATCCTCCTAAAGACATGCCCTCATGTATAAAATGCACTCTTTCTATCTCAAAATCTCGAAAACTCTGAGCTCATTTCAACAAAGTCCTAAAACATAAAATCCTAAGTTTCATCTAAATCAAATATGAGTGACACTTGAGTTATGATTCATCCTAAGGCAAAATTTCTTTCTAGAAGTGAATTGTAAATCTAGATATCTTAGTCTCTTTGGGCTTAGTCTGTTTAGGCTGTTTATTAAAAAAACAAAGTTTAGTTCTCACAGTTCTTACATTTGAAAATCTAAGATCAAGTTGCCTACATGGTCCAATTCTGGTGAAAGACCTCATCCAAGATTGGAAAATTGATGAACATTTTGGAAGCAGTATATGAATAGATCTCTCTGAATGGTCAAATAATGTGAACATATTTATGTTCCATGTGAATGCTCATCAAAGGGTGACATAAAATAAGGATTTTAATAATCAAATAGATAGCATGACTAGTTTTGTGTAAACAATCCAACCTTTGTTTCCCCAGCCACCTCTGTTACTGTTAAATGGGCTCATGATCAAAGTGGCTATGGTGACAGGGATGGAGGTTATGCATGGGTTTAGCAACATTAACTTCCATTCACCAAAGCCATCCTGGCTATGGCCACTGCTCTGGCCTCGTTATTATCTTCACTTGAAGAATATGTGTGGTTTAAGGATATGTGTAAGGTGACAAATTGACAAGGGGTGAGTTTGTGATGGCTAATTTTAGGTGTCAACTTGACAGCCACAGTGTGCCTAGATATTTTATTTAAAAATATTAGAGTTTCTCTGTGAGGATGTTTCTGTGAGATTAACATTTGAATTGGTAGACTGAGAAGCTGATTGCTGTCGCTACTGTGGGAGGGCCTCATCTAATCCATCAAAAGTCCTAAGCAGAGCAAAAAGACTGAGCAAAATAGATTCTCTCTTTCTTACTGAATGTCTTTGTTTCCCTGTTCAGGACATATTTAATTTTGCTTTCAATGTGTCAGGGACTAGTCTAAATATGTGAAATGTAACAGTCAACATGACATTTATGATCTGAGCTATGCAGAGTGTACATTCTAACAGGGGAGCCAGACTGAACAAACAGTGATTAAGAGGCCAATTTAAAATGACAATAACTACCATAGAGGTCCAGCTTCATTGATTTGCAATCTGTTCAGTTACACAGGAAGCTGCATTTAGAAAGATCCTTCCCTTGATTTAATGCTCTGTTCTCACTTTATTAAATTTATTAATAGTTTTTTAAGAAAGGGGTCTTATGTTTTTATTTTTCCACTAGATCCTGCAAATTATGTAACCAGATCTGGTGCTATGAAGAAAATCAGAGTAGCAGATAGTCTGAGGTGGAATGGGGCTATTTTTGATAGTTGGAGAAAAAAATCTCTCTCTGAAAAGGTGATATTTAAATTTAATCCTGGCTACTTCTTTTACTATAAGCTTCTAGGCATGCTTGAGCTTCTGAATGTTGTCCAAGGATGATGTAGAAAATTTAGAGTCACCAAATTGGCAAAGGATTCTACACAGGCATGAAACATTGTCCAATAGAAAGAACACTGGTGATGTAGTCACACAGACTTCTAGCTTCATAAATTAAAGACTCAGTGACAGTCACTTCAACTCTCTGAGGCTCAGTTTCTTATAGGTAAAATGAGGACCACTCTATGAAAGGCAAAATAATGAATCCCAAAGATGTCCATGTCCTAATCCGGAGAAGCTATGAATATGTGACCTTACTCTACTTACTTAATTACTTAACTTGGTAAAAGACATTTGGGAGACATTATTTTGAAATGGTACGATTATCCTGTTGGACACAATGTAATCTCAGGGGTCCCTTTAAGTGAAAAGAAGGAGGCAAGAAAGACAGAGTCAAAGAGGATGTGACAATAGAAGCAAAGACTGGAGTGATTTGATCTGCCCTTGCTTGTCTTAAAGATGGGAAAGAACCACTTGCCAAGGAATGTGGGTGGTCTCTGAAAGCTGAAAAAGGCAAGAAACCTATTTTCCCCCAAAGCCTCCAGAAGGAATGCAGCCAAGGCAACACCTTAATTTGAGCAAATGAGACCCATTTCACACTGTGACCTCCAGAACTGTAAGACAATAAATTAATAAATCACTAGATTTATAGTAATTTATTACAGCAGCAATAGGAAAATAATGCATTCCCCATTATAAGATTTGGCAAGAATAAATTGCCTCGGCCCAGATTAGAGTTTATGAAACATTTTATTACACAAGGTGTAAAGGGGACTGAGCAGAGATCTGCTGAGAACTGAATCTGTGGATATGCTTTCTTCTGTCTTCTCATACCAAAAAAGGGTTGCTTTGGGTAGATGGTAGGACTTGGGCCCAGTAAGAAATGTTTGTTTTTCTTAACATAAGCAGTTTCAGTGGGCTGGACAGTAATGCTACCAGGCATTTCGAGTATGGTTAAAGTTTCTCTGTGTGTTGTACATCACATCGGAATACCTAATCGTTGTGGCACTCTTGCCCTGTTTTCCTTATGCCACAAGCACATTCTCCATGTATCTTTTTCTCTTTGTCCTGTGGAGTTCAATCATAGGTTAAAAGTTTGAATTGCTATATTGCTTCAAGGCACATTTAAACTCTTTTGAGCTGACCAAGTAATCCAACCTGACCGGATGAGAAACAAACAGTTCTACCTCCTGGAATGTGTATGATTATGTGTTGCTAACTACAAATTTACCCCAATTTCAAGGCAAGAAACTGCTATGTGGGTCAGAGCTTCTTATACAGCTGCAAAACATTCCAGATGACTTAGCTGTTTTCAGTTGCCATAAATAAACATGCTCATATCCCAATTTAAATACTTTTCCTCACCCAGAGTTTGGACCTTAAAACCTTTCCCTTTAGATGCCCAATGAATGGCCTCAATCAAAAAATAAAAATATATATTTAAAAGTTATAAAGTTCTATATAGAAACTTATACTGTGTTTTATCTGCTATACTTTGACATGCACTGTTATTTATTTTATACATATTAAATGTAACAAATATCCAAAGACCCAAGATATAAGTTAAAAGTTACAGTTATGGCCCTGGTCTGTGTGGCTCAGTTGAGCATCATCCAGGTACATCGAAATGTCCCCAGTTCAGTTCCTGGTCAGATCACATACCCAGGTTGTGGGTTTGATCCCCAGTGTAGGAGGCAGCTCATCGATGTCTTTCTCTCTCTCCCTCCCCTCTCTTCCTCTTCCTTTCTGTCTAAAATAAATTTTTAATAAGTTACATTTCTGAATGATCTGACAGTCCAGAGATAGAATGACTGTTGAGGCCCTGGAATTTAAAACAAAAGTAGATGCTAAATTAGAAAATAAATTACGGCCATACATTTATATTTTTAATGTATTACATGAATCATTCCATACAATTTCACCTGGGGATGTACATTTTTAATTGCCTTTTTAAATAGTTATCATCTTTCTTTTGTTCTCTGACACTAAAATATAATCTGAATGACTTTCTTAGCCAAGAACCATATAGATCCAGGTTATCTTTTTAGATTGTTTTAAATCCTCTAATGCCTTTAAAAATGATTAAAGTCAGCTACACCAAATTTGACCTGTCCCATTATTCAGATATTTAATTTAATAGGGCATTTGTGTGGAAGGGCTTTCTTAATAGTAATAATATTCATACTCGTGGGGGTCTGGGCTCTTCCTGGGGAGAAGCAGTCAGAAGCAGCTGGTGGACAAGCTATGAGGAGGTTATGGCTTAGAGTCCCGCATTGGTTGGGGGAATGACTTAAACTGATCAAGTCAGTATGATCATCTTCCTTTGTCTCTTTCACAAAGATATTTATCTCTCTCTCCCCTAAACTCTCTCTAAAAATCAATGGGGAAAATATCCTTCAGTGAATATTAAGAAAAAATTGGCAGAGACAAAACCAACCCATGTTCACCTAGATTTCCAACCTTATTTAGCACCCCTTCTTCCTCACATCTGAAGAAGAGCTATAGAGCAGAAACATGTCAGAGCAGTAAATAATAAATGCCTTCTTCAAGACTACTAATTTTAAAAAATACCATGGTAATAAAGGGTATATTTAGCTGCCTTTTATCTTCTCCCCTGACCCAATCAAGCAGAATTACTCCATGATCCCAGGTTCAGGAATCAGAATATAGAGTATAAAATGCAACAAGAATATTCCACCACCTGTTGTTTTGTTTTTATATACTCCTGATTGATGAAATGCTATATCATGAACATTCTAAAGCTTAGTAGTTGAAAATATTATTTTGTGTCTAGAGATTTAATGACAGTAAGGAAGAAACTTGTTTTCATTCTTATTACAAGGCTATGACTTAGGAACAAATAAAACAGAAGTCTTGAAAACTTACCAAAACACACACACACACACACACACACACACACACACACAACAAAGCACTAAAGAAAAAATGATTCATACTGAAAATTCTGTTGGACTTTAAATGCCCTCTTCAATAGTAACAAAAATTTAAATAGTATAAAGGAATACTCTTCTCTGAAAAGGTAAAAGATAAGGGCAGAGAACAGAAAAGCAGAGAAAGAGATTAGGACTGAGTTTTTAAGGCATTAAACCAGGCTACATTTTTTCATTAAGTGCATATGACTCTGAATTCAAAAGGACCCCATATGACACTGAGTTCAAATGTCACCCTAATTATCAACAACATATCTGAGAGATAAACCTGTACATAGATTAATATTGCTTATGTTATTTAATATGGTAAAGATAAATTATAATTTATTTTTTTATATTCATATTTTTCAGAGATCCCCTTACTGAAAATGCATATTATGACTGGAAATAAAGCAATGAAATATAACCCTTGAATTTTATATTTCCTAATACTCTTTCTTATATATAACTTATTTCCTAATAATCTTTCTTATACATAACTTAAAAAGCAGGTATATGTTGTATATTTTTTACCATCTCAGAAACTAAAACAACTTCCAGTTTTCAAACTTAGCCAATAAACCAATGTTTAAAGTGTGTTCTGGAATCAATAAACATTTATTAAAACTTCCAATTTTTGTATGATGATGTAGAGGAGTCTACACTATTAAAAGTTACCACGTAAAATTATTCATAGTATAATTGATTGTATTATTGCTTTTTGCTATTTTGTTTGAAATAATTCTGCCCTCACTATTGCTCCAATTCATTCCTATTTTCTACATCATTTGCTACAAGCATTTTTAGTATTTTTATTCATCCAATTCTAACCCTACATTTTCATACTGAAAATTAACAATACTTAAATTTTTAAGATAGAAAATATTAAAATTTATTTTTGTCCCCTCACATATATTCTATATCTGTAGAACTTTGTTCTTCTTCACCACCTATCATAGGAAAACAAGTCTATTCTTTGCAGAGCTATTAGCTTCACTTGGACAGATTGTAAATTTTTACACACATTCATCTTGCTCCATCAATAACTACACTACTTTTGATCTTCTATTTTATTAGTTTTCTCTTCACTGTATATATTCTCTCATTGCTTTTGCCCACCACCTCCCCGATTCTGGCCATAAAATGCTCCAGTTTTTCAATTAAAACAAAAATAATTTCTGGTCCACAGTCTTATCAGTCACTCCATTTTAGGGAAGAAAATATTTGTATTTATTGGAAGCATGACAGCTATGCTTTTTGATATAATATTTTGTTTTATTGATAAGTTGATTGCCAACCTTTCAGACCTCACAGACCATCTGCAGGAGACCGCTGGAAGATTTAATAGATTTGCCCAACATCACAACTAAACGGTAGCATTGGGATTAAATATGACTCTCCCTGACTCCACACTACATTGTCACATTTATTATTTTTATAATAGCAAGATTATTTGTTATACTACCCTTATACAATATATGCTATATGATTTTTGCAATCTGACTTCTGCTCCCACATTTCTTTTTTTAAACTTCTTTCTTGAAGCTAACAAAGGATAGGTTACACTAAATGTTATCATTTCTTCTGGCATATTATAGTTTTCAAAAATTCTGGGAATTATCATTTATGATTTCTTACTCATTCTTATAATTATCTGTATTTTGGGCTTTCATAAGTCATATTTTCCTAGTTAATTTTTACTTTTTATGACTGAATTTTTCTCTTTCTTTGCCTTCTCTTTATTTCCCCCATCCTTTAAGTTGTCATTTGTTTCTCTATTCTGTAATCTCTCACCTGAACTTCCATTATTATATCCCCAGTGAGCTATTATGAGGGTTGAGAGACTGATAAATTTCTTTCTTTATTTTTCAAAAGGCCAAGGTTGATATTCCTGGAGAATAAGGTCTATTAAGTCAGCTAAATGATAAATGAAATGAGAGACTGAAAATGAAAGAAATCTACTTTGTAAATATTTTTGGAGAAAACATACTATTATTTATATCTAAAATATAACAGTGATAAATAATGTCCTGAATATTAATTACCATGGATAGTTAGGCAAAGAAAACATAATTTACTTAAATGGTATTGGGTAGCTTATAGAAGTGTTGGAATTAGGAAGCCAATCTGGAATGTGGGCACAAAGCAATGTTAGGTAAGCAGAAAAATAGCTCATTCAAGCTCAGAAGCAGAGCAGAAGGAACCTCCATCATAGCCAATGGGTAAAAGACAAAAGCTTAATCAACCCCTGCTCCTGACACTGGGACCTAGTGTACAATTGGCATATCATATCATAGCGTAACTGGGATTGTAAAAAAGGAAGTAAATATTTTAAAATGTGTTGCCATGGAGAGGTGAATGGAGGTGAGGAAAAGAATAAAAGAGCTATGAAAATAAATTCATTCTTGTATAAAGTGTTATATTATTTATAGATTGGATAAATCATTAAAAAACACAGTTTAGTTAAGCAAAGTATCTGAAAAATTAAAGGAGATACATAGAATAAATGAAAAAACAAATTGATAATGGCAGATTTATATTGATCATGGGTAGGTTACAGTGAGGAAATGTTCATTTTTATTATACAACTTTATAGACATGTACAAGTATTTCCTAAATTAAAACAAGCAAATTAAAGTAAAATCTGTAACCTATTATCTCCATAGTTAAATTTTTCACTTTCTGCTGAACAGATGTACTTTCTGTAGTTGCTACATCTTCTTTTGTAAATGAGATACCTATTCAGTTGATCATCTCATTCCTTATTAATTTAAAAGAAAGCCCTTGTCAGTACTATTTTATAGTTTTATTGTCAATAAATTCTTTTTTTTTTCAAATTCTTGCAACTAAATTTTTCTTAATTTTCCTAATTTAATTGATTTGTTTCTTCTCAAAGATTTTTTTCATATTTTTTTCTTTATTGATTAAGGTACTGTATAACATATGTGTCCTTTTTTTCATAAATAATCTGCAAGGTATGGAACTACAGTCTCATCAGAATCTAAGGGACAACATATTGATGAAAATGCTGCTGTCTCTTCCTCAAACAGGAATCTATTCAAGAGAAAACCACTTTTTGCCATTGGATTGGAGTGATCATATGATTTTTGTAAGCATCTAAGCCTCTTGGATAAATTCTGAAAAATAAATCTCAAAACTCAGTAAATCATACTCTCACATTTATAGAAAAGTTGTATTTATACCTTTACAAAATCAATACACTCACAAACTTTTCTCTTCATTTTAATGTTAATAAATTATCATTTGAGAGAGCACTCCATTCAAAATCTGGCATTCCAACTCTCAAATCATTCCCTGTGAGTTCTCAAAATATGTTTTCTGGATAGGTAGAGTTGAGCTCAATTTCATATTGTTACCAAAACACTTGAACTCCAAAGTATATTGAGATGTTTAATTAATAGTCAAAGAGGGATTTGGCTAAAATGTAATATTGACTTCAACATTTGACAATGGATTTCTTGAAGAAGATAGCATATCCATATATGGGACTAGCAGTCCATTTGAAAGATGTTTAGATGAATTCACACAGAATATATTAGATTATCTGTATTTTAAAAACTTTTAAGGTGGGGATTGTGAATGACAGGCACACTACATTGTCACTCTTCTTTGTGTTTTCTGTCTGGGAAGCTCTTCTTTCTGTCTGGCAAACTCTCATTCTTCAAAACAACTTGACTGTCATTTAATCTGTGTAGATTGCCTATGAAAGATTTTTATGCCCTCTGTTTTTTCCTTTGCTTTTTAATTTATATCAACTTCTGAAATTTCATATTGTAGTGTTAGATATATAGATAAATGATAGATAAAAATTGAGATATGGTTGTACTCCCTACACTTAAAATATGCTTCCTGAAGTGCAGAAAGTCCTTCCTTATTTATATATTACTAATTCTTGATATAAAATATTTCACATAGTAAGTTTAATACTAATCTATCAAATTTATTGAAATTAAAAAGAATTTTATTATGCTTGCATTAAGGTTCTGTCATATCATCAGGAAATTGTTTCAAGATATTATGTAATTAATATTAAATATATATATATTTATTTTTAAAATGATTTTTATTATTGAAAGTATTACATATTATACATATATAAATATATATTAATCTTAGTACATGTTACAAGTTATGAAAGTATTTTTAAATGACTGTGTCATGATTAAACAGCACACATATCATTTTGACAGATTTTACTTTATAACAAGCACAACTTTGGTCTGATTTATCACCATTTCCATATGAATTGTGAAAATACTTTTGCAATTCTTTATCTTATTTGATTGAATTGGTTTGATATTTACTAGATTGTGTAACAGTTTGAGGAAAAATTATTTTCCCGATATATAAATCTAAAATCAAATAACTTTCTCAAACTTATAGAACAAATGAGTGGCAAAGTCACTATATGCTCTCTATACTTTATTATTCTGCCTTTCTTTGATTTGCAATATGCTAAATTAACACTTGATTTTAATATAGTTTATCAAAAAGATTTCCTCATTTCTCAAATACTTCTATGGGAATAATTAGTCCTTGGGCAAGAGGCAGAATTTAGCTGACAATAATACTCAATCCATTAGGAAATAATAAATCCCTTTTAAACTACAAACTCACTTCATATTCTTACATTGCTTGAAAATAAGGAGCAATCTTACATTTGTTTTCTTAGTTATAAATGTGGTGTTTGGTGCATATTAGTAACTGTCATATATACTTTTTAAATAAATCAGTAATTTTGAATATTTCTAAAACTAAGATTTAATTTGATCAAAATCTGATTTTATTTTTAAAGCTTTCCAAGTGATTTTAACATGTATTGAAGGTTGCATTTGGTACAGATGACAGAATAAAATAGAGTAATGGTTCTCAACCTTGGTTAAACATTAGAATTACCTCGGAAATTTAAATAATAATAAATCCCAATGGACAGATTTCAACCCAGACCAATTATATAAAAATCTCTGATGTCTGACCTGGGCATATGTAGTTATAATGTTTCCCAGGTGAATCCAAGATTGTAAACAAATGCAATAAAGATTACCTTTATTATTTTAATTGATTTACAACAATTTGAGAATTTCATAATAAGTTGTCATTTGGTGGATAAAAACTTATACATTTTAGCAAATTGGTGTAAGTATGACATGGACAGACCTCTTTATCTTTGCTCTTAAGAAAACTTCAATTATTTTTTGCCTGTTGAAATGCACTAAGCAAATTGTCCATTGTCTGGATGTGTGTTCCCTTCAAGAGCTAGCTCATTCTCTGTCTTCCCATAGCCAGAACACTTTACCAAGACACTGCTAATGCAGCAGCGCAGACTAATTAATTAGCTCAGTTAGACCCATGACATCACAAGCTGTCACTCCACTTACCTTCTACACTGCTTATCCAGGCTGAGCAGTCAACCCAGTATACTGTGTCATATGCAGTGCTGTGGCTAATGCTCTAATGGTGTCCTCATCTACATTCACCATGCTAAATTATGCTGCTATTCCACACTATCCTTCTTCTGCATCTCAAGGAGATCCATTTACTGAAACAGATACTTATGTGGAACACACCAATTATTTTTTATAAAGGACACACTGGAAACAGGTCCCATAATCACTTGCTACTCAACCAGTCAAGTCTATAAACAAAATCACTCCCTTTCACCTATTTTACCTCCATTTATAATATTGTCTGTTAATTGGAGGTCTTTTCTTATGCTCAGTTTTTCTTTTAATTCATCAGTAGCAGTATCATTTCAATCTCAATATCTTAAAGCCTTAGAAATTGCTTAGGATGTTTCCATACCTCATGCCTGCTTGCTTAACTGAGAATTAATGTAGTAAAGTCGTTACAGGAACCATGAACATGAGCCCAAATTATGTTGCTAATTAGCATATTTAGATGCTGGTAAGAAAGTCAGTTTTTCTTATTTTTCTTTACTACTACAATGACTGGAGGGAATTAGAGCAGTTATCCCCAACAGAACCACATCTTTCTTTTAATTACTCTCATTCGCTATCAGTCTGTCTTCATTGGTTCTCTGGGTTCTTGTTTTATATATTGCAGCATAATTTTATTGGCTACATATAAACTATGCAATTTAAAAATTCTGACTTTTAAATAATCTGTGGTGAGTTAAGTTGTTTCATTTCCAATTTCCCTCCCACACCACCCTGTGGTCATCATATATATTCTGCCTTTTAGCATATCCACCTTGTTCATTCATTAAATGGTATTCAGTCTTCTTGCCACATTCCCTCTCTGCCCCATACTCCCTCCCCAGTTCTATCTGTTACACTTTCTGAGGCTTTCCATGTCAAAACAAACATGGCTTCCCTGATTAAAATGTAAAGTCTCCCAAGTACTTGCAACTGCAGGGATAAAGGTTTATTAGAAGATCTCTTTAGAGATTTCTTTTTTCTTAACCAAAAAGCAAAACTACAAAAATACAACTCACTCATTTAAAGTTTTTCATGCTATTCATTACTTTGTTCATTCTATTTGGAAATCTAATCAGGGGATCATGCTGAAGGTGGTTTTAAGGCAGTCTAAACAGAGGAATAAGTCACTAATTCACCAGGTTCTTTGGATGGTGAGTCTTATATGAGCCCTAAAAGTGGCTGATAAGGGTATGGAGCAACCTCGGATTAAGATTTTATGCCATTTTGGGATGAAGAAAAGATAAAATTTTGCACAATATATGAATCCTAAGGGTCAATTCTGGAAGAGTATTACAGGTTTGATAATCACATCTTCCTCTGAAGTCAAATTTTATCACTATTATGCTGATTTGAGTTCATCTTTTTAAGGTATTTTATAATTCACAAACATTTTTATTTCTAAACCTTCTATGCTGTGTGAATTTCTATTATTTCAGCACTTAAATGTTTTAATATTTTATATTAAAATTTATTTTTATTATAATTGCTGTCAGCCAAGAAAAAGTACTCAGCCATGCCTATTTTTCTTTTCTTTTTTTTTTTTAAAGGAAAACAATTTTATTTTTTTTTCTTTATTCATTTTAATTAATTATTTATTTTTTTCTTTTTTTTATTTATTTATTTTTTTATTTTTTTAATATATTTTATTGATTTTTTTTTACCCCCTCCCTCCCTCCCACACATCCCCTCCCTCCCCAGAGTTTTGTGTCCATTGGTTGCACTTATATGCATGTATACAAGTCCTTCGGTTGATCTATTATCTCCCCCAGATCTTCCTCCCGTCCCCGCTGTAACTTGACAGTCTACTTGTTAATATACTGTCTCTATATCTATCTTATTGTTCATCAGTTTATAATGTTCTTTATTATCCACAAATGAGTGAGGTCATGTGGTGTTTCTCTTTCATTGATTGGCTTATTTCACTCAGCATGATGTTCTCCAATTCCATCCAGGATGCTGCAAATGATGAGAAATCCTTTTTTTATGGCAGCATAGTATTCCATTGTGTAGATGTACCAAAGTTTTTTGATCCAATCATCTGCTGACGGACACTTAGGCTGTTTCCAAATTCTGGCTATTGTAGATTGTGCTGCTATGAACATAGGGGTGCATATATCCTTTCTGATTGGTGTTTCTAGTTTCTTGGGATATATTCCTAGAAGTGGGATTACTGGGTCAAATGGGAGTTCCATTTTCAGTTTTTTGAGGAAACTCCACACTGTTCTCCACAGTGGTTGCACCAGTCTACATTCCCACCAGCAGTGCACGAGGGTTCCTTTTTCTCCGCAACCTCGCCAACACTTGTCGTTTGTTGTTTTGTTGATGTTGGCCATTCTGACAGGTGTGAGATGGTACCGCATTGTTGTTTTGATTTGCATCTCTCGGATAATTAGTGACTTTGAGCATGTTTTCATGTGCTTTTTGGCCTTCCTTCTGTCTTCTTTTGAAAATATTCTATTTAGGTCCATTGCCCATTTTTTAATTGGATCATTCATCTTCCTTTTATTTAGTTGTATAAGCTGTTTGTAGATGTTGGAGATTAAACCTTTATCAGTGGTAACATTTGCAAATATGTTCTCCCACACAGTGGGCTTTCTTGTTGTTTTGTTTATGGTTTCTTTTGCTGTAAAAAAGCTTTTTATTTTGATGTAGTCCCATTTGTTTATTTTCTCTTTAGCTTCCATTGCACTAGGGGTAGTATCAGTGAAGAAGTTTTTTTGGCATACATCTGAGATTTTGTTGCCTGTGGATGCTTCAAGTATTTTTATGGTTTCCCGTCTGATGTTTAAGTCCTGTATCCATTTTGAGTTTATTTTTGTGTATGGTGTAAGTTGGTGATCTAGTTTCATTCTTTTGCATGTATCTGTCCAATTTTCCCAACACCATTTATTGAAGAGACTGTCTTGACTCCATTGTATATTCGTGCCTCCTTTGTCAAATATTAATTGAGCATAGTGATTTGGGTTGATATCTGGGTTCTCGATTCGATTCCATTGATCTATATGTCTGTTTTTGTGCCAGTACCAGGCTGTTTTGAGAACAGTGGCTTTGTAATACAGTTTGAAGTCTGGTATTGAGATACCTCCTACTTTACTCTTCTTTCTCAGGATTGCTGTGGCTATTCGGGGTCCATGCCTATTTTTCATGATCATTGTTTGCAATTTATTAAAAATATATATCTTGTAATCTTTTGAGAAGCAGATTAACTGAAACAGGCAGATTCCCCATCTCCCCTATTGTGGATGAGATCGTGACCTTAAAACAATGTGTTCATGTCCCAGCCCTAGAACCTGGGAATGTCACCTTGTTTGGATGAAAGGGTCTCTGCAAATGTAGGTAAAATAGGGGTCTTGACATAAGATCAGGGTTGGGCAGCCTTTTTTCTGCCAAGGACCATTGGATATTTATAACATCATTTGGGCCACACAAAATTATCAACTTAAAAGTTAACTTACCTCATTTGGTCAAACATTTAATTAACTCAACCCTAATGCCTTGGCAGGACCAGACCAAATGGCTCAGCAGGCCTTACACAACCCTAGGGCTGGATGTTCCCCATCCCTGCTCTAGATTACACAAATGGGCCCTAAATTCAATGATAAGTATATTTATAAGACACACATAGAAGAGACACATGGAAGAAGAAAAACATGAAGATGGCAGTGGAGATTAGAGTTATGTAGTCACAGCCAAGGAAGCCACAGGCTTGGTAGGATTCTCCCCTGGAGCCTGCAGAGGCGTTCTGGTCCTGCTGACACTTAGAATCCAAACTCTGGTTTCCAGAATTATGAAATAATATGTTTCTGTTGTCTTAAGTATCATGTTCATCATAATTTATTATGGAAGCCCTAGGAAACATGTACTTAATAATTCTACATGGTAAATTCTATAATTACATATTTTATACTTTATAGTTAATAATTCTATGTAGTCAATAACTATAGTTAAATATTAACAAAGTCACAAAGAAATGGGGAGGGGGCTTTCTGAATTAAGCACAGCCTCCTCATCTGAGAGATCAGGATCAAATTAAGACTGACAGATGCTTTCATCAAGAAACGCATGAAGGCAAGAAACAGTAGAATTAAGGTTGTGCAGCAATTTGACACTACTGGATAGTAAAATGGGAGGTGACAGTCCTAACCAGTTTGGTTCAGTAGCTAGAGCATTAGTCTGTGAACTGAAGGGTCCTGGATTCAATTCTGGTCAAGGGCACATGCCCGGGTTGTGGGCTCAATCCCCGGTAGGAGATAAGCAAGAGGCAGCCGATCAATGATTCTCATCATCATTGATGTTTCTATCTCTATCTCCCTCTCCCTTTCTCTCTGAACTTAATAAAAATGTATTTAAAAAAAAAGAAGCATTTCTTTAAAAAAGAAAAGTGGGGAGGGGGTGACAAGTGTCAGAATATGAGGCTACCAAAGTAACCCTGTGACAGACGCAGGGCTTTAATGCTGTGTGGAAATGCATGCACTCTCCTGCTTCTCAAAGTAGGCATATGGAAACCCTTGGGAGTAAAACTATACATCTGAGAGGCCTGGTCTGTCCTCCTGGGATATCATATTTACTTAAACATTTGAAGGAAATTAAATAATGCATTTAGCAAGTGAGTTGGAAGACACTTAATGCAACATGATGTATACTCGTGCAGGAGATCCAATTAACAATTTGTAAAATATATAACATGAAACTTTACAGGTGACATGCTTGCAAGTGAATGGAACTAAGAAGAGAGGGTATGAGTTAGACTGCAGGTCCACATTAAAATTTTTTGCTTTATTCTGCCATTAGTGAAAACTCTTTAATTTTTAATATGTTTTTTATTTTTATTGATTTTTAGAGAGTGGAAGCTAGAGGGAAAAGAGAAAGAGATAGAAACATAGATCAGCCGCCTCCTGAATGCCCTCCTACTGGGAATTGAGCCCACAACCTGGCATGTGTCCTGACCGATAATAGAAATAGTGAACTCTCAGTGCATGGGTTAACGCTCAACCACTGAGCATTAGTGGAAATTCTATAGGGAAAAAATTAAAAGGTGTAAGCTGAGGACAATAGACATTAACAGCAATGACTATAATCAGTACCAATTATTTATCACTTACTACATGACATCCTATTCTGAAAATTAAAATACTATTTCTAATTTATTTTACCAGGAGCACATGGAATAGGCAATATTTTGACTCACATTAAAGGTGAAAAAGTTAATACTTAGAGAGGGAAAGCCTCTGTGTAAAGGGACCACAATTGATCTCAGATATTGACTGACTTCAAGGTCATGCTCCTAATTGCAAAGACACTGGAGAACTTCATTTTATAACTTACTGCTGTAGTTCGACATTTATTTAGAAAATTATATGTTAGATGTCTGGGGATATGACAAAAATTTGAAATTTATTGCTAGTAAAATCTTGTTTTAAATAAAATTTATTTTTCAATTATGACAGGGCATAGTCATTCAACAAGTTAATATTCATTTTATAAAGAGATTGAATAAACTTGGTATTTTGAAAAATATATACAATGCTGACCTTTTCTTGAGATTTTCAGGTGTATGTAGGACAACCAGACTATAGCTTTGATGTAGAAAACAGCCAGCTCCCTTGTTTTATTCTGGAAATAATTTAAATGTTTTTGTTTCTTCTTTAGGCAGACTTAGAGAAGAGAACGTGAGACATAGATGAGGGGTAAATGTTGTCCATCTTTGGGCCTGTGGAGGCTTTGTTCCAGTGGGACTCCAAGAACGGGAAAGGCCTGGGACCTTTTCACTGGGGAGTATATATGATAAGGGATGCTCTCTTGGCTTCAGGGTTTCTAAGAGCCAGAATATAAAAGACTGGCTCTTGCATCAAATATACACTGAGTGGCCAGATTATTATGATCTCTGAACATATAATAATCTGGCCACTCAGTGTGTATATCTATATCTATCACCTATCTATCTATCTATCTATCTATCTATCTATCTATCTATCTATCATCTATCTATCTATCACCTATCTATCTATCTATCTATCATCTATCTATCTATCTATCTATCTATCTATCTATCTATCATCTATCTATCTATCTATCTATCTATCTATCTAGGCCCAGTGCATGAATTCAGCCTGGGTCGGGGGGAGGGGACATGGGCGTTTGGCCCACCTACCTGCTGGTTGATCTCCAGGTGGAGGGGGCAATTTGCATATTAGCCTTTTATTATATAGGATATACACTGAGTGGCCAGATTATTATGCATTTAGAGATCATAACAATCTGGCCACTCAGTGTAGGTCACAAATAGCAATTATAATTGTTGACAGTGTTGTATTTTCCTTTTGTGACTCAGGTCTTTAGTGAAGCCCTGTTAACTGTGGGCAACCACTATCCCTGAGAGTCACGAGAAAGAGGGAAAGTCTACACTCACCTTTGGAGGGAAATTATTCAGCTGCACCAATTTAAAAAGCAGCTACTTTCTCATTTAATGTTAAAATGACATCTTTATCCTGGGACAGATTGTGTTTATTTTCTTTAAGTATTGCTATTTGGCAAATTACTGATAGGTATTGTCATCAGAGAAAAGGTCAGTAAATTTAGAAATGCATAATTCATTATATATTCAATAACTCATAAATTTTGCCACGAGATCATCAACTCACCACTACACAGAACCGATAGTTCATTAGTACTGCTATTCTTTTATTTTAAAATATCATGATGAATATATTATGCTTTAAGGTCTTATATTATAAAATTAACTATGTTGTGAATTTGTATACCACTTGATGCACATCTGAGTCTTCATCCTAATTTCCCAACCACACTCCCTCCCATTTATTTTCTCCTTCTTACATAAATGATTTCTGAAAGAATTGTATACATTTACTTTCTTCAAGCTTTCTTCCTTTGAATTCTCAGTTTCTTTTTATCCCATGAAACCACTGAATAAGCTTTACTTAGGGTCTACAATGACCTTGAAATGGTTAAGCCCTTTGGTCATTTCTTACAACCCATTTTACTTGATCTAACCTCAGCATTATATACAATCAATTAATCTCTGCATCTTGAAATAGTTTTTTCATTTAGGTTCTGGGAGACTACACCTTCTATACCATTTCAATCCACTCCCCAACACACACACACACACACACACACACACACACACACACACAGTGGTACTTGTTTATCTCTCAATCCTCTGAATATTGGAATGTTCTGGTGCTATGTCCTTATACCACTTCTTTTTTCTGTTTATACTCAAACTCTTGCTGAACATATCCAGGAACATGGCTTTAAATTACATTTTTACTTTTGACTACTCAATGTGCCACTTCTGCCCAGAACTACTCTCTCCCAAAGTCTATCCAACTATCATCTATTATCTATCTATATCTATCTATCTATCGGGTCTAGTAATAATTAATGTCGTTTTTAACATTCGTTTAAAATCTTGCTTGGCGTTGACTTGTATTGACATAACCTTCAAACACGTGGTATCTACAGAACGTGTGAAGTGCAATTAACAAGTTTTGCTTGAAAAAGTTTGTGTTTGGTTTGGTTTTTGTTGCAGAACTAGGGCTAAGAAGATGGCGGATGAAGAGCATATTCGGCACTGCATGCTTTATGAGTTCCAATTAGGAAGAAAAGCAAGTGAGGCTGCAAAAAACATCTATAGTGCTCTTGGTCAAGATGCAGTTAGCGCCAGAAAATGCCAGCGTTGGTTTGAGAAATTTCACGAGGGAAATTTTTCGTTAGATGACAAGAGTGGTAGAGGCCGTGTGTCCAATTTTGATCAAGAAGCTCTTCAAGCTCTTTTGGTGCAAAATCCTCAAATTACCCAACAAGAGCTTGCGACAACTTTAAATTGTTCACAAAAAACAATTTTCAATCAATTGCGTGCACTTGGCAAAGTCCAAAAGTTTGGAAAATGGGTTCCTCATGAGTTGACCGACAACAACCGTAATCAAAGAGTCACAATTTGCAGTTCGCTCCTCTCTCGTCAAAACCGTTTGCCGTTTTTAGAGCAAATTGTTAATGGAGATGAAGAATGGGTGCTGTATGTTAATTTGAAAAGGCGGCCTCAATGGTTGGACAAAAATGAGGCTCCGCAGCCCACGCCAAAACCTGACTTGCATGCGAAAAAAGTGATGTTGTGTGTTTGGTGGAATTTTAAAGGAATTCTTCATTATGAACTTTTACCATCTAACCAAACCATTACAAGTGCAGTGTATAGTGCCCAATTGGAAAGGTTAGCCCAAGCTTTAAGAGAAAAAGAACCCGCGCTGATTAATCGGAAGGGCGTAATTCTTCACCACGATAACGCACAACAGCATACTGCAAGAATCACTCCTGAAAAACTGCGCCACTTGGAATGGGAAGTTCTCCCTCAACCTGCATATTCTCCTGATATTGCCCCTTCCGATTACCTTTTGTTTCGTTCTTTGCAAAACTTTCTTCTTGGAAAAAAATTTAATAATGAAGAATGCCTCAAAAATGCATTGACTAAATTTTTTGCATTAAAATCACAAGAATTTTACAACAGAGGGATTAAAATGCTTCCTGAGCGTTGGGCACAAGTAGTAGAAAACAACGGCAACTATATTGTTGATTAAATTTTGTTGTATTGTTTAAATAAATTCGATTTAAAAAAGTATTAGAAAACGACATTAATTATTACTAGACCTAATATCTATCTATCTATCTATCTACCTATCTATCTATCCATCTATCATCTTTATCCATCTATCTTTATCATCATCTATCTATCTATCTATCTATCTATATATATATATATATATAGTATTATCTATCTATATTATATATATGTAATTATACAATTATGAGCTCTCACACACACAATTAGCTATTTATACCTCCACTTCAATGACTCACATAAATTCTCAATTTAACATATTCAAAGTGAATTTCTGCTCTTCCCTTACATTCTAAGCCAGTACCTTCTTAGGTCTTAGACATTTCTGTTCATAGCAACAAGATTCCTCCAGTTAGGTAATTTTTTTATTTTTACACCTCTCTTTCTTTTTTTATTCAGACTCTACACCAGTTTATTCCAACAAATCCTGTCATCTCTACCTTCAACATACACCCAAGTTTAAAGAGTATATAGTTTCATTATATAAGATGAAAAGACTTTTGGAAATTGTTTGTACGATAATTTTAGTTAATTAACACTATATAATTTTATACTTAAAAATGGTTGAGCCGAAACTGGTTTGGCTCAGTAGATAGAGCGTCCGCCTGCACACTGAAAGGTCTCAGGTTCGATTCCGGTCAAGGGCATGTACCTTGGTTGCAGGCAGCTGGTGGATGTTTCTCTCTCATCGAGGTTTCTAACTCTCTATCCCTCTCTTTTCCTCTCTGTGAAAAGTCAATGAAATACATATATATTTTTTTTAAATGGTTGGAATGGTAAATTTTGTTATGTGTCTTTCCCTGTTAAAAAAGTAAATCTGAAAAAATATGTCCAGAATTTGACTCCTCCAAACTACTTTCACTCTCAATAAACTAATGCAGGCCACCATCACAAAAGTCATCTAATAGGTGTTTCTGATTCTGTCCCCTTCACCTTGCAAGTCTCTTTATACAACAGCCAACATGATCTTATTAAAATATAAGTGAGATCATGCCTTTTATCTAGCAGTCTCCCTTCTTCCTTAGGTTAAAGTCAATGTTATGACCTATACAATTCTAATGGTCTGGCCTGATTACTTCCCTTATCTCATCTTGTGTGACTCATCATTTTACTCCCTCTGCTTCAGCCACACTGGCCTTTTTGTAGTTTATCAACAATCCCACTTAAGGTTGTTTTTTTTTTTTTTTCTTCCTGCTTTTCCTTCTACCTGATTATCTAAAAGGCTAACTCCCTCATTTTCTAAGATCTTCACGTAAGTCACCCCAGTGAATTAAATTTGAACTTACACTTCTGCAGATGACTGGTATTTTATTTCTCCCTTTCATATCTTCTTAGTTCTTATGTAAGTCCCAAAGGACCCAATGTTGTAATAGTAATAAAGACAGAAGAAAAACTAAAACCCAGAGGTTTGCAGTCTTATAATTTAATGAAGTGTTTTTCCAATGCATATCAGAGACTAACGTGAGTCAATAGTGTGGGATCCTTCCAATTTTGCTCTTGTGTGTATTCATTCAGTTAACAGGGAAGAAGAATGTAGCAGATAGCATTTTCAAAGAATAGCCACAATAATTTCTCCCATATCATATCATATCATATCATATCCATGTACTGAAAATTGATATTGACCTGTCTCCAGGTGGATCTATGTTATCTTCCTTTTTGTTCAGGTGCGCTTGTAAATATGAAATAAGTGACACAATGTTATTTTTTAAGTTAGATCTGGTTCACTTGGGATGCTCCAATATCTGTGCTGTAAGGAAACCCAGGCCACATGAAGAAATAATGTGTTGATCTTCTGTACAAAATTCCATATGAGTTCCCAAATTACAGCTGGTATCACCCAAACAAGTGAAGGAGTCTTCACAAGATTATGTTCCAATCATCAATCATCCCCAGCCATTTAGTATTTCCACCTAAAGGCACAGATATAGAAAAGCACAGACAAACCATCCCTGATATTCCTTGTTCACATTTCTAATCCTTAGACTTCATGAATGCAATAGAATTGTTCCATACCATTAAATGTGGAAGTGATTTGTTGTGTAACAATAGATGAATATAACAGAGCTAGACTCTAAAGAAGGCATGTTTCCTTTTAACCATTTTGGCTAAAACTACATCTTTGCTCTCATCATTTCTTTGATTAAAACTCAGCTATTTTGCTCTATTTAACTACAATGGCTCCAGCCATATTGGGAGTATGGAAAATGTAGTTTCATGTTGTGGCTAAAAGTGTGAAGATGTTATGTGTGCATTGTCAGCCTCTACCAGAGCTCTTCACTATTTACCATACTATATGTTATTTATCTTTATTGTGACTGCTAAACTAGAACATAAGCTGCTTAGAAACATTGTTTTTTTCTGATTTGCTCACATTTTTCTGGCACATAATGAGGGCATATTAAATGATTGTTAAATTGAAGAGAATTTATGATGCAAAAACTTGATTTTGAATGATAGAGTAGATTTCTGATTGATGCATTTCCTCTATATTTATTCTGGAGGCCCCTTCATACCCCAATCAAAATAATCACTAACCTTACTTAGATTTACATAACTTTTACTTATAATATTACTTTTATTTAAAATGAATTATCCTAAGAACATTTAGTTCTGGTATATCTTTCCTTCAGGGGCTAAACAAGAACATATATCTACATGTGTTTCATTGATAAAAAAATAATTTAGCAGCTATCAAAAGCTATGCTTTATAAAATTATAATTAATCTTTCATAATGCATACATGTTCTGATATTTGTTACCTCAGAAATTAAGCAATATTTTCCATGGTTATTCTAACAGCATTTACTAAAAAAAAAAAAAAAAAAAAAAAAAAAAAGTATTTTTGTCACATGTCTTCCTAGTTACTGAGTTTTTAAATATATCCATAGTGTGATTAACTAATATCTCAAGGCACAACATGCAACTTTAGAACATTTTACTATTATCAAAGGTAACTTTTCTATTAATATAGTGGGCATAAATCTATTTTTTCAAGTCAAGCATTTTATATATTTTTTAATTAATCATTTTTGCAATATATTATGAATATTTTTTAATTTGCATGGTAACAAAGACAAATAGTTTTGAGTTATTTTATTTTTACCTTCTTTGCTAAAGTTGTATCAGTTTGATCTTTAATCCACAATTTCTTAGTAAGAATAGTTTCAAGTTACTGATTTACATTGTGAAGGATATTTTACTTAAAGCTTTATTTAATCTATTAATATTTTTAAGCAGGCACCATTAAAGTATAAAATATTTGTTTCTTGTGTTTGTAAACATGATGCCCCTATTTTCTTGCTGATTACCATTTAGGGATTACTTTCAATTCCTGGAGGCCAACCTTAATAATTTGCCTTTGGTACCCCCTTATGTGCTGTCACATCTTGATTCTCTT
The DNA here is from genome assembly GCF_964339955.1 of Pipistrellus hanaki. Taxonomy (NCBI): domain Eukaryota; kingdom Metazoa; phylum Chordata; class Mammalia; order Chiroptera; family Vespertilionidae; genus Pipistrellus; species Pipistrellus hanaki. Next base: position 69,667,655 of record NC_140504.1, on the reverse strand, counting down.
TTTTCAACAATGGACCAGGCTGTTCTAAGGGTTTGCCTTATTAGGTCAGGCCTACCTGGATAATCTATCTCCTTTTTTATTAACTGAAGTCAAATTATAGTAGCCTAAGAACATGAGTAATATTCTATCCTATTGTAGAGGCCTTTCCTGATTCAAAAACCAGAATTATCCAAAGCAGATACACCAGAAGACAGCAATCTTGAGGTCAATCTTGGACTTCTGTCTACCAAGATGCAAAAAGAAACAAAAATGGGTGGCTGTGACCTGTGACTGAGAAAAGTCTATCCATCTATCACCTGTCTGTCATCCATTATCTATGATGATAGAGTACCAATCCTTATTAGTTATAGGTAAAAATTAATTTTCCTTACTATTTTAATAAAAGCAACACAAGCTCTGATAGTTTGTTCCTATATAAAATTTATTATCATGTCTATATATTAGCATATAGCCGTATTTTTTGGACCATAAGACGCACTTTTTTCCCCCCAGAAGTGGGGGGAAAAAGTCCCTGCGTCTTATGGTCCAAATATAGCCTACACATATACTGTAAAAAAAAAAGTTTTTTTACTTGCCCGGCTCTGTGTGGTCTCTGTGTGCTTGCCCGGCTCTAAAATGGTTCTAAATGCTGCTGTTTACTTTACAGGGTTGATTACATGTGTTTATGACTGTGATGTTGGGTTTTAATGCACATAAAATATTTTAGGACACTATTTGTTTCAGAATCTTTTTTTCTTCATTTCCCTTCTCTAAAAACTGGTGCATCTTATGGTCCGGTGCGTCTTATGGTCCGAAAAATACGGTATTCACTTTATTTTTTACTCCAAACATACACTGAGTGGCCAGATTATTATGATCTCTGAATGCATAATAATCTGGCCACTCAGTGTATATCCTATATAATAAAAGGCTAATATGCAAATTGTCCCCTCAACCAGGAGTTCCACCCATGTCCTCTCCCCCAGACCCCACCCATGCATGAAATCATGCACCAGGCCTCCAATACACACACACACACACACACACACACACACACACACACACACACACTGAGTGGCCAGATTATTATGCATTCAGAGATCATAATAATCTGGCCACTCAGTGTATAAGATATATGCACATCAATAAAATATAAGCTTGTTAGATGGTTTTAGCATGTTGTGCCTGAATCATGCCTAGGATACAGTAAGCACTCCACAGAAAGTTATTGACTCAATAACTGAAATCTGTGACACTTCTGATTGTCAAAGGAATAAGGTAGCTATGAGACGAAGCTTACCTTAAGAAAAAAAAAAAAAGCCAAATCCAGTGGATAGAGCAGACTCAAGGGTCCCAGGCTTGATTCTGGTCAAGGGCATGTACCTTGGTTGCAGGCATATCCCCAAATGGGGGTGTGCAGGAGGCAGCTGATCGATGTTTCTCTCTCATCAATGTTTCTAACTCTCTATCCCTCTCCCTTCCTCTCTAAAAAATCAATAATATATATATTTTAAGGTAGATGCTATAAGCTTAGGACCAAAGCTCGGGCTTGTCTGTTAAAAGAAACTCACCATTAGAGTGCATCTCTCACAGCTCCATTAGATATGTCTTCCTCCCATTCCTCTCAGCCTCTACTTTTTGAGGGTGCGGTGGGGACAGATATGAATTGAATGAACAAGAAAAAGCTGTATGATTTAGAATCTCTGTAAGATACAAAGAACAGAGGACAAGACTATTTTGTGGTCAGTACAATTTTTGAAGCATTTGCTCTGTGGTGAAATGACTGTTAGGGGAAAAATTAAACAATAGAAGCAGCTGAATCACAGAGGATCACTCAAAGGTAATGTAAGACAAAACTCAGGAACCAAGCAGCCCAAACCAGAGAAAGGTGGAGGCATGGTACATCACAGAACTAGCTTCTGAAACTAGAGAAAAGGGCAATCGAGGACTGACTCTGTGTAATGACTTTTAGGAAAAGTTAGGAGAGAATTGGAATGGTCTGGTCCCTGGTCCTGAGTTTATACAGAAACTGACCCTAAGAGAAAACTGCTACTATGAATCATTGTGCTCTCTTTCTCACACCCCTGGCTGCTGAAGCTTGGAGATTCAGCTAGAAAGATAAATAACTGCCTGTGTGAAAGTGAGCTTCTCTTGTCAACTTCTGAGCATGACTGAAAGCCTCCTGTACCTTTCAGGCCATAATCTTTTTGTTTTATTAGAATAAAAACTGAAAGGGAGGTTGTGTTTCATTGGGGTTATGTCCTTCACAGCACAAGCCAAGGACTACTTACCTTCTGATGTAGGTACAACTGATGATTTTGAAACTTGATCTATATGTATATTCATTCACACATAGCTTCATCTAACTTTCCCTTACCAAAGCTCTTACAATATTGTTACTTGCCATCTAACTCCTATGAAGTTACATAGAAATAATTTTGAAATTAACAAAACACCATTTCCTCTTTATCTCTGCTTTATTCTTATATTCAATGTGTTTTCTACTCGCTTTTTTCTTCCAGATGCACATAGCTGCATACACATTCTTGATTTTCAAGTGATTAGATTCAATGCTTTTGGTCTTGCTACTACTTCCAATTTTGTGTTGGAATTGTTATTGTATAATCTAAACTTTTCTTATCAAAGCACTATAGGTATCTGCATGTAAGTTCAAAATTTTTCATATCAAAACGTGGACATCTTTGTTATAGAGTCCATGATAATCTCTCACATATGAAATGTACAGATACATGGACAAATGTGCTATTAAAAACAAGGGAGTTAACATGGTTTCAATGAAATACTAAAAATGGAACAAAAGACTAAATATAGATATGAACATGGGGAACATTAAATGATAGAAATACCCACTCAATGAGAGTTTGTTTTATTGAGGGCACAATTTTGTTGTTGTTGTTGTTGTTGTTAATCCTCACCTGAGAATATTTTTCCATTAATTTTTTTAGGGAGAGTGGAAGAGAGAGGGAAAGACAGAGAAACACTGATATGAGAAAAACACATTGACTGATTGTCCAGACCAGGGCCTGGATTGGGGAGAAGCCTGCAACCCAAGTGCATGCCCTTGACTAGAATCCTTCGGTCTGCAGGCTGAAACTGTATCCACTGAACCAAATCGACTAGGCACCAACACAATTTTTAAAAAATAACTTCAAACTCTTAACCTACTTGCAGACAAATTTATTTTAAGTCTCAAGAGAAATTTTGAATAGTGCTTAGCTATGTATTTATATATTGCTACTCTAAAAATATTAAACTCATATTAAAAAGAAAAAAATCTGAATAATAGTGCAAATTATTTTTCTGATTTATAATTATTGTGGCCACTTCTGTATCCTTGAAATCTGTGACACTTCTGATTGTCATTTAATTAACTTTCCTTCCTCCCTACCTATACTATTAAATATATTTCCATGTTTTCTAAAAGGCCATTTGTTCTCTGATATAACCTACCTGCTTATAAGTGCTACACATGTAAGAAAGCTGGATAAAGTAAAGAGCAAGTTTATCTACATAGAGTTATTAATTACAAGTGGATAAAACAAACTTGAAAATGTTTCTTTCATTCTGTACATTCGGCAGAATCACAATTCATCTGGGTATATATTATTTATTACTTCCTGATAGCACAGCAGAAATGGTGGCATTTATTACCACTCAGAACATGATTTATAGAAGGCATTGATGAACTATAGTGTATGTAGAATGCCAAATTCCAAATTTCCAATTTATTGGGTTACACAATATAGCACTTAAATGAAAAGGTTCCTAGTGGCCTGAGGAAAATGTGAGGCCACCAAGAAACTAATGGAACTGCCCTCTATCCTCTCATTGTAGTTCAAGGCCTGGGGCCCTTGGGACAAATTTACTAAAATGTTCCTTAAAAGCAAAGATCAGAGGTAACTTCTAATTTAGAGGTTACCTCTACTGATGAAATATGTCTTTGTTAGATAACCTCAGCTTAGGGTCTTTGTAACAGAGTGTCAGGCAGTGAGCTGGTTGATTCTGTTGAATAGAATCAGGATTCTGGGTTCAGATACTGCTTTATGATTTGCTGAACTTCATTTTGTCTTGCTGTGCTGATTTTGTCAACTATTAAACTGAGATAATCATAACTACTTATAGAATTATTTGGAAGATTAACAAAGAATACATGTAAACTTATTTGATCAGCATCTGGTGCAGAGTATATGTTCAATAAATATTAACTGTTGTTATGTTTAGCAAAAAGCCTAGTTTAATTCATTTTGAATTGCTTACATCTTTGAGCCCAAGCAAATGCCTCATTTTTCCATAATCCTAAAGTCAACACAGCACCAAATGCATTACGTTAGGTCTTGATATTGGCCTGAAATATTCCTTTTCTTTCCGTTCACCTTGAGATTTTTAAGACTGCCGATTCTATTAAAGCCTAGTCATATTGTTTCCATGAAAATTGTTCCTCATTATCTCTAGTGTACTTAGGTGTTTTTCTGAATTTTATTGTAAGAACTAAAAAGGTGGCTTGAATTAATGAGAAGAACAAGGGCTTTGAAATAAGACTAGCTTAAGTTTAAAATTTGACTAGGGAAGTTATCAACACTGTGACCCTGGAGAATTGCTCAACTTTGAGTCTCAATTTCCACATCTATAAAAAGCACTTTTTTGAATTAAATGAGAAAAGATACATGGGAGAGTGATTGATACATATTAGATGCTCAGTAAATAGTTTTCTTTCTAGGTTAGCATTTTCCCCTAAAGTCAAAGACTCTTTTCAGTCTATACAGTATAAAGGCTTTCCCAACTAAGGCATAAATCTTATATTGAATAACCTTTTACCTGCTCCTTGAAAATCTCAATAGCTTTCTTCTTATAACATAAACCAGTGGTCGGCAAACTCATTAGTGAACAGAGTCAAATATCAACAGTAAAATGATTGAAATTTTTTTTGAGAGCCCAATTTTTTAAACTTAAACTTCTTCTAATGCCACGTCTTCAAAATAGACTTGCCCAGGCCATGGTATTTGTGGAAGAGCTACACTCAAGGGGCCAAAGAGCCACATGTGGCTTGCGAGCTGTGGTTTGCCGACCACTGGCATCGACCTTTATTTCCTTAATATTGTTGCACTTTTTTTTTTCATGGCTCCTAGCTACCACTTTACCTTTGATTTTAAACTTCTATCTGCTATTCCATATCAAGCTCACAAATAACTCATCTAATATCTTCTATGTAAATTTCATCTTCTCACATGACATCAGAATCCAAGATTTTGCAGATGATTCCATAATCTGTTCCATTAATTTAGAACCTCTGTGGAGATTCTAACATCCAAAGTGGTATCTCTGCTATCATATTGTCAGCCATGTCGATTTCCTACCTTCCCTATAATAGTAATATAAAAAAATTTGGGGTATTTTAAAAACTTGTTGTATGTTATGTTTTGTTTCAGAATATCTTTTTTATGTTCTTTTTTATTTCATACAATTCTTAATCCATAAATTTACTCTTCTGCATCATCAGCCGTCTCATCCCTATTGCCTTAATACCGTGACTAACCTATTTTCTGCTGTTCAGTCATTTTAGACATATACCCTCTCCTCAATCTTCAAACACATCTCTATGTAATAAACACAAAGATAGGATGGTTTACACCAATGAAACAACATTCCTCCTTTTCTCTTTCACCCAGATATTTCAGGACAGTTATCATTAACTTCTATGCTTTTATTGAGGATTCAGTCTTAACTAATTTTTTTATTAATAGGGTTTAATATGTTTTAAAATCAAACAGACCTAAATCTAAATATCTGTCCTATTGCTTTCAAGTTTTAAAACTTAAAGTTTCTTCACCTTTTGAACATTAGTTTCCTTACCTATAAAACAGAGATGCTACACTCTATATCAGCATGCAAGGACACATAGAAAGCGATGCTCACCTGTTCTTTAGCATCTTTCCTTCCCACTACTGAATCCACTGAATTATTTGGTAATGTGCCTGAACTGTAATGTAGTAAGTGTTAAGTAAATTTTCTGAGCAGAAATAAATTATAAACACACACTATAAATATGATACATGCCATTATAAATATTGTAAATAATGTTAATATTAATTTGGTATTTTAAATATATAGCACTAATTCAGATAATTCAATCTTATAATGATTTTACAACATTTTTTAAAAATATATTTTATGATTTTGTACAGAGAGGAAGGGAGAGAGATAGAGAGTTAGAAACATCAATGAGAGAGAGTCATCGATCAGCCGCCTCTTGCACACCCCCTATTAGGGATATGCCCTCAACCAAGGTACATACCCTTGACCAGAATCGAACCCGGGACCTTTCAGTTCCCAAGCCGATGCTCTATCCATTGAGCCAAACTGGTTTCAGCTGATTTTACAACATTTTTATTATTTTCTTAAAATATACTAAATTTCTCTTTGATATTTCATTTTTTTCATAGGCAAGCAAAGATATAACAGAATTTATATTAAAATAAAAATGAGATTGGCTTAGGAATTCTTTCAAGTGGATATTCTTAATTGCTTTCTGCAAATTACCATATTTAACTGAATTAATATTACTAGAAAATTGCTCCATCCTATTCATTTTTGTACTAGTTGATACAAGAAAGCCTGCTTATAAGAAATTTACAACAAATTAACTTTGTCTCCCATTCAGATGGATAATTTTTCTCAAGTATTAGGATGATTTTCTAGGACTATATCCATTACAAAGTTTAATATTATAAAAGATAGAAAAGTGAAAACAATCTTAATGATTTGGGAAAATTGGACTGGAATGCTCCATGTTCCCCTGAGTAGGATGGTGCCCAGGTCCTTTGTCCAGTGGGGTGGAAGAATGAAACCATGGATGAAATGTGGTATAGCAAAAGGTGGAAATTTATTGAGAAACAAGCACAGACTTCCATGTGAGTAGGGGGAAAGAGTACCACTGAGTCCTTTTCCTTCTGCTTATAAAAGCTGCAGATCTTTGTGCCTTGCTATCCCCTCTGATTGGCCACTACCACCCTTAGATTGGTTACTATAGCAATTCCAGAGCTCAAACCTCATGTGAATTACCTGAGGTTCCCTCCTTCTTCTCACTTTTTATTTCCCTATTCCCTCTGGACTTTCCTCTCCCCTCTCTGAATGAGAAGATTGTTTCCTTTTATTCTATAAATGTATACTTTCTGCAGCTCTCAGCTCCCTTATCTTATGGAAATGTACCCCCTTGCAGCTCTGTAGTCCTGTGCTTTTTTCCATGGATCCCTTAATTCCTAAAATTTTCTAAACCTGCCTATTTCACCCGTAAAAACTCCTTTCATTAATAATCCCAATCGCATTCCCAGATAAAATGTAAAATCAACCCTAATCTCTCTGTCTCTCTTTATTTCTCTCTGTCTCTCTCTGTTCTCTCTCTCTCTCTCTCTCTCTCTCTCTCTCTCTCTCTCTCTCTCTCTCTCTCTCTCTCTCTCTCTCTCTCTCTCTTTTTCTCTCTCTCAGATATACACACACACATACTTCTCATAAGCTTCATAACAGTTAGGTCATAAACAACTATATCAAATTTTCAAGAAACAACTAACTTTCTGACTTAATGTACTTTTCAGGAACTAGTGTATAACAGGAATTTCTGCCTGAGAAGAAAATCCCATCACTGCAATATGGAGAAAGGCAGATCTGAAGCATTCCTACCGCCTCAAGGGAAAAATAAATGAAAGCTCTACCTTTAATATGTTAGGAATCAGGGATAATTTGACTAGCTACCTCAATTTTTATGGAAGGAAGTATAGTACAGAATCATTCAACATTGCATTTAGCCCAATAAGTCAAGAATGCTTGAATTCTGCCCTATTTTATCAAGTAGGATTATTGTTATAACCAATATAAACTAACACAATTTAATTAAGTGCAAGAGAAAAATCAATTTCTTGAAGGGATAAAAGTGGCTAACATAATAAAAAGTTAGAGCCTAAAAGGCAGACATGAGAAGGAGAGAGACTGGGGTGAAGGTCAAAGTCTGACACTACATGTGACTGGCCCTGAGCTATCTTTTTGGAGCTACAAAGTAATCCTGTTTGTTGCTATCTCTGTGGGTCTGGTTATGCATATGAAAGGCCAAGATACACACTAAGGTTGGTTTCCACCAGAAATGAGCCCATGGGAAGTTCAGCAAAAGTACCAAGATACCTCAAAATATTCTCTACTTGCCTCTACCTGCTGGATGTCTGTTAGGCTCACTCATTGAAAAACATCTGGCAGTGTGCAGGTTGAATTAGATTCTCGGTGAGAGACCATATAGGAGTGAGTGGTGTTCATAAGACTGATACAAATTCAAACTCAGCATCAATGCTGGGTCTGAGACCACTCAGCAAATCCCCAGGGTACACCAACACTAGCTTCTACTCACTAGGTGCCCACAGACCTTTATTGTGGGGCAGAATCTTAGAGGATCACTAGGGAGAGGCCAGCACAGTTCATTAGACCCAAACTGACCAAGATCTGTCCACTTAAATGAAGGTCTTTGCACTGCTTCATAGTGCAAGGAAAAAAAAATGGCTCCTTCTGAGAGTTGCACAACCCAGTCTATTCCTGATTCTACTTGGACATCCTGGAGAGCTCAGGTTCCAGGGTGAGGTGGAGCTAGTGGATCTCCCATGGAAGAGTGGTTCCCATCACGTTCAAAGAAAAGTGAGGGGATGGCTCCTACCCCAAAGCCACACAACCCAGTTACTGGCCTCCATCTGAGTCTACTAGGACTTCTACATCCCAGCCCAGGCTGCTGACTGCTAGCAGGGTGTTAGTTTCACAGGGTAAGATGAGAGGGAGTCCAGAGGGTTGAGCTATTGTATTCCCTCAGGCTGATGCCTTATAGAGGGGAGTGTTCCACCTAAGAAAATTGGCAGCTGGTGGGATAGGGGCTCAGTATAAGGACCCTAGTAGCTGTCACTTCAACTCTCTCCCTGTATCCACAAAACCCAGTCTCTCTACACATGTTATTTGTCCACTTGCCCGCCCTCTGCAGGAGCCCAGGGTGAGTGGCTACAAAAGAGATACTGTGGTCTGGCTTTTTAAGAGGGCACCTGAGTTCCAGCAGGCTCTCATCTCTCCCTGGCAGACATAATCCCTATTGATTTTCACAACCAGATGCTATGTAGATTTCTCTTCTTGGATTTGGTGCACCTCAATGGGAAGCCCCAGTTTGAATTAAGGCCCCAAGCTTCTCTGGGGCAATCTCTGAAGGTGAGATATCCCTCCAGATTCTTATTATCCACATTTGGGTGTGGAACCAGTCATTTCTACATCTCTGCTCTTCCTACCAGTCTGGATGTGGCTTATTCTATACAACATTGCTCATAAGACTTCTGTTCAACTAGTCTTCATTTGCATTATTCAGATTATTGTTCTATATTTTAGTTGTAATTACAATTTGGTTCTGGGTTGAGGTGAGTGTAACAGCTACCTGCTCTGCTTGAAACCTTCTGGGTTTCTGGTGAACAAGCATTGCTTTGCTTAAGGAAAATGCCATACCCATAGGAAGATTCTTACTTTTTCTTAAGGAACATATATATTGCTATTTTAAGAGTAAAATGTTATTGCTAATGATTGATGTGTAAACTTGATATAGACTCCTGTAAGAAACTCAAACAACTGTAGGAACAAGTTAGACTCCCATACTTTTATATGCATCATAGGATTTATCTGTTGTAATATCTTATATCTGCCTATCTATTCCTTTCTTTCCTTGTTACTGAATAGCACTGCCCTTTTCTGATATGTATTTTGTATAATGCCTCGTGGCATCCATTTGACAATATTGGTTTAACATATGAATTTAGCTTTCCATGCTACCGCAGAGATTTAAGTAGACTTCATAGCATTTTTTTCCATTTTGGATCCTGTGGCTAATCAGCTAATTACTTTCTTTCCTTGGCATTTCAAATACCTGAAAAGGCACATCACTGGCCCAATAATATGTTTTTATGCCATTCTCTTTCATAGATTACTGAATAGTTAATATATGTTGTTGCTTCTTGAAAAAGTTTTAATTTTAGTATCAAAGTTAAAATTATTCATTCATCAACAGATGTTTATGAATTTCTCTATCATGTACCAGGCATTGCACTAAGTGGTAGGATTATAAAAAACAATAAGTACTTCCTTCCTTCATTAATCATACATTCCATGGAGTGAGAAAAACAGTAAACATGTTCATAAATGTGCTATATAATCTCATAAATATTATGAAAAAAGCAGAATAGTAATATAAATATAATAGACTAATTCGTATATAAAATGGAATTGTTCTGGAAAGTAAAATTTGGAATTACAATTGAAAACTAGTTGACAAAATAATGAAGTATAATATTGGCAATATTATACACAAATTGAAGAACAAAAACATGAGTCTATGTATTTTCAGAGGATTTGGTAAATAAAATCCATTTTCTCTATCCAAATTCTCAAGTTACTTAAACTCAGAGACTCAAGTATGACCTGTTGAGTAGTTTATTCTTTATGTAAGTAAGTTCTTAGTAGTAATAATGAGCTATAGACTGAGACCATTTCTTCCCTTTCCTTTCCCAGACAGGTTCCCTATGCAATATCAGAATATTGCCTATAAAATTCATATATAGAGAAACAGAGCAGAATATGGGCATTTTCATTGAAGCCTATTCTCTACAAAGACAAAACAGAGAAAAAAGAATGAACAATATAAGTCACTTTCTCCTTGAAAATCAAATTTATTCATAGCTCTTTCCCAAGTAAATAATGAATAAGGTGGTATAAATTTGGCAGGAGATTATAGAGAAAATGGCTCTTCTTAACATCAGAAATGAGAAGGAAACATTCCCAGTCTAATATTTCTAAGTTTCTTAACTGATAAAATTTTAAGACTTAAGTATTAAAGCTATTGCTAATCCAGAATTGGAGGGGAGATCAGCAGACAATCACTGTATCTGTCCCCATATCAACCACTCATTGTTTGAGGATTCTCCCAAGATTACTGATGAACAGTATCAATTTTCCCTAAAAAAGTTTATGAAAAGGGTAAAAAAACAAAACAAAAATCCTATGTTAATTAAAATTTCTCAAGGCTCAAAAGTCACTATTTTATTTCTAGTCCAAAATTTTCTCTCCGTGTTGTCCAATATAACTCTTCAGAGGGTCTGCATTGTGACCAGGTAACAACATAAAAGTATACAAGAGCAAAATGTTACTGGATATTTTCCAAATTTGTATATAAATTCTTAATTTTATTGATTTCCAAGAAACTTAAAGTTCAGTTATTAATTTTTCTTGCAAATTAATATCTATAGGAACTTAATCCCCAAATAATATTTTCATGCAATAAAAATTGTTACATTAACCTCTTCTCCAACTCCTTATTCCTCTTTTACCTACCATTCTATCTGAGCAAACCAGGAAAGTTCTGAAAGCTGGTAGAGTAGTGGTATCTTAGGCAGCTAATGTCTTAAGTGTCTCACTAAATGGGTACATTCATTATTTAAAAGATATGGAATATTGTTCCAGTCACTGGCACTTCTTCCAATAAATTTAGAAAAGATGCCAAAATCATAGGCACTAGTGCAGTTACACTACATAATTTTTTTGTTATTGTTTTCAGAACTCAGTCCTGCCAAAGACTATAGTACAACTCAATAGAATCTAAGGCAATGGGCAGAGAAGGAACATCTGGGTTTTAGCTCTGCCAATGTACTAGTAAATTTATGCCAAATCTCAAAAACCCATGTTTTGTTGATATAAGTTAGATTAGAAAATATATCACATAAAGAGGTTAATTAATTCACTATGTTTAGGATATCTGGGGGGGGGGATATCATTATGCAAATTCTTCATCTCTTAGAATACTATCTGAGATATTACTGCATTCTGGAAAAATTCCAAAATTTGCAATGGCAACAGCCTCTATCACCAGGTCTTATTCGACAGGTCTGTCTTCACCATAAAGCTTATTTAAACTCTTATTTAACAGTTTCTTTTGATATTCCACATTTCTAGCAAGACAACCCTACATGGGGGTAGTCTCTGCTAGTAGCAGGTCCTCTAAAATATCTTGTGAGCAGGCCTCTCCATCCTGTGGTAAATAGAATCTTAAGCCTATGAATCCTCTTCTCCTAGGCAAGTTTCTTAAACTCTATATGGTTTTTAACTGGAAATTTATCCACAGTGGTTTTCTGAACTAAAGCCACTATTGGTACATCTGCCACATGCTTCTTCTTCTTTTTTTTTTAATATATTTTATTGATTTTTTATAGAGAGGAAGGGAGAGAGATAGAGAACTAGAAATGCCGATGAGAGAGAAACATCGACCAGCTGCCTCCTGCACACCCCCCCACCAGGGATGTGCCCGCAACCAATGTACATGCCCTTGACCGGAATCAAATCTGGGACCTTTCAGTCCACAGACCGACCAAACCGGTTTCGGCCACATGCTTCTTATCAGACTGTCTTTCCACTGGATAAGCATTTCTTTATACTACATATTTTTATTCATAAAAATTTTCTATCCTATATAATAAAAGGCTAATATGCAAATGAATCAAATGGCAGATCAGCAGAAACAACCGAACTACAGGTCGCTATGACATGCGCTGACCATGTGTGGAACATGGCAGGCCACAGGAGGATGGTAAAGCAGGTGAGAGGGGGTGCCAGACCAAGGCAGGACACTGGTCACTGTCATTGGGAGGAGCCTCTGGTGGTTACTGAAATTTTTTTTGTTCCCACATGCTGTGGTCACACCTGGTGCTTATACCTACTGCCAGTGCCAGAGCAGTGCTCACACTCACTGCCAATGCTTGGAGTTGGTCCAGATAACTCAGTGCCATCAGCGGGTTCAGGCAGCGGCTGCTGGCCCTGATTGTCCCTGAGGGCTTCTCCACCTCCCCCCTTGACAGCACTGGCTCCACTTGCACCCACTACTGGCACCAACCCCAATTGCTTTGCACCATTACACCATTAGTGTGTGTGTGTGTGTGGGGGGGGGGGGGGGGGGCTGGCTCTGTCAGTGTGTGGGAGCAGCTGCAGTAGGAGTGGGGCTGCAGGCAGACAGGGGACCAGAACCCATGGTGGGAGGGACAGGGCAGGGGCGTGGACGATGGGCCTAGACCCGCCCCTATACCTACAGCAGCCTCCTCAATGCCCACAGTTCCTTTCAAGGTACACAAATTTGTGAGCTGGGCCCTTAGCAGTAGATTATGTGCCCAGTGTTCTTATTTTACTATTGGAAGGCTCACTTGAAATGAAACAGTTTAATCATTTGGAGTTTGACTCTTCTCTTTCCTACCCAATGCAATACTAATGCTTTCTATTAGAATAAAAACATATTTTTAATTTACATATGCCTTCTGTCTCAGATATTTTTCTAACATCTTCGTTTAGGTTTTGAATTGTAGGCTCTCTCATAATTCAAAAAGATTTTATAGCCGAGACTGGTTTGGCTCAGTGGATAGAGCATGTGCCTGTGGACTGAAAGGTCCCAGGTTTGATGCATGCACTTTGGCTGCGGGGACATCCCCAGTAGGGGGTGTGCTAGAGGCAGCTAATCAATGTTTCTCTCTCATCAATGTTTCTAGCTCTCTATCCCTCTCTCTTCCTCTCTGTAAAAAATCAATAAAATATATTTTTAAAAATAAAATAAAAGATTTTATAATCAATGACCTCTATATCTACTAAAATAATCTGCTATTCAAATAATCATGAATGCATTTATTATACACATATATTGCTTGGTTCTACCTAGTAGAATTTTTACCCATGGAGCATTCTCTCAGTAGAATAACTGTAGCTTAGTTTTGGTTCATATCTGGCTCCTTCTTAATATATTTTATCATTTGTTTTCTCTTAGAGTTTTAATTTGAAGAAAACCAGGAATATGTTACCTCTTAAGTAATTATCTTTGGCTTAAGTTTTTTGAGCTAAAGGTAATTAAGAAGCACGAAATGCAAGAAAAGGTCTCTATACTCTTCGCTTTTCTGTCTCAAGACAGGATATAAATTCTTCTTTTACTAGAGACAGATTCTGATAAGTCCAAAGATGGTATCAGAGGAATATGCAAATAAACCTTACTTAATTAGCTCCCTCTCATTATTAACCCTCTTAAATTTCTATCTGGGGAAACTAAATAGTTTTCCTTTGTTCTGCCATTTCTCTACAAAGATATTGTTCTTTGTTGAAGGTGCTATATAAGCTAGAGTTCTAAGCTACCACTTTGAGTTAATTTTCACCTTTGGTTTCTCCTGCAGGATGTTAATAATCTGTTTTTATCTTCATATTTTGTTATAGAATCCTAACTAAAAATCCAAGATGAGTAAAAAATAGCATTCCCATGCCGAAACTGGTTTTGCTCAGTGGATAGTGTGTCGGTCTGTGGACTAAAAGGTCCCACATTCGATTCCGGTCGAGGGCACATACCTTGGTTGCAGGCACATCTCCAGCGGGGGGTGTGCAGGAGGCAGCTGGTTGATGATTCTCTCTCATCGACGTTTCTAACTCTCTATTCCTCTCCCTTCCTCTCTGTAAAAAAATCAATAAAATATATATTTTTTTTTAAAAAAAAAATTGCATTCCCTACAAATGTATTGCTTCTCCTACTTATTTATTGTATTTTCTCAAAACTCTTATACAATAATAGGATTCACAATGTCAGAAATTGTTTCACCATGAAATTTCTTCATTAGTTAATTAAATGCAGGGTGTCCCCCAAAAAATGTACACACACTTTAACAGCTGATAGTTCAGTTTTGAAAGTGAAATGTATTTTAATAAACACTGCCTTGATAATTATTCAAAATGTGTTTATACACTGTTTTGGAACACCCTATATTTATGTTATCTCCTTTATCTATTGCACTCAACACTGCCCAAATTTTATGTAAACACTGTGTAACTGTGTTTGCTTTTATTTTGCATCTTTTATTTATAACTTTAAGAAACATTTACTCAATTATTTTTATTATCCTTTTCAATTTACTCTCTGAAACTTAATTCTTTCCTTTGATTGCATATTTTAGAGCCCTTGTCACTGTTTCTGATATAACAATGACTTAAATAGCAGAGGCATTTTTTGGCCTTTTTATATCAATTTTATATCAATTTACTTTGACTTTTAAGATTTTTTTTCTTTAACTTTTTAAACCACCATTTAATAGCTCATGCTTTCTTCTAAGAAAACTTCTTTCTCCTCTAGCTTAATCAGAATTTTTCTCCTTCATTTTGTTCATTATTTCACTGCTCCTGTTTTGATAATAAGTACATTTTTTCAAATCTCTGGTTTATCTTTAATTTCATGAGCATGCTTAATCCCCCATGAAAATATTAAGGTTATACTTCTAAAAATTCAACATAAGTAAAAACTACCCAAGATAACATGCAAATTCAAGTTCATGGATTGGAGTGCAAGAAAATGTATTGAGGTTATAAAATAAATTATGGTTGATTCCAATGCTATTTACTGGTCAGTAGACCACACTTCTAGTAGTAAGTGTTAGAAAATCCTTAAGGTTTCTAGTAAAGTCACTGAATTGTCCATCTTCATTAATCTAAGGTGATAAATTATTTTTTACAAAAGGGCTCCTATTTGTGCCTGTGTGTGTGTGTGTGTGTGTGTGTGTGTGTGTTTATTCATAAAATACTTCCCATACTTCTCTGGGTAAAGTTATGATTCTCAGAAAGCTAAATCCACATTTACAGATAGTACAATGAACAAATACAGAGTAAATTTAATCAAACCATGTGAAGCCAAGTATAATCAGTCACTTCAGAGTTTTCACTTTAGTTCCTAATGTCTGTTTAAAGCTAGAACTTCATTAGGCTCTGTAGCATCAATAAGAGTCCAGTTTCCCTGCAGAGTATATGCAGCTTTGATGGTTCCCTTGACAGAAGCTAAAGATTTTTCATCTTGCCCAAGTCTCATTTGTAAATCAGACCAAGAATTCTATGTAGAAGTCAACCTATGCAAATTACAACCTAGAGTTCTGTCACTTATCTGTAAGCCATGCGGTCCCTTCTCTTCTTCAAACCCCACACCATTCCTAAGTCTCTGAGCTCCATAGTTTCTTTAGAGGACTTTTTGAGGACTACTTGCAGAAACCCATGTGGCTTTTGTTAAACTGTGGCTTTCCCATCAAAACAATTTCTAAGTATTTGTTTTGTAAAAATAGATACCAAAATGTCAGCAGCAATGAGCATATCAAAATAACAAATGACCTGATACTTATTTTTTTTCTTAAGAACTGGGAAGGGTATGAGTTTTCAACTTACCTGCAAGCTGACAAATTAATCTGCCACAGCTTATGGAAGCCAGCAGAGAAAACAAGTTTCCTGGTCATAGACAGAGGACTTTATTACTAAAGGCATGTGCAGTATTAGCTTCATGTTTGCATCACTTCCTCTCCCATGGAACGATGAGAAATGGCTGTGGTGGGAGCTGCACAGTGTAGGTGAGGAAATTTAAGCTTAGAATATCTTTAATCTTTTAAAAAGACTAGTAGAAAACATGCTCAATCTTTTCTCCAGAGGGAAACAAAAAGCAAATAAATCTGTCCTCTCTCCTGAAGGGAGAAACTATCTTTTATTCCAAGGCTATCCTACATAATAAAGAGGTGATATGCAAATTGACCATCACTCCAACACACAAGATGGCCACCCCATGTGGATACAAGATTACTGCCACAACATGACCAGCAGGGGAGGGGAGTTGTGGACAATCAGGCCAATGGGGAGGAACGTTAGGAGTGACCAGGCTGGCAGGTTAGGGCAGTTAGGGGCAATCGGCCTGGCAGGAGAAGAATTAGTTATCCATCAAGCTGACAGGGAAGTGGTTAGGGGTGATCAGGCTGGCAGTTAGGGACAATTAGTCAGTCAGGCCAGTGAGCGTTTGAAAGCCACCAGTCCTGGATTGTGAGAGGGATTTTCAACTGCTTGTTTAGGCCCTGAATGGGCAGTTGAACATCCATTGAGGGGTCCCAGGTTGGAGAGGGTGCAGGCTGGGCTGAGAGACACATCTCCACCTCCTCCCCGCCCTCCCTCCTCCCCCCCCCCCCCCCCCCCGTGCACAAATTTCATGCACTGGGCCACTAGTTTGCTATATAAACATCTTTGAACAGATTGTGAGGAACAAACATTATTGTAGTACTAGAGGCCCAGTGCATGACAATTCATTCACTGGAGGGGGCTATCCCTCAGCCCTCCCTGCTCCCTCTCATAGTCTGGGAGCCTTCAGGGGTGGGAGGCGACCCGGCGATCAGGGGAAGATGACACCCAATCACACCTCTGCTGCTGTCACTGCTGGCAATGCAAGCCTCAGCTGGCCCTGGTTACCTGAGCCTCAGGCAGCTCTGGGCAGCTGGGCAGCTGCCATCGGAGACTTTCCTGCACCTCAGGCCAGCCTAGATATCTGGGAGGCTGAGGGGACTGGGAGACTCTGGAGGCAGGTGAGTTCGGCCTTGCCACATGCCTGCTGCCCCAGTGGGACTGAGGGGACTGAGTGCCACCATTTTGTGGCTGTGGGTGCCACCATTTTTAAGGGTTGGGCAGTTAGTTAGCATATTCTTTCCTTATTGGCTGTGGGTGCCACCATCTTTGAGACAGCATGAGGGTCAATTAGCATATTCCCTCTTTATTAGATAGGATGTGCAGAAATGCAACAGATCCATGAAGAATTGTCCATCAACATTGCCCATGTCTCAGCCACACGAGGGTAAAACCAGCCCTGCCTCAAGAAAGGGATATTGCAAGTCATCAAATTCATGAATTTGCTTAACGCTCATTGTTAAAAACAAACAAACAAAAAAATCCCGTCAGTGTAAGCTGATAGTGTTGCTCAGTGGTTGAGTGTTAATCATAAAGCAGGAGGTCCTGGTCAGGGCACATGCCTGGGTTTCAGGCTCAATCTCAGTTGGATGTGTGCAGGAGGCATCTGGATCACCATTCTCTCTCATCATTGATAGTTTCTATATCTCTCTCCCTCTCCTTTCCTCTCTGAAATAAATAACATATTAACAAAACAACAACAAAAGTTCCCTGAATAAACTACTCACTTGCAGTTCCATTATTTTCTGTTAAAAAAAAAAATTAAACGTGATTAAATTTAACTTTCTATTAGAAACTGTAACATATTTGCCATCTCCAGTCTGCCCTTTTAAAACTAATGTCACAGAAAAGTGGAAAGAATTCTAAGTCCAGAGATAGGCTGGTACCCAAGAGGGGAAAAGGAAGGTACTGAGATGTAGCACCCAGATTTTTCTCCCAAACTCACCCATGTGGTTATTTCATTCCTTTTTTCCTGAGGTGGAATGAGATATTTTGAGAAAAGACAAAAAGTTTAGGGACATATTTTTCTTGTAGCAACCAAAATTAGAGCATGAATAGCAATGTAGATAAAATATATTTACCTTCATATTTTAAGTTATAATTTGTTTCTCTGAATATCTCTGCAAATGTATGTGCCTATCAGCATAAAGAAAAATGTCATTTCTCCTCAATATTGCCAATATCTGGAATAGGTATTAACAAGCAATGTTTTATAAGTAGACAAAGCAGACTTAGATTATTTAAAGCTATAATTATGTTGATTACATATAAAGGTTGCTACATAATAAAAGCATTTATGA
Source organism: Pipistrellus hanaki (assembly GCF_964339955.1). Taxonomy (NCBI): domain Eukaryota; kingdom Metazoa; phylum Chordata; class Mammalia; order Chiroptera; family Vespertilionidae; genus Pipistrellus; species Pipistrellus hanaki. Next base: position 69,649,038 of record NC_140504.1, on the reverse strand, counting down.
CCTGGTATATAACAATAAGGTCAAAATCAGGACAGTTAGAGCATTAGTTCACAAGATCTCTCAGAGTATCTAGGCAGCTATCTTTGGTGCATTGCTTTTTGGCTTTTTGTATCATTTATTTACAAATTAGCTTTCCTGAAGTAATTTGCTATTATTTTTTCTTACTACTAAGTTGGAAACAATAATTGCTATCTATCCTGTGAAATTTCTAAAATTTGTATTATGGCCAAATGTGTACTTTCACTTTTTATAAATGGCCTAGGTATACTTGAGAATAGTATGTATTTATGCAATTTTCACTTACATTAGTCACTTACTTTTTAAAATCTTATATCATTCCTAAAATGTTTTTCTTGGGCTAGTCATAATTGAGAGAAATCTGTTTCACCTTTCTAAGATTATATAGATTGGTGCTTCAAGTTTAAAATTGTTCATTACTGATGAGATTCATGTGTGTGTTTTTTTTACATGAAATCAATATATTCCTTTTTTTTTTTTGCTTGATATTTACTTGGTATTATATTTTTCATAAATTTTATACTATCTTGTGTACTTTTTGATTTTAGAATGAAGAGAAAAATATTGACAATTCTACCCAATGTCCTCTCAAATTTGACTTTTTTAAAAGTATTAATGGATATTGAGGAAACTACTGTCAGGAATTAAAATGGATGACTTTGGAAGAGAGCTGAAACTGACATCTAAGATAAGGAAACTACCAGATCTAACATTATATAATAATATGCTGCTTTTGTTGTTATTGGTTAGCAGAGTACTATTTTTTTTTTAAGTATAAGTAGAGGAATACACACACACAGGGGTTGGGAAAAATAGGTTTACAATTGTATGTGAAACATAAATTATTTTTGTATTATTTATTGTTGTATTTCATATAAACAATTATAAACCTACTTTTGGCCACCCCTGCATACATATATGAACACTTCTCTTAGGTTGTATATCTATTATTCTTAGTCTTTCCTTTAATATATATATATATATCTCCTGATATAATTTTTTTCTTCTCCCAAACAATTTATTGCATCTACAAATATTTTCATCTAAAATTTAATAAACTTGGCTTATGAATGGCTTATGAATCAGACAGAATTATCTTAACATTTATTTATTTTGATACAAAGCTTGGTTTTTGTAACAGTCATTTTATTTTATTATTCACAGTGAATAATAAGGCTGGAACTTTTTCAAGTAATATCTAAACTTGAATGATTTTACTGTGGCTAACATTGGGTGCTCACAATGATTAAATTATGCGAAATTGAGTAAAATACATGATAAACACATTCACATTTAGTTAAATCAAATTATTTTTCTCCACAAATCTATCCATGTTACTTCAGTTAATTTACAAGACCAAATCTTGATAAAAAAGAATTACACTTGCTCTTATTCAAAATAACAAAGAGAAAAGATACAAATATGAATAAAACCAACAGCTAGAAATGGAGGACCATGAACACATTTTATCTAGCATTCCTAAACTACATTTTTTTTTTTTTGGTAAAATATTTTGGAAAAGAAGTGGTTCACAGTTATACATTTTCAATTAAAAGTATAGTGGCCAAAATCTCACCCTTTGTTTTTATAATTTTAAGTTCAATAGTTTATTAACTACTTCTCTTTCAAAAGGTATAATTAGTCTTAGAGCAAAACTTGCCATTATGCTGTCAAGAATAATATTACTTATGGTTGAGATACTTAAGATTATCTTAAATTTTAAATGTACTATTGTTTTTAACCAGAATGATGAAGTTAACAGCTACCTGTAATGACCCAAATGTTAACTTTTTTCTTTTGTTCCCTGTCCAAATATTCTAGTTATAACTGAGATTTACCTTGTTGTACTTTCAAAATGCTGCTCTGATGAAGCTCACAATTATAAGTATCTAAATTAACCATTGCTTGCATAGAAAGCCTAAATTATTTAAATTTCAAAATTATCCCACACTTAAAAATGAATAGAGGAAGGCTAGTAAATGTAAATAAACAAATGTTTTTAATAACACATGATTATTTTCTGATTATAATTTAATAGTGATTTGTTATAAATGTGTAAGGTGTTATTTGCTTTTTCATAATAATCTTTTCAAATAATCTTTGGTAGAGAGTCTGAAATACTGAAAATACTCTAATTGACTCATATATTATATACATGATATTATTATTTATTTATTTTTTAATATATTTTATTGATTTTTAACAGAGAGAAAGGGAGAGAGATAAAGAGCTAGAAACGTCAATGAGAGAGAAACATCGACCAGCTGCCTCTTGCACACCCCCTTGGATGTGCCTGCAACCAAGGTACATGCCCTTGACCGGAATCGAACCTGGGACCTTTCAGTCCGCAGACCGACGCTCTACCACTGAGCCAAACCGGCTTCGGCATACATGATATTATTATTATGCATATTACAGTTCTATCAATTTGTGCAGATAGTAAATTTAATGTAATAATTCTATTAATGCCCAGAAAAGTATTGCTAGTAAATTGTATTGTATATCATTTGATGTCTAGATTAAATATAAAATAATAATTTAAGTGTTTGGGGTTTTTTTTTGTTGTTTTTTTTTGTACTATCCAAATGAAAGTATTTTATTTATAAACTAGAGGCCCAGTGCATAAAATTCTTGCATGAAGAGGGGGTGTCCCTCAGCCCGGCCTACACCCTTTCTGATCAGGGACTCCTTGAGGGATGTCTGATTGCCAGTTTAGGCCTGATCCCTCAGGGACTGCTGGCTCTTAACTGCTCACCTGCCTGCCTACCAAATTGCCCCCTAACTACTCCCCTGCTGGCCTGGTCACCCCCAACTGCCCCCTGATAACCTGGTTACCCCCCGACTGCCTATAGTAGCCTGGTCACCCCCTAAATCTTCAGAAAGAAGTTGGATGTCCTGAAGATGTTTGGTCACCCAGTCTAATTAGCATATTACTCTTTTATTAATATAGATAAGAAAAATTTTTGAGAAGTTTGTTTCCTGTAATATTTTTTTTGTGTTTATACATCTTATCATGAAAATTACTCCAAGAGCACCTATCTATGAATTTAAAATAAAGCTAAATTTTCTCACAAGGTAAATTTAGACCCAATCCATTTGTTTGTTGCTAACTTATCAGCCCCTCAAATCTCTTCAAAATAAGTTTTTGCCATGTAAAATCCAATACAAATGCCAATTTGTTTTTAAAATAAATTTTATTTTTTAAATATATTTTTGTTGAATTCAGAGAGCAAGAAAGAGGGAGAGAGAGATGGAAAAATCATTGACTAGAGAGAATCATTGATTGGCTGCCTCCTTCATGCCCCCTTTGCGGATTAAGCTTGCAACCCAGGCATGTGCCCTTGACTGGAATCAAACCTGGGACCCTTTAGTCCTCAGGCTGATGCTCTATCCACTGAGTCAGACCAGCTAGGGCTAAACGCTATTCTTAATTCATGAAATGTATTTATTCCCTCACTCTCACTCCTTCTATCTCCTTACGAAGTTAAATTTAATTTAGTATATGGAGATCTGTTTAGGCATATCCTCTTCTAAAGGTCATTGCTTGGGTATTTCATAGTATCACACATTCAATTAGTCCAAGATGAACCAATTCCATCTTTCTTCCTCAACCCCAGGCTGTCCCTCAATAGTCCCTCCAAAGTCTGCTTCTCTACCTTATGACATAAAAGGACTTTGGCAACTATTTTAAGACTACAGAACAGACCTTTAAAATATACGTTTTGGATTGGTACACAGAAGACCATGTAAATGAAATGCTTATTTACTAAAGACTTAGTATTTTTGAATACAGGGCTGATGTTCTGGGTAGAACAGCAGCCACCAAATCCCAGGCTGCCAGAATTATTATGTACTTTCTTTTAACATTAGTTGTACATACACTGTGGTCACGATGCTAAAGTTGTCTTTTATATTCTTGTCCAAAGGATACATTCGGCTGTTGGTATGAGAAACATTGCTGACAATTTTCAAAGTGATGACATGCTTTCATAATTCACTCCCATCACAAACATGGAAATACCAGCAAAATGGAAATAGATGACACTTTTATTCCACACTGTAAGTTGAAGCCACCAATGGATTCCAGAACATATTTTGTACCGTACCACTCCATTCAGGCTAGTGGAATCTCACTTCTGGAAAATAGGGATAGGCTTCCACTGATCACAGGCTTCCTAATCTCAGCCAGGGTGGTACTGAGCATACCATAAGGGTAAATCATGTAGCTGAGTATAATAAAGGAAGCGGTAATGTTTAGATTAGCCTCTGTGCTGGTATTGAAAATAGCCCTAATGACCAGCTGCCCAAATCTGCCAAATATTTTTGCTCTCATCTTCATCATACATCAAGAATCTTGGCACTGCACAAGAAGGTATAAGTATTTAATGAATTGTCAAGGGATTGTTTATTTATTTAACAGACTTCCTTTCTCATTAGTGACATTTCATGAGCTTAGAGACTAGTTCTTTCATAGAAGAGGTATTTGTTAATGAATTATTACACAAATTCAAATATATACAACTAAGTTCAATCTTCCCATATGTAATAGGTAGCATGTGCTAAGCCATTCAAAAAGAGTAACTTTATAGAGAAATTATTTTACTTTTATTTAAACATTTCAACATATATCACCTAAAAATGACAAATATCACAACTAAATTCTACATGATTTTTATTACTAATGATGCTGAACATAGGCCCCTTATGTTTTGGGGATATATAGATTATGTCACATGGCTAAGAAACAATAGGAAAAAAATAAACAAACATATTTTCTTGTATTTCCCAATAAACTGAAACTACAGGTTTGTCTTTGCTTTGTCTGATATTATAATTTTTAGGCAAGAAATATTCTAAAACAAATGTTAAATTTATCTAATAAGAATGCAAACATCATTACCGAGAAATCACGAGGTGAAAATGCCACGCAGAAGAATGCAGAGGGCCAGGTAGAGAGTAACCTCAATGGGTGCGGGGTGCGGGTTCTTTCTCATTTAACAGAGCTGCTTTCCTCTGCTAATGAAGTCCGCCTATAAAGTACACTGGGAAAAAATGATCTGCATGAGTGTGAAATAATCCTGTAGGAGTTATGTTGCATTCTCCGAAAGAAAATGATAGGTTACTGCAATTAACTTTAGACTTGTTTTTCATTTAAGAACAGAGTAAGAAAATAACTTCCTTAAAAATGAAAGTAGTGGCCCATAGTTCATTTATTTAAAAGATATTTAGTATAATGTAGTTAAAGTAACAGCCTCTTTTGGAAAAAAGTAACCAATAATTTTTTAGGGTATAATGTTTTACTAATATGCACATGTAATCTAAAAGCTTTCAGTCTTAAGCAAGAATAAAATAGTGCCTCATTCATTTTGCTTAATAACAAAAATTAGCTGTACCATGTATAGTTAGCTTATTACCACTAACTGGAACTCAATATCTGCTTTTCTATTTATACCAACAAAGCCATTATAAAAACGAAGGATATGATTATGTGATAATGGCAGACTTTGAGAAATGATTTCAAAGAGGTCTATTACTTAGACTTCTTTGAAATAATTTCTTTTATTTCAAACATATTATTTTCTAGTAAGATTATATTATTAAAATAAGTCCTAAATATAAAAATTAGAATTATCATAAATTTTAAAATATTGGGGTATTTTCTTGATTTACACAACAATTAATAGTGAAAACTACTTTATAGAGAACAATAAACATTTCTTTGAGGTTCTGGAGTCAGTGCACAACAATAAATTCTGTAAATATAAGCTTATACTAGTTGAAAATACTCTTACTGTGTTCCTTTGCAGATTGAATATTGTATTTGTACTTATATGACCATATAACTTAGTGTTGAAGGGGAAATTCACTTTGGAAAATTTCTGGCAGTCATAGTTATTTAAATATCACTCACACTTCTTAACCAAAGAATTCTTTTCCTGGTCTTATCTCTATTGTTTTTCACCTAAACATCTATCCAAACAGCTTAATCTTTCCCATTTTTATTCAAGTACGGCCACCATATCTCATTTTACTAAGTCTGCCACATACCTACTCTTCTTAACCCAAGTTTATGACTCATAAACCTGGGATTGCAATGTCCACACTAATGCAAATCTGAGCATGTATGCACCTCTTACAAAGATCTCCAAGTCTTTTGCCTTAGAGTCAAATCCAAATGCCTTAACACCATCTACGTGGCCTGGCCTCCGATAACCTCTGCAGTCTATTCCTGACCGTATGCTTTTACATCCTGCACCACAGTTATTTAGAGCTCCCTGTGTTTTCCAAATGCTCCATGTGTCTGATCTACAGTATTAAAAGGCACTCTTTGTCCTGGTTAGAATTTTCTGCTGCTAACTCTTTTCCTATGTTTTGTTCAGACTTCAGCTATCAATCTGAGCATTTCTTCCTGGAAGAAGACAGATCATTTACAAAGCCTTGGTAGGATGTTCAATCTATGTTCCCTTACAGCACAATCATATGCATTGTTACAAGTCTGAGTCCTCCACAGTGAGCATACTTCTTAAAAGCAGTCATTAGCCTGGCCAATGTGGCTCTGTGATTGCGTGTCAAACTATGGACCAGAAGGTTACAGTTCAACTCCTGGTCAGGCTCCATCCCCAGTGGGAGCCATGTAGGAGGCAGTGAATCCATAATGCTCTCTCATCATTAATGTTTTTATCTCTCTCCCTCTCCCTTCCTCTTTTTGAAATCAATAAAAACTTTTTTTTTTTTTTAAGCAGATATTAGTCCTTTTTTTCTTTCCTCTTCCTACTTCTCAGAGAACTGCTGGTAATAAGAAAGTTTACTAAACAGTTCTGGTTTGATGAGTTCTGAAAGCCTTCCATGGGTTAAGTTACATGTCAATGTTAGTATTTAATTATAGATGTTTATAGAAATATAGGTTTTACATTATACATAAACATGTTTTTACATAGTACTTTGAAAATGTCATATTAAGAAACTTGTACTTTTTAATTCTATATATTCATATATTTCTCAAGTAATCTAAGTTGATTATTTGGCTGTACAATCAAATGATAATAATGGAAGCATTGGCATTCAACTATTTGAACAATTATTAATATCTTCATTGAAAAATTCTGTAAATGTCAAAAAAGAAAAAGAAGGAAATAGAAATCGACCCTTTTTCATGTTGTCAACTCAAGCTTCTTAAAAATACATAAAATACAAACTAGTGAAAATATTAATTGGATTTCAAAAGCATTAATTTATTCAACTTCTTTCAATCTAGAATAGAGAAAGCTAAACATACTTAAATAGTCTAGGTCATATGATATCCATTCTATGAATACAAACTATAATTAATAAAAAATGTTTCAAAAACAGAGACATAACTACCTAATATATTTCACTGTTTACTAAAATTACTTTTTATATACCTGCATAAAACTGTGAACTATTTATTTATTTATTTATTTATTTATTTATTTATTTATTTATTTTTAATATTTTTATTGATTTTTCACAGAGAGGAAGAGAGAGGGATAGAGAGTTAGAAACAACGATGAGAGAGAATCATCGATCAGCTGCCTCTTGCACACCCCTTACTGGGGATGTGCCCGCAACCAAGGTACATGCCCTTAACCGGAATCGAACCCGGGACCTTTCAGTCCACAGGGCAACGCTCTATCCACTGAGCCAAACCGGTCCCAGCAAAACTGTGAACTATTTAAATATAAGTGAATTACTATAGATGGACAAATTTTTCAGATGTTATGAATTTTGATAGTTATAAAATAATAGAGGCCCAGTTCAAGAAATTTCGTGCATGGGGGGTTGGGGAGGGATGTGTCCCTCAGCCCAGCCTGAACCCTCTCCAATCTGGGACCCCTCAAGGGTATCTGACTCCCTCTTTAGGCCTGATCCTGGGATCAGCCTAAATGGGCAGTCAAACATTCTTCTCACAATCCAGGACTACAGGCTCCTAACTGCTTTCCTGTCTGCCTGCCTGGTTACCTCTAACTGTCCTTCCCTGCTAACATGGTCACCCCTAACTGTCCTCCCCTGTAGGCCTAGTTGCCCCCAACTGCCCTCCCCTGCTGGCCCAGTCATCCCTAACTGCCCTCCTTTGCTAATCTGGTCCTCCCCTGCAGATTTAGTCCCTCCCAACTGCCCTCCTCTGCAAGCCTGGTCCCCCCCAACTACCCTCCCCTGCTGGCCATTTTGTGGTGGCCATCTTGTGTCCACATGGGGCAACCATCTTTGACAACATGGGGATGGCCATCTTTGACCATATGGGGACAGCCAACTTGTGTGTTGGAGTAATATTCAATTTACATATTACCTCTTTATTATATAGGATGTGGAGTTAACATAAATAAATTAGGAAAAAACAGGGGAATAATATCAATGTTCTTAGTTTCCTTAGCTAATAAGACAATTAAAAGTAAAAATGCATCATAGAAAACAATTTGAGTTCATTTACAATGTCTAAACTGAAACATTAGATGGAAAGACTAAAACTCTGTTAAAAGATTCTAAAACATATGTACTAATAGATGCAAATACTAGTAAGAGAATTTTAATTAGTGAGTTTCACTTGTTAATCCTAAAGAAGTATATAGTATTTTATCAGTGAATTAGTATATCTGGAAAAAAGCATTTTCTTGGTCTGGTCAGTATGGCTCAATTAGTTAGGCATCATCCCATGCACAGAAAACTTGTGGTTAGATTCCTGGTCAGAGCATATACCTATGTTGTGGGTTCCATCCCTAGTAAAGGGTATGCAGGAGGAAGCTAATCAATGTTTCTCATTGATTTCTTTTCCTCTCCCTACCTTCCTCTCTCTCTAAAAATCAATAAACTATTCTTAAAAAAAACATTTCTTTTGGATCTGAAGCTATAATAGTAGGTATAATTATTAGAAATACTAAATTATGGGTAGTGACACAATTGGAAAGAACTAAATGTTAGATGTAAATACTATTACTTTTTAATAAATTTTAATAAAAATAGTATTTTATTTATAAAAACATAGTAATAATATGTATAACATTAAATACATATTATATACACATTATAAAGTGAAGAAACTATATTACCTTTGGATTCACTTTATTTTATTACTACTTCCAATAAGCAGTGCTCCCTCTGTGGAAGGGCACTATTCATCAGGGGGGCAACTCCTGCATTGAGCATCTGCCCCCCGGTGGTCAGTGTGCATCATAGTGATTGGCCGTTCTGGTAGTTCCACTGTAATGCTTGCTTTTGCTTTTATTATATAGACTAGAGGCCCAGTGCATGAAATTGGTGCATGGAGGGAGGGATGGGGGCTCAGCCTGGCCTGCAACCTCTCCAACCAGGATCCTTCAGGGGAATGTCTGACTGCCAGCAAAGCCTTTCCAAATTTAAGAATATTTAAATCAATATCAGACATCTTCTCAGACCACATAGCATAATATTAGAAATAAACTACAATAAAAACAATAAAAAATTCACACTTGGAAGCTAAATAGCATGCTTTTAACCTGTTAACCGAGCGGGACCTATAAATACGTCAAACATAAACAATATTGGGAAAGGGTAGGACATATAAATATGTCCTTGAAATATATGTTGCGCCCTGAGAGGGACGGTATATATTTTTTGTAATCTTTATAATTGTTTGTAAAATTTATAATTTTTTAATTCGATGTTTTCATTTTTTTGTTGGTATTCTTTTCTATTTGTTTGTAATTTTGTATTTTCTTTTGTGCTTTATTTATAAATAAACGAAAAAATATATATTTCTTTAATTTTAATTAAGTATAAATAAAAAAATAATAATATAAAATTACTTCCACTGGGCGTGACATACTGACACATCCTAGTGAAAGAGTATGCGCCCGTTGTAAGTTGCGTAATTAAAAAGGGAACTCCCCGGTTAACAGGTTAAACAATGATTGGGTTAGCAAAGAGATCAAAAAAGAAATTAAAAACATCATGTAAACCAATGACAATGAAAACATAATAATCCAAAATCTATGGGACATAACGAAAACTGTCCTGATAGTGAAGTTTATAGCTCTACAGACCTACCTTAAAAAAACAAGAAAAATAGTAATAAATTATCTAACTCTACAACTTAAATAATTAGGAAGAGAACAACAATAAAAGCCCAGAGTGAGCAGAAAAAAGGAGATAATAAAGATCAGAGCAGAAATAAACAACATAGAGAAAAACAACAAAACAAAATTAATGATACCAAGAACTGGCTTTTTGAAAAGATAAGAAAGATTGATTAACCTCTTGCCAGGCTCAGCAAGAAGCAAAGAGAGAGGACCCAAATAAACAAAATCAAAAATGAAAGAAGTGAAATAGCAACAGAACTGACAGGATTGTAAAAAAGGATTGTAAAAATGTGTACTCTGAACAACTCTATTCCAACAACTAGACAACCTAGAGGAAATAAACATATTCCTAGAAAAACACAACCTTCCAAAACTCAATCAGGAAGAATTTAAACATCCCAATAATTTGATAACTATGGAAGAAATTGAAGCAGTCATCAAAAAGCTTCCAGCAAACAAAAGTCCAGGGGCATTCAGTTTCACAGGGGAGTGTTATCAAATATTCAAAGAACTTAAACCTATTCTTCTCAGACTATTCCAAAAAATTTAAGTGGAAGGAACACTTCCAAGCTAATTCTATGAACCAAGCATTACACTAATACCAAAACCAGATAAAGAAAACAATGAAAGAGAATTATAGGCCAACATCCTTCATGAACAAAGATGCCAAAATCCTCAACAAATTCCAGCAAATTGGATCCTGCATTACATTAGAAACATCATACACTATGACCAAGTAGGATTTATTCTAGGGATGCAGAGATGGTACAATATCCACAAATCAATATAAGTGACACATCACATAAATAAATTGAGAGATAAAAATCACATAGTTGTATCAGTGGATGCAGAAAAAGGCATTTGACAAAATCCAACACCCATTATTGATAAAAACTTTCAGCAAAGTGGGAATAAAGTTCCTATAGGTAATCTAAATGTGATTGTTTGAAACAAATAAATTAAATAGGCATAGGTGAAATAAAAAGGGCTTAGGGAAGAATTTCTTCTTTTTTGCAACAGCATGGATGGATCTGGAGAGCATTATGCTAAGTGAAATAAGCCAGTCAGTGAAAGATAAATACCACATGATCTCACTCATTTATGGATAATAAAGAACATTACAAACTGTTTAACAAAAATAGACAGAGGCAAAGAAGCATCAAACAGACTGTAGCTATATAGCAGGAAGGTAGGGAAGGGTTGGGGGGTGGTAAGAGATCAGCCAAAGGACTGGTATGCATGCATATAAGCACAACCAACAGACTCAAGACACTGGGGGCAAGAGGACTAGGGCAAGTGCATGGGGGTAGGAGAGCCTGATGGGAGGTCAATGGGCGGAAAGGGGGTTGAGAGACATATATACCACTATTTATAATACCTTAAATAATAAAACTAAAAAAAAAGGGGGTTTAGGTAAATTTTTTAATAATGTTTGTTGTGTGATAGTTTCCCAAACCCCTTTAGTGACTTCTACTTCTGGAATTTTGCTAAGTAAAATAAATGGGAATTATTATGGAAATTCAGCAAATGTCTGTAGTATTTACAAATGAGATAAAATACTGGTACATTAAGTGCCATTTGAGTTTAAATTTACCTGTTTTGACCTCTTGTTATGGAGGAACTAAAGACACTTTGGTCTGCAAATAAAAATGTCTTGTGCCACACTGAAAAAAAAAAAAAAAATAGCATGCAGAAGCATATATTTCTAGAAATTATAAAATATATTAATAAATTTGCCAGTAAAAATGTGTAACAGTTCATAGTCACAGATACACCTCATCTTATTGCACCTCACTCTATTGCACTTGAAAGGTGTTGCATATTTTACAAATTTAAGGCAAGACAACAGAGTATGCCTTCTTTTGTTGTGATACTCAACTTTATGTCTGTAGTCTAGAACTGAACTCACAATGTCTGTGAGGTATGTCTGAATATAGATTTCATTAGAAATCAAGGTTTCTAAATGTTAAATATTTTAATTAGTATATGTAATTAAAACTATTAGAAATAATAAAGGAAACTACTTGAATGCAAAAAAAATAGGATGTCTGTTTTCAGTAAAAAAAATAAAAATATATTTGTACAAGTAAAATAATTTATTTTAAAGAGAGGCAAATTGTAAAAGTGAAAATATGGGACAAATTTAAATTTTAAAAAAAGTTCTAAAAGGTTTGCACAAAAGGGATCTTTGGGAAAAAAATAATGTGTGTTAAGTTGGCTAAGATTGAAATGAATTTAATTTAATAAATAAATTTAAATATCTAAAGCAATCTGGTACATAATTAGAATTTTGTTTTTCTTAGACTATTCATTTACTCTTGATAAGATTGTGAAGTATCTCCTTTGCCTTTTGGGTATGTTGTCTAGAAAGCAGGGATTTTGTTTTACCAAATTAATGTTTTTTGCTTCAGGTTGTGTTAGTCAGGCCTTAATGCTGCCTTAATCAGGTCTTTGATTTCCTAAGAAAACTAATCTTCTCAATATTAAAAGGGCTACATTTTGCTAAAAGCTATTTAATCTTCTGTATTTGCCTTTGAAATCTATTATTGTTACTTTAGTTAAATAGATAATTAAATGTTATTTCACAATGATCTGTGGACTCATTTAGCCAAATATCCTAACCTCTTGGTATTTTCCACAACTGTCCCCAAATCAAATTCTAAATAAAGTCATTTTGACCTCTAGCTATCTTTGGGATATTTCAGAGGCTTTCTGTAAAAACTCAAAATACTTCCTCTCCTTTCTTTATTAGGCTTATTTAACAAGTTAAATTACATGGAAAGCTTTGTTCAACAAGTGATACTAAATTTTCCTATATTTGTGTAGATATATGTTATTTATATAAATATTTTAGAAATTATATAACATTTTAAATAATCTAATATATTCAAGCCATGGTCGAGTAGGTCAGTTGGGTAAATCCAAGGTTGTGGATTGATCCCCGGTCAGAACACATACAAAAATCAAACATTGAATGCATAAATATGTGGAACAACAAATTGAAGGTTCTCTTTCTCTCTCTTCCTTCCTCTCTCTAATTCAATAAATAAAATGTTTTAAAAATCTAATATGTCCTAATATAACCTTATCAGTTTTAATTCTAGTTATCATTTTAAAATCTTGATCTCATAAGAACAACCAAATTTCCTTGTCAATTTCATTATAATGAACTCTGATCAAATCTCTCACAAATACATTTTTAAAGTATTTTTTCAATTACAGACAATTATTGTTTTTACCCTGATGCTTTTGCAAAAGTGCTTCAGCTTCTCAAAGAGTCATGTCTCTAATGACTTATAGATCATACCACTGAACTAGGTTAGAAATTACAGGACATGAATTGAGAAACTAATGGCTTCATAAAACTGCTAACTGAAAGATCAATATAAGCAATAATGAATAAAATGTTATTAAATGAACCAAGAAACGCGAATATAAATTTGTGACTTGTTATTTGAAATATTGCTGGTTCTTTAATATTTAGTTTTCAGATATAAAGAAATAATTTCTCTTAAGCTAACTATGACTACAACAATTTGATAAATTATACCTACATACATAAAATTGAAACATAACTCTCAGGGAGTATTCTTATATTTTCATGACAGTATAGTTCTTCACATCAGTTCAATAAGAATCTGTTCTTGTGATAAGACACAATTGGAAACTGGCTGATTTGCCAAGCATTGGCTAGAGTGCTGCATTTGAGAATGTGCATAGACTTACTCGTAGATATGACCAGATAATTTTAAGCAACGAAGGTGATTCAATGGAGTAGAGAGAGCCCCTTGGAAAAACTTGCCTGGCACTTTGCTTACAGGGTTCTCAGCACAATTAGGGAGTTTACTTCCTGACAGACCTAGGTAAGTCAAGATATTTTTGAGACCTCAGTAGGAAAGAAATTTGCCCAAATCTATAGGTATTGCAAGAAAATGCTAAATAATTGGCTTGTATTTCCTTGGCCTGTGAGGCTGTTAAAGGTTACTTGTGAGATTCCTTATAAAAAGTTCCAACAAAGCAGATTTAAAAGAGCTTATATGAGCAATTTATATTCTTACTGCTCTTACAGCAGTAATAAGACCAGATATAAGTTTAGATTTATTGTATAAACCAAGTACTTTTATTATAATTATCTTTGGTAAAATTGAGGGTGATTGTATGAAAAACAGAGTTCATTCTTGTATTACTATTAGTTATTAGAGGCCCATTGCAGGAAGATTCCTTCAAGAGTAGGGCTTCCTGTAGCCTGAGAAGGGATCGAAGTGTCACCCTGTGCTTTCCCTCACTCTTCCTTCTACAATGTCTTCAGTCTTCCCTCTGCACCCATTTTTGTAAATTAACTGCCATTTTTGTTGGATTAATTTGCATACTTGCTCTGATTGGCTGGTGGAGATAGCGAATTAATGGTCAATTTACATGTTTCTCTTTTATTAGTGTACATTATATTGCTAGGGGCCCAGTGCACAAATTCATGCACTTTGAAATGAACTGTTAGCCACAAGGCTGTGGCGGGCACAGGGGCAGGTATCGGCCCATCCTCTGCACCCCTGTCTAGCCCCTCCCACCACAATTCTCAGTCCCCTGTCTGCTGGTAGCTCCACTCCTGCTGCCACTGCTCCCACACGCTGACAGCACTGGCCCAGCTTACACCTGGTGATGGTGTGGAGCTATTGGGGCTGGTGCCAGCAGCAGGTGCAAGGGGGGCTGTTGCTGTCAGTGGGTGTTAGCAGTGGCTGCTGCCCTGATTACTTCTCAGGAGCAGAGGGAAGTGGAAAAACCTTCAGGAGCAATTGGCACCAGCAGCCGCAGCTCACACATGCTGATGGCACCAAGCAATTGGGACTGGCACAGGGCTCCAGCATGAGGTGCAAATGGCAGCTCTGGTGCTAGCTATGGGTGTAAGTGGACCTGTGCCAGCATTGGTTGCAAGCACTGGGTGGGACCACAGTGCGCAGCAGCAAAGAATTTTCAGTAACCACCAGAGACTTACCTTGATGATAGCAACCGGCGCCCCCACTCACTTGCTCCACTATCTGCCATGTACTGCAATCTGCTGCCTGCTACCAATGCCCACCATGCTCCGCCTGCACCATTGTTCTATCATTCAGTCTATTTGCATATTAGGGTTTTAGATACATAAATGTTTCATACAAACAACTGTAAACCTACTTTTGCCCCACCCTGTATATTAATTAAATTCAAACTAAATTAAAGTATTGATATCCAAAAAAAGTTTGATAATTTCTGATAACTCTAATAAAAATGGTAAAGAGCAATTGAAAAGAAATTATTTTATGCATTATCATTTTTCTAACTTACAAGAAAATATATATATACTTTATTAACATGTCACTTTTATCTATTTTGTTCCCTAATTTTTTTTTACTTCAAAATGTATAATATTTTATTTTCTCTTGAATTTCATTTTCATGCCATTAATAAAATATGGCTTTCTTCATGTTGATATGTACTCTTGGGATGGTAATGAGCCAAGCTTTCAAGCAATCTGTCTAGAACAAATAACTACAAATATAATGCTATAAAGCAATGCAAATTTATGATCTTAAAATACTACATATAGGTTAGAAGAATGCCACAGGTGTCATTCAGCTTCATTGCTTTTGGAAGCTCTAGGGAATTCATCCTTTTCTTTACCTTTTCCAGCTCCCAGAAGCTGCCAGTATTAGCTTATGGCCCTCTGTTTCCATATTCCAAATTTCCCTATGCAAACTAGGATGAGTCTCACATCTCATCACTCTGTTCTAGCTTTTGTGGTTATATCTTCCTCTCAGATTCTCTGACTCTTCTATTTCCCTTGTTGGCTTTATGTAACATTGGGCTCTCTTCAATAATCCAGAATAATTTCCCTATTTTAAGGTCAACTGATTAGCATCCTTAAATCCATCTGCAACCTTAATTTTCCTTTGCCATATAACCTAACATATTAAAAAATATATATGAAAATTAGGACAAGAACATCATGTGGGTGCATTAATCTACTCACAATAGAAAGATTCTTTTTCAAACAGTCCAGTATTTCTATTTGCTTCCTTCCTCCTGCCCTTCTCCTTCTACATGCTCTGTCTTTGTGCCTCTGCTCATGCTCTTCTGAGACACATAGCAATGGCCCACTCTCTCTCTTTTTCTAATTGTACTAGTACTTCTGAATAAAACCAAACTATTTCTCCTCTATGATACCTCACCTTACTACTTCAGCCACAGTCATCCGTTCTTTGCTAAAATTTCAGGGTATTTAGTAGTTCTATAAAACAATAAAGTTTACATATACTGTTCTCCTATTCTATTTTTTTTTTCCAGTTGTTCATCTCCTTGAAGCAGAAGTGCGGAATGTCCCACACACAGGACGTATAAAGCCCGAGAAATCATTTTGTCTACCCCTCTCCTGACAACCACAGGTGGGACTCAAAATTCAATAAATCTGTGAATTGTTTTTTCATAGAAACATAGATTTATATTAAGCAAACGATGTTATAAATATTCCAATGTCCCTTGCCAGGAAAAAGGTTCCCCATGTTTTTCCCCCTGTGGGAGCCTCTGGGTAGAGAGGAGTGTGGCCTGCTCCTCTCCCAGTGTGTGCTCCTGCACTGACAGCTGTGGACCCCAAAAAGAGAGAACCATCTGGTAAAAATGCCACTTCACCTGCTGTGTTCAAAGCTCCCATTCGACCAGATAGTGTGGGCTTTGTTCATACCAACTTATGCAAAAACAATAGACAGCCCATGCTGTCAGTGAATTGGCAGGTCATCAAACCAGTGCTGAGCCCTGGGGCACTGGCAGACCTATGGCTGGAATTCCCAGAGTCCGAGGCGGTGAAATTTATGGTCATGGCTGAGGTGCTTCTGGAAATATGTGTTGTGGTGGCTGCATGTTTGCACCAACAAAAACCTGGTGCCATTGGCACAGCAGAGTGAACACAACACAAAAACAATATGCCATCTGCTCTGCCCTGGCTGTCTGACCTCACCAGCACTGGTCATGTCTAAAGGTCACCGTATTGCCGTGGCCGGTTTGGCTTAGCCTGCAGTCAGAGGACTTCCGGGTTCGATACCAGCCAAGGGCATATGCTTGGGTTGCGAGCTTAATCCCCAGCATAGAGTGTGCAGGAGGCAGCCGATCCATGATTCTCTCTCATCATTTATGTTTCTATCTCCCTCTCCCTTCCTCTATGAAATCAATAAAAAGATATAAAAGAAAGAAATAAAGGTCACCATATTGAGGAAGTTTCTGAACTTCCCTTGGTGATTGAAGATAAAGGTGAAGCTACAAGAAACCCAAGGAGGCTGTTTTGCTTCTTAAGAAACTCAATGCCTGGATAGAAAAAAAGGTCTATGCTCTCAGCTAATGAGGGCTGGCAAAGGCAAAATGAGGAATCATGGTACCCAGTGCAGGGGGCCTCGCATCATCTATAATGAGGACCACGGGACCAGAAAAGTCTTCAGAAACATCCCAGAATTACTCTGCTTAATGTAAGCAAACTGAACATTTTGAAACTTGTTCCTGGGGGGGCATGTGGGACGTTTTTGCATTTGGGCTGAAAGTGCTTTCTGCAAGTTAGATGAGCTGTACGGCACTTGACTAGAGCTGCCTCCCTCAAGAGGAACTGCAGCTTTCCCATGTACAAGATGCTCAGTACAGACCTTAGCAGAATCTTGAAAAGGCCAGAGATCCAAAGAGCCCTGTGAGCACCATGCAGAGTCCTGAAGAAGAATCCACTGCAAAGCCTGAGGGTCATGTTGATGCTAAAACCATATGCAAAGAATATGCGCGGGAAGGCCATTCTTTACCAGGCCAACAGCCACAAGCTCCGGGTGGACAAAGCAACAGCAGCGCTAGAAGCCAAATCAGATGAGAAGGGGGTTCCAAGCAAGAAGCCTGTGGTCGGGAAGAAGGGAAAGAAGGCTGGGGACCTTAAGAAGCAGAAGCCTTTGGTGGGGAAAAAGGCTGCAGGTACCAAGCAACCAGAAGCTGAAAAGAAGCCTGTAGAAAAGAAACCCACCTCAGAAAAACAAAAAAAACAACTGTGGCATAAACTTAAATTTGTTTATTCCATAATGGTCAAAACACAAAACACTTTGGACAGCTAATTTTGAATAACAATAGAATCAAAGGCAAAAATAAATAAATAAATAAATGTTTCCCCACCCATACTTGAAGGGACTTGAATCTCTGGAGGAGAAATCTCATTATGCTACTCTTTGTGTATGTGCTGTGCTTAGATATGTGTTACAGATTTCAATGAACTCTTTTCCCAGTACAGGATTCTGCCATGTCCCTTGCATTGTGTACATATTTTGAGCAGAATAGAAACTTATGAAAACAAAGAATAAAATGATAAAATTTTAATCTAACAAAACATAACCCTAACACCAATATTAGTTTTTCCATTTTGACTTTGAAAAAATATTTGTTTGTAGTAATTCACATACAAAACCCCAACTGAGTTTCCACTGAGTAAGTGTGAATATCAATTAAATATTTAATACCTTTATTTCGCTTGTTTTGATATTTTCTCCTCGTGATGTCTGCCTTCTGAGCCACAATCCTCTTTTACCATTTCAAGTTAAAAATAAAGTACATTTTTTCCCCCAAGTAAGAATTCTTAAGTAACAAGTGAAACAGAAAATACTTTATATATTGTATTAGTAATATAGGGACCTCATTAGCTTTGGGGGTTTCTTTAATGAGAGTGATCCCAGATATAATTTCGCCTCTGCAAAATAAAGTTGGCAAAAGTAGCCTAGGGAACCACTCCCTAATTGCTTCTGTACAAAGCAGAATGTTGTTTCATGAGCTGCACAGTAACCAGTGCAGGCTGAGCGTAATGATTTGTCAGGCCGCCATAATAGAGCTACCTAACTTGTTTTTCTCCTCTTTCTTCCTATTGTAATTTCCCACGTTCCTATAAAACAGAAAGTTTGGAAACTCTATGAGCTAAAGCAAATATATATTTTATGCTTGATGTCTGGGAGTTGCAAAAATATTGAGTTTCTTTTTACTGCTCATTACTCATTAAGTGTGAATAAACTCAAGAAGCCTGGAAACACAAATAATTCCTCAGTATGCGTCAAGATAATGATGTATTAATAATATAAACTATCCATAATGGACATCAGCAACTTGTTATAAACAAAAGTAATTAATTACCAACAAAACATATTTCATGTACTTACATTACTGCTATGTGAGTGTACTGTATGCAAAAAGGCACGGCTGACCAACTTTAAACTATGTGGAAGGCTGTGAGAGTGTCCCTCCTGAATTTTAAATGTGGAAGAAAATCTTGACTGTTTCTATGGCTCCAAGGATGAATTCTGTTTTGGTGATTTGAGGTGTTATTGTCGTTTGTCCATTTGCTTTGTTATATTTTGTTTTTTGAGGAGGAAGATCGACTAGTCTTGAGATGTAGCACCAAGCCACAACAAAATAGAATCTCTGCTTTGTAAGTATAAACAATGCCCTGAGATTCGTGGCACAAATTTCTTATGACATATTTTCAGTGAATAACATTTAAAGTTGTATTTGCCTAAAAAATTAATTACATAAACATTATTTATTTTTAGCTAAATGATGGATTTCTCTGTGTTCAAGCTGGCAATAGGTATCAGAGAATAATTGCATTAATTCAGAGAAAAGGATAAATGAGGGTAACTATACACATTAATCTTGTTTCTGACTGGAGACCACCTTGGAACATAGGAGTAGCAATGATGTAATGGCAAAGTACAAACTTTGGCCTATTGGTGAGGTAGGCAGGTAATAGTTCAGAAAATACATTTGGGGGGGGGGGGTTGAGGGGAGAAATGAGACTGGTTATTATTAAAATAATAGATAGATTAAAAATAAAAGGGAGTCATATAATCTAGAAATTAAAATTCCAAATCAGAGACACTAAGAAGTAAATGAAGTGCACAAAAGAAAATAAACATACATAAATAGTGTCGAGAAGATCTTTGTGGGTCTAATCAAAAGCGAGAATCTGAAGCTGAAATAAGAAAGAAGAAACAAGAAACAAATTCTATTTAATAGCTCCTCATTTTAGGTGTTACATTTTATTTTAGAGGTTTTGAGAATTTCCTTTCATGTTTAGAGAAGAGTTTGAATGGGTATTTTTTCATTTACTCATGTATGCTACATAGCACATATGTATCTTAATATCTGCTCATCATATCATTCAAGAGACACTTGGAGCTTTAAATATTACATTTAGAATCAGAAAGTTGTGAGAGCAGTTTAAAAATATTGAATTGATGGGGGTGGCATTGGTTAATAAAATTACATAGATTCAGGTATACTATTTTACAATTGTATTGTGTGTTCATCACTCAAAGTCAAGTGTCCTTCTATCTCCATTTATCCCCCCTTTACTCTTGTTTACCTTCCCCACCCCACTTTTCTTTTGTTAATCACCATGCTGTTTTCTGTGGTTACCAGGCTTTTTGTTTTCTTTGCTTAATCCCTTGGCCGTTTTCACTCATCCCCCAACCCCTCTCCACTCTGGCAGCTCTCAGTCTGTTTCTATTTTGTTTGTTAGTTCATTTTGTTCATTAGATTCCACATATAAATTAATTATATAATACTTATCCTTCTCTGACTAGCTTATTTTACTTAGCATAATATTCTCCAGGTCCATCTGTCCTGTCTTAAAAAGTGAGAGCAGCCCTAGCCAGCTTGGCTCTGTGAATAGAGTGGCCTGCTGACCACAGGGTCCTGGGTTCTCTTCTGGTCAAGGGCACATCCCTTGGTTGCAAGCTCCTCCCCAGCCCAGGTCCTAGCCAGGCATCCTGCAGGAGGCAACCAATTGATGTGTTTCTCTCACATCGATATTTCTCTCTCTTTCCCGTTCTCTTCTACTCTCTTTAAAAAAGCAATACAGGTATATTTTATTTCACATTTTATTAGTAGACAGATGGGCAGAAAAGGTTTATTTTGTCTTTTTCTGCCCATCTGTCTACTAATAAAATGTGAAATAAAATATACCTGTATTGCTACTTAAAAAAAAAAAAATCAATGGAAAAATATCCTTGAGTGAGAATTTAAAAAATAAAATAAAGATGAGAGCACTTTTATAATGATGATTTCAAATGCATACTTTGGTGTATTGTTTGAATTTAAACTGTTCCATATTAAGATTTCTGAAAACAAACTTATCTATATTGAGTGTGAGCCTGACATTTTCCAGCTAGTTTCTTCTTAAATCTTTTAGTGATGGTACCACCCAACTTCTTATAATATTAGGCTTGGTTTAGAGAGGAGAGAGGAAGTTGTGAAAAGGTTAAAATACAGAAAAAGTCTTTACTCCTTGTATTGCTTTATCGATGACCAGAACGGTGAGCCCAGGTGTTTCCGGGGTCGTGCCTCTCGACACTGAAGAATGAGCTCTGTGGACCAGAAGATTTAAACAAAAATGTGAAAGTTTATTGCAAGCAGATTCAGACTCCCTGCAAGGGGAGGGGGCCAATAATGAGCTGCCCCAGTTAGGCCTTGTAGTCCAGGGGTATTGTTACTCCCAGACTTCGTGATCCCCAAGGACCACCAGGGAGCCGAGTCCGATGCAATAAACAAAAGAGCCTTCTCCATGCTAGCATGGGCTCTGTCCCACTCACGCTGTCAGCATGGCGGAAGAGAGAGCGAATTTCGTCCAGTCCAGGGGTTTTACTCCCGTCGGTTGTGATATCACTGCCTCGGCTAACCCTGATTGGTTGGGTGAGGGCTAGGGTTCAATTACAGAATGGAGGATAACTCCACCCTGCCCTCTGAGTGTATGTTTACTACAAGCCTGCTATGTATAATATCTACTGTGTTGTCACCTGATTGATTCCCTCAGTGTTCTTGCCCAGCAACAGACCTGAACTTTCCCCGTTTCAATGTGTTCTTTCTCTGTTCCTGTGCTGAACTTTGCTTCTATGTGTAAGTACACCTTGTTGTTGCAGGCCCTCCCTTGGTTTCCCATGCCTCCTGCTTTGTGTCCAGAAACATTTTATGATTTCTGTTTGGTTGGTTTCTGGGATCAGGCTGCTTAAACTGCTGTGTCTGCCCCACCCATGTTCCACCTGCCTTTGTTTCCACTGGACCTGCCCTAACTGCCTGCATTTCAAGTGAAACCTCTCCTGATTACTGCGGCTCTCACCCATTATCACAAACTTAGTGGCTTCAAAACTTTTATCCTCTCAGAGCTCTGGAAGTTAGAAGTACAAAATGAGTCATTGAGCTCTTCAAGTATCAGTATGCCTCGCTCCTTCTAAAGCCTCTGAGGAAAGAATCCCTTTCCTTGCCTTTCTCAGCTTAAAGATTGATTTCAGGTTTTGAATTAATGCCCTTTCGTCTCATCACTCCCAACTTTGATTATTTTTAGTTTCTTGCTAAAAAAAATATATATCCAATATAGGAGGAGATAATGTGAAATTTTTAAAGTGTCTCACCTTTATAATTCAAAAGAAGGCAGGACTGGAAGAAAAGAACAGATGAGACAAATAGAAAAAATAATAATTCCTTAAATTAGCTCCCAATTTGCTTAAATAAATTTAGTGTCATTTTTGAATAATATGTCTACGATTTCTCAATGCTGCTTTTATGTTTTCAAACAGAAAGATAATACACAATCATTAATTATCTCCTAAAAGCACTGTGTGTAGTTCGCTTTGCAAAACAATGCCCTTCAGGTAATAGGGTTCAGACTTCAGAGAGGTAAGGTCCATGTTTCAGTCAGCCAGTCAGAGAAAGAGAAATATCACATGATCTCACTCATTTGTGGAATATAATGAGCAACATAAACTGATGAACAAAAACTGATCCAGAGACAAAGGAGCATCGATAAGACCATTAAACCTCAGAGTGTAGAAAGGGGAGGGTGGGGGTAAGGGGGGGTAGATCAACCAAAGGACTTGTATGCATGCATATAAGCCTAACAAATGGGCACAGACACCTAGGGGGTGAGGCATTAGTGGGGGGTGGGGAGGGGAGGACAATGGGGAAATAAGGACACATATGTAATACCTTAATAAAGAAAAAAAATTAGTAAAGTCATCAGACATGTTAGTGGAATAAAATATAAATACAAAAACTAATTTTTAATTAGATGGATTTCCTTTCAGTTAAACCACCACCTGTGGTTTCCTTTACCCATGCATTTTCATGATTTACATACCTACAATTACGAAATAAAATGGCTTCAAATTTTAAAACATATACATATGATCTACTATTAGATTTAGTTGAAACTATCTCACATTTGCAGATGAAAGCATAAGAAATGGAGAGACTGAATGCATTCCAGAAACATTTTCCAGTACCAAACTCAATTGCCTCTGAGACAAATGAGGGGCTTCCAAAATTATGTATTGGATTTTATTATTTTTTGCAAGAGTAGAAAGGCTTTCTAGTAAAAAAAAAAATAAATGAAGTTAATAAAACTCATTTTCAATATATCCTGTGTATCTGCAATCCCCTGTACCTTTAGCCAACCTGTTTTCTAAATGAAAAGAAAATTGACTTTTCAGACAGAAAAGAAAGCACACATTAGATACCAGTAGACTAAGTTCAGCAGCAGATTGAGAAAACTAGACTTTTGTGTGTGTTTTTTCTAAGAAATATGTAAATATACTGCATGTGATATCTTCTCAAAATCCACTTAGGATCTTTGGTCTCTGTTGTTTTTGTTCTTCTTCCCTATCAATATCCTATCTTCTCACATATAAGCAAAACTTACTGGTTATCCATTCTTTACAATTTTATGTTGGGCACTTATAGGCATGTTTTAGCCCTTATGTTAAGGCCGTGGTCGGCAAACTGTGGCTCATGAGCCACATGAGGCTCTTTGACCCCTTGCGTGTGGCTCTTTCACAAAATACCATGGCCTGGCGAGTCTATTTTGAAGAAGTGGCATTAGAAGAAGTTTAAGTTAAAAAATTTTTGGCTCTCAAAAGAAATTTCAATCGTTGTACTGTTGATATTTGACTCTGTTGACTAATGAGTTTGCTGACCACTGTGTTAAGGCAACTGTAGAATCACATGTAAAAAAGATTTGCTACCACATGCTTCCAGAAGGGGAGGGGGGAAAAAGCAAAAAAAAAAAAAAAAAAAAAAAAAAAAAAAAAAGCAGACAATGTACTTTTGTTTATTTTTCAAGTAAAATTATTTGTCCCCAGAATGGCAAATTT
Organism: Pipistrellus hanaki; assembly: GCF_964339955.1. Lineage (NCBI taxonomy): Eukaryota > Metazoa > Chordata > Mammalia > Chiroptera > Vespertilionidae > Pipistrellus > Pipistrellus hanaki. Next base: position 69,624,770 of record NC_140504.1, on the reverse strand, counting down.
TCTGGAGCAGGCCCCTTCTTTCTTCCCAGTCTGCATAATTTTTGCTCCACCAATAGTTTCCTGCAGAGGTAGAGGAATGGACCCTTTTGTGATCTGAATTCCATGCCCTTGGTTCTGCTGTCAAGCTCTGCTCTGTCCTTTCCCATTTTGCAACAGCAAATCCATTTGGGCTCTGCATGACAACCCATGAAATCTTCAATGGCACCATTTTCTGAACATCTACAGAGAGTTAAGTACTGCAGAAGGTACAAAGAACACTAAGTCTCATTTTTTACATAAAAATTATAGAGTTCATAGGAAAGTGAGTTAAAATAAAGTATATGTAAAGTAAATACCATAAGACAGCAAATAAAAAGTGCTATAGAGAACATTCTGTTACAGGAGATGAGAGCATTTACTCTTATCTGGTGACATTACGAAAAATGTTATTTCTCTCTCTTTCTCTCTCTCTTTCTCTCTCTCTCTCTCTCTCTCTCTCTCTCTCTCTCTCTCTCTCTCTCTCATCTCTCTCAGCATATTTATAGAATTTTGTGAAAATAACATCAATTTTTCAACATTCCTCTAACACTTGGAACCTCTAGTTTTTCTACCCCTATATTCAGAGGCAATCAGATTGACCAGAGAAAGGTGAAACACTTACATGAAATGTTAAACAGAACTTTCACTTGTTAGGATTTATTGAAATGAATATTTGTCACGTACTCATTTTTTTTTTTATTCAGAAAACACAATGCCTGCAATATACTCATTACATACCGTGTTTCCCCAAAAATAAAACATCCTCCGAAAATAAGATCTACTTACAGGTTTCCTTCTGAGTGAAATATAAGGTATCCCCCGAAAATAAGCCCCCACCCCAGGTTAAACATGAGAGATTTGGTCCACTGATCCTGAAAGAAATGGAGTCACAAGAAATTCACCAGGAAATTCAGGAATTGGATTGTTATGATGATGTTCCAGAATATGATGACATGATTGCCATTGAATAAATGAGTAAATTCTTGATACTGTATGATTCAGTTTGTCTGGTTTGTGTTGACAACTACCATACTACCATACCGTATATAGGTAATAAATTTCTTTTATTTTCATTTAACAATAAATGTGTACCGTATTCTTCTTTATGGAAAAATAAGACATCCCCTGAAAATAAGACCTAGTGCATCTTTGGGAGCAAAAATTAATATAAGACACTGTCTTATTTTCGAGGAAACAGGGTAGTTACTTCCAACTTATCACATGTTCTCCCTAGAACAGGAATGAGTTAGGCATTTAGAAACAGCAGAGCTTTCAGTCATCACAACTATAGAGACATTTGTCATCTAATGTGGAGGAGCTCCTTCCAAATGAGTACTGTCATTCCTCTCCAGTGTGGACTATTCAGCACTCTGGTGTTTCCCTGAACCAACGACCTGCACAAGGGGCAGCAAGCCTTGTGGCTAACTGTGGGTACAATGTGCGTGCTTCTCCTCTTACTAGTAGATACTCCCATATTTTTCCACACTAAACTCATATAAGGAAATATGATACTTACTACTTCATATTCAAACTGTACTTGTACCAAAAGGCACAAGTGCATTCAGGAAAGGTCTAAAAATGTTCTTAGTAATTGCTATTTAAGGACATTAAATCCACCACTGTCCTTCTGGATTTCTTGATATGACTGCATATTCTATGGATAAAAACTTAACTCTAAAGAAAAAAAAATATTGAAAGGGCTATTCAGGAGATACATATTTTAGCTACATACAACACCCATGAGCCTTGTGGTTGCTTTCAGATTAATCAGTGGAATGAGCACTGGACTATGACTTACAGAACCAGAGACTGGGTCCAAATTGCAGTATTTAATAACTGAGATGATAGAAATTTTCATATAAGGTCATAGCCTAATTCAGTTTTGAGGTCTTTATCTCTGCACTGAGATTCTTTGGGACAGCTCTGTATTCTTATTATGCATTTCCTTTAGGTCCTGGCTAGTTCATTTATCTTATTTGCAGTTTTCATAGTTGAATTGTTCTAATTAGATAAATTATTTAAATCCATTATGTATCACATAAATAGTTTTAGACAGATACACTCTATTTTATAGTACTCCATTACATGGATTTTAAAAATGAATGACAAGAATGACATTGTTAGTAGACACACTATTTAACAATCTTTTCTTAAGCTATTTTTAATCAGGGAACATGTCTTCCTAATAACATACAAAAATTTCCTAATGAATAATCATAAGTGGCTGAAGTGTCCATTTCTAAGTATGGGGTGAAAATCTAATGTCAAACTCCTAACCTTTCAAGTCATGCTGTCAAAGAGGAAGTATTCGGAACCAGAGCTACATAATAGCCCCATTGTGAGAGTGAACTATCCTGGTCTTATAACTGGTACAAGTCTCTGAATAGTGTCAGGACCTTTTAAATGTCAGAATTATCTGGCTCTGGGCCCCTTCTGTCTGTTCTGCATGGAACATTGTGACTGATTTGCAATAGGCAGATAGTTAGTACTTAAAAATTTCCTGAACTCCTTCTTATGATCATAAATGGCAATAGCTGTATGAGAAAAATTGAGGCAAGTTAGAAAGCACTAGAGAAGAGGTTGGTTGAAATTTTGAACTTGTATTCACCTCATAGTGGAAATGTATTAAGGCCAGAACTCTATGAAAAATTTCAAGTAAATACATGATATTTTTTGGATGCCTTAGGGAAGATAAATATTTTAAAGACACACATCCTATTTTAAATATATATTTTAATATATTGATTTATATTGTTGAAATAGTAATCACTAAAATTAATAAGTTTGATTTATTAAAAACACATTTCTGAATTTTTAATTGGATCCTTTCTCTCTTTTTCCAAACAAATCTTATTAATGTCTATGTAGCTTTTATGGGATGTTTACCTTGTAATTCAGATATTGTATATATTCTTTATTATATCTAAGATTTATAATAAGAAGTCTTTCCAAATGCTTCTTAAAATGTGGATTTGTTTTTCACATAGAAATATTACTGGTATTCTTTCAAAAATATTTTTATATACTCAAAATTTTTTACAAGAATCAATCATTTATGTATCAAGCTCTCTCCTTGAGAAGTTATCTCTGAGTTTTGTGAAGTTCGGTGTTCAGAATGAAACACAAATATTATTGAGAAACTGATAAAATCCTTATTTTAAAATTAATACAACTTGAAGAGACAGTTTTAATTAAAAAATTAGTACAAGAACTCTCACCAATAACTTTCCTACTAAGAAGCATGTGATGATTTACTGGGATTGAGCATATTTTATTATCAGTTACCACCATCCTCTTATTTAATGAAGCAAAAAAAAACCATAGATTTTATTCTAATAAATACACCCAAAGCAGAGTGAAATAAAATATTATATATATATATATATATATATATATATATATATATATATATATTACTGATTTGTTACAGAGAGGAAGGGAGAAGGATAGAGACTTAGAAACATCGATGAGAGAGAAACATTGATCAGCTGCCTCCTGTACATCCCCTACTGGGGATATGCCTGCAACCAAGGTACATGCCCTTGACCTGACTCGAACCTGGGACCCTTGAGTCTGCAGGCCGACTGTTCTATCCACTGAGCCAACCGGTTTCAACAAAATAAAATATTTTTTAAATTAAGACAAAAATGAAAAAGAAGTCATCTCAATTTGATGTTTATGTGCATTTATTAAAATACCTTAGAATAATGATGCATTTATTCTAGTTCTATTATTTGTTTTGTGTTATTTTAAAGAAATTAAAAGTTTAAGGATCATTATAGGAAAAATATGGAGTTTCCTCAAAAAATTAAAAATGGAACCGAAATTTGACCCAGTGATCCCACTTCTAGATACATACACTAGAACCAGAAACACCAATCAGAGTGAATGTATGCACCCCTATGTTCATGGCAGTGCAATATACAATAGCTAAGATCTGGAAACAGCCCAAGTGCCCATCAGTAGATGAGTGGATAAAAAAAGCTGTGATATATTTACACCATGGAATACCATGCAGCAGTATATACTTGATCTTAGTCAAAAGGCCAAGAAGCAATGTACGCCGCAGTATAAAAGAAGGATATCTTATCCTTTGAAACAGCATGGAGGTACCTGGAGAGAATTATGCTAAATGAAATAAGCTACTCAGAGAAAAATAAGAAAGATAAGTATCACATGATATCACTCATATGTGGGATCTAATGAATAAAATAAACCGATGAACAAATTAGATCTAGAAACATGGAAGCAGGGAACAGACTGACAAATCTTAGAGAGAAAGAGGAGGGGGAGTTGGCAGTAAGATATCAACCAAAGAATTTGTATGCATATATGCATATCCCATGGGCACAGAAAATAGTGAGGTGAAGGCCTGAGGGGGGAGAGAACAAGAATAGGGTGGAGAAGGTCAGTGGGGGGGGGAGGGAGTCAAGGGGGGCATATGTAATAATTTCAACAAAAAAGATAATTGCTATTTTTTTAATGTGAGGATAAATATTTTTAAAGTATTAAAAAATGGCTCCAGGGCCCTGGCAAGTGTGACTCAGTGTTTTGTGGGTGTGTGTTATAGTGTAACAAGAGGTTGCTGCCGAAACCGGTTTGGCTCAGTGGATAGAGCGTCGGTCTGCGGACTGAAAGGTCCCAGGTTCGATTCTGGTGAAGGGCATGTACATTGGTTGCGGACACATCCCCGGTAGGGGGTGTGCAAGAGGCAGCTGGTCGATGTTTCTCTCTCATCGACATTTCTAGCTCTCTATCTCTCTCCCTTCCTCTCTATAAAAAAAATCAATAAAATATATTAAAAAAAAAAAAAGAGGTTGCTGGTTCAATTTCAGGTCAGGCCACATGTCCAAGTTGTGGGTTCAATCCCTGGCAGAGGGCATGCAGAAGGCAGGAGACAGCTGATTGATGCTACACTCTCACATCCATATTTCTTCTTCCTTCTTACTCTCTAAAAAAAATTCAATAAATTATTTTTATAAATGTGAAATAACACATATTAAAGAATGCCTGTAGGACATAAGTTTAAAGATTTAGTTGAAAAATTTCAAAACTTATTTGAGACATAAATTTTATTAATTTTTCAAATTATTTCTAATAATTAGAAATAATTTTATTTTTAGTAGTAATACTAAATATTCCTTCATTCTGGGCCTAGATAGTAGTCATTAGTGGAAATTAAGAACTGCAAACTTGTATAATGTAAATTAAGGTTATGGCTCTAAAAAAATTATCTTTCCTTTTAACTTTAGTAATCATGTTGTACATTCATTTAAAGAAAAGAAATGAGTATATCTTAGCCAAGAAAATAGAAGTAATCTGAAAAGATTTTAAGCTAGAACTATTACTAAGTATTTCTAAGAATATATTGTTTTGCTACAAATTATTTATCCTTAATACAAGGTGGGGCAAAAGTAGGTTTACAGTTGTTCATATGGAAAATAATGCAGCAATTACAAAATAATATACAAAATAATTTCACAAACACACAACTGTAAACCTACTTTTGTCCCACCCTGTATATAATGATGACTATTCATGGCTCCATTTTTTTTTTCTTCAGAGAATTGAAATTAAATGTGAAATAGCAGAGTCAATAAATCTAACTATTGATTTTTTAAAATAACTTGGCTACAAAATGATATTATTTAACAATAAAAATGATATTATGCTAGACTTTATGAACTTACAGTGGAAAAAGTTTTCTCCTTTTTTGAAAGAAAAGTGTTAGTGAAGATTATTTTTTTAAATATATTTTATTGTGTTTTTTTTTGTTTGTTTGTTTTTTTGTGTTTTTTTTTTTACAGCGAGGAAGGGAGAGTGATATAGTTAGAAACATCGATGAGAGAGAGACATCGATCGGCTGCCTCCTGCACACCCCTTACTGGGGATATGCCCACAACCAAGGTACATGCCCTTGACCAGAATCAAATCTGGGACCTTTCAGTCCACAGGCTGACACTCTATTCATTGAGCCAAACCAGTTTTAGCAAGTGAAGATCATTATTAAGGCCAAAACAGATTATTAGATTTTTACATGAGAATATTTTTATGGTATCATAACTTTATGCATAACTGATAAAAATGACAATTAAGACACTGAGATTGTTGTTAAAAGTATTAATAGACTCTAAATATTATCATGAAACTGAAATATATAAGGTTTATATAACCCTTTAGCATTTGCAAAGCATCAATTATATATTAACTTTTACAGCTTTGTGACTACTTGCATTTTCCTCTATTTTTATACTTTCAGAAATGTTAGTTAATCATATTTCTTCATTTATAGTACACAAATTTACTTCACTCGTGAAACCAACTTTGCATATAGTAAAAGGTAGAAATCCAGCTTATTTTTTTCACTATGAAATTCCCCAATAACATCTATTAAAGTTATCTATATGTTTTTTAACATTTATCATATAAAAATCTCACACAGAAACAGTTGGTTTCTTCCTTATCTATTCTAACTAAGTGGTCTGTTTGCTGTCCCTAAACTAGTTCTATATTTTTCACTGCTAGCAATTTGATGCCTGTACTATAGTATATGTTATTATTATATGCTCAGAAAGACCTTCTGTTTTCCTTTACAATTTTTTTAACAAAAACTAATTTTCATATTTTTTGAAATTTTTAGTTTAGTTCTCTAATTTAAAATATATTATTTTTATTTTATATTAGATATTTTGGAAAATGAAGTATGCTTTTTGTTGTCGTTTTCATTATCCTTATATCTTGATACTTTATTATGGCTTTATTTCTTTTCTAATCAGAATATTTCTACTAAGAATATTTATAAAATAACTAGTGTCCCAGTGCATAAAATGTGTGCATGGGGGAGTGTTCCTCAGCTGGCCTGAACCCTTTCAAATCTGGGACCCCCTCAGGGGATGCCCAACTGTTGGTTTAGGCCTGATCCCTGAACCAGCAGTCGGACATCCCTCTCACAATCTGGGACCACTGCTCCTAACCACTCACCTGCCTGCCTGCCTGCCTACCTGCCAGCAATCTGCCTGATTGCCCCTAACAACTTCCGCTTGCCCCTAACAACTTCTGCCTGCCAGCCTGATCACCCCCTAACTGCTCCCCTGCCAGTTTGATTGATGCCTATGTACTCCCCTACCAGCCTGATAGCCTCCAACTGCCCTCTTTTGCTGGCCTGATCACCCCTAAGGCTCTTGTTAGTATAGATCTTTTGAATAATTACATTTGGGCAGTTTTATAAATCTCTAAATATCTTTATTTTCCCCTCATCCTAATATATAAAAAGCCAGGGCCATCATGACTGAAAAAAACAGATGGACAACTGAACACAAGCTGTGTGGGGCGACAAGGCTGGCAGGGAGGTTAGTGAGGGACAACCAAATGACTGAACAGCAGGCTGCATGGGGTGACCAGGCTGGCAGGGGGGAAGTTGGGGACAACTAAGTTGGTGGGGGGGCAGTAAGGGGCAAACAGGCCGGCAGCAAGGTATTTGAGAGTGATCAGGCCAGCAGAAGAGGGGAGTTGGGGGCAACTAGGCTGATGGGGGGGAGGGGAGTAAGGGGGAACTAGGCCAGCAGGGGGGCAGTTGGGGCTGACCAAGCTGGCAGAGGAGGATAGTTGGGAGTGACAAGGCTAGCGGGGGGTGGGGGGGAAAAGGGTGGTAATTAGGGGTGGTCAGGCAGGTAGGCAAGTGAGAAGTTAGGTGCCAGTAGTCCCAGATTGTGAGAGGGATGTCGAATGTCTGGTTTTGGAAATTCCATGTGGGGTCCCAGTTTGGAGAGGGTGTAGTTGGAAATTCCATGAGGGGTCCCAGACTGAGAGGATGCAGGCTGGGCTGAGAGTATCCCCCCCATGCACACATTTTGTGCACTGGACCTCTAGTTTTATAATAATTATATACCTTAAAATAAACGGGTACATGTTACATTATTTCTCTTTAATACTTTGTAATTCCTCATTTTTAAATTTTATTACAATTTCACAAAACATCCCATGAGACAAGGCTACAGTGTAGCCATGATACATCAAGACAAAGATAAGTCCATTTAATAATGACATATCTACTCAGGAAAAACATGAATATTTTCTAAGTCAGCAAAATGTTTCAACATCCCCCTAACCTGGCTAATATGGTGTTACAGCTTTATCAATTAGTATTAGACTTAATCTCATCTCCTCTTCTAGAGAATATGCATGAAGAGACCCAATCTTAGAAATGTCCCAACTTTATGAAGGCTCCCCATCAGCATAAGCTCCATCTCCTTGAGTCCTCTCCAAAACCACTTAAAGCTTAGATTGTCTATCTTTCTCAACACGTACCTCATAAGACTACTCTACAATTCTCACAGTGTGCATTCTCCTTTGCTAAGATGAAAAACATAACCAACTTCTTTAAATACAGAGTGTTCATAGGGGCCTCTGTTTAAAGGATATTGATGAAAGGAGAGAGCACAAGCTAACTTAGAACCACTCTAAATGAGTAACAAGAGGAATACTCCTAATGTTTAAAATTTGTGTTCTATTCCACTGAAAGCTCTAAGCCCAGATTCACTTTTTTTTCTAAGTGAGTCTCAAAGTTCAATTATATTATGTCAGAATTTTTTTCTCAGCTGGACGATGGATGTGGCCAATGTTTCTTTGATAGACAGAGGAGTTCTTTTAAAACACACACCCAGCTCTAAACATAAATTAAGTTAGAATATATAGATCTCAGGAAAATTGTGCCTCTTTACAGATATTTATGTTGAAGCACCAGTTAGTAGAATATGATCCTCCTGACATTTTGTTCCCTATGCATAAATATATTAAGAAGGAAACTCTCAGCTTAGCTGAGATGGTCTACCTAAAAAACAAAAAACCAACAAACAAAAACAGGCAGGATGCTCCCAATACAAAATGATGGCTTATCATTGAGAAATTATGAGTTCTGTTTTCATTTGATCCTTAAAGAGTTTGACAGTTCTGTTTGCCCCTTTGTCAAATTCCCCTCCATGAAAAGGGAAGAGCTGATCTACCTGATGGGTGAAGTGTTAGGATGATTAATGCTAAAGAAAGACTGTGAGAAAAATTTGCACCCAAGTTCAGTGTGTTACTATTTTACTAAATCACAAAATTTTCTTGATGTTTACATCAGTGGCCTACTGTTTATGCAACAATAACTGATTCAGACTTCATTTATAAAAAATATTTTTGAAAGCCAGAACAAGAGGAAAGAGAATTTACAACACAAAGCAAAGAGAAATTACAATAATATGAACTTTAATACTATAGCATTCTTTCATGGTCTGATGCTATTTAATCTTGAGGCATTGATGAAAAAATAAAGAGAAAAAATTAAGGTGTAGCCATTGTACAGTAGGCAAAGCAAAATTGTTTAGACTGATTACTCTGAACACCAGAAAACAGCCATAGAATGTCTAGAATTCCCTAAACATGACTATTGTGGATCTGAGTGGTCTCTCAACAACCCTCATTTTCAGATAGGTTACTTTGAAATACCAATTTTTTTCTCAAATCCTTCATTTTAGTTATTTAAAAATATTTATTGTTGAAAAATCACATATATCCACTTTTCCCCCACATTGACCTTTTTTAGACCAACCACATTCCCCACCCCAAGCCTTCACCAAACAATCTATTATCTGTGTCCATAAATTATGCTCATATGCATACAAGTTCTTTGGTTGAGCTCTTCCCACCACCCACTCACTTTCACTCTGAGATTCGACAATCTGTTTCATGCTTCTAAGTTTCTGGATCTATTTTGTTCATCAGTTTATTTTGTTCAATAGATTTTGTGTGAGTGAGATTATGTGATCTTTGTCTTTCTCTGACAGGCTTATTTCACTTAGCATACTAGCCAGGTCCCTTCATGCTATCTCAAAGGGTGAAAGACTCTTCTTCTTCTTTTTTTTTTTTATTTACTTCTGCATAGTATTTCATGGTGTAAAACTACCACAGCTTTTTTATCCATTCATTTGCTGATGGGCACTTGGACTGCTTTCAGATCTGAGCTATTGTCAATTGTGTTGCTATGAGCATAGGTGTGCATACATTCTTAATGATTGGTGTTTCAGTTTTCTTAGGATATATTCCCAGAAGGAGGATCACTGAGTCAAACAGATTTTCCATATTTGATTTGTTGAGGAAAATCCATATTGTTTTCCATAATGGCTGCACCAGTCTGCATTCACAGCAGTGGTATAATAGGGTTTCCTTTTCTGCACATCTGCACCAGCACTTATCATTTCTTGATTTGTTGATGGTAGCCATTCTGACATGTGTGAAGTGATACATCAAGTTCATTTTAATATGTATCTCTCTGATAATCAGTGACTTTGAACATTTTTTCATAGTCTCTTGGCCATCTGTATGTTCACTTTGGAGAAATGTCAATTTAGGTCCTTTGACCATTTTTTTAATTGAATTGTGTGCCTTCCTTTTGTTAAGTTGTATAAGTTCCTTATATATTTTAGATATTAAACCTTTATCATTGTCAAATATGTTCTCCCATACAGTGGGCTCCCTTTCATTTGGTTTATGGCTTCTTTTGCTGTGCAAAAACTTTTTATTTTGATGTGGCCCATTTGTTTATTTTCTCCTTAGTTTCCCATGGCCAAAGAGATATACCCATAAACATATTGCTATGAGAGATGTCTGAAATTTTTCTGCCTATGGTTTTTTCTAAGTTTTTTTTAATGATTTTACATCTTACATTTAAGTATTTTATCCATTTTGAATTTATTATTGTATATAATGTAAGTTGGTGGTCTTAGTTTCATTTTTTGGATGTATCTTTCCAATTGTCCTCACACTATTTATTGAAGAGACTGTCTTGACTCCAATGTATGCTCTTGCCTCCTTTCTCAAATATTTATTGAGCATTATAGCTTGGATAGATTTATTGGATCTCTGTTCTGTTTCATTGATCTATATGCCTCTTGTGACAATATCATGCTATTTTTTAGTACAGTGACATTGTAGTATAACTTGATACTGGTATTGTGATTCTTCCAACTTTGTTCTTTTTTATTTAATTTTTTTAAAACATTTATATTTATTTCAGAGAGGAAGGGAAAGGAAGAGAGAAATAGAAATATCAATGATGAGAGAGAATCATTGATCAGCTGACTCTTGTACACCTCCTTCTAGGGATCGAGCCCACAACCTAGGCATGTGCCCTTGACCAGAATCAAACTGGGACCCTTCAGTCCACAGGCTGACACTCTATCCACTGAGCCAAACCAGCGAGGGCCAAACTTTATTCTTTCTCAAGATTACTGTGGCCATTCAGGTTCTCTTTTGATTTCAAATAAGTTTTTGTAGTATTTGTTCTAGATCTGTGAAATATGCAGTTGATATTTTAATAGGGGTTGCATTGAATTTACAGATTGTTTTGGGGGAGTATATACATTTTAATGAAGTTAATTCTACCATTCCATGAACACAATATATTTATCCACTCGTTTATATCTTCCTCTATCTCTTTTTCAACATCTTATAGTTTTTCTTGGTTAAGCTTTTGCATATAAATGCCCTGTCCTTTCTTGGCCTAAAAAATTTAAAACAGGCATCAGTGGGATCAGGGAGCCCCACAGCTATCAAAAGAAGGCCAAAGACTGACAATAGCAGCCTGCCTTGCTTCACAGCTGAGCTTCATCTGGGCATTTCAAAACCCAATATAAAGAAGGGGAATCTGCAGATCTCTCTGTATTCCTGGTTGGTGGCCCCAGGCAGTGGCTGACTTTGCACCTTCTTGGAGATCCAAGACTACTGTACCCAATGGTCAGTGTGAGACCACACCAGATTACAACTCTTCATATCCATAAGTGACACACTCAAGGGGCAGACTCACAAAAGCCCCACTGAAGCAAGTCCTGCCCCATAAGGGTGTCTATTGCACAGCAGCTCTTTCATTGTATAATAGACATAGCTAGTTCCCACAGCCAATTGGCCAGATATCAATTCCTCCCAGTGAAACCAACAGTAATCAAGGATTAACTACAACAAGACTGTGCACACAGCCCACAAAGGGGTGCACCAAAGTGTCCACCTCAGGTGATTGGGGATGCTGAGCCACTGGGCCCTATAGTACACCTACCACACAAGGCCATTCTATCAACTCAAGGAGACTTAGCAACTACCCAATACATAGAAAGAAACACAGGGAAGCAGCCAAAACTGAGAGACAAAGAAACATGTCACAAATGAAAGAAATGGAAGAAAGCAAACTGCTAGATATAGAGTTCAAAACCACATTTATAAAGCTACTCAAGAATTTTCTAGAAACCTCTGAGGAACTTAGAGAGACCTTCAAGGATCTTAGTGAGAATGCCAAAAAAAAAAAAAAAAATGGAAAAGGACTAGTGCCAAATCACACATACACTGACTGAAATAAAGAATAACATATGGAAATTCAACAGTAGACTAGAGGATTCCAAGAATCAAGTTAAAGATTTGAAATATGAAGAAGCAAAGAAACACCCAACCAGAAGAGAAAAAAGAATCCAAAAATATGAAGATAATCTAAGGAGTGTCCGGGACAATTTCAAACGTACCAACATCCAAATTATGGGGGTGCCAGACAAAGAGGTAGAGCAAGATATTGAAAACCTATTAGAAGAAATAATGACAGAAAACTTCCCCGACCTGGTGAAAGAAATAGACTTACAAGTCCAGGAAATGCAGAGAACCCCAAACAAGAGAAATCCAAAGAGGCCCACATCAAGATACATCATAATTAAAATGCCAAGAGCAAAAGACAAAGAGAGACTATTAAAAGCAGCAAGAGAAAAACAGTTAGTTGCCTACAAGGGAGCACCCATACGATTGTCAGCTGATTTCTCAACAGAAACTATACAGGCCAGAAGGGAGTGGCAAGAAATATTCAAAGTGATGAATAACAAGAACCTACAACCAAGATTACTCTACCCAGCAAAGCTATCATTCAGAATTGAAGGTCAGATAAAGAGCTACAAGACAAGAAAAAGCTAAAGGAGTTCATCTCCACCAAACCAGTACCATATGAAATGCTGAAGAGTATTCTTTAAGAAGAGGAAGAAAAAGAAAAAGGTAAAGATACAATACTATGAACAACAAAGTGGCAACAAATACATATCTATCAACAAGTGAATCTAAAAATCAAATGAATAAAAAATCTGATGAACAGAATAAACTGGTGAATGTAACAGAATAAGGGGCATGGAAAGGAGCAGACTGACAATTCTCAAGGGAAGGTGTTGTGGGGTTCAGTAAGAGATTGGACAAATATATTACACCTATGGACAAGGACAGTGGGGGGAGGGGCGAGGGCATGAGGTGAGTTGGTAACTGGGTGGAGGGGAGCTATGGGGGAAAAAAGATGAACATCTGTAATAATCTGAACAAAAAAAGATTAAAAAACAAAATAAAACAAAAATATTAAAATGTTTCTAAGATTTCTTATTTTGTTTTCTTGTTTCATTAATTTAGGGTGAGAATAGGATTCCAAAGTCTTATTTTTGATATTTTATAAAAATGCTTTTGCCAATAGGATATTTAAACATTATCTATGACTACTGCTTTTTTTTATATGACTTATTTTATTACATTGGAAAAATAGCCTGTTCTGGCTTTATTTATTTGGCTAGGAATGAATGTTGAATTGTATTAAATCTATTTTTAGGTTATTTTAATCTAATGTGTAGCCAATGAGTTTCCTAATAGGATAATTTTTTAAATTTTAAAGATAAGCAGAAGTTAATCTTGGTATATTTAATTTGTACATGATACTTAATTTAATTCACAAGTATATTATACAGAGTTTCATCTGTGTTTTTGAAAATGTTTCCTCTGCAAGTTTATAAGGTGCATGATGACAAAAGGTAGTGAGGAATTCTTTTTTAATTGTTCTGTGTGCTGAAACAATTTTAATAATGCAGGTTTAACCTATTGCCTAAAATTATGGAAATCTCATATAGGGCACATTAGAATCTGTATCAGCTAATTTGCTCTTGTGTTGGCTCTTATTTTTATTAAGTAGTAACATATTTGAATATTTTTCTATTATTGATTCACCTTTGATCAATTATATTTTATTAGAACATTCACAGTGTTTTGTGATTTTAAAATTCATTGTCAAACTGACATAAATCTCTTTTGTTTCTGAAATGTATTTAATTTACACATGTATAGCATATTACTCATTGATATTGCCATACATTTGTAATTTTTGTTACTTATCCATTATTTTATTTGTAAAAATTATGTCTAACATTTTCCTTCTTTAGAAATCTATTTTCTGGATTTGTATTTTTTATATTTTTTTTAATTCCCCCAAGGCTTATTTGCTATTCTAAGTATACTAATTTATTTTTATGACTTTTACTACCTATTCTCTTGGACATTTAGTTGGGTGTTAGATTACAAGAATTTTGTTTGTTTTATTTTAAAATATTTAAGATTATAAGTTTTATTCGAATATATTTCTACTGCATCCCATTATTTTGTTTGCTATAGTTTATTTTTATCAGTTTTTTAAGAATATTCTTTTTTTGTGATTTATTTTCTTTTTATCTTTAATTTTAAAAAAATAATCCATTTTCATTGCTTTTTCTTATTGAGTTCTTTTATTTCTTTATATTTTGTTGTCTTATAAGTATTATTGCAAACGCATAGCTCTGTTTTATTTTTTGCATAATTAATCTTTGTTTAAATGTTCATATATAAGAATATATTAATTAACTTAAATATTATTAATATTATTTATTTCAGGGAAAAACTATATAATTAACTCTTTTGGGGGCATTTTTCTCTTTATATTTCTTCAAAATACTACTTTTAAATTATAATTTGTCCAAAAATGCTCACAATGTTATATATTCATAGTACTTTATATTTTTCTTCAAAATGCAATGATTCTGTTTATCTCATTTAATAGCTTTCCTTAAATTCCATTTTTGATGTCATTTTTTATCTTAGCATATTTTCATTTACAATTTCCTGACATATCTTTGATACAATTATAGTATTTTTCTTTCCAAATTACATTTTAGCTCCGTTTTTTATATGCTTTATAGAGTCAATTTTTTATGTTCTCAAAGTTTGTTAGTATCTTTTAATACAAGAATGTATCCAACTTATATTTATCATTATAATGTATTTCATTTTTATAATCATTTGATTTTAAGAATAAATTGATATTTTATAATAAATTTAATGTTAAAGCCATTATGCTCAATTAATAATTGACAAAGGAGGCAAGAAATACACTGGAGTTAAGACAGTCCCTTAACTAAATGATATTAAGAAAATTAAACAGATACATGAAAAAGAATTAAACTATACCAACAACTTATACCATGCACAAAAATAAACTCAAAATGGTTGAAGGACTTAACATAAGATGGAAAACCATAAAAGTCTTAGAAGAATCCATAGGCAGCAAAATATCAGAATATGTCCTAGGAATATCTTTACCAATACAGCTCTTAGGACAATGGAAACTAAGGAGAAAATAATCCAACTGTACTCTTAAAGTGATTTAAGGAAGAACAACAGACAAAGCCCAGCATGAGTAGCAAAAAAGGAAATGATAAAGATCAGAGGAGAAATAAATGAAAAATAGTCCAAAAAATTAATACAGAAGATCAATGAAACCAAGAGCTGGTTCTTTGAAAAGATAAATAATAATGATAAACCTTTAACCAGACTTAAGGAAAAGAGAGGACTCAAAAAGATAAAATCAGAAATGAAAGAGGAGAAATAGCAAATGATACCAAAGAATTACAGAGAATTATAAGGAAATATTCAGAATAGCTATCTCTAATAATAAAAGTGTAATATGCTAATTAGACCAGAGAGCCTTCCAGATGTCCTTCTAGATGACCTTCCAGATAAGCCATGGCTGCGAGGGAAGCCCAGGTCCCTAGTGCCAGAGGGAAGTTGATGATGGCTGCTGGGGAAGGAAAGCCTACTCTTGCAAGAATTTTGTGCATCTGGCCTCTAGTATACCAATAAATAGCACAACCTGGGAGAAATGGATACATTTATAGGAACATTTAGTCTCCTCAAACTGAATCAAGAATATACAGAAAATCTGAACAGAGTAATTAGAACTAATGATATTGAATCAGTTAAAAAAAAAAAAAAAAAAAAGAAAAGAAAAGAAATTAGACCACCACCTTCTTACAACATATATTAAAAGAATAAACTCAAAATGGATTAAAGACTCAAATACTTAAATGTAAGACACAAAAACATAAAAGCTTTAGAAGAAAACACAGGCAGTAAAATCTTAGACATTTCTCCTAGTGATATTTTTCATATACTAGTATATTGCCTCAGGCAAGTGAAAGAAAACAAACAAACAAACAAACAAACAAACAAATAAATAAATAAATGGAATTACATCAACCTAAAAAGTTGTTTATGCCCAGCAAAGGAAACCATCAACAAAATGAAAATGGGAGAACATATTAGTTAAGGATACATCTGGTAAAGGGTTAATATCCAAAATTTATAAAAAATCATGCAATTTTACACAATGAAAACAAAAAACAATTCAATGAAAAATTGACACTTCTTCAAAGAAGGCATGCATGTGGCCATTCGACACATGAAAAACTGGTCAAAGTCATTAATAATCAGAGAAATGCAAATTAAACCCACAAAGAGATTTCACCTTACACCTGTCTGAATGGCTATTATCAAGAAATCAATAAACAAGTGTTGGAATGGATGTGAAGAAAAGGGAACTCTTGTGCCCTGTTGCTGGGAATGCAGATTGGTGCTGCCACTATGAAGCAGTATGGAGGTTCCTCAAGAAAATTAAAAATGGAGCTGCCTTCTGACACAATGATTTCACTTCTGGGTATAAATCCAAATAAACCCAAAACACTAATTCAAAAAATATATGTACCCTATGTTCATTGCAGTGTTATTTACATTGGCCTAATTACGGAAGCAACCTGAGGGCCCATCAATGCATGAGTAGGTAAAAATGTTGTGGTACATACATAATCATAAGCCATAAAAAAAAAAAGAATAAAATCTTAGGTTTTGAGGCAGTATGGATGGATCTACAAAGTATCATGCTAAGCGAAATAAGTCAGTCATACAAAGACAATTACCATATGATTTCACTTATATGTGAAAATTAAGGAACAATGTAAATAAACAAACAAAACAGAAACAGACTCATAGATACAGGGAACGGACTGATAGTTGCTAGAAGGGAGGGAGATTGGAGGATTGAGTGAAAAAGGTGAAAGGATTGAGAAGTACAAATTGGTAGTTATAAAATAGTCATGGGGATGTAAAGTGCAGCAAAGGAAATATAGGCAATAATATTGTAATAACTATACATGGTGCCAGTTGGGTACAAGAAATATCAGTGGGCATACTTTGTAATGTATATGGTTGTCTAACCACTATGCTATACACCTGAAACTAATAAAAAAAATAATACTGAGTCTAAACTGTAATTGAAAAAAATTAAAAGAATCTAACTAGAATAAGAACATTTCCTAAAATATTTAGTCTTAATTTTAATATCTATATTCATAAATAAAAACTCATCTGCTTTTTTTCATTTATTGAACATTTTTTAAATTAAGGTTATGCTAATCCCATAAAACAAAATATCCCAGAGATGCATGTTTTTATTTCCTCTTTTCTAAAAAAGTTAAGTAACATAGAAGTTATTTGTTCCTTGCAAATTTTGAAAGAATTTTCTTGTGAAACTCTGTTCATCGATTTACTGATAGCATTAGGAACATTTTCTCAGTTTCTTATAAATGTAGCTAATAACTGTACTTGAATTTATTATACCTATTAGAAATAACTTAGAAAATTGTCCTTTTTATACATATCTTCAAATACAGATAATATAATGTTAAGGGGAAAAATGCAGGCTATAATGCTTGCTTAATTCATCAAAATCCTATTAAAACAGTCATAATACATTCAATATTTTGTAAATTTAGGAAAATTTTAATGGACTATTTTAAAGGTATGAACAATGAATGGTGAAGCCTTCCAGAGCTGGGACCCCCAGGAATCAGTGCCAGGAAAAGGAATTTCAGAGGAACAGGGGGAGAGTAGCTGCAGCCCTCTGTGATGTGAGCACCCAGCACAGAAGCCCCTGAGGTATAAGCCCCTACTTCAGACACAGGTACAATATAAATTCTCCTACCAAAAGGAATAGCCTTCTTTACTCCACAATCATCGTTCTCCAGGTACTACCTTTTAAAGGAATAAAGCCACAAAAATTCAAGTGACTTGTCTGTACTTGTTGTCTCTAACTTTATTCTTCCTGTTTTCTGTTGAACTCCCTGCAAGGGGGGGTCCACATAAACTCACTTCACTGAAGGTACTGTTTCAAGCTTACCAATCACCTAAACCATAGACAATCCCCGGCATTTGTCTTACTATCATCATCTTTTGACACCATCAATCACTTCCTCTTTGGTAGATGTTTTTCATTTGGCTCTGTGGGCATTATACTCTTATACATTTCCTCCTTAAGTTACTGCCCTCTCCCTTCATTCTCCTTTTCTGGTTTCAGATCATTTTTTTAACATAAAAATGTGGGAGTGTACTTTACTCTGTCCTAAGGCCTCTCTATTATGCTATCTGTCCTCGGTTCTTTAGATGTGGAGTTTTGTGATTTTAAATACCACCTTCATATCAGTAACTCTCAATTTTTTGTTTTAAGCCCTGGCATGTATTTGAAGTTCAGACTTATGTATTGAAATACCTACTGAAAATCAATATGATACCCAATAGAAATCTCATGCTTCACATAACTGAAATCCAAATCTGATTTTATTATAGCCACAATCTTGCCAATCTCAGTAAATTGTTATTCTATCCAAAAATAATTCAAGCCAAAGCAATCAAACAGCAACAATTTTAAAATATCTGGATGTAATATTTAATATTTGCCTTTTTAATTTTAGAGCATATCTAATCTGCTTATAAAAATGCTTGGCTTTACTGTCAAAAGATATACACAATCTGTCTGTAATTCAATATTTCACTTCTACCCGAATGGTGGCATAATCTCCCAACCAATTTCTCTGATTATATCATGTCATATCTTTGTTGCGAAACCTTCAGCACTTTTCAAGTGTAGATAAGTGCTCAGAGATTTTGTGACATGCAATATGTCCTAGAGAATTGCTCCCTGGCTTCATCACTCTGATTTTATTTAGAATTTTACCTGTTCAGTCTACTCCACCCATACTGGTTTTATTATTAATCCTCTAAAATCTTAGTATTAATCTGTTTCAGAGGATTGCACTTGCTTTCCCTTATCCTACAATATTATTCTTCCTTATATAGTTGTTGGGGTTTTTTTTTTTTTGTTTGTTTGTTTTTCCCCTCTTCCTTTCTTCCCTCAAAGTTATTGTTCTCAAAGATGACTTCTCACCTGCCCTCCTAGTCTTTTCTCCATATGTACCACCTGGCACACATTGCTCCGATATACTCTGTGTTTTATTTTCTTTTATTTTTTTTCTTCACATTGTTTAACGTAAGATAAACAATAGGAGAGAGTTTTGCTATAACTCAATTAGAGCATCCAGCATACAGCTGACAAGCAATAAATATTTCTTAAATGAACAATATCTTTTATTTTGCCTTTGAAAATGGATTTATTTTGCCAAGATCAGATTTACTTGATCTAGAAATTTATATAAATATGAAATGCAATACATATTCTATTGGATCCAGCTTCTCTCAGCACATTTTTGAAAGCTATTCATACTGTTGAATATATTATCATCCCCATATATTGGTGAATAGAATTACTTTAGAGAAGTATGCTACACTGGTTTTGTCCATTCTCCATGTTAAGCAAGAAAAACAACTTGCTTCCAATTTGATTCTACTGTAAACAAACTACTAGGATTATTTATGTCCACTCATTCCAGGTCATGTATAATCCATTTATCCTCAATAAATACATAGAAAGTAGAATTGCTAGTTTGTAAGGAATTACCAAATGATTTCCAAAATTGTACCATTTTACATTCCCTCCTACAACATATGAGAGCTTTAGTTGCTTCAAATTATCACCCAAACTGATCTTTTTATTTTTATCCATTCTAAGATATATGTAATGTTATAAGTTTTTTAGAATTTACTTTTATTGTTGACAATACTAGGGATGTCCCCCATTTTCTCCCCTTGGCCTCCCTCCAGCAAACCTCCCATCTCACCCCATCCTTCACCAAATATTGTCTGTGTTCACATATAAGTTATTTGGTTAATCTCTTTCCACCACCCCTTTCCTATTTTCTCTCAGATCTGTCAGTCTGTCCCATGCATCCATGTATATATTTGGACCTACTTTGCTTGTATTATAATTTTTAATTTACATTTCTAAAATGAGGCAGGATTTTTCTCATGGACTTATTGATCATCTGTGCACAACTTTGGTAAGATATCTCTTTCTGAAGTCTTTCACACATTTTTATTGTTTCTGTTAATTAAACACTTTAAGGAGTACTTCATGTAGTCTGCATATAAGTTATTTATAAGAACATGCATTAATAATATTCTTTTCAAAGCTGTGACTTGTTTACCCATTTTCTTAGAAATGTCACTAGCAAGGTAGCATTTAAAAGTTTTAATTTAGCCCAACCAGTATGGCTCAATTGTTGAATGTCAACCTATGAACCAGAAGGTCACAGTTTGATTCTCTGTCAGGGCACATGCCTGGGGTTGAGGGCTTGATCCCCACCATGGGGCGTGCAGGAGACAGCCAATCAATGATTCTCTGTCATCTTTGATGTTTTTATATCTCTCTCCCTTCCTCTTTTAAAAAAATAAATGTTAATATAGAAGTCAGATTTTCTTTTTGTTTCTTTAATATTCAGTGTTTTATAAAGCCTGATTAAAAAACCATTACCTATTCTAAGTTACAAAGATATTTCTTAATTTCTTGTAGAAGCATTATATTTTAGCTTTTATGCTTCAGGCTATTATATATTTCAAATTATTTTTGTGTATATGTGAGCTATGGACTGAGGTTCAATTTTTTTCTATATGGATAATCAGTTTTGCTATCACTATTTTTAATTGAATTTCTTTTTTCACATAGAATTGAATTGGCAACTTTTTGGAAATCAATTTACCATGTAAATGTATTTCTAGATTCTGCTCTGTTAATTGTTTTGTCTATTCTTAGATAAATATCACATTTTTAAAAATATTTATTTTTATTGATTTCAGAGAGGAAGGGAAATGGGAAGAGAGATAGAAACATCAAGTATGAGAGAAAATCATTAATTGGCTGCCTCCTGCAAGATTGGGGATTGAGCCCTCAACCCAGGCATATTCCCTGACTTGCAATCCAACTGTGACTTCCTGGTACATAGGTGGATGCCAACCACTGAGCCATCACAGCTTGGCAATACCACAATTCTTGATTAGCATAGCTTTACAGTAGCATTTTAAAGAAGGTAGTGTTATCATGCAACAAGTTCCCATTTTAAGACTGACTTGACTCCATTTACATTTAACTTTGCATTTATTTAAATTTGCTTGTTATTTTTTTTTTTTTACAAAGGAGAGTATGCTAAGACTTTGATTGCAATTGTATTAAACTTATAGGACAATTTATACAGAATTGACACTTTAAACAATTCTGAGTTTCCCATTCCATAAATACAGTATGCATCTCAATTTACTTGGGTTCTCTATTATACCTCTTAGGATCATTTGTAGTTTTCAGCATACAGATTTTTCACATTTCATGTCACATCTTTTCAATGACTAAAACCAGTATTTTGTATATATTTTTTTCCAGTTTATTATAGCCCAAATGTAATGGCTTTTCTAATACAGTGGCAATTAAGTCTGGAATCAGAGGTATCTTTTTCTGGATTATTAAATGTACATTTTTTATTCCATTTATATTTATTTTACCTATATTAAACACCAACATCTTAACTTTCATATATTGCTTAATGTATTAGACATAAACTTTTTTTCACTTCTCAGTTTCATTATAGCTATGCTCTAAAAATAGTTGGCCTACAATACTAGAGTAGGATATATAATAGAGAGAGGTGAAATAGGAAGGTAAGCTTACAGAGTAATATAAATATACTAGGGGACCATTGCAGGAAGATTCCTGCAAACTGGGCTTCCCTCTCACCACCGCTACCTCTCCTACCCACCCCCACCTCTCCTTCTGCAGCAAGTAGGGCGGGGTGGGGTGGCCAGGCTGCTGCACACCCCTGCCCCGCCCATCTGCCCCACTGCACCTGAGGCCAATGCCTCTGCAGACACTGCCTCCTTGGCCACAAGTTGCTGATTACCCTGCCTGCCCATCTGCCCCACCATGCCCACTGCCACCGCTGCCTCTGAGGGCAAGCACACTGCTGCCACCACTGCACACCCTGTCCAGACCCGCCCCCCACCGCCCATCACTGCAGCAGCAGGCACTGCCTGTGCTTTCCCTCCAGCAGCTGCCTTGCTTTCCACTTTTCCTCCCTCTTCCTTCTATACTGTCTTCAGTCTTCACTCCTCCCTTTCTCAGCATATGCAAATTAACTGCCATCTTTGTTGGCTGTGGGCTTAGGGAAGATATGGTCAATTACCATTTTTCTCTTTTATTAGTGTAGATCTAAAAAAAAAAGAGGATCCTGATGAAATTGATAGTAGCTCTCAGATCAACATAGGGTAACTTATTTTTTTTTAAAACCAGAGTCCAAGAGGAAGTTGTGAATTCTCAGGGGAAAATAAAACGTTCCCCCATTTGACAGTATTAGAAGGATTATTTGATGCAAAGACATAAGTTGAGAGCTGGCTGCAAAGCTTGTGATTACTTTTTGGGCCTTAAGTTCTCAGAAGGCAACAAGTATAGCAGATCACACTACAAGCACTACCCCAACTGGTGGTGTTGATGGGAAGATAGCTGCTCTTCCGGAATATAATGTAGAGCATTTTCAACTTATTTCTAAGATTCATTACCTGCTGGGTGGGCAGAAAAGAAAGATTGATGAAAAATTGTCCAGTACCAGCTTAAGGAAGTCCAGGGTGAGCTTAGTTACTAAAATACTAAACAGAAGGGAATTGTTAAATCTGAATCAAAAAGAGGACCCACCCCAAGGTTCCACAGGTAAGGGAGGATTCAACATTACAAAGGCTGTGATGGGCCAGAAAATTGTTGTGTTTTTTTGTACAGACACAGTATCTACTTTGAATGAAAAATGGTGCTTCTCAGCTCATTAAATGTCTTTATAAAAATGTGTGCTGACTTGCTGTTCTGTATGAGCTATTGCAAGTTTCTCTGGGAGAGAATCTGCTATGGAGCACCATTCCAACATTTACATTTCTGAGAGAAATTCATAAATGATAGCTTCTATGATGTATAGAAGCTTAGGGGAATGACCCTATAATATTCCATTTTGCTCTGCAAATTTGTGAAAATCTATTTAAATTTCTGTACTGATGATATGGAATTTTTGGACTGGAACCGGATTCTGTCAGAGTCAAAGAATGAATCCACAGACAGAAGATGGTATAGCAAAGGTGGAAATTTATTGAAAAATAAATACAGACTCCCACGTGGGAAAAGGAAAGACTCTCACAGTACAGACTCCTATGTGGGGAGGGGGAAAGAGTCCCACAGACTTCCTGTTTCCATGGTTTATAAAGCTGTAGTTACTATGTCCTGATATCCCCTCTGATTGGTCAATATTCCTTTTTAAATGGGTTACTATAGCAACTTCTGAGACCCTCCTCCTTCATTGTCCTCCTATTACTTCTGGCTTTCTTCCTTGTTCTTTATTTTGTAAATATAGACCTTTTTTTGGATACTTCCAGTTCCCTTGCCTTATGAAAATATACCTGTTGCTGCTTCCTTGTCTTCTGTAAAAGCAACTGCACCTGGCTTCCTTGTGTTATGGAAATGTACCTCCTTCCAGTCTGTGGCCCTATGTTTTTCCCCATAAACTCCAGTTCTAAAAATTCCCTAAACTGCCTATGTTCCCCTAAAATTCCTGTGTTTCACTGAGGACAAAGAAAAACCATGTGTAGTTTGAAGCAATGCAAGGTGAGAGGGAATATCCCTGAATCGATTGCAAATACAATAATGCTAAGTATAGAAACAACTAAATCTGAAAGTTTATCCATGTCTGAATGTAATCATAAATACAAAAGTGTGTGACTGAAACTACAAAACTTGATGGAAGAGAATCAATTGTAGAACATGATGTGATTGTGTAACTGAATTTCACAGATACAGATTGACATAGAGGACAGAATTTCAAAATTATGAGGACCTACAACAGATTTAGAAACTAGATTTCTCAACATTGGGACTATTCACATGTTGGTTACAATTATTCTTTGTTATATGAAGGGCCTGCTCTGTCCATTATATGATGTTTAACAGAATTCTTAACCACTCCTCACTAGATGCTAGTATCACCCATTCCTCCATGAGTTAGAAATATTCCCTCTGGACAAAATTGCCCTCAATTGAGAGCCACTGTTTTAAGAAAGAGACATTTGGCAATGTCTATAGATATTTTTGGTTGTCACAATTGGGAATGTGGGGGTGTGCTACAATGATCTAGTTAATATAGGCCAAGGACACTGTTAAACAAATGCATAGAACAGCTCTCTGCAACAAATAATTTCCCAGCTCAAAATGTCAGTAGCACTGAGGTTGACTAACACTAAGAGTAATTAAACTAAAATCCTGTCCTTTAAGAGTAGACCTCTGTGAGCAAACACATCTTTATATAAAATAAACAAGAATAATTTGAAGTGTAGAAGAGTGAAATGGTAAAGGATCAAAACTGGATACTAAAATCACATCAAAAGTAAACCTTGAGAACATCAAACATAAATATTAGAAGGTCAAAGTACTTGAAATAACACTGAGTTATTTATGGTCTCATCTTAATGAAACAAGACACAACATATTTTTTAATATAGTGCAACAGGAGACCTGATTAGATTTTCCAGCAAATATAAAGCAACCAAAGTGTGGTAAATATTAGCTACCATCCTCTTGGTGAACTGCTATAGGCAATGCAATGGGGAAAAAATTGAAAATGCAAATTCCTTTAAAAAGCTTAACGTGGAATGGAACAGCTTTCTTTTCATCAATCGCAATGGCTCCAGAGGATATCTCTGGTACACTGTTCAAAGGACATTACAGAGAATGAGTTTCCAGAAATGGAAATTTTACTAAATGGTAAATGATCATTTTTCTTTCAAAGTAGGATGTTCTGTGAAACCTGTGTTTTCTGCACAAGCTACTTTAAAACTCCAGGCATTCTAATGAATACTGCCAGATCTGAAACGTTTCTCCAACACAATGTAGGTATCTCCTGTCTCATGGGGTTTGCCTTTGAAGCATACATTGCATATCTATTCTTTCATTTCTAGCTATGCTCATTGTTGTCAAGAAAAGGCATCTCTTAAAATAATAATTTTGTAGTACTAGACCTTTGTAAGTCATGAAGATATTTTCTACATATGTGAGAACTCTATAGAGCATTTTAGCCAACTTGCCAGACTGTTAAGAGTCAAGATTCTAAACACTTAACAAAACAAACAAAAAAAAAATCATACTATTCTGAGGAGGAAAGCAAATTTTGTGAAAAAAGTATCCCTAATTGGAATAAGGATTATTTTTAGATGATAATTTTCAAGAAACAGCAGATTTTGGAAAAATGAATAGAAGATGCTCTTGGTAAGGGATATTTTACATTTATAAAGGAAATCTACATGTGTAAGGGCATCACTCTGAATGTTTAAGTAAGAGGACACTATCTAAATCTCTAAAAAACTAATCAATGAGGAAGGCAAGAACTTAAATCTGTATAGCAATCTTACACCTATTTACTTTTCCTGGTATCATTCTATGACTGACACACCACCCTCAACATTTTTTTATTTTTTTATTTTTTTTGTCTTTAGCTTAAAGTGGAATTTAAGGTGATGTCTTATGCCATTTTGGTGAGTTATTCAATTTTCCTTGGTTTCCTCTATGTATATAGAAACTATATTTGTTGTAAAATTTATTTTCTTCTGCTAATCCTTTCCATGTCAATTTGACTATTAGACGACCCAGAAGAACTTAGAAAGATATAGGAAAATTTTTATCCCAGGCATGTATAAACCAGAAGTACAAAGCACTAAAAAAAGGTGCTGAAATCAAAAGGAATCCAAATAACTAAAATTTGGTTCAGAAACTTTGGCCTATGACCTGATCAAAGCCACCAAATTTTCAACATGATGTGGGAAAATTACTTGTGAAGAAATGAGATGACCAGTGTTTTCAACCCAACTTTTTTGATATTCTTTACCTACATGTCTCAAGCATGTTAGCCACCTGGTATTGCAGAGACAGAAGGAAGCTACATAGATAGGAATAGGCACCATGGGGAGCAGGAAATAAGAGCAGGGCACCTAGCTAAATAGAGTCACTAGGGCAACCCAGCTGGGCAAGGAAAGAAGGGCATGCGTGAGAGATAAACTTGAAATGTATGCATTGTTTCTAAGGTAACCAATCACAAGGCAGTAAAATGTTTAAACCAATCCGAAGGATGTTGCTAAGACAGAATTCTTTGAAAATAGCAATTAGGAGCTGGCAAGGCTGTATCTGCTTCAGAATTTACCAGGTGACCAGAAAATACACACACAGGAGTACTCAGAGATATAGGGGAAACAAACAAACAACAGCAACAAAAAAAAAAAATTTATTTCAAGATGTACCAGAACTGTGACTCCGGGGAACCTGTTTCCAAATCCTGATCAAACCAATATAGAGGAAGCTTTCTCTTTATATGCTTTGTTTTCTTTGTTCCCCAAATGAGGATCAGACTTCCAGACCTTTCGTGGGCATTGCAAAAAACCCAGTGTATTGGGATGGAGCTATGAGACCACACCAAAAGGCCATGCCTGGTGCCAGCACTGATAACCCCCCTTTGGGAGTTATGTATGGTTCATGGCTTATGACCTCTGAAAATGAGAGTATTTAGGTAAATAGGTCTTACAAGACCAGATAATTAAGGAAGGGGCAGTCACTAGACTATAGCCTAACAGGAATGCGCATTAGGGACCCTGATTAACTAAATACAGAGTCAGATTACTGATTTTCCTCACAAAAATGTCTTATTTTCCTCATCATTCTTATTCTCTCTTTCTTCAGCACAAGACTAATAAACTTTAACACCTGACAGTAACATGGATAGGAAACTCTGGACACAGGCCTGGTCTTGGAACCCCAACTACACCTTTTCCGGAAGTGGCTTCTCTCATTAACTTTGGTTCTGATAAGCGTCTTTGTCCACATCTTCATTCTTCAGTTTCATGAGACAACAAACTCAGACTCAAACCCCATATTTTGGTTTCATTATGAATCTCAGTGTTCATATTGCTGATGGAAGGAGTCCAAACTTATAGAAAGCTTTATAGGAAATTAATTGAGCCAAGATTTGAGAACATGCTCAGAAGGAAGTTGTCAAATAGATTGAGAAAATGCTTCAGAGAATGACAGTGTTGCAGCTTGTTTTTGTAAGGTTTGAGGTGCAGGAAACTGACCAAGGGCCAGATTCCAAGACATATTAAATTAAAGTTTATTCCCCGTAATGAGCGGGACTCATTACAGAGATAGAGAAATCAGAATTAAAGGAGGGGGTGAAGAGAAAGGACCCAGCTGGGCTGCCTCCATAGATGGAAATGGAGAGAGCAGCACATGGAGGGTTTGGAGAGCCTTTAGAGGGGAGGAACAGGAAAGGGTTGGACCCAGGGCGAATAGGAAGGGGTGGGCTCCAGGGCACTTCAGCATGCACTGATTGGTGGTTTATTGTCTTGGGGATGTCTCTGTGGAAGATGCCAGTAATGTCATAATTCCACCAGTTGGGGAGAGGGAGTGAAATATGGTAGCAACCATACTTGGGTGAAAACTTCTGTTTGGATATTAACCCTGCTATCTGGCTTCCACATTCACTTACTTGCTTAAACAATAGGGTAGTTACAGGAGATTGATTCCCACTGACTCAGTAGCTTCAAGGTAGAAACTATAGATAACCTTTAGAGATTAACCTCTTGAGTTCTGCTTCTGTATTATCGGCAAGATAGGGCCAGATTCCAATGTTCCCAGCCTTTAGAATTTAGAACAAAGGAACATTCCTGTGGTTTGAACCTTTAAAAAGACTGCCTACACCTGAAACAGTGCAGTAATGTGGACTCCAGCTGCATGTGGTGCCGTCCTGGCCAGTTTTTCAATAAATCCTTGCCTGCTTTTTTAAATCAATCATCAGCTTTTGGTGGTCTTATTTTGAACCCAGGGTTTGACCCCACAACAGGAGTATCTCACAGTTTTATACATTTAGAATCAATGGAGAAGGAATAAAACAAGGCTACATTAAATATGTTTGTTAATAGTGAATTGCACCATATGTTAGACCTTGGTCCTTGAGTTTGGCTAAGAAAATTATTCTGAGCCAAGGAACTCAAATAGAAGTGAATGTTAATTTAGAAAGTCACAGGGGTAGAAGAAGTGAGCCCTTGGAAAAGTTAGCCATCTGGGCTGTGTGGACTCAGGAAACAAATCATAGAGGCAAAAAAAAAAAAAGGGGGGTGGGGAGCTTAAAAGAAAGAAAGGCAAAGAGAAGTGCTTGGGGGACAGAGAGGAGGAAAGGCTTGGGTATTCTCCAAAGAAAGAACACACATGATGAGTCCTTTGTCTTGAGAGTTTTTTCTGGAGGGCTCAGGGGAGGATCTCAATAGAATAGCATCAGCCTTTTAGGTGTGTCCTTTCAGGGTCATGGTCTCCACTTACTGGTCAGCCTCAGGGCAGGGAGTTTATTAGTCATTGAAGCTGGTGCTGTCACTCATGGGGTCACACCTCCTGGCCTTGCTGCTTTTATACCCTGGAGCTAAAACACACTGAGGTCTAGATGTTATTTAGATCTTGACCAAGACTGTCTAGTAGTCAACAGACCTGAGGTGCTGTTCTTAAGATTATTTGACATGGGTCAGAACCACATGTCCTGGGGGCTTAATGCTTAAGTTGTGTGAGGGCTTGTATGGGAGTCCTATGAGGCTATTCTTCATCCCCCTGTTCCTCCTCTAGAGGGGGTCTATCACATGGCTAGCAACATGCCAGGAGAGGAAAAGTCAGGGAGGGTTGGAACCATGTGATCAGCAATATTAAAGGTTAGGGGATCTGAAGGTTAGGGCATGACCAGTGATGTGCTAGGGGAGAAAATGTCACTCTGGGGGTAAGTGAAATATGGTAACAACCATACTTGCGTAAAAACTGCTGTTTGAATTTTAACCCTTCTATTCTGGCTCCTGCACCTGATTAAACACAAGATAGTTACCTCAGCTTCCAGGTGGAGACCTGAAGGCTAAGGCAATTTTCCCTTACTTGGGACCAGAACTATAGGAGATTGATTCCCACTGACTAGTAGCTTCAGGGGTAGAAACTGTAGATAACCTTAGAGACTAACCGCTGAGCTCTGCTTCTGTTCCCAGCTTTCAGAATTTAGAATTTAGAATTAATTTAGAATTTAGTAATTAGAATTTAGAATTTAGTAGTTACAATCTAGAATCTAGAATTTAGAATTTAGAATTTAGAATTTAGAATTTAGAATTTAGAATTTAGAATTTAGAATTTAGAATTTAGAATTTAGAATTTAGAATTTAGAATTATTTAGAATTTAGAATTATTTAGAATTTAGAATTTAGAATTATTTAGAATTTAGAACAAAGGAAAATTCTTGTGGTTTGGACCTTTAAAAGGACTGCCTACACCTGGAACGGTGCAGCCCTGTGGAGTTCACCTGCATGTGGTGCTCTTGTGGCCGTCCTGGCCAGTTTTTTTTTTTTTTTTTTTTTTTTTTTTAATAAATCCTTGCCTGCTTTTTTAAATCAATCATCAGCCTCCGGTGGTCTTATTTTGAATCCAGGGTTCGACCCCACAACAGTGAGGCCCTATCCTATAATACTTGTCCTCCCAGTTTTGCCTGCTCCAAGGCACCCAGGACCTCTCTGCTCCAGTGACCTTCTTTACCTGGCCTACTATTTCTACTCTGCTCATGTCTGCTAACTGCCTACTATAGCATGTTGGTGGAAGATTAAGGAGGTGGGAGAAACCAAAGTGAGGATTGGATAAAAAGCAGAACAGAGATAGATATATATGCTTTCTTTACATTGTTGGTGGTGTATAGTTAACACATAACACTTATAGTACACACAGATGGTGTGTGGGTCACAAAATAAGGAATGAGGAGTTTCTTGGTTTCACACTATAGTGGTCTTGTGCTCTGGTGCTAGTGGCTGTACCATTGAAGGACCTAGAAAAGAAAAGTACTCTGACATTTCAAAGGTTTGTTATCCTAAGCAGATAAGAACAATGGACAGGGCTCATTGAAGGTAAAGATTGATGTTCACTAAGGAAATTATTGGCCTTGGATATGACTACCCAGATAGGAATTTTTCATCAGACTATCCTACGTGGTTACTTTTGATCACAGAGTTTTTAAGGTTAGCCATGAAGTCCACTTGAAGTTATCAGGTTTATAAAATGGTGATATCAAATCATGCCCTGTCTGCTCACAGCAATTGGTAATTAAATGGTTAATATAAGTATCTTTCATAAACTATCAACTAGCATGAAATGTTTGAGGTATGTAATTACTTTAAAGTTTGAAACAAGACAAACTATTTTTTTCTTCATTGTTATTCAACATTATATTGATGTTTTAAATTAGTAAATATAAAAACAAAATATAATATTTAAAATCTAACTATACAAACAACTTCTGAGTTTTATTAAGGTCTTATCTTAATTAACCAAGGAACACAAAATACTTGTAACAAAGATGCATAGAGAAAAGATCAAATTTGAATTTCCAACAATTAATATAAAGCAACATAGGTGCAATCAATATTAGTGCCCATGCTTATACAAAATTAAGAGATAAAATGTCATTTACTTCTAAGGTATTTATTTGCAGGCTTCCATACACCAAAAATATACCAAAAAATATAAAATTGTTAAAATATAAACTTTCTAATAGAAAATAACACACACAAAAGGAACAGCTTACAAAACTAATAAAATCAATTTACTAAAAATTATAATAAAATATTTCTGATTTAGAATAAAACTGATTCTATTAACCAGAAAATATTTAAAAAGAGAGATAGAGATAGAGATAGAGAGAGAGAGAGAGAGAGAGAGAGAGAGAGAGAGAGAGAGAGAGATTTTAAAATACTAAGAACAAGTTTTGGGGAAATTTTAGTCTAAATAATTAATTAAAAGTATAAATGGGGTTGCATAATATGTTTCTAAGAGTAATATATTTAGAACATAAATGTTCATGCCCCTTTATTAGAATTATGCAGGTTTTGTGTGAAGAAGATATTTCAACCTGTGTTTTCCATTCTGTTGCCCTCCAGGTGGGAGACATTCTCCCACATTTTCACTACAGTGTAAAATTAGCTTATATTATTATTTATCTCTGTATGATATTCAAAAATAACATTCCTTACTAAGCATCTAAAATTTAAAATAATTTTGACTTGAATATTAATCAATTTTCATGTACAGAACTCATTGGAAGTGAGGTAGGATTGCAATGGTGTTTTCTGATGGTCTTAGGCGACCCTGCTAGCCGTTTTCAACATGTGGGTGGAGACTGCTGCTGTAAAGCCTAAGCATCTGGGCTTAGGAAAACACAGATACTTACATTATGATTCATAACAGTCACAAAATTACAGTTACGAAGTAGCAACAAAAAAAAACGTTGTGGTTTGGGGTCACCACCACATGAGGAACTGTATTAAAGAGTCACGGCATTAGGAAGGTTGAGAACTACTGGTCTAAAGGTTCCCAGGAGAACTGCAACCAGGGGAGTAGTGGGCAGTGGCAACTTTCCTTTTCTTTTTTTAAAATATATTTTATTGATTTTTTACAGAGAGGAAGGCAGAGGGATAGAGAGCTAGAAACATCCATGAGAGAGAAACATCAATCAGCTGCCCCCTGCACAACTCCCATTGGGGATGTGCCCACAACCAAGGTACATGCCCTTGACCGGAATCTAACCTGGGACCCTATCCACTGAGCCAAACCGGTTTTGGTAACAGTGGCAGCTTTTCATGTGCTAATCCCTTGAACCTGTCTCCAATGGCCCTCCTTTTGCCTTTGTGACTTGTTTTCTGAGTCTATGCAGCCTGCTGGCTCAGTTCTTCTGCCTCTGTGACTTTCTTTCCTCCTAAGGGCCAAGGTAGCCTTGCTTAGGCTTGACTCTTCCTCATGCTTCCAAAGCCCATTCCTGCTGCTATAATCTTGCCTCTTCTATCTTAAACCTTTCTTTGTTTCACTGTCCCCAGCTTTAATTAATGTAATCATTTGGACTCGAAACCTGAGTTCTTTCCTGCATGAAATCAAGAACCTGTACATTCCAGAGTGTGCTGGGGCAGACCTGCTTCTGTCACCATTCATTTCTGATGACAGAAGGTACTGCAAATTACATTTTGTCTAATTTAAATTTCATTAGTGTCTCTATTCTTTGAACCAATTTCTCATCTTCACTTACCCATAATCTCCACATATATTGCCTTACATCTAAGAATAGTCACTAAATATTAACTGATTAATTCCATAATCCTGTGAACTGCCAAATGAATATATTATAAAGGAAAATAATTCTAACAACTTAGTTCTAAATAAAGTGATAAAACTATTGTTACTAAAGATTCAGTGGTTACATCACTCCTGGTAGTAATTAATGCAATTTTTAGGGAATCCCAAGTTCTTAAATTACTATGTAGGTCCTATATTCTAAAAGTTTAAAGATTGAAAAAAATTGTTAAATGCAATATATATGACTTTACAAAAAAAAATTCCAAGAATACAACTACAAGTCATTTTAGGTAGTTTCTCTTCCTAGCCTTTGAATGAATTACTTTTCCTTCAAAGCTTCTATTTATACAAATGGAGTCATAAGACAAAAATGCTTAAAACACCTTAAGGTCAAGTAATCCATCCATTTATATCAAATGAGACCCAACTAATTCCAAATTAAGGGTTAAACGTATTTTCTTATAAGTTTTTCCATGTTATTTTTCCCCTTAATCTGCCATTCTGCTTTTCCTTTGTCTTTTCTAACAATGGACTAATTGATTTATTTTTTTTAAATTATGAATAAAAATCTTTTAAAAAGGAAGTTGATTGGTAGTATTCAGATGAGGTCAAGGGTAATGTTTTATGAAGTAGAAACCATGATTATATGATTATGTAGTCCAATTTCTGTAGACCTTATCAGTACATGAGTGACCTCCTGCCCCTTTCCCAAGGCCACTGTTTATCTTCACACTAAGGTCTACTTATTAAGTAGAGCAGATTTGATAGAAAACCTTTCAGGTTCCTTTCCTTATCCCTGACTTTGATATGCTTATTTTCTATAATACCATCTAGGGTCACTTGTAAATAAATGAGAATAAATTAAAAATAAAAGTAATTAAACCTTCTTGGAGAACTAGAGAGATTCTTTGTAGAAAGATGGGAGAAAATAGAGCTTGGTAGAGGAAAATTTACATGTAATGAAATGGAGGCAATGATCCTCCAGTGTGGTTGGTCAAGGGGTGATGTAAAAATGAGGAACTTGTCACTGGTTGGTCAAGGGGTGATGTAAAACTGAGGAAGTGTCACTCTGACAAATTAGTCACTAAATCCCAAGACTCGTGCTTTGTGTGAGACAAGCTAAAGGAGATTCAAACCAGTTAATATCCAAGTATTATGATACACATCTTATAAAGAGCAGGGTAATTTTTAAAGTGAAAACCCGGGCCCATTAGAGCACTTTGGAAGACTGCACTATGAAAAACATCAAGTGAATGAAATTTTCCACTAAATATGAAGCTTAAAATATTGGAGCAGTGGTAGTAACTTCACTTAAAAAATAGCTTAAACAAAAAACACGGAGTGCATATTATAACCTTTTGTCTTAAAAGTATCAGCTATGAGTTGAAGAAGGCCAGTGGCAATGGGAAAAAGCAGCATTTATCTAATAGGTTGTAGTTTCTGGTTAAAGGATTTGTGCCAAGGGTCCCCCAAAACAATTTGGGAAACAATACTTTTGTCAGAATTTAAAATATTTGAAAATTGGGGAAGCTTTCTGGTTTAGATTTTGTTTTCTAAGGAGGAAGAAGCATAAAAAGTGGGAGTTACTCATAGTTTAGTTTGAAGATCTGGGATTGTTATTCTCATGGTTTACTAGAATCGTGGACAGATTTTAAGGAGGCCTCCATAATCCTCTCCTCCTGGTGTTTACATTCTTGTATAACTGCTTCCCTTTTAGTGTGGGTGGGATCTGTGAACTGCTTCTAATCAACCAAACTTGGCCAAAGTGATGGGATATAAATCCTAGAATTACATTATGTAATATCTTATCTTGGGAGGCTCACCCTCTTTGTCTCTCTCTGTCTTTGAAGAGGCAGAGTTGTGACAGATCCTGTATATGGCAAAAAAGAAAAAACAAAAAAAAAACAAAAACGATAGTCTCTAGAAACTGAGACAGGCCTGATGGCCTGCAAGAAGCCTGGCTCTTCAATCATATAGCCACAGGAAAATTAATAGTCACCCACCTCAGTGAGCTTGGAAGTAGATGCATTGCCAGTTGAGTCTCTAATAAGTATGAAGCCCTTGCCAACATTTTTGTTCCAACCTTGCAGAGGATCCATTTAGGCCTTGCCCAGATTCCTGACCTACCCAACCTCTGAGATAATAATGTGCGATGTCTGCAGATGCTAAATGTGTGGTAATTTGTTACTTAGCATAGAACACTAATATATTACTAAAGAACATTGAGAAAGAGTGGAAAAATTGTGCACCTGCAATATGGGAATTATCACGTCCTAAATTATATTATGTATGCATTAATATAATAAGTTTATTCTTATCATCTAATTCTACAAAATAATGTTATGATACATTATTTTTTCAACTTATAAGTGAGAATACTAATGTACAGAGATACGCTTGATAAATGTATCCAACTTATGTAACATAGATAAGGAATGGAAAATCATATTTATCTTATCTGTACTAAGTCCTGGTTTTCTCTCAATATGGATTTTCATAAACTGGAAAGCCCATTCACTCTCTTCTTTACTGATAAACATT
The DNA here is from genome assembly GCF_964339955.1 of Pipistrellus hanaki. Taxonomy (NCBI): domain Eukaryota; kingdom Metazoa; phylum Chordata; class Mammalia; order Chiroptera; family Vespertilionidae; genus Pipistrellus; species Pipistrellus hanaki. Next base: position 69,589,615 of record NC_140504.1, on the reverse strand, counting down.
TGCTAACCCTTACTGCTCAGTTCAAACATCATCTTGAACTTTGAAGTAAACCTTTTGCTGATCCTTCAGTCTGAGTTAGATACATTTCCTATTTGTTCTCCTGATCATTTATTAATTTACTATTTTAAACCACGTAAATTAATCATTGATTATCTGTCTTACGGCTTTAGTACTGATGATAGCCGTGAATAAAACATGCAAGGCTCTTGATTTCATGAAGTTTATATTCTAATGTTGTATGTAGATAATATATAAAGTAAGTTAACCTTTAAGAACCATGCAAGCTATGAAAAAATTGAAATTAAAAATGATTGATAGAAATTGCCTGCATGGCTATTTTATTTTAAGCAGTTAGGAAAGATCTAAATGAGGTGACCTTTCATTTTAATCTGAAAAACAAAAAAGAGTCTGCTATGCAGATTTTAGAAGGATGAGAATTCTACACAGAAGAAACTGCCTAAGCAAAGGCCCTATGAGGGGATGTTGAAGGATTTGAAGAGGCTAGGGCTGCTGGATCATAGAGGTTAAGCAAAAAGGTGATAGTAGATGGAATTGGAGCATAAGATAGGAACAAAGTCCTAGAGGACCATAACCAGTGCTCACTTATTTGAATGCTACCAACTGGTCACAGACATTAAGAAGAATGTGGCAGATAATGACAAATTTGAGAAGAGAACACTCAGTGGGATTATAGAAATGAAGGACAATTTGAGTGTGTGGGAGCCCCTTCCACATTTCGCATGGTTCAAGGTTCCTCTTCAGGGTTTCTGTGTTCTGAAGAAGTCCACACACAAATGAAAAGAGACTGGAAAAGAGTTAATTTGGGAAAATGGGGGGGCAGGCGGGAGTCCACTTCTAGGGGGAAGACTACCATTGCTCAGGCCTTGCTATCCCTTTTATTGAGGCTATGAAAAACACCAATATCCTTTTGGCAGGAAATTCCAATAATAGATAATCAGCAATAATTTACATATGATTAACAAGTGGAGGTTGCTTTAACTACCAATGTCTCAACTAAACAATGAGTGATTAGCTCCAACCATTCAGAGCAATTAAGGTTGACCAGCCTTCCAAATTCCCTTTTCACATTTCTCTATTAGTGACAATGTCTGGTTTTGGCATGAGTGGACTCAGGAGTGATAATGATGTGAGCCTGATTAGATTTATTCCTGTAGATAATTCTTCTATTAGATTTTCTTTGAAAGAAAGGAGAACGATACACCAGAGAGGAATGTGGATTAAGACCACATGTGTATACTGGTGGAAATAATTTAGTAGTGGGAGGAAATAAATAATACATAATTCAGCAGAAAAGGGACATATGGCAATAGAGAGGCCCTTAAGAAAAAGGGAAGGAATGCAAAAAAAAAAAAAAAAAAAAAAAGAGAGGAGTGATTTTGGAGGGTGGAAATTGAGAGTAATACCATCCTTGCATTTACCTTGACCCTCATGTTTTCCACTTTGTGGTTGTTTTCAGTTTAATTTTCTATTATAATAATCAGTAAAGTTAAATGAGAGTAAACTTTAGATATTTTGTCTACTATCTGCATAGTCAAATATAGTGTCTTGCACATAGTCAATTGATTTTTAAATAAATGAATAAATCTGAAAAGTAGGGTGGAACTTTGAACCCTGCTTACTACTTTTCTTGTTTGTCTAATTTAATTTTTATTTCATTTTTATTAAATGGAAACAGCACCTGGTGGGAAGGAAAAAAAAAAAATGACTGTTATAATTGTCACCAATAAATTATTCTCCTTGTGAGTCAGAGTTTTGTGGTTCTCAGATAAAAAGCACTGGGAAGCCGAAACCAGTTTGGCTCAGTGGATAGAGCGTCGGCCTGAGGAATGAAAGGTCCCGGATTCGATTCCAGTCAAGGGCATGTACCTTGGTTGCGGGCACATCCCCAATAGGGGGTGTGCAAGAGGCAGCTGATCGATGACTCTCTCTCATAGATGTTTCTAACTCTCTATCTCTGTCTCTTCCTCTCTGTAAAAAAATCAATAAAAATATATTTTTTAAAAAAACTGTAAAAAGCAGTGGGAAAATAACAACAAATGGCACATTTCTGTTTTATTACATTTTTTACTCACTATAATATTATCTTTTCTATTATTTCCCTAAACTCACATCATGCTTTCAAATAACATTATATTTCATTTGTTCTTCACTATACATATAAAGAGCATTTGTAATAATGCCTGTTATCTACTATTGTAGCAATAGAGGTCACAAACATTATCTATTTACTACTGAAACTATTATTGTATAGATGTCATTCTAAAGTCCAAGAAATTTTTAAGTGGCTCCAAAATTCCTAAGGCTCATAAATCACTGATTTAGATTTCTGTTATTGAATTCATTCTGATTTCTATTATCCTCATGATTTAAATTCTATATGTGTGCCTATTTGTCTGTCTATTTCTTTACATGTGCATAGGACAAGGAGTCAGTCATATGATCTGTATTTAATGTTATTTACACTTATTTGTCATTAAATGTGCATATAAAGCTATAATTCATTTTAATCAATTTATTCTAAAGATCAATATGTTGATAATGCATTTTGATTTAATATATTGTTAGTATTATATTCAGGAAATATTTAGAAAATTTTCAACAACTTTGAGATCTCCACATTCTACTCTCCAGGTTAAAGTTTATTTCTTTATCCTCTATTCTTATATATCACTAGAGGCCCAATGTATGAAATTCATGCAAGGGACTTGGCCCTCACAGCCATGGCAGCTGCCCTAGGCCCTCACAGCCCAGGCTTCATCCAGAAGGTCGTCCGGCTATTCAGTCTAATTAGCATATAACGCTTTTATTATTATAGATTACATAATAAGGCAGACAACTACTTCAAAATAACAAAGACATTTATTTTCCTATTTTTAAAAGAAAACATGCTCCCTGCCTCTCCAGCTCCCCTTACCATGATTTTTCTCATCTATAACATAAACACCATCTTTCTTTAGTAGTAGATTTTACACTTGATTAAGAAACTAGAATCCATGTGATACGATTGCTTTACCTTGCAATAAAAAATGATAAGCCTAAATGCACCCATACCCATATTTCTTTTTTCACCCTGTTACATTTGATGCTGTTCCTACTAATCTCAAAATTCAATTCTTTGGGCTGTGACTAACTGCTACTTATCAAGTCCTTAATATATAAAAATCTATGAAACTGGTGGAAATATGTGAAATGAGTGTTTTCAAACAACGGATAATGGACTCTGCGGAACTGTGATCATCAAAAGGAGAGAAAAGCAAAAATGGGTATATGAGTGTGCCAGGTTTCTGCATGAGATCACATTCTGGATGCTGGCTAGGGGATGCAGAGCCAAGCAGAGTACAGATCAAAGATCAGAACTTCCCAAGCAGCTAACATTTCTGAAAATATTACAAAGAAGGGGGAAGCTATGAAGAGAAGTTCTATGCATTTATTGACTCCTTTTAAGTTTGTGTCTTATAACACTTAAAGTTAAACAGAGCAAGGTTCCTGGAAGCCTGGAAGAAGAAGGTACATGAAAACTCTGATCAGAAGAGATTTTAGAAGTTGTATGGAAAACATAGTAGTATTTCTAATTAGAGCATAGAAACCTCATTAGATTCCAGGGGGACTCAGCTGACACACCAGAAGAGATTTATGAGTAGGGATAACCTAGTTATAGAGTACATGCAACTCAATACCTACCCTAATGATGCTTAAAACATGCCTCAATTGGGTCAACCTGCACTAACGTTAAAAGCTGCCTGCCAGGAAAAAACAAAGGCAAATAACAGAAGCCTCTTTAAAGCAGGGTAACAGATGTTCACACTAGCATGCATGATTTTCAGCATGTAATGAAAAATAGCCTGATTTTAGAAGAAGCAGGAAAATGTACAAGGAAACTTTTCTTCTTAATAAAGGAGTCTATGGAAAGTGACAACAATATGTATAAGATATAATTAATAGATATAGATTATTAAGTATCTTAAGTAGCTGTTATAAATATGTTCAAGGGTATAACATAAATATACTTGATGAAATGAATAAAAGAGAAATCATAGCAAGTATTAAAGCAACAAAAATGGAAAATTTACTATTAAAAGTATAATATATTATATAAAAATATTTGCTGAAAAGGATCATGATGCTATGGAATATAACAGACAAAAGGATCTCTGAATTTGAATATAATCTGAAAACCACAAAATTTTTAAAAAATTAAGTCTCAGTAAGCAATAAAGCAAAATCAGACTAGCACACAGAAATTTGAAGTTGAAAAGAAAGAGAATGAGAACTGTACAGGTGGGGGAAAAAAAGGCCATTAAATAAATTATGAAAGACCAGAATTTCTAAATTTGTTTAAAAAAAAAAGATACAATTTACAGATCCAAGAAGCTTAGTGAACCTCAAGGAAGACAAATCACAGATACTACAATGTAGTTGTAGTACTGAAATAATCAAATAGTAGAAATTAAGTAAAGGGAGGAGGATCTTGAAAATAATCAAAGAGGAAACATTGCAATAATACACACTACATTTAACTTCTAAGGAAACAATGAAAGCCAGAAAACAATGGAATTACATCTTCAAAGGCTAGGGGGGGAAAAAGAAACAAAAAAATCTGTCAATACAGAATCCTGCATCCAGATAAAATATATACAAATATATTTTACTTTTCAAAATGTAAAAAATATATACAGATAAAATTAAGAGAATCCTTTGTCCCAAAATCTGTTTTTTGTTTTTTTTTGTTTGTTTGTTTATTTGTTCATTTTTTAATTAGTGCCAAAATAAGTTCTTTAGTCTAAGGAACAGAAATGAAGTGGAACATAGTATCTAAAGGAATGGGCAACAAAGGAAATGGTAGATATGTGGGTGAATACAAAAGAAATATCCTTTAAAATGTAGATAATAATATGAAGCAAAAGTTGCAGCAATAAATTATCATATTTAATATCAATAGCACGAAGGTCTAGTGAATTAATTTGAAATGTAAAGTTGTAATTTTAAAAATATTTTACATAAAAAATAAAATAAAATAATTAACTCTACCTAGAAAGTGTGGCTCAGATGGTTGGAGCATCATCCCATATGCCAGAAGGTGGTCGGTTCCATTCCTGGTCAGGGTACACACCCAGGTTTTGTGGTCAATTTATGGTCTGAGAGCACGTGGCAAGCAGTAGATCAATATTTTTTCTCTCACATGACACTTCTCTGTCTCTTTATCTCAGTCTCTCTCTCTCTTCCTTCCTTCCTCTCTCTGAGATCAATCAATAAATAAAACTCTAAATAGAGTATGATAACAATGCATAGTATAATTTCTTAAAAAAGCAAAATAAAATAACGCTGAAGATATAAATAAAATAATTCATATAAAATAGTCAAAATATAAAAAGGCAGGAAAAAAACATATTTTATTTACAAACAATCAAGTAAAAGGTACATGAAAAATAGATCAATTCCAATCATTGATAGAGTTAAATACAATCATGTTTAAATTGCATTAAATAGATTTACAAAACACTCAAATTTAAGGACAAAGATTATCAAACTGATTAATATAATGCCAAACTATACAAGGTCTACAGAGATGAATTTTAAATAAAAGATGGAATACATTAAAAGAATGATAAATAGATATCATAAAAACAGTACATAATAGTGTAATAGTAGTTATGATATCAGGCAAACAGATTTTTTTTGTCAAGGAATATTTCCACTGACAACGAGGCTCACTTTAATGATTAAAAACTCATATAATCAAACAATAAGTAATTATGTAACCCAAAATAGTGCTTCAAAATATCTGATTCATGAACTGACAAAAAAAAGGGATGATATAGACAAATAAAAAATCATAAGTAGATATATACCCTTTCTCTAATCTTTATATTAAGAAACAAACTTGCCCAGCCAGTGTTGCTCAGTGGTGAGTGTTGACCTCTGAACCAGGAAATCATGGTTCAATTCTTGGTCAGGACACATGCCTGAGTTGTGGGCTCAATCTCCAGTGTGGAGTATGCAGAAGGCAGCCAACCAATAATTCTCTCTCATCATTGACTAGAGAGTATCTGTCAAAAACTATTTGTTTCTCTCCTTTTTCCTGTCTGCAGTAAATAAAAAGAGCTTTTACAAATATTAAAAAAGATACAAACTTTAAAAATTTAATGATCTTTTTATCCTAAGAATCTATCCTACAAATCAAAATAAATTCTGAAAAATAGGAAAAAAGACATACTAAAATAAAAGCAGAAATAAATGACAAAAGTAAAAACTAAAGAAAATGATCAAGTTTTATGTTGTCTTTATAAAATATTTATACATTAATGAAACTTTACTTAGATTCATCAATAAAAAAGTGAACACAGGTTAATATCAGGAATAAAAATGTGACATGCAACAGATATTAAAAAGATAATAGAATAGGAAATATAACAACTTTATGATGGTAAATTTAACAAATTAGATTAAATTAATAAGTTGTCTCAAAGATACTTACACAGAAGCAGTAGTGCATTTTAATAGCCCTACTTCTTTAAATAATTAAATTAATAGTTTAATATTTACCAGAAAGAAAATTCAAGTTTCAGATGGCATTATGAATTTTATCATCCACTTAAGTAGGGAATATTAAAAATATAACACAAATTTCATTATGAGGGAATATAACCCAACTTCTTTTATGAGGCCAGCATATTTCTGTCAACAATAGCTGACAATGGTATTATAATACTACTTATGATGAGACACATATCTTTTAAAAAATATTTATCAAATACAGAACTATTAGTATGTAAAAAAAAAAAGACACTACCTCATAACAACTAAGATTTATCCCAGATATTAAAGTTGCTTTAATGTTTAAAAAATAATATAACGTACCATATTAACAGTATAAAGAAAAAATATTTGGATCAACTCAATAGATAAATATTTGCAAGAGGAAGTTTTAAAATTTCCCACAGTTGGTGAAAGGGTTTTGGAAATTTGTATCTGCAAAAGAAACAGTCATTACATGTAGTTAGCCTCAGGGGAAAGGTATGATTTTGAGCAGAGTTCCTGAGAGGGCTTATAACCAAGACTTTCAGCGGCCAAGGAAGGTAAACCCTGAGAGTGTCTCGGTGTCTCAGCAGAGTATCTGTCACAATCTTTCACTTGCACTACCCAGATTCACTTGGTTAGCATCAGTTCTAGGAACAAATGGTCCTGATCCCGTAGCTGACACTTAACCTCTCCTGTCTGTATTGCCCAGTCTAGATTCTCTTTAGTCTCAGTTAGTGCATCTATTGGTATCAGAGGCTCCCCTGGTGGTGAATCAGAGACTTGTCCTTAAATGGTCCATATTCCTGGTCCTATCAGTTTGTTGATTTTTTTCCCCCTGGAAATATTTCCTAGATTATTAAAATCTGTATCTGAAAAATTGTTCCCATATTGATAAATTGCCCATTATCTACCTTTATGTTCTGCTTCCTTCAATTCAACATCTTGAAATTGCTTTTCAGAGCCAAATTTTTTAAACTTAAACTTCTTCTAACGCACTTCTTTAAAATAGACTTGCCCAGGCCGTGGTATTTTGTGGAAGAGCCACACTCAAGGGGCCAAAGAGCCGCATGTGGCTCAAGAGCGCAGTTTGCCGACCACAGGGCTAGGCAGTAACTTAATTCTAGTAATTGGCTTAGTGGTCTGAGGGAAGTTGGGAAGGACTGGTGGAGTGGGCTGTGTTCTTGAAGGTCAGAGACATGTGCATCCTCTTTAAGAAGATGAATGTTTGCTAGCCCCTAAGAGGGAGAACTGTAATACCTCTTCCACAGACTTGAGAGTTTGGAGAATGTGAGAGGTGAATGCACTAATCCAGATGTGTCCTTTTGGTGAACTTTGGTTGCATTTTCACTTCCAGTCAGAGTTCTGACCTTGACACATTAGACCTGCCCAATTGAAAGTTTAATATTTGTTGAAGTTCTTCTAGTCAAAAGCGTAAACCTGGACATGATTCTCAGCTTTCTCTGCTTTCTAACTGCAGGAGACTACAATATCTTCAGTATATGCTGCCAAGGAGGTTTTCATATTTAGCCTTTAATTACTGATTAATTGCCTCCAGACTTTCATCATCCACAAAGTTCATAAAAGTGCTCCTGGCAAAAGCTATCCAATTCAAAAACCCTTAATTTCATATATATATTAAATGATACATTTTGCCTGCTAGTGTATTTCCCTCCACAGAATATTTCATCCCAGAAAAAAATCTTAATAATTACACTTCTATGCTATGCCAGACTATCTATTTTCCACTACTAGCAGACAATTTTCTCTTTGTCATCTGGCTTGCTCATGAACTAGCTTTAAAATTTCAGCTTGATGTCCACTCTGTCTGCCCACTGCCATTATCAAGAATCACAGGTCAGTTACTTGGAAAGCAGGTATTAAGATAGAAATTTAAATACAAAAAATTAGAGAATGTATATCTTTCAAGTGAAGAAAACAGAACTAGAGTGAAATATAATTTAGTTCGAAAGCTAAATCTTTAGCTTGGATGCACAACAAGAAATTGTGAAAGTGAGGTGACTTTTTTAATTTATCTCTATTGGGGAAGATTCTTAGTAATGCACATATAAACCTTATATAACTCAGCCATTAGTTACAGGCTTACTCAGGAAGAATACCTATGAGCTTGTCAGCCATTTCTAAAAAAGGCTGACAGCTGAGAGCTGTCAATCAGCAACACTTTCAGAAGTTGGAGTGAGAAGTGAGTGACTGAGTAAAAGATCCATTAATGTTACTTCAGGTTTTGTCTCATTTTACATGAATTTTAAGTAACATTTGATACAGTTAGTCATGATTTCCATGAAATTGCACCATTTGGTTTCCATGCTTCCTCTATATACACTATCTTCTTTTCAATTAACTTCTCCTCTGCTCTCTGAACTTTATCCTTAGGCTATCTTACAGATTCTCAGACTCAAATACCATCTATATATTCAGTAATTCATAATTCACGTCTACAGTCCATATCTTTCCTCTGAGCTCTAGGTTCACATATCCCTCTGCTTGTTGTTGTGTGTACATACACCTCGTTACTACAGGGCCTCCCTTGGTTTCCCATGCCTGGTTCTCTGTATCAAAAACATTTTACCTTTTCCAGCATGATTGGTTTCTATGGTTAGGCTTGCTCAAACTGCCATGCATGCCCTGCCTATGTTTCACCTGCCTTTATTTTCCACTGGACTCTGGCCCTGTCTGCCTGCTTTCAAGTTAACCTTCTCACCATAGCTTAAAAATATGTCCATGGAATGCAGACCAGTGCAGCCACTGTGGAAAACAGTATGGAGTTTCCTCAAAAAACTAAAAATGGAACTCCCATTTTTCCCAGTGACCCCACTTCTAGGAATATATCCCAAGAAATCAGAAACATCAACCAGAAAGAATATATGCACCCCTATGTTCATAGCAGCACATTTACAATAGCTAAGATTTGGAAACAACCTAAGTGCCCATCAGCAGATGAGTGGATTAAAAAACTGTGATTATCTATACAATTGAATACTATGCTGCAGTAAAAAAGAAGGAATTCTTGCCATTTGCAACAGCATGGATGGGACTGGAGAGCATTGTGCTAAGTGAAATAAGCCAGTCAGAGAAATACAAATATCACATGATCTCACTCATTTGTGGAATATAAGGAACAAGATAAACTGATAAACAAAAACAGATGCAGAGACAGAGAAGCATCAATCAGATGCTCAAACCTCGGAGGGAAGGTAGGGGAGGGAAAGGGTATGGGGGAAAGATCAACCAAAGGACTTATATGCATGCACATACTAGTACGTATAACCAAGGGACACAGACACCAAAGGGATGAGGACATGAATGGGTATAGGATGAGGGGTAGGGGTGTAAAAGACACATAAGTAATACCTTAATCAATAAAGGAAAAAAAGATACAAAAAAAGAAAATAGCAAGTCAGATGAAATGGGAGTAGTGATAGTTAAGGAGTTAATATTTTAACTATTTTAAATGAGGGTAAGCTTCCTAGTTTTAAGTCCTGAACAGACTTAAAACTAGTGAGTGCAGGAGCTGTATGGATATATGGAGGAAAAGCAACCCAACTCTAGGTAACAGCTAATGGAATGGCTCTGAGGAGCATCCCTGCAGTTTTTAGAAATAACACATGAGACCGATGTGGAAGGAGTAGGGGAGAAGACAAAGAGGTCAGAAAGGAGATGGCATTAATGGTATAGAAGTGGTCAAAGGACAGATCTCTTCATGTCTGGAAGCTATAATAAGGACTTTTGTTTTAATACTAAGTCAAATTAAAAACCATTGGAGAGTTCTGAGTTAAGTTGTGATGTGATCTGACATTTTAAAGCCCACTTTGATTGCTGGATAGGAACTATGCTAAATACCTAGGGAAGTGAAGATATTAGTTTTGACCAAAAGGAAAGTAATAAAAGCAGCCCAATTCTGCATACATTTTGTAGCCAGAGTCAAAATATTTCCTTTGGAAAATGCTATCAATCCATGAACAAAACACATTTCATCTCTTTTATACTAATATGTATATTTCAGTTTTATTTTATTTTGTATGTATAAGATAACTATTCAACACTTTACAGAATAACTAAAGTTAAAATACAGGCAATAACTGTTAAGTCACAAAGTGAGAGAACCTTGCACAATTCTATTGTCAAAGTCAATATTTGCATGGGCAATATATATATATATATATATATATATATATATATAGTAAATATCTTCATAACACAATCAAAAATCTAAATATTATACAGTGTATTCACAATTCAGAATCTATCCTGAAATGTAAAAGAGCAAATCATATATGATATAGCTTTTAAGTGTATTATTTCATATCAAAAGCTATGTTAATAATAGAGAAATATGCAAATAGGCCAAGAAGCCATCACGCAACTACTGAACAGCAGGGACCTGAGACTGCATGGCGCGTGGCCCAGGTGAGGGACCTCAGGCCATGCTTCCCCACCCAGCAGGGCTTGACTGGGGTCCTCAAGCCACACTCTCTGTACCAGTATCAGGCTGGGGGGACCTGAGGCTGTGCCCCCTGCCTGTCAGGGCTTGGTGGGGGTCATGTGGCTGCACCCCCTGATCATCAGGGCTTGACGGGGAACCTGAGACTGCATCCCCTACCTAACACCAGGATGGGAGGCCTGAGGATGCACCCCAAGTCCAACGGGGCTTGATGCGAGTGGGGCCAGCCGGCTCTGGGTCTCCTGTGATTTCAAAACATGTACAGGTAGTGGGCGGGGACTTGACGCTGGGTCCCACGGCACACCCCAGACTCTGACAGGAGGGAGATTTTCATATACATTTTACTAATTTTCTTTCATCTATGACACTTCTATTATAGAGAAAGGGCAAATAGCAATATAAAAATATTTCCTCTAATTAATTCCCTTTTAATGTTCATGAATTTCATACACCAGGCCACTTGTAATATACAAGAACTTAGAAAAGTAAGCATTTTATTATTGCAAAATATAAAAGTAATATGTGGAACGTTATTTTCCTATATTATTTACTTATATTTTAAAAGCATTAAATTTGTATTATGCATGAAAATAAAGAGATAAACATAAAAAGTGAAAAATGAATGTATTGATCCTTCCACTGCCTCATCTGATAGACTAAATTCTTGCTTTTAGTTTTACATTTTTTCCTATAGCTATAATTTTTGCCATGTATTATTTAAATGTGTCCCACAGGAACACAGTATTTTCTTCTACCTTGATTTGGGGTTTAGCCATGTGATTTGCTTTTCTGGATGGTGTGCTAATGGCTGTGACATAGAAAAGATCTTAAGATGGGTTTGAGCACCTGGACTTTCTGTTTGTATTTACATTTTTGCTATGAGAAGAGTTTCCCTCCTACATCAGCTGTGCATTCAGCCTGGAACTAAAAATGATCTCCTGTGAAATGCAGCCAGTCTCACTGAACCACTGGCAAGCAACATGGAGTAGAGCCCTCAGCTGTGATGATCTAAAACAGAGCTGCTCTGAAAACCATACTTTATAGAGCAAAGTAAGTGCTGTTTTTGCCCATTGTGGGCTTAATTGTGTGCTCTGAAAAGTTCTACCTCAACCCATAATCATGACCTTAACTAGAAATAGGGTAAACTGCAGATTTTCAAATCAGGATGAAGTCATTAAGGTGGGTCCTAGTTCAATATGATTGTGTGCTATAAAAAGAAGACATTTGATAAGATAAGCACAAAGTTAAACATTGGGAGAGCATCACGTGAAGACGAAGGCAAAGGTTATGATGCATCTACAGGCCAAGGTATGCCTGAGATATCCAGCAAACTACCAGAAGCTATTCCCCTCACAATCCTCAGAAGGAACCCACCGGTTTGATTTCAGAGTTATAGCATATATATACATGGCTAAGTGACCAACCATCCATCTGTCTGACAGACTGACTGGTACATATGATGCACACTGGTCATTTAAAAATAAATGTTGACTTACAGATGTGTGATACATATAAAGCTCTTGCTGGAACCAATCGCACATGTGTGTTTTGATCTGTCACTGTTGATCATGAATTTAGTTGTTTTGTTGATGTTCTGAAGCTGAAAGAAAGCAGCATCATTGACATAATATGTCTGAAGACCAACTATTGGCACAATGTACCCTCAGACATAATATGTCTGAAGACCAGCTATTGGCACAATGAAAGCCGAATGAAGGACAAAATATAATGTTCTGTAAATCATTGAGATTAGAAACAGAGAACCAGCACCTCAAAGACCCAGAGCCAGGGAAATGCTACTTTACTTAAATTCTGGGTTAAAAGGAGAAAAACCAAGACAGTGGCATAAGTAAATATCTGTATTTGATGCCTCACAACCACATCAAATTACAACTAAAATACAGAATAACCATCAACCAGAACCGTGGGAAAGCTGGCTGAGTGAAAGTACTACAACTAGAGAGCTAAAGAAGAAAGTACATTGATACTGGTAGGAGATGTGGAGTTATGGAACGGGCTGGTCTGGCACTGGGTGTACCACTTCTTTAATCAGGAGGGAAATTGCCTCTGCAGAGACTGCCCAGAGGTGTGAAAGCTCCCTCCTGATTAAAGAAGTGGTACACCCAGTCCCACATCAGACTCCCAGCCCAGGGTTCCAAAGCTGGGGGGGAAAGTCTCTCTGGGCAATAAGACCTACAGACTGTAAAAACCAGTGTGGATTGGGGATGAATAACATACAGGCTGCTGGATACCCAGCTGCTCCTCTCAAAAGGCTGGCACTTTGAACTGAATTTACAAGCTCCCACTTGCTCTCAGCATTAGTGCCAGATGAGGCTCTGGGGGACAAGACACATAAGAAGAGAAACTGGACTGTCTGGCACTGGGTCAGGAACTCAGGGGCAGCTTTCTTCCAGAAGGAGGTGCTTGCAGTGGTCATTATTCCTGTGCTGGGACCTCCACAGTGCAGGGCTGACTGGCAGCCATTTCTGTTTGCTCTACCCTGGTGATTCTCTGAGACCCCACTCAACCCAATTTAAAGCCCCACCCAAGCTGTGCATAGCAGCTTTGCATATGAATAACCAGTCCTTTCTCAGCAGTAGACTAAAGTATCCTGAGATCAAGTCAATGATTTGAAATAAGATGAAGGAAAAACACCCAACCTCCCAAAGAGCAAAAATAAAAATGAATCAAAAAATATGAAGGTAGTGTAATGAGCCTTTGGGACAACTTCAAAAGTATCAACATTCAAAATATGGGGGTGCCAGAAGAAGAGGAATAGCAAGATATTGTAAATCTATTTGAAGAAATAATGACAGAAAACTTCCCCTACCTGGTGAAATAGACTTACAAGTCCAGGAAGCGCTGAGAACCCCAAATAAGAAGAATCCAAAGAGGACCACACGAAGACACATCATAATTAAATGCCAAGGGCAAAAGACAAATAAAGAATCTTAAAAGCAGCAAAAGAAAAACTGTTAGTTACCTACAAAGGATTTCCCATATCATGGTCAGCTGATTTCTCAACAGAAAGTATGCAGGCCAAAAGGGAGTGGCAAGACATACTCAAAGTGATGAATAACAAGAACCTACAACCAATATTACTCTACCAAGCAAAGCTGTCATTTAGAATTTAAAGTCAGATAAAGAGTTTCATAGACAAGAAAAAGCCAAAGGAGTTCATCACCACCAAACCAGTATTATATGAAATGCTAAAGGGTATTCTCTAAAAAGAGGAAGAAGAAGAAAAAGGTAAATATACAAAACTATGGACAACAAAGTGACAACAAATAGATATCTATTAACACGTAAATCTAAAACTCAAATGAATAAAAAATCTGATGAATGAAATAAACTGGTGAATGGAATAGAATCAGGGGCAGGGAAAAGAAAGGGGGATGTGGGGCAGTGTGGGAAGATATTTAGACAAAGATCTTATATGCATGTATGCTTTACCTATGACACAGATAATAGGGTAGTGAGGGCCTGGGGTGGGGTGGAAACCATAGGGTAGGGGGGAAAAGGGACATCTGTAATAATCTCAACAATAAAGATTAAAAAAAAGAGACTCAGAAAAAGTGATCTAAAACAAATATGATAATCTCTTAAGATAAATTAATGTGGTGAATAAATATGTTTTCATTATGTATATTTAAAAAATCTTGGTAAAAGTGCCTCGTTTAGCATTGCTGTCATATGGAGCTATATTTACTAATCTAAACTCAGCACAAGTTGTTTTTTGCTTGGTTCCTGGTGGGAGGCTTTATATAAAGAAATCATGAAAGGCCGAAGGGTACATAGTGCACAAATTTATATTTCTTTTTGTAAGTCATGACAGAGCCTAATGTCCAGATTTCTGAAATATGCAATCACACTAGATCTATCAAAGCCTCCATAAGTATGTGAACCCAGTCTCAATCTTCGGTTATGAAAACAACCCTTGTCCATGTCTTAGTATTCTTCCTTTTAATGGGACTCCTGCCACAAGTTTCAGGTTTGTGCCAGATGGTTGTAAAGTGAAATAAATACACATAAAAAGAGAAATAAAATATCTTTATCCTTCTGCTCCCTGGCCACATGTATCCAATAAAAACAATAAAGAGCAGATCAGTTCTGATAATTAATAGACTGTTTTACCAGTTACCATTTTTAAACCTGACCAAAGAGTTTATGTAACATAGGAAATGAATGACTTTTTATTACAAAGTAAGAGTAAAGGAATTAGCAAAACAATGGTGGAATTTAAAAAATATATTTTTTAGAAATGAAATCCTTTAGGTCAGCTTAGTTCTAAGCTACTCATTGGTACTAGAGGCTGGCTAGAGATGGTGATGGTGGAAGGGAAATTTTCTTGAACCATAAAAGTATGCCAAATGATTGAATTCTCTTTTTGACCTATTCTGAAGCCTTGTCAGCTTACTTTTCTCATTATACTTAGAGATTTAGCAGAGAAGAAGCAGAATCAATCTCAGAAAATGCCAGCGGAAAATGGATGTGTCTTCATTCCTTTTGCAAATATTCTCCCTTGTTATGAGAAAGGAAAGCCATTCTGACACAAACAGTGAAGATTGTGCTATCCAAATCTCCTTTCTTTATTCAGTCCCATCTTTCTTCCTCTATGTGGTCATATTTATTGTCATTTCTTTACCTTTTCTCATCAAGCTTTTTACCTTTCTTAGATCTTTCCCATTCTTCTTAACAGTCTCTTCTCTTCATCTCCCTTCACAAAATATAACATATTTCATTTTTACACTGTATATGATTTCTTTTTTCCTCACTGTGACACTAATTCCTTACTTCTAAATTGAGTAATAGGAAATTGAATTGCTACCTATTTCCTTCTAAGTGAAATAGCCCAAAATCAATAAATGGAGACAGGTCAACCAAAGGCCTTGTAGGAAATAATAAAAGCCATTGATCAGTGATATAACAGTGTGTGTGTGTGTGTGTGTGTGTGTGTGTGTAGTATAGTTTGGTGTTTTATGTCTATATGTATATGGTGTTTGTGTGTATATGTGTACATTTATGCTGCTAATATGTGATTATAAAAATATCTAATGCATAGATAACTTATGTCAGACCTTACAAAAAATGGTGACAGTCTTAAGGATATTTTAAGTAGACTTGTATTGGATTTAGAAGCCAGGTTTGCCTTAAATATGTCCTGACATAGTAGGAGTAGGTTATTTTTCACATGTTATAATTAATAATGCAATTTCACTAGTAAGATAAATTGATAATTTCAGTTTTATTCATTTGTATGTAGAAAATGTCAATCACTATTTACAAAAATAAATAATTTGTTTCAGGTTCATCTCTTCCATATTGTTGTCAGTGTGAAATCAATGAAACTTTTATATGTATAATATAATTAGCCATTAATATAGTTATGGTTAAAAAATTCTAATGATTATATTCTCAAAGGATTGACTATGATGAACTTCCATTGTATGCTCTTCAAAATTTATTTAAATGTCACTTCCATAGCGCATTGATTTGTAAGAAACAATTTTTTGAAGTGCCATTTTCTAGGCTAATGCTGAAAAGCATCTAAAAAGAAAACTACAAGTTCCAAATGGCATCACATGCTAAAGTCCATAATACAAAATGTAGATTTAATACCCTACTTAAGTACTGTTTTAACCTCTCCTAGAAATAAAAGTTTAATCAACGAGTTTGGAATTTTCTAGTCAACATACTAGTAAATGATGTAACCTGTTACAAGCGCCTTCTCTATCCCCCATAGAAAGAGAGGCTCTCTCTCTCTCTCTCTCTCTCTCTCTCTCTCTCTCTCTATATATATATATATATATATATATATATATATATATATATATATATATCTTTATATATATATATCTTTATATATATCTTTATCTTTATCTTTATATATATATATATTTATCTTTATATAAATATATACATCTTCACACACACACACACATACATATATATATATATATATATATATATATATATATATATATATATATATATATATATATATATATGTATGTATGTGTATATATGTATATATCTCCAGCAACCGGAATGCTATAACAACAGGAACAGCCAGTTGCTATGACCTCTACTGTGGCCAGCAAGTCGGCCTAATTGGGGGGTGAGGCCAACCGGCCAACTTCTTGTAACACCCCTAGCCTAGCCCCACTCCAGATCGGCCCCCCTACCCCAATCAGGGATAGGGCCAGCGGCCAACTGCCTGCGGATCCTCTCTCCAACCAGCCCCACTTCCGATGGGCCCCCACCACCCTGATCAACCCCCAACCTCTCCCCCCAGCCATCTATGTCTCTCTTCAGCCCCCCCTCCCCCTCACTTTGATTAGGGCTTGGGCCAGCCAGCCAAGGACCCATGGCCCTTCTCCCAGGCTGCTTGCCCCCAACCAGCCACTACACCTCATTTGGGCCCACTGCCCACAGCCCCTCTCCACAGCCAGCCCCTCTCCCAATCAACTCCCCCCCCCCCCCCAAATCAGGGTCGGGACCCACCAGCCAATTGACCACTGCTCCTCCCCCCAGCGGCTGGGCCTGATGAGGCCATGATCAGGGTGGGCCTGCTAGTCACCCTCCCTCCATCTCCTCCTCCCAATAGGCCCTGCCCTGATCAGCCCTGACTGGGGCTGGGCCAGCTAGATCCCATGCATGCACAAATTTGTGCACTGGTTAACCAATTGACAGCTGGTATGTTTGATGGGTCGCTATCATGCACACTAACCACCAGGGGGCAGTGCACTCCTACAGTGGGAGTGCTGCTCAGCTGACTGATGGGTGCCAGCTGCTTGGGCTCATGGCTGGCAAGCACAGCTGTGGAGGTGTGAGCCTGTCCCACCTCCATGTCAGTGATCTGGAGCTGAGGCTGCAGCAGGCACAGTGGGGTTGGGATCAGTGGAAGCAGCTCAGTGCCCATCCTGGGCTTGGGCTCCTTCCTGGCCGGCTGCTGCTTTGTGCACTACTACAATACATCTTTCAGAGAATGTCAGACTGCCGTGGGGATGAACCAAAACCAGCAGTCTGACATTCCCAGAGGGGTCCAGATTGCAAGAGGTCACAGGCCAGATGAAGGGACCCCACCAGTGCACCAGGCCTCTGGGCATATGATAAAAACCCTTCCCTGCAGTCCTGGCAAGTTCAGCTGGGAAGCACATGTCTTGTGGGAGGCAACCAATGTGTGATGTTTCTCTCTCCCTGTGTCTCTCCCTCCCACTCTCTCTAAAAATCAATGGAAGTGTACCCTTGGGTGAGGATTTAACAGAAACAACAACAAGAAAATGAAGATATGCTAGTCTAAATATAATTGTGTGTGTGTGTGTGTGTGTGTGTGTGTGTGTGTGTTTTCTTTTGTTAATTGCTCCCTCCCCCCCTCACACTTCTTCCTATTAAAAACTTTCCATTTTGCCCCTTCTAGTTGTTACATGGGATAATGCTTGATTCATCAACCACTTAATAAATAATGCCAGTTAGATCTTCAAATTTACCTGGTTGAATTGTGTTTTCTTAACAGGTAAAAATGTCCATTCTGATAAATATTGCAATAAAATTAATAAATGGTGTTTTCTTTGAAAATGGAAGTAAATATCAAGTGACATGTTTCCGTTAATGCAAAATCATTGGTGTTTCTAATATTTTCAGCTCTATTTTAAAACAGTTACCGGACCAGATGCTCTTTCTAAAAGATAGTTTCAAAAATTTGTCTATCTCAGGAAAACAAGCATGAATGAGGTACCATGAACAGGTAATGATGTTCTCTCATGTTTTTCTTGTCAGAAGTTTTGAAGAACCTAATGTAGTTGAACTATGTAAGCCCTTTGGAAATTACATCCCCCCCCTTTTTTTTTTATTCCATACAAATAGTTCTATATGTTTTTTAAAAAAGGAAACTACTAGAAATTTTTAAACATTTTTGTGTTTGTTAGAGAAGTATTGAAGTAAATTTTTATAATAATATAAGAATATAAGAATATAAGAATAACATATCGAAAGTAATGGAATAGTGAGCTTCTATTATCCTATCACAAGCACTTTTAGGTAATGGTCATATTAGCTTAGCAGCTAGCTCAAGGTCAGATCGAAAGTAGAACATGGCAAGACCAAAAGACCAATTTATCTTCTTCATAATAGGAAATGTATTTAATGGAGATTTGGTTTCTCCTACTCTTCCTTTTATTTAGTTTAGCTTTGTTTTGTTTTTCTTTGCTTTGTCTACCTCACACACCAGGATTTTAAATGCTACCAGGGCCTACTCACTTTTCCCTTTAAACACTAATTTTTTATTGTGACACATATAAACAAAGGCAGTACTCTGAGTATAAACCTACATTTTCCCCTATTGGTATAATTATATAATTATTAAATTAATCTAATATTTATTTCAATAAATTTCTTCATTTTTAACATCATTTTTAAAAAAATCTATATATTTTTGTTTGTATTCTGTCTATTTGACTTCTCTACCTCTCTCTTTCTCTCCTCTGTTTTTCTTTGTGGCATGAAGAGTAAAGTCATAAAACAGGAGGACAAGCGTGGATGATACCCAACAAGATATCCCAGTTTTTAAGAAAAATATTAATTTGTCTTGGTTACTTTATGAGATACAGGACCACCTTTTCTTTTATTATTTACCATAAATTAGAGATCTCATGCACAAATTTTTAAAGAAATATTAAATTATGTAAAAGCCTAACAAATCATATGATTTAAAAATATAGCAATAAATAACATACATAAAATGATGTTTTATCTTTAAATTCACCCAGATATGTTTTCCCTTGTGAAAATTCCTGATTGACTATATTTCATGCGACTACATTTCCATTCTGAGATTTGAAAATTTTCCATCTCATTTGTTCATTCAATAAATATTTATCTCAGCGAACCAACTTTGTGACAGGCAGTTTTCTAGGTACTGGGAATAAGTCAGTAAACAAAATGATTCAATATCTGTATGCTCATGGAACTTGCAATCTAGCAGAGAGAAACAGAAAATGAACAATTTACATCTATAATCTGTCTTGTGGTGATAAAGACTTGGGAAATAATTGAGTAGGGAGCAGCATTGCATACAATGTTCAGGGTTCCATTGTTGATAGGATGCACAAACAAGACCCACTATCAAGTGTCATTTGTGTAGGAAACAGAAGGAGAGAGGAGGAAAAAGAGCCATATAGAGATCTGGCTGAAGAGCACTGGCGACTTGTGAGAGAGCCAGGGCAGAATCCATGAGGTAGGTAGGAGCTTGGCTGGCAAAAAACCAGTCTGATTAGAGAGAATGGCATCTGCGCTTAGAGAGGTTGCATATTTCTGTAAGGGACTTCCTGTAGGTCTAGGTCTTGGGTGTTTACTCTGGGTGACATAGGAATCTACTGGGAGTTTGAGAAGCACAATTACATCATTAGTCATATTTTTATGATTTCATTGAGGTATAATTGACAAATAAAATTGTAAGATATGGAAAGTATACAAAATGATGACTTGATATACACTGAGTAGCAAGATTATTATGATCTCTGAACACATAATAATCTGGCCACTCAGTGTATATCCTATATAATAAAAGGCTAATATGCAAATTGTCCCCTCGACCAGGATTTTGACCAGCAGGCAGTCCAGTCAACCGCTCATATCCCCTCCCCCTGGCCAGGCTGGCCAGACCCCACCAATGCACAAATTCATGCACCGGGCCTCTAATACACACACACACACACACACACACACACACACACACACACTAAGTGGCGAGATTATTATGTGTTCAGAGATCATCATAATTTGGCCACTCAGTGTATGTGCAAATTGTGAAAGGATTACCTCCATGGATTTAGCACATAGATCATTTTACATATTTACCACTTTTTGATGATGTTATATTATTAAAGGTGTACTAAAGTGTTATTATATTTAAAATAGGCTCCAGATTGGTAAGAGTAGAAACTGACACAGTGACAGTCTGTTGCTATATTTTTGCAGCATTTCTATGCTTGGAATTTATTTTGCCTTATGTTGCTACTTACTTATGGCTGTATAAAGTTGTTTTCCCTAATTACATTACATGGTGTTCGATGGTTTTCTTCTACATTACAACTGACAAAAAGCATGGTCCCCAAGAGGAAAGTTAAATGACAAAGGTGAATGGCAAGGTAATTATAAAGAGGTCTCCTCTATGTTTTATAAGCTTTAATTAAGTCCTACAATGTCCTTTTATAATGCACACATATCATTAAACCTGTTTTACAGAGAGTGAAAATGAACAAAGCCTTAAATTAGCCAACCCCCCAAAAATTCCAAGATCATAAGATCAGAATTATTTTCCTCCATGAAAAATGTGCTCATAATTTTTTACAGATGAAAAACTATTTTTATCTGCATCATTTATTTCTCACTGTTTTCTGATGTTCTATTTTTTGGTTTATACACTTTCTCCTCCAGGAGGGAATTAGGACATGGAGTTGTGTGAGGTACTGAATTGAGCTCTGAAGTTTACACAAGGTAGGTGAACTGTTGGAGATTAATTGCTTACTGACACTGTCACTGCTGAGCACTCGGGGTGTTTTAGCTTTGCTGGTTTCATTAAATCTGTAGAAAGAAAAGCATTTGGGCTATTGGAAAATTATTCATGCAAATGAAGAGAAGGATAGGAGTTTGAAGAAACAAAATTGGTAGCAAAACCAAGAAATTACAAGGTATTTCATTTTAAGAGGCGGTTGAAATTATGTAAAAGATCCTTAGAAATCATTGACTATTAATTACTTTAATATTTTAAAATTTATTTTGTCAAAAATATTCAAGCATGTTACTCGTGCAAGGGAGATGATAAAGTGTTAGCATAAGATCAGAGTCAGAGCACAGGCACTGGAGTCAGTCCCCTTGTGTCTAAATGTATCCTGTGCCATTCAACAGTTGTATTCCCTGTGAACATTACTAAGTCTCTCTGGGTCTCATTTCTTCAGCTATAAAATGGGAAATTTTTTAATAACATCTACTTCATTGGGTTTTATAAGATATAAAAGAGATAATATACATAAGTAGAACATGGTAAGTACCAATAATGCTATATGAGTGCTATTGTTGCTCTTATTATTATATCGATATTTATATAAGCCCTTGCCTCCGGAGTTTATAGTGTATCCTGAAATTAAACATTAAATTTGTTCAAAGTTTGTGGGACATATGTGGTATAATCAATGATCTGTAGAAGTTTAGAATAAGAAGATATGGATAATGGGGTACAATGGGCAGGAGGAAAAGTAGAAGACTTTGAATGTGAACTAAATCCAGAAAAATGAATTTTATTAGGACTGAGGTAGGAAGAATGCAGTCCAGGGAAAAATGTACCTCAGGATACAAAAGGAACTTGTGTAACGTTGAGCAAGATGTAATGAGTTTGCACACTGTCTGAGGGAGAAAATAAGATAGTTAGGGTATGCTTAGACTGTGAAGTGCACTGAAAGCTACTTCATTGGCTTTGACCATGAAAAAGAAATAAAAAAGTCACTGAAGCCTTTGGTCAGAAAATTTAGGTAACAAAAGAAGTAAGATTTGGGCATGAAGAATATTGAAGAGATGAGTAATTATAATCTGAATAATTGCAATCTGACATTATCTCCATAAAAGTGTTGCCAGGTATGAAGAACCAAAGTTACAATAAAGGAAGAGGTACTAAAGATTAGAAATATATATATTTCTATAGGCCATAATGACTGACAAAATAGAGAGGGGAGAGATCAAACAAGACTGGGATGGCTTCAAAACTTTTTAAAAAGTTACCCTTGCCCTAACCGATTTGGCTCAGTGGCTAGAGCATCAGCCTGAAGACTGAAGGGTCCCAGGTTCGATTCCAGTCAAGGGCATGTACCTTGGTTGTGGGTACATCCCCAGGAGGGGCTATGCAGGAGGCAGCTGATCAATGTTTCTCTCTCATCTATGTTTCCAACTCTCTATCCCTCTCCCTTCCTCTCTGTAAAAAAATCAATAAAATCTTTTTTTTTTTTTATTTTTCTTTAAAGTTACTCTCAAAAAAATGATAATAGAGCCTGTCTGGCATGGCTCAGTGGTTAAGCATCAACCTGTGAACCAGAAGGTCACTGTTCAATTCTCGGTCAGGGCATATACCCAAGTTGCAGCTCAATCTCCAGTGTGAGGCATGCAGGAGGCAGTTGATCAATGGTTCTCTTTCATCATTGATGTTTTGATCTCTTTTTCCCTCTCCCTACTTCTCTGAAATCAATAAAAAAATATATATTTTTAAAAAATGTTAATAGAGACTGGTGAATTATCAACATTTTCTAGGCAATCTTTCTTTAAATTAAGTAGTTAAAACCTATGAACTTAGTAAAATTTTTTTGCATATTCACAATAAGCACTTTTTCAAAAATTATATTTTTAAAAAAATATGTTTAACCTGTTTTTCTTCTTTCTCCACATAAAGTCAATCTATAAACTACAACACTACCATACAGTCCTTCAAACTAAAAAATTAATGCTCAAATTTAACTTCTGGGATTTAGGCCTTTATATCTAAATTGAATATTCAGATGAAAATATACCATTGGTACCTCAAATTCATTACTTCTTAAGATTTACTCATCAGTGTCCTCTTGTTCCTAGCTCTATGTTCCTGTGTCATGAATAAAATTATCAAGTTAGCCATTTAGGAGTCTTCCCTTTTTATTTTAGAGCCATCTAGATCAGCTGACACTATTTGTCACACATAAGAGCTTGTGGAATATAATGAACAACATAAATTGGTGAACAAATATTGATATATCCAGAGACAGAGAAACATGGATCAAACCATCAAACCTCAGAGAGAAGGTAGGAGAGGGTGGGGGGTAAGGGAGAGAAATCAACCAAAGGACTTGTATGCATGCATATAAACCTAACCAATGGACACAGATACCAGGGGGGTGAGTGCATGAGTGGGGGGGGATACATATGTAATACCTTAATTAAAAAAAAATAAGAGCTTGTTTTGTTTGCTTTTTTCTTGTAATTTTTAACTGGTCCCACTAATTTCCTATTAGCTCTCCTCTAATCCATCTTTTATATTGCAATCCAGGTTTATCTTTATATAACACAAAAGCAAATCATATCATATTTTTCCTGAAAATTCTTCAATAATTTTACCTACCTTATCATGTAGTGATTTCTGGTTACTTAACTATATTTTGCCTTAGAGAATAAAATCACAAGAGCTAAGCAATGTCTTTCTGTCTTAATTCTAATAGTCTCCAAATATAAATTTAGGATATAGTACATATTAAATGCTCAGTAAGTATATTAAATAAGTGATTGAAAAATAACAAATGCAAAATTACTGAAATTAAAATGACTTTATCAGGCAGGCAGACAGGCAGGTGAGCAGTTAGGAGCCAGCAGTCCCAGATTGCAAGAGGGATGTGCCATGGTTGGGTTGGTTTAGGCCCAATTGCTGTAAACAGGCAATAGGACATCCTTCGAGGGGTCCAAGATTAAAGAGGGTGCAGGCTGGGCTGAGGAACACCACCCATGCATAAATTTTGTGCACTGGGCCATTAGTGTGTAATAAATGAAAAAAAAGGTATAAGAAAATCATCATAATAATATATACAGTTTGTTTGTTTATTTATTTATTTATTTATTTATTTATTAGAGTCCCAGAGCACAAAATTTGTGCAGGGGGGGTGGTGTCCCTCAGCCAAGCCTGCACACTCTCCAATCTGGGACCTCTCGAAGGATGTCTGACTGCCCAGTGGGATTGGGCGTAAATAGGCAGTTGGACATTCCTCTCACAAACCAGGATTGCTGGCTCCCAACTGCTTACCTGCTTGACTGCCCCTAACCACCTCTGCCTGCCAATGTAAACAACACCTAGCTTCTCCCCTGGAGGCCCAATTTCCCCTAACTGTCCTCCTGCTGGCCTGGTTACCCCTTTATGCCCTCCCCTACCACCTTGTTACCTTTTGCAGGCCTGGTCAACCACAACTGCCCTCCCCTACTGGCCTGGTTACCCTCAACTGCCCTCCCCAGCAAGCCTGGTCACCCACAACTGCCCTCCCCTGCAGGTCTTGTCACCCCCAAACTTCCTCCCTTGCAGACATGGTCACCAACAACTGCCCTCCCCTGCTGGCCATCTTGTGTTCACATGGGGGTGGCCATCTTTGACCTCAATGGGGCAGCCATCTTGTGTGTTGGAGTGACAGACAATTTGCATATTATCTCTTTACTAGATAGGATACACACACACACACACACACACACACACACACACACATATATTCTATCTATAAAAGAGTAAATATGCGAATTGACCATACCTCTTCTACTTCTCTTCCTCCTTCATCAACAAATCTTTTTTTATAATGGGAATTGGGGTAGAAGTCCTATCACCTTCTCTTGCTCCTTTCAAATATTTTTTTTTGTAGAAATTGAAATTCAAATCAAGCTTCTTTGCCAAAACCCTCTACTACACCCACAAGCCATGCACACCAGCCATGCCCACCAGCCCATCAGAATGAGTATGCAAATTAAACCCAACCAATATGGCTGCAGCCACAGAGAGCAGGAGGGAGGCTTGGATTTCTCTGGCAATGGAAGAAGATAAGCTTTCCACCTGCCCTAGACAGCCTAAGTCTCCACTCAAGGCTACAATGTTTCAATTATAGAAGGTAAACAAATCCAAACAGAAATGGCAGCAGCTATGATGCACACTGATTACTAGGGGTCAGACGCTTAATGTAGAAGCTGCCTCATGGTAGTCAGTGTGCTCTCACAGTGGGAGTGCTGCTATGCTGACCAAGGGACACCAGATGCAGGGAAAGGTGTATGTGATTGATGGTAAAGATGTCTGTAATCCTTGCCCCATGCAAAACTTTTTGGTAGTCAAACGTAGTGCATTTAGACAGATATTACTGGAAAACAGTCTCGCAAAATTTCCCATACCCCAGGTGTGGGAATGTCTATGGTCCCCAGAGTGTGCTGAAGTACTGTAAATATTATTCTCAGACTCTGGTAAGGCCCAGAAACTGGGAATCCTGCCTTATACTGACACCCCTTGATAGTCCAATAACACAGGCATCTTTAAATAATTAATTGTTATTGTAAGCATCTTCCAGAATTTAGCACATTTGTGAAGAAATGGGTGGGCTGAAAGTCTGAAATTACTGCTTCCTAAAACTTGGAATGATGTTTTGAAATTCCACAACTGAATTTATGAAGTGAAGGACTATTCTTGCATGAGAAAGTTCATGTATTTTTATCAGCATAAAACAGAATTGATTCAATCTCAATGTAATAAAATGGGATCAAATCAAT
Source organism: Pipistrellus hanaki (assembly GCF_964339955.1). Classification (NCBI taxonomy): domain Eukaryota; kingdom Metazoa; phylum Chordata; class Mammalia; order Chiroptera; family Vespertilionidae; genus Pipistrellus; species Pipistrellus hanaki. The sequence continues at coordinate 69,563,316 of NC_140504.1, read as the reverse complement.
TTTAGTAAAATTATAAATAGTACCCCAGGGCATAGTTCTAAACTATGCTTTTAAATCTTTTAAGTGTTAGGTATTCCAATTCATTATATTACTCAATATTAATTTAATATTCTTAAATTAATTAAGTATTAAGTTAAATACTAAAAATATTATATATTTTATATCTGCATTCAATATAATTTGACAATTTTAAAGAAGATATTAATAAGGTACACTTAATGGCAATAAAAAAAGAAACTTGTGCATGTAACTATAATAGCACTTCATTTGAAGTACCCTCAAATTTATCCTGAAATGAAAAGGAAGTACAAAATGTATCTGAGTAACCAAAAGAAATTTTATGAAGTCTAAACCTTAAAATCTCATGTTCTTCTCTCATTGAAGTGCCCTCAAGATCCTACTCAAGGACTATTAACTTTAATTATATACACATATAATAAACTTGATTATTGACATTATCTTCCCCAAGCAGATATAACCATTTTAAAGGAAATTGTAATGAGCAAGCTTAAGAACTTGAAAAATATAACTGGATGTATCCATTTAGTATAAAGCTGTATCTGCTCCATCTACCTACACTTTTTGTTTGAAGCTCCATAGAACAGAACTAATTTTCAGGAAAAAAACTAACAAATTTATTTATTTCAATTCTTTGTGGAAATACCGACCAACAAATGTAATGAAATAATAATGTGAAACTAGTTTTACATGTCAATTTTTCAAATGAATTCATTATTTATTTTAGTCCAAATTACATAATAGAATTGTTTTGATTTAAATTTCTAAGATATTAAGAATAATTTATTTTAATAAACCAAAATTTATATATATAGTATATATACTGTATGCTAGAAGCCCAATGCATGAAATTCATGCATGGGTGGGGTCCCTAGGCCTGGCTGGTGATCAGGACCAACCTGTGGGGCAGCCAGCATGGCAATCAGGAGGCCCCCACTGGCACCTGCCTTGGCTGGCCTGGGGCCTGAAAGCTGAGGCCAGTTCCTGCATTGAGCATTCGCCCTCTGCTGATCATTGTGCATCATAGTGACTGGTCATTCCAACATTCAGTTGATTTGCATATTAGGCTTTTATTATATAGGATGATATAGATGTAAACTTATTACATGTTTTTGTCATAATTTTTTCTTTTCAAATTAGGATTATTTCATACAAATATTTCTGCTTTTTACCTTTTTTATAAGATTTTACAAATTTTGACCCATTCCCACCTTTAGCCTATCCATTTATAGGATTCTAATTTATTCTTATTAATAGCTATATTATGAAACTGAAATGTGGAGTATTTGAGTTAGAATTTGTTATCTCATGAAACTGAAGAATGAAGTCATGGACAAAAATGGTTAGTGGAACCAAAGTTCATTGAGAGAAGCTAGTCCTGGAAAAGGTGCAGCTGGGGTTCCTTTCCATGTTACTGTTGGGTATTAAGGTTTACTTATCCATGTGTAGAGTCCTACCTGGCCATGTGGGCTCAGGGGAGCATGTCTTTTGCCATCAACCAAAAATCTAGTGTTCTGGGGGAGCAGGCAGGCTTTTTTATATATATGCTTGTTAATTCCTGATTGGTCCTTTCAAATAATTTTGCCTTAGCAACATCCTGGAGATTGGTTTATAACCCTTACTACCTTTGTTATATAATTTACCAGGTGACCGGAAAATACACAGGGAGTACTCGAAGATCCAGGATAAACCCATTTACTTTCAGATGTTTCATATGTGTACAGTGACTCTGGGGTCAGTTCTCCAAGCCCTGAGTGAGTGAATATGGAGGAAGCTTGTCCCTTTATACCCTTTGGTTTCTTTGATCTCTATCTGTTTCCTAACTACCAGGCTTTTGTGGTGGGCTTCCACAGCCCCTTCTGAGTAGATTAGAATGGGGAAATTAGAGTGTATCTAAATGCTGGGTGGTGTCAGTGACCTTCCCTGTGGCTAAGCTGTTACAGTCTATGTTTATGGCCCCCTTGCAAATCAGGAGCAATCAGGAAAACAGATCCCACTATACCAGATTGTGGAGAAAGGGGCAGTGACTTAATTATAGGCTATCAAGAATGTACAGTAGGTTACTGGCACAGATCAGATTGCTATCCACCCCCCAAATGTATTATATTCCCCATCACCTTGTGATTGGTTATCTGCAAGCTTGTCTTAGCATCATTCATACATTTCAAAGGGGTTGAGCAAAAAAAAAAGAAAAAAGAGTGAGAGAGAAAAATAAAAACATACTGATGAACAGAGACAATAGTGTGGTAATTGTCAAGGGGGGATGTGTGTCAGGAGGTAGAGAAGGGTATAGGGGAGATAAACAGTGATGGACTTGATTGGGGTAGTGAACACACAATATAGTACACAAGTTATGTGTTGTAGAATTGTGTGCCTGAAACCTGTACAATTTATGTCATCCCAATCCTATATAATAAAGAGGTAATATGCAAATTGACCCTCATGCCTTCACAAGATGGCTGCCTACTACCAGGCCAGCAAGGGGGGGGGGGTCAGTTGGATTCAACCAGGCTAATGGGGAGGGGCCAGTTGGAGGTGACATGGCCAGCAACAGGGGGCTGTTAGGAGCAACCAGGCCAGCAGAGAGGGATGTTAGGGGTGATTAGGCTGATAGGCAGAGGTGGTTTGAGGTGATCAGGTTGGTGCGGGAGGAGGGCAGTTAGGGGCAACCAGGTAGGCAGGCAGGTGGGCAATTAGGAGCCAGTTGTCCAGGATTGTGAGGACTGTCTGACTGCCAATTTAGGCCTGATGCCTGGGATTGAGCCTAAACCAAGGGGATTGGAGAGGGTATATGCTGGACTGAGGGGACTCCCGCCACTGTGCAAGAATTTTGTGCACCGGACCTCTAGTAAATTCAATTAAAAAATCTCTCTTTTTTTTTTAGTTGCATTTATTTTCATTATAGTGAGTTTGTTCATCTTTATTGCTACTTCACCATTTGATCTTCTGTGACTTGATATTCATGTGCTTTGCACAATTTTACATTGGCTTATGTATAAACTAATTTCTCATACCTTTTTCCATAATTTTTGCTGCACAGTTCTTTAAATCTATCATTTTTATTGACTTTGTATGGTATCTTCTACCACACAAAGGCTTTTTCTGTTTATGCAGTCAAATGTGTCCTTTTCATTTTTATGGCTTTTGTGATTTTAGCTTTCCCTACAATAGAGCATGCATCACTGATTTTTGTTTTCTGTTCTGATTCATCTGGAACTGATTTTGTAAGTGGTTTAATAATGTCCCAAGTTTATAGTATTTTAAATGAGTAACCAGTATCATTTTATTTCTAGACAAACTATCCTTTTCCCTACTGAAATGCAGCCTCACATTACTGATATATTAGAATCTCATTTTGGGAAATCGGTTTCAGTATTGTATAGTCAATTCTACAGGTCACCATTTCTTTGTCTTTCACACATGTCAGATTTAGGAATGCCTTCTCTTCAGAGCTGATTCATTCAGGCTTTGTTTTCCAAACCACTTTCCCACTTTCATAAGTTATTGTAATTTCTGGGCTTCACTACCCTTGACTCATTAAAACATAACCTACTTTCACTCCTACATTTTTTTAAATATCCCTTTTAAATTAAGCACAGTCAGATAGTATGGAATACTTTCCAGATATTTTTGAAAACCACAGCACTATTTAACCTTCTAAGTAAATGAGTTGATGGGTTTTTTGTTTGTTTGCCCTTACTTGCAAATTATGGCTCAGAAAAAAGCTCAGATTTTCCTGATGCCCTTGGACTCACTCAGGTTTCTACTTGAAGTTGAGTTTTTTTCCACCATGAGGGGTTTTATTTTATTTATTTATTTATGTATGTATGTATTTATTTATTTATTTACTTATTCATTTACTTATTTATTTATGAGAGACAATTTTAGAGTTCTACAGCTCAGTGAGGTTCATGGAAATGCTTTGTTTCTTGTTTTCATTGAAGATGTTATCTGTGGAATTTTTCTTTTTGCTAGCTTGGTTAATCTCTTTGGGTTTTAGGAGGAGTTTGGGGAGATCCCAAAATTATGCTTTCATGGTGGTCTTACCAACCACAATAAAAAAAAAATCTTTTTGGTTTTGTAACCTTTGGAGAGTTATAGTTGCATAAAATAATGGACTATTTTTTCCCCACACAATAGAGACAGTTACTAGTTCTGTTCTTAGCAATAAATTTAAAAGTATATCTTTCATCTTCTTTCTCTTAAATTGTTCAAAATCATTAAAAGGAGTGTGTCATTGTTGTCACATTTCTTCATGTTTAGAGTTTTGTTCCTTAATAGCTGGTTATTTCACTTGTCTTCAACCAAGTGAAATTTCTCTCCAGTTCCTGATGATCTGTTGCTATAATTCCCACTGATAGCAATTTTTAAATCAGTGAAGTTTCTTTATTTGAAAGCAGATGAAAGAACCCAGTTGTAAGCGCGATTTGGCTTATTTAAATGATAGTGATAAAACCACTTCATTTCTTAAAAGACTAATAAAGCAGGCTTGGAAATTTTGTAGACAGGATCTATGTCCCAAATCATCATATTTTTCAGAGAAGATTGTCTTGCCAATACACCTGGGGAGTTACTGTAGCTTGTCTTGCTGACATCACTCACCGTGGCACTAGAAACTGTCCCCAGAACAATGTTATTGGTGCCTCTGAAAATGAATCCTACTAGTCTATGGAAGCACTGAGGCTATTCATAGCCTAAATGCATTTTCCTGGTCCTGTAATTCCATTTCTGGGGTGGGCCATTTTGGGGGGAATCTATATAATATATACTCATTTTCTCACTGTTGGAATAAAAATAGAATTCAAAATCTTATATGTTCAGCTTCTTTGGTGGGAGATAGTTTCTTAAATTGGGGACTGTCTCACAGAGGCAGTGCAGTCACTTGCTGAGCAGAGGAGAATGAAGAATGCCACTACAACTACTGCACTAATTTTCCATCCCAGATTCTAATTCATCAAAAGAAACATGGACTCTATTTTGTCATTGTAGGTAGAATGGCTTTGAAAGAAAACTACTATGTGTGTCTACTTGTGTGTATGTATGTACATTTATTTATCAGATTTTATGTAGTTTTTGAGAAACTAATCCTTTATTTTCATATCATATCCTATTAAAACATATCATATCAAATTATCTTGATCTTTTTAGAAAATGTATTTAGATAGGGTACAAACAGCCTTGTATAAATTTGCCTTTTTTTTTTTCAGAATACAATTTATATTGTTGATAGTGTTACAGATATCTCTTATCTCTGCCCTGCCCCTTGTTTCCCCCATCCTCCCAGCCCCTTCTTCCCTCCAGGTCTTCACTACTCTATTGCCTGTGTCCATGGGCTCTGCATATAAGTATATAAGTCCTTTGGTTTATCTCTTCTCGTCCCCTTAACCCCACATTGAGGTGTGTCAGCCTGTTCCATGCCTCCCTGCTTTGGGTCTCACTTTGTTGGTCAATTCATTTTGTTAATTAGATTCCACAAATAAGTGAGATCATGTGATATTTGTCTTTCTTAGTTTAGCTTATTTTGGCTTATTTCACTAAACATATTTTCCAGATCCAGATTTTACACTTTTAAATGTTAAAAATAATATGATGATAGGTAAAATTTTTAAAATTATTTTGGAATACAAATATATCATAATCAAAATACTTTATTTTTTTATGGATACAAATGTATTTATTAACTTATATAAAATATGGAATGGAAGTGCACACAGCAAAATCATGAAAATGATTGCCTATGAGGAGGGCAGGAAGGCAATGGGCCTGGGCCTGGGTATTCTATTTGTAATGTTTGAGTGGAGTGTTGTATTATTTAAATATTTTAAAAATTCAGGAGCTCGTGTGGCAACCAGTCATTTTTATTAACCATGAATAATAGGTATGTGATATTTATTATACTATTTTCTCATATTTAGAACATTTATTTTATTTTTATTTTATTATTGATTTTTTTGGCCCAGAAAGGAACTCACTACAGACTGATTCATTTGCCTCTCAGCATAACCATTATGGCTTGTTGCAGTTTAGGTTCTTACGAGGGTATTTCTTGGATCACATGATCTCAAATATCTAGAGGAAATAATGAACAGCATAAGCAGACCCAGAGAAAGAGAACCAGCGATCAGACTCTCAAACCTCAGAGGGAAAGTAAGGGAGGATGGGGGTAAGGGGAAGAGATCAACCAAAGGACTTGTGTGCATACATATGGGCCTAGCCAGTGGCCATGGACAACATGGGTTGGGGGGGCATATCTAGGAAGGGATTTGGGATGGGAATGGGGGAATAAGAACAATTATGTGAGACCATAATCAAAATACTTTAAAACAACACAAATGTACTTTAAGAAACCAAATTTTAATGCATGAGATTTAACTGCAACCCAAATGCAATTATTTACATTTTTATTTTACATATAATTAACACTACAAATAATTAAAAAAATAAACTTAAAATGATATGCCTTTAAATACAAAGAATGTTAGCAGTTAGGAATAGTTATGAAATTTAATACTAACATGCTATAAATTGACTAATTTTTAAGCATAAGGTAAATACTTTATAAATCCATTTCCAGAAATTTTCTTTCTAAATAATACTATTTCTATTTTGAAAGGCTTGTAGTAGTTCCTAGCGAAATATAATTATATTTTAATTCATGTTGCCATAAATTTTATAAATCTGGGTTCAAAATAAAATGGGAAAACATTTTTTTGTGGTTGCTGTTGTTTACCCAATAGTTGATTTCAGCAGAATATTTTTTCTATAGTCCCTCTAACTGATATTGTACTTCATTATGTACAAGAGATGTCACCTACACAAAATGAATCAAAGTTGACTCCTTTTGCCATTGTCCGAATGACTCATTCTTATGCTCCTGCTCACTCAAGAGATTATGGAGAAAGGGGCTTATCAGGAGTGTCACCATTTCTTTCACTAATTTTTTTTTTTTTCACCTTGATTCTCTGCTGGTAGAAATTATGGAACAAATTATCCTCAGGTCAAAACCAACTAAAGAGGAATGGCATGGGCTCCAGAAAATCATCTTACAAAAATCTGATAGCTTTTATCTGAAAAGATAATTTATTCTCAGTGAATGAAACAGGAAGTCAAATGACAGTTTAAAGTTTATCAGACTTGGTTGGGCATGTGAGTGCAGGTGTGTGAATATGTGTGTGCGCACACAAATGTGCACCTCTTTTCAACACCAGAAAGGGAACACTTGTCTTCAGAAAGGTTATCCTCAGTTATGTCAGAGTACCATGGACAATGCACACTAGATTTAAATATTTGTGTTTGTGTAAATTAGAAATTAGATGCCAAATTTCAAATTACATTGTTAGATAATGGTATTTTTAATTTACATTTTATCTCTCAGTCATAAATTGTTTATTTATATTATTCAACTCCAAATAAGTCTTGGGGAGATGAATCACATTAAATGTCACAATATCCAATAAGGAGAAAATTTATCTGCAATGTGTGTTGCGCTTCATTGTGCTTTACAGTACATCTCTGACTTTGGAACACTATCTGTTCCAGTAATTAAGTAAGATATACAACCTTAGCTTATGATAAAACTATATTTGTTCATTATTATTTTATAGAAAGAGATGATTCTGGTTATAGAGTTTGATGCTTAAACTTAAAATACAGATAGATAAATTTATGTATGAATTATATTTTATGACTTCACAAATCATTAACCCTGAAACATAATTTATATTATTTCTATAAGTACCTTTTTAAATTCAAAAAGGGATTAGTAACTAAAATAAACTATTTCACTTCCTAAAATATAAGAAACTTCTTCATTATAAGATGCATATGATCAAAACTGATGTCAAACAGCCTGTGAGCAGGCTGTTTTTTATTAAATAGTTTCACTTTTTGTGAATTTTCAGTCATTCCCTAAGTCATAAAACCAACAGGGCATATCAGCTTGGATATTTTACTACCTGCTATGAATGTAGGTAGCTGATATATGCATAAGTATCATATATAGGTCTAGAAATATGCAATCACAAATCACCAGGTCAAGAAATAATCTCTTCTCACTTTTTTTAATAGCTATAGAAAAATGCTGCTTTCAGGCAAGTGTGAAAAGCAATATTTCACTGTTATGATATAATCAGGTGACTCTATTGAATGATAAAATATAGTCACACATAATGTCTTTTATGTGTAGGCATTCACAAAAGCATCTTTTTTTTTCAATAATACTTTACCTATTGGTGTTCTTACTGACAGGACAGCAAGGGAGCTGTGTGAAGGATATTTGAAATCCTCTTTGGTATATCGATTTTATTCCCTGACATAGGTTAGCATGTTATCCTTTACTCCTAATCAAATGGCAGAATGACAGAGTGAAAATAAACACCTCAGTTATTCACAGATCTCTATTTCCAGTGAATCCAAAGGCAGTGGCAAGTCTTTTTTTCTTCATAGAGTTTCCAATCAATGCCCACATATAGCTAAAAGATTGCCAAGAAACCATCCTGGGAGTGATCTATGCTTTTTGAACTCCAAAGACAGCTGACCACTTTTATCAAATTAATGCATCAGACAATGAAAGTATCTTAAAGGGTATGAAAGATTAGCAAGAGCAGATCTAACCTCAGGGTCAACTCCTTGGTCAGGTGACATGTGCAGTCACACCGTGCTACACACTTGGAAGGACAGCACGTCCTTGGTAAATGCCCTCTAAACATTACAAGTCAAATAAATTTGATGAAGGAAGTATTTAATAAACACAATGTGTGTGCTGTTACCAACTTAAAATTCTTAATTATTTTTCACCAAATGGCCAATATTTTTATACTAGAGGCCCAGTGCACAAAATTTGTGCATGGGGGGTAGGGGGTGTCCCTCAGCTCAGCCTGTTCCATCTCCAATCTGGGACCTCTCGAGGTATGCCCAACTGCCTAAACAGGCAGACAACTCTCTCACAATCCAGCACTGTTGGCTCCCAACTGTACACCTGCCTGCCTGCCTGATTGCTCCTAACTGCTTCTGCCTACCAGCCTGATCACCCCCTAACAACTCCCCTGCTAGCCTGATCAATGCTTAACTGCTCCCCTGCCAGCCCAATTACTCCTATCTGCCCTCCCCTGCAGACCTGGTCACCCTAACCTCCCTCCCCTGGAGTCCTGTCCTCCCCTAATTACCCTCCCCTGAAGGCCAGGTCCCCACCAACTACCCTTCCCTGCTGGCTTGGTTCTCCCCAACTGCCCTCCCCTGCAGGCCTGGTTCCCCCCAACTGCTTTCCCTTGTAGGCCTGGTCCCTCCAAACTGCCCTCCTCTGCTGGTCTAATCACCTACAACTTCCCTCCTTGTGGTAGCCATCTTGTGTCCACGTGGGGGGAGCCATCTTCAACCACATGGGGGCTTCAATCTTGTGTGTTGGAGTGATGGTCAATTTGCATATTACCCTTTTATTATATAGGATTGCACTGGTCACTGAAAATTAGGGAGCAAGTCCTGTTCAACCACTGTAGAGAGTCACTATACAGAGAGCCTTCTGTTGTTAGATTGCTCTACGAGCCACTCTGTGGCAGTGTCACCTGTTCAGTTCTTCATCTTCCTTTTCCTCTTGAGCTTCCTTTTATCACAGAGTTTGAATCTCTCCTTTAGGCTGGAATATAGAAAACAAAGTATATCTTTGCTATCTTTAGAAACCCATGCCTGGCACACATGTTGTGTTTATTAAATACTTCCTTCATCAAATTTATTTGACTTGTAATGTTTAGAGGGCATTTATTAGAAATAATAAATGCACTTGTAGAGATTTATTTTTTTATCTTGAAATTGTTAATAAAATTTATATAAATATGCACATTTAATTGATAGCAATAGTTATTTATTTGTTACTGTACATGATAAAATGGCAAATATCATTTCTGTTTTTGAAAGTATTTAAACAGGCAAAATAATAACAAAAAATATAAAAATGAATATATTACTTTTTCCATGTGGAGACTTAGAATATGCATATATACATATACACATACATATTTCACATATATATGTAGATATAAATTATACATATATGTATTATATACATATATGATTCTTCTGTAGAATTACATATTATGTATATAATATACATATACATAATTCTCTGTAGAACTCAGAATTTGAGAAAATCATCCCTCGTAGAAATTGTTTGATTGTTTCCTGTGAGTTTAAACAAGCCAAGCAAATATTTATAATCCTTACAATAGTCCCATTGCAGTTTTAGAATTGTTGCACATATGCTGAAACCAGTTTGGCTCAGTGGATAGAGCGTCAGCCTGCAGACTGAAAGGTCCTTGGTTCGATTCCGGTCAAGGGCATGTACTGTGGTTGCGGGCACATCCCCAATGGTGGGGGTGCAGGAGGCAGCTGATCGATGTTTCTCTCTCATCAATGTTTCTAACTCTCTATCCCTCTCTCTTCCTTTCTGTAAAAAATCAATAAAATATTTTTTAAAAAATTAAAAAAAAATAATGCCTAGATTATAGACATCAGGGATTGCAACAAAGACAGGTATATAAATCCTACTTATGGCTATAACATATGTTTTTCAAAACTATTTTTAATCAGTAGCAAAACTTAATTATCAAGAGAAAATAACTGCCTATGAAGAGCTTTGACTTCAAAATTGGCAATTGTTTCAAAGTGAGGTAATATATTAAAAATAATTAACTAAAACATGACATACATATGGAACCACGTTTCATGAAGAAATTGTTCCTAATCAACAAAAATATTAATGTTTGTGAAAATGATCAATTAATTAACAACCAGGCTTATCATTGAATGTTGATCCAGTTTATTTATGCTTTTTTGATTGAATAGTACCCTCCAAAAATCTAATTAACCATCTAAGAATTGAATAAAGTTTAATTCTAAGTCCTAAATATTAAGTAAATTTGCAATTTGAAAGCAATGGAACATTTACTCCTTGATAGAAGAGGTTAAGATATGTTTTGCCCATCTGTAACAATTAGCCTTCTGCCTTGTTTTTGTGGATTAGACATTTTCCACATCTTTATTTTTCCTTTATTCATCAATTTTATATCAGATGGGAGAAAGGGTGGCAGAGAAGACAAAGAAAATGTGCAAACTTTATTTAAAAACACCCAGAATCCAAAGTTCAACATACATTTACATACATATAAATGCTCTAAATGATTTGTCAAGGTTTGAAGTAGTGTGAAGTTAATTGAATAGACTCAAGTCACATCAAATTCAAAACAAAGAATGAGGGAAAATGTGGTTTCCCTTAAATAGGGTGCTGATGTAGGTCATCCAAACATTTTATAACCACAAAGGATTTATATTACACCCCACCCAAAAAAAAAAACAAAAAAAAACAAAACCTATAAAAGACTCAGTTATAAAAAGAGCTATTATTGGCAATACATATCCTATATCCCCAGTACTGCATTTGGAACCATAACAATCCTCCCCACCCCCCAAATTAAAATAAAGTAATGTTACTATATTCAAAAAGCTTAAATCTGAATGGGTCAAATACAATAAATGTAATAAATTTAAACAAATTGGGGACTTAACTAATTCAGAGAATAATTTCAGAGAAGTGAATTAATATCAGTAGCAATATCAAATTTGTCACTGATTCTGTCATTTGTTATTAAGGATAATTTTCCTTCTTAGTGACAGGATGTCAAATACCTTCAAGCAAATATGACACATGACAAAATCTAGTATGAAGTTCACATTTGGTTACATTTATGTAGAAATCTGATTTTTTTTTTTTTTTTTTTTTTTTTTTTTTTACCTATACTTGTACCTTTGAATTAATAATGAGGGAGATAAAAAAAAGTTGTTGCTTTCAGTACTCACTTCATAAAATTAATACTAACATTAATTTATTTAACAAATTTCAATTCAAAGTGCTCACCATAGCAGATGTTGAATTTGACACTGGAGAGAAAATAATTAACAAAATAGTTCTGATTTCTGAGGCACAAAAACTATTATCTTTCAAGGGCAATGCTTATAAAAAGGCAGTAGGTACATGAATTTATATATTTATTGGCACTAATTACTTTCATTTTTTTGTGTTTTTAAAAAATATATATTTTATTGCTTTTTTACAGAGAGGAAGAGAGAGGGATAGAGAGTCAGAAACATCGATGAGAGAGAATCATCGATCAGCTGTCTCTTGCACACCCACTACTGGGGATGTGCCTGCAACCAAGGTACATACCCTTGACTAGAATTGAACCCGGGACCCTTCAGTCTGCAGGCCGAAGCACTATCTACTGAACCAAACCAGTTTTGGCTAATTACTTTCATTTTGAACTTACTGACTTACCATAAAGATACATCTTTAAACTTGGAAATAAAGGAATTAACACTGTCCTATGACCTAAAAGTTAATTCAATATATTCTATTAGAGAAAAGATCAGCAAAGTCGTCTTAAAAATAAAGAATGGCTCCCAAAACTTTAGGACAAACTACAACTTGATTACACACATTAACATATCAAGCAGATAAGTTTTCAGAAGAAGGTTATCAGTCTTGGCAGCAAGGCATAAAGAGACAGTTGGAAAAATATTGCTAGTCCCCATCCAAGTATTCTATTTTTTTTATTTTTATTTATTTTTTTACTTATGAGATTGCCGATTTATTACAGAGAATGTGAAGGAATATGCATCAACAGCCAGATGAAGAGTTACAAAGGTCAAGGTCTCAAACAAAGGAGCTTGTGTTCTCCTGGAGCCCAGCTTGGTGGCACATGGTAGTGTTCTGGGCCCCAACTTGGCGGTTCTTTATAAAAGAGGGCAATGAGTTGCCCTTTGGATGTTTGTTTGTTTTTTCTTAATCCAGAGAGAGTATGTGCTTCAACAGTGGATGTTTTCTTAAAACCACAATTAATATCTAATATTAAAAGCCTGTGGTTTAACACTGTGCACACCAAGCACAGTTTTAAATATAATTTGCTTTTGTATAGGGTCTGCTCTCAGAGAAAGATGTGGTCATGCTAATAAAAGTATTATGGTCTCTGTGATAAAAAATATTTGAGTTCTCATGGTAAAATAAGATATTGACATCTGATTTTAAACACCAGTCTCTGTGACTTCAGTGAATGTGAGGCTAACCCTTAAAGCAGTCCGTGATCAGTATGCCAAAGAGATCAGGATTCTAAATCTGAAAACCTGAGAGCTGAATTATGACAAATTTATTAAGATAATAAATGCACTCTATCAAACACATGAACATTAACTAGCTTTCCTGGGCCACAATCCAATTTAATGGTGAATTGCTGATTATACATAACATCATTACCCTAAATTTCTACATTTCCTAATGTTTTAAGTTTCTGGGTGAGAAACAGAACTACAACCATAAGCAATAGGGTGCTATTTTGAGATATACATGCCTAACATAATCCCTACCACCTATATTGTACAAACCTTATTTTAGCTTGTGGGAATTGATAATTTGACAGTCACTGTAACTTGCTAGTTAACATTTTGTAAATTGCCATCTATTGGTGGAAATGAACATGGAACATGGGCAGAGCACTGTGGGAAGGTGATTTTAGAAAACAGACTCTGAAACCAAATACGTTTGCATAGCACGAAGTTTATCTTAGGACCTAATAAAATATCTCAAAAGCATTTAAAAAAACAACTATGTTTAATATCAAGAATTGGAGTTGAAAGCTGAGCACAAGTCTTTTTCATCCCAAATGAAGGCCTCTAAAAGAGTTTTCCTTTTATAAAGACAGTTCTTATTTAATTCTTTAAGACCAGAAACGCTTGGGTGAACTTTTTTTTTTTCTTTCTTTTTTTTTTTTTTTCTGGCTATGGGTCTCAAATTAGATAGCAGAAAGGAAATATATACATGCCTTCTGGGAGGAGAGAGTGTTTTCCTCTTTTCAGAACTTTCTTTAAGGAATCTGTTTGTTTGTTTGTTTTCCCCATTCTTCAAATTTTTCCAAATAATTTTGATTGACCTTTCTCTCTCACTCTCTTCCTCTTCCTCATTACATTTCATCAGTCAAATAATCATGTCTGGAGTTGTCCTCAGAGTCTTTAACTGAAAAGAGGAGGAAGCTGTTGTTTTCGGTGTTCCTTCTATTGCTGTCTTAGTCATGACTGCACCGGGAGAATGCTAACTGAACCAGAAAAAGCAAGTAGCTCTGTCCACAGATTAGCTCTTTCGTGGGGGTGAGGGCTGAGGGAGGGCAGTGTAAAGCACACGGGCTCTAATTAAGTACAGACTCACTGGCTTTCTCCCAGTGATTACCAGGGGGATTTCAGGGGCAGAAGGTTGATGTTATATATATTCTTGGTGCACAGTAGTAAAAGTGGTATTACTAGTAGTACTAACAAATTGTGTATTGATTAAAAGTTCAAACAGTGTTTTCCCATGAATTTTTATCAATGAATAAATCCAGACCATAAAATGTACTTAATTTGGTAGAATGTCTTGTAAGCCAAGAATAATGAGAAACAGGCCTCTCTCTGTGTTCTTATGTAACCTTTCTAGCCCTTCCCCTGTTAATCATTTAATAATCTTTTAATGTGCACCCAAGAACATCATTTTTAAAAGTCTGAAAAATGAGTGAGCCACTAGGACAGAGCCATCATCTGGCCATAGGATAAGACATTTCTCAAGGAGAATAAGAGGTTCTGGACAATGTGCAGAATTCGGGGTCATTCTGGCTCCATCTACTACGTGAGATGTTTACTAGTAACTCCAGTCTTGTCAGTCAGCCAGTCAAAGTTAAAATTAATCGTGGGCAGCTTATCTTCTATTCAGATTAATTAGCTACCGAGTAGCACAATGAAAATTAATTAGGAAAACAAAAGGTAAGATGATTCACAATGCTATCACTGAGAACTTCAGCGTCTCACTGTAGGGACAATAAAGCAAAACCTGTTGCCACGTGTTCAAGATAAACCTTTGTTTATGCTTTGGATTTATTTGCCAGAGGCATTATATCAATGTCAAGGATTCAGTCCTGGTGATCTCCAATTTCTTGTGTGTCTCCTAAAGTCCCCTGGAACTTCAAATAAAATATGTTTGGTTCCTGGTGTTTTTAGGTAGCAATTTACTGAAAACAAAAAACGCATAATTCTCTAATAATAAATGTTTAATAACTATAAAAATATAAAAGTTGAGACTATGTTCACTAAAAATGTTATCCTGCCACATTAATCTTCTATGAAAAATATAATAATATTTCTCCATAATCATTTTAAGACACATCATACCGTAACATTTTCTTCATGGATACCCCATTATTATAATGATGAGTGCAGTGATATATTTAGTTTGTACTTATTCCTTTTCAATACCTGAAAATTGTGTATAGAAATCTCAATTAGATCTGAAACTCTCCCCTAATTCTGTTTGAACACAGCTCGGTTTAACAGACTCTATTACGTTTCCAGGATAATTATGGTTCCCAATATAACTACGCACAGAAAAAGCTGTTGTACGAGGAGCAGCAGCACTAAGCCTGCCTCCCAGCAAGAGTGTTTTAAAGAGCTTCTAGTGTTATTTTCCATAATAAGGCCCACTAGTTGGCAGAACCCCTGGAAGCTATGCAAACAGCAACACATCTGTTCCCTAAGAGGCAAAATGCTGTGTCTCAGCTGCGATGTTTATTGGCTTTACCAGCAACATTGTGAGAGAGCAGAGCCCAGAGCTGCACAGCAGGAATTTTCCTTTAGAGACTTGCTTGTCCTCAGAGGAGAAGCAAAGACAGTGAAACCTCGGACCTTGATTCCTGTTACTTAAGAGAGTAGCGTCCTTTTCAGACTGGCAAAATCAAAGGGTATTTAATACCTTTTTTGCAAGTGAAGTCAAGGCTGTGTAAAAGCTAAAGTCTGCAGCAGGAAAGGAAAATTCTAAAGTCTACTAATTAGCTCCTTTAAACTATGATATCCACAGCCAATTATTTGTTTAAATAAGGGATTTGACCTTGATTTTGAGTGCTTATGAATAAATAAAATGTTTTTGCATTTCATAAGCATACTTGAATTTCATGGCTTGTTTCAAACCAAGGAACAAAGTTCAACCAAGACTTTCATGTGTATATCACTCTTCTGAGATATGGCTTAACCTGAAGGAATAAATAATGAACCTTTACAGTAGAAATGCAAGCTCCTTTAGAAATTAATCACTTCTGCTTTGCAAAAATCACCTCTATACTGAAAACTTTCAAATTTGCATTTACAGACTTACTATGCTCCTGAGCTCCAGGGCTTCATTTCCAGCTACTTACTGAATAATTAGGTATTTTCCCTGCTATTCAAAAGGCAACGGGTTAAAAACCAAAATTCCTTACTCTCCGCCATACAATAACTCTTCCCTTCTTCCCCTCTCCTGCAGTGCCTTTTGTTGTTGTTTTTGAACAGTACATGGTTATTTTAACAACACATCTGGTCATCCAGGCTTATAAAAAGGTCACTGTCCGACATCTCCCCATCTATTCAATCCTATTTGTTGCCTTTATTGCCTGCCCACACAGAACTGCATTTCGTGCCTCCTACATGCCTAGAGATATCTTTTAGATTGCTTTCCACAACCAGTGTCCAACTTTTCAGTCTGTTATGAACACCAGTGAGAAGATTTCTAGTTTTCTACACAAAGGCTCTGTTCCTTTCCATGCAAAGCTCAGAGACTTGAACTCTGTAATCAGGGCTCAACCCCTTCAAACAACCAGCACATGTTGTTAAACAAACATGAATGTAAAAAAATGTATTCCATAATCTACCAGGTGCCCTAAAATATAATGTTTACTAAACGGAAATGTTTTTTTCCCCCTCCTTCTAACACCTATAGTATGTTGGGAAGGTAATCTTTGTTAATATTGTTGCTCCACTTCTTCCTAGATGGGCAATTGCACAAGAGACTTAACTCTTTGTGTCTCAGTTGCCCATCTGTAAAATAGTGACTACAGAGGGGAAGAACTATAGTTACCTATCTGGTTGATGTAAGGATTAAATGAAGCAATATATGCTGGGTTCCTGGTCTGGGATATTTATTGTGAAGTTATTCAATGAAGGTAAGTACAACCTCTTTTCAGTCTCTCCAATTAGTTACACACCTGATTCGGCAATTTTCAGTTTTGAAGGTTCATGCCTGTTATCTCAAAGCAAGGTTTCCTCTGACACAGCTAGTTCCACTATCTCTGATTTCTAAATATCTATCAGGTCCCTTACCTTATTATTATAATTAATTTTGTTATAGTTATTAATACTTGTTATTAACACTTCTTTCACCATATTTGTTATCATAATTTATTAAAGCTTTACTATGACCTAAATCTCATATTCATTCAGTCTTCATAAAGAAGGTATTATGTTATTCCCACTTACAGATGAGAAAACTAAAGTTTGGGGATATATGGGAAGGTGTTAAGTACCTTAGCAGTTCCTAGCTAGTGAGTCATGAAATCAAGTTCAAATCTACATCTACTTGACTCCAAAACCCACAGTGTTAGCCTCCGTGTTAAGGGTCTTGTCACAGGCTACTGCCCTGTCTGGAGTCTGTCTTAGCCTGTTAATTTATTAATACATTTACTTAAAGAATGAATTATGTTTTTATGTAACATATCTTTATATCATCCTCTTATTTAGGACCTTGCCTAGGAGAGATGTTGAATACATATTTATTGGATGAATAAATGTATGAATGAAAGAACAAAGTTAAATTTGTATTGATAGAATAGAAAAATCAGGGGGGATATAAAGGGAAAGGGGGCTTATCAGGGTTTCTGTGTGCATCTTCCTTTCTAAGAAGCATAGACAAAAGTGAAATGGAGGGAAAAAAGAGCTATGAACCATGATGAAGATGATTAAAGAGAGTATAGAGCAGCTGTCAAAGCAAATATCAAGCAACATTAATAACTTTATAGCTCACCATGAGGCTGTCTCAAATATTTCCAAGAAAACAGGATCCTTGCTGTTGCAAGAGTGAGACTCATAATCAAGTGCAGATTCCAATAATTTTTTTTATCAAATACCTTGAGCTGGAGAATTAAAAAAAATAAAAAAATATATTCCAACTAATGGAAAAATACAAGACTCCAGAGGAAAATATTATTGCATTCCTGATATTTCAGTTTGGGGCAGAGTTGATAAGAAATAAGATCTGCAACGTTTGCCACCTGTTATCTAAGTTGTTTGAATAGTCAGATAATATCCCCAAACGTCTGATGCTTATCCAAAAATAACTGTGTTGTGAGACTTACCAGTAAGATACTTCAGCACTCTCCACAGTAGATTTTGCTAGTATTTCAACCTGTCCAGGATGTTTGCAAGATGGTCTACAGGCGTAAAAGTGAAAATTTGAGATCAGATGTTAATTTCAGTTCTAAATATGAAATTGCTTATGTTAAAAAGTTTGTATTTTCTAAGGGCCAATGATTGTTCATATAAGTCTCTTGTGTGTTAGCTACAAATTACATGCATGATTTCTTAACAATAGCATTTAATAAATCAGTTTATTTGCTCATTTACATAGCTTTTCACTGAAATAAGTTGTAGGTTTTGAGTTGTGATATCTGTACATCCCTGTATGCAGATTAACGTGAGCTATCGATACAAAAGAAGCAGAAATGTGGTCTCTTGTCTCATTGAGCTGACATGTACAGTTTATGTGCATTAGGAAGGGGGAGGGCAAATGTTTTTCATTATATATTGATTTAGCGATGTGAAAAAAACACACACAAATATTATCATTGTTTTTTTTCAACCACCTATTTGATTTTGGATAGAAGAGGTAAGAGGATAGCAAAGGAAAAAAAAAGAGGGGTAAATAGCAGAAAAGAACAAAAATGCCAAGCCAACTTGGAGTAAAATGAAAGGTGTGTGGTATAAAGACAACTATAGTATAGTGGCACTGCACGGTGGCTCTGTGACTCTATAAATGGTAGAGCAAGTGGCAGCATGTGTACTTTTAATCTTTGCCTAAGATAATTTATTTATCTGGCTCTTCCTTACCCTTCAAATCTGAACTTAAATATTACCAGTTCTAGGAGACTATCCCTAAATAAACTTTGTAAAAGGATTCACTTGACAACCATCCAGACAAAGCTACCATCATGCAATCAGTAAGTGATCTCAGTCTTTTTCAGCAAAATATTTGTCTTGTGAAGTTTCTAGCCCTGTCTATTGTGTTCAACTCTGTATCCTTTGAGTCTTGCTCATAGTAGGTGCTCACAGTAAGTTTTTCTAGAATGACTAAATGAATGAATGAATGATCAATCTGGTTACTCTTTTCCAAAAGATTATGTTGATATGTATCATTGCTAGAGTTTTTTCTCTTATATATTATTAACTATATACTTACATGTTATGATATATTTATTTATTTATTTATTTATTTATTTATTTAATTGTTAAACCTCACCAGAGAATATTTTTTATTGATTTTTAGGGAGAGTAGAAGAGAGAGTGAAAGACAGAGAGAAACATTGATGTGAAAGAAGAACATCAATTGGTGCGTTCTAAAGGGCCAGGGCTGAGAAGGAGCCTGAAACCAAGGTACCTGCCCTTGACTAGAATCAAACCTGGAACCCTTTGCCCCACAGGTGGACCCTCTCCCCACTGAGCCAAACTGGTGAGGGCATGATATATTTATTTTTAACAACTGCATTTCCAAGGAACTTATTTCCTGAATCTCTTGGAACAGAACCACATATTCATTTCATCTTAAGGAAAGGCTGTCAAGTTTTTATCTAATCTGTCAACATAGCAGAGTTCAATATCAGTTGCACAACTGTCACACACATAGTGATATGATCTTGAGTGTATGATGTGTCATCCATTTGTTGATCTATCCCATAGGCTTTTGCTTTTGTAATGCCCAAATTTACAAAGAAAAATATCATAAGTTTATAGAAGGTAAATTAGCAATATGCTCAGAGAGAGACACTTGGATTAGGTAAAAGAACAATATTTCAGAACTCAACTCTAAAATCAAAGTTTTGATATTCATCACTTAATAATGGATAAATAAAGTTGTTACTTGGTTATTTTTCCTGCAAGGACCTGTATTAAAAGACTGATGCTATTACTCAGAGAGTTTCTGATATTGTCAAGCTTAGGATTCAGACATTTTGTAGGAAAATAAAAATTTCAAAGTAAACCAACGAGTTAAGGTAAACCAGGGCTTGTTCTCACTTGGCTGGTATTTCAGAATGTATATAAAAACTAAAATGGTAAACTGGACCTTCTAGCATAGGTAAACCTTTTTCTTATCCCAATGGCATTTCTTTAAATTTACTTAAAAAAAAGGAAAAAAATAATGTGGTAGGGAATGGCTAACTAAATGTTTATTCAACTTTTAAAATATTTGGCTTGTAAAGTTTCTAAACCTCTTTATTAAGTTTGTAATAAAATGTTAAAATGCTAATTCCTATATCCTAACTCTTTCTAAAAACAGATTCATGCTATTGACAGAAATCCTATTTATGACTTTATTTAGAATTATGAAGTTCAGACCTTTGAAATGTCAGCAGTGGCCTCTAAAGCATAAAAAAAGTAAAACAAAAACAAAAAACAAACAAACAAACAAAAAAAAAACTCAATTGTTTGGAGAACAAAAATGTAAGAACATTTCTGTTACTAAGAATATAAACAAGTGAATAAATATGCATTAATTGCTCTTCATATTTTTAGGAGGAGAAGAAGAATGTTTTATATTTTATTACTTAGCTGTGGAATAAAGTAAACAAAAGTATAGATCAGAAAAAAAGTACAGTTTACATTTTTAGAATGGTTTATTTCTGAATATATATCTATCTCATGAACACTATTTATGGTATATTCTAGGTAGCTGGATTAGTTGAAAGAAATAAATGGTTTTGCAAACAGTACTTTATATCATAGAGCTTCAATGAAATTATCCTAAAAACAGTGTTTTATGCATAAACTTGAGAAAACCCAGATATATAATGATATCTTATTATGTCTCTATTAGAGAAAATTATGCCTGTTCCAAATGCCTCCAATACTTTGTTTAGTCTCAGAATAAAATAAGAATTTAGGAAGTATCTAAGCTGGTATTTGAAAGAAAAGAAATTCCTTCTTACAACTTCTATAATATCAATGAGAACTTTCTAACTGTTGTCATTAGTAATCATAGAGACCAATGTTCCCTTTGTCTTATTATATGTTCTCCTTAAAATAACAGAAGATACAACATTAACTTTTGTGGATCATATTTGAATTACATCTTTCCAGATACCAAAAATTTGGGGGATTTATTTTGTAAATCAATTAGAGCTGCATGAAAATCCTATTCCTTCTGTTCAAGTGGTGAAGGACGCCTAAAGCGACAGAATGTAGGGATTATTAGATATGCTTTTCTAAGGAGGAAATAGTCAGACAAAAATGGCCTGCCTGGAGTTACAGTTTATAGATTGGAAAAAGGCACAGACAATTAAAAGATGGAGCTACTTAGGGCAAATTACTTGCAATCAAGCTGCAGCTAAATGAGCTTCTTGATGAGGAAGCCAAATTTATGTTGTCTCAAACCAGGGAGAAACATTAAAGAAGTTGAAAGGTGAGCAAAATGTTAGTACAATTGGATCCAGATAGGTTTATAAGAGAAGTTATGGAGGCAATTTAAACAATGCCTTCTGAAATGGGCACACATATACACACACATGCACACACAGCAAACAAACTCAGAATCATACACAAAACACCTCAAAATAGAAGATTGTGTGATTACATACACGTTTATCTTTCATTTACATTTTATGTAGATGCCCTTTCTCATCATAAAAGCCCTGTGGCTTAAAAACTCAATCATAGAATATAATCATTTTCTCCCTCAATCTGCAATTTACTATAGACATTTTATTTGAAAATGATGTATTGTTTAAACACTAAACAACTGTGTTTTCACTTCGTTTCTCCCTGCCCTAAATTATCCCTTGGCAGCTCTTTGAGTTGATTCTGAAAGAATGTATTTGATAATGAATTCAGAACATACACGAAGCACAAAAGCTGTATGAAAACTTCAAATGTGAAGTATCATTTTTTTTCTTTGCCACTCAATATATAGTTTTGCATTCAGGGCTGCATGCATCAATTTCACTGAAGGCAGGGTATTGTCTACACATATCTGTCTGAATGGAATGACTTTCATGATATTGTAATTTTGAAAAGGCATCAAGCTAGGCTATCCTTCATCCCACTTCTGTTGCACTGGAATGTTAGGCATAACAAGGTAGACAAAAGAAAGGTATAATGCAGATCCTTATTGGCAGTCAGCAAGTACAAGTATATATAAAAAGTGATAATTTTCTGCTGACATTTTTCCTTATCTTGATTCCGTTATCCTTTCATGCATTAAGCTTGGCATGAACAGAATCTGAAAAAAAATTAATAGCCTTTGTTCTAAATAGACAAAAAAAAAAGCTTTCTCCTTCAAATGATCCCTTTAGAAAGCAAAAACTCTGTAATATTTAAGAATTAAAAAGGACAATATAAAAAACACCTACATTTACAGCACCAAATTAAAAACGTGATTCTGCTGCTAACATGGTTTTCTTATCATTAAAATGCAACATTGCAACATTTTCAGCTGTTTCCTGGCCAGGTCTACCACTGAAAATAGTCCAAGAAAATGCCCAAATGCCCAAATGCCCACAATGGTGGTGAAGAGGTCTTTCTCCATCTGATATTATCCAGTTACATGTCCCATCTAACAAAATGTAAAGGAACTATATAGAGAACGCTCTATAGAACTCTGGGGAAAAGTGAGGCCATGAAAATATATGTGTATCTTTTTTGTTTCTTTCCAGTAAATTATAAAATATAAGATGTTTTAAGCACTTCTGGAAGATGTCTCATTACATTGAACATTGGCCAAAGGAACATTTGATAACTAAAACCATACCACCTGAAAGTGATGAGATTTCCAAATCCTCTCCAAATTAGCCTTTGAGGGAAATTTTAAAGAAAATGGGCAAATAAATATGTAGGAAAAAGTTCATTGTTAACTCTTAACTGAGTGATAAAAATGATCCCATGAGTGACTTTTGTCTTGATTACATCTTTAAATGTAAGCCTTATGAGGCAAATTTGTTTGCAAAGAGTAGTGAGAATACCTGGCCACATATTTCTCAAATTTGGGGCAGCTAAATAACCAAGTAGGTGACAGGTGATTCAATTTTATAAAATTGAGATCAATAAAATAAGTTACATTTGGAGAGAAAAATTAGGAATGTGGTTTTGATCATATTAAAGTTTGAGAAACCTTTAGATGTTTAAATATTAATGAATTGGAAGTTCAAAATAATGTCTGGAGTCCTGGGAAATTAAGATTTTTTAACTGAGAGCTTGATGGTATAGAAAAGGTACTCAGAGCCATGAGAGCTAATTGTGATCATTTAAAAGATGAGTATGGATGGAAAGATAAAGTTTAAGGATAAAATTCCAAAGAACTCCAAATTTGGAGAATGGGAAGAGGAGGAGGGGCCAGAAAAATAAATGAAGAGAAAAAATTAAATAAATAAGTAGATACATACATACATACATACATACATACATACATACATAAAGAGAAGAGATGAAGGAAGTAAATGGGTTACTAGAAGAATGTGGAGTCTTAGCAGCTAAGTGGAGAAAGAAAAAAAAGGAAGGAAGGAAGGAAGGAAGGAAGGAAGGAAGGAAGGAAGGAAGGGAGGGAGGGAGGGAGGGAGGGAGGGAGGGAGGGAGGGAGGGAGGGAAGGAAGGAAGGGAGGGAGGAAGGAAGGGAGGGAGGGAAGGAAGAGAAAGTGGTCCTGGCAGGATGGCTTAAGTTGATTGGAGTGTCATCCTGTACACCAAAAGGGATTTTAAGTTCAATTTCTGATCAGGTACATACTTAGGTTTGAGGTTTAATCCCCAGTTGGGACATTTGAGGAAGGCAACCAATCAATGTTTCTCTTCACATTAATGTCTCTCTCTCTCTTCTTCTCCCTCCCTTCTTCTCAAGTCAATAAAAAAGACAGAGAATGTAAGGTGACTGCCAAACTGGGTCAAACGCTGAAGACTGAAACTTTTCTTTAGACCATTTTATATACTTGTAAGTACTTCCAGATAGCAGAATTATTTCATTATAGCAGAAAGAATAGAGCAATGTGTACTTTTTTTTTTTTATTATGAGACTATTATTCATGCATGTTTGGAAAATTAGAAAAATACACAGAAATAAAAAGAAAATGATCACTTAGAATGTCTCCAAACAGAACACTCTTTAATCTCAATGCATTTTATGCTGATATAATTGAATATTCAAACAGTGAATCCTTTTTTTCCCTATTTTGAAATGCAAAAATAAAAAAAGAATTGTTTGAGGGAAATTACTTTATATTTAAATACATCTTCTTACTTGATTTTAATCCTTACATATTGAGAATGTTTTACAAGAAAAGAAACCACCTCTTTCTTAAAAGAAGTTATATAATTCATGAGAAAGTTGTAATAAAAAGTGAAAGAAAAGAGCAAAAACAGATATTGAAAAATGTTTTTAAAAGAAAAAGGTTGAATTTGAAAGAAAAACAGTTGTTTAGATATGATGTTTCTTAAAAATGTATTTAGAGTAATATAAAGAATATAATAAAGCAGCCAGTGCATTAGTATATAGGTGGAAAATGAGAAAATGCATTCTGAATTTTATTTAAAAAAATTATCTGTCTTAAAAATGAAGATGGAAGCTGAATGCTTGTTTGCATTTACATTATGTTCTTGCTACTTATTTTATTTTGCCTAGCTCTGAAAGGATGATATTAAAGTCATCTCTCTGAGATTACCCTCCAAAGTATTCGTTGATTTCTTAAGTGAAGTTTTATAACTTAATTACACTTACTCCAGGTTAATATTTTTGGGAAAAGGGAAAGAACTTTTAAACACATTAATTATATTTAATAAGATACTTTCAACGTGAACAATGTTTCATGGTCCATAATAATTAAAGGTTGTGAGTAAATGTATTTGTGCTCCAACTAAAATAAGTGAATTTACTTCAAGCTCCTCTCTCAACCCATGGGATTTTGATATTCTCAGAATTATCCAAGCCTTGTAGCCATTACATTAAAAGTAAAATAAGGAATTATTTTATGACTTCAAAGAGTTGACACAACTCTCATCATTTTAGAGGTAATTGCTTTATTTTTGTTCTGAAAATTTCCTTTGGATTTGATATTATTATGTTACCCAAAGCAGATATGTGAATTATAAATTAAAACTAACTCTATTTTAAATATATTTTAGAATATTCAAACCTATACCTCTTTGTTGCTGGGTTGATGCTCAACAGCTGAACCACACCCAGCTGGGCCTAATTTTTTGTTTAAAAGAGAAGTGTATATAGTTTGGGGATTAAAAGTATGGCTGCCATGTGGGAGGCTGCCAGTAGGTGGCAATATAACTTACAAGGACATTTGGAAAAAGCTGTGTAGAGAATTACATCTCTAAAAGAAAAGCAATGTGTTCTTGGTCAAAGAACCAAAACAAAAGTTAATATTTTTTGTTTATTTGTTTGAAGATCTTCCTAGGATATAATAGACTAAAATTTGTGAGTAGATAAAGCTGAAAATTCTGAAAAAGTGTATAAACCTACAAACGCAGATATTTTGATTCATATAACTTTAATTAAAACAAATAAATTGACCTGATTTTATTTTCTAATTAAATTGATAAAGCAACTTGATTTCAATGACTAGCACTACTTTTCTCTTTTAATTATATTGATAATAAATTAACATCTACATACAAGTAGTATAATAACTAAAATAAGAACAAAGCTCACAAACCCAGACAGGAAGTGAAATTATCAGAGTAGTCAAAATACATGTTGCAAGTTTAAACAGAGAACAACAACAACAGCAAATCATGTATTAGGTGCACAGCTCATTTCCAAATATATTCCCCAGAATACACACACACACTTTGAATTTTATAAAAACAACAACAAAATTTAAACTCTAAGCAAATTAGAAGAAATCCAATAGAAAGATAAAGTATTGAAAACATGTCCACTATTAGTGAGTGGTTATGACTAACAGGAAAGAAAAAAAATATTTAAAAATACTTCCCAGGCAAGATCTTTTAACATGTCTTTAACTGATTTTGAAGTGTGTGATGGTGCGTTATCATGAAGCAAAATTACTCTGCTGTGTCTTCTGGCCTATTCTTGTTATTTTATGTTTAAAGTGTGGTTAAAATTGATTATTTGTACCCAGGACGGTTTGGCTCAGTGGTAGAGCGTTGGTCTGCGGACTGAAAGGTCCCAGGTTCGATTCCGGTCAAGGGCATGTATATTGGTTGCGGACACATCCCGGGTAAGGGGTGTGCAAGAGGCAGCTGGCCGATGTTTCTCTCTCATTGACTTTTCTAGCTCTCTATCTCTCTCCCTTCCTCTCTGTTAAAAATCAATAAAATATATTTTTTAAAAATTTGTTATTTGTGGTCAATAGTGATCAGTATTAATGGTTTCACCTAGTTTTAGGAGTTCATACTACACCACACCTTCCTGATCCCACCAAATGCAGAACATTATCTTCTTTCTGAAGTGATTTGGCCTTGCAAGTGGATTACTTGGAACATTTTTTAAAATAGTTATTAAAATTATATCTACAATAGATGCTAGACAATTAATTAACTATTGATATGAAAGGCTTATCTTTATATTCTTATTATGCTTTATATTTAATTTTTTTCTTACAAGTTTCTTTCTGGTGCTTGTGTAGATTAACTACTCCACCTAAGCCAGTAATAAGATTGTTTTCTTTTTTTAATCTACTAAATCCTATCATCCCAGCGCCAACTTTTTGTGTGTAAGGAGAATAAGAAACTACTTTGATCTAGCCTCACTTCCCTTAAAAACAAACAAAAAACAAACAAACAAACAAAAAAAGCCACACTCTACCTAAATAAACTGTGCAATCCACCAGTATGTTATGGCCTTTGGATGGTACACATTCAATATTTATAAAATATATGTGACACTTTTAAGTTAAAAACATGTAAATTTTTAATAATGCTTTGTCTCGCACCTCTTTTTAATGTCACTTTAACAATGATGTCTATCGAATGTGGTATATTGGGAAAACACTGATCTGTGCTAGATTCCTTCTTAGTTCTTAGAGCATGGTATCTGTGTACTTGATATAATTATCTGAGATAAAATAAATAAATAAATTATCCTTAAGGATCTTGCAGGTTATTTCTATATATATAATTGAAATATTACTCTTCCACTCATCTTATTTGGAATCTTCTTGTTTCGAAGAAAAAGAGAGAGTTAGAGTCACAGAGAGACTTGGGGAGGTGTCATAGTTTTCTTGCCCAATTCACCTTTCAGTCTTTCAAATTGGTTCTTAAAGGACAATTAACTCATTTACTAACTTTTCCTACATTGGATCCCAGAACAAGGCAAGCAAAAATGTACACTAGTAAGATTCTTACTTTGGTTAAATTTAAATAGAATTTATAATGCATTAAAAATGTATATCCATTCAGCAATCAAAAACAATTGTATTTATGTCAAAAGGAAGACAAAAAGCAAACTTGGAGTGAATGATTGAGTATTTGGACCTCGTCCAGTAAAGGTTACTTCAGTCTAAAGGAGAGAAAGCACATTCAGTAAAGTCTTAATAGGAACCAGCATCTTCAGAGTTCCAGTAAACATGTACCCATAAAGATAATGTTTAAGAATGTCTCCTTTATGTTCCAAAAGAATTTGTGTTAAATTTCATAGGCTGTTAAATGCTTTGTAATTAATCTCAGTGCATTTTTGCAACAAATCATTAGCCTACATTTAGAGAGGGACACATAAAAAGTAAAAAGGGAATTATATTCAATTGCTTTCCTATCCTTAGAAATAGACTGGGATTAGAACCCAGCGATGTTTCTTATTCTTCTAGTTAATAAAACAAAAAATCTACCATAACAGAAAGAGAAGGACAGCTTACATATCGAAAACATGAATGTGTACAATGGCAGCTAAAAGCAAACAAAACCAAAGGGAGGGAGAAGGGAGAGAGATAACTTTAAAATGAATCAGTAAGAAGATATTTGGAGTTTGATACCATGATTTCCTTCTTTAATTAGAGTAGAATAAGGAATTGGAAGGTTATGTGGTTGTTGAGGATTGGGGAAAGGTGGGATTGAGGATCTGTGACAAAAAAGATAAAGAATTCTAGCTTTGAATTTATGTCAAATGGAGATTTTGTGTCAGGGTGTTTTTTGTTTTTTTTTAAACCTTATATTTAAAAATGCAAAATACTTTTAACCTTATATTTAAAAATGTGGAGTGCTTTCTTTTGCCTGTTTTCCTTATTAGCTATTTTAAGTTTGCGGCCAAAACAAATCAGAAGTTTTAGGTAGTGTAGTGATGAATCATTTTATTTAGCAGTCAATATGTTGGTGATGAGAAAGCCAGAGAGTCAGAACACCTGTATTCTTAATTATTAATGACATAGGAAAATGATTTGGTTTCTCAAAGCCCTATTCACCTCACCTGTTTTCTTCAAAGCCCCTTGTTCCACCACCAGTTTGGCCAAAGGCAAAAATAAGTATGATGGTTATGACACATTGTACAGCAGAATGCACTAGACATATGCAAATCAGTGTCATTATCAGTGTCCTAAATTTTGGCAATGATCTGATGTAGACTCTGAATTCCCAGGATAATGACTATGAAGACCCACCTGTCATTGGATATGCAGATGTTTAAAATATAGTTAATGATTCATGAGATGTGGTGCTGATTAAACC
This sequence comes from Pipistrellus hanaki, assembly GCF_964339955.1. Taxonomy (NCBI): domain Eukaryota; kingdom Metazoa; phylum Chordata; class Mammalia; order Chiroptera; family Vespertilionidae; genus Pipistrellus; species Pipistrellus hanaki. Next base: position 69,534,552 of record NC_140504.1, on the reverse strand, counting down.
TCTAATTAGATGTTTTCTAATTTTAGGCTAATGATGACTTTCTAGCCTTTAGGTCTTCTCACTTTCTGTTTTTGGTTTCACCAATATCAAAACTGACTTAAAATTGCCTAGATGAAAATCAGTTAACATGCTTTTAGTTTACATACTTTTAATTTATGTTGGTAAAGTGTTAGGAAAATATCTCTTCCACTATTATTATAGTTAATAAGTACATTTTTGTCCATTAGAAATAGAGAAGACACTGACAGAAGTTGTTTTTTTTGTTCTGTTTTTTTGTTTTATTTTGTTTTGTTGTTGTTGTTTTTTTACTTTAAATCTAGAAATTACAATCTATTTTAACTGGGAATTTTTAAAAATAAAAGTGGTAAATTGCTAGACTTTTCATACTGCTTCTACCTGACTACAAACAGGAAATGTGTTCCAATTAATTTTATAATGTTAGACACTTGGGAAAGATAAAAAAATACAATTTGAATTTGCCTGACTCTATTTTTGGAATGATAGGAAACTACTGCTGGAAAAGGTATGCTTTATCTTTATGAACTTCTAAAAACTCTATTAAAAATGTCAGTTTTTAAAAGAGGAAGAATAAATGCCTATGTAGAGCACTATAAGAACCTCATGCTCTTGTTATCCCAGAGCCCAGCTTGATCCTAGAGATATTCCTCTAACGTTTAAAAAGTCATTTATCCAAATGGTAAGTGATATGAGCAGTTTACTATTTGTACATTAACTAGGTAGCCACTTAGCATTTCTTCAAGTCTTGATTTTGTAGTACAGATGCCAGAGCTTTGAATAAATAAAGGGTAATGATTTTATAAAATTAAATTAATTTTAGCATATATACCTTTATCTCCTTTCTATATTAACAGAGTAACTTTTAAATATTCTTATTGCAATATTAATTACAAATGCAGTAAAAGATTCCACAGTTTATTCAGTGTACATATGCTACGCTTACACATTTATACTCATCACACTCATTTATGCTCATGTGTGAGAGTATTCAAAACTGAACAATGGTTTCAGAATTTAAAAAAATACAAATTAAGATTATTTGTACATAGTGGATTCTCCCCTCCCATCCTCACACCCCCCCCCCCACACACACATACACACAAATTTTAGGTAATATAGATTTTTATATTTATATTATTGCACAATTATTCATAACCCAAATCCTACTGTATAAGATGAGAAAAATAAATGATAAATAACACTAACCAGACTATTGACACTCTTATTCTAAATGTAGAAATATTTTAAATTTATAAGCAATTTTAAATACTTTTGTGCATGTGCAAAGTGTTAGGAATGTAGAGAAATATACATATTTGAAGTGAGTTCTTTGACAATATTATAATCAATACTAGAGGCCTGGTGCATGAAATTTGTATGTGGAGGGAATGTCCCTTAGCCTGGCCTGCACCCTCTCCAATCTGGGATGTTTTGGACTGATGGCTCTTAACCACTCGCCTGCCTGCCTGCCTGCCTGATTGCCCCCTAACCACTCCTCCATGGGCATGATTATGCCTAACTACTCTCCTGCTGGCATGATCTCCCCCAACTGTCCACCCCTATCTTCCCCTGCAGGCCTGTTTACCCCGCAACTGACCTCCCCTGCTGGCCAGATCACCCAAACTGCCCTCCCCTACCGGCCATCTCGTGGTAGCCATCTTGTGGCGATGCTACCTAGGCTTTTATTATATAGGATACTTGAAAAGGGAAATAGTGTTTATTAGGCAATTATTCCCTTCCTCATTAATCTTGCCTCATATCTTCTTAGCAAGTCTACAGAATACTTTGGGCTTTCATAGGGTATATCTATGGAAAGAAAGATGACAACCACTTTCTGAACTTGTCAACAATGTCCTCAGTGCCTCTATAGAGTGACTTCCAATTCAGGCTAACTTTCCTTCCTATTTATGTGAGCATTTCCAGGACATTTTCCCTGTCTAGAAAAAGGTCTCTGTAGTTACTTGTATCTGCTTGATTTTTGCATTGCCAGGGCTTCCACATTATTTCTCTTATCTTTGTCTTAATTCTTCCCTATAAATCACATGTGTCAAACACAAGGCCCGCGGGCCAAATCCAGCCCGCCAGGCCTTGCAATGTGGCCCGCACCGCGCTGTCATCACTGCACTCGCTGTCAGTTTATGACATTGTCAGTTTATGACTGTTCAGTAAACCATTCGGCCCGCGATTTAGGCTGGATTTTAGATTTTGGCCCCTTCTCTGATTGAGTTCGACACCCCTACTATAAATGGTTAAAGGGAGAAATACTAACTGTGGTCTATTCAGGGGAAAGGGTTAGTGTCATCTGCTCAAGCTGTGGCTTTCCAGGTTTTTAGGAAACACCAGTGTAGTTCCTGTTTCCACTTTCTTAAATTCATTCTAACCCTTAAGTCAGTCTAAGACCGGGTATTCTAGGCTGGAAAATGCATCAGTTTTGCCTATGAAAACCATATGTAATCTTCTATGATCATAAAAACTATAGAAGATATGGGAGCTCAAATTCAATTATTAAAAGATGAAATGATTGCATCAAGAAAGATGGAAATGAATTCACATTCAAGAAACTTTAAAAACCTGATAAAGCATGAACAGAACTCATTATTTAAAAGCAGAGAAAGAAATATTGTTTTTAATTCTCCATTATACAGATAAGATAGCAGTTGAAGTAAAAGTTTGGCTCATTGAGATGTACCTGTCATTTCCTAACATTCATCAGATAAATCTAATGCTATAATAAAAAAATTAAAACTTATTATGTAATAATTTGAAAAGACTATTTATATAAATGATACACTATATTGCTCAGTACTTAAAATTCAGTATGTTCTAAAACTGGCTGATAATGTAATATTTTTAGTGACAATCATGCTTCTTTTCAATAGAATATTGGAATTCCTATAAGGTCACTAATTTATTTTAAAATTGTAAAATGTGAAGCAAGAATGTGCTGGGATCAGAACACTCAATTTTCTAGTTCAATGAAAGAAAATAGCAAGTTCCCTCAGCTCAGAATGGCTGTGATTAAGTTACCAATGTTTCCCTGGGCAAACAAGTTTAAAGATAACAGAGGATCGTAAAATCATTACTTCTTTCAAGATGCTTACCTTTCCTCAGAAACTCCAGACCCCTTCAAAATTCTCCTGATATTTCAGGGAACTCCCATGATAGCACCTCTCAGCTAAACAATAGATTATTATTTTGTACTCAATTATGGATTTGAACAATTTTAGCTTACTTGATTTTGATTTTCTGTAATGTCTTATTTTGCTACTAGAAGGCCAGTGCACAAATTTTTGCATAGGTGGGGTCTCTCTGGGTGGCCTGTGGGGATCAGGCTGAAAGCTGCAGTCAATGCTGCCTGCAGTTCCTACCTGCTGCTCCCACTCATCCTGGCCTCATTGTGCCTGCCATCGGCTTACGCCTAATCAGTCCCAATAGGGAGAGGCTTGTGCCAGTGCAGCAGTGCTCACTAGCCACCCTTCTGGCACCCTCCCAAGGGGAGTGGGCTATGGGATATGGCCAAAACAAGTTCTCCGACATCCTTTGAGAGGTCACCTTTGAGAGGGTGCAGGCCAGACTGAGGGACCGCACAATGCACAATCAGGACTGGGAGGAATTGCAGGAGGGCTCCAGGGTATGTCTGGCCTCCCCAGTCCATTGAGGAGGGATGCGTGAGGTTGGCCAGCCAGGGAGGGACCTCAGGAGGGCTCTAGGGCATGTCTGGCCCTTTTCGCTCAGTCCTGATCATCTAGACCCCAGCAGCAAGCTAACCTACCAGTCAGAGCATCCGCTTCCTGGTGGTCAGTGCATGTCATAGTAAGCAGTTGAGAAGCCTTAGCATATCCTGAACATATTACACTTTGATTGATTTAACAGTCAACCAGTAACTAGACAACCAAACACTTAGCATATTAGGCTTTTAATATATAAAGGATTGTTACCATTAGATAAACCACCAGTCAAAATCTACTGAATTTAGTTTATGCAAACTCAACTCAATAAACTAAGTTTCCTGCATACCATGACATATGAGCAAGAGATAAAGGTATATGGTCAATGGTTGCAAGGACTTTAATGTCTGTCAGAGAAAACAAACCTTAAGTAATTCTCTGAGAAGCATTGGGAAAGGCAGAACATTACACAGAGGGAATTAACCTAATTTAGAAATCAGGACAGGCCTCTCAAAAAAAAAGGAAGATTTAACTGGAGGTAAGAAAAATAAACAATCACAGATTTCTCTTCCAGAGATATGGTAGAATAAATATTTTGAATGTATCCCTTTCAAATGGCAAAAAAATATCATAAAAATGCTACCAAATGATTAGTTTGAAAAAAAAATTATTGGCATTACAAAACAATGAGAAAAAATTAACACTTAGCTGATACCAGAAAACTGTTGTCCTGGTTGTTAAGGCATTCTGATTGCTGGCTTTTTAGTAATATATATATATATATATTATTTTTGCTTACATATATATATTCTTGATCACCTATTACATGACAATTTTTGAAATTATGTGTATGAAAGGAGAAATAACTTTTATAGTAAACAACAAAGAACCTTATAAAACTCAATGGTTGCAAATTTTGGGCCAATATAAAGAACTCTTTGACAGTGCCAATGATGTGGCTGTTCATCACAGGATCTACTGCTTTTTGAATCCCATGCAAGGCTTCTTAATGTCAAGGGAAAATATATCTAAGTTAAAGGCCCTGACCCCTTGCAGTGTCACTGCAAATATTGATGGCAAGTCTAGAATTGCCAGATAAAATCCAGGATGCCAGTTTTAATTTAAATTGAAAAGAAATAATTTCTTTTCGGTATTATGTATGTTCCAAATATTTAGGGATTATTTATACTTAAAAAATGCTGCTTACCTGAAATTCAGATGTAATCAGGCATTCTGTATTTTTGTTTCCTAAATCTACCATCCTAGACACATCTCCTTTTTGTCATAGCTAAAGGTACTAACTTCTATCACTGAAGAGACTGCTTACTTGTGCAACTAATGTTTTATTATCTCAAAGTTTAAGCTCATTCAGTCTTCACTATGTTTTGTTAAACTTTTTACAAAAAAATAAAATAAAATAAAGATTCAGCCTGGCCACTGTGGGTCAGAGGTTGGAGGCTGAGAGTTGACCTATGAACTAGAAGGTCATGGTTCAATTCCTGGTCAGGGCACATGCTAGGGTTGTGAACACAATTCTGAGTGTGGGGCATGCAGGAGGCAGCCTATCAATGATTCTTTCTCATCATTAATGTTTCTATCTCTCTTTCCTTCTCCCTTCCTCTCTGAAATCAATAAAAATATATATTTTTAAAAGGATTCAAGCATTTATCCATCAGCGTGATGCCAGACAGCAATAAGAATGACCTAGAACATATCGTACATCACACGACCCTCCTGGCTTTCTGTGAACCAAAAGCATGTGCCAGACTCCTTTACTTGGGGTGAATTATGGAAGGATTTACCATAGCATTGTTTCAGACTTCCCTACAGATGTCTCAGTCCTTGAACACAGAGCATGAATTCAGTACAGTGGCCAAGTAAAATTAAATATTCAGTTGATAGTCATAATTATCAGTAGCAATTTCACTGAGCAGCCACGTCTCTTATTTTTAAGAAGTTATTTGTTAATATTTAAATTATCTGAGTTTCTAGTAATTTTCTTTAGTGTGTTCCTTATACACACAGTGAATTAGACAAACAGAACAATAATTATTTTAATTTAAAGTTAATTCTCTATTTTGCTTGGTAGGTCAGTCTGTTCATTCAATTCAACATATGACTTAAAATCATAATGTACTTATCTTTCTGACTGGCTTATTTCACTTAACATAGAAAGAGAGCAGGCAGATAGCTTTGGTGGGGGTGGGGTATTGGGAAGGTGGAGGGATTGAAAAAAAAGGGAAAAAAAGAATTCACAGACATGGACAACAGTGGGAGTATTTTGGGAGTGGATTGATGGAGGTGGAAGAAGGTATATTTGGAATGAATGGTGATGGAAGAAACAAAATAATAAACAAATTTTAAAAGTTAAGTACACATTCTTATTTTAGTTTGATTTTTCTCTAGATGTAGATGGGATTTCCAATGTTTCCAAAGTGTTTTGGAATCAAGACTTAAAAACAACAAAATAGTATGCTGAATTGAGGAAAATTAATAACCCAGAAAACATTGGATAAAATAAGATATTGTTCTTCAATGGAATTCTGCTTTCAGTTTTATTTTGTCAATTTTGTGATTATATAGCAACTCACACTAAGTTCTTTATTTATTTGTATTTATGTCCTTCTACCAATAGGGAAAAATTTGTCAAGCAAAATAGAATAGCCTACATACCTAGTCAGTGAAAGAAGCACTTTTTAAAAAATCTAATTGAAAATGAAAAATGCACTAAATTTTTTGTATATTTCAAAATACAGTTATAGAGGGATGGAAGATGGCAGCCAGCAGCATGACAATGAGGGAAAGAATGTGAGTAAGGCAGTGAAAGGGGTGTTTGTAGACATGTGGTGTGTGTGTGTGTGTGTGTGTGTGTGTGTGCATGACTGAGGGACAGTTAGATCCTGAATGACTTTCAGGGGCTGGTAGACCAGGCTCTCCTAGACAACATAAAATGAAGTAATATATATATATATGTGCCAGAATGACAAGAAGAGGAACAAGAACTAGAAAACCTATTTGTAGAAATATTAATTGAAAACTTCCTTGATTAGGAGAAGAAAAATGTCACACAACCACAGAGATTCCCAAATAAGATGAACACAAAATGACCCACACCCAGACATGTCATAATTACAATGGCAAATGTCAATGACAAATAAAGAATCTTAAAGGCTGCAAAAGAGAGACAGAGAGTTACCTACCTGAGATCTCCCATTAGTTTATCAAATGATTTCTCAAAAAAAACACATCAGGCAAGAAGGGAATGGAATGAAGTATATAAAGTGAAGCAAATCAAGGGACCAAATTCAAGAATACTCTATTCAGCAAGGCTATAATTAAAAACTGAAGGGAAAATCAGGAGCTTTTCAGGGAAAAAAAAGGGGGGGTGGCTCAGGAAATTTATCACTACCAAGTAATAAATGCAAGAAATGATAAAGGGACTATTGTAAAAAGAAGAAATAGAAAGGAAAGAAGGAACAGAGGCACAAAGAATAAAAATGCCTACAAACAAGTACCTATAAGTAACAATTAAATGTAAATGGATTAAATGCTCCAATTAAAAGATATCCAGTGGCTGAATGGATAAGAAAACCTGACTCATATATATGCTATCTACAAGAGACCCTACCTCAGAACAAGGAACACACACAACTGAAAGTGAAGAGATAGAAAAATAACTTCCAGGCAAATGGAAAAGAAAATAAACTAGGGTAACAAATATTTATATCTGACAAAATAAACCTTAAAGTAAGGCCATAACAAGGGATAAGGAAGGCTACTTCATAATACTAAAGGGATAGATACAACAGGAGGATATAACTCTGGTAATCATATATGCTCCCAATGCAGGGGCACCCAAATACATAACAAAAACTTCTGGAAGATATTAAGGAAGAGATTGACAGCAATACAATCATAGTAGGGAACTTTAATAAGCCATTGATATAACTGGTTAATACTTTAGATAAAAAATCAACAGAGACAACAATCCTAAATGACTCACTATATCAGATTGACTTAATTGACACCTTCAGAACATTTCACCCCAAAGCAACAGAGTATACATTCTTCTCAAGTGCACATGGGACATTTTCAAAATTAGACCACATATTGGAACAAAGGTTAAGTCTCTTCAAATTGAAGAAGATTGAAATCATAACAAGCAACTTCTCAGATCATAATAGCTCAATATTAGAAATCAACTACAATAAAACCAATCAAAAAATTCAAACACTTGGAAGATAAATAGAATGCTTTTGAGCAATGATTGGGTTACCAAAGAGTTCAAGGAAGAAATAAAAAAACAACCTGGAAATTAATGACAATGATAATACAACAATCCAAAATCTTTGGGACACAGGGAAAGCAGTCCTGAGAGAGAAGTTCATAGCATTACAAGTCTACCTCTAAAAAATAAGAAAAACTAGTAAAAACTTATCTAACTCTACAACTTAAATAACTAGAAAGAGAGCGACAAGAAAAGCCCAGAGTGAGCAGAAGGAGATAATAAAAATCAGGGCAGGAAAAAAAATGACATTGACCGAAAAATAAAGAAAGAAAGATCAATAAAACCAAAACCAAGACCTCATTCGTTGAAAGGTTAACAAGATGATGAACCTCTAGCGAGGCTCACCAATAAAAAAAGAGAGAGGACTCAAAATAAACAAAGTCAAAAGTGAAAGGGGCAAAATAATAATGGACCCAACAGAAATACAAAGGATTGTACAAAAAAAAAATACTATGAACAATTCTATTCCAACAAACTGGTCAAGCTAAAAGAAATATACATATTCCTAAAAAAAAATGTGGCATTCCAAAACTTAATCAAGAAGAACATAAAAATCTGAATAGGCCAGTAACTATGGCTGGGAGATAAAACTTCAAGCAAACAAAAGCCTTGGGCCAGATGGTTTCACAGGGGAGTTTTACCAAACCTTCAAAGAAGAACAAAAACCTATCCTCCTCAGACTATTCCAAAACATTCAAGAGGAAAGCACACTTCCAAGCTCTTTCTATGAAGCCAGCATTACCCTAATCCCAAAACCAAATAAAGACACTACAAAGAAAAAGAATGATAAGCCAATCCCTGATGAACATAGATGCTATAATCCTCAACAAAATTCTAGCAAATGGGATTCAGGATTACATTAGAAGGATAATGCCTCATGACTAAGTGGGATTTATTCTAAGGAGGCAAAGATGGTACAATAGCCACAAACCAATAAATGTGACATATCACATAAACAAACTAAGATAAAAATCACACAGTCATATCAATTGATGCAGAAAATCATTTGACAAAATCTGACAACCTTTCTTGATAAAAACAGTAAAGTAGGAATAGAGAGAATATACCTCAACATAATAAAAGCCTTATATGACAAACCTACAGCCAACATCATACTAAACAGGCAAAGACTAAAACCATTTTCCCTAGGAACAAGAATAAGACACCTATGCCCACTCATACTATCCCTGTTCAACATAGAACTGGGAGTGCTAGCCATAGCAATTATACAAGAAGAAAAAATAAAAGCCATCCAAATTAGAAAAGAAGAATTAAAACTGTCATTATTTGCAAATGACATGATATTGTACATAGAAAAAATATAGATACTCCATCAAAAATTATTAGACTCAATAGATGAATTCAGCAATGTAGCAGGATACAAAATTAAAACCCAGAAATATATGACTTTTTTTTATACACCAATTATAAACTTACAGAAAGAGAAACAAACAAAATATCCCATTTGCCATTGCACCAAAAAAAATTAAGATACATAGGAATAAATTTAATCAAGGAGGTAAAGTATCTATACTCAGAAAATAAAAAGATAGTAAAAAAAAAGAGAGAGAGAGATAGAGAAATACATATACAAATGAAAGAATATACCATGTCCATGAATTGGTAGAATCAACATCATTAAAATGTCCATACTAGCTAAAGCAATCTATAGATTCAATGCAATTCCCATTAAAATATCAATGGCATATTTCACAGACCTAAAACAAACTCCAAAAAATCATATGGAATAAAAATAGACCCTGACTAACCTCAGCAATTCTGAGAAAGATCAACAAAGTTGGAGGGATCGCAATACGTGATATCAAGCTATATTATAAAGCCACTGTTTTCAAAACTGCTTGGTACTGTCACAAAAACAGACACATAGACCAATGGAACAGAAGAGAGAATCCAGAAATTGACCCAACCCATTATACTCAATATTTGACAAAGGAGGCTAGAGAGTCAAAACTGTCTCTTCAATAAATGGTGTTGGGAAAATTGGACAAATACTTGCAAAAAATGAAACTAAGTCATCAAATTACACCATACACAAAAATAAACTCAAAATGGATAAAGGACTTAAATATTAGACAGGAAACCATAGAAATCTTAGACGATTCCATAAGCAGCAAAATATCAGACATGTGTTGTAGCGATGTCTTTACTGATACAGCTCCTAGGACAATGGAAACTAAGGAGAAAATAAACAAGTGGAACTACGTCAACATAAAAAGCTTATGCACAGAAAAAGAAGCCATCAACAAAACAACAAGAAAGTCCACTGCATAGGAGAACATATTTGCCAATATTATCTCAGATAAGGATTTAATCTCCAAAATTTACAACTTAACAAAAAGAAGATAAACAATCCAATCAAAAATTGGAGAAAGTACCTAAATAGACACTTTTTGAAAGAGGACATACAGAAGGTTAAGAGTCATATGAAAACATGCTCAAAGTTATTAATCATCAGAAAAATGCAAATTAAAATGGCAATGAGATACCATCTCACAACTGTCAGAATGGTTATCATCAACAAATCAACAAATGACAAGTGTTGGAGAGGATGCAGAGAGAAAGGGACTCTCTTGCACTGCTGGTGGGAATGCAGACTGGTGCATCCATTGTGGAAAACCCAGTATGACTTTTCCTCAAAAAATTAAAAATGGGTATCCTTTTTGACCCAGTAATCCCACTTCTAGGAATATATCCCAAGAAATCAGAAACACTAATCAGAAAGAATATGTGCACCCTTATGTTCATAGCAGCACAATTTACAATAGCTAAGATTTGAAAACAGCCTAAGTGCCCATCAGCAGATGAGGGGATTCTGAAACACTTAAAGAACATCTACACAATGGAATGCTATGCTGCTTTAAAAAAGAAGGAACTCTTAACATTCAAAACAAGATGAGTAGACCTAGAAAACATTATGCCAAGTGAAATAAGCCAGTCAGAGAAAGATAAATATCACATGATCTCACTCTTTTGTGGAATATAATGAACAACATAAACTGAAATAGATCCAGAGACAGAGAAGCATGGAACAAACTATCATACCTCAGAGGGAAGACAGGGAAATGGGTAGGGGGTAAGAGATCAACCAAAGAACTTGTATATATGTATATAAGCATAACCAATGAACACAGATAGTGGGGAGTTGAGGGCATTTGCTGGAGGTGGGAGTGGCTGGGGAGAGGTTAATGGGGAGAAATAGAAGACATAAGTAATACTTTAATCAATAAAGAATAAATAAAATAAAAACAGGGAAGCAAAAAAAAAATATATATATATATATATACATATATATATATATATATATATATTTGTTCATGTTCTTAAGTTGTATGCTTCAGATTAAAATATTGAATAATCTCATTAGAAATTATGGTTGTTATATATTTCTGATAAATCTATTGTTGTGATTTAATAAATACATATTTATTGTAGATGACAAATAATTTGCTATTGAACTTGTGAGTTTCAGCTCAGGAAGGAGTAAAAGACAAAGATTTTCTAGAAATATTAACACTGTCTATGTCATAGAACTTTAATAACAACTAAGCAAGAGACTAAACCATGTTTTTGTAACCTAAAAAAGCAGGCAGAGTGTAATCATATAAACTACTAAGAGACACAAAATTTATGTACATCAAAACCTGAATTAGAATTATTAAACTCCAGGTGCGTCATCTGTTCTAACCTAGTCAGAAAACTTATAAAATGCAGGTTCAAAGAATTGCTAGACTGGTTGATAAGGAAATGCATTAAACATATTGGCAATTGACAAGATGTCTTCATGAGATTAAAGCTGAAGTAGGATTAGGTGGTATTTCATTTAGGTATATTACAAACTGATTGAATAGTGATATTCAAAGAATAATAGTCAGGGATGAATGTCACTCTGTAATAGAGTTTCACAGAGTTCTGCCCTTGAATATATTCTGTTCACTATCAATAACATGGGTAGAGTATCAAACAAAGGAGACATGACTGAATATATGGTATGATAAATTCATTCTCTAGCAACATCTTTATAAGAATGGTGGGCCAAATCTTGCAAGATGACATTCAGTATATACTCATAGCTATAGAATAGTATCCTATGGATTAAAAGTTAAGTGATTCAATATAAGCTTCAATTCCCGCCCAAAAAATGTTAATATAATCACACATTACATACTATGACCTCTTGATTGAAGGAAGATTCTCCTTTTAGTTGCTCAAATATCTCCCCAACTAATATAATAAATTTTGGCAAGAACATATAAAAATCTAAATAACCAGAAATGTACTATAAGTCATTTAACTAGGATGATGAAATCATACCAAAAATTCTACCTGGGGAAAAGTGAATTAGAGAAACTTGAAATATCTAGTCAGGATTAAGATTTATTAAAATATATTTTATTTTATTTTTTACAAAGAGGAAGGGAGAGGGACAGAGAGTTAGAAACATCCATAAGAGAGAAACATTGATCAGCTGCCTCCTGCACACCCCCTAGTGGGGATGTACCCGCAACCAAGGTATATGCCCTTGACCGGAATCGAACCTGGGACCCTTCAGTCTGCAGGCCAACACTCTATCAACTGGCCCAAACCGGTCAGGGTGAGGATTAAAATTTTTTTAAATTGATGAACAGAAAATAAAATATGAGTTTTCAAATGTTTGAAATATTATGATGTGAAGTAACTAGAATTGTTTAAATGTATGAAGGTAGTGTATAGAACCAGGGCCAAAATGTAAATGTACACCAAAACAGATTTTCACTCAATATAAGGGACAGATTAAAATCTAACTGGCAAATTTGTATTTGGTTATCATGTTTGAATCATTTCTTGTGGATGCTGTAAAGATTTCAGATATTTGATGATAAAATTGGCTTGATGGCTCTTAAAATCACTGTTAAGTCCTGACTTAATAATGCTAGATTCACTATTTGAAACTAGGTTTTAAGTTCATAGTTTTCTTGAACTTATCTCTCAGCACTACATTTCTAGTATTTTAGATTTTTCAACTCTAGTATGATAGATATTCCAAGAAATTTCCAAGTCTTCACATGAATATTTGGTAATTAATGATTTTGCTCTAATTGTGCATATAAGAGGGCATATTTTTTTTTCACCTAAATGGTACTTTCTCTGGAGGACCTACCCTGTTTCCTCGAAAATAAGACAGTGTCTTATATTAATTTTTGCTCCCAAAGATGTGCTAGGTATTATTTTCAGGGGATGTCTTATTTTTCCATGAAGAAGAATACGGTACACATTTATTGTTAAATGAAAATAAAGGAAATTTATTACCTGTATATGGTATGGTAGTACGGTAGTTGTCAACACAAACCAGACAAACTGTGAATCCTACAGTATCAAGAATTTACTCATTTATTCAATGACAATCATGTCATCATCTTCTGGAACATCATCATAACAGTCCAATTCATGAATTTCCTGGTGAATTTTTTGTGACTCCATTTCTTTCAGAATCAGTGGACCAAATCTCTCCTGTTTAGCAATAGCACTGTCTTTAAATGAGTACTTCTTGTCAAGGTAGCCTGCTCGCAATGCATTTGCAATGCAACTGTCAGTGATTTTCTCCCATGAATTCTTCACCCAAGTCACAACTTCTTGCAGTTTAGGTTTCACAAAGTTTCCATGCTGATTTCTCTCCATTCTATTTTCAATGTAGTCATTAATTTCCATGTGCAAATTGTCTTTGAATGGCTTGTTTATTGCAATATCAAGAGTCTGGAGATAGGCCATCCTTCCTGCGGGAATCATTATCTGATCTATTTTTCTTTTGTGAAGAAATGTCTTCATGTCTTTAGCACAGTGAGTGCTGGCTGCATCCCAGACTAGCAGACCTCTTTGGCTCCCTCTTGCCTAACAAGTGACAGCATTAAATAGACCCACTTCCTTATAACTGCTTACGTGGCCCAGGGTTTTTCAGTTTCAAGAATAAAAAAGCCCAAAACACGTTCAATCTTTTCCTTCTTGCCCTTAGAAATGATTAAAGGTGGGATTTTAGTGCCATCCAGACGAATTGCCAAAATACATGAAACACATGCACTTTCATAAGCAGTGGAGGGAATGTACACTAAGGAAGCACCCCTCTGTTCAATTGTTTGAGATGATTGGCCCATAAACACTGCAGTTTCATCCATAGCAATCATGTTGGAAAGATTGTATTTAGAGAAATCAGCATCATCAATAAAGGACTTTAATGCAAGTGCTCGCTTAATAGCTTTAGTATCTTCCAACCTAAACAATGTTGTAGATCTTCTTAAAGCAGTTCACTTCACTGAAGGAAATTATTCAGCCAGTGCTGTGATGCTTTGAAGTCTTCTGGGGCTATGTCAAACTGTGGTGCCATTGCAAGGGCAAATTCTTGAATCTGAGCCCTATTCACAACCAAAGCCTTTGCTCTCCTGTCAACAATACATTCACAGATCAGGTCTTCCAGCTCAGAAAATTATGGTTGCCGACCTGATCCACACTTGCACTTTTTAGCATTTCCCTTGTCCACTTGTTCAATGAGGTTACCATACTCTGCTCGCCATTTTTGGACCAATCGGATACTCAACATCTTCTCTTTGCAGAAAGCAGTAAGATTTTGGCCCCAAGTGTCTTCCATGATTCCTTTCTTGTACTCCACAGAGTAGCTTTTCTTTTTGCGCTCATTTCTAGGGGTAAAAAAATAGAAATTGAGATATCAAAAGGCGGGGGGAGGAGGATCACTTAAAATGACACAGGAGGGATCAAAGGGGGGAATCAAAATGGCAAAGGAGAATCAGAGGGGGGGTTACCATTTTAGTAACCCCCTTTGATCCTCCTGTGTCATTTTAAGTGATCCCCCTCCCCCAACCCCTGTGCCACTGAACACCTTCACCAGACATCCCCCCTACCCCTTTATCAGACATTTACCCCCTGGGGCCTGCCTGGGGACTGTCACTGGGCTTGCTGGGGCCTGGATTTGGACTGGAGCAGGGTCTGCCACTGACTGAGAACCTTCAGTCATCATGAGGGCCTCCGAGAGCATCAGGTAGTGTCACTAGAGACAGACCAGCACTCACCACCTTCGCTGTGTCCGTCAGCTCTAATACTCTTGTTCTTCTACAGGCATCTGCAAAAGTCTTCTCTCTCCTGCCCTGCGCTCACCGCTCACTCCGACCTCCTCTCCGCCTCCATACAGCAGTGATGTAAGGGCTCCGCATAATGTCACTGGTTGCTAGACGCCAGTTGGGGTGACCCTAGCGACCAGTTTATGGTAAATTAATTTTCATTCTGAGACAGAGCCTAAGGGGGGCTTATTTTTGGGGGGATGCCTTATATTTCACTCAGAAGGAAACCTGTAAGTAGGTATTATTTTCCAAGGATGTTTTATTCAGGGAAACAGGGTATCATGTGTTTGTATCATAGATAACAACAGAATATCCCAGGGAAAAATAGAGGGAAGCTAAGAACAGAAGACCTTTAATGGAATGGCCATAAAAAGCAAAGTAAAAAGACTAACAATAAGCCCAAAAGAGTAATGAGTCCAAAACCCACACACACAAAATATCATCAATGACAAAAGAGTGCCATAAAAAACAACAACAACAACAGCAAAAATACAACACTATCATGTAGGAAGAAGGGATTTACATTGAAAAGGGAAAAAAATAAATAACTAGCAGAAAATATAGTGCAAAAGATAAAGGCAGCTCACATCAAGTGACTGCAGCATGTCCAAAAACAACTGGAAATGGGAGTAATGAGAAGTAGGATGTTATATTGGAATTTACATTAAAACATGCAATCATCATAAACGAAAACAATTTCACAAGGAAAAGTACCTCAGACAAAGAAAGTAGGTAAATAGACAGTAGGAGCTCCAAAGACATGTGATACAGTTAATGTGTATTAATGCTAGACTAATGACATCTGCTCATTATAATCCAGCAAGTTCCATTGCGATGCTTAAACTTGGGGGATGACTCCAACTCCACAAGAAAGTTTGAAACTGTAAATGAATGTAATTTTCCCATAAATTTTTAAAGCAAGTCTACAAATATTACACTCTTTTTGTTAACTTGGGCTTCTACAGAAGTATTGAAATACAAAGTGAATATTCAGTGAAAGATGTGATGGAGCTTTGTTTTATGAGTTTTTATAATATTGAATGAAAGCCATTTTCTACTTATAATTCTGTCAGAGTTCTCTAGATTAAGTACGAATTCTAAAAACTAAACATGTGTCATTTAATACTTCAGTCCTTTACTAGATATGAATATATAAACATCAACAAACAGTATTGTAGCATGCCTTACCCATGAACTTAGTGGTATCAGGAGTGTGGGAAAATAAGAATTTGCACACACTGCTGGCAGGAAATAATAGGTAAAAAATATTCTGGAGGACAATTTAGTAGTATAAATCTTATAAACTAGAAATGCTTAAATCGTGGAACTCAGCAACACTCTTTTTAGGTCATTATGCATATAATTAATCAGTTAAGTGTACAGAGACATATGTAAGGGATATTCATTCCTTACAGGGCAGTTTACATTATCAACATAGTGCAAACAATCTCAATGTCAATCCAAAGGAGATGAGTTCAATAAACCATGATGTTTATAAATAAAATAATATACAGCCTTTCAAAGTGATGGAATTGAAGCAAAGTTTTGCCATAGAGTGTTGTGTATGATAACATCCTGGGGAAAATGCATGCTATGACAATTTTATAAATACTTTAAGTGTGATTAAATATATCATGTTTTATGTATAATCAATGGAAGACAATGTACTCAAGCTAACAGTATACTTTGAAGTATTTTCAGACTATTTAAAAGCAGTTGTCATACTTCTATAATCAGAAAAATATTTTTGTTGTACACATTTTATACAATATGAAATAAAACATTATAACATGGTGTGTTTTGACCGAAAGAAGTAAATACTTTGAAGAGGGATACAGGATATTTTAGATCAATTCTAAAATGGACATGTAGGACTAACATGTGTTTTTAACTTTATAATGAAGAGTAGGAATTGGAATTAGAGTAGAACATATTCTGAAAGTAATAAATGAGCCCATATCCTCAGTGGCTTACACAAAGCTATGCTTTACAGAACATAGCAAGGATGAACTGGGTACACATGGAGACTATTTTAATGGTGTTGCAATAAATGCTTAGAAATAAAGCTAAGAAAACTCTGTCAGAATCTATTAGTGGTTTCTCTAATGCAAATGTTGAAAATGTATTCCAGATGTTAGGACAGGTTGAATATATTATCAGAATATTTTACCCAAATTGTTGAGATATTTACTTTTGGATTCCAGTTTCCATCAACATATATTGGTTCATGTTCTAACTGTTATTATCATTATTAAGTTTTCAAATTATAATAGAATTCATTTTTAACATCAAGTAATTGTATTATTTGGGTATAGCAAATATATGTATATGTATAAAGAAGTAACTTTCATTCAGTGAACTTACAATTCGTAAATTATCTCTAAAGTCATAACTGTCATATTCTCGCTAAGTTGAAGTTACAAGTAAAATAAAGGACATGTCCTCAAGCACTTATGAAAGACTTATTTTGAATTTGACTAAAATGAATGCTGTTAAATTACAAAATAATTTTCTCTTTACTGAGAGTCTCATGAGTTTTTATTTTAATTCTTCAAAATTGGGGAACTCTTAACCCAAATATATATAAAAAAGTGTAAATTATTTTTAAGTGAGTGCAGTTACAGTCAAAATAAGCATTTATGGATTTTCTATTTATTAAGACTTACATTTTTCATGTTAAAATGTAAATTTTAATTATAAAAATGTTTTCTATAAAAATAGTTATATCCACCTCTCTACACACAGCTTGGTTCATATATATAGAGATATGACATACAGATGTTATTTGTACCACAGAACATAATGGATTCCAGAAACATTTACTCTGAACTTCAGGATAACCCCAGCTTTCTTTAGACCTTTAAAATGATCACCATTGAAATCAGAAGAATAACAAACCTATAAGCACAGTACTCATGGTAAAATTTATCAACTCTCTTACTGATTTTATAATATGACGTAAAATCTTGAAACAAAATTAGATTCAGTTTATCTTATCGTTATAACTCTTACAGTTGAACAAACAGGGTAGGAGGGTATGTTAAGAACAGAGAGTACAGAAAAAACAAGATTAAGGTAACTTCCTTATTTCCCCCAAGCTTGTTGCCTAAACTCTTTGTAGGTCTGGGAAATGTACTGTTTCTGAAAAATAAATAGTTGTAGCTTTGGGGAAAAAAAGTTTTTCCAAATTTTCCAGGTTAGAAAAAGCAGTTTCCTTGTCTCCTTAAATGCCAAACCCTATTTTTATTAACACTCTCATATAAGACTTAGTTTTCTTATACATGTAAGTGGAATAATGTTTCAATATTTCATTTAAATGGATATAAATAACTATTCAATGACTAGTACCAAAAACAATTGGTACCAGAGTATATGGTCCTTGAAAATTGAGATCTGTAAAACAGTGAAAATATTAGAGATTAAATAACACACTAGCAGAAGGGTGAAGAGGTCAGGAGTAGGACAAAAAGGGATAAATTATTAAGACAAATAAGAAGACAGATCAGAAGAACAAGAAATAATAAGAATATAACAGGACTTAATGATACTTGGGAGGAATTAAAGGACTTTATTCTCTTATTTTTAATATATTTTTTATGATTTCAGAGAGGAAGGGAGAGAGAGATAGAAACATCAATGATGAAAGAGAATGATTGATCGGCTGCCTCCTGCACACCCCATACTGGGGATGGAGCCTGAAACCTAGGCATGTGCCCTTAATCAGAAGTGAACCTGGTACCCTTCAGTCTGCAGACCATCACTCTGTCCACTGAGCAAAGCCAGCTAAGGCTTGACTCTAAAGAGCTAGGGACCTAAGGCCAGATCCATTCTGAGTTAATATTTTCCCCACTTTGATCACTTTAAACAAGACCAACCTGTGTAACTAAGTATTCTTTTTTATCTTTGATCATTAGTCTTTGACATTTTATTTACTTAAGATAGAAGATCTGCCGAAACCGGTTTGGCTCAGTGAATAGAGCATTGGCCTGCGGACTGAAAGGTCCCAGGTTCGATTCCGGTCAAGGGCATGTACCTTGATTGTGGGCACATCCCCAGTCCAGAGTGTTCAAGAGGCAGCTGATCGATGATTCTCTCTCATCGATGTTTCTAACTCTCTATCCCTCTCTCTTCCTCTCTGTAAAAAATTAATAAAAATATATTTAAAAAAAAAGATAGAAGATTTATGTTGTTTTAGGCTCCATCTGATCTTGGAGAGGGAGAAAAACACAAACAATAGTCTTGATGCCAAGATGTTAAATTATAAAACAATCTAAGTTTTCGGTGTTTATTTGTGAGCCCTGGACATCCTAAGAAGCTGAGTGTTCACAGACAAAATATAAGTCAAGGCCTTAAGGTTTGAACTAGGGACAAGGTTCTATTCTTTCTATACATGTGTGTATATGGGTGCATATGGTTGTTTGAGTCTGTGTGGTTTTCTGTGATTTGAGTTGCCATGGTGTATGAAAGAGGGCTGTTATAAAGAAAGAATTATAATGTGTTGAAATGAGAAACACCTTTTTCTTTCATCATTATTATTTTTGTTTGCTTACCTGAGTTTGGATTATTCACAACATTGCTCCATATTGTTGACATTAATTAACATAAACAAACTCTCACATAATTCAAACTGTGTCATTCCCACATCACTGTAGAACCCCAAGTACTCATAGTTACAAAAAAGAGACTTCTCGGTATTGTTAAAATGCTCTTTAAACTGTATAACTAATCTGAGGGGAGGTACTATCATCTCTTCTGTCTCATTAGGAAAATGAGAATTAAAATAATAAAGTTTTTGCCTCAAGTAACACTCATAAGTGGAAGAAACAGGATGAGTGATAAGAAAAAACAGTGGCAGTTTGTGTATACACATTAGTAATGAACCAGGTCAGATTATATTACTATACACAGCACTATAGCCAATGTGAATAAAGGGACCATTGTCTAGATATTTTAATGCAAATAAATCCAAATTTAAGGAAACTAAGAATGCAGGGCATTGGAATCATCAGCTCAAGCCACATTTTTGTTTTACAGGTGATGACATTGCAGGCCAGAAAACATAAGACTCTTGTTCAGAGGTAACTACCATTGCCAGAATGTGGCAAAACGAAGAACTTCAGCCAAACTTTCCAGGCTTTATGTTGCTGTTCTTTTCCTGTTGCCAGCTTGCCTAAATCAAAGCAGTGTAATGCTTCATCTTCCTGCAGGGGGAGTTAGGGCACTTAATCTCCACAAGTCACAAATCTCAAGAGGATACTGATCACCCTGCTGGTCTACACAGATAGAAATGTCAATATTTCTGTATCAGGAAAATTTAAATGGTTCTGTTTTTTCTTTTTATAGTTACAAAAATCATAGATAACCTTGACCTTAGCACTAAAAATATATGTTTTGAAGGTTCTCTAAATAGCCCATATCTAGTTACTCTGTTAAAGAACAGAGAAAGAGGGGCATTTTTTGTCTCTGAAAAATCCTTAGTTCTTATTTTATTTTTCTCTCTCAGAGAATTCATTAGTATCTGCTTAGAAAATAATGTCACCACAGATGCAGGAATATATGAATGTAAATGGAATCATACTTGTCCATAAGACAGAAGCAAACTGAAACCTAGCATTTATCTCTGTCACTAACCAACACAAATGTTCCACATGGAGCAAATGTTCCAAAGCAGCATAGGGTTTCTATAACCAATCAATACAAATGATATTGAGGTAAGGGATGTGTGCCAGGGTAGGGTAGAGGAGCATGTAATGGTGATATTTGTGGCTGGGGGTAAGATGTTTGAAGAGAAAGAAGGTACTAGAAACTATGTGCATTATGGTATAAATGACACATAGGTTCCTGGTAAGAGTAATAGGTCAAATCCTATGAAAATTTAAAAACAAAACAACAACAAAAAAAAACCACTCTCTCTCAAATTTTCCTTAAGGAGGACATAATATAATCCCTTGAGTTAAAGGTTCCTAATCACTGCCTCTGCTCATCCGGGGCTACTGTTCAGGATGGTGTGTAAAATATGCTCTTGGGAACTTGGGAGTCATCTGGGACAAGCCTGTAGAAAAAAAGAATGAAAGAAAAGAAAATTAAGTACAGAAGACAGATAATCTAGATTTGAATGCCTCTCTCAACTTTCTTAGCAGCTGCTTTGTATATAATAATGGCTTACCCTGTTTTTCCCACTGGGGAGGGGAGAAATTAAGTTAATCGCCCTCTCATCAAGTACATTAAATCAAATCCTTATTCTTCAAGTGTATGGAGCTGGGGGTTAGATATAGAAGAGATAGGCAGTGAGGAGGGAGGGAATAATTAATATTCTATATATACATAGACATGTAGTATAGATTTGGCCAAGACTCCATTATTTCAAATTATTCATTCTTCAGGCTAAGGCATTTTATTTACAAAGTGAGAAGCCAGCAATCCCCATGCTGGTTACAGTAGTTGATGTTCTAGTGCTAGCATAGAGAAATAGTGACATGGACAGAACAATATCCCTCTCCCAGAATCTGGGAGGAAGATAAACTGCAAAACAAACCCAGTAATGTGGGTTTAATACCCAGAAAAAACATGCAGGTTCTCAAATCTATAACTTATAGCATCATTGGAGAGGAGGGGACAAAGTCCACAGACCAGTACTTTCAAAGACGTGAGAGGTGATTTGATTATGCTCTTTTCCATCTTAATCTTCACACATAGTAATTTAGATATTTAGCTTTTAAAACTGATATACATAACAATTCAAAGAAAGAAAAAGAAACCAGAATGGATGTAAGGAATTGAACAAAAATCAGAGAGGCGTCTACATACAGGTCATTAGCTCAAATTTTGTTTAATTAAGGGTTACCAATAAATGTTCTTGCCAGAAGACTGCTCTGAAATCATCACACAGATTCTCCCCTTTCTCTTCCTGCTCCCCACTTGTTCTTTATTTTCAATCCAAGCAACTGTTCTCTAGTCTAGAGCCCCTTTCTATCTTCCACTTCACATTAGATGTTGAGAAATTTTTCCCCAAGAGCCTCCCCTGAAGCTTTATTTCATTCACCCTTTAGGCATGTGACATGAGTTTCACCTCTAGTGGACTTTCATAATGCTTTTAGCTGTAGAAAGCCATGCTGAACAAAGACATCTATGTCTAGGAAGCAAGTAGATTAACTAAATGTCCTGCAAAGGACACTACAGGACATCTAAAGTCATTCTTCAGCAATAGTGGGATGAAAATGAAAAATGAACCTTTCCATTCCAGGCAAGGTCATGCTCTTAGCAAATGAAATTTGGTACATTCTGTGTCCACCTGAATACTCCAGAATTTGGAACTTCAATCTTAGTATTAACTTTCATTTAATGAGAACCAGCCAATGTGGAAAGTGGGAACTAGAGGTGGCATTTCACACAATTTTGCCTCTGGTGTTAGAGGGCAGTGTTTTTAATCAACAGGTGTGGTCTTCTAGGTCTGTTCTTACAAGATCTTCTGGCTACTATCCAGGTTACTCATAAGCTGCACCTGTCAGACACCAACGCCTTCCACCTACCCCTCACAGAGAGAATAAATAAGAATGTTTTGACTCTTTCATTCCTTTATGAGTTTCAATTTAAAAATGTTTGTTTTATCCACACAGAGGCCCAGACTTCTTTCAGAGAACAAACTCATTACTGGTGTCAGAACTTGCGAAACCTGCTGTTGGGTCTGAAACACACACAAGCTTACCTATCAGGTTCCACCCCCTCCCTTCACCCTCCCACTTCCAACCTGTTTCCAATATACCCCCAACTCTCTCACAGAGACTTGGCAGGGACTTGCTTTTTATATTACTGTAGTTCAAACAGAGCAGAACAACAAACAAAGAATCTCTTTTTCCCACATAACCGTCAGGGAGGAAAATCATTCCCCTAGTAGGCACACCCCAAAACCGTCGGTAAAGAGGTTGGAATAAGAAAAACAGGTTACTGCTCAAAAGCCCACACTCCCTACCACAGTGAAGCTTTCCCATCTCTTGCTGAAAAGCTTCTTTTCTTACTGAAGCCTTTCTTTTGTCAGTAAGTTTTCCCATTGCATTCCAAAGAAGCCTCGATCAGACGAGAGAGATGAGAGAGAGAGAGAGAGAGAGAGAGAGAGAGAGAGAGAGAGAGAGAGAGAGAGAGAGAGAGAGAGAGAGAGGAAAGAAAAATGCTATAGAAGGTTTAAAGAACAAAATAGACCATCAAAAATGCATTTCTATAAAGAAAAATTCTTAATTCTGTCTTTAATGCATAATCTTAAAACAACTATCCACAGTTTCATAGAGAACAGATATCCAACTTATAATGTAGCTCATGTTCCAATCCCACACAGATCAGTAGGAGTAAGATTCATTCTTATTGCCCTTGGACAGAGTTGCCTAGTACGTTTGTTTGTCTTTCTGATGATCACATCTTATAAAAATGTCTCGCTTCTGACAAGTGTTCTGAATTCAGCTGGATGACAGCTTCAGGTGAAGGCATCTGCCATAGTCACTGAACGACATTGTGGGGTCTTGTCTTCAGTAAAAGATGATGCCAGGGTGGTGGCACCATGTCAAGTTTTCTGGCTTTGGCTTCAAGTCCCTACCTTTGGTCGTACCCTCATTTGAGCAGGTGAGTGATTTAGCAAGATTAAGGCCTACCTTTTTCTTATTGTGAGTGGATCAAGCAATAAGCCATGCAATTATTTCCCCAGCAAACAAACTCTGTAATTATAGCTAAGCACTCTAAAGGATTTAGATAACACCTTTCATCTAGAGAAGGAAAAGTCCCAGGAACTTCTTAGAGATGGTGTCAGACCTTGTATTTATATATCAGAATAAATGAACGGAAAGCTATAATTAGTGTTGTTGCTTGTCATGAAATTAATCTGCGTCACCTAGCCTTGCTTTTAAATAACCATACACAAATGACCTTTATGTTGGAGATTTAGACACAATGTATTCTTCAAATTAAAAACAGGTTTTCACTAGATTGCAGTATAAAGAGCTTTTCTATGCATTGTTTGGGCATTTCAAGTCAGTGAAGTTATTGCAGACACCACCAGGTCTTTTCAAAACAGACATAGTATTGTAAAAGTCAAGTGACACAGATAAAAAAGGAGAAAATCAGCATTTGTATCCCTGAAAATGTTGAGGAAAATTTGGCTAATCATTGTTTCTGACTAGTTTAAGAGAGGTGTGATCAGACCAGGGCCACTAAGAAATGCCTTTTAGAAATTAAAATATATCCATTTTGTTAAACATTAATTCTGTATTTGTTAAATATCAATGGCAAAGTTAAACTGAGTGTGCTTTTTAAGTAAAGGTTTAATGACCAAGCTGAGGAAACATGGATTGGGGAAAGGCAGTAAGTTCTGGAGAGAGAAAGTAAGACTGGGAGGGGTGAATAGAGAAACAAATTAATGCATGCATAGCAACAGCTGCTATAACTCCACCACATTTATAAAATTAAAATCAGAAATGTCTACACTTCTCTGTACTTTCATTGCACATGTTTTAAAAACATTTCAAGTACAATGACTTAACATTTCAAGCATATTTCTCTACTCATCAACATGAGAATACAGATCTGACCACATATCACCCTAGTACATTATTTCATTCTGCTTCAAATAATAAATTATCAATTAAATAAAAATTGTGTCATGGTTCAAAAATATTGATTAAGCTAACATTTTCTTTTCAAAAGCATGAAAGTTTCATCTGTTCTCCCATCATATAAAAATATGATATCAGATAATAAGGGTCATTCATGGTATGAAAAAAAAGAATAACCTCAATATTATAGATTATCTTTATAATTATAATTATCTAGTATTACCTTTGTTATCATTTCTGAGCCTGTCAGATCATGCTCATTGTGTAGCTAAATTATAATGCACAGCCTCTTACATTCCAACATTCTTGTCTGGCTCAGAGAGCTTGTACCTCCCTAGTGGCTCAATAAAATCTTATTTATCTCATCTAATGAAAGGATTTCAAGCCCAAACCCCTTGATCCACAAATGTGGAGATCTTCCTGAGCTCTGAATATTTCAGTACAATAACTCCTTTGGTAAGGACAGAGTGAAAAGAAGGCATCTTTGTCCTGTTCCTGCTTTTGCTTTGCTGCTGATCCATCAAAGCTGTAAGCCTTGGGATGCCTTGGTAGACTGGATTGAGGATAAATACTGTACTATAGTTTTCAGTTATGAAAATTTGGATCCCAAAGCCTATAGAAACAACACTACAATCATCATCATCATCATATTTTACATACTAATAATAAATACATACATTGGTATATGTAATATAATACACAATAATATTTTAAATCTGAAAGATTCTGATTGAGTTTGTATAAAGATGTTAGATGGCAAATTTATCAACTTTATCAGTAAATTATATAAAAACTAGTGACCCAGTATATGAAATCCGGGCACATTGAAAGAGAATTAATTAACGGAAATATTTTAATATTGGTATTTGCCCTTTCTCTATAATAAAAGTGTGAAAGATAAAAGGAAATGAGTACAACGTATATGAAAATAATACATAATTTTATTAATAAATAAACAATAACAAAATGATATAAGAACAATAACAAACTCATGATATAAAAACAACATTGATGCAAATAATGACTGATAAAGTGATTAAACTCATTCTAATATCTCCCTGTATACCACATTAAGAGGGAAAACACTTTCAGAGTGCTTGACTAATTTCCCTTGGGATAAAGTATTTACAACTTTAACTTTAATGTCACATGCTCTTCAAACTGGAGAGAAAGCAACATATAACTGACCATCTGCTGAAATGGGTTCAGGTAAGAATATTCCTAGTCTGTCTAGAGTTTGTCCTTGTGATTTATTAATAGTCATTGCAAATGCTGGCATCATGGGAAACTGTCATCGAATTAATTTAAATGGGAGGCCAGCATCAGATGGGGTCAAATCAATTCTTGGAATCAAAACAACCTCTCCCTCTCCAGATCCTGTTAATACTTCAGCTTCGATAATGTTAGGTTATAATCTTTTGATAATAAATTTGGTACCATTAAAAAGACCCCATTTACTATTATATTAAGATTTCTCAATAGCATAATTATTGCACCCACTTTCAATTTTAGTTTATGGCACGGCATTCCTGAAGGAGTAATACTATTAAGAAATTCGATGGGAAATTTTTCCTTTTCAGCATCATCTGTTGTGTCAATGGAATCATCACTCAAATATGTGTATATCCAAAATTTCTTCATTTAATTTTTGAATGTGCTCATTTTTTGAACAAAGAATTGCACGTTTAGATATATATTTTAGTATTATCTACAGATATACTATTTCCAAAGGTGGCTTCAATAATAGATCCATTACAAATCATTTCATGGGGAATTTCAATAATATCCATTCCTAAATGAAAACTGCTATCAAGTTTGCCATCTCCAAGTTTTACTAACCATTTGCTATAAGCAGAATCCTCTGATCTCATATTTGTTTTAAGAGACAACTTTCTGAAACATCCCCAAACTTCACAATACTTTAAACTTGTTTGTACTATGGCTGATGGCATAGCATATGGCACAATACTGAGACATTGTCAAAAATCTCCTCTGAGAAGGAGAACTTTCCCACCAAATGCAACTTTCAAATTCATAATTTCTCTTAGTAATCTGTCCATGGCATTTATAGCATGACTGGATGCCATGGTGCATTCATCAATAATAAGAAGTTGGACCTTTTTAATGGTTTTAGCTCTTTATATCAATTCTAGAAATTGAAGTTTCATTTAATCAAATTGGTAATTTATATTGAGAATGAAAGGTTCTTCCACCAAGAAGTAAATTTGCAGCAATTCCTGTAGATGCTGTGGGTAAAACAGTACCACCATGATCTCTAATATAATGTATTAAAACTTTATACAGATATGTTTTTCCACTACCACCTGGACCATCCAAGAAAAAAGCATTTGGGGTGTACAGTTTGATCTTCGATGGCTGAAGTTTATAGTCTAAAAGGCTGCCAACTGTTCATCATTCAGAGAATTTATCAAAACTTCTGCCTGTTGTTGTTTGTACGATTCATCTCATGTATTTGCATTCATTAATAAAGGATAGTCTATAAAGTCTCCAAACAGCCTTAGGAGCACTCACATACCTAGAGTCATTGAAGTCGTGTACTTCGTCATGATCAATAATTTTTTTTCAGAAATTTGAATATTTGCGCCGAAACCGGTTTGGCTCAGTGGATAGAGCGTTGGTCTGCGGACTGAAAGGTCCCAGATTTGATTCTGGTCAAGGGCATGTACATTGGTTGCAGGCACATCCCCAGTAGAGGGTGTACAAGAGGCAGCTGGTCGATGTTTCTCTCTCATCGATGTTTCTAGCTCTCTATCCCAGTGTTTTTCAACCTTTTTTTGGGCAAAGGCACACGTGTTTCATGAAAAAAATCACGAGGCACACCACCATTAGAAAATGTTAAAAAATTTAATTCTGTGCCTATATTGACTATATATAAAGTAATTCTCTTGAATAGGAATCAAATAAACACAAAGAAAGTATTTTATAATTACTTTATTATGAAATATTAAGTAAACAAAATAGTGAAAAACTATAAAATTCTTGTCTTGTCTGCACCTACGGCACACCAGGCAACATCTCGCGGCACACTAGTGTGCCGCGGAACAGCGGTTGAAAAACGCTGCTCTATCCCTCTCCCTTCCTCTCTGTAAAAAATCAATAAAATATATTTTTTAAAAAAAAGAAATTTGAATATTTGCACAACCATGACCTTTATAGATGTATTTAAAAAGATATATGACACTTCTAATTGATGCACAGACTTCAACATTTATATGACAGTTATATTTGAGGCACAAACACAGGTTATAAGGGACAATCCAAGTATTATCAACAATTTTATTTCCAATATAAATTGTACCACCAGATCTTCATTTGTATTTGGGATATCCATCAATATTTCTAATCGTCACATTTTGAAATTCTTTTGGATATCCCTTTGAACATTTTCCATTTTCCTATGGGCGGGCCTTTTCCATACATGGACTATTTGGATTTTGTATTTCATATGGTCCATGTGCCATATTGATTTTACAATTTGAAAAAGTCGAGGTTACTGATCCTCATCCAGAATTTCTGCCTTAACTATACGGTCACTGTCATCTTTGGAATGTAATTTGGACTCACTATTTAATATCAGTAATATGTGAGCATGAGGCAGTCCTCGTTTCTGAAATTCAATGACATGAATCTTAGCTATTATTTTGCCAAATAAATGGAATTTGCATACATCATTTATTTATTTATTTTTAAATATATTTTATTGATTTTTTACAGAGAGGAAGGGAGAGGAATAGAGAGTTAGAAACATCAATGAGAGAGAAACATCGATCAGATGCCTCCTGAACACCCCCTACTGGGGATGTGCCTGCAACCAGGGTACATGCCCTTGACCGGAATCGAACCCGGGACCTTTCAGTCAGCAGAATGATGCTCTATCCATTGAACCAAACCGGTTTCAGCTGCATACATCATTTAAAGGAGTGCTCAGCTTAATATTAAAAACTCTGGCTACCAAGTCAGGTCTGTTTTCAACTTTTTGCCAGTGTTGTAAATCGTTTGTAATATCTGCCCATTTGCGGTTTCATGTCATGATTATAAATAAATTGGGCTTACCATACTTCCTTACAATTGCCATAGCATCCTATATCGCTGCTGCATATTTCTGGGACTACCCTCAAATGATGATGGAAATATCATTTTATCAATTGGCACATTTGATAAAATTTGCCAATTGATAAAATGATATTTGATATCATAATTGATAAAATTATATCAATTGGCACATTTTTGATAAAATGTGCCAATTGATAAAAGAGAGATGAAATCCATAGTACTGCATTTGTGTGACTCCTGTCCTTACATTTTGTCTAGTATTATTGTTGAGTAATCTCATCTAACAGTCATTCTACCACAACTATGTCTGAGAATTGCATCCTCATGTACTCCATTTTCACTGAGAAGGCAGTTCCTACCAGTATTGCCAGTACATGTTGATGACTGTTCTCTAGACATATTCTGTCTTTGCCACCGCCTTCTTTCAATTTCAAAGGTATGTTGGTCTTTAGACATTTTCTGTTGATAATACTGGCATCTTTCTGCTGCAGAGCTATGTTGCAGCAACAATTTTTCTTTGAACATAGTCCCACCTCTCTACTGCCATGGTCTGAGATACAGGTGAATGAGAGTCCTGGCTGTCAAACCTTTTATAGCTCTATGACCAACAGATAATTCTGTGGGGGTGGGGCTTTCTCCCACCTGTTGTCAAGTTTCCACAGCTGGGATGAGGAAGCAGAAGCTCCAGAGGGAGCAATGCCCTCTAAGCTGCCAGCTTTCTCACTCTGCTGGTTCCTATGGGCGGGCCTTGGCAGTGCACCTGCCACCTGCCCGGATCCCTGATTGTGGTTTGGATCCAGCCAATAGCATTGGGCGCTGCCTACGCCACCTGTGTATGCAAATTTTCCTGCCATCTTTGTTGGGTTAATTTGCATACCACTGGCTGTGGACTGAGCAGAGGTAAGGTCAATTAGCATCTTTCTCTTTTATTATCGTAGATATATATTTATTACCATTTTGGTTCTGGAGATACATACAGTTTCTGCTTTTATATTCTCTTTGTCCCCTAGCAGCCATTGATTTACATCACACTAAAATTTCCTGCTGAGTTCACCATGGGGAATTTTGGCTAGAGTATGTAGAGTCATAATGAGACCCATGAAGCTACCAACTATCAAAAAATGACAAAATGCTTTCTGTTGCTCTTCCGAAAGAGTGAAAGAAATAAAAAAAAACATACAAAAAAACCCTGATCTGTGATAACCTCTAAAAGCCATTAGTTACTCTCTCTGTCAGTTTCTTCATTTCAAGTGTGAGCCAAATCCCTTCAAGGTGAGAAGTTCTTTGTTGGGAGAAGAAAACTAATAAATACTTTCTTAGTCCCATACTTTCATAAAACCTGTTGTCTTTTTCATAAGGGGAGTCTTGAAACATTTTCTGCAACCCAGCATGGTCATTTCTAGTTCTCTTATGTAGCCACATCTGTACTGGTGTCATCAGACCTACTCTTCCCTTCTTTCACTATCATATAGTATATTCATAATGGCCATGGCAGTAAATTTTTGAACAAAATAAAACTCATTAACCAGGTAAGTTACTTGGATTTTTAATTACATCAATGAATTAAAATATTATTTTATCAGTATCCCTTTAGATAAGGACTGATATAGAAATAACAGTGTAAAGTAGATAGAATGATACATAGATAGATAAAAATAGATTTATTATGTTAACATCTGAAATTATTCAATCATCCAGCTCTTCTAATTGCTGGAAATATAATGGTAAACAATCTTAAGATTGTACTTTAAAGAACCTTAAGTCCACTCCTAAGTGATATCTTTGGACACTTCAGGAAACTAATTGTATCACTGGCAATGCAGATATTTTCACAAACTTGGAGATCATAATAGAGCAGATAGTCAAATCAAGTTTTATATCAAATTCCCTTGCTTTTATGTTTTGTGTAAAAATGTTCTTTCAGTGAGACTTTCCTTTGATAAGTTTGCAAATTGTAGATTCTATAAACATTGAAATAACAATTATCTGGCAAAACATTGGCTTATGTAACTAACTGTCTTTGCTATCCCTTAATCCAATTCAACATCTTATTCCACTTCTTCCTATTGCTATCTTCTTAAATATCGAAACCTTACTTTGTCTTAAACTTTCATAAGTCTCCTTCATTCATCTTTCGAAACCCTATGACAGGAAAACTATATTTTGTTCTATTTTAAAATAATTTGTGAAAAAAGGTCACAAATTCCTGATTAATTTAGTGAAGAAACATTGGTATATTTCCTTGTTTGTAGACATAGTTGCAATTAATAAAATAATTTCTTTTGAAAGGCTTCTAATGCCTCACTCTGTTCCATTTGCCAAATGAGTTCATTTATTGCCCAATAAGACTTGAAGAAAATAAAGAAGATACAACAAGCAGAAAGCATTAGGCACCCATAATTTATCTGTCTCTTTCTCTCTCTCTTTTTTCTTCCTGCTCTGATGTTTTAGTACACTGTTGGTGTGTATTTGATAACTGAGTAGCAAAAATATCAAAGATCATTACATTTGAGTAATTATATTAATTGGCCACGTTTTGGGAATAATGTTGGCTACTCTTCTGAATAAGCTCTCCTGGACTTTGGGGAAAGGACCAAAACCTAGGAGACCATGGATTTACTCTGGAATTTAAAGCCTAAAGTTAGAGCAAGGCAGTAGCTTGACACACTATGAATGCTTAATCCTGAACTAAGGAAAGTAGAGAATCAAAAGGTGTGCAAAGTTTACTTTTGGCACAAGTGACCACAGTAATTGTCCATGAGAATGAGAAGCAGTTAATCCAAACACAAACAAAATTTAGAAGGGAAGGGCTTAAAACTTCAGAAGAAATCTATACTAATTTGTTTTTATTTTGTCTCTATATTTGCCTAAACTTTGAACCTTTCCCTTACTTAACCTTTAGCTTAATCTAAGAATTCTGAGCTGTTCACTATAAGACTACTTGTTGCTATTTATGTTCAGACCATTTAGCTTAGATTTCAAAGCTGAGTTTAGACTTATGAATGTTGTTAAAGTCTGGACTTTGATATTAGACAGGTAGGTTAGAGACGTGTCTCTCCATATACTGTCCATCCTGGCAATTTAGTTAACCTTCTGAAGTCTTGTTTTTATTGTATGCAATATAAAAATAATAAGAATAGCACCTGCACCACAGGATTATTATAAGAAATATATATTACTGTCATGCATTCTTACATTCAATGAATATTTATTGAGTGCCAACTTTGTACAAGGCATTGGTGAAGGCACTATGGGCACAGTGAGCAAAACAAGATTCTTAATTTTTATCATTTACATTTTAGCAGATGAAAGAGAAAATAGAGCAGTACATATAAAAAATACACTAAACAAAATATAAGGTTTGGTAGTTATAACTGACAAATATTTGAATGTAAGTAGTACATTAAAGAAGCAATACCAGAAAATACTTTTAAACAAGTGGAGAAATGAGACTACAAATGAAAATCAGGTAATAACATGTGTGTTGTCATGTAAGTTTCCACAGTAGATAACTAAAGCTTAAGCCTCTTGGGAAACTATGGCTATCAGTGAAGGACATTATGCCTCAAGAACAAACCTACATATGGCTCAAGGAAGCTGAGTGAAAGACTCCCAGAGCTTCTAAAAGAAGGCCCAAGGCCCAGCAGCAGCAGCCTGCCTTGCTTCACAGCTGGGCCTCATCTGGGCACTTTCAAACCCAATACACAGAGGAGGAACCTGCAGATGTCTCTGTAGCTCCTTCTGGGCAGCCCCAGGCAGTGGCTGACCTTGCACCTCCTTGGAGATCCAGGAGCCCATACCAGATTACAACTCTTCACATCAATAAAGGACACACTTAAGGGGCAGACTCAGTGAGCACCCAAGCCCCATTGAAGCAAGTCCTGCCCCATAAGGGTGTCTCCTGCACAACATATCTTCCAGTGGCTTTGCATACACATTTCTCCAAAGTCAAACAAATTTTCCTCCTTTTTATTCACCTACTGACCCCTTAGCACTGTCTTCAAGTTGCAATTCAATATCCCTCCACAGTGAGACACTCCTGTTTCCTCTTAGCAACAGTATTATTATTTTTTAATTATTATTCTTCATCTCAGCCAAATTTAAAATCATTAACATAATTTCTTCCCTAGCATTAGTCTGCTTAAAATCCAAAAGTCCTCTTTGAGACATAAAATTGTTTCTATCACTATCTACATAGGTGCTACATGCATGGTTCCCTTCTCTTGTACCTTTTCTACATTCCTCACTGGTTAATTTTCTATTCTCTGATCAGTCAGAATTTGCTACTGTCTTTGAGTTTTGCATTTCATGTCCCCTTCATCTGGAACACTCTCTTTCCAGCTTTACATACATAACACCTTCTCATTATTCAGGCCTGAGTAAAAACATCTCTTTTTACCTTTTTTTTTTTTTTTTCAGAGGCACTGACTATCCAATCAAAAGTTGCCTGGTAAGTCATTGGTTATGAAGGTGCTTTTTTATATGTTTATAAGTATTTATTTAGGACCTTATTAGAACTCTACTACTATGTAAACTTCGTAAGTAACATACCTATTTTGCTCACAGCAACACTCAAGGGTACAGAACTGTGTCCAAGACCAAAATAGATTATCAATAAATACTTGTTTAAATAATGACTATTGCATGAAACTCTAATGTATTTGTTTTGCTTTGAATATATACTTATTATCAGCAAGTTTTTGCTAGTAGAAATGGGTACTGCTAAG
Organism: Pipistrellus hanaki; assembly: GCF_964339955.1. Lineage (NCBI taxonomy): Eukaryota > Metazoa > Chordata > Mammalia > Chiroptera > Vespertilionidae > Pipistrellus > Pipistrellus hanaki. The sequence continues at coordinate 69,501,057 of NC_140504.1, read as the reverse complement.
CATAATACATCTTCACTCTCCTATGGTAGGCAAATATCAGCACAACTACTAGCATGCCAGTAGGGACCTCTCGGCTGAAGTTTTTTTTTCTTCTAGATAATGAGAAATCTCTAGACTCTAAGAGAGAAGACCATTGAGGATTTTATAAGACAACTCAATTTTTAGTACAGTCTCAATGTGATGTAGGTACAGTAGTCATGTAGGAAAGAGCATCAAACAGCTCAGCAATTCAAACTCCTTAACATAAACAAACACTCTGGTGGGGGACCACCTCAGGATTCTGAACCCCCAAACAGACTCTCAATTATTCTGAACCAGGAAACTTGAAGCATCTATAAGCATTTTCAACCCATCATCATCCAGGTTCAGTGCCCACAGTTTTCTCATAGGAATTCCCAGGACCAGATTTGGAAACTTCTCCCTGCCTATTTCTTCTGGGCACTGTCAACACACTTATGTTAATTGGCATAAACACAAACACACCTGGAAGCCAAGCTCTTTCTCAACTGCCTTGCTCCTCCTTGGCACCATGCCCAGTGAGCTTGAACTCTCTGTGCTGACCTCAAACTCCCTGGCTTTACCTTTTCTCCTTTCATTATCTGAGGAAAGGTCTATTTATTTCTAAACATACTTTACATTCAAGGTCTCATCAATGGGAACACCTGGTTGATTATTACAACTGCCACAATATGAGTCACAAAGGGGTATTGGATTTAAGATGTCTTTTTCCTTTCCTTCCCCTTATTCCCTTTTACTTTCTTGCATATTTATTCAACCCCTCCCATGTGCTAGGAATGGCAATAAGCACGAGGATAGAGATATGATTGTGTGAGAGGCTTGACTTTCAGTTTATGCTTAAAAGAGAAGAGAAATATATACAGACAATACTAAATAACATAGCATTTTCTCTAATAGCGGTATTAATAGAGGCTTATGGGTGCATTAAGTCTGCCCGAAAAACATCTTCCAGAGACTTTTGCCTTTGAGCTGAGTTGTGAGCATGACCTGGCTTTGACTTTTTCCCAAATTAATTAGCAGGCTTGTGGAGTTACTTTGAAGAATCTTCAAACTTCAGCTGCATTTCAGGTAAAAAATTTTGTTCCTATAAACTTAAAAACAAGTGCTTTACCTGTACTTTTTTAGGGATATTAACAGCAATTTGTTTTCCAGAAATAGGACCAATCTTTATGCAAAAGATCACAATCCCAAAAAGCTGACTTAACCAAGTAAAAGTTTAAAAGTTAGTGTGACTTGAGCTTGGCTCCTTCTTGTGATATATGACTGAGAAAGGGAGGTAGGGGTCCAAATTGTGAGATTCTTATATGTCATGCTGAGCAAATTGGAATTTCTTATTTAAAAAAACATAAAATTAACAAGAGTTCTTTAATTATTTTTTTTCTTAGTTGTTCCTGTGATAATGGATGACAAATATCAAAACTTGCTTTGGCCCTAGCTGGTGTAGCTCAGTAAACAAAGAGTTGACCTCTGGACAAAAATTCAGTTCAAGAGCATATGCCCAGGTTGCGGGTTCCATCCCCAGTACGGGGCATGCAGGAGGCAGCTGGTCAATAATTTTCTCTCATAATTGATGTTTCTCTCTCTTTCCCACTCTAAAATAAATAAAAATATATTTTAAAAATAAAACAAGGTGAAACCAGTTTGGCTCAGTGGATAGAGCGTTGGCCTGCTGACTTAAAGGTTCCAGGTTCAATTCCGGTCAAGGGCATGTACCATGGTTGTGGGCACATCCCCAGTGGGGGGTGTGCAAGAGGCAACTGATCGATGTTTCTCTCTCATCGATGTTTCTAGTTTTCTATCCCTCTCTCTCCCTCTCTGAAAAAACTCAATAAAAAATATATTTTTATAAATAAATAAATAAATAAATAAATAAAAATAAAACAAAATTTAAAAAATTAACCTTGCTTTGTCACTACTAATTGGTCATTTCAGTAAATGCCTGGCACATAATAGAAATTCAATTATGGAAATATTTGTTGAATTAATAAACAATCACATAATATTTATGTATCATCCCCTGTTAGTCAAATATATGTGCATTCTTTGTCTTTTATTTTGTATAAGATTGCTTTGTTCACTGCTATAAATCAAGATTCCGAAAATCCATTTGTTTCAATATCTCCCAATACTATAAATAATGTGAATCCTACCTTTTAAGTTTGGTAAATATTATTAAATAATACTACTAATAAATTTCATATATATATATATATATATATATATATATATATATATATATAATCTTATTGCTTTCAAAATATTTTGATAGCCTTTAACTCACTTTATCCTTAAGATCTTATGGAATTACTATTTCTATTTTACCAGAGAAGACACTGTGTTTAAAAGAGGTTAAGTCATAACCCAAGTCACATAGCTACTTATAACTTAGACAGAATCAATGTCTCAACTCATATGAATTTTTTAAACATGACTTTGTTATTGACCAAGAATATTATTACATTTTTCAGAGACTTAATGTGATAAGAAAAACATATGTTTATTTTAAAGCAAAGTCAACAGAATAACTAAAACCTATTTTAGCCTCACCCAATGGAAAAATTTCTGAATGGCCCCCTGTATCTTTCTTTTTACATCTGGGTGATTCCGATGATCAGATATGCTTCAGCATTCTTGAGCTTGTTGATATCTATGATTATTTATTTCACTAATTTTTTTTTTGAGTTTCTATTCTCTTAGGAGTTGCTCTTGTTTTAAAATTGATCTCAGAACTCTTTTATTAATTCTCTCCTAGTCTATATTTAGACCCACTATCTGTAAGATAAATGGGAAATCATATGACCATTTCTGGGCCAAAACAGGTATTATCAAATTCCTCAGACATGTACTCCAGCACTCAGGCACTGGGAAATATGAAAAGGGAAATAATCGTTGTGCATTATATACAACATCTGCATGTGAGTCTGTTACCCCAGACATCTGATCTTGTGACACATGAACAAAGGGATATTCCACTAGTGTAATAAGATGGTGCTAAAACAAATGTTCTTGTCATAGAGACAATAGAAACAAACCAGTTGTTTGTGCCAGCCAGACTGGAGTCAACTCCCTTTTTCTAACTTGGCCCATATCGGACTGTCATGATGCCAAAAGCTCTCTCCCATCCCACAGGGAAGTGAGAATGTATAGCCCTAAGAGTCTGCAGCTGGATCAGCAGTTTGATAAAATATTGCACAGGTGGTTGGCATATCTGGTAAAAGTTTGAAGTTACCTTGAAGACTCATACAAAAGTAGGCCCTGACTCAGGTGCATTTTCAGTGGCTCTAACACCTGGATATTTATTTCTTCCAGCAAGGAGATGACAACTGAACCAACATATTCCAAGTCAAATGTCTGTGATAATAGGAGATAGACGGAAAATTTTAAACTTGATTTGCAAACTAAAATGACCTTTCCTCCCCACAGTAAACTGTCAGATAAGAGAATATCATTGAAAATAAAATATTGATTATCTGATTAGCTGATTCTACCACTTATTACTTTTTATTTTCCTGAAAATTCCATTTGTTAAGTGTGAGCAGAAATCATGAATGAATCCAATGGGAGTTGGGTTTGGAGCAATAGTTCTCATAGTGTTTTCTTTGGACTAGTGGGTAGAATCAGCATTATAACCTGGGAACTGATTAGAAATGGAAGTTAACTTCCTTCACCATCTACAGGGTTTGATAAAAGACATATTAAAGGCCCTATCCCAGAGTCTCTGATTTAGTAGGTCTGGAATAAGACCCTAGTATTTTAATTTCTCACAAGTTCCCAGGTGATGAAACTGCGGGGACCACACTTTGAGAGTCACTGTTTCGAAATGGTGAATTCCAACCTTGGCTAATTATGAGATTTACTAGGGGAGCTTTATAATAATGCACTCTTGGCTGCCCCCAGGCCAATCATGATAGCTAAATTTAGGTTCAAATTGATGGGGCCTGTGAGGGTCTTTCTGGATGAGGGTGAGCATTATCCAATCTGCTGAGGGTCTTAATGTAACAACAACAAAAACAAAAATGAGAGAGGATTCCTTTTCTCCCTGCCAATTTGCTAGAGCTGAGACATTACTCTTTTCCTGTCCTTCTGTTGGTATTTATAATCTTGGCTCCCTGGTTTTGAGGCCTTCAGATTCAGGCTGGAATGATACTGGGGTCTCCTGCCTGTAGGGGGCAGATCATGGGACTTTTTCTGGAAAATCTCAACTAATACACCAATTGAATACAATTTTCAGGATGGCAGGTGATAGGCCCAAGAATCAGTAATGTTTAAATCTCTCTCTCCACCCATATTTGAGAATCACTAAAGTATAAAAGACACATCATCATGAAAATATAATTTTTTAGTTACATGTAGCTACAAATTCTATAGTTATTAAATAAAACTCCTGGCACACCCTCCCCCAACTAGACATCCGTAGGTATGTATACATACACACTCACACACAAACACGCACACACTTTCTCTCACACACAAACTCAACCTAATGAAAGGGAACATTGAAGAAATAAATAGCCATTTTACAAAATGATTCCATTCTAAAGCTGATAAAGCTATTATGAAAGGAGCTAGAGCAATATCTTTATTTTTTTAAATAAATCTTTATTGTTCAGATTATTACAGGTGTTCCTCTCCCCCCCACTCTTAGCTTCCCTCCACCTGATTCCCAACCCCACCCACCTCCTTACCCCCACCACTGTCTTCATCCATAGATGTAAGATTTTCATCCAATCTCTTCCCGCACCCCTCAGACTCCTTTCCCCCTGTGAATTGTTAGTCCAATCCCTTTCTATATTCCTGATTCTATTATATTCACCAGTCCATTTTGTTCTTCAGATTTTTTTTTATTCTCTTGATTTTTAGATTCGCTTGTTGGTAGGTATGTATTTGATGCCTTTTTGTTGTTCATAATTTTTTTACCTTTACCTTTTTCTTCTTCTTCCACTTCTTAAAAAATACCCTTTAACATTTCATGTAATCCTGGTTTGGTGTTGATGAACTCCTTTAACTTTTCTTGTCTGTGAAGCTCTTTATCTGACCTTCAATTCTGAATGATAGCTTTGCTGGGTAGAGTAATCTTGGTTGTAGGTTCTTGTTGTTCATCATTTTGAATATTTCATGCCACTCCCTTCTGGCCTGCATAGTTTCTGTTGAGAAATCAGCTGACAGTCATATGGGTACTCCCTTGTAGGTAACTAACAGTTTTTCTCTTGATGCTTGTAAGATTTTCTCTTTGTCTTTTGCCCTTGGCATCTTAATTATGATGTATCTTGATGTATTTCTCTTTGGATTCCTCCTGTTTGGGGTCCTGTGTGCTTCCTGAACTTGTAGGTCTATTTCTTTGACCAGGTAGGGAAAGTTTTCTGTCATTATTTCTTCCATTAAGCCTTCAATATTCTGCTTGCTCTCTTCTTCTGGCACCCTAAAAATCTGGATGTTGGTACGTTTTAAGCTGTCCCGGAGGCTTCTTACACTATCCTCACACTTTTGGATTCTTCTTTCTTTTTGCCTCTCTGGTTGGATGATTTTTGCTTTCTTATATTCCAATTCTTTGGTTTGATTCTTAGGGCATGTTGATCTATAGTTGAGTTTCTGTATATTCTTTATTTCAGACTGTGTATGCTTAATTTTTGGCTGGTCCTTTTCCATATTTTGGTATTCTCATTAAGGTCCTTGAAGGTCTCACCAAGCTTCTTGGAGGTCTCATCAAGTTTCTCAGAGGTTTTTAGAAGATTCTTGAGTAATATTATAAATATGATTCTGAACTGTGTGTCATCCATTAGTTTACTCTCCTCCATCTCTCCCATTCGTATCATGCTACTATGTTTCCTCATTTTGGCTGTCTCCCTGTGTTGATAGAATGGATTTGTGTGGTCGGTGGCCTATAAGAGTCAGTAGCTCAGCTTCCTCAATCACTTGAGGTGGTCGCTTGCTTTTGCTATATCCCTTTATGGGCTTAGTGCACAGTCTTGATTGCCGTTGGTACACTGGGAGGAATTGACTTCCAGGCCAATTGTCTGTGAGGATCCGCTGGGTCTATAAAGGAAGAACTGCTGCGCTGGAGACACACCTTGTTTCAGTGGAGCTTTGGTGCTCACTGAGACAGGTTCCCTAATGTGTCACTTATGGGTGTGAGGGATTGAAACTGAGCACTAGAACTCTGGTTTCTGGGTCTCAATGAGGTACCATTCAGCTACTGTCTGAGGCCAGTACTGTTGCAGAAGCTACAGTGTGAATTACAATACATTCCTGTCCTCCTTGGATCTGTTTGCCCTAGGTTGCAATTTTGCTAAACTGCAACAGAGAGGACCATTCATATGCAAAGTCTGCTGCTTGTAGCTGGGACGTGTTGTGAGGGGCGGAGTCTCAGTGCCTCACTAGGCTGGGGGGTGGCCAACAGCGATGGCTGCCGTCCTCCACTGCCTCTCTGATGGAGTCCCCACGTCTCCCTGCGTCTCGCATCACAGCATAGTGAACAATCTCAATTCTGCAAGCAAGCCAGCATCACTTTCTGACCCGATGGCAGACAGTCTAGCCTCTCCCCAGAAAATACATTTCAGAGAGATCGGGCACTTGTCTCTTTTCAGGTTGAAGAAAGCACAGCTCTCCGCCAGCCAGGATCCACTGCCAGCCCTTGTCACGTCCTCACCCCAGCCACCTCAGCTTTTCAGCACTTGTGCCTTGGATTCTCCTCTTTCTCTTTCAGTCTAGATGTAGGGCTTCCTCTCAGCCAGCTTTCGTTTGGTTTTTGGAAGATAGAAGTTTGTTTTATAGTTGTTTTTGGGGGGGACTTGTTGTTCCCAGTGGCTATTTAGGAGTGTTTACCTAACGCCGCCATCTTCGTTCCTCCTAGAGCAATATCTTTAAAGGTATGCCAATAGCACATACGTCCTATTTTTGTCCTCTGTTGTATACCTCAGAGCTGAATATGTTACATAGTAATCTTTCATTAAATATATAGTGTATTTTAAAAATACATGAATGAGTAAAATTATCTGGGATGCATTATATCTTGTTTAGATGTTTCTACACCTTTTGTATGATGATTTAATATTTTAAAGCAAGATTTTTCTGGCTGTACACTCTCCTACCTTCAATTTAACACATCAACAATGCTTGGAATGGTACCTTTGTTATTTTATTGCCTGTCAGAAATATCCTTGCTTCTATGAGGGGAAAAAAAATACCAAAAAGGGTCATTTTTCTCTTTCCTCTTATTTCATAATGGGAAGTCATTCTTTGATAAGCTTTTCAGGCACTATCTGTGAAAACAAATCAAATATCATCTGCTATCCGAACCAAATACATAGAACCTAAATTGGTGAAAGTGGCTCTGTTACATTTTCCCTTTGGCAACAAAACTGCCCTACTCCAAGGCCTTAAACTCAATGTAAACCTAACATGGCTATTTGAAAACTAAATGGGTACACTACAATAGAGGAAAATGTTATTGTCATCAGGTTCTCCCTTGAGTTAGGAATACACAATTAGAAAAATCATTCTATAAGGGTGGCTATAGGCTTTCTCCCCACAGTTTTCAGAAACCACTTTTATTATGGCACTTGCTGCCTATTTGGTAATTTCAGTACAGCCTCACGTTTCCACTAACCTGAAAGGTTTGTCAGATTTTCCCTCGTGAACTCCATTGTGTTGAGTGTTTAAACATTTCCAACTGTGTCAGCCTAAAATGCTTCCCTGAAAGTTTCCACCTGGAATGCATTTTTCAAAATATCAGAAATGGTCAGCAAATCAGGGTAGCATAGAATTCGTGCATGGGTGGGGTCCAGCCAGCCTGGCCAGTGGGAGGGGACATGGGCCGTTGGCCGGCCTGCCTGCTGGTTGAATTCCTGGTCTAGGGGATGATTTGCATATTAGCCTTTTATTATATAGGATATACATTGAGTAGTCAGATTATTATGTGTTCAGAGATCATAATAATATGGCCACTATATATATATATATATATATATATATATATATATATATATGATGATATATATATCACCTAAGTACAAGAGGACAAACGAAAGGAGAGGTGTTTTTTTTTGTTTTTTTTGTTTTGTTTTTGTTTTTTGTTTTTTGTTTTTGTTTGTTTTTTTAAGAAGTGGAAAACATTGCTTAACATTTTCAGAGCTCAGTCATCTCTCAGATCATGTGAAACATGAACATGTTTGCTTAGTGATAATCATTTTTTTACTGAAAACAAAAGTCAGGGAAAATAACCTACTGCTGTAAATATTTATTAATGATTTGCTCTCTAATGCAATTTATTTTTTAATTACTTAGTATGTTACGTTGAAAATTCTCATGGCAAAAGTCTGACAGAGCACTACCCCTTTAGAATGAGCACAATCTTTTCTTAGGAGGTTACCTAATCCCAACTTCCTCAAGCACTAACCTCTGTCGAGCCCCTCTTTACTTAAGGCAAGGTTAATATTGAGCTACCTGTCTAGACACAAACTTCATCTAAACTATAATATTGATGCAATATGTTGTTATGATATATATATAAAAAAAAAACATTATAAAGGCTGAGAAGAAAGGAGAAATTATTTCCTGAAGGTACTTAAATTTAGTTTGGGTACTCTCAAAAGACAGTAAAAAGGGAGATCTAAGACCTTACTATTGCTTTAAAAAAACAATAGCTTAAATTCAGTGCTGATTTTTTTTCTTAATGAAGTACTCCTTTGACACAGTATATTATACTAGGCATTTTGTTTTATTCTGATGTTTCGACACCTAGGACTTTATTGACTGAGAAGGGGCGCCTCACAGGGCTAGTTAATTCTTAGAAATAGTAAGGGACTTGCCTGCCTGCATGTCTTTTATATGCAAGCCAATCAATTGGGGGACTCCCCCCACCCCATCCACCATCTTTACTGGGCTCTCACAGGGCTCCCACACTCAGCATAACTATCTCTCTGCCCTGATCACCTCAGTACAAAGTTTTTTAGAGCCTGCCAAGAATATTCAAGCTAGCCAGTCCCTAAGCCTGCATATCCTGGGACTTTTCAGTGTTGCTTAGCTCCCTGTGCAAACCATGATAAAACTTCTTGCTCACATGTCCCCTCACTCCTTCAGCCTCCTCACTGACCTTGGTGGTTTCCCATGTGCCCCCCCGCCCTCATCTTGGGAATTGGAACAAATTATTTTCAATGGCAATGTCTCCTGAGCTGTTGGCCTCACCACAACCAAATAATAATAATAAAACCTACATTTTAAAATGCATGGTATGAAAGAAGATATGGTTTAAGCCAAAAACATAGCTAATTTTTTTCAGATGAAGTAATTTCTGGACATTCATTCAATAGCTTTTGAGGCTAGGATGTTTCTACTAGGGAGGAAGATGTTAAATGGGGAAGATATTATATGAATCTTTAAATAATTTACACTCAACTGATACTTGCACGTGAATAATGATAATTCTAGCATAGTGCTTACTATAGTTGCAGTGTTAAAGGAAATCTTTCTTTCAGAAAGTTATATTTGAGTCTAAAAGATAAATTGTAGGAATCAGGTATCACCAATATTCTCTAAATATCACCTCTTTAGCGATAGTTCCTGAATGTCAGCTTCCTAATTTATAAAAAAAAAGGATAAAAATAATATCTGCAGGCCTGTTGATGGGATGCTGAGGCCTTATATTTACAGTCCAGTTACACCTATGAAGCCACTGACTTTCTTTTGCTGATTTCTTGTCTCACTCTTCACTTCCCTATAAGTCTTGCATTTAATACCAATCTAACCAATATAGAACCCACTTCCCCTGCACTTTTCACTGAGAATTCAATTTGGCTGATGCTATAACTTCAGACGGGATACCCTTGGGTTGCAGAACATGTGTTAAGTATTCTTTTAGCAATCTGCCAAATTGATTCAATTGCATGTTTTGGAACACTGGATTTCTATTTACCTAAAGTAAAACAGATCAGCAAATCATCTCTAATCAACTTGATGTCTGTGTAGCAAATACACTTAGAAACTTAACTAGATGACCAAAAGTGACAGCTAACATTTATGATCAAATACCACCATTGGGAAATTGGTAGGTAACACATTTAGCTCACACAGCACACGCCTTGCATTCTATTCTATGCATACACACATGAACATTGTTTGCTAGATCTTAGGTCCCATTCTACTAGAGAAAACAATATTTTTACAAATTGAATAAACTATCCTCAAGGTAATACTTCCTGAAAAAAATTACCAAGATAGTAACTCACTAGTCATTGAAATATACTTGCTTGTAATTTATATCTCTCCATATATAAAAAGGGAGAGAGAGAGATGAGAGAGAGAGAGAGAGAGAGAGAGAGAGAGAGAGAGAGAGAGAAAGAAAGAGAGAACAGTACCTCACAAGCTTCCTTAATTCATTAGCAAATACACATTCAGTGTCAGATGCCAAGGGCTATGCTGAGTACCAGAGGCTCAATGATGAAGGAGGTAAAAACTGTCCATAGAGCTTGTCATATAGTGGGAAAGAGCATGTAACCATGGGGATATGTAATATTGCTAACACTATAATGATAAGAAGTATGTAATAATATGAGCTACTCAGGGAGGTCTATAAAGATTTTCTCAGGATAGACCAATTGAATTGGAGTACAAGGTGAAGTGAAAGTAGGTTCACAGTTGTTTGTATGAAAAAATAATACAATAATTAACAAATAATACAAGAATAAATTCTGTTTTACATACTCATAGCTCTAAACCTACTTTTGCCTCACTCTGCAATAAGAATGATTAGAAGTTACCCAGGAAAAGAAGAAACTGTGTTCTGGCACTTATGAAAGACACACGGTGTTTGTCACAAACCTAGATAAAGACAGTGCAGCATAAATAGACCAAGTAAAGAAGTGTACATTGTAAAATGAGGCCTGAGTGGTAGGGCCAAACCATCACAGCTGTGGAAGCCTTGCTAAACAATTTATTCTCTATCTTTGAGCAATAGGGAAATATTGACCAGACTTAAGCCAAGCACATGATTCCACCAGTTCCATGTTTTGAAATGATCACTCTGGCCTCCGTGTATAGAGCTGGAATAGATGAAGGTGCTCTGGTTGTGATGGAGAGTATTAGGATTTACATAGTGGCAGCCTGGACTAAGGTGGTAGTAGGAAGGCTAGAGAGACATGGACAGAGTGGAGAAATATTTAAGAAGTAACATTGGCAAAGTTTCTTTTCGTTTGGATAAAGATAGTGAAAAAGAGAGGTGTTCAAGGATGACTGTGAGATTTGTCTTGTGTAACTGAACAGATTCTCTGAAAGTGGAAATTAAATTATCTGAAATTGGCAATGTTATAGATGACTAGATCTGCAAGGGTGAAAAGGATTATTTTTTAATTTTGAACATGTTGGCCTGGGGTGACTTTGAGTCATTTCAATAATATCGAAGGACATTCAGATCTGATGCTCAGAGGAGGCATCTGGTCTGGAGTTATAAATCTGTGAGTCATCTGTGCATAAGAGATAGCTAAAAAGTAAATGTACGTGTCTAATAAGAGAGTAGAGAAGTGAAGCAAGACTAGGCCCAAACATTGAAGGCCTCCAAATTTGATGAGCGGATAAAGGAAGTAAAAGTGAAAAAAAATCTCCAAAGAGGAAAGTAAGTCAAATGAGCAATACTCTTTAGAAACCAATAGGTGAGATACCATTCTGTCTGAGTGCTCAAGCTGTTATGCTACTCACTCTTACCAGCTCAGGGGTAGATACAGCAAAGCTAATAAATCCTAAACCTGGGTCCCTTTCACATATTGATTTGGGCTTTAGGAGTCTTGAAATGGGTGAAAATTATAGTGTCCTTGCTAGGAAGGACAGGCAGTTTATAATCAGAAAACATTGTTGTTTTTTTTTAAATAGAGTTTATTTTGAAAGCAGTTTTGGATTCACAGGAAAATTAAGCAGAAGGTAGAGATGCTCCATATACATGCTGCCTTCAACATTTTTTTTTAATGCAAGAATTTTAGTAAATTGCCTACACTTGTTTTTTCAGGGGAAAAAATTGAATTTTTAAAGATCCAATGATGTGTGATTTCTTAGCCTTTTCAAATTATATGCTAAAACATGATTTCATTTCTACACCAGCACCTTCAAAGTCCCTAGTATTTGACTATACACACAAGGCTATTTGGTAAACTGTTCTTAGGCAGTCACAATATAAATAACAACTTACTCATAATAGAAAGTGAGTTTCTGTAAGGAGTCCTGTCACTCCTTGCTGCCTTGGTCCTACCCTCCTAAGAGTCTTGAGTAGAGGTGTGTAAATATATATATCAGAGTCCCCATAAAGTGTTAAGATTTTATATTACATGTTAACACCAGCCAGAAAACATGCACAGAAAAACACTGAAAAATCAAGTAGACAATATTTTCAGCCAGATGACATAAGCCAGGCTTTGTCAAAACTAGCACAATGTGCATAGAAACAGAGTGGCTCAGATGGCAGAGACAGAGATTACATATGGGTCCAACCATATGAATGGTCATTTACCAAGGCCAGTCTAATTTTGGCTCTTCTAAATATCCAACCTATCAGAACAGAGACCAATGCTTAGTCACCAATATGGCACTATTCCTTGAAAAGACCAAATGGCCACTTGGAGGCAAATTGACTAGACGGAGTAATTTTTATCCTGGTCCAGTGGTTGTCCATACAGACATAGATAATTAATTTGATAGTGTGTTTTGTCAATCAGGACCAGGCATCCAGTATTACACACCACCTAATCTATAAACATGGAATGCCACACAAATAGTAGCTTGTCACGGGACCCACTTGGCAGCAAAAGAGTTGTAGGATTAGGTCCAGATAATAAAACCCAGTGGTCATATAATGTGTCATGTTGATAGAGCAGGCAGTTACACAGGCATAAGCAGAACTGGAGCAATAGGCCAGGTACTGAATGTCAGCAGGACAGAAAGTCTGGGTACCTATCAATGAACAAAACTACAGAAAACAACAGACTAGAGCCTAGGACCTTGCCATCGCCCCCCTGAACTTTCCTCCCCGGCATGCCATTAGTCATGCAGTTTAGACCCCCCATAGAGGAGGAGCACTGTGGCTGGAGAATAGCTTCATATGACTTCCATACAATCCCTTTAAGCATTAACCTCTGAGGACAATGAGGTTTTGATCTCATCAAATAATCTTAGGAACAAAGCCTCAGTTCTGTTGACCACAGAGACAGAGTTTTGGTAGAACTAGAAATAACATATAAGTCTCAATTGTGTTTCAGGTCCAGGCCCAGAAAAGCAGCAAAACCAGACAAATAGAAGTGTGTGTGTGTGTGTGTGTGTGTGTGTGTGTGTGTGTGTGTGTCTGTGTGTTGGGGGGAGGGGGGGCGCGGGGGCAGTACACTGACATCAGGACCAGATGCAATGTTAATGACCCCCTACCTAGCTCCAAACAATCAGTAGCGTCCAGGACCCTGAGGGGGTATACCTGGAAAGCTGATGAATGTTCTATTGAGATCCTCCCTGTGACATCCCCTACATTCTCTGCCTTTGGAAAACAGGTAAAAACCCTAAAGACATAGTACCCAGTGCATGACCCTCTCTTTTGTTCCTTTACTCCTCTTTTTCCCTCAGGCACATTGCATTGGCCATTTTTCTCCTAAACTCCTAGAGCACTTCTTTTGCCTCTGTAACTTGTTTCAGAGGCCATGCAACCCAGTGGCTCACTTCTACCTCTATGGCTTTCTAAATAAACTTATAGCGCTAGAGTTCTTGGCTCTGAATTTCTTTAAGCCAAATTTAAGGACCAATTCTAACTCTGCCAAAAATAATGTCATCTAATGGCAGCCAACCTCAGGAATGTGGGCATAACTTTCTAAAGATGCCACTGAAAGACCAGCTCAAAGGAAGCACTTTGAAAGGATGGGGAGCTACCCGTTAGGATGCAAGACATTTTCTAAATCAGAGATTTCTATATGGTGCTGTGTCCCCCAGGAAGAAAACTCATAGACGCAGGACCAACAAATAGATGCAGAAATGTCTCTGTTTTGCAATGCCTCACTGGGAGATTTTGTGATTCTCTTTTCTAACATGCTGGTTTCTGGAGCTATATGTCCGGATCATTAAATGGGGCAAACTCTTGCCAAGAAACACAACCAGACTCACAGTTAATTACAAGTTAAGCAATCTATGCCCAAGGGAAAGCAGGCAAAAACTGGAATCACCATATTATCAAAAATAGTTGACCTAGTCCAGTGGTCGGCAAACCGCGGCTCCAGAGCCACATGTGGCTCTTTAGCCCCTTGAGTGTGACTCTTCCACAAAATACCACAGTGGGTGTGCATGTATACAGTGTGATTGAAACTTTGTGGCTCATGTGCAGAAGTCAGTTTTCGGCCTGGGCGAGTCTATTTTGAAGAAGTGGTGTTAGAAAGCTCAAGGGGCCAAAAAGCCACATGAGGCTCTTGAGCCAAGGTTTGTCTATCACTGACTTTTAGGCAATAAAAGATAAGACTAATTTTACACTATGGGAATTTGGGTTATACAAATATAACCCAAATCATTCACCTGGGTGCCTCCTGATAACTCCCATTGTAATTGTAAACAAAATGTGAAGTAAGCCCATGCTGGGAAGGGTATATTTATCAAGTGTTTTATCTCTTTGTGTCAATGCTTGGGTACAAAAGACCGATATCTGAATTGTTAATGACTTAAAGACTTCTGAATGAATAGTGGAGGAGGGAAAGAGTCCCACAGCCAGAGGTGGTGGACTGCATTGGATGGCACTGTGGTTTGTTTCAGTAACTTCAAAGCAGAAGAGCTGAGGCCAGTCTGGTAATGTTGCTCCCTGTGTTGTATATTTGAAAGCACAATTTTATGACCATTAGAGTCATTATTTGTTTAAATCATAATTTAATCATAATTGAAACATAAAAAATTTACCTGACTACATTATGACAATTCTTAAGTAAAATATACAAAGTCATTGGCAGGAGTCCATCCAGAAAGCCCATAGTTATCTCCACATTATCTTTCAGAATCATACAAATATAAAATCTATCTGATTATACCTACAAAATACTCTTAATTTTCCCCCTGTTTTTTTTTTTTTTTTTTTCAGCTCTTAATGGAAATTCAGAAATAGGATTCTATTAGGTATTTCTATATCTGGTGTCACGTTCTAACACAGTTGGTATAATCTTTCTAATAAATCAATATGATCTTTTTACTACGCTGCCAGAAAATCTTTAATGTTTCCCATCCTTAGCCTAACATTCAAGGTTTACCATTCTCATTTCATCGCTTCCCTATGCTCAAGCAATGATAAAATCCCCAGTATTCCCTGTACATATTTTATTTACTTCTGCTCCAATTTTTAAAAACGTTTTCTTTTTATTGTTTAAAGTATTACAAATAGTAGCACATATGTCTCCTATCCTAGGCACATGCCAAGTTTATTGGTTATGCTTAAGTCCTCCAGTTGATCTCTAACCTCACACCCCTCCCCCACCACCACCACTCCCCAGAATTCCCAGTGTAATTTGACAGTCTGTAAGATGCTTCTCTGCCTCTGTATCTATCTTTTTGTTCATCAGGCTATAGTGTTCTTTATTATCCATAAGTGAATGAGATCATGTGGTATTTTGCTTTCACTGACTGGCTTATTTCACTTAGCATAATGCTCTCCAATTCCATCCATGATCCTGCAAATGGTAAGAATTCCTTCTTTTTTTTTTATATAGCAGCCTGGTATTCCATTGTGTAAATGTACCATAGTTTTCTAATCCACTCATATACTGATGGGCACTTACCATAAGCTGTTTCCAAATCTTAGCAATTGTAAATTGTGGTGCTATGAACATAGGGGTACATAATCCTTTCTGAGTTGTGTTTCTGTTTTCTTGGGATATATTTCTAGAAGTGGTATTATTGGGTCAAATGGAAGTTCCATTTTTAAAGTTTTGAGGAAATACCATACTGTTTTACACAGTGCTGTACCAATCTACATTCCCACCAGCAGTTCAAGAGAGTTCATTTTTCTCCCCATTCTCACTAACACCTGTCATTTGTTGATTTATTGATGATAGTCATTCTGACAAGTGTGAGGTGTTACCTCATTATTGTTTTGATTTGAATCTCTCAGATGATTAGTGACTTTGAGCATGTTTTCATATGTTTCTTGGCTTTCATAATGTCCTCTTTCAAAAGGTGTCTATTTAGGTCCTTTGCCCATTTTTATCTTCCTCTTGTTAAGTTGTATGAGTTCTCTGTAAATGTTGGACATTAATCACTTATCAGAGATAACTTTGGCAAATACATTTTCCCATGCAGTGTGCTTTCTTGTTGTTTTGTTGATGGTTTCTTTTGCTGTGCAGACGATTTTTATTTTGATGTAATCCCATTTGTTAATTTTATCCTTAGTCTCTCTTGCTCTAGGATCTGTGACTGTAAAGATATTACAACAACATATGTCTGCAATTTTGCTGCCTATGGAGTCTTGTAGGATTTTTATAGTTTCCCATCTATTTGTACATGTTGTACAGCTCATCTCTATGTCTCTAGCAGATAACAAAATGACTAGAATAGAGCAAGTACTAAATACATGGAAGTTAGATAATGTGCATGTAGATATGCATTGTTTAAGGAAAGTCATTAATAGCTGTAAAATATTTAAACCCACTTAGTAGCACTTTGCTATGAACTGTATTGTATCCCTTTAAAATTTATTCAAAACCATGGTATCTGGAAATGTGGCCTTTGATAGGTAATGAAGATTAGATAATATCAGGAAGGTAGGGTCGTCATGATAGGATTATAAGAAAAGAGAGAGAGGAAGAGATGGAGCAGCTAGAGTAGACCTAAAAGTAGACAGAGTAGGTTGAAACCAGGGATTGCTACATCAAAGAAATATTATGGGAAATCTTGCTGTTCTTGTGAATATGCAGTGCATTAAGAGGTCTCAATTTTTTTATCCCTTTTATAGTAGTTCTTTGGAATTTTCTTTTTTGAAAAATATATTTTATTGATTTTTTACAGAGAGAAAGAGAGAGGGATAGAGAGTCAGAAACATCAATGAGAGAGAATCATCGATCAGCTGCCTCTTGCACACCCCCCACTGGGGATGTGCCCACAACCAAGGTACATGCCCATGACCGGAATCGAACCCGGGACCTTTCAGTCCACAGGCCAACGCTTTATCTACTGAGCCAAACTGGTTTCAGTGGGAATTTTCTTTAGAAATTCAATCCCAGGCTGATTAATATCTTAACAACTTCCCTTACTCATTTTTCCTCTGTTAAGTGCAGAGACAGTAATTGCACAATATTTATTTGCCATAAACTGATTCAAGAAATAGGTCATGATCTTTTCAATAAATATTAGAGGCCTGTTGCACAAAATTTGTGCATGGGGGAGGGTCCCTCAACCCAGCCTGCAATGACGCCAGTGTCCCATACCCCAGCTGGCCTCTGGCCAGAGGTCCACCCTCCCTCCCTCTGTGGGCTGGGGCACGTGAGACGCTGAAGCTCATTGCCAGGGTGACACTGCCAGTGTTCAGCACCCCAGCCGTTATGGTTGCTGCCATCTTTGTGACAGAGTGATGATTCATTTGCATATTACCCTTTTATTAGATAGGATTTTAATCATATATACAATAAATGGCTGGCATAGTCCATGATCTGGTACTATATTAGGGGCTAAGTATATAGTAGCAAAATAGACAAGTGTGTTCCACATACATATTGAAATTATAATCTTCCAGTAGAGACAAATGTTAAGCAGAAAAATCACACAAATAATCAAGTATTTATCCTAGTACATGTAGGAGAGTCAAATGGGAAGGAGTGAGAACTAACCATGAAGAGGAAAGGTGCCAGAGGCACACTGAACTAATTTTGCAATTTTTAAAAAATTTCTTTATTGATTAAGGTATGAGATATTTGTCCTCAATCCCCCATTCCAATCTCCCCCCACTCATGCCCCTATCCCCCTATTGTTCTTGACCACTGGTTAGGCTCATCTGATTTTGCAATTTTGCCAAAGGCTAACCTTTGCTAACTCTAATAGAGAGCTCTGATTTCATTCAGAGTACAAACTTTCCAACATGTTCCTGTGATCAAATCAGGGAAAACATGCTTGTCCAAAAATACTGCCATTGGCAATCTTTTTACACCTATCTGGAACAAGAAGGTTTTGGATACGTATATGGGATCTGTGGGGACTTGCTCCACAAGAATGGGCAGATATTTTCAGTTTCAGGAGTTTTGGGTAGTGAAGGGAGGGTATAGCCCTTTCAGGCTAGTGTAAACAGTTCATCTTCATTTTCCAGGACCTAAAAGCACAACCACGTTTAGCTGAAACATATTTTAAAGTGACTATGCAAGGAGGTCGCAAAGTAGAATGATCAGAGTGTTGGCTCTAATGGTACACTGCCTGGATTTGATCTTGACTCTGACATTTACTGACTGTGCAATTTTAGGTTATTCACTTAACCTCTTATTGTATCTTTTCATGTGTACAAGAAGAATGGTAACAGAACCAACCTCACAAGGTTGTTTTGAAGATTAAATGAAATAACATGCAAAATATAAAGATATCCTGTATACATAAAAATTGCCTGGTAAATATTAAGTATTTTATTTTTTGTACATATAATATTTATACTACTTATAATACTTATGAGTATTTGTTACTGTATAGGAACACTGCATTGAGTAGGAATTTCTATAAATAGGCTGTACATCCCTTCCCAAAAATAAAGATAATGATCATCACAAATAACATTTATCTTAAATATATACAACATTGGACTCAAAGTTTCAGGATGCAATTATAAAATTGCATAAAATTATGAACATCTTATATAATTAAAGGGTAATATGCAAATAGACTGAACAGGAGAACAACCGAACAACCAATCAAAGCATAATGTACTAATAATATGCTAAAGCTGCTCAACTACTTGCTATAACATGCACTGACCACCAGGGGGCAAACAGTTGACTTGTCAAACAGTGCCTATGATGTGCACCGACAACCAGGGGGCAGATGCTCAAACAGGTAGCTTTCTGCTGGGGTCTGGCCCTGATAGGGACTGAGTGAGATAGGCCAGACATACCCTGGAGCCCTCCCACGGTCTCTCCCCAGCCCAATTAAGGGGTCCCTCAGCCTGGCCTGCACCTTCTCACAATCTGGGACCCCTCAGGGGATGTCCGAGAGCCAGTTTCAGCCTGATCTCACAGGCCACTCACCTTGGAAGGGCGCCAGATGCAGGGCTCATGGCTGGTGAGTGCTGCTGAGACAGTGCAAGTCTCTCAATCAGAACAGCAGGCACAGTGGGTCCAGGATGAGCAGGAGCGGCAGATTGGAGCTGCAGCTGCGGGTTTCGGCCTGATCCCTGCAGGCCACCCAGAGGGACCCCACTCATGTATGAATTTGTGCACTGGGCCTCCAGTAGGTTTAATAATAGGCCATTTTAGAACGGCAAATTCATATAGGATAGAAATGGAAAACATTTGCCCCATTGAAGGAAACCATGGTAACATCAAAACTTCAGCAAAGCCTACTTCTAGCATGGATGTCACGAAAGCCTTTCCCTCCAACTCAGAAATAAGCATACACTCAAACCAAGTAGGTAGTATACTTTCTTAACGAAAGGAGAAGGTAATTGAGTCAGCTGTCTGATGTGTCTCAATAGTATATATACTGAAAATTCAAGAATGACTTAAGTACTTTTAAGATAAGCATTGCTATTTTCTACTCTCCAAAATAAGTTTACAAACATTAACACTTTTAAAACATTGACCACATTGACCTCCGATATTCCAACTCTGTTTTATAATCCTTGCATCTTTATTTTTTTGTTGTTTATAAAAGGAAATTAAATATTTATTATCTGTTTATTTTCATATGCCACTGTGGGATGATCATGTCAGATCTTAAAATTCCCATTTTACAGATCATGAACCTGAGGTTACATAGCTTTTCCAAAGGCAAATAAATTCATTACAGGTAGAATTCAGATCTTATCACTGTCACCCCATTTTCCTTTGCATTATATTCCATTAATGCAAATGGACTTTGATCATTCATAAAGAACAGAAATATCCCCTTTTTCTAGCTCACTGGTGCCAGGATGCAATTTTCTCTTTTCTTACATTAACAAATCAAAGGTTGAAATTGACAGGGAAATTAGCTTTGTTCCATGCTTAATAATATTAATTTCATTGGTTCATAAACTCAATAGGTAGCAGGTAAGCAATATTCCAGCTGTGAGTCTGGCCTCTGGATTTGCTGAGTTATACAAGTAGCTTCAAGGAGTCATGCATTTGCACAGTTAACCTGAGAACTGTTTATACAGTCTTGGAAGACACTGTTCTGTGTTTCTATACTTATGATGTGGATGGGATTGGAGTATGTTAAGGAAAGGCAAAAACTGGATCTTTGCACTTTATAAGATTTGGAAAGCACAATAAAATAATCGTGTGAGTTAGGAGATTTAGGAGTGATGAAAATAAATAAGCATAAATTTAAGTGCAAGAATCTCCCTCCCTGGTCTTATTTGTTGTTCTTTACTCAAAATTAATTCCTTTATATCCTGCCCCAAACCCTGTACCAGGGTACTTTTTCTTTTTTTTTTTTTTTTTAATCCTCATCCGAGGACATTTTTCTATTTTTTTAGGGAGAATGGGAGAGGAAAAGACAGAGAGAAACATCCATGTGAGAGAAACACATTGATTGGTTGCCTCCTGCACTCGCCCTGACCAGGGCCTGTAACTAAGGTATGTGCCCTTGACTAGAATGGAATCAAAGACCCTCTGCTCCACAGGCCAATGCTCTGTCCACTGAGCCAAACCAGCTAGGGCATACCAGAGTACTTTTATTTGCCAAGGTTTTCTTACCGTTTGTTGTCCTGAAAACTTGAAAATCTTTTAAGCTCTGTATGTATGCCTTTAGCCAAACAAGTTGCCCATTAGGAAGTGCTTAAGGACCACGCAAGCACTTCAGCAGATCCGCCAGCAGTGAGCTGATGATGACTGCCAATCTCAATTTGCCTGGCTTCAGGGATCCTTTGTACCACAAAGTACTGTCACACACTTGTAATGTCTCTCATGAGTCAGCTCCCCCTCCATGATGCACCATCACAAAACTATATAATGTAGAAATGTGAAAGAAGACAAGCTGTTCCAAAATTTATGTTTCACTTTCTTTTTGATTCAAGAGCAAATTTGTGAACATAGCGTGTTCAGTCGCATAAGCAAACAAGTTAGATTAACAAAGAATTAAGAACACAATATTATAGTCACAGTTAGACCACTTTCATGTAGAGCAAATTGTACCTAACTATTCTAATGTAATTGAATTGGGAAGATTCAAGCACCGAGGCTAAATGTGTATAATCCTTTTTATTCTATTGAAGCAGTTACATTGTACATTTGAACACTGTCTTTCCCTCACTTCTTTTATCCAAATTTATTCAAAGGCAATGGGCTTTTCTACTCCAGATAGATACATTGGCAATTTAAGGGATGTCTTTGTTGTTTGCTTTTAGAAAAAATGTATAGTCAAACTGCATAGTAAACTAAGTATAAGGCAAGTTAACCAGAGATGTTTCTATTGGAGGAAAAAATGAATTAAAATGAATCAATGTTTTGTCCTGATTGGCCAGGTAAGCTCAGTGGTTAGAGCATCAGCCTGCACGCCAGAGGGTTAAGGTTCAATTCTTGTCAAGGGCATGTGGTCAGGGCACATGCAGGAGGCAACCAATAAATGTTTTTCTTTCTCTTTCTCTCTCTCTCTCCATATATATATATATATATATATATATATATATATATATATATATATGTGTGTGTGTGTGTGTGTGTGTGTGTGTGTGTATGTGTGTGTGTGTGTGTATATATATATATATATATATATATATATATATCTTTTTCTCCCTCTCCTCTTCCTCCACTCACTCTCTCAGAAAATCAATGGAAAAAAAACATTCTCACTCTTTAGGTGAAGATTAATAAAAATAAAAAAAAATAAATGAAGCAATGTTTTTAATACCTTTATACTAGAGTCAGATCAACTTTATGATTAATCCCACCATTTGAACAAGAAGCAGTTTGCAAAACAGACAGTTTGCTGAAAAAGCAAACTATTGTATAATGTGCCGTAGCTCTGTTATAATTAAGCTATTAGTCACTAAACTAGTAAAATCTGCTCTGACCCAGCTTTCAAGCCAATTTAAAGTCAAATCAGAGTGAGTACATTCAACTTCATGTGCCTGCATCACCACCAATTTCCTTTCTTTCCACACTACCACTAACATGTGCACCACCAGGAGGGCTTAGAATCACTAGGAGTTAATTAAATTGGAACTTCTGTATTATACTCAAAAACACAGCTCAACTAGCTCAAGTATTATGGTTCAGTTTCCAAACACATTTATTTATCTATCTGAGTTATTCTAATTGACTATCAGCCTGGTCCTTATTCTGAATTTGTTTTAGAGAGTGACCTAGCTCCCAAATTCAACACTCCCCCCCCCACCACCACCACCACCATCACCACCACTACACATGCCTGGTTCCCCATTCACCATTGGGTGATGGGTGCCTGACAGCTGGAGGAAGGGACTGAGAGGTCAGCTGTTCCTACCAGCCCACCAGCCCTGCCTCCGCCATGCGTGAGTTCATTCTATGAACTATTGAGATTCTAGAAATACATCTGCATATATGTGAGATCTTAAAGAATGGCAAAGTTTCTATTTCAAGTCAGTGGAAGAAGCATGATTGCTTTAATAGATGGTTCTGGAATTGGATAAAATCCATTATAATTTTCCCTCCTGAGCCATAAAGGTTGCTTGCTTCCCCTGAAATATTTGACTTTGTGAAGAAAATTGATAACTAATCAAAATTAACTCCAACAATGCCAGAAAGGATGCAAGAGAGAGATATGTCTGGTAGGAGAAACTTTGTATTCAGACCAAACTGATTCTATCTCTCAACTGTGACTTTACAAACTATGTAAACCTTTCTGGACAATTTCTGCTGTACTTTAAAATTATGGATATATAGTTGATTATGGTATTCTTTTATAATATAGTGTTCTCTTTATTTATATTTTTACTTTGTCCTCATCCTTGATATGTTTTCTTCATGCTTTCTTAATTTTATTTTCTTCAGATTTAAATAATATAGTGTCTTTATATATAGTTGCAAAAAATAGCTATTTTATTGCTCAAATTTAGAGATTTCATATGTAATGTATTGATACCTTTATTCCTTTATTTAAACATACAATTTTCTTTAAATATATTTATATTTGTTTCATTTTAAAGCTTTGTAAGATAAAGTCTGATAAACATTTCCCACTGTTTTAATTTTTTCCACAGGAGTTTAGTTATCTTTGCATTACTTTTTCTGTGTGTTTGATTTTTTTTCTTTTTTTTTCTCTTTCTTATGCAGTGGAATTCTTTAAATATTTAGGGTTTGAGAACATATATATTAGTAGCATATGCACCTGTCACTGGTTCTATATGTGTGTGTATAGTATCATCTAATTAATACATAACAATGGCAGCTCTGATGAATTTATGCACAATATGTGGCTAGAGGTAGAGGGTATTACACATTCACTTGGAGTTGGCAGTATGTTTTCCGATATGGTAATATATGTATTTCTCGCTTCTTTTCATGATATCATAGTACTTGGAACACATCCCAAAGTCTCTGACTATTGGTACTCTGACGATTCCCAGTCTCAGAACTGTTCCACAGATTTGTTTGTGGCTTTTTATCTGAGAATGAGACTAATCAGCTCTTTCTTAGCCTTGGAATCATAATCGCACTGACTTCCCATCAGCACCTTTATTATCCTGGGTTCCACAACAAAGATCTTGGAGCTTAGATCCTAGAGTTCTTCTGGGAAGGGGGGAGGGGGAGAGAAAAAAAAAACAGAGAAAAACATTCTTTTTTTAAAGGTTTTCTATTTTATTTACATGCAGTAAATAATTTCTCGTATCCTTTGGATATTGGCATCATTTTGGTCCTATCTATAATCTCTTTTCCAGAAACTGTTAATAGATGCAGTCTGTTGATAAAAATACCAGAGTGTTGGTATTTTCAAGAATTTATTTACTTGTACTGTTTATTTTTGCTTTTAAATATATATTGTTAATTTGAGGGGATTTAGGAGAGAAATCAATCATGTTGTGTTTGATAGCCTCTGCTTTTGTTTTACTATAAAAACATACCATGTCTTAAGCAGTGATCCTCAAACCACAGCCTATATCAGAATCGCCTGCATTTCTGATTTTATAGGTATGAGATGGGTCTTGAATCTGCATTTTAAACCATTTCCCAGGTGATACCAGTGCTGCTTACCAGGGACTCACATTTTGAGCATCACCCTTAGAGTTTCCTTCAAATCCTACTTGAATCAGGGCGTTAGCCTTAAGAGTTACTTGCTTGAAACATCCATTTTCAGGTCAGGAAAATTAGAATCAGTGAAGTTAAGGAACTACTCAAAGCTGTTTGACTAAGGAAAATCCAAGTAACACATTTGGGACAGGAGATAAATTAACTAGCCTGTTTTTATTTTATTTTTTTACTGTAGAATTTTTCAATAAATATGTGTTTGAATTTTCCATTTAAGCAAGTTACTCTGAATTTTAGCAGAAAATTTCGAGGAGATTGAAATATGTGCTGTCTTCTACCCAAATGATGGTAGTTCCATTTGTTGGTGTACTTGTGCTTCTGTTTGTGTCTCAAAGCACCTCTGTAGATGTGTGAGTGTCACCATAGTTAAGCACATGTACCACAAACATTCACTTCCTCTTACTCTTTTGACCCTTTGGCTTCTTTTTTTCTCCATTTCAAAAAAAAAAAATGTCCTTATCATTTCTGTGCAGATCATGGAACCAGTCCTTTTTCATTGCTGTCACTTTATTGACATTTTAAACTAGACTATATTTAATATTACACATTATGACTTACCATTAAGTTATAATTGCAGTGAAATTTAAGCTAGAATCAATATTAAGCCTTCACCCAAATCATTGTATTAAACTTGATTGATGATTGTAATTGATTGATGTGTGTAAAGAATGGCAGAGCATTTAAAAGCATTACAATGATCAACTACCTTTAATTTTCACAGAAATAACCTGTTAGAATTCTTCACATGTTGATAGTCTTAGAGTTCAGAATTTTTTTAGAAATAGTCATCAGATTTGGGGCAATAGTGTTTTATCTATTGCCTAAAATATCCAAATATAAGACATTAAATTACTAAATTTACTATAATATGAATATTTTGGTTTTATTAGTGGAATCAGACAAGTATTTTCTCATATTTACAAATTTCCTGCTAAAGTTGTCAAAAGATGATGCTTCATGAGAATATACCTAAGAAGGAGAAAGGAGTAGACCCTGGGCCTGTTAAAACTATCATATTTCAAATTTTCAGGGCAAAAGTTCATGTTTTACTAAATGTGCTCATAAATAAAACTCAAAGACAATAATTTATAGCCATGCTTTCACATTTGGGCTGCACTAAACTTGTCTAGTAAATGGAGGCCAAGGATGAGTGCAAGCACACTATGCCTCACAACCTAAAATGGGCGTGACGAAGGGATATACAGCTTTGTGTAAATATAACCTTTGGGCTTACATTTAGTCTTTCTTTCTAAAATACCAGTAGAGGGATTGCTTACTTGATCAGTTTAGGTAAATTAAATTCACGATTTTATTTATAGTGAATTAGATAGCTTTTCAAGAAGAAAGTAAAGGTAATTCAGTTTCTGTACTAAAATGGAGTATGATTGAGGGATCAATTCCATGTCTATATAACCAAAATTATCTCCTAGAGAATTTTGTTTTCTTAACATTTTCAGAGTTGAAAAAGAATTCTGGCTTCTTAACTAACTCTTGTTTTGGCTCTCTTCATATCAACAATGGAAAATAGCCAGTTGTGGAGAAAATGTTGATGGTTTTGCAAGGTACAGGAATGTAGTTTAAGGCTAAGCTATGTATAGAGTCAGCCTTTTCTTCTGCCAAAATGAATAAACCTCTGAGTGAACTTCCGAAGTTCACCTTGAAGTTCATGATGGAGTCAACAGAACATTTAAGCACAAAGGGAGAGCAGATTAGAATTAAACAGATTTCTACCAATTACAAGACACAGTTCAACATTAATTTTAATCCACTAAATTAAAACCTTGTAATGTCAGTGTAAGTATATTCTTGAGGTGAATGTGGAGGAGTGGGATATGTTTGATAGCTGAAAATATTGCCTGAACTTTAAAAAATGCTTAAGCAGCACATTCTTTGGCTTAGATTATTGAGGAAATCAAAGTATTTCAAACAATATAATATCAATCATTATTTTAGAAATAAGATAATTGTATATCATTGCATTTTATCAATTAAAAATAGTCTAATAGTTACCTATAAGTGCTTTTGTCAAAGTTATTTATATTTAAAGCTGGAAAAGTCTAACAACGCTGTAATTATGTATCTTAAAACACTTTTTTATAAAATATTAAATTTAATGACAACTCAAGAGACATTCTGAAAAATTGTGTATTTTGAAATAGTATGTTATTTTCTTATTGGTTTATGCTTTGAAAAAATTCAAATTTATCCTATTATACATTACTAGAAGCCCAGTGATGAATTACAAAATTAATTCATGGAGGGGAGTTCCTCAGCCCTGCCTGCAACCTCTCCAGTCTGAGACCTGTTGGGGGATGCCTGACTGCTGGTTTAGGCCCCAACTGGAAGTCGGACATCCCTTTTGCAACCCAGGATGACAAGCTCCTAACCACTTGCCTGCCTGCCTGCCTTCCTGCCTGTCTGATCACCCTAATTCCTCTGCCTGCTGGCCTGATCTCCTCTACCTTGTACCCCTGCCTGCCTGTTCACCCTTAACTGCCCTCCCCTGCAGGCCTGATCTCGCCCCCAATTGCCCTCTTCTGCCGGCTTGATCACCCCTAACTGTATCTGCCTTGGCTTCCACCACCATGGCTTTTTCCGGAAGGAAGTTGGACCTCTGGAAGATGGCTGGTTGTCCCGGTCTAATTAGCATATTACCCTTTTATTAGTATAGACTAGAAGTATTGAAATTTGAAATGGTTTTACTTATGGTGAGAAGTATTGTAGTAAATAACTGGTTCTATTAACATACTGCTTCTTTTGAACACCTATAGTTTTAGGTTATAGCTCTTTAGGACAGAGTTATCCTTTAGTAAATTTTTCCTGATAAAGAAGTTTGGTTGGTAGGTGCTTATTTCTGCCTAGTTAGACTTACCTCAACACAAATCTTATTGATATGAAAATGAGTCCCTATATTTAAAACATGAATATAGGTTGCACTGTAAGCCAACATTTAAAGATAATGGACTATTCATTTTTATAAAAATAATTTCAATTAAAAATATAAAAATAAGAAAATTATCCATAGTCCATTTAAAAGGGACAATTATTTTTAACATAGAAATTACTTATTACTCTTAAAAATACGTTTACACTTCATCAGACTGCTACAAGTGAGTTTTCAAATATGCATTATGAAATATGCCCCTAATAAGATGTTGAGGAAAACTTTAAAAAATAAATAAATAAATAAAGTTAGTTGTGTACTTGCCACAACATGACAGAAAACTGTAAAGAATTAAATACTTTAATTTAAAACTAAAAACTGAGAAAGACAAAGGCATTTGCATTTCACATTTGCCATTTTTGGTAATCACACTGGTATTTGCCACACAGCAGTCCACAAAATGATGGAGTTCCTGAATCACTTTCCTTTTCCCAAAATTAAAAAAAAAAATATTTAAAAAAAATTTAAAAAAAAATGGAAGGGGTTTAGATGTAAGTGTAAAAGATAGTATTGTAGATACAAAGAGCTATTGTGTCTGTAAAATAAGGCAGCAGAAGACTTTGTAACTGTAGTGTTTACGTAGAATTCTCCAGTGCGGGCAACCCTCGCGCATAGATGCGCATAGATGGCCCGCTGCCCTCGGAGCTGCTGCGTGGGCTTGGGAGCCGCACGGGGTTGGGGTACCCGGCTGCACAAGCCTGTCAGCGTCCAGCATTATCAGAGCTCAGCAAATGCTCACCACAGGGCGCCAACTCTAGTTGCTTCAAATGTATTGAATATATTTTCCCAATGTAAATGCCAAATTAAGCTCTCAAAAACGAAGTCATTTGTTATTCCCACAGCGTGCACAAACACAGCTTATTAAATTTTGTTTTATGCAGTAATGTTCTTAATCTGGTGAAAACATCTGAAAACAATTAAGCTATTAATTATGTCTAAAATGCGGTTACCATCTGATGATAAAATACACACATATATATGTTAAACCTGTAACAATATGTAAAATAATCTATTCTTTTATGATTTCACTGTGAGTAATATAACTATTATAGGAATTGTTTACTATCATCTGTTTTACTCTCACTCTCCATGATAAGCATAGAGATGTTGTACTTTGCATACAATTATGAGGAAATATTTTTTGTAGACTAAAATAGTGACGATTTGTAAGTGCACTGACATTAACGTTTTTTCAAGATCATTATCATTAAAATAATTCCCCTTTATTTATGAATCACAGCTTACTCTTATTCACAGAAAAAGAAGATTGTTTTGTAGGACATTAATATTTTGGTGTCACTGTAGCAGAATAATACCTAATGGTCTCATATGTATAACAACATGTTCTTTAGAGAGCTTAAATAAGGAATACTTACATATCGCAATATGTTCAGTGATTTTTTTGAGATTGTTTAATAACATGCATTTTTTTTTGCATTATTTGGTTTCATAGTGGAATTTGGCTGATTCAGCTTATATTTCTAAAATAACATTTCTCTTTAGTATTAGATAAAGTTAAAAATTAGTTCTCTTTGTCATAAACTTTAGCAGTGTTGAAAAAAATCTTTCTATTCCATAGAGCAAGAATAAAATTTGCCATCCACGCCCTAACCTGTTTGGCTCAGTGGATAGAGCTTCGGCCTGCAGACTAAAGGGGCCCAGATTCTGGTCAAGGGCATGTACCTTGGTTGTGGGCACATCCCCAATACGGGGTGTGCAGAGGGCTGATTGATGTTTCTAACTCTCTATTCCTCTCTGTAAAAAAGCAATAAAAATATTTTTAAATATATATATGTGGATTACTTTTTTTAATAATTGCCATCCCCACGAATATTATGAAATTTTGAGTTATTAACCAAAATTGAATTTTATTATATATAATTTTAAGTAAATTCAAATACACTAGAATGGTAGGCAAATAGCATAAAGTATTTTATTTAGCACTTCTATATTTATCCTAGCTGCAAAAAGATAGTCAATAACTGAGAGGTCTTTAATTATTGTGATATTAAAAATGACTTTTTCCTAATATTGGTTGAATTCTTAAAGCATTTCCTTTACATTCTTATGTTACAGTATCTGTATATTGCACTATGTTCTCCCACCCAAAGGCGTCATCTTCTGTCTCCATATGTTAGACCCCTGTCATGCCCCCACCAACCCTCTGCTCTCTGGTAACCACCACAATGCTGTTTGTGTTCATAGTTTCTATTTTATATCCCATACATTAGTGAAATTATCTACACATTTTTGTTTATATCACTCAAAGGGACATAAAAATACAATAAATGGAAACCCAGGCAATAATTAAGAGACTATAAACCATGCTCCGAGAAGATGGGAAGGTTAGATCTATAATTTGATGAAGAGAGGATGTTAATAAGTGAGAGAAAGTATAAAGAATTATGTAACACAATTTTCTTCCTTTTTCTCCTGTTACAAAAACTAGAAAGAGCAGAATAAAGTAGAAGTAAAGGTTGGGTGAGGAAAGCATAAGAACACGTATAATTGTTTAAATGAGGTTATAACACTAAACTTAGAAAAGTAATCCTATAATGTCAAATGAATTCATAGATGTAATTTGAGAACACCTGTCAGTAATCTTAACAAACTCATAATAAAAGAAAAATATGCCATAAGACTAATGATGGGTAAATGCTTTTGAAGGGGAGGAAAGAATGGAAGCCAGAAATGACAGGTAGATTCTGCCAAAATTCTGGAATAGATTATATGCTTATGAAAGTTTCATTAGCATAACTTTAGAGTTGTGATTGCAGAGAAAGAAAAAATATGAGATATATTTAAGATTCAATGGGATGTCATTAAAATGAATACGAAAGTGTTGCCTAAAGCTAAAAAAAATGCAGACTCCACATAGAAATCAATGAAGTTTGCTAAATCTGTATAGGTGTGCTAAATCTATATAGCCAGTGTTGCTCGTGGTTGAGGTTTGACCTAGGAACCAGGAGGTCATAGTTCAGTACCTGGTCAGGGTCCATGCCCAGGTTTCAGGCTCATTCCCAAGTCAGAGAGTACAGGAGGCAGCTGAACTATGATTCTCTCTCATAATTGATGTTTCTATTTCTCCCTCTCTGAAAAAATCAGTAAAAATATATAATTAAATCTGTATAAGTGTGAAGATTTCCATTTATGTAAGGATATCAGATTAAAGAATACCAATTGAAGAGATCAACCAAAGGACTTGTATGCATGCATATAAGCCTAACCGATGGACACAGACACCAGGGGGATGAGGGCATGAGTGGGGGATGGGAGGACAATAGGGGGATAAGGACACATGTAATACCTTAATCAATAAAGAAAAAATAATTAATTAATTAATTAATTAATTAATTAAAATAAATTTAAAAAGAAGTATGGACAAAAAGAATACCAATTGAATGATGTCAAACTTGTAGACATTGTTAGAATAGTTATCTATGTAACTGGAGGAAGCAAGATATGCACTTGCCCTACATCCTTTGCTCTGTCTTCAGTCTTGGATAAACAAAACCTACTCTTGAGATGGTCATCTTTAACATTCACAAATCATTATCCTAATAGCCTCAATTTGCTAGAGATACAAACTTTTTCCCAGATTGGCACATTATCTTCTTAACCACCACAATGTTTTAAAGTTAAGTAAAAAATAAAGTCAATTAAATTCAGAGAGCTAATTCAGTAGTTTAGGGATTTTCAATTGTAAATCCTACTAGGTAATCTATCAGATTTTAATTTGATTTTAATATATAGTTATTGTGTTTGTAACATTCAACTAAAGAGTACAAGATATTCGATGAAGTTTGTAAATGGCACTAGATGTTTAAGAGATCTGGATGTACAACATATATTCTTTTAATTTGTGAGATTTACATCAGATATTCTAACATTTGGAAGTATTTTCTGATTGGTACTGTAAATATCCCAGTCTAGTCTTTCAAGTTACTATTACAAAATTGGATATGTTAAAGTTTAAATGCATTAAAAGTATTTATGGATGTTTGTTGAACTAAATAAATAAATGAGACTAGTTCTTTTAAAAAGGAGTTTAGTTTGTTCAACAAAAGTTAATTTAACATTAATATAAAATGTAAAGATAGTTCCTTTTTTTTACTATACCTAAATATAGAATTATAAAACATGTGATTTAGTTTTTTTCAGCTTCAGTGAGTTATAATTGACAAATACATTTATAAGATAAAGTGTACAACATAATTTGATATACATAGACATTGTCAAAGAAAACTCCCCGTGTAGTTAATTAACACATCCATCACCTAACATATTACTTGTTTTTGTTAAAATATTTAAGTTTTACTACCTTAACAAGTTTCAATTATATGATTCAGTGTTATCAACTATAGTCATTATGTTCTATGTCAGATTCCTAGGCCTTCATATAACTGGAAGTATATTCCCTCTTACCAAACTCTCCCTATTTCCCCCACCAATCAGTCCCTGGAAACCACTACTCTACTCTGTTTCTCTGAGTTCAACGTTTTTCTGTTCCCTTTTTAGATTCCACATATAAATGATAGTATGCAGTATTTTTCTTTCTCTGACGTATTTCACTTAGCATATTGCTCTCCGGTTTTATCTATGCTATTGCAAATGACAGGATTTCCTTCATTTTTAAAGTTGAATTACTAGTATATATATTGGGAGTCTTCAAGTTTCAAATATATATAATATTTGCTTCATCTATTTATCTGTCAGTGCACACTTAATTGGTTTCCATATTTTGGCTATTGTGAATAATGCTGCTATGAGCGTGGGAACACATATATCTCTTTAAGATAATGATTAGTTTCCTTTGGATGCATACCAAGAAGTAGAACTGCTGTATTATGTGGCACTTCTTTTTAAATTTCTTTAAGAACCCTCATACTTATTCCACAGTGGCAGCACCAATTTATAATCCCATCAATGGTGCGCATGAGTTTTGTTTCCTTTTTTCTACGTCCTCACCAACCTTTGTTATGTCTTACACTTTTTATCATGCCTATCCTCACTAGTGTGAGGTGATAGCTCATTGTGGGTTTTTCTAAATAAAACAGTATTTTTCAATTGCAGTTTACATTCAATATTATTTTTTATTCGCTTTAGGAGTGAAGCCTAGTGGCAATCACATACTTTACAAAATACTCCCCCTGATATTTTTACTATCTATCTGGTACCATACATAGTTATTACAATATCATTGACTGTACTTCCTATGCTGTACTTTACATCTCCATGACTATTTTACAAAATAGTTACAACTTCCGATCTATACTTTAAGCCCTTCACCTTTTTCATGCAATTCCCTGTCCCTCATCCCTCTGGTAACCATTAGTCTGGTCTCTGTATCAGTGAGTCTATTAAGTCTGTTTCTGTTTTGTTTGTTTATATTGTTCCTTAGATTCTATATATGAGTGAAATTATTTGGTACTTGTCTTTCTCTGACTGAGTTGTAAATGGCAAGATTTCATTCATTTTTGTGTGTGGAAACAAGTAATATTCTATTGTATATATGCACCATAGTTTTTTTTTTTTTAAAAAAAATATATTTATCTATTGATGGGCACTGGGTGGCTTTCACAGCTAGACTATTATAAATAATTATGCAATAAACATGGGGGGTACATATATTCTTTCAAAATGGTATTCTAGATTTCTTCTGATATATACGTAGAAGTGAAACTGTTGGCTTGTAAAACAGTCACATTTTTAATTTTTTTAAACACTCCATATTGTTTTCCACCAATCTGCATTCCCACCAACAGGTTATGAGGGGTCCCTTTCTTCCACATCCTCATCAACACTGGTTTGGTGACAAGTGTGAGGTGATATTGCTTTGTGGTTTAGATTATATTTCTCTGATAACTAGTGATGCAGAGTACCTTTTCATGTACCCACTATTCATTTTGTATGTCTTCTTTGGAAAAGTGTCTATTTAAGTCCTTGCCATTTTTTAACTTGGTAATTTCTTTATTTGCTTATTGAGTTGTATGAGTTTCTTGTGTATCTTAGATATGAATCCCTTATCGAATGTGTGACTTGCAAATATTTTCTCCCATTCCATAGGTTGCCTTTTCATTTTGTTGATGGTTTCTTTTGCTGTCTACAAACCTTTTAGTTTTATTTAGTCCCACTTGTTTGTTTTTTTACCTTTGTTTTTGTGGTCAAATCCAAAAACTCATTTCTAAGACCAGTACCAAGAAGTTTATTTCTTATTATTTCTTCTAGGTATTTTATAATTTCAGGCCTATACTCAAGTCTTTAATTCATTTTTAATTGGTTCTTTTGTTTGATTAAGATAAAATTTGCAATTTGAATTTAAGAGATTAAACAACTAAATTCTAAATTTTAAATTTAATAAATTAATATTAATTCATGACATGGTAACTATTGATATTCTTCCTTGCACGTAAAGCCATTTTTAGACCTGTAAAAGTTCCCACAAAAAGAAGGCTTTATAATTCTGCTTCAGAATTGCTGTTCCACCAAATTTAATGAAAACATTTGATAATATAAAAATATATGAAATAATTATGTTTAGACATTGAAAAAGAAGCACCACTGGGCTAAATTCCTGAGATATGAGAAACCAGTGAACTGTCTCCTACAATACCCCTGCTTTTTGCAAGTAGGTAGTTTCCAGAACAATGTCTAGTGATCTGTCTCACTAAGTTTGGAAAACAGGAATTAGAGCTTGTGAAAATGAAATCATTTAGAATTTGTGGCACAGAACACAGGGAAGGAATGAACTGCACTTAGAAAGAACACTGAAAAGTTTAAAAAGAATAACCTTGAGGCATTAGTTGAATAGTATATGTGCATATATTAAAAGAAATTCCCATAATCTAAGAAAAGAGCCACTGGTAGGCTGATCACTAGTCAAAGCTGACACAAGCTGGAAATAGTTTGTGTTCTTAATGGTCATAGTATAAAGGTCTTATAAAAAATAAAATAAAAGATTGGGTAGACATGTCACAATTTAAGAATTGGGGTTGAATCAGTCCCAGAGGGAAAGTCTATGTTGGACCTGTTCAAACAAAGCTTAACATAGGCTTGATGAACCAAGCTCTCACAAGTTACATATCTATGAACCAGTACAAAATCCAACAGTCCTTAAAGTAATTCAGTAAAATCCAGAAACAAACAACATAAAATTCATAATCATCAAGCACCTAATAAAACAATATCAGGCATGTAAAGAAGCAAAAGTATATGAACCAGGCCAGGGGAAAAGTCAAGCAAATAGAAACAGACCTCAAAACAGCAGAGGTGGTGAAGCTTATAGATTTGGGCATTAAAACAGCTCTTATAATATTATACACATGATCTAGGACGTAAATGAAAGTGTAAACCTACAAAGAGAAACAGAAGCTGTTTCCCCTGGAAGAATAGGAAATTCCAAAGGTGGTGAAGATGGGGGGTGGGGAGGAGGACTAGGGACAGCCTAAAAGGGATTAATGAGGTTAAAAAGGGAACATGTCTAATACTTGAACAATAAAGATTTAAAATAAAAAGAAAATCCAAGTGAAACTTTAGAGATGAAAAGTGTAATATATATATATATATATATATATATATATATATATATATATATATATATGTGTGTGCAGTGTGGGATTAAAACTGCTTAGACACTGAAAAAGAAAACGGAACTGAAGGATAAATAGAAACCATTCAAATGAAGCACAAAGAGAAATAAGACTGAAAAGCAAATTAACTATGGAAAATACCAATGGCCTACACATGTAATTGAAGTCCCTGAA
Source organism: Pipistrellus hanaki (assembly GCF_964339955.1). Taxonomy (NCBI): domain Eukaryota; kingdom Metazoa; phylum Chordata; class Mammalia; order Chiroptera; family Vespertilionidae; genus Pipistrellus; species Pipistrellus hanaki. The sequence continues at coordinate 69,465,952 of NC_140504.1, read as the reverse complement.
GGAGCAAGGGTGGACAAAATTATATTTAAAGAAATAATGCCTAAGTTATTTGAAAACTAATGAAAATCAGTAATTGTACAGATCCCAAAAGTATAACAAGCCCTAGGGTAAAATATTAATGCAAATCAATAAAGTAAACAAACAAAAACAGATCAATATTTGTGAAAAAAATGGTTCAACACCAAAAATAAAAAGAAAATCTTATAAACAAAGTGCAGAAAAAAGACATTGTATATGGAGGACAAAAATAAGACTCACAAAAGCAACCTTATTTTCAGAGATCGGGCAAACTAGAAGACAATCAACATCTATCAAGTACTGAAAGTAAATAAATACCAATATAGAATTCAATTTCTACCAAAAATATCATACAGACATGAATACAGCATGAAGATTTCTTTTCTCCTCTGAAGAAGTTCAGATATTTAAAAAAATAATAATAGCCAAAACCAGTTTGGCTCAGTGGATAGAGCGTCGGCCTGGAGACTGAAGGGTCCCAGGTTCGATTTCGGTCAAGGGCAGGTACATTGGATGCGGGCACATCCTCGGTGGGAGTGTGCAGGAGGCAGCTGGTCGATGTGTCTCTCTCATCGATGTTTCTAGCTGTCTATCCCTCTCCTTTCCTCTCTGTGAAAAATCAATAAAATATATTAAAATAATAATAATAATAATAATAATAATAATAAAGCAATTTTAAAGGGAGTTTTTTGAGACAGAAGAAAAATGATACCAGTAAGAAATTTGGACCTCCACAGGAAATAAATCTTGTTGAGGATGAAAAAGTATGTAAGTATAAAATAACTTTTCCTCATTTTAGTCTATTTAAAGAATAACAAACTTTTAAGTTAAAATAATCTATTAAGAGATTTAACTATATGACAATAATGACACAAATGATGAGAATGAGAAATTATAGTAATTTTTATTTTTTAAAATATATTTTATTGATTTTTTTTACAGAGAGGAAGGGAGAGGAGGAGAGAGTTAGAAACATCTATGAGAGAGAAACATCAATCAGCTGCCTCCTGTCCACCCCCTACTGGGGATGTTCCTGAAACCAAAGTACATGCCCTTGACTGGAATCAAACCCAGGACCCTTGAATCCACAGGCCAAAGCTCTATCCACTGAGCCAAACGGTTTAGGCAAATTATAGTATTTTTAGGTCATTATGTCACATATGTAGCAGTATAGTATTATTTGAAGGTACACAATGATAAGTTAAAGGTGTATGTTTTAAATTCTAGATAAATCATTCAAAACATTAATAAAACAAGGAAATATAGTTAAAAAGTCAATAGTGGACATAAGTAAAATCATAATTACAATTCAATTAATCCAAAAGAAGTAGAAAACATTGAAAAATTAATACAGAATAGCTAAAACAAATATAAAAATACCGATAGCTATAATTAGAAATATCATATTTAATAAAAAAAAATAAGGAAAACTATATGCATAGAAACCCACTTTTGGCTCAGTTGTTCTAGCCCAGATCTTATTACATATAAAATACTCACAATATCAATTAATAGGTGCTATGGATCAAATTTGTTTTCAAGAGATATTTAATGGAATATCTTTTGGGTTCCATAATGTTCAAACTTTGTTGTCAACAATTTCTTTGAAGACATAAAAAAACAAAACAAAACAAACAAACAAAAAATAAAACTTGTGTCACACCATGCCATGCTGGTAGCTAATGCCACATAGCCACATATGATACAGTCAAAATTAAAAATAACACAGAGAAACACTGGGCACCAGCCAACTGAAATATTATAAGAATAAAAAATAAAATTCTGAAATAGGTGCAGGGCAGATGAAAACTGGGTTATCAGTAGAATATCATTAAAGATCTTGAGATGTGCATTATAAATTAACACATGCTGTGGATGTATCATCATGCCCAGAGTCAATTCCTGGAACAGGAAAGAATGGTAGTAGGAAATGGTGACATCTTAATATCTCTATTTTAGTTAATAGTGTCACACCAATGTTAATTGCTTAATTTTAAATAATGTACTGTGACTATAGAAAATGTAATATCTTAGGAAGTGTGTTGTAAGGTACAAAAGAACTTCCTGTACTATAAAAGACTGGGCAAAAGTAGGTTTACAGTTGTTCATATGGAAATTCAGTAAATAACTCTGTTTCTTGTATTCATAACTTATGCCCACTCTTGTATTTACAACTCTGCTGTAACTCTAAAACTATTTAAAAATAAGAAGTTAAAAAGGTAAAATGTATCAATAAAATAGAGTGACATATAAAACATCAAAACAGTTATTTCACAACTAGAGGCCTGATGCACAAAATTCATACACTCAGAGGGGTCCCTCAGCCTGGCCTGTGCCCTCTCACAGTCCAGGGGCCCTTGGGGGATATCCAACTGGTGGCTGAGACCCGCTTCCCCTAGGGAGTGGGCCTAAGCTGTCAGTCAGACATCCTTAGTGCTGCCGTGGAGTGGGAGAGGCTCCTGCCATTGCTGCTGCACTCACCAGCCATGAGCTCAACTTCTGACTGAGTGGCGCTCCCCCTGTGGGAGCGCACTGACCACTAAAGAGAGGCTCCTGTGTCGAGAATCTTCCCCCTGGTGGTCAGTGTATGTCATAGCAACCAGTCGTTCTGCCATTGGGCTAAAACCCCTCTCGGACATCCCCTAAGGTGTCCCAGATTGCAAGAGGGCCCAGGCCAGGCTGAGGAACTCCACCTGTGCACAATCAGGGTCAGGAAGGGATGTGGGAGGGCTCCAGGGCATGTCTGCGCATCTCATTTAGTCTCGATCAGCTGGATTCCAGCGGGAAGCTAACCTACTGGTCAGAGCATTTGCCCCCTGGTGGTCAGTGAGCATCATAGTGAGTGGTTGAATGGCCTTAGCATATCATTAACATATTATACTTTGATTGGTTGAATGGCTGACCTGATGACCAGACACTTAGCATTTTAGGATTTTATTGTATAGGATACAGATGTAATTTCTCTTTGGTAAAAGAGCAAGCAAGTGGAGGAATTGGTAAGTTAATGGAGTACTTGCTATGCCACAGTTTTATTTGGGTTATTACATTCTATTTTCACATTAACCATTATAGTTAACATTATAGGCCTGAAGCATGAAGATTCGTGCAAGAATAGGCCTTCCTTCCGCTTCTGCCTTCCTCCAGCCCTGCTGCCCTCCTGTAGCTCTCTCTGCCCCCCAAACTCCTCTTAAAGCAGGCATCCTGGCCCACCCCGGCAGCTCCGCACCTGCATGCATGGGCTGCCCAGAGGCGCAGAGCAGCTGGGGTGGGGTGGGACACCACAGTCTTTGTTGAGGAGTTATGGTCAATTTGCACATTCTGTCTTATGAGTTAGAATATTATCTCATTATTTTACAAATGAAATTAAGTTACTTTCTCAGAGCAGTAAAGCTGCAAATCTAGGATATAAAACAAAGTTTGTCTATATTAATAAAAGGGTAATATGCTAATTAGACTGGATGTCTTCCAGACATCATTCCAGATGTTCTTTTTGACCAAGCCAGGGTCAGAGGGAAGTCAGTCTGGGTCCCAGGTGCCAGCCCAGTTCCCGGGTGATAGCAGATGTCCCGAGGGAAGCCAGCCCGGGTCCTGGGTGCCTGCTGGCATCTGGAGGGGGGAAGCCTGAGTTCTGGGTGTGGAGGGAAGCCAGTGTCAGCAGCCGGGGGAAGAAACAGGGGAAGAAAGGCCCACTCTTGCATGAATTTTTGTGTATCAGGCCTGTAGTCTCTCTCTCTCTCTCTCTCTCTCTCTCTCTCTCTCTATATATATATATATATATATATATATATATATAGTCAGCCATTATGACCTGTGGTTAGTGTGCTTCCACAGCAAACCTCCCATGGCTGGCCAAACTCCCACAGCCCCTCCCTCCAGCCAGCCAGTTGGTCGGTGGCTCCCACCGACAACCTCCCAGTCTCTCCACCTGGCCTGCCAACCTTCTGCAGTCCTGCTCCCTGGCTGGCTGGCCCCAATTGGCCCTGATCGCCAGCCAGGCAGAGGGACCCCACCCATGCATGAATTCATGCACTGAGCCTCTAGTATAGCTATAAAGACCATGGTAGCCTCTAGTGTTACAATTTGTCTTCTGCACTCTCCTTAAGTTTTATTTTCATTTATCTTAATTTTGGGGATGGGTATTAAAAAGTAGAGTGCATTAGGAGGATAATCAGAATAATGGGGGGGGGGGGGTTAAAAAAACAGCCAAGTTTATCCCAAAATACAAAGAAGAAAAAAAAAAAAAAAAAAAAACCCAGATGTTTGACTCAGTTGGAGCATCAACCTGTATACCAAATGGTTATAGGTTCTATCCCCAGTTAGGGCATGTGCAGGAGGCAAAAGGTCTCTCTCTCTCTCTCTCTCTCTCTCTCTCTCTCTCTCTCTCTTTCCTCCCACCCTCTCCCTTCCTTTCTCTCTCAAAAAATCAATTATTTTTTTATGAATATATATTTTATTGATTTTTTACAGAGAGGAAGGGAGAGGGATAGAAAGTCAGAAACATCAATAAGAGAGAAACATCGATCAGCCGCCTCCTGCACGCCCCCCACTGGGGATGTGCCCGCAACCAAGGTACATGCTCTTGACCGAAATCAAACCCGGGACCCTTCAGTCCGCAAGCTGATGCTCTATCCACTGAGCCAAACTGGTTTTGGCTCAATTATCTTTTTTTTAAAGTAGGTACATGAATATATTATAATTAGTATCAATAAGCAAGGTTTTTATTTTTTTCAGAAGGGATCCATACAGATTTTATGAGACGGGTGCATATTTTATGTTAAGGGAAAATATGCTTTTGCATTAGGTCATTTAGTAAAATGAGCTTCTTTATGAAATCTTGCTTATGTAAGTATAGGCAGGATGTGTTATTCCCCAGGGAGGTCTATCATTTTCAGAAGAAATAACTCATGCAAAAACATGATGGTATAAATTGCACTGAATATTCAGGAAATAGAAAATACTAATGGATAGCAAGATTACATATTCTGGTACCAGTGGAAATTGTTCAGGTATTTTGCTGTCACAATAAAAGACTGATAAATATAATGCCATTCTAACTAAATTCTGTTATTATAACTTGGAGTGTTGTTATAGATCTGCTAAGTGGTCACTTGAAATATTTTTATAAAATTTGGTGCTAGGACTATAAAGTATAAATTAAGGACTAGTTTCAACTAGTTCTCTTGCAAAAGAATTGAGGATAAAAACAGTACAATAAAAATAAAATACTTATTATATACCAACTCTTATACTTGATATATTTTATGTAATCTATGAATTCTGATTTTTATATAATAAAAATGTAAATTTCTATATAAAGGCATAACAGCAACATAAATTCCACCTTGTTATCAATATCATTTTTTTCAATACTATTTACTGGCGATTTCATTAGAAATTTTAGTATAGCATTCTAAGAAAATGTATGAATATATACCAGCAAATGAAAACATAATACTCTACATACTATTTTGCATCTTGACTTTTAATGTAACTAAAAATAAATAAATAAATAAATAAATAAATAACATGTGAGGTCAGAAAATCCTCATAACAACAATATAAGGTAAATATATACCTTATCTACCTCCTTTGGCAAATGAAGAACATCAAATGTTTGGAACTGAGATGTAAGGTAACTTGCCCAAGGTCACACCTAGTGAGAGGCAGTCAAGGGTTAGAGAACTAGCAATCTTGACTTCAAAGTCTGTGCTCTTAGTGCTTCATCATAATGTCCTAGGGATCTTTCTTCATCCAAAAATTGTAGCTTTAAACAAGGCCTTTCTAAAGGTCATGTGACTTCGGAGAAAAATAAAGAATCTTTTTGCAAGTAATTAACTGAGCATTTAGCATTATTGTCAGCATTCCTATGGTAGTGTAGTAGAAATAATGAGATACCAGCCAAGAAGCTTATCAAGTTATCTTCCTAACTTAGTTAAAATTGTTTCTAGTTAACTCTAACTTCTAACTTCGCTAAATTGTTGAGGCAATCTCTCCATACACTTTATGAAAATAGCTAAGTTGAACAAAAAGTCTCTCAAGGTGTACAATAAGGATAGTAGAATGCCCTTGCTGTTGGTTGGTGTGATTTATTTTTATTTTTGTTGTTATAGTACAATAGTTATCACAATCACCTCTTCCAAGCAATATGAAAAGTCTGTTTCAAATTAATCCCATTGGCAGACTGTTCTCTCTCCCTTTAGATGAGGTCTTTAAAGAAAAATCCCAGCTACATAGTGAGAAAATGTAGTGAAAACTATCTTAAACATCAGGGTTTTTTGCTACTTGAAGGCTTTAAGGAGACAATAGATGCTTATGCATGGCTCCTTTAAAATATTTTGTCAAACATTTAAAAAAATAAATCCCAAAGTTGCCTCTCTCATCTCCAATGATACCTACCTTACCAATTCTCTTTGTTCATATAATATAATGTAGTTTATGTTCCTTTTCCTCTGCAAAAATGATAATGACTCAAAGGGAGGAATCAGTTATGATGAAGAAAATAAAACTTTATGCATAATATCATAGTTATAATAATCCATATTGCTAAGGCTGACCATTCTCACAAAGCCTGAGGGATTCCCTTTCCTGTCCTCTCCTGAGATGGAAAGATTGGTAGGCATTTCACAGAGGAGCAGAGGAAAGAGAACATTTTTCCATCTGTTACTATCCATGTCTTACTTAATTACTACCATCTTTAATAAGGAAATGCAACTTACTCTTCAAATTGAAATTTTAAAATTTTGTACCTTATACTAAAACCCTTGAAGTGCTAACTTTAAAAACTTTTTTACCCTTCCCTAACCGGTTTGGCTCAGTGGATAGAGCTTTGGACTGAAAAGTCCCAGGTCCGATTCTGGTCAAGGGCATGTACCTTGGTTGTAAGCACATACCCAGTAGGGACTGTGCAGGAGGCAGCTAATTGATGTTTCTTCTCATCGATGTTTCTAATTCTCTCTCCCTCTCCCTTCTTCTCTTTAAAAAATCAATAAAATAGCCCAAACCGGTTTGGCTTAGTGGTAGAGCGTCTGTCTGCGGACTGCAAGGTCCCCAGTTCGATTCCGGTCAAGGGCATGTACATTGGTTGCGGGCACATCCCCAGTAGGGGGTGTGCAAGAGGCAGCTGGTCGATGTTTCTCTCTCATCGATGTTTCTAGCTCTCTATCTCTCTCCCTTCCTCCTTGTAAAAAATCAATAAAATATATTAAAAAAAAAAAAAGAAAGAGCAAAGGTTTGAATCTTTAAAAAAAAAATCAATAAAATATATTAAAAAAAAACACTTTTTACCCTGCATTCTGTAATATTCCTTCTCTGAACATACATTACTTTTCTAGTGAGAAACAAGCACCACCTCACAAATATTTTAAAGTGTGTTTTTTTAAGTCTATGTGCATAGTTAATAGTTTCTAAAATGCATATTTTCGCCAGGTAAACTGCTATGAAATTTCTCATAAGCAAATTATGTCTTCATTTTAATATTAAATTTAGTACATATATCCCATAAATATAGGTCAAAGCTAGAAAAAATCATATTTTTTAAATGTTCTAATAATAGAAACTATTACTCTGGAATATATACTACTTTTTTCCTACTTCTATTATGGTTGTGTATCATCTTGCCTGTTTATAGCAGATGCATATTATTTGGGAAAAGAGAATGCTTAAGAAATTTCTTATAGGTTAAGAAAATTATCTAATTCTTATGTGTTTTTGAACTTTCTGAGTGCTAACATTTGTGTGTGAATTTTAAGATAATGGAAAAAAATACATATTAATGACACACTTTCCCTTTTGAAAGACTTTAATCTTTAAAAGGGAAATAAGACTTGCAGAGAAATGACATTTTACCAAAAAGCTTGATCTTTTGTGACATGTCATCTAAATCTCATAGTGGGTATAATTTACCAAATTGGTTTGAAGTCATTTCAGGAAAAGTATAGGAGCCATGGTCTGCATTACTGATAGATTTGTCCAAGTACTTGATAGTCCATTAGGAGAATAATTTATCTGAAAGCAAGCAGACCAATACCCACACAGCCCTCCAAACACAACCAATTTCAGAAGCAACCAGACAACTGTTACTTACTTAGAGTTTACCTGTGACCACATAAAATGTGATCCCCACTTCTAACAAGATTATATTTGCCACTTTAAAAATTGCTATTTTCTCTTGAATAGACGAATGCCTCATGTTCTATAATTGGAGAGCAACTAAAGACTATCCAATTCAGTGGGAAGAGGTGTGGAGGGAAGAGGAAGAACTGCAGCACAAACAGGAATAGTTGAACTAATGTATCAAAATTACCTGAAAAACCTTGGGTGCTATTATATATCTTAATTACAATATTCTAAAATCTCTGTGCCTTCTCTTTTTTCCTACTCCCCTATCTTCCAATTTCCCTGGGGATTTCACATAGAAACTCAAGTGTTAGCTTTTATAATATCTCATAGTCACACTGCAGTCAGTCCTAAAAGTATACTCAATCATACCTGTGACTTATTTTGTGTAAAGTGCCAAAATATGCATTCAGGCTCAATGGTGACTAGATATTGCAGAAATAATATAAATACCCTCAATTTCATATTTAGCTTTTGAATTAAATTTTTAAAAGCATTCATAATTATTTCTTTTTCATCTTTATGAACTAATTAAACTCCTCTGCAAATTAATAGTCCCTTGCTCTATAGCTTATAATCTTTATAATACATGTTATTATGGACTCAATTCCCACAGTTCCTCTTCAGGTAATCTCAAATGACTGGACTACTTCCTGTTGAGAGAATCCTGGGCTGCTCTGTTGCACAATTCCATGAGGTACATTCATGTAAGCTATGTGAACGATGCCCCCTGAAATTTTACAAGACACATTTTTTCTCATGAACTACAATGGGAATATGCTTCAGTCATTTGTGCACATAAATAGCCTGAATAGACCTATCATACCTATTTTATTGTTGTTCCTTTGTTTCCATTATTTGTTCTGTGCCAGTAACCCCACTCACAACCTAAATGAGGTTAAAATCTATTTATATTTCCACTAGTGGCCCTGTGCATAAATCCGTGCACCTTAAAGGAAATTTGATTAGAATAAATATTTTAATATTGACAGTCACCCTTTCTCTATAATAGAAGTGTCAACCAAATTTATTATCGACAATGACAGATCTAAACATGCATGCAGTTGGTGCCAGCAAGAGCTTTATATGTGTTGTGCATGAGTGAGTCAACTTAGCCTTTTATATATATAGAATAAACTTGCTTAATTAGACCTGCTTTCTGATTTAGCTCAACTTTTTCTAGTCCAGTGAAGCACTCCAACTTCTCTGTCATGTAATTATTAGCAACACAGCAGTAAATATCAACACAAAGCAGATTATTATTGTAGATCACACAGGGAGAACAAAGGGTAAAATATTTAACTGAAACAGTGTTTGACTATACTTTGCACAGTGAGAAAACCTGAAGTCATTTTCAAGATCCATCATTTCTTACTTCTTTTAAGTTAGGTCAAGTTTCTAAGCTTTCTACATTTCCGTTTTCTGGCTAATGAAGAGAAAATAGGATTCCACCATGTCTCCTATCTACCTACTCCAGGACTTCTGTGAAGATCAAATGAGATGAGGCACTGGAAAATACTTCACAGACATTTGGTTAAATGTAAAATGTTTCCACCTGGCTATAAAGCAAGTCATGTTTCTAGGCTGAAGAAATTCCAAGGAGGATAGTCACTAGGGAAAGGAAGCTGGGCATTGCTACATGACATCATTACGTGGTACCCACAGTCACTGTTTCTGAGCTGGGCTGGGCTGTGGACCACATTTTGCACCATGGGATTCTGGCAGCACCAGCTGCAATTTGATGGGCTATTTCTCTAGGGTGTTGGCAGGCCCTTTGTCCCACTTAGAAGAAGCCGAGTGTTGCTTTGTGGGCAGCAGATTCACAGTGCCATTTCTCTGTAAATGGTCAGTACACATCATAGCAGCTCCTGTATTGAGTGTCTGTCCACTGGTGGTCAGTGTGTATCACAGCTTCTGGCCAGATGGACACTTAGCATATTAACCTTTTATATAGAGAGATGCCGTATTTGAAGATTACCACATCTGCGATCTCATCTGATGAAGTTGAAGTTGATATGCCCTCCTCTGTGCCCCATGGCCTTTTGTTCTTATGAGAGACCAGCATTTCTTCTGTTGCCCTGTGTGTGTGTGTGTGTGTGTGTGTGTGTGTGTGTGTGTGTTTGCTTTTCCTGATTTAGAATAAGATATTTAAGGACAGAAATCATGACCTGTTCATCTTTGAATAATTATGGCCTATTGCCTGCTACATTAGTGGGCTAAAATTATTTGCTCAATTGATTTCAATAAACTGAGAACTTTTACAGAACTCAAAGAAGTACATCAAAAGACCTGTTAGATTTTAGGCTTAAAAAGAAAATACCCCAAATAACCTACCTAAAATTTAATTCTTAAATGTAGTTCTGACTTTAGAAAAAGTCAAATTCTCATATGTTTTATTGAAATCACTCCTCGCACAATACCAAGTACAGAATTACCAGACTCATAAACAGCTTCCCTGAAGCAATGCCTTCCTATTTCCCAGCTTGATTATTAATCCAGTGGCCACAACAAGGCAAACTAAATCCATATAATCTACATGATTCTCTTTTTCCATATCCTTCTAAAGCCTAGGCCTATTCCTTATAATACAAACTAAAATCTGCATAAAAGAAATTCAGAGCATTATCTTGAAGACCAAAAAAAGTGAACTTCCATTAAATGCAACCTCTATTTTAAGCAATTCTCTATGATCAACTATAATAAATATAGCTACCAATTTTCTATTGTACATAGGAAGTTCACCATAGTAAAGACAAATATATCAAGTAGCTGCTATTTAAAAAAATCTCTATTGATTAAAGTATTACATATGTCTCCTTTTTCCCCCATTGACCTCTCCCACCCACTCCCTCCTTCCCTCCCCCCGCCCCAGCACAGGCACTTATCCTCCTACTGTCTGTGTCGATTGGTTATGCTTATATGCATGCAAGTCCTTTGGTTGATCTCTTACTCATTTTGAAATAAGCCATGTCAAAGCTTAGAGTAATTCTAAGAAAAATTATGTTAATTCAAATACCTAATTGATCTTTAATTATTATACAGAAAGATCTTAGCAGGCAATATGGGTACCCTTTAGGCAGCCAGCTCCACAAAACAGATACATGGAGAGAAGTACACAATAAAGAGAAAACCCATTCTGAAATGTGAGAAGATTTAATATACTTATTGAGAACTTCTAATAGGCCATAGTTAATTTAACAGATGTTTACTGAGAACCTGTGATATGCCATACTCCCTTAGAGAACTGCAATTAAAAGTAAGAAAACAAACAAATATCTTACTTCATGGGACTTAGAGTAGGAAGAGAAATTATTCCTGGAGAAATAGATCAGGAATTAGTTATAAGATGGGCTTTATGTCACATGTAATTCTGTTCTTTCTAAGCCAGACACAGTACCATGTTTTCAGTGTCCATGTTCCCTGGGATGACAACACTGTATCTGGCTGTGCAATTCCAACTGCAGCCTTAGTTTATGCCTCAGCATGTGACACATGTGAAGGAAGCGCCAGGAGACCCTGCTAGATTGTGTATACACTGAAAGCCAATTTCAACAATTTGAACCTTGTCTGGCATAGGACCCTTCCCTAAGGACCCCTTTTAACATTGGATCATGCATTTCTAGATGTCTGCATCTTTTCACACTGTGAATGCAAACTTTCTGTCAAACAATAGTGTTAAATAATCAGCATCTTACCTCAGCCAACACTTACTTGTATAGCAGAACATGCCAATGAATCTCCCAAAGCTGAGTACCAGCCAAACCATTTCCAAAGAAAACAGGGATGTTAACCCTTATAATTCATTAATTATCTCTTATGTTAAATAAGTGCTGAAGAAGTTAGAAGAGAGGGGTTATATGGGCATTCAGATTTAGAGATACCTTCATTAAGAGACATTACTTGGGTTGTAATTTCACTTTTAAAAAATCCAACAACTTTTTAAACATCCATATTGAAATTGCTTCAGGGTCTGTTTCTGCATCTAAAAATCAAGGGAGCAGGTAAGAGGTAGGTGGGAGGGTGGGGGGTGTTTCAAGTCAGTGTGGGCTAAATTGATTTAACTGTTTCTGAGGACAATGAAAAATTAAAAAATTTGTTGATATAACATAGAATAAACAAAAGTGATGACCAAAAACCAAAGACAAGAATATTGTCCAGTAGTTTGCATGACTTTTTAAACCTGCTGTGTCTCAGAATCCCTTGTTATATACCCTTTGGAATATAGATAGAACTAGAGATATAATTATCTTGATCTGACGAGAAATTTTTCTCCCTCTTATTAGAATTTCATCTCTTAAAGTAACACCATCTATTAGAAATATAATGCAAGCCATAAAAGTATTTTTAAGTATTCTTGTAACTATGATAAAAAGTAACAAAAATTAGTTTAAAATTTAATATTTTAAATTTGTATTTTATATAACACAATTTTCTAAATATTGTCATTTCAATAAGCATTCATTATTTTAAAAAATTTTTTAAAATTTTTATATTGCCTTTTCAAATTTTGATGTCAATTTTATACTTACAGCACATGGAAATTCATACTAGTGATTAGTGCCTAATATATTAGACAATATAGTCTTATGGGGTGAGGCCATATCTGTGTCAGTCATTGGTACTATGCACTGGACAAGTTTGCATGAATATCAGGTTCTAAAAATAGTAGATATATTATTATAATTAGAGATATTTATAAACCAGTATATAATTTACAAACATGTGGTAATTAACCAGATCATTCCACAGTATGTAGAAGTATGGACTCCTACTCCAACAGTAAGCAATTGATACCCAACTTACTGGTTGAGGAAGACTAATATTTATAAACATTAAGAATCCTATCTAGCCTTAGCCGGTTTGGCTCAGTGGTAGAGTGTAGGTCTGTGGACTGAAAGGTCCCAGGTTCGATTCCGGTTAAAGGCATGTACATTGGTTGCGGTCACATCCCTGATAGGGGGTGTGCAGGAGGCAGCTGGTTGATGTTTTTCTCTCATGGACGTTTCTAGCTTTCTATCCCTCTCCCTTCCTCTCTGTGGAAAATCAATAAAATATATTTTTTTAAAAAGAAAAAAGAATCCTATCTAATAAAAGAGCAATATGAAAATTGACTGTACCTCTGCTACACCCATCAGCCAATCAGGAGCGAGTATGCAAATTAACCCAACTAAGATGTCTAGGGCCATGGAGCAAGCGGGAGCCTTGGGTTTCCCTGGCAATGGAGGAAGCCAAGTTCCTGGCCTACCCTGGCCTCCACTGAAAGCTACAAAGTTTCAATTATAGAAGATAGATAAATCCCAGGTACCAGGGCCTATGCTCTGGTTACCAGGGGGTGTGGCCAGCCTGCAAACCACCATAGGCCCTTCGCCCGGACCACCCCACACCCCAAGGGAACCCCCACCCTGATCCGGGACAGCCTTTAGGGAAAACCACCGGACCTCTACCCATGCACCAGGCCTCTATATATATAATAAAAGAGTAATATGCAAATTGACTGTCACTCCAACACACAAGATGGCTGCCCCCATGTGAACACAAGATGGCTGCCACAAAATGGCCAGCAGTGGAGGACAGTTGAGAGGGATCAGGCCAGCAGAAGAGGGTAGTTGTGAGTGATCAGGCCAGCAGGGGTGGGCAGTTAGGGCTGACCAGGCCAGCAGAGGAGGGAAGTTGGGGCAAACAGGCCTGCAGGAGAGGGCAGTTTGCTATCAATCACACTGACAGGGGAGTGGTTAGGGGGTAATCAGGCTGGCAGGCAGAAGTGATTAGGGGCAATCAGGAAGGCAGTCCTGGATTGTGAGAGGGATGTCCAACTGCCCGATTAGGCCCAATCCCAGTAAGATTGGGCCTAAATGGGCAGTCAGACATCCCTCGAGGGGTCCCAGATTGGTGAGGGTGCAGGCTGGGCTGAGGGACACACAGTCTCATGCACAAATTTTGTGCACCAGACCTCTAGTTGTTTAATAAAAATACATTTTAAAAAACAGTTCTCAATTTTCTTTTTTGTGTATTATACAATTACTGAGGCAACAGATTTAAAAGTTTTAGAACTTCATTCATCAACCATTAAAAATTAAGTTAAATAACGTATTCAGTATTTTCACAATTATAGTTGCTTAAGGCAGATATATCACGTTTTGGGACAATTCTTATAATATTCAGGATTTATCTTTTTTGGAACTTTCTTCCAAAAAACGTTTGCTTTCTTTTACATGCACTAAAATCACCCCAGCCTCATCATCCTGTAGCTGTGAATGATTAGTTATAAATGGATTTCCTGGCTCTTGCTCATATTTGCTCATGCTTGAGTTTGGTTTCCTGCAAATTCTCCTTTAAAAGTTTTTCATGAGTCACAAGCTATGTCTCAATGGGTGTTTAAAAAACAGCATGAAGCCTTTTACCAGCTTCCCTCTTTGAGGTCTTGCTATTCTGGACTGTTTTAAGGCAACTTGCCTCTTTGTTAAGCCTACCTAGAGCATATATTTAGCAGTTTAATTTAGCAGCATATTTAGGGTCCTCCAGCTGTCAACCAGGCAAAGAAATCCTCCAGAATGGCTTTCTTGGTAACTTACATTGCCAAAACTACTTCTTCACAATGCAGAGAAAATTGTCCTGTCTCTAGTTCTGTTAACCTTTTAACTGGCCTCTAAAACTACTTCTTCACAATGCAGAGAAAATTGTCCTGTCTCTAGTTCTGTTAACCTTTTAACTGGCCTCTAAGGTGACTGAATATGCGTTGTGTCTCATAGAGTTCCTGTCAAAATGACCAATTTAATTTCTGCTCTCAGCTTCTCTATCTATAGTGGGTCAGGCTTCTGGGGACAAACTAGTTATCACACTCTCCTGCCTTCCATTTCGCATCACCTCTGCCTTCATCTTACTGTTGCATCAGTGTGCAATGAGGGGGCCAACCTTGGAGTTGGCACTTAATATTTTAATGAATATTTATTTTTATTTTCATAACTAGAAGCCCGATGCACAAAATTTGTGCAAGAGGAGGCCTTCCTTCCCCCAGCAGCTGGCATCAGTTTCACTCTGGCACCGAGTACCCAGGCTTCCCTCCTGCCCTAGCTTCATCAGGAAGGATGCCTGGTCTAATTAGCATATTACTGTTTTATTATTATAGATTATGTTTTCATATTCTTTATATAAGATAATATTTATTTAAAATGTGTTATTACTTTAAGGTATTTTAAAATATAATTTCTTATGGTTGTGAATATTTGTGTTTTTAAATAGAAACAGCTTTATTTCTATCTATAAAACTGATTCTATCTATAAAACTAATAGAAAATTATTGTAAGAAAAAAATCAAACTAAATATTTCTATAACATTTCTTGAAATCTCTAACAGTGAAAATGTCTGAAGTGGTTTGTTGCAAATCCTTTCAAAATCCTTTGTTCATTTTCTTTTTCACAAATATCAAATGATACAGGTTATATGACATATTTTTATATATATGTACTAGAGGACTGGTGCATTAAATTTGTACACGGCAGGGGTGGGAGGTGTCCCTCAGCCCAGCCTGCACCCTCTCCAATCTGAGACCCCTAGAGGGAGGTCAGGCGACTGCTCTGATCAAAGAAAGGCACCAGCCCCATTACCCTGCTGCTGCAGCCACTGCTAGCCACTGCAGCTGCCAAGGTGTGTTCATCAACACATAGACTCTAGTCCCTTTATTGTGAAAAAATCACAACTTTCTTTAGTCGTTTTCAAGATGTATATTTCATAGGATATAACATTTGTTTCTTTTTTTTTTTTTTTCCCCTCACATGAGGATATGTTTCCATTGATTTTTAGAGAGAGTGGAAGAGAGAGGGCTCTGGGATGGGGGCATGGATGTGAACCACTGCTTGGTGCCAGAGCTCATGAAAGCCACTGGGGGCAGGGCGGGAACAACCCATTGCTGAACACCCCTGAGGCCAGCAGCCAGCCCCACCATGGGTGTCAGGCTGGGGGGCATGCAGGGACCCTGGGCCGCATGCAGCAGTGGTTTCCAGGGTCTCTACACACCCCAGAGGCCAGCAGTCAGCCCCTTGTCATATGCTGTGGGCTTGGACCCAAACCACCAATGCTCTTGGTGCCAGAGCATTCTCTAGTGGCTGGGGACAGGGCAGGAACATCCCAGCGTGGCTATGGCAATGCAGGATGTTCCTACTCCACCCCCAGCCGCTTGGCGCCTCCACCCATAGTCCCGGAGTGGCCCGGGGTCATTCTGGAACCCCTGCTGCTCAGGGTCTAAGCGCAGACCTACAGGCTAGGAGCGGCTTGGGTCCAGATGGGTGCTCCCTTGAGGGTAACTAACTGTTTTTCTTTTGCTGCTTTTAATATTCTCTGTCTTTTGCCCTTGGCATTTTAATTATGATGTGTCTTGGTGTGGTCCTCTTTGGATTCCTCTGCACTTCCTAGACTTGTAAGTCTATTTCTTTCACCAGGTAGGGGAAGTTTTTTTTTCATTATTTCTTCAAATAGGTTTTCAGAATCTTGCTCTCTCTCTTCTTCTGGCAACCCCATAATTCTGATGTTGGTAAGCTTGAAGTTGTCCCAGAGGCTCCTTACACTATCTTCATATTTTTGCATTCTTTTTGCTTTTTGCTTTTCTGGTTGGATATTTTTTGCTTCTTTGTATTTCAAATCTTTGACAATTCTTGTGATCCTCTTGTTTGCTGTTATATTGCTGTATCATATTTTTTATTTCAGTCAGTGTATGCTTAATTTCTAGTTTGTCCTTTTCATATCCTTGAGGGTTTCATTAAATTTATCAGCCTTTTTTAGGAAATTCTTGAAAAACTTTATAACTGTCCTTTTGAACTCTATATCCAGTCATTTGCTTTCCTCCATTTCTTTCATTTTTTATCTGTTTCTCTGTCTCCACATTTTGGCTCCTTCCCTGAATTGATAGAGTGGCTGTGTGTTCTAGGTGTCCTATAGGGCCCAGTGGCTCAGCCTCCCTAGTTACCTAAGTGGACACACTTGGTGCACCTCTTGGGGGGGCTGTGTGCACAGTCTTGTTGTAGTTAAGCCTTGATTGTTGTTGATATCACTGGGAGGAACTGACCTCCAGGCCAATTGGCTGTGAAGATTAGCTGTGTCTACACTGGGAGAATTTCTGTGCTAGAGACACCCTCATGAGACAAGACTTTCAAAAGCCTCTGTGTTCAACTTGGATGGAGTGGAGTCTCAGGGCGGAGCAGACAGCATTGGTTTCCCGTCAGTCCTTCTCTAATAGGCTCCTGTGTCTCAGTGTCCAGTGGTAATTGCTGCAATCACCTCTGACAGAAAGCTGTCTTTGAGGTCTACCCGCTGCCAGTCAGTCCATTTTTTCCCTGAATGAGTCTAGGTCCACAGAGTCTCTCCTGGAACTGGAGTTCAGTGCAGTTGGGAGCTTTTGTCTCACTCCCACTTGAGAAAGCCAACCACATACTGCCCTCCCCCAACACGCAACTTAGTATCTTCCTTCAGTAGTCCCTCTGAATCTAGTGTGTTCTCTTTCCTGACAGTCCAGTTTCAGCCCATATGAGTCTGGGTCCCCAGAGTCTCGTCCAGAACTGGAGTTCAGTGCAGTCAGTAGTTTTTGTCTCTCTCCCTCTTGAGAAAGCTAGCTGCGCACTCAGTTGCCAGTCCTCTCTGTGAGCATATCTCAGTACATCTGCATCCTGCAGCTTCTCTGAGTCTCAGTGTGCTTTTTTCTTTCTTTCTAGTTGTAGAATTTCCACTCAGCCATCTGTGGTTCTGGATGATTTCCGTTTTGTCTTTTAGTTGCTGTTTTGAAATTGTTTTGCAAGGCAGCAATTTAGATATTTACCTATGCCACCTTTTGGTTTCTATTTTTTTGCTTTTAAAAATAATGCTAATATCAACATTATTCTGTCTCCTAGTGCAAGTATATAGACATTTCATCAAATTAATCAAACATTTAGGAAGAAAATAGCTGGGTCTTAATATAAGAACATGTAATGTGCTTATCTACATATATAATGTGTAGATAGTTTCTAATTGTCTTATTAATTGATTGAAAGGAATACAAATTATTATAAGAGATAGCCATGACTTTATTTTTTTTTTACTTTATCATGTTTTTTTTTTTCCCAATTAAATGGTTGAACTTGCTTATGATTATGGTTTTACTTTGCTTTATTCTGATTTCTGAAAAATCTGGCCATTTGTTTCTATTTATATAGGTTACCCATATTCCTGCCTCTGAGAAATACCTCGTCATTTTTGTTAAATTGTTTCCATTTTATTTATTTATATATTTTTTATTTTTTCCATCATCATTTATCCCCTCTATGCCCTCTTCCACTTCCACCCACCACTGCAATCACCATACTGATGGCCAGGTCTTTCTCTTTTCCTTTTTTGCTCAATGCCTCCATATCCCTCAACAGCCCCCACCAGAGCTGTTTGCGTGCTCTGTTTTTTAAGATGATTTTTAAATGTTTTACATTAATTTATTGCTATTTATATATGACAAATGTCTTCTCTCTTTGTTGCTTATATTTAAATTTTTAATTTATAATTGTTAAAAAAAAAAACTTTGTTGCTTTTTGTTTGTTTGTTTGTTTGTTTGTTTTTGTTCTCTATTTCATTTAAAATTTTTATGATATTATTTGGCCCAAAGAAATATTTAGTTCACATGGAGTATGCTATGTGATAGAAATCCTATTTGATTGATTCATCTGGGTAAGCACAGGTCCAGTACCATCACTGAATAGATTATCTTTCCCCATTCATCTCACTGCTATCATATATTGAGTTTCCTTATGTTTTCATTGATTTTCTAATAAATTTACATTCAATTCCATTCATTTCCTGTATTCTTTTTATTACCATTTGTCATTTCCTACCCTCAAATATATGTTATATGACATTTGATATACTTGATAACCCTATGCCAATACCATCCTGTTTATTATTTAGTTCTATGATAATTTTTGTCTGTTAAGACAACCTCATCTTAATCTTTTGCTTCAAAATATTTTGATTCTTTCATGACCTTTGCTAATTCCAAATTACTTTATAATTAGTGTATCAAGATCCATAAAATAATATTAGAATTTTGATTAGAATTTAATTGAAACTATCAAGCTATATATCAAGTAAGAAAAACTAATATATTTAATGATGTATCATACCCCATGAATATAGATATATGCTTTTATCTCTTTTGTAACTTTGCTCATGAACACCTCACATTTATTTGTAAGATTAGAATTGTTGTTAATTTTTTTAATATATTTTATTGACTTTTTACAGAGAGGAAGGGAAAGAGATAGAGAGCTAGAAATGTCTAACGCTCTACCACTGAGCCAAACCGGATTCGGCTGTTGTTAATTTTCTCTCTCTCTCTCTCTCTCTCTCTCTATATATATATATATATTATATATATATAGAGAGAGAGAGAGAGAGAGAGAAAATTAGCAACAAAGTTTTTTTTTTAACAATTATAAAATGGTCTCTCTCTCTCTCTATATATATATATATCTCTACATATATGTATATGTATGTATATGCCTAACATGAAAATTGTTCCCTCAGGAGTTCAACCGAGAGACCAAGAGTTCAATGGCTCACTATGACATGCACTGACCACCAGAAGGAAGCACAGAATGAAGGAGGGACCCAGCCAGCTGCTGGAAGGCCCAATCAGCCCTTATCACTGGTCAAGCCTAGAAACCCTATCTGTGAATGACTTTTGTGCACCGGGCCTCTAGTCTTATTCTTATAGTTTACATATATGTTAAGTTTTAGCTACACTTTTTTTGAAGTAAAATCTAATTTTTCAAATTATATGTGAATATGTTTTTGTGTGGCCATGCATGTTTTCAGAAATTTAATTGATCACATATGAATCATTTTTCAAAAAATTACATAGTCTGGTATTTATTGACTATTAGTGAAAAAGAGATAAGAAATTATGAAGAATTTGTTATGATTTTTATAATAAATTTATTACTCAATTCATCATGGCTAAATCTCATAAGATAAAATTAATTATTCATATTTTAAATAGAAGGAGAGAAGAAAGCAGAGGCAAGTTAAGTAACTAGTATAGAGTCAAACTCATAGCATATTATATTCATAATGTCAAATCCAGAACAGTTTGATTCCAAAACCTTTGTCTTCATCACATGCTATATATGGGAGCAACATCATAACATATACTACCAAAATTTTCTGTTGTATAAAAGACATTGCTCAAAATAAATTTAGAGCTTCTTTAAGTATATAAATTCAATATTAATAAACTTTGTGAAGTAAGAAATACTTATAATCATACACACATTCTATTTTTGTGTCTGATTGTAAGAAAAATTGATAATGTATGTTTCTACATAAATTATAGACCTCTAGCTTGTTTATATAATACTTTTAATTGTTAGAAGTAAAGGTTTAGAACCTAAATACTTTATTACAATTAAATACTTCTATTATCTTTATTTTTAATATAATAAAAATTCAAATGAGTATAAATTATTTTAGTAGAAATAATGAGGAAATAAATAATTTTAATTAATCATACATGAGAAAAATACCTAAAGAAAAATGTCTATTATATTCAATTTAATCCCATTGGTTAAATATAACACACTTTTTTTTTTCTTCATTTAGTAGAAACTCAGAAAAAGTCACTATACATGTTGCTAAACGTGCCATTTGATAGACAGGATCAACCACAGAAACAAATCAATTATGATGCTGCAAATTTTGCTGGGGAAGTTCTTGGTTTTTATCTAATGGGATTTGTCATCTGTAACAATAGATTTATTTTCTTTGCTAGAACTTATGGTCAAACATTAAAAGTGCTTAAAAGTTAAATGGCTTGTCAAATTTCTTATTAGGTAAATCACAGAGAATATAATGCATTTACTGAGGTAAGTGTTTTGACAGCCAAAAAAAATGACAATCCATAAAATTTCTTCTCAAGTTCATAAAAACCCTAATGCTAAACAATAGTATTTCTCACAACACAAGTAAGCTCTTTTCTCACTACTGAGTATAATATAAAGGGGTAGTTTTATTCCATTGGCTCCAGAGAGCTCTAAAATAAAATGATTCTGTGTATCTTAATCATTTCTTGGGACATTGTAATAGCACCTTGCCATTTGTATAGCAAACCAATACTATCTAAAACAGACATCCCAAATTAAAACAAAAGCGTGTGGGTTTTTTAACATAAATAAGGAAGCATCCAGGTATGAGACAAAAGAGGCAACCTAGCCTGTTGCACACTTCAGAGTTCCCTGTTTAAGGGACTGCCAGAGTTCAATCTAATAGGTTAATATCAAACAGAAATGTGGGTCCACTCCTACCCTCAGACCTTATCAATTCTTAAGAAAAAAAAATAACCTAATTTTTTTTTTTATAAAGTTCAATTTTAAAATTGTTCTGGTGAACACATGTAATTCCCTTATATATTGCATGATGCTTATGCAGCCTATAAATGTATTATATTTGAAATATAAGTTCTTTACATGAGAACAAAGGAGTGAAAACAAAGAGAAAATAAAAATAAAATACTTTCAATAGAGGAATTGGCTCCAATAATTAAATATTTGTAGTAAAAATGACAAGGAAAAGAAGAAATCAATTTGTAATTATATTTTGGTGAATGTCAGAGTCTAATAATTCTGGCATGTGCTACTCACTTACTGGACCCTTTTGAGGGGAGGCATAATAAATAGCTAAACCCCCTGAGTCTCAATTTCCTTATTTGCAAAATAAGATTAATTACTAAAACTTCATGGGATTCATGAGTTTATTAAAATGAAATATTTATTTCTAAAAGTAACCACACATATGTCAGCTACAGAAGATAAACTTTATGCCTGTCAATTTATTTTTTTCCTCCCTTTTCTCATTTCATATTACCTTAGAGTATGCCTAGAATTGTGGAAGGTGGTTTATAAGAGGATATGTGAATCAGCAATTTTGGTTGTAGTCATAAAAGAAAAGTTTAGAAGAATTAGCAAGATAACATTGATATCTAATTATTATTTTCTCCTGACCAGCTATTCAAAGAAAGAAAAAAAGAAACAGACATTTAAATGAAGAGATTAATGTTTAACTCTCTTGGCAATAGCTGTGAGAACAGAAGATAGGAAAACTGAGAGGGGATTTTTCTCGTTTCAGATACTTACAGTGTCATTTTTTACTAACATAATATAAAACACATTTTAATTAGATAATGCTCTTTATCTAGGTCCTACTATTTAATTATGACTGAAGGAACAAGTTGGCCAGTTAACACCTGACTGCATGATGAGTTGTGTTCTAGGGTGGGAAGCCAGTGTATAGGGGAACCCACATTTTGCATAGTAGGTGGTAACCTCTCAGACCTTGCAACAAAAGGGAGGCCTTATCTTTATTATGCTGAACAGTAAACAAACTTGCCCTTTGAACAGATGAAGAGACTGTCTTCCAAAAATGTTTTCTATACAAACATGCTTGAAAATATTGTCAAAACAAAGGCAGTCAGTGCCTCATAGAAATGGTGTTCATGACCTACATAAGCTGTTAGGAATTATTCCCCAGTATTCTATAATTAATAAGTCAGTCATCAATGATAAATGTATCTAATTTGTTGTTGTTGTTTTAAATTTCTCAATAATCATTTTTCTCTCCCACTATGAAAAATAAAAAAAGACATAAACCTATTAGCAATACTTCTTTAGTCCCTACTGTGCTCACTTCATGCATAGCACTGAGGATCAGCCATTAAACTAAGCCATGTCCTTGGCCTACAGAGCTTCCCACTCAAGTAAATGGGCTATACAAGAATGCCAGTTATTGGTTGTATTCTAACAGAAGTACATACAAAGCTAAAGAAGTAGATAGAAGTGTTCAGTTTTGCTTGAGAGGTCTCTATCTAAGTGGACTTTTATCCAGGAATGCAGACTCTAAGTCTGGCAGGGGAAATAAATTATGAACTGTATTTTAACAGACAATTAAGCTTTAATAAGTGCAAGTAATAGGAAGGGTTGGGAGGAGGAGGCACAGGCTATAGAAATAGACAAGTCAGGCAGTAAAAAATGCCATGGAGTGCTAACGGATTTGCAATTTTTTGTTTCATTTTGTTTTGCTTATTCTTTCTTTCTTTCTTTCTTTCTTTCTTTCTTTCTTTCTTTCTTTCTTTCTTGTATCTATAATATAGAGTGCATGTGACATAGGTAGAAAATAATTCTATCTATACATCAGGGTACCTCATGGATGGTACATTTTATTCTAAGTATTTGAGCTTTGCCACAATATAGTAGGTACCAATAAGGATTTTAAGATTGTACATTATTTTGATACTACACTAATATTTTATTATTCTACAAAGAGGAATGCTGATTCCTCCTTCACTGTATGAATGGCCTTTTACTCAAAAATATACACTTTAATTAAAAACTATAAATGAGCTTTCTGTTTTTCTTGAGATCTAGTCCAAACAGAGTGATAATGAATGTTGATAACAAAAAAGAAAATGAAGAGTTTTGCTTCCAGTTGTCTTCAAAAGTTGATTTATTCATACCTGAGCAGAAAAGAACAATACTTCAAATTTATGATAATGCAATAATAGCTTTGTCCTAGGATGGGAGTAGGAGTAGTAGACCAAACAGCAGAGTGTAAATTGCTTCATTGGATAAAGAGACTCTACAGTCAGTCTCTCCTCCCTCCCTACAGAGTTAGCTGAGTGCATTTCTCGCTCCTATAAGTGACCAAGGAAACTAGGCAAGGGCATTTTAATGGTATCAAATGTGACAAGATGTTTAGGGGTTGCTTTGCTCAATCATGTCAAATGAAAATAGACATTCAGGGTCTGGGGTTCCTCCAGACAAACAAGCAAACAAAAAACAACGAAAACTAACCCTTTTCTATTGTTTAGTACACCCTTACATACAATATTTCATGGTATAAGAGTTTCACCTGAGTTGCATTCAAATTTAATTATAAATACTACAAAACAAATTAGGTATGATTTTTTTTACTCTTTTATTTAAAAGTAAGGACACAGACGCAAATGTTAAGTAACTTCTTCAAACTTATAAAAAGACACAGTCAGGATTCACATAAAAACAGTCTGCCTCCAGCTGCCACACTCTTCAAAGCAATTACTACATATACTATACATTGTTATTTCAGATACAGACTTGATAACTATATTGCAACCAAGTTGATCAACTACTATATTTTTAAGGCCTACAGTCTCATTTTCCTCAGACATGGTGTAAGAAAATAAACTTCATTTGAAAGTGGGTTTTGCTCCAGGATTGTACAGAGACCCATCAGCACAGTTAGTGGGAAAGGAATGAGCTATTTGGTCTGGGGATGCTGTTCCAGTTGCAGACAAAGAATGAGCAATATTAAACACCAGGAGATTAGACAGTGTCAACTGAGTGAAGATTAATGTGTACTTAACCAAGTTAGTAATAATATCAACACAAAGGAAAAGATTATAATTGGCATTTTGAAGGTAAAACCAGAAGACTTGGTGATTTATTAAGTAATTAAGTTATAAAGGGAGTAAGTAGATCCAGCAAGGACCAGAACAATATTTTTAATGTAGATGACTTTACTCAAAAGGAAGTCTTTTTGGGGAAAAGTTTTAAGTATTCTGAATTTCGTTGACTGTTGAGCTCTAGGTAGAGATGTCCAGTAGGTAGTTTTTAAACCTATGTGGAGTTTAGGAATCAAGTCTAGGACAGACCTGACATGGTTAATTGCCATTCTGAATTGGGTATTCGGGGCCATATCAAAGGAAAGATTATATAGCATGAAGCAAAATAGTCCTGAGGAGACCTGGAGAATATCAAGTGGTCAGAGAATGAACCTTCATAGAAAAAGGAATTAAAGATAATATAGTCCTATTGAGACTGGAGGAGCTCCAAAAGGCAGGAAGTTTTCAACAGAGTTTTACTAAGACACATAAGCAGCAATATTTTTCTATAAATTGTGTCAAATAAAAGAATTTTAGTGATCTTAGCAAGAGCAATTTTAAAGGAATATTATGAAAAATTTTGTAAGTTATGAATTAAGTAAGTAAGATGATATTAAATAACCTTTTTAAAGAAATAAATGAAATAGAGATAGAGAAGTAGACAATTCGTGAGACAAAAGGTCGGGGAAGATTTTTGGTTAGTTTTTTAGACAGAAATATTCTGAAAACATTTTTGGAGAGAGTAAGAACTAATATAAAGTGATAAGAAATAGGAGATAATTTTGAGAACAAAGAAGTCTGAAGGTAGAACTAGACACTAGAATATTCCCTTGGTAAGAGTGTAAATTATTTATGGCTGGTGTAGCTCATTGATTAAGCATTGATCTAGGAACAGGGAAGTCACAGTTTGATTCCCAGTCAGGGCACATGCCTGGGTTGTGGACTAGGTCCCCAGTGCAGTTGATCAGTGATTCCCTCTCATCATTAATGTTCCTATTTCTCTCTCCCTCATCCTTCCTCTTTGTGAAATAAATAAAAATACATATTTAAAAAGAGTGTGGATTATTATTGTTAGGGTTACTGAAGGAGAAATGCGTGAGGCCAAAAGGGGTGAAGAATTAAGAATTTTTTAGGTCATCTGGATACCCAAAATGACACCAACATCCAAAGATGGGGAAACTGAGGTTTTTAAATGACACCAACACCCAAAGATGGGGAATCTGAGGTTTTTAAATGACACCAATACCCAAAGATGGGGAATCTGAGGTTTTTAAATGACTCTAGGTGGGCATTTTCTGGGCAGAGAATTCTCTTTGCCAGGTCCCAACTCTGAAAAAGTCCACAGGGGAGAGATAATGGTCATAGCAAGTGGAATGTGGTCTAAACAAGTGGGATATCAATTGTGAAGTGGCCTAAAGGTCAGTTCCCAGAGGAGGGGGTATCAATTCAATTATTTGATCAGACCTAACATTCCAGCCTTTTTGTTTTATGGAATAGGGAGGAAGGTCATATATCTTCTGTATTTGCTGAGGGGTGACATTGAGGTCACTGGGGGATGGACTTTGATAGTAGTCAGCTAGACGAGAGGTCACAGCAGCATAATTTTCCCAAGAGACTGGTTTGTGAAGGCTCAAAAACGGTCCTATTGAGTTACTTGGGCGGTAAAAGCTGGTCCTGAGGCTGCCACAGTGTCACTTGTCTGTTTTTGCTGCTTTTCTGGGCCTGGTGCTGAAATACAACTGAGGCCTAGATATTATCTTTTTTTTTTTTAAGTATATTTTATTGATTTTTCACAGAGAGAAAGAGAGAGGAGTAGAGAGTTAGAAACATCGATGAGAGAGAATCACCGATCAGCTGCCTCCTGCACACCCCCTATTGGGGATGTGCCAGCAACCGAGGTACATGCCCTTGACCGGAATTGAACCTGGGACCTTTCAGTCCACAGGCCGACGCTCTATCCACTGAGCCAAACCGATTTCGGCAGATGTTATCTTTAGGGAAGAAAATGTCAGGGGTCTAAGATGCCTGACAAGTGATATGAAAGGGGAAGATAGGTTACCCTGGGGATGAGGTTCTTGTTTTCCCAGTTTTGCCCCTTGTTAGCATCTAGATCAGTGGTTCTCAACCTTTCTAATGCTGCGACCCTTTAATACAGTCCCTCGTGTTGTGGTGACCCCCAACCATAAAATTATTTTCATTGCTATTTCATAACTGTAATTTTGCTACTGTCATAATGTAAATATCTGTGTTTTCTGATGGTCTTAAGCATCCCTGCTAGTGGTTCTCAACCTGTGTGTCACAACCCACAGGTTGAGAACTGCTGCTATAGAACCTAACATCTTCGGAAAACACAGATATTTACATTATGATTCATAACAGTAGCAAAACATTTGTGGCAGTCTTGCTGGACTGGCCGAGGTTCAACCCAGAGGGGCCAGACTACAGTCTGATTTCCAGTGGCCTTCCCTTCTATTCCTTGGGCAGGGCCCAGGCAGGGGTCTTGAGTTTTAGTGGGACTTGGTTCAGTGTCCTTCCTTGTTGCATTTGAAGCTGGGCCCAGGGGAGGCATAGCCCCTGACTCACCCATGGTTGGAGGCCCAGCACTTCGTTTGGGGTTCATGAGAGGGGTGACTAGAAGCTGGAAGGCCTCCTTCTGGAACTCAGCCTGGGCCTCATCTTGCCTTTGTTTTTGGATTTGGGTCTCTTCAATTCTATTATTAAAGACCTTAAAGGCCAGATTAACGAGGTCTTTTGAAGGGTTTGTGGACCTCTGTCTATTTTGTGAAGTGTATCATATGTGTCGGGGCTGATTGGGATATAAAATGAGTGTTCAGAAGAAGTGTTCCCCCTGGCGTCTAAGGTGGTCAATTTCCATAACACCTCTGTGAGGCAGGAGAGGAGGAGAGCTGGGTTTTCATCATGGCCTTGAGTGATTTTATTAAGTTTGTCTTAATTGACCACAATAGCCTCAGTTCCTACTGCCTCCCACATGGGTAGAATGGGCGTGAGAATAGAAGAGGCTGTTGAGGAGGGTGGTCATTGGGTGACCCAAGGTCAAGTGGTAGGTGGGAAAAAGCTGTATTGGAGCTTGTATTCTTGGGATTTGGGCTCTGGAGGTCCCCTTGGAGAAGGTGGTTGCTGGTTAGGAATGTCTGGGTTTGGGGAACCTATTGCAGGTGAGTGAAGGGATGTAAGGGGATGGAGGTCAGTGGTCTGCTGGGTCAAAAGTAGATTCAGAACCAGAAGTGTAAGGGGTATGATGTTTTGTGTGGTGTGAAGGAGAACAATCTGATGGGAGAGCAGGACTGAGAGAGGACTGGGACTGAAGGGTGAAAAAGGCCTGGACATAGGGAATCTCTTACCATTTTCCATTGCAATGATAGCAATTATCTAAATTGTGAAGTGTGTTAAAATTAAAAGTGCTGTTTTCAGGCCATTGAAACTTACTATCTACTTTATATTGTGGCCAAGCAGTGTTACAAAATAAAATGAAGTGTTTGGACATGATCTCCCCCATGAGTGTGCAGAGAAAATGTAGCATGGCCCACAAGAGAGGAAGGGTGAGTAACAAACCACAAATCCAAAGGTGAATATTTAGTGCAGGCATCCCTGCTGCTAAACAAATCATCATGAGAAATGTGAGGTGACCCTCTGGACTGGGTGTCCCCAATCCAGAAGGACCCAAAACCAAATGGCTAAGGAGATTTCTGGCCTGGGGCCAGAACTTTTGAGATTTTTGAGAAGTCTGTGAGAGAGAATGGGAAGAAGACTCAACATGAGAGAAATTGTGGGACATCACTCACCTAGAAAAGATTAGTTGATGTGGGATAGAGGGTCAGCAGTGAAAAAGTAGAGATTCCAGTTCTGGCATCCTCCTTGGCTGGTTTGGGAGGATCCATAATGGAGGGAGGCTTAATTGAAGCCTGCAATGGAGTCACCAGAGTAGGATTCAGAGATAAGCCCAGGTCAAGCTGCAGCTGCCTACTGCTCTCCGAGTAGCAAACTCAGGGTGAAGCCAGGGCGATGACTCCCCCTCCCTGTGCAGTCCCCTTGGGTTTCAGCACCAAATGTTAGGGTTGCCGAAGGAATAATGCACAAGGCCAAAAGGGATGAAGAATTATAAATGTATTAGTTCATCTGGAAATCCAGACAGGCTGAGCACCAGAATGGCACCAGCACCCAAAGACCGGTAGTCAGAGGTTTTTAAAGGACATTAGGCAGGCTTTTTCTGGGTGGAGAATTCTCTGTGAAGGTCCAGATGCTGGGAAAGTCCAGAGGGGAGAGATAATGGTCTTAGCAAGTGCAATGTGGTCTAAGCAAAAGGGGATGCCCATTGTGAAGTGGCCTAAAGCTCAGTTCCCGGGAGGAGGTATCAGTGCAATTATTTGATCAGACTTAGCAATTATTTTTAGTTTAAAGATGAAAAAAATAGAGATGCAAAACAAACAAAAAATTCCACCTAAAGAACATACAAAAATTGAGAGACAAAGAGAGAGAAATCAAGTATGAATTAAACCATCAGGCTTTGTTTTTTCATGGGATATGTGGCATCAACAATAAAAGACAATAAGGTTGTGTGAATCCACCTTACACTGCCATATTTATCCTCACAAATCACACTGACAGTATAAAGAACATTTTGTTCAAGGCACACTTTAAGAAGAATCAATTGTTTCTCCTCCCCACAACTGCCTTTGTTTTGGAGCTGTCTATGCTTTACATTTTCAATCAACCATATTCTTTCAAATGTACTCCTTTGATATTTAAATACAATTAAGTGAGTTTGCATCTTTGAATTAAAAAAAAAGTAGGTATTAAATTGATCACTATTTTAGTTTATTTGAAGTAGAGGCATTTGTATTGCATTATAGTCCTTTTCCAACAACAGAAATATGTAGATATATATATATATATATATATATATAATACTACATTAGTTTATGTAAGGGACACAGAGGATACAATACACCACCTTCTCCTCAAATGGCTTGCAAATTACTTTGAAAAAAAATTGCACTCAGCATTTGCAGGACATTCTTTTCATCTTATTTTGCTTGCAAATAAGTTTATCTGAGTGACTTATTCAATGCCAGGTGTAAGTGCTGCTGATGGATTTGCATTGATTTATTTAAAGTACATTTGCTTCTGAACAGATGCAGGTATTTGCAAGAAGACCAGCTCAGATGAAAAATCTATTTTTACCTAAGGCACAAAGGGAGGGAAGCCCATATCCTTGATTTTGATCTTATTAACATGGTGTTCCAAGCAACCTCAGTAACCAGCCACAGAGAAGATATTGATAAATATGCACATGTATAAAACGGAGTATCTAATACAACATGTCTTATCCATATACTCAAATTCACCTGTGAAGCAACTTGCCTTCCCTAAATTACGTAAATCTATTCCTTTTTTTTCAGAATTAGTAAAAAAAAAAAAAAGCATTTTTAAAGAACAACTCAACTTTCTACCTAATTTATTACAGTACTAATGCAAATAAAGTACAGAGAGTTGAAATGCAATAATCTATGTTCTTTGTTCAGATACAATTTCATCTCTATTATAAAACACAAACACCACATATCTAATGAATTATTGAAATCAACTGATCAATACCATAGTCAAGTTTCAGATTCTGTCAAGCCAAAATACCTGAGTAATCAATGCGATCAAGCACTGTGGAGCAGAATGAGTTGCTTCCCCTTCAGGCTCCCATATTACTTGGTTAGCATGGACGTTAGTAAAATGTCCACGCTGTGTTAAAATGTATTTGCTTACTTTTCACTGCATCAAAGTGTTGGACACTGGATAACAATATTATAAGTTTTTCATGTATATATTTTGGTCACTAAACAATGTTCCCGCATATAGTACTCTTTTAAGTAGTGATAACTTTATAGAGCAATGGATTACTCTTTTTATTTTTTCTCACTATTCTATATATCATCCTTATTTGAATTATAATAAACTAGAGGCCCAGTGCACAAAATTCATGCATGGGGGGAGGGGTTGGTTTTCCCTCAGCCCAGTCCCACCCTCTCCAATCTGGGACCCCTCAGGGGATATCTGACTGCTAGTTTAGGCCCAATCCCACAGGGATTTCTGGCTTCCAACCACTCACCTGCCTGCCAGCCTGACCACATTCTAACCACTCCCCAGTCAGCCTGTTTGACATCTAACTGCTCCCCTGCCGACCCAGGAGTCCCCAACTGCCCACCCCCTGCTGGCCTGGCTACCCCCAACAGACTTCCCCTAATGGCCTGGTTTCTCCCAACTGCCCTGCCCTGCAGGCCTGGTTGCCCCTAACTTCCCTCCCCTGCAGGCCCAGTCACACCTAACTTCCCTCCCCTTCAGGCCCAGTCATCCCTAACTGCCCTCCCCTGTCAGCCTGGCTGCCCCCAACTGCCCGCCCCTGCAGACCCAGTCACCTCTAATTGCCCTCAACTATTAGCCTGCTTGCCCCTAACTACCCTCCCCTGCAGACCTGGTCCTTCCCTGCTGGCCTGATTGCCCACAACTACCCTCATCTTCCAGCCATCTTGTGACACCTATCTTTGACCACATGGCATGGCCACCCTGTGCAAGGATGTAAGAGTCAATTTGCATATAGGATCTTATATTAATAGAAATTAATAAAAATACATATATTACCTATTAAGGATATATTTGAGAGTTAAGTTTTAGTTATACTAACCTGGTCTGATTTAGCAACTAATAATTTTTTGAGAGCTTGTCCCATCATATTGCTTTATTTTATGGTAAGATGTCCAAGAGCAGGTATTTTGTTTAGTTGTTATGTACATTCTGACAAAGTTGCTTACCAGAAAGTTGTTTACTGATGTCCTCAGAATATAATAAGTTGATAATAGAATACTATTTCCAGTTCTATATTTTCTTTTCCACTGAAGTATTAAAATGTCTTCCAAAGTTTTGCTATTAAGATTTATCTAATTGTTGCTTTTAATCTTCTTTTTGATGAAGGGGAGTGGGACCTGATGTAATAACATTGATCAAACACAAAAATATGTAAATATTGACATTCGCCTAACTAATTAGGATAGAGAAAACAAATACACTTTTGTCTTACTCTAGTGACTAGAAACATTGAAAAACAACAAAATTTACTTAATTTGATTTTGGTTAGGACATTGGAACTGTTTTCCCCTAAAGATCATAAATTCAGCTATCATTTGAGTATTCTCACATTGCCCTAAAATGAATCGGGATAATTCTATTCTCAAATGACAGACTATCTCTTAGATTTATTTTATTTTATGCACATATTGCCTTATATTTTTAGTACATAAAAGAGGAAAAATGAGCCATGACACTAAAAACAAAAGTCTAAAATGCCCTGTCTGGGTGGCTCAGTTGGTTAGAACATTCTTTCATACACCAAAAAGTGGCAGGTTCGATTCCCAGTGAGGGCACATAACTAGTTAGCAGGTTTGATCCCCTGTCAAGGTGTCTACAGGAGGCAACCAGTCAATGTTTCTCTCAATCGATGTTTCTTTCTCTCTTTCTCTCCCTACCTTTCTAAAAGTCAATAAAAAATATATCCTTGAACAACAATTTTTTTTAAGTATAAAAATAAATCAGAACAATTATTTGCATCTCAATGATCTCCCAACATGCCTGATTTTACAGGGTACCTTCACTGAACTAAGAAATAAAGTAATTTTCTAAATAAGCACACTTGTCCAAGAAGTTGATTTGCTCCACCTCTAGCCCAATTATCTTGTTTTGATTTTGGAGAGTGGATGGCCAGCTAATTAAACTGCCTTTGAGAGATCAACAAGAAAACAGTTTTCACCACATTTACTCATCTCTTTTTCAGCAGCAGTAAGGCTTCATGACTTAATTGTCAGCATGTTTGACCTCATGGAAAGATCAGAGAAAATCCTTAACGTGATCTCCACTCAAAGTTCATTACTATAGATTGTGTTTTTGTTTATTTGTTTGTTTTGTTTTGTTTTTCTATTGTGTGTGTGTGCTCCTGAAATAAGAATAACAATCAAAGCAAACTCCATGTGGACAGGATAGGACTTACAGAAGGAAAAGATTCAGCCTATTAGCACAGGTAGCTAGATGTTAATCAAAAAAGGAAGCCAAGGGATTGACATTGTTGAGCCTAATGATCTGGGGAGCTAAATGGACACTGAGCCTGTTTGCTGCATTAGGAAGTTGCAGCTTCACACACTCCAGGAGATCACAGCATTGCCCTGTCAAGGATTGACATACTTCCCCTCCCCGCTCAGGTACTTGGGATAAGGAGCAGGCAAGCACATGCACAACAGAAGTCACAGTAGCACAGGGAAAGGTGCTTCTATAGGTACGCACAAAACGTGGGCCCAGCGTAAGTGTGCAAAAGTTTAGAAAGTTGGTTGATCATTTTAAAAAAGCTCCTGGTTCTTCCCAAGTCAGAGAAAATACAATCCTAGATAACAAAGCGCCTTTCTCTCTCTCTCTCTCTCAATAACACATGCTGGCCCCATTCATTTGTTAGTTCTTCCAGCAATGACCACATAGGTCCAGTGATGATCATCAAAGTCCCTGGCAGACCACACAGGCTCAGAGGACTGAGCTTTAATATGAAAAAGAAGCTGGTCACTGGCCTTTGTTTTGGCCTTGATGAAGACAAAAGAGGAATTTTATCCACGGTGGGAGGATGGAGATGGGACACAGGGGCAGCCTTCTATTTCTACCTGAATAAAACTTACCACTGCACAATATCTGGTGCCCAGGCCCTTGGAATGTTTTTCTTGTGATTCCGTGAAAGAACCCTCTAGCCACTAGCAGCATTCCTATTTTCAAAGTCCACTTTTTACCTGGGAATTGTGAAATAATAAAATACAGCTCACAGTTCCTTATTTAAGAAATTAATGGGAGGGGGGAAATAGAACAATTATTTTTTTTCTTCTACATAGACAATGATAGAACATTAATCATGTTTGAGTCCTTCACCTATGTAAAGGACAAGTGGCTAAGAGTCTATGATTCTTAATACTATAAGTACTTTTCTTTTGGTTGCTTTTCTTTTGTTTCTTTTTAGGTATTTTCATTGTTAACATCATCATCATCATCATAATTTATCCAAATATACTATTTATTACTTATTATGTGCCAAACTATGCTTAATAATTCAAATGTACTACATGACTTAGTTATTGAATTTACCATTGTTTTTTATATTTTAAACCTGAAGAACTAGTTGTAAATCAGACAACTAGTTGTAAATCTAGAAAATGGTAGAACATGATCTTAAACTTAGATATGTCAAAGATCCTGTTCTTAATCACTTCAATATAACATAGTGTAAATGGCTAAACTATATCGTAAGAAGAGAAAGGAAACTTCAATTACATAGTTGGGAATATGTCTTTATACATAAGAACATATTAGTTAAAAAAAAAAGCACA
The DNA here is from genome assembly GCF_964339955.1 of Pipistrellus hanaki. NCBI lineage: Eukaryota > Metazoa > Chordata > Mammalia > Chiroptera > Vespertilionidae > Pipistrellus > Pipistrellus hanaki. Next base: position 69,431,976 of record NC_140504.1, on the reverse strand, counting down.
GTAACCAAAATTCTGTTTGCCTTTGTTTTGGGATGTTTAATGGTGCTATGCATGGTCTCTTTTGGTCAGTTATAATGAAAAGTTTGGATGATCTCCAGTAATAAACAGATTTTTTTTTCCACAACAGATACTAGAACTCTAGTATTAATACTATATATCGTTACAATGTGTATCTGCATGTTACTCTAAAGAGCTTTAAAGGATGAAAATTGATCTAGGGAAACTATATAAAGATTGCCAAACATGATAGACATACCTTAACTCTAGAAAAGAGTATTTCTCATGATATGTTTCTACTTTTTAGCTGAGTGTTAAATATTCTCTGTATATTCCCCCCAAAGAGGGAGATTTATAGCAATAATTAATGCCTGATCTAGGTCACATAGTGTAGTCTATAGCTAGAAAGTGAAAAATGTATTTCTGCAGATTAAGAACACATTGAAAAGAGACTGATGACTATAAATTTGTTTAGGGGTAGAATGCAACTGGTGGTTTAGATGAGAGTGGGGGTAGGACATGGAGGAGTAGGGGATGATTCTTTCACTGAAAAAGTTGTGTTCTTTCTAGAGTGGAGCCAGGGTAATTCTAAGTAATAACCATAAAGCAGCTATGTTGAAGGAACCATATCTCCAACAGCAACAGTGGGAATCTAGAGGAGGATTTGCAGGAAAGGCTGGCGAAAGAAGTGATGGCCCAGTCAAAACTGGAACCAGGGATATAGTAACTATTGGAATCAATGCTATTGCAACTATGGATATAGCAGCCAATGTTAAGGTGATTATGGAAGCTATGACTATGATTATGGCAGCCAGCACAGTGATTATGGGAAAGTATCCAGGCCAGGTGGCCATCAGAATAACTACAATCCATACTAAGTTTACTCCATTTGCCACTTACTTCAAGAGTTGATGAGATAGTATTTTACAATTTGAAGATTCATTCATTCCTGTTACCTGCTAATAGCAGTTCAAACTAAAGTTAAAGAAATTTACTGGAAATTATTAAATTTAATAGAGAAATCCTATGCAAACCAGTGTTCACATAGGATTTTATTGTTTGCATTGATAATTAATTTGATTATAGTTTAATTCTAATTATTTATGGTGGTTTTTTCATAATACAATAATACAAGAGGCCCAGGCACAAAACTCGTGCACTCAAGGTGGGGTGCCCAGCAGTCACCCTCTTGCAATCCAGGAGCCCTGCCAGCTTAGGCCCACCCCATGGGGAGCAGGCTTAACCCAGCAATATGACATCCTTAGTGCTCCGACGGAGTCAGGAGAGGCTCCCGCCACTACTGCTGTACTCAACAACCATGAGCCCTGCTTCTGGTTGAGCGGGACTCCCCCTGTGGGATCACACTGATTACTAGGGGGAAGCTCCTGTGTTGAGTATCTGCCCCCTGGTGGACAGTGTGTATCATAGCAACCGGTCATTTGGCCATTCGGTTGATTTGCATATTAGCTTTTTATTATGTAGGATAAGCCCAGGAAAGCATTATGTGAATTGAATAAACCTTTAAAAAGAGGAGTAACACCCGACAGATGTGGCTCAGTGGTTGAGCGTTGACCTATGAACCAGAAGGTCACCGTTCCATTTCTGGTCAGGGCATATGCCCAGGTTGCAAACTCGATCCCCAGCGCGGGACATGCAAGAGGCATGCGATCAATGATTCTCTGTCATCATTGATGTTTCTATCTCTTTCTCCCTCTCCCTTCCTCTCTGAAAACAATGAAAATACATTAAAAAAAATATAACTAACTTAATAATTGTATCTAGAATTTAATAAACATTTGCTAGCAAGCAAAAATAGCACTTCACATAGATTTTACATGCATTATTTTGCAACAGCTTTCACATATGCACACATACAAATATGCACACACTCTCAAACTCATTTACATGGCATGTACACTCCACACATTAAGGTAAGAAATGCATATGCAATTTCTACATTCCAGATTAAGATATTAGAACACAGGAATACAAACAAAGAGATTGCCTTTGCTAGCAAAGTCACTACAATGACTTTAGGTATACCCAATTCTTTGGTGCACATGAGTGAACTCCATTTCTTCCTTTTACTGGCTTCAACTGTTGTATCTTCCTAAAAAAAAACATGAATATATGTATGTGTTTAGATTAAAGCATTGCTATTTTTTTGTTTAGAAGAATGAAAAGAGAGAGGTTTTATAATTCAGAATAAACAAAGACAAACTTGAAATTTAAGAGGTTGAACAGGAAAGAGCTGAAGCCCAAGGTTTCACTTGCTATTAAAAAATGTTCCTTTCAGCCAATGTCATACCACTTCCCCACATTTTTTTCTTCATGTTTCTTCCAGAAAAATCACAGTTGCTCAAGAAAGTGTTATATTTTTCTATCTAGATAAGTAGAGTGATACACTATTGATTATAAGATGCATTCTGAAAATTTTATGAGCACATAACTTATGTTTATTTCAAAACTCCATGTCAAATAAAATGAACTAAGAAAAAAATACAAATATGATATTATTTTTAGGTTATGTAAAATATAGAACTGGTTATGCCTGACAAATAGACTAAGCATATTTAGTCTATAATCATTTACAAAGACTGTCAATGTAATACTGTGTATTTTAATTTATATTTTATAAGGTATACTCTATGGTATTAAATATTTTATAATCATTAGTAATTATTTTGCAGCTCCTCACAGAAGTTCTCCTTCTGATGACATAAAATATACATAGGTGGATAAATTGATAGGGATATTGTGAGTTTTGTGTGTTTTCTAGCATAGTTTATAAATTATTTTTTTTAATGTAACAACAAAATGGAAATAAACTAGTTTGATATTTTCCAACCAAATGCCAGTTTTAAGAGAATTTGTTTTCTCAATGATAAAGGCAATGGCATCTATTTATGATTTTTAAAGTAAATTGAATAAATTTGTGAGATCAGTTCTAGTTGAAACTTACCAAATTTCTTATTCTGATATTAAATTATTGTATTAATATAATAGAAATTATACTAATATTACTTTATTTTTCTTTTATCCATGTATTCCAAAGAACTTAATATGCATAAAGGTGTTTCCCCTTTTTATAAAATATATACAAATAAGTCTGTTGATTTATTAAGAATAAGACCCTCCCTCTGACAGAAGCAATGATCACAAAAACTGATTATTCCTTTATTGAATATTCAAAGAATACTCACTACATATGCAAGGAGAGCTATCGCATAGCATCATGAGCAAGAACCCATGAAGAAAAATGCTTTTCAACAAAGTACATCTGACTGTTATACATACCCTGATAGAAGAGATGGCAAAGGCTTCTAGAAAATGAAAGTTTCCAGTAAGTAAACTGACTTTCAGTTATGCTTACTGAATGCAATAAGGCAACTTGAATTCACAATATGAAAAGTTTCTGCCTTTTGAAAAGTGTGTCTAGGGTCTTGTAAAATACAGAATCATATGAAGATGACTTATTTTTATTTTTTGGCAAAACTAAGATTGAACTTCAGTGAAGTTTGCAAGATAATCAATAAAAGCTTTCTTTGACATGCTCTGCTATGCTGAAGAACATATAACCTTACAAGAGATGGATCAAATGACTATAATCAAAGTGGATAATTAGAATCAGCTCAATTTTTAGTATCATTAAAAGTACATAGTCTGCCCCTAGCCAGGTTGGCTCTGTAGATAGAGTGTTGACCTGCTGACTAAGAGTACCACGTACATTTCAGGTCAAGGGCACGTGCCCAGGTTGCTCGCTCAATCCTCAGTAGGGGGTGTGTAGGAGGAGGCCAATCAAAAATTATCTCTCACCATTGATTTTTCTATTTCTCTCCCACACTCTCTTCCTCTTTGAAATCAATACAAATTTATAAATCTGGGACCATTTGAAGAATGATAGGGTGCTGGCCTGCTCTGAAGGGGGACTCGGATCAGTGTGGGGTTCCGCTCTTGGGGGGTGGGGCTGGCCTGAGTAAAGGAAGGTGTTTGAAGGCCAGCCACACTTTCGATCTGGGTGGAGGGGTCTCCACTGGGGGGCGGGGTAGGCCTAGTTGAGGAGCCCGCGGGGGTTTCCAAGCTGGCTGCACCCCTGACTTTGTCAGGAAGGACAGGACATCCGGAATGATGTCTGAAAGACATCTGGTCATCTGGTTTATCTGGTCTAATTAGTATATTATCCTTTTATTAATATATTTATTAATAAAACCATGGCTCGTGAGACACATGTGGCTCTTTGGCCCCTTGAGTGTGGCTCTTCCACAAAATACCACATGCAGGTACACACATACAGTGGTATTGAAGGAGTACTCTAATTAAGTTAATAACAATGTACCTACATATATAGTTTAAGTTTTAAAAATTTGGCTGTCAAAAGAAATTTCAATCGTTGTACTGTTGATATTTGGCTCTGTTGACTGAGTTTGCTGACCACTATACTACAGGCCCAGTGCATGAAAATTCATGCATTGGAGGGGGGGGTTCCCTCAGCCCACTTGACCCCTCTCATAGTCTGGGAGCCCTCAGGGGTGGGAGGTGACTCAGAATCAGGGGAACGTGATGTCCCCATCACATCTCTGCTGCTGCCAATGTAGGCAACACAAACCTTGAGCATCCCTGGTTACCTGAGCCTCGCCCTGGGTGGCTGAGTAGCCACCATCTGAGGCTCGCCTGCACATTTTATTTGGGTGTCAGTTGGGCAGCTGATATCCAAGGCTTGCCTACTCCTCAGGCTGGCCATGGGCAGCTTGGGGGCTGAGGGGAGTGGGGGATTCAGAAGACAGGCATGTGGAGACACACCTGCTGCCCTGGCGAGGCTGAGGGGACTGGGTGCCACCATACTGTGGCTGTAGGTGCCTCCATCATTGAGGGCATGGCAGTCAATCAGCATATTCCCTCTTTATTAGATATGATATTGAAACAACTGAACGAACAACCAAAACTGAAACAACTGAATGGACAACCAAACAGGCTGAGTTGGGTGATCAGGCTGGCAGGGATTAGTGAGGGACAACCAAACAACTGAGCAGCAGTCTCCGTGGGGCAACTAGGACGACAAGAGTATTAGTGAGGGGCAATCAAATGACTGAATAGCAGGCTGTGTCGAGCAACCAGGCTGGTGGGGGGCAGTGAGGGATGACCAGGGTGGCAGGGGGGCAGTTGGGGATAACTAGGCTGGTGGGGGAGCCAGTTAGGGACACTCAGGTTGGCAGGCAAGGTGGTTAGTGTGATTAGACTGGCAGAGGGCACTTAGTGGTGGTCAGGTAGGCAGTCAGGTGATAAGTTAGGAGATAGCGGTCCTGAATTATGAGAGGGGTATCCAAATGCCAGAAGTTGGAGAGGAATTCTGGATAGGATGGAAAGGGTGCAGGCTTGGTTGAGGGGACCTCACCCCCCCATGCAAAAATTTTGGGCACTGGGCCCTTCTCTAATAAAAACGTAATATGCAAACTAACCATGCTGTCTCTGAATAAAGAGGCTGATATTTCTGTATGGTAAAGTAGGAAACATCAGAAAAATTAAACAGAACTCATAGTTTATATAAGGTTGTTGTTGGCCAAAAATGAAAGCATTAACAATGCAGAACTATTTTATTTCAAGTACTTCTCTGTGTAGAGGATATATATTTAAGTGTGCATACATTTTTGTTAGAAATAGTTCAAATGAACTTGTGAAGATAAGCACAGACATAGCAAGTAGAGCAATAGGAAAAGTATGGAATTTAAGGCTTTGTATTGTCTTGTGAAGATAATTTAATTTCTCTTTTTCAGTAAGATGTAATAGAAACCATAAAGTTGTTGGTGGCCTTGCCAAAACCGATTTGGTTCAGTGGATAGAGCATCGGCCTTCATACTGAAAGGTCCTGGGTTCGATTCTGGTCAAGGACATGTACCTTGGTTGTGGGCACATCCCCAGTAGGGGGTGTGCAAGAGGCAGCTGATCGATGACTCTCTCTCATCAATGTTTCTAACTCTCTATCCCTCTCTCTTCCTCTCTGTAAAAAATAAATAAAGTTGTTGGTGGCCTTAATGATCTTAGGTTTAATCCATGGCAATCAACATGGATAACATAAATAAAAACAAACAGACTATGACTACTAAATGTTCTCCATTCTGAAATGCATACACTAACAGGGAAACATTGAATGCAACCCTTTGAAAGACAAGAATAGTAATCATCTTTAATTCTGTTTTATTTTTATCTTGCCACTTTGCACTTATTCTTTGCAGAAAAGACACTGAGAGCTGTTCTTAGAATATTTAAAAGTCCTAAGGAAATGAGAACCAGAAATCTCACCAGAATGTCAGCTTTTCTCACTTGACAGCTTTGTTGTAGTCAAGTTTTAACTAAGTTATCAAACATTTTATTTTGCTGAACTGAACTTAACCTAGTCTATAGATTGCTATGTTTAACTTGAAGTTTTGTTTATCTGGTAGACAATTTTTTAAGCATAGAATATATGTCAATTATGAAGCTAGCCAGAAGTATTTATCTCTTGGTAGAAAGTACACCATATGGCTGTTTTGTTCTAAGCTAAAGTGTTAGTGAACTAGGATTGAATCAAACCCTAGTCAGATAAAACAAAGAGTCAAGATATATAAATATATATTCACATTGGTGTGTGGTGGGGTGGAGGAAAGAAAGCAAAAATTTAAACTATATTGATTTCTTTTAAGAATAATGGTTGAAGTTCAGATTCTAAGAAAAATAAATGTAGTGATTTGTCACCCTTGAGAGCACTACTCATATTTGAAAATTCCCCCAAACAATGCCAATAACTATCTATACCCAACCAATCTGCAGGTTGAATATTGGACATGTAAAATGGAAGGAAAGTGCTAGGACATAGATGCAATCTCTTGTGAGATTAGTTATTCACCAGACAACTCAGAGAAAGTTTTCATATGATTGGGTATACCTATTAACAGTGAAGAAATTAATATTTCCACCAGAGTTACCATAGACATAATGGTGGCTGACATAAATTTTATTTCACAGACTATGGCTATTAAATTTAGAGGTGAAGTCACTAAATCTCTTCAGACATACTTACACACATCTCCAAAATGCAAAGAAAAATTGAATAGTTTATTCAGGCAATGAACTACTGTTATGGGAAAGCTTCTATATTTAATATTTTTATAAGTGATGTATGCTCTATTTCACCTATATGCTATACCTGGTAAACAAATATGATGCTGGAACTCTAAGTAGTCCACAATAACTATTGTTTTCTTTGCTGCAAATTTCATATGCAAAACACCATCGATTGGCTAATCTAGACACATACCTTAAAGAAGACTAAACTTCCCATATTCCACCCATACCTGGTTCAATCCTCTTGGCATATCTCTAATCTATGTTTTTCCCTCCACTTTCACTACTGGCACACTAGTCCAAGCTACCATTTCATCATACCTGGACGACAGGTCTTTGATTTTACTATTACTCCATACAGCCAATGTGATAATGTGATAGTATATGAATCAGAATCTGTTACTCTCTCCAACTTAGGATCCTTAAATGGCTTCCTGTTTTCTTTTTTAAAATATTTTTACTGATTTCAGGGAGAAAATGAGAGGGAGAAGGAAGGAGAGAGAGATAGAAACATCAATGATGAGAGAATCATTGATTGGTGCCTCCTGCATATCATATGTGTGTGTGCGTGTGTGTGTATATATATATATATATATATATATATATATATATATATATATATATATATATACACACACACACGCACACACACACACTAGTGGCCCAGGGAAGAAAATTCATGCACAGAGTGCGGAGTGTCCCTCTGCACCCTCTTCAATCTGGGACCCCTCAGGGGATGTCCGACTGCCAGTTTAGGCCTGATCCCCTAAACCGGCAGTTGGACATCTCTTTCACAATCTGGGCCCGCTGGCTCCTAACCACTCACCTGCTTGCCTGCCTGCCTGCTTGATTTCCCCTAACCACTCTGCCTGCCAGTCTGCTTCCCTCTAACTTCACCCCACCTGCTGGCCTTCTTGTACTCTTGTACTCTACTGCCCCCCTGCCAACCTTCTGACCCCCAACTACCCCCCCCCCTGCCAGCCTGATCACCCCAAACTGCCCTCCCCTCCTGGCCTGATTGCCTCTAACTGCCTCTGCCTTGGCCCCTCCACCATGGCTTTGTCTGGAAGGGCTCCTGGAAGGTCTTCTGACCTCCTTAGCATATTACCCTTTTATCAGTATAGAGGCCTGGTGCGTGGTTGGGGGCTGGCTGGTCTGCCCTGATGGGAGTCCCAATCAGGGTAGGGATCTCTTTGGGGAGCAGGCAGCCTGGGAGAGGCTCTGAGGACCTTTTGCAGGCTGGTCACGCCCTCATCAGGGTGAGGTTCCCCGCTGGGGGCATGGCCAGCCTGAGTGAGGGGCTAAGGCACATGTGTCAAACACAAGGCCCGCGGGCCAAATCCAGCCCACCAGGCCTTGCAATGTGGCCCGCACCACGCTGTCATCACTGCACTCCGCTGTCAGTTTATGACATTGTCAGTTTATGACTATTCAGTAAACCATTCGGCCCGCGATTTAGGCTGGATTTTAGATTTTGGCCCCTTCTCTGATTGAGTTCGACACCCCTAGGCTAAGGGATGTTTGTGGGCAGTTGGCAGGCCAGCCAAAATCCTGGCTCTGTCCTGAAGGTCTCCTGAAGATCTCCCGGTCTAATTAGCATATTACTCTTCTATCAGTGTATATATACTCTTCTATATATATATCCTATCTAATAAAAGAGAAACGTGCAAATTGACTGTACCTTCTCTATGCCCACAGCCAATCAGAGTGAATATGCAAATTAACCCAAACAAAGATGGAGGTTAATTTGTATAAGCAGGCGCTGAATGGCCTGGGTCCCGTAAAACATCCTCCAGATCCAGGTTGCTGCTAACCTGTAGGCCAGTGCTTAGGTCCTGAGTGGTAGGGGTCCCAGGACGACTCCTGGCCACTCAGAGCCTATGGATGCAGGAGGCCTGCCCCCAACCGCTTGCAAATACTCCCGCACCAAGTGGCAGTTTAGGTCCACGCCATCAGCTCGGAGGTCATGATGGGGGCTGGCTGCTGGCCTCTGGGGTGTGTGGAGATCCTGGCAGCCACTGCTGCATGCTGTCCAGGGTCTCTGCATGCCCCCAGCCTGGCGCCCATGGTGCTGCTGGCTGCTGGTCTGGGGGCATTTGGAGACGGGGATGTTCCCACCCCGCCCCAGTGGCTTTCTAAGGTATGGCAATAAGCAGCTGTCCCGTCCACTCCCCCAGCCTAGTGTCCTCCACAGGGGGATGGCTGCTGGTCTCTGGGGTTTGCCAAGACCCTGGGAGCCACCACCGGGTGGCAGGGACACACCCTTAGCCCAGTGGACACAACCTAGGGGCTGCATGAGCTGCAGAGAATACACCTTAAAAAAATTATATATATATATATATATATATATATATATATATATATATATATATATATATATTCACACACATTATTGATTGTTTTTACAGAGAAGACAGGAGAGGGATAGACAGTTGGAAATATGAGAGAGAAACATTGATTAGCTGGTCCTGCACACTCCCCACTGGATGTGCCTCCAACCAAGGTACATGCCCTTAACAGGAATCAAACCTGGGACCCTTCAGTCTGCAGACCCATGGTCTATCCATGGAGCCAAACCAGTTTGAGAGTAAATACCTTTTCTGACAGCTCATTGGCTAAACTCCCTGTAAGCCACCACTTGCAGTGTTCTTGGTAACTTGGGTAGTAAGAATCCAAGAAGGTAATCTAGGGCTTTTCCACCACACTCCTAGAGGAAAAAACGAAGGTCCACTACTGGAGGAGCTAAGAAATGTCATATCCTGCTCTGACTGGTTTTTGTTCAGTGGTTAGAGCCTCGGCCTGCTGACTGTCCAGGTTTGATTCTGATCAAGGGTATGTACCTAGGTTACAGGCTCCTCTCTGGCTGGGGCCCAGGTCAGGGCTTATGCAGGAGGCAACCAATCGAAGTGTCCCTCTCACATTGATGTTTCTCTCTGTCTCTCCTTCTCTCTTCCACACTCTCTGAAAATCAATGGAAACATATCCTTAGATGAGGATAAAATAAAAAAGAAATGTCATATTCTATGAAAAATACATCTTGAAAATGCCTAAAGAAAGTTGTCATTTTTTCACAGTGAAGGGACTAGAGTCCATGTTGATGAAAACACCTTGGCGGCTGCAATGGCTGGCAGTGGCTGCAGCAGTGGGGTAATGGAGCTGGTGCCTTCCCATCACCTGACATCCCTTGAGGGTCCCAGATTGGAAAGGCTGCAGGCTGGGTTGAGGGACAACTCTATATTCCCCCCACCGCTGTGCATGAATTTCATGCACCAGGCCTCTAATATATAGGGGCCTCTAAAAAATATATATATATATATATATATATATATATATATATATATATATATATATATATATATATCTTCCTTTTTCATGGCACTTTTATATCTGCATTTATTTATTTATTGTATTTATTACTTTACCCTGTATTTGTCACTAATTTACTATTTTACCCTGACTTTGCTCACTAATGTGTCTCTAATACCTTGAGCTGTAAGTAGCACATGGTACATGCTTAGTAAATATTGGTAGCATAAAAAAGAAAACCTCAAAAGATTGTTTAAATTCTATGTTTGCTTGGTTTTAAACATGTCTCATTTTGGAGCTTTAAACATTAAACCAGCATCAACCAATAGCAAATTTGTTGTTAAGGCTGATTTATAACTACAGGGCTAATATTCCATCTTGGCAATCATTTTAGGTTTAGAGTAGCTGATCTTCATGAATACTGGATGAGACTCCATAAGCATACTCTCTGCAATGCATGTTTTATTTCTGAAAGCCTGGGGAAGAATGCTTTGTTATTAATGACCGTTTTCCCTTCCAATTATACCATCTGCTGTAATATAGTAAGTACATAAGTGTGTAATATTCTGCAGAATGCTCTGTTGGTCTAGGCACTGGTTCTATTTGGTGAAGGATATCATTTCTCCCATCTTCCTTAATAGCTTTTATTCCTCACATCACTCCTACATAACTTCAGTTACAGGAAACAACGTTAACTACTTACAACTTATTTATTCTAATAAAAGTAATTGTTAAAAAGAATAAAATCCCTCTTCAATTATACTGACACTGTGGTATATCTTGCTTAAGACAACTAAAACTTGTGAGTTCCTATAGCACTATGAAAATATCAGAAATTATTTTACAATAAAAACATATGCAGAAAGTTAAATATTATCTATTGTAGATAAGTAGATGTATTGGTATTATCTATAAATTTGGCAAGAGTTAGGGGAAATACTTAACATTAATTTATATTCTATAATATATCCATGCTACAATCCCTCAACTGTGCAAGTCTTCACATAAACCTATACTGACATGCTGCTTAAATAATTCTATAAGACATACTTATTTGTTCACAAAATATTCATATCCATAAACAGCCAACCACATTAAAGTGTAATATGTTTAATTTTATTACTTATTATTAAAATTCTCAAAGAAGACTCTCAAAAAGAGACATCATATTTAGATAGTTGAGTAAAATTCCAAAATGTCATTTCAGTAACAATATCTACTATTTACAACCCATTAGCTCAAACTCAATACCTTATATATAGTATCTGTATTATCATAATGATCAGAATCACTATTATCACCTCTTTAAATTAACGATCCCATTTTGCCAATTGGCATACATTTGAAGGCTATTGCGGATGCAGCAGTACAATGTTGTCTTATTCATGCAGAATGGATAACTTTTTGATTGAAATTCATTTGTCCAGAAATAAGGGTTTGGAGTAATGTTTTTAAAATAAGAATATGATTAAGATGTATCTTTCAAATCAGCTCTCCAAGGTCAGAGAAAAGAATTTCTGTGATTGAGGAATATGGGTTCTTTATTTCCTTTGCACATTTATTCCACATGCAAGAGTACTTGTAAAGGAATGTTTAGAAGCCCTAAAACTAAAATATAATGAAAATAAAAGTTGAGCTGCTAATAATTAAATAGGTAGAAATTGAAAAATATATTATCTCTACAGGAAGACATTAGCCCTATATCATCAGGCTAAAGAATAAAACTGAATTATAACACTCCTTTTAAAATATGAGCCAATATATGTTTTTAAAATACTATTTATGAATATGTATATGAATAAAACAGTGGTTATTTATGAGTGGTGATATTGCAGCTTTTATAAATAGATATAGCTATAGATATATTCTTAAGTACACCACAATTTTTATAATGAATTTATATGTTGATGCATAATTATAAAAATAAAAATAGTTTTAAAGCACTTAGAAATACAGAGAGCTAATTCCCATTCTCTATCTTCTTAATTACAAAACAGACTCTCTTAGGTGCAATGTTGAAAGACTAAAAATTTGATCCCCTCATTCCACAAATCAACAGAATCAAGTAGAAGGGGCCTCAGTGTGACATCATTGAAAGATAACATCACTGCAAGTTCAGTACTCACTCGTACAGCTTTGAGAAAGGTTTTGCATTGTCAGCATAAGAGGAGAAGAGATAAATGAAAACAGAGGGGGCCTAATTCACTGGTCAGATCTCATATGCGATAGAACCCTTACTCCTATGAAATCACTTATATCATTGAATCTTAACTACATTGCAGACAGAAAATATAGTGAAACCAAGGCATACACTACAGTAGCTTGCATATTTTGTCCTGTTCATATAGAAGCAAATGCTTGCATTCAAGCATAAAGAATATATTGTATATGTGGTTTTATTTCATTCAATTTGCATGTTTGTTTTCATTGTCTCAATTTTAACATTTATGTTCTCAATGAAAACATTTTTAATTTTTAAGAAAAACTATTTATGAAATATCCACTTTAAATCATTTTTTAAAATTGTGCTGGTAAAGATTGAATTTGGAGCATCTGGTTTATAAATGATTTTTTAAATGATCCTTAGTTGTATATGTATCAGCACTGAAATTCATAGACTTTCTGGAACCACAGCTTCAGTTTCTGGCAAGACTGACATAGCTCCCTAATTTTCAATGAGATAAGGTACATTCCTTGTATTTCAGCCTATTTAGGTCTTTTTTTTTTTTTTTTTTTTTGAGGTGGGGGGAGGGGGGAGGAAGGGAGTGTTTTCTGTCTCCAAAGCTAACACCTAATTAATAAAGAATTCCCCATGGGATATTTTCTTAAGAATTGTCTTTTGTAAAATCCTAAATCTCATATGGCTCAACAACTGAAAGATTTAAATATTTTAAATGCATAGAAAATAATATAACATACACTTTTGCAACAGCCAATTCCAATAAACTTTTAATATTGCTTAGTAAACTTTACCATTCTCATTTTAGTTTTTTTCAAAGGCATAAATATTTGAGATATAGTTAAAATGTCATAATCCATGCAGTTCTATATGATTTTAAACTGCTACCTCACATTTATATTAACAATATAATAAAAAATGATTTAAAAAGCATCCATATTGATACTTGCTATGCCATTTATATCATATAAACTTCCATTGTATGCATTAAGTTCTTGTTTATATACTACTTAGTACAGTTACTGGATGTGAAAATTGACTTTGTCTCATCATTTCAATCTTTCATTCATTCATCCACTCACTCCTTATTTCTAAGTGTTTCTCTGCAGTACATTACCCCTATTCTCCCTATTTCTTTATTATGGGGACTTTACCAGGTGTTTGTTAGACCTTCCTCTTTTATTCCCAGGCCTCTTTACCTCACTCCTTTACTTGCTATTACCTCTTTGTGCTGTGTACTATTTTCATGGTAATTCTCTCATAGCCATATTTATTTTGCCATTAAATCCATCTTGGTAGTTTATTATATACTAGAGGCCTGGTGCATGAATTTGTGCACAGGAGGGGTCTTTCAGCCTGGCTGGTGATTGGGGCTGATTGAGGCATCTTGCCCAGTCCAGATCAGGGCCAATTGGGGCTGGCTGCAGAGGGGAGGGGGGTGGTAGGGGCTGTGGGAGATTGGCCAGCCAAAGGAAGGGGCCAAGGGAGGCTGGCCAGCCAGGGGGAGGAGCCATGGAGGGTTCCAATTGAGGTGATTGGGGTCGGTTGTGAGGAGGGACCATGGGAGGTTGGCCAGCTGTGGGAGGTTTGCTGTGAGAGCACACTGACCACCAAGGGGCAGCTCCTGCATTAAGCATCTGCCCCCTGGTGGTCAGTGTGCATCATAGTGACTATTCAACTGGTTGTTCCAGTTGTAGCTTAGATATCTATATCTATATCTATATCTATATCTATATCTATATCTATATCTATATCTATATCTATATCTATATCTATCTATCTATCTATCTATCTATCTATATATATATATATATCCCCTATCTAATAAAAGAGTAATTGCAAATTGACCATCACTCTAACACACAAGGTGGCCACATCCATGTGGTCAAAGATGGCCACCCCCATGTGGACACAAGATAGCCACCACAAGATGGTCGGCAGGGGAAGCAGTTGTGGGCAATCAGACCAGTAGAGGAAGGCCTTTGGGGGGACCAGGCCTGCAAGGGAGGAAAGTAGGGGAGGACCCATGCCTGCAAGGGAGGGCAGTTGGAGAGGACCCAGGTCTGTAGGGAAGGGCAGTTAGGGGTAACCAGGCTTGCAGGGGAGGACAGTTAGGGGTAACCAGGCCTGCAGCAAAGGGCAGTTGGGGTGACCAGGCCTGCAGGGGAGGTCAGTTAGGGGCAACCAGGCTGACAAGGGAGGGCATTTATGGGTGAACAGGCTGGCAAGGGAGGGCAATTAGGGGCAATTAGGCCAGCAGGGAAGCAGCTAGACATTGATCAGTTGGCAGGGGAGTGGTTAAGGGCAATCAGGCAGGCAGGCAGGTGAACAGTTGGGAGCTGGCAGCCTTGGATTATAAGAGGGATGTCCTACTGCCCATTTAGGCCTGATCCCACTGGGGACATCCCTCGAGGGGTCCCAGATTGGAGAGGATGCAGGCTAGGCTGAGGAACAATCCCTATGCATGAATTTATATATATATATATATATATATATATATATATATATATATATAGAGAGAGAGAGAGAGAGAGAGAGAGAGAGAGAGAGATATAGATATATATAGATATAGATATAGATATAGATATATATATATAGATATATATAGATATATATAGATATATATAGATATATATAGATATATATAGATATAGATGATATAGATATAGATGATATAGATATAGATATAGATATAGATATAGATATAGATATAGATATAGATATAGATATAGATATAGATATAGATATATACACACACGCATATGTATATACATGTATATATACATATGTATATATACATATATGTACTGTTATAATAAATTACTGGTATACACTAGTACATATACATATATGTTATACATATATAGTAAATATATACATGCACAGCTATAATAATGCACTGAGTATTTTTACATATCAGTACCTCATTCTACATTTATATATACACTAGAGGCCCAGTGCATGGATTCGTGCACCAGTGGGGTTACTCAGCCTGGCCTGTGCCCTCTGGTTATATGGGACCCCTTGGGGAATGGTGGACTGCCCATAAGGGATTGGGCCAAAGCCGGCAGTCCACCATCCCCCGAGGGATGTAGTAGTGCTGAAGCAGCAGGCTGCTGGGGAAGAGAGAGCATGGCTCCGCTCATCCTGGCCCCCTGTGCCTGCCTCTGCTCACTGAGTGGCACTCCCCCTGAGGAGCACCCCTGACCACCAGGGGCAGCTTCTGCATTGAGTGTCTGCCCCCTGGTTGTCAGTAGTATCATAGCATCCAGTCAACTGGTAGTTCATAATTCGCTTGTTTGGTCATTTGGTCTCTTAGGCTTAATATATATCTATCTGCACAGAAATTGTATATGATAAAATGCATAAATACTATTTCTACTCATTTTTCCCCTCTGTCTTTTAAAATATTTTTTATATTTATTTATTGGTATGCATTTAAGCATGTTAAAGGTATTATCTCAAGCAGTTTTAGACTGGTCAGTGCCTGTTTTATCCTTTGCTTCATTAATCTAAAATTTTATGTGGACTTCATTTACCAGACATAAAAACATAATTTGCCTCCCATTCCTGTTGAAATATTTGTGAATGTGTATATTAATAATAATAACAGTAATACTATTAATAACAGCAGTATTAATTTATTTTTTACTGAATCACAATGCTATGCTAGGTATTATTCTAACCATTTTATATGCATTTACTTTTTAAAATCTTTACTACCTTATGTAGTAACTCATTATTATTAAATTTTACAAAATATAAATGTGAACTATTTCTTCAAAGTTGAAAGTCTTTACTCTTACTCAGTATACTACAGTTTCTCTTGATAAATGTATATATGCAGATTTTATCAGATAATAGCCATTTTCTTGATTCTTAAAGATCATTCCATTAATGAAAAGAAATTCAGTCAAACCAGCCAAATTCAATGAGGGCACTATATATTTGTGTATATATCTATTCATCAATATATGTAATTTGTATGTAAATGATAAAAAATAATTATGTATGTGCACATATACAGAAATTATGTAGATTATCATGAAAATTTGTGTTCCATTCCTTAGATCTTAAATTGATTAGAATTAGAAGAAATATTGTATACACCAAACAACAAAGACTAATTATATGGTACTTTTATTTAATTTGCTTTGTAAAATTTTATGTGGACTTCATTTACCAGACATAAAAACATAATTTGCCTCCCATTCCTGTTGAAATATTTGTGAATGTTTCTGGATTGTTAGACAAAATATTTGGAAAGACCTAACAAAATCAGATCCCAACCATACATAAGTCATTGTTTTGGATTAAAAAATACTTCTTATTCATAGTGGCTTTGGACAGAATGTTACTTGTAACACCCTTCTATCATTCATAATAACTAGAGCACAAAATTATGTCAAATTCAGAGAGAAAATCCTTACAACCTTAAACTCATTTGCTAATAAGGTATTTTTTTCTCCTCTAAGTGGATATAATATAAACAGAAAAATATATAAAATATACCTTGACTAAAGAAGCAGCCAAGAAAATAGCCTTGGCTATCTAAAATTTATTCAGGGATAAAACCATGGCTATGTATTTAAACAATTTTTAGAAACAAAATTGGAAGCTATAAAACATTTTGGCCATTTAAAAAACTGCTTGATTTTTTTAAAGAAATAAATATAACTCATTTGCTTACCTTTTCATTACTAAGGGAAAGCCCTAAGGAGCAGGCTCAGAGTTTAAAGTTTATTGAGTCTAAAGAGGCTTTATTTTATGGGCAGTCTAGAAGGCATATGACTTGAAATTTTTAAGTGACTGCTCTGTGAAATGAATACACGTTTGGCCCTATATATGAAGACTACAGAGGCAGTTCAGACTCCTAAGTAACTAACCCTCGTGTATATCATCAATAGAGATTCAACTGATGGCAACTTCAAAAGTCTTGGGGATGACCTGAGGACTAGGTGAAATAATTAGCTTCTTCCATTAACGCTTATGTCAGCTGTCCAAAGGAGAGACTGGGAAGTTGAGGCCATCTGCTAGAAATGTAACACATTTTATTACATTTTCACTTCTCACAAACCAACTAAAAATGACATTATCACCATGTGGCAAATAAATTCACTGGTGGCTAGTTATCCATCTAGGAAATATGAGAGCAGAGATCCAAAAACTGGTATAGCTGCATGTTTCTAGGTCAACTGACAGACACTGGTGATGTTTAGCCCACATCCATGGTCTAACTTATCCTCGCTGACACAGCTCCAGCTGTATACAAATGATTCTCTCTCCGCTTCCAGGGCCACATTCTTCTGGCTTGAAGGGTAAAATGGGAGTCAGCAATATTTTTCTTATTATGGACATACAATAAGTATTTTAGGATTGATAGGTCATATTGTGTCTATCACAACCACTGCACTCTGCTATTGTAGTGCAAAAGCTTCTATAAACATTATTTAACTAAATGAGCATGGCTGTGTTTCAATAAGACTTTATTTATAAAAAATTAGGAGTCCAACCCTGAATGTGCTATATGTTAAATAGAATTTGAAAATAGCCCCAGATATCCTTACTTTCCAAATAAAAAGGATGAGTTCTAGTTTGAAATGGCTTGTTCACAGTTTAAGTGTATCTATGAATAGTGTATAAGTCATCTCCTAGAATGAAGGCAATCAAGGTTACCTGGGTTTGTACATAATAATGGACTCATACTCAGTACACTTAGGAATGGTCAAAAAAGGCCATGCATTTTCTCACAACATAAACTTTTATCATTTTCCTATTAAAATAATTAACAGATATACGGTTATAGAAAAACTTTGCATGTATCTTTTTTTGAAGCTGATGAAAATATTATTGCACTTAATAGAAAATATATGGAAATATCATGGCTTCTTTGGTTAACAAAGGAAAGGGGTGGATTTCACTGACACCATCAACTTTGACTCCAAAGAAGTCAGCAAGAGGAGGCCTGAATTGTTCTTTTGCCACTGCATTGCACTGCTCTTTCCCCCGTTATAAAAATGGCCAAGTGTTCTGAAAATGAAAAGTTTTACTCAGGGACAAATTCATAGAAATTTATTCTCTTGCCTTAAAGGAATGAGATAGAGTCACTTTTACAGCCAAGAGTTACTTTTATTTTCTGCGATGGAAGTATTTCTCTGCAGTCTTCCCATGTGTAAAAAGAACGTTTTGCTAAGCATTGCTGCCACTGATACAGCCACCAAAAGCCATCCGTGATATTAGCCAAGTGCTTTGATAGCATTCCAGTGATTCCCAGCCAGAAATATTCATTTAACACTGATATGAAACATTTTAAAATACAGAGTCCTGGGCCTTACTCCGGTAATACTGCACTGTACATTCCAAAGGCGGCTTTAGGATAGCTGTATATTTTGCACAACTCTTTCAGTGATCTTCATGCATAGCCAGCACTGAGAACCATTGCTGGAAGAGAAAAAAGCAATTTTAAAAAGTCAGTGACTAATCAATAGTTATTTATCAGCTTGTAAATAATGCTGTGCACCTAGAAAATATGAAAAAATATACAGCTTCCTAACATTCATCAGTCTGTCAAAGGCAGCATCTGAAACTGATGGCATTGGTCCCGTCAGACCTTCCATAAGATTGCCCTTGAATCATTCTCTCAGGCGATCTAACCCAGTTTTGATTTTGTCTTGTTCTGGGAAGACTAGCATCAAAACAGCCTTCTCATTTCTACGCTGGGTCAGTTAGAGTTAGTGTAAGGAAGGGAAATTTGAGCTGTCCCAGCAAGCATCCCCACCTCACAAGAACACATAATAAACAAAATGCCTTGCCAAAACTGCCTCTATGTACACTATCATTAGGATATTTTTGAATGCTGAAGATAATTTTAGCTCTAGGGGTTTCCCATTAGAATGCAACTATCTCCATAATATAGCTCTTTTAAGCCGAAGGCATCCTATGGACAAAGTTCCTAACTCTCATGGTGAACTCACATGAAATGTTTATTATGAAGGCAATAGTTTATGTTTAGCTGAATTATCTACCTTGTTTCCCAGATAATATCAGGGTACTGAGTGAACTGTAAGCTTCAACCCTTAGCCAATTGCCTGTTTCCATGACTAACATGACTGAGAACTGCAGGATGTCATTCTAACAAATTTATATTAAAAAATAGTCATTGAAAATGAAACAAAGTAATCATATTAATCCCAACAAAACTATGCCATGCACTTAAGAAATGATGAGACATTATCATTAAAAAAAAAAAAAAAAAATTCGCCGAAACCGGTTTGGCTCAGTGGATAGAGCATCGGCCAGCCTGCGGACTGAAAGTTCCTGGGTTCGATTCCGGTCAGGGGCATGTACGTTAGTTGCAGGCACATCCCCGGTAGGGGGTGTGCAAGAGGCAGCTGGTTGGTGTTTCTTTTTCATCGACGTTTCTAGCTCTCTATCTCTCTCCTCTCTGTAAAAAAAAAACAATAAAATATATTAAAAAAATAATAATAATCCGTGACTCCCCATTACTAATACCTTTGGATATTGATAAGTCATTTATTATGTGCATGTCAGTGCATCATTAGACATTAAAAACTATATTATTTTTCCACACTCTTTCTTTTTATACTCCTGGTTTTCTCCTTATTTCTTTTTTTTTTTTAAATACATTTTATTGATTTTTTACAGAGAGGAAGAGAAAGGGATAGAGAGTCAGAAACATCGATGAGAGAGAATCATCGATCATCAGCCTCCTGCACACCCCCCACTGGGGATGTATCCACAACCAAGGTACGTGCCCTTGACCGGAATCAAACTCAGGACCCTTCAGTCTGGAGGCTGACGCCCTATCCTTTGAGCCAAACCGGTTTTGGCATCTCTTTATTTCTTCTTGGTCTTCTTGAAAGGTAACCCCTCCTACAAGCAATACTTCAATATTAAATTTCCTCTATGAATTAAACAAGGGATTCTTCACTTTTTACTTTACACTTACTAGCCAGAGAACTTCATACTTTTGCAATTTTCAGTTTTCATCAATATGCTAATGATATCCAAATCCATACAGAAATGACACATTTGTTGAACTCAAGACTATTATGGCCAACTTCATACTTGTATCTTCACTTATAAGTCTTGTAGACATCTCAGATTCAGACACATATCATAAAGTCAACTTGTCACCTCTTTCCTAAATTCCCCCTCCTCTAGCATCCCTTAGGGCCACCGCAATCCACTGAAACACTCCAATTAAAATCCCAGGAGTATCCCTCAACCACTCTCTCTTTTTACCTTGAATAATATAATTATATTTATATCTATATCTACTATACCTATATCTGTAATCTTCTACTGTCTACTGCATCCTTCAATGTCATGTTACACATAGTTCAAACCATTTTTGTTTCTTCAAGTATTATAATAACCTCCTAATTAATTTTTTTGTTTCTACTCTGGCTTGTCTCTAATCTCTACCCAACAACTGGAGTATAATTCAGTCACACTCATCACCACTTAAAAACTTGCAATGAATTCTCGTTTTCAAAATATTTACTATCGTTTTAGACTCTAGAGGAATGACATTACTTAGTACTTGCCTTCATCTATAGCAGGGTGGTTTGCCATCTTCTGAGCTGCGTAGGCTGCAGCTGCCTGTAGTCTTTCAGTACAAGCTGTTGCTTATTTGTTTGTTTTTATTTTGTTTTGGTTGGAATACTCTTCCTTCAATATTTCTCTTCAAACTCTTAGTCTTAAATTCTCAACTTCAATCCCATGCCCTTCTGGGAATTTCTCCCTGTCTTCTTATAATAACTTAGATGCTGTTATTTTTTCCTTCCATAGCATCATTTACTCTCCTTTTGTTATATTACGTATAATTACTGGCACACATCCCAATTTTATAAAAATAGTGGTCTTTGTAGTATGGGAACTTTGTTTTGTGTTTTGTATTATTTCTAGGGTCTACCATTTTCCTTAGCTCAAATTAAAATCTTTGGATAAATAAATGAATAAATGATGTTTCAATATGCATTGGTTCATATTCACAGGACAAGTGTTTATGCTTTTTGGGTCATTGTTCTTAGGAAGAAAGAAATGTGTTCTTCATGTCTGTAAATCTATGACCATATTGATCTTTATTAGACAGCACTGTAAATAACCTCTATCAGTTAATATCTTATGAGATATTATTTATGTATTTGAAGAGTGTGGTAAAGAGGAAGAACTGACAATAACTGCTACATGATTATTATTGAATGCAGTTTCTTTTTTTTGAATTCATGTTTCAGAATATATACACTGTGTGTGTAATTTGCATCAAACATAGCACTATAATCACTTTACTATTATACACTTTCTAAACCTGTTTACTCTTTTTTAAAATGGAATATATTGTAAATTTTTGTGGTGTTTGTTCTAGATATGTGAGATACGTTCTTGGTATTTTAATAGGGAATTCATTAAATCTATAAATTTCTTTGGATAATATGGACATTTTAATGATATTGATTATACCAATCCATGAATGTGGTATGTCCTTCTACTTATTTATATATTCCTTGATCTCTTTTTTTTTTCAATGTCCAGTAGTATAGGTCTTTTACCTCCTTGAACCAAAAAAAGACTCAACTAGCCTCAGCATTCTTGAGAAAGAAGAACAAAGTTGGAGGAATCACAAAAGCAGATATAAAGGTATACTACAAAACCACTGTACTGTAGCCTAGTCCTGGCATAAGAACAGGCATAGAGATCAATGGAACAGAACAGGGATCCGAGAAATTGACCCAAGTTAATAGGTTTAACTAATAGTTGACAAAGGAGTCAAGAGCATACAATGTATAATAGTAAAGACAGTTTCTTCAATTAATTGTGTTGGGAAAATCAGAGAGGTAAATGCAAAAAAAACCACAAGCAGACCATCAACTTATACCATACACAAGAATAAATTTAAAATGGATAAGAGGCTTAAACATAAGTCCTGAAACCATACAAATATTAGAAGAAACTATAGGGAACAAAATCTTAGGCATCTCTTATAGCAATATGTTTACCAATACATCTCCTAGGCTGGCAAACTGCCGCTCTTTGGCCCCTTGAGTGTGGCTCATCCACAAAATACCATGGCCTGGGTGAGTCTATTTTGAAGAAGTGGTATTAAAAGAAGTTTAAGTTTAAAAAATTTGGATCTCAAAAGAAATTTCAAACATTGTACTGTTGATATTTGGCTCTGTTGACTAGAGTTTGTGACCACTGTCCTAGGGCAAAGGAAATGAAGGAGAAAATAAACAAATTGGACTATATAAAAATAAAAGGCTTCTGCACAGCAATAGAAACCAGCAACAAAATAAGAAGAGAGCCCATGGCATGGGAGAACATATTTTACAATGATACATCCAATAAGGGGTTAATTTCCAAATTATATAAAGAACTCATTCCACTTAAATGGAATACAAACAATTTAATTTAAAAAAGACAAAGGGCCTAAATAGATTTTTCTCTAAAGTGGGCAAATAAATGGCCAAGAAAATGGACATATGAAAAAATGTTCAAAGTCACTAGTCATCTGAAGATGCAAATTAAAATATCAATGAGGTATCACCTCATACCTGTCAGAATGGCCATCATCCACAAATCAACAAAGGACAAGGGTTGGCAAGGATGTGCAAAAAAGGGAACCCTAGTACACTGCTGGTGGGAAGGCAGACTGGCGTAGCCATTATGGAGTGTCTTCAAAAAAAAAATTAAATATGGGACTATCATTTGGCCCAGTTATCCCACTTCTAGAAATATATCCTAAGAAACCAGAAACACCAATCAGAAAGAATATATGTGCCCATATTCTATATTCCATAGCGGTGCAATTTATAATAACTAAGATTTGGATAAAGCACAAGTGCCCAGCAGTAGGTGAGTGGATAAAAATGCCATGGTATGGTACATTTATATGGAAAACAGTGCAGCTATAAAAAGAAAAGAAATCTTAACATTTGCAGCAGGATAGATGAACCTGAAGAGTATTATGCTAAGTGAAATAAGCCAATCAGAGAAAGATAAGGATTACATGATATCACCCATATATGGAATCTATTGAACAAAATAAACTGGTGAACAAAATAGATCCAGAAACATAGAAGCATGGAATAGGCTGACAAATTTCAGAGGAAAGAAGGGGATGGGGTGGAGGAGTGATTAATCAAGAAACTTACATGCATAGCCTATCCCACAGACAATAGATTGGAGAAGGCCTGGGAGGGGCAGTTGATGGGTGGAGGGGGGTCAATGGAAAAAAACAAACAAACAATTGAGACATCTGTAATACTTTCAACAACACAAAAAGGAGTACAATAATATTATCTAACCCATAGATTTATTTGAACAAGTGAAATATTCATAAAAATATCAAGCACAAAAAATGCAAGCATTAAAAATGGCTTTTTTATAGTTAAGATAATGTTAAAAATAAGAAAAGAGGCTCCAAATAATTCAATAATTGTATTTAATGATAATATATACAATAATAAACCATTTTAAAAAATATTTAGATGAAGACTCTTGTTAACAAAAACAAAGACCTTGAAGCCTGTAAAGAATTTTTGTGAGTTTATTCGAGCCAAACTGTCAACATATGCCAGGAAACAGAACCTCAATGAATTGAGATAATGCTCCTAATGCTCCAGAGAATGGCAGGTTACATCTGTATTTATACATTGCAATCAAAAGAAAGGGACATAAGTGGCTTACATGAAATTCATTGGTGATAGATTAAGGAGGTGGGATAAAGCAAGGCAGGGAAACCTCTGGGATAGGGTAAAAAGTGAACTGATGAACATATGCTTCTTTTACATAGATGGATAGAAGATAGTTTAATATAATTAACAGTTGATAACAATAACAATGATGAAATGTCCTGGTGCCATTTGTTGTGACCCAAAGGATTTGCAAAAAAAGGAAGTTACAAGTTACCCAGACATTTCACAGATACATTATCTTAGAGACAAAAAGGCAAATGGGCTCATTAAAGATCTAAGTTGATCTTTGTCAGGGAAAATACTGGCCTAAGGCATGACTACCTACTATAATCTGTTTGTATTAAATATTTAATTTTCAGACCATCTTTTGTCATTATTTTAGGTTTCTGAGTTTGCAAGACTGCCATGCAGGCCTCCCTTAAGCTTGTCAGGTTAGCATGTGGCTCTTTTCATCCACACTCTGTTATAGACATCTAAGAGCTAATGAAACTGAGATTCAGAATTTTTCACAAAAAGCAGTGAATAGTTAACACTGGTTAGTCTACAAAATTTTTGTGGTTTCCATTCATATATATCAACTAGAGGCCTGGTGCGTGAAATTCCTGCATGGATGGGGGTGTCCCTCAGCCCAGCCTGAACCCTCTCTAGTCAGGGACCCCTAGAGGGATTAGGCTTAAACAGGTAGTTGGATATCCCTTTCACAATCCAGGATTGCTGGCTCCCAACTGCTTGTCTGACTGCCTTCCTGATTGCCCCTAACTACTTCTGCCTGCCAGCCTAATCACCCCCTAACCATTCCCCTGCCAGCCTGATTGATGCCTAACTGCTCCCCTGCAAGCAGATTGCCCCTAACTGCCCTCCCCTGTGGGCCTGGTCACCCCTATCTGCCCTCTCCTACAGGCTAGATCACCCCCAACTGCCATCGCTTGCAGAGCTGGTCTTTCCCAACTGCCCTCCCCTACTGGCCATCTTGTGTCCACATGGGTGCAGCCATCTTGTGTGTTGGAATGATGGTCAATTTGCATATTGTTCTTTTATTAGATGGAGGCCTGGCCATGGGTGGGGGCCGGCTGGTTTGCCCTGAGGGTGTCCCAGATCGGGGTGGGGGTTCCCTTGGGGAGTGGGGTGGCCTGGACGAGGGGCCTGTGGTGGTTTTCAGGCTGGCCACGCACCCCAGAGACCCAAGTGGAGGCCCTGGTATTTGGGATTTATTTATCTTCTATAATTGAAACTTTGTAGCCTTGAGCGTAGGCCAGGGCAGGTCAGGGCAGGCAGAAAGCTTGGTTTCTCCATCGCCAGGGACACTCAAGCCTCCAGCTAGCTCTGTAGCCCCAGCCATTTCTGTTGAGATTTATTTATCTTCTATAATTAAAACTTTGTAGCCTTGAGTGGAGTCTGGGGCAGGCCAGGATGTGCGAAAAATTTGGCTTCTTCCATTGCCGGGGAAACCCAAGCCCCCTCCTCACTTCATGGCTGCAGCTATCCTAGTTGGGTTAATTTGCATACTCACTCCTAATTGGCTGGTTGGTGTGGCTTGTGGTGTAGTGGAGGTGTGGTCAATTTGAATATCACTCTCTTATTAGATAGGATGACACCCACTGAATTCATTCACACTCCCTCCAGCTACTCCATGGAGAATAAATATAATGTCTTTACTACATATAGAACATTAAAAAGCTAAAGTATTAATGTGGAATGTGTGTATTGACAAAATTACCAACCTAGGTATCCACTCTGTTATTCTCTCCAACTGAATTTTAAATCTCTAGCTACATCATTCTGGATTTTTTAAGAGGATAAATTCAAGCTTCAACCCTAAATAAAATTAGAATATTTATCTCACAAGCCCTGTCATTTAGATCTAAAATATGATCCTTAGTAACAAAAATCTATTTGGAGCAATATTTTGTGAAAACTTATAAAGAAGTCCTACTGGATAAAGACCCACAGTTTCTTTCATCTCTTTTCTTGGAAGAGGTGAGTTATGGATATTCCTACTACCAAATTTATTTTTATATAGACAAAAGATTTTAAATGTTTCTTTATATTGCAATTTCTTGTCATCAAAGGACACACGCTGTCAACACTTCGCTGACTATCAGATCCTTGTGGTGGAAGCCTTATGTGGTGCTTCTTCACTTGAGCTAAATAAAAAAAAAAATGGGTTCAATGTTTTTTTAGCTCCAAGTGTTAATTACATCCTAATAAAACCATCTAGTTAAATTGTCTGCTTTGTGGTGCAGTGGTGAGAATGGATTTCTAAAGTAAGCTTGCTAAATTGATTGTGCTTCTAGATAATTAATGGAAATTAGAAAAACAAAGGAAAAAATGATAATGCTGTAATGCTGTATCTTCATAACAAAGTTTCTAAGATTACTTGAAGCACACAGAATTCTTCCCTGGCTAAGGAGATGTCATTGTGCTCAATTTACCAGCTATTTCTTTTGTATTTGATCACCTTCTTTTAATCTTCAAGGACTAAGGGATAAGGTTAAAATTATTGAAACACCTTGAAAAAAACTACTAATTGATAATGATATGGGATTTTTGGAGTGAACACATGGTGTTCCCCTGGGCAGGATGGTTCCCAGGAATCTTTGTCCATCAAGGTCAAAGAATGAATCCATGGATGGAAGGTGGTATAGCAGAGGTGGCAATTTATTAAAGAACAAGTACAGATTCCCAAGTGGGGAGGGGGAAAAGAATCTCACAGCCTAGACATACCCTTAGGGAGGGGGTAAGAATCCCACTGACTTCCTGTTTCCATGGCTTATAAAGACAGCAAGTACCTGTGTCCTAATATCCCCTCTGATTGGTCAATGTTCCCTTTTGAATTGGTTACTATGGTAACTCCTAAGCTCAGAGGTCAAATCTCACAAGGGACAGTGAGGCCCTCTGGCCTCATTGTCCTCCTATTCACTCTAGGCTTTTTTTCCTTTTTTATTTTGTAAACATAGACCTTTTGTTATTCCCAGTTCCCTTATCTTATGGAAATATAACTTCTCCCAGTCTCCCACATTTTATGAAAATGTAGCTGCACCTGGTTCCCTTGTGTTATGGAAATGTACCCTCTGTCAGCTGGGTAACCATGTGTTTTCCATGGGTCCCCTTAATTCCTATTATCTTTCTAAACCAGCCTATTTCCCCCTAAAAATTCCCATTTTACCCCCAAAACTTCTTTCAATAACATCTATAAAAATTGTGACTATTAACAAGTTCAGATGGTTCATGATTTATTTTGTCTGTTTCTGTGATTACTGTGTTTTATTTCAGTTCTAGGAGTCCCATTAGTATCTGTCTTCCAGAGATAATTTAGTTTTGTATGTATTTTTTGGAAGCAAATGATCAATGTTCTATTTTTTAAATCAGTGTTAATATGTCATACATGTCTTATGCCCTAAATTTCTAATATTTTGTTATTGATTTTATTTTTTATACTATTTACAAATTAAAATTCATTTTTTAAAGATTTTTAAAAAGTGGTTTATCCGCAATTGATTGCACTTAAAGGTAAGCCTTTTCTTTTCAATACTATTGTTACTGATTGGAGTTGCTGACTGGAACCTCAGTTCTTTTTGTCAATACAGAAAAAAATTTAAGGTTAATAAAAATAAAAGAAAAGCAAAATAGGGTTTTTTGAAGATACAATTTAAATGAGGCGTGTACTGGTTAAGAGAGTATGGGACAAAATGGGTTGGCTGGTTAAATTCTGAATGAGGAGCTGGCCAATGGAGAGAAAGAGAAAGAGAATGGCTTTAGCTGACTGGGCAGTCAGAGAAAAGGGGGCCAGGGAGATAGGTTCTGAGGATCAGCCCAGTGGAAAAGGAATTCTTAGGGGTAATAATTACAGGTTCAGAAAATTTTAGAAATTAAGAGGACCATGGAGGAAGCACAGGGCTGAAAAACTGCAACAGGTATATTTCAATAGAATGATGGAGCTGGAAACAGCAGGTCTATATTTACAAAATAAAGAGGAGAAAAAAACCCTCATTCAAATGGAGAAGAAAGCCCAAAGGGAATCAGGAAACAATAAGGAAGGAGGGGAGGAAAACTTCAGGTGTCCAATGTAAGGTTCAACCTTTGGATTCAGGAGTTACTATAGTAACCAGTCTAAGGAAATGGTGACCAATGAGAGGGGATATCAAGGCACAAAGATCTGCAGTCTTTATATACCATGGGGAAAAGGAACTCAGTGGGACTCTTTCCCCTCCCTACATGGGACTCTGTGCTGTGAAATTCTTTTCCCTTCCCACTTGGGAGTCTGTACTTGTTCTTCAATAATTCAACACCTTCGCTATTCCATCTTCTGTTCATGGATTCATTCTTCAACTCTGATGGATAATCCAGGGAACTATCCTGCCCAGAGGAATACCATGTTCTCCAGCCTAAAAATCACATATCACCAGGATGAGCTACAGGTGCCTATTTCTCCCTGGTTACAAGTCTCAAGGGATACGGTTGGGGGATACATGTCTGTGAGGAAGGAGAGGACTGAGGTGGGAGGGAGGAGAGGAGAGGGGATGGGATAGTGAAGTGCTCCCTGGAAGTAGAGCATGTGTTAGAGAGAGCATGGTCCCCAAACTCCTGGATTATAAATAGGGTTTTTTTGGGGGGGATGGAGCCTTTCATTTGCATTCAGGGGTGATTGATGGAAACTATATGTCTTCTGGGCATGCTCTTATCCATAATCTATAATAATCAATAATAATAAAAGCATAATATGCTAATTAGACTGAACAGCCGGACATCATTCTGGATGTCCTTCCTGATGAAGCCATGGTGGTGGTGGTGGTGGGGGCCAAGGCAGAGACGGTTAGGGGCAATCAGGCAGGCAGGCTAGTTGTTAAGGTTTATCATGCAGGCAGGCAGAGTGGTTAGGGATGATGAGGCAAGCAGGCATGTGAGCAGGTGAATGGTTAGGAGCCATCAGTCCCAGATTGCAAGAGGGATGTCTGACTGCCAGTTTAGGCCTGATCCCAGGATTGGGCCTAAATTTGTTTTGGACACTCCCCAAGGGGTCCCAGATTGTGAGAGGGTGCATGCTGAGCTGGGGACCCACTCCCCCCAGTACACAAAATTCTAGTGCACATGTGTCAAACACAAGGCCCGCGGGCCAAATCCAGCCCGCCAGGCCTTGCAATGTGGCCTGCACCGTGCTGTCATCACTGCACTCCGCTGTCAGTTTATGACACTGTCAGTTTATGACTGTTCAGTAAACCATTCGGCCCGCGATTTAGGCTGGATTTTAGATTTTGGCCCCTTCTCTGATTGAGTTCGACACCCCTATTCTAGTGTATACAGTACATGTGTCAAACACAAGGCCCGCGGGCCAAATCCAGCCCACCAGGCCTTGCAATGTGGCCCGCACCGCGCTGTCATCACTGCACTCCGCTGTCAGTTTATGACATTGTCAGTGTATGACTGTTCAGTAAACCATTCGGCCCGCGATTTAGGCTGGATTTTAGATTTTGGCCCCTTCTCTGATTGAGTTCGACACCCCTAGTATACAGAATAACCCATGGGGGGAGTCAAACTGAAATGCTAATCCTACATAATAAAAGCCTAATATGCTAACTGTTCGACCATTTGTATGACTGTCTGACCAGTTGCTATGACGCTCACTGACCACAAGGAGGTAGACACTCCAACTAGTAGGTTAGCTTGCTGCTGGGGTCTGGTCCATAGGGACTGGGTGAGAAGGGCTGGACATGCCCTAGATCCCTCCTAAGTTTGCTCCTCAGTCAACCAACTTCCTGTGGTCCCTTCTCAGGCTCCAATAGTACACCGGTGGGGACCCTGGGCCTCCTGAAATCCAGGACCCCTTTGGGCAAGTCAGAGAGCCAGTTTCAGCCCAATCCCTTCAGGCCAGGCCAAGGGACCCTACTGGTTCATGATTCTGTACACCAGGCCTCTAGTTTTATTATAATTAGTCCAGGGCTCTAGTAAGGTCACATTGGTATTGAAGCCAAGTCATTTTCCTCTGAGCTTGGGCCAAGAGCCGGCTGGCTTTGAACCTGCCTGCTGGTGGTCTGCTGGGTCATCCATAGAGAGGAGGTCTGAAGTCAAAGTTGGCCCAACTCATGTTGAGGACTCCAGGGAAGACCCAGACCCAGCCACTCATGTTTAACTTTGTACCTAACACTATAGTGTGCCTTTCACTTGTTTTGCTCTAATATTCTGAAGTCTTTAAAACTTTGTGATCTTTAAACACAATGCTCTTATATGGTGTTTTTAAAACATTTATTCTTGGATATTATAGCCTGATATTGATGAAAATTCACCACTCTTCTTACCCCTTTTAATCATGCTCATCTATACTAACACAAATAGCAGCAACTTCCATTCACACCACATACTTTACATGATTTTAAAATTCATCTTTTAGCCCAAGTAGTAAAGTGCTGTGTAATGAATGTTGTCCCTCCAAAATTCATTTAGTGAAGCCATGACCTCCAATGTACTGATGTGTTTAAGTGGGGACTTTAGAAGATATTTAGGTTTAGAAGAATTTATGAGGATGAGTTCTTTTGATGGTATCGGTGCCTTATAAGAAGAAACACCATAAAGGTTGTTCTCTCTCTCCCTCTCTCTCCCTCTCTCTCTCTCTCTCTCTCTCTCTCTCTCTCTCTCTCTCTCTCTTTCTTTCTCTCTCTCTCTCTCTCTCCCCCTCCCCACATAAGAACACAAAGAAGAGAAAGCTGACCTGGGCAAGCCAGAAAGAGAACTCTCACTAGAACATAACCATATTGGCACCCTGATCTTGATCTTTTAGCCTCCAGATCCAAGTATGAATTTTTGTTTTTAACAACCAAATGATTTGTTTGTAACACAACCCAGTTCCCATCACTCCAATACTGTAAGTCCTTGGGCTACTTCAGAGATTTGTTCCTACAGCGAGACATAATGCAATTTTCGCTGTAAGTCCGAAGCCACCTACATAAGCACCTATGTTACTCACATGAAGCACATACACAGCAGTAATGAAGTGAAACAGTAAAAAAAGAAAAAAAAAACAATTCCTAACTTTTACTTACTTGTGGTAAATAAATGATAATAATAAAAAAAACATAAAGCACATATGTACATATGTCAAAATGATGGAACTTTTTTTGTTCATAAATAAATGGGAGATGGTGCTGTGACCATAAAACAATGTACATCAAGTCCAATGTAAACCGAGGACTTCCTGTAGAGCACAGGAGAAGAAAAGACTTATACTAAAAGCATCATGTAGTTCAAGGTAAAGCTCTGTGCCTCCCAAGACAGCAAGCCCATCTCTCCCAAGACTAGTGCCCAGAGCCAAAGTGAACTTGCACAAACAGGAAAGCCCAGAATGAATCATCTCTAGGACTTAACAGGATGCAACCTTCCCCCACAGTCCTTTAAGCTTCCCAACTGCAGCTTTCTCCCCCTTTCACTCCCATCCATGCAAGCTCCTAGGCTTTGACACCAGGGAGCTTCTCTGTGGAGTAATTAAGTAGGCAAGACAACATCCTGTGGAATCTAGTGTTCCATTATTTGGTTGGTCACATACCAATTTTAGTAACAAACTTTGTTACTTATTTCTAAAAATATTTCCTCTATAATATTATATTTAATTTCTTTTCTCATAAAATTTAGTATCCTCTTCATGATTTATTGCCTTAATCCACCTTAAGCCTTGTATTATGATTATCAATAATGTCTCCTTAAAAGAATTATTGATGTAAAACAACCCCAAAGCTATGAGTTTTATATAAAGTAACATGCACAGAAACCTAAATTAACAAGTTTCCAGGTGCAATGCTTGTTGAAGTGATGAGACTTATCAAAGTGTGAATGTTAGGAAAACATTTAACCTTTTTCAGACTCATCCTCATCTGCAGAACGCACATGGGTGTACTTCCTTCTCTACCTTTTCATCCTTATGAAGCTCACATTTGACTCTGCACACAAATCAACCTTGAGAACTCATTTGGCAATTCACTGGCCTATAATCCCATTAAGAGGGAATAGTACATTTTATCCTTTTATATCCCCAGTCTGGCTCATAATTGGTACTCAATTAATAAGTTACCATATGAAGTTCCAGTTCACAGTTATCTAAAATAGCCTAATATCTAGTCTAAGAAGTAGCCACATTAGAGCTACTAAACTATGTTTGGGCTCCTCTGTCTAATTTTTATAAAATAAAATCATTTATTACAATGTCTCTCTAGAGACTTAATTACATTGCAACTCTTACCAATTTAGGCTGTAGGAAACAAACTGACAGTACTCCATGTTCTAATTTGAAGGTAAGGAACTTGGATATGCAATAAACAGAAGATGTTTATAAAGTAATACAGTCAATGAACAGGGATGAGGTGCCTTATGCTTTCACACCAAGTGTTGTTGCCATTTCATCTATAATAAAAAAAGCATAATATGCTAATTAGACCAGACAGCTGAAAGACCTTCTGGATGAAACCGCTAGGGGCAATCAGGCAGGCAGAGTGGTTATGGGCAATGAGGCAGACAGGCAGGCAAGCCGTTAGGAGCCAGCAGTCCTGGATTGTGAGAGGGTGCAGGCTGGGCTGAGGGACACCCCTCACCCCCCATACACAAATTTCATGCACAGGGCCTCTAGTTAGTAATAATATCATTCTTGGTTTCACTACTTCTACCACAGTTGTATAAGATGTCAACATTAGGTTTGCTAAAGAACACTTGGAAACACTCTGAACTATTTTGTAGCTTTTCAATGAAACAAAATTCATTTCAAAATAAAAAGTTAAAAATAATAAAAAAGATAATAGTAAAGATTTAGATAACACTTACCATGAATTAAAGTTACTTTTCTAAGCACTATACCTATACCGACTAATCACACAGAGATAAGTCTCAGATTCAAAACTTCAGATTTCAAAGTCTAAGGTAACTCATTTAAGATTTCATCATTATTAAAATATAAAATTGTGCATTAAAACTTCATGATAAAATTTATATCAAAGGAACAAAAAGGGGGGGGAAAGCAAATAGATATTAAATGAGATACATGTGATCTAATATTTCTCTTCCAGGGATACAAAAGGAAATTTGGAAAACTGATTTGGGGAATGACAATATTAAATTTATGAAATACTTTATCCTTGTGGCATTGTATAGAAGAAATAGCTATTTCTTTTCAGTAATTCAGTTTCAAATACATAGGGCTTTAACCTTAATCATTCTTGGTTTGGTTTGGTGGTTCCCTTTTCTTGATCATACCAAATATTTAGAACCTTAAGTAGTACTAAAGCAGAGAAGACCCATAGACCAGAGTGGGGGTAGATACTCTCTGATGCTGAGAGTATCTAACTGTTTACAAGACA
The DNA here is from genome assembly GCF_964339955.1 of Pipistrellus hanaki. Classification (NCBI taxonomy): domain Eukaryota; kingdom Metazoa; phylum Chordata; class Mammalia; order Chiroptera; family Vespertilionidae; genus Pipistrellus; species Pipistrellus hanaki. The sequence continues at coordinate 69,398,344 of NC_140504.1, read as the reverse complement.
TTCACAGTCCCTGCACCAGGAGTATTCAGCGCCTCAGTGCTTTATTATCATGAGTGCAAAAAAACCTAGGATACAGTTCCCTTAGAAAAATGATTGTGCAGCCATTCCTTTTGCCTTGCTTCATATATTCTTGAGACCCTGCCATATATTATATCTGAGAAAGAAAAATGTCAAAATAGAGAGTGAGAGAGAGTAAAAGCATGACATTCATATTTTAAAATATTGACACCACATTTAGCATTTTTAAACACTTTGGACACTATCATCCAATTGTGGGCATTTACTCAATAAAATATTTTTCTTTTAAACAAATTGTGCATAACAAAGAGAGCAAGTTAGAACCAGTACAGTAGGGTTTAGCAAATTACAGCCAGAAATGTATTCTCTTTATTGAAAAACTATATTGCATACACAGAGGTCTGTAGAAACTCAAACGGTGATATTAATGATCAGTTCTTGCTCCCAGGAACAGCTAAATGAACATTGACATCATTTATGGTTGTTTGCTGTGAGCTAATTCAGAGACTATTTGGGAGGCCTTGTTTTCTTTTTATCTCTTAGATTGTCTCTTTTATGTAATTCAATTTGCAATCACCAGTCCCCTTCTCTCTCTAAATTAATGCATGAAAGGAGTAGTGTCAACTGTCTTGATGAAATTACCTTAGACTTTGAAATCTTTTCTCTCTCTTTCTCTCTCTCTCTCTCTCTCTCTCTCTCTCTCTCTCTCTCTCTCTCTCTTTCAACAATGTGCAGCTTTATAACCCCTGGGAATAAAAATCATAAAAGTTTACAAACTTACAAGCTTGGAAATTTGAAAAGTTCAGAATAGAATGCTAGGTGTACAGATATAGTTGTTTATGTTGGTGAAGGTTTCAGGGCTATTTGTTCAGTAAAATAGTTTATGAGCCAATGGATATGATTTTGAAAAATCTGATTGTTAGGCTTATCTTCCCCAAACAATTTGGCTCCAAAGACTTTGGAAATAAAATTGGGTATAATTATATACCGTATTTTTCGGACCATAAGACGCACCGGACCATAAGACGCACCAGGTTTTAGAGAAGGGAAATGAAGAAAAAAAGATTCTGAAGCAAATAGTGTCCTAAAATATTTTATGTGCATTAAAACCCAACATCACAGTCATAAACATATGTAATCAATCCTGTAAAGTAAACAGCAGCATTTAGAACCATTTTAGAGCCGGGCAAGCACACAGAGACCACACAGAGCCGGGCAAGTAAAAAAACTTTTTTTTTTAAAGTATATGTGTAGGCTATATTTGGACCATAAGACGCAGGGAGTTTTTCCCCCCACTTCTGGGGGGAAAAAAGTGCGTCTTATGGTCCGAAAAATACTGTAACTACTAGAGGCCCAGTGCACAAAATTTGTGCACGGGGGAGGGGGGGAGTGTGTCCCTCAGCCAAGCCTGCACCCTCTCCAATCTAGGACACATTAAGGGATGTCCGACTGCCCAGTAGGATCTGGCCTAAATAGGCAGTCGGTCATACCTCTCAAAATCCAGGACTGCTGGCTCCCAACTGCTCGCCTTCCTGCTTTCCTGATTGTCCCTAACAACTTCCGCCTGCCAGCCTGAACACCCTCTTACTATTCCCCTGCTAGCCTGTTTGTCTCTAACTGCCCTCCGCTGCAGGCCTGGCCCCTCCTGACATTCTCTGCTGGCCTGATCACCCAAAATTGCCCTCCCCTTCTGGCTTGATACTTCCCAACTGCCCTCCCCTGCTGGCCATCTTGTGGTGGCTATCTTGTGTCCACATGGGGGCAGCCATCTTTGACCACAATGGGGAAGCCATCTTGTGTGTTGGAGTGATGGCCAATTTGCATATTACTCTTACAAGATAGCATAGAGGCCTGGTGCATGGGTGGGGGCTGGCTAGTTTACCCTGAAGGGTGTCCCAGATCAGGGTGGGGGTTACCTTGGGGCATTGGGTGGCCTGGACAAAGGGCCTGTGTTGGTTTGCAGGCTGGCCACCCCCCCCCCCCTCAATGACCCAAGTGGAGGCCCTGGTATCTGGGATTTATTTATCTTCTATAATTGAAACTTTGTAGCCTTGAATGAAGCCAAATCTCCTGCTTGCTTCATGGCCACAGCCATTTTTGTTTGGATTTATTTATCTTCTATAATTAAAACTTTGTAGCCTTGAGTGGAGGCCTTGGCCCACCAGGGTGTGTGGAAAGCTTGGCTTCCTCCATTGCCAGGGAAACCCAAACCTCCTGCTTGCTCCATGGCTGCAGTCATCTTGGTTGGGTTAATTTTCTTACTCACTCCTGATTGGCTGGTGGGCATGGCTTGTGGGTATATCAGAATGATGGTTAATTTGCATATTACTCTTTTATTAGATAGGATCACAAAATACCTAGTTTTAAATTTGTATAAAACTTTCAAGACTTGTATCTATTAAAATTGAGCAGTAGTCAACATCCTGAAGAAAGTTCTTGTAGACTGTTTCTAAAGAGAGAGAGAGAGAGAGAGAGAGAGAGAGAGAGAGGGAAGGAAAATTTTCTTCCACTCTAATGTTTTTATGCATGTATGTATGCATGTGTGTGTGTATTTACTATTTGTTTATTTTGCTTAAGAAAGTTTTAGAATTCTGAGGCAAATATTATTTTGACCACCAATCTTCAGACTATTTTTATCACATAAGAAGTTTGTATATACCAGAATTAGGTGAAACAGTTTTAAAATATGAATAATAGTTTGTTTCATGGCTCACTACTATCATTTTTTATTAATTAAGTAAATAAATAATGTTTACTTCTAAGCCACAGAAAGCATTCAATGACATTCCTCCCTTCTCTATTGTGTTACTAAGAAATAAAGTCAGTTATCCTTTAGGTCTCTTCTTACAAAATAATAACTGCCAACAACTGGATAAATGCTGCTCTTGATAGATTGTTAGCTACTGAGATAACAGAATATGGGGAAATGCTAGGACTAATATAGATGATCTCAGATAAACAAAAACTATTGAGAAAAAAGAAAAAGAAGAAGAAGAAGAAGAAAAAGAAGAAGAGGAAGAAGAAGAATTGATTGCTTAAGGTACTTGCCAGAAGGCAAAAGAAGTAGAAAAACATCCTAAAGGGTGAAGACAGGATGTCTGCTTTAGAGAACATTATGTGAAGGATGGCAAGCTACAAAGCATACCTTTATCATATGAAAAATAATTTTGATTTGGAATCCCATAATAGATGTTCTAGAAAAGAAAAAGTGCATGTCAATTTTCTGACTGAGATTTGTGCTATAACTATAGATATATAAACCAAGTGAGAAGAAATAATTTTAAATCATTAATTGAATAAGGTGTTGGTGGTTTTATACAAAAAATAAGGGGTATTTAGATAGAAATTCAGTGTAAGAGAATATGTAAATAACATTCTAAATGTAATCCTTTAGTCTCTTCATTTCTTTGTATTTTGTTAGCAATACCATCTATTGTGCTTTATGTGTTCATTACTGTGTAAAATATTAAGCGTAAATATGTGTGCATTTCTAGACACATAACATGCAGGCACTTTTTCAACATTAAACTATAAACAATAGCAAAGCAGCAGAAATATGCAGACACTTCATTAAGGGATTAAGTTTATAACCCAATACATCAATATAATTACAAAAGAAAATAAAGATAAGGCAAACATAGTATTTTCTTAAAGAAATGATTTAGATGTCATTTTCAGCTTAGGATATAAAAACTTGCTAAGTGTGTTATTCCAAACATAACAATGAAAACAATTCAGATAATCTTGAAACTTGTAATTTTATGAAAACCATCAGTAAATTTAAAAAGGAGCCTGAATGAACCAAAATTCAAAAGGTTATAATCCTCTCTTAGAGCATTAGAGATCTTAATCACCTTCATCCTTGGTGTAGCAGTGAGAGGAAAACTGCAACAGATGAAGGTGAAAAGAAACTAACATTTTTAAAGGCCAAGTATGATGTTTTAATATTCCAAGCAACCTCATCATCAAAGATAGTGTGCACCCACCTTCCAGCTCTTTCCCAATGGCTATTGCAAAGTGTTCTTACAGCTGAGGGAGAGCTGAAAGAGATGACCTGAGGCACAGAAGTGCAGGGATGGCTAATGGTAACTGCCTGAAACCTAGGCTTTCACTGAGGTGTAAGGGGAGGATTGCTTAGAGAGTGCCCTCTCCACCCCGTAGCCCCCACCCCCAATGCAAAAGTGTACAGAACTTGATGATTTCTGTGTGCAGAGAAATAAAACTAAGAAAAACCTCCCTGACATGTAAGGCCATTGCCAATTATCCTGCTACAGCCCCTACCCACTCCAAGTCTGGGGAAAAGGCAAGAGATCATTAAGGGACAGAGAACCATGGCAAATCCAGAGAGAAAAGGGAACTCCTTACCAGACCCAAAAGCAGGCAGCCAGCACTATAAGGCAAAGTGAGATTCCCACATTTCTGAAAGCTTGTAGTTGGATTTTAAAGTATAAGGAGATCTTTGGATAAGGAGATCTTTGGATTCTTCCCAGACTCAAGCCCCACGGAAGGGGGCTCCTGATATAGAGCTAAAGTTATTTGAATGCAGTGGTGAACTATCACAACTAAATGTGAGGTTTGAGGCTCAGGAAATGAGTCGGAGACCATTAAGACATATTAAAGGAAGTTTATTCCCCAGTAACGAGTGGGACTCATTAGGCAGGTAGAGAAATCAGAATTAAAGGAGTGGGGAGAGAACAGCAGCACATGGAGGGGTGGGGAAGCCTTTTGAGGGGAGGAACAGGAAAGGGTTGGACCCAGGGTGGAACAGGAAGGGGTGGGCTCCAGGGCACTTTGGCACATGCTGATTGGTGGTTCAATGTCTTGGAGATGTCTCTGTAGGAGATGCCATCACTCCACCCACCAGTTGGGGGGAGGGAGGATATCACACTAAATAAATAACAAAGCCCAAACACAACTAATTAGAGAATAAGACTCTTTCTTTCACTAGTGTCCTGACAGAAAGGCGCATACTTTTCTAAGTAAAATATAATTTATTTCAATCTCTTTGTTTTTTATACCAAATATCCACAAAATACAACAAAATATTACAGTACTTAAGAAGAAAAAGAAAATAGGACTCAGGAAAGAAAAATAAATAAACCTGGAAATAGATTAAACTTACAAACAGCCAGAGAGGCTTAGAAAATAACCATGATGATACCCAGGGGGTAAAACTGAGAGGAGTTTTTAGGGGTAAAATAGGCAGGTTTAGGAAATTTTAAGAATTAAGTGGTCCATGGGAAAAGCACAGGACTACAGAGCTTCAGAAGGCCTATTTCCATAGAATAAGGGAGCTGGGAGCTGCAGAAGGTATATGTTTACAGAACAAAGGGAAGGAAGTCCCTCATTCAGAGAGGAGAGAGGAAAGTCCAAAAGGAACAGGAAAACAATGTGGGAGAAGAAGGAGGGAACCTCAGGTTCCTCATGTGAAGTTCGAGCTCTGCAGTTGCTATAATGACCAGGTCAGAGAGAATAATGACCAATCAGAGGGGATGTCAAGGCACAAAGACAGCCTTTATAAACTGTGAAAAAAAATAAAAAAGGACTTTGTGGGACTCTCTCCCCCTCACCATACTTTTAATAAATTTCCACCTTTGTTATACCACCTTTCATCTGCAGTTTCATTCTTGGCTCCACCCGACAAGAGCCCAGAAACCATCCTGCCCAAAAGGAACATCCAGTCAAATTTTCCCATTTCAAAGTGAAAAATATTAATGAATAGTTGAGAATTTTCAGCAGCAAATAAGTCTATTTTTTAAAAAAAATGCCAAATAAGAATGCTATGAATGAAAAATAGAATGTGAGAAATTGAGAATTTATTTGATAGGTTAGGAGATTAGACATAGAGCAGAAAACAACCTGTGAACTGAATATAACCCAATAGAAATGATCCAAACTAAAGCATATTAAGTGGGGGAGAAAAAAATAAAACAGAATATCCAAGATCTCTGAGACAATATCAAACAATTGAACATATGTGAAATTTTATTCACTAAAAGAGGTGAGAGAATGAGGCAGAGATCATGGTAGATAGATTCTAAAACTGAAAGACATCAACTCACACATCTAAGAATTTTAGTGAACCCCAAGCAGAATAAATGACAAGGAAATAATACTCACACATGATACAGTTAAAGTGCTAAAGACCAAGCATAAATAAATAATCTGAAGCAGATGCTGGGGTGATGGTAAGGGATACATTTATTACATGTGAGAACAATACTAAGAATAATGGCTGACTTTTCCTCATAAAAACAAACAAACGTTAAAAGAAAAAAAATGGAATATCTTTCAAATACCAAATGAAAAAGATAATTTAAAAAAGAACATCCACTGAACTAACAAGCAAAATATATATAGACTCATAGAGAGGAAGCTGACAGCTCTTGGTGTGGGGGAGACAGGGATTGAGTAAAAAGGGGGGAAAAAGAGGACACAGACAACATTGTGGTGATTGTTCAGAGGAGAGGGATGGATAGAGATGGAAGAGACTATAGGTGGGATAAAAGGTGATGGAAAATGAAAAGATTTTTACAGGTGGACAAAGTCATTAGAAATCCATCTCCAATAGATTAGTCATAAAAGTAGTACCTAAGAAAGTTTTTGAGTGAAGCAAAATGATCCCAGAAACAATTGCAAATATTCATTAAAAATGACAAGTCTAGACATGGTAGTTTGATCAATATAAAATCCTTTATAATTTTATTAGAGGCCCCTTGCACTAAGAGATTTGTGTAATAAGCCTTCCTTCTCTTGGCTGCCAGCACCAGTTTTCCTCCAGAACCTGGGACCCAGGTCTTCACTCGGCACTGTCTTTGCTGCGGGTAGAGCGCTGCTCCTGTAGCTCCTTCTGTCCTTTGCCTTCCCCCTCATAGCAGGCTTTCTGCTCCATTCAGCCACTCCGTGCCTACATTCATGCTGCCCAGAGGCCTGGAGCAACTGCCCAGAGGCCTGGATAGCCACCATCTTAATTTGTATACTCACTCCTGATTGGCTGGTGGGCATAGCAAAGTGACAGTCAATTTGCATGTTTCTTTTTGTTAGTGTAGATTCTATAACTAGTGGCCCAGTGCACAGAATTCATGCATGGGGGGAGGGGGCATGTCCCTCAGCCCAGCCTTCACTCTCTCCAATCTGGGACCCCCTGAAGGATGTCCTACTGCTGGTTTACAGGAATCAGGCCTAAACCAGCAATCAGACATCCCCCTCACAATCCAGAACTGCTGGCTCCTACCTGCTCAGCTGCCTGCCTGCCTGCCTGATTGATTCTAACCACCTGCCTGCCAGCATGCTCTCCCCCAACTGCCCCCTGCTGCCAGCCTGATTGCCCCCAAATGCCTCTCTTGTCAGCCTGATCACCCCCAACTGTCCGCTATTCCAGTGTGATCACCTCCAACTGCCCCTCCCGCCTCTGGCCTGTTGCCCCCAACTGCCTCCTGCTGGCCTGCTCACCCCAAACTGCCCTCCTTTCTGTCCTGAATACCCCCAACTGACCCCCACTGATGTCCTCCTCACCCCCAATTGCCCCCTCGCCACCTTGGTCACCCACAATGCCCCCCCCCCAACCTGCCTGATCACCCACAACAGCCATCCCATTCTGGCCTGATCACCCACAACTTCCCTCCCTTCTTGGCCTCTAACCACCTCTACCTCATCCCTGCCACCATGGCTTTGTCCAGAAGGTCTGGAAGGTCTCCCAGTCTAATTAGCATAGTACCCTTTTATTAGTATAGATAGAGGCCTGGTGCATGGGTGGGGGCTGGCTGGTTTACCCTGAATGGTGTCCCAAATCAGAGTGCGGGTTCCCTTGGGGCATGGGTGGCCTGGGTGAGGGGTCTGTGGTGGTTTTCAAGCTGTTCATGCCCCTTTCAGGGTGAGAGTTCCTGCTGAGGGTGGGCATGGCCAGCCTATGTGAGGGGCTGATGGTTGTTTGCAAGTTGGCCACTGACCCTTTGGGATGAGGGATCCCGCTTGGGTGCCTGGCCAGTCTGGGTGAGGGGCTGAGGGCCATTTTCAGGCTGACCACACCCCCCAGCTACCCAGGCCCCCAGCCACTTCTTTTTTCTCCAGCCCCTCCTTCAGCAGTGGCCAGGGAAGGTGGGAAGCTTGGCTTTCTCCATTGCAGGGGGCAACCCAAGCCTTCTGCTTGCTCCAGTTCTGTGTCTACCACCATCTTTGTTGAATTAATTTGTATACTCACTCCAGATTGGCTGTTGGGCATAGCAGAGGGATGGTCAATTTGTATGTTTCTCTTTTATTAGTACAGACTTAATAGCTTAAACAATATAAATGTATTATCTTATACTAGAGGCCTGGTGCACAGATTCATGCACTGGTGGGGCCCCTCAGCCTGGCCTGCACCCTCTCGCAATCCAGGACCCCTTAGGGGATGAAGGACTGCTAGTTTTGGCCCTATCCCTGTGCCAGCATCCCCCTAGGGATGTAGTAATGTGTGAAACTGCAGGTGGCAGGGGAAGAGCCCAAACCTGAGCCAAGTGCCGTGCTACTCCTGCTCATCTCAGCCCTGCTGCATCTACCACTGCTGCCACTCAATAAGCACGTGAGTGATGCTCCCACTGTGTGAGAGCACTGATTACCAGGGGGCAGCTCCTGCACTGAGCATCTGTTCCCTGATGGTCAATGTGTGTCATAGCAACCAATTAACCAGCCGAATGTTTGACTGGTCACTTAGGCTTTTATATATACACTAGTGGCATGGTGCATGGTTTGGTGCACATAGAAAGGAAATTAATTAGAAGAAATGTTTTAATATCATCATTCACCCTTTCTCTATAATAGAATTGTCAACCAAATTCATGATCAACAATGACAAAGTGAAACACACATGTGCAATTGACACCAGTGAGAGCTTTATATGTATTGCACATGTATGAATCAACTTAGCCTTTTATATATAGAATAAACTTTTAAAATTAGACTTGCTTTCTTATTTAACTAAACTTTTTCTAGCCCAGTGAAGCACCCCAACTTTTCTTTCAGGTAGTTGTCATCAACACAGGAGTAAATAGCAACACAAAGCAGATTATTATTGTAGATTATGCAGGGAGAACAAAGGATAAAATACACTGAGTGGCCAGATTGTTATGATCTCTGAAAGCATAATAATTGGGCCACTCAGTGCATACGTATATATTTTAGAGTCCCGGTGCATTAATTCCTGCATGGGTGGGGCCCAGCCAGCCTAGGCAGGGGGAGGAAAATAGGCAGTTTGCTGGCCTTCCTGCTGGTTGAACTCCTGATTGAGGGGACTATTTGCATATTAGCCTTTTATTATAGAGGTTATACACTGAGTGGCCAGATTATTATGTGTTCAGAGATAATAATAATCTGGCCACTCAGTGTATTTAACAGCAGCAGTGTTTCACTATATTCTATGCAGTGAGAAAACCTGAAGTCATTTTCAAGGTCCACCTTTTCAGTCAGGTCAAGTTTCTAAATTTTTGAAATCTCTATTTTCTGGCTAATGAAAGAAAATAGGATTTCACCAAGTCTCCTATCTACCTACTCTAGGACTTCTGTGAATATCAAATGAGATGAGACATGAGAAAACACTTCACAGACATTTGGTTAAAGTGTAAAATGTTTCCACCTGGCTATAAAGCAAGTTGAGTTCTTGGGCTGAAGAAACTCCAAGGAAGCTAGTTGTCATTAGGGAGAGGAAGCTTGGCATTACTATGTGATGTCACTACTCAATGCCCACAGCAACTGTTTCCAGGCACATTTTGCTCGATGGGGTCTTGGCAGAGTTGGCTTTGATTTGGTGGGCTGTCGCTCTGGGGTGGTGGTAAGGCCTATGTCCCACTGGGGGAAGCCGAGTGTTGGTTTGCCAGCCCAAGATTCATAGTGCCATTTATTGTTGAATGGCCTGTTGGTAGGGAGAGAAAGCTGGGCATTGCTTGGTGATGTCATTACCCAGCACCACAGCCACAGTTTCCAGGCTGGGCTGGACTGTAGGCCACATTTTGCACCATAGGGTTTCAGCAGCATTGATTGTGATTTGGTGGGCCGTCACTATGGGGTATTGGCAGGGCCTTTGTCCCACTTAAGGGAAGCCGAGTGTTGCTTTGTTGGCACCAGGTCCACAGTGCAGTTTCTCTGTAAATGACCAATGCCTGTCACGGCAGCTCCTGCATAGAGTGTCTGCCCCTGGCAGTCAGTGCGTGTCACAGCAACTGGTCAGGCAGTCGAAGGGGGCACTTAGCTTATTAGCTATATATATATATATATATATATATATATATATATATATATATATATTTCTGTATCATAAGTTCAACACTGGTCTCACTGGCCTAAAATAAAGATGATGTCAGTGCTGTAGGCTCTAACATGGTAACCCTTTTCCTTGTCTTTACAATCTCCAAAGGCTTCCTGTATTCTTTGACTCATTGCCTTTTTTCTCTATATTTAGAGCCAGCAACTGTAGTTGTTTTCTTGTTTGTTTGTTTGTTTTTCTTAGATAACATCCCTTACTTCCTTTTCTGCCTCCCTCTCCCACTTTGAAGGACCCTGGTGACTTCATTGAGGCCATCTAGAAAATCCATGATAACCTTTCTTTTTTCTTTTTAAAAAAAAAAATATATTTTATTGATTTTTTTTACAGAGAGGAAGGCAGAGAGATAGAGAGCCAGAAACATCGATGAGAGAGAAACATTGACCAGCCACCTCTTGCACACCCTCAATCGGGGATGCGCCCGTAACCAATGTACATGCTCCTGAATCGAACCCGGGACCTTTCAGTCCACAGGCTGGTTTTGGCGATGATAACCTTTCTATCTTAAAGTCAGCTAGTTTGATATCTTAATTCTCCTTGGCAAGTAACCTAACAAATTCACATTTTCTGGGGATTAGCACATGCTATAAGTGTAGGCTATTTTTAAATGTATGATAATATATTTATAAGATGTGTATTATATATTTTATACACTTGTAAGATGATTGACTATTTAAAATAAAGTAATACAAATATCTTAGAATAGTTTTTCTACAAAAAAGAAAGAAATATCTTCTATACCAAGTTATTATTGATCTTTTAATATTTTTTTGTTATCTTAGTATAAGCTAAACTAATATGATTAAAGCCATACTAGAAGTTTAGCCAGTAAATTTTGAGTTAATATGATTCAATATTAACCTTAGATTTTTAGGTCTAAATAGATTAAATAGGTGACCAGTTTAGAAAAAAATAATGCTAAGCTTAAACACACAATAAACATAATAACAGTAAATAAAAAAATAGTAATACAGAGTAACACAAAGAAAAATAAATCACCTTAATCTAAACATCAGAATTATCCATTCATATTGTTCTTTTATATCCTATACCTAGTGACCCAGTGCTCAAAATTCATGCACATTAAAAGGGAATTAATTAGAGGAAATATTTTAATATTGCTATTTGCCCTTTCTCTATAATAGAAGTGTCAGAGATGAGAGAAAATTAGTAAAATGTTTATGAAAATCTCCTTCCTTTCAGAGTCTTGGGTGCACTGCGGGACCCAGAGTCAAGTCCCTGCCCACCCATATGTGCCTTGAAATTGCATGAGACCCAGACCCAGCTGGCCCCACCTCCATCAAGCCTCACTGGGCAGGGGACACAGACTCCGGTCCCCCATTAAACCCTGCCTGGTGGGGAATGAAGCTGCCTGCTGATTGTGTGTAATGACCATTTGCATATTAGCCTTTTATTATTAAGACTAGAGGCCCAATACATGAAGATTTATGCAAGAATGGACTAATCTTCCCCTGGCTGCTGGCACCGCCTTCACTCCAGCTAGAACCATCTTTTCGCTCTGGCCCAGAGCCACCTTTCTGGCCTTCCCATGATGCCCAGAGGTCAGGAGTGGCTGGGTCAATGCAGAACGCCTGTGTCATCGCCATAGCAATAATGTAAGTGTTCCACCCCGACTCCAGCCACTGGGCACCCATGTATGCAAATTAACCTGCCATCTTTGTTGGGTTAATTTGCATACTCCCTCCTAATTGGCTGGTGGGCATCGCAAAGGTATGATCAATTTGCATCTTATTCTTTTATTAATGTAGATTGGGTTAGTTTATGCTGAAATAACAAATTAACTCTTCTAAAACCAAAATATAAAATTTATAAATAGTATATCATATAAAACTATTCTGAGATGATTATAATCTCATGAAATTTCTCTTTTCTGAAAGATACTCCATCAGTTGAATATTTTGGAAAATTTATTTTAAAAATGTTTACATCTTCAATTGTGTGTAACATACCTTATTCAGAATTTGACTTCAAGTATCTCCTAAATACCAAGTAATCCTACAGGCATTTTGGCATATGTTTTATTACTAAACCAACATTATTATGTCTTGAAATATGTCTATCTGAATTGGAACATACCTGTCTTCACACATTAACCCTTTTGGACCTTCTATTCACATTTATTTTGTCAACACTACATGTTATTTTCTCACTAATCTAAGAAGTTGCTTTTATTTTATTTGCATTCCTATAAAATTAAGGGTTTTTTGAATAATAATTTTAATTTAATCACAGTAATCAAAATGTAATGAGGAAAGAAAAACATTTCTCTCAGCTTTGCAGTCTAACTTGCCAATAAATTGAAGTTTGTCAAACAAACATTGAAAGTCTGATAAAACATAGGCCATGTGTCTTCCTTCCTCAAAATACGCATAGCACTGTTCTTGTTAACAAAAAATCCATTTTAAAACTACTCTTAGTATAAGAATTCTGTGTTAGCAAGGCCACCTAACTGTAAAGTAGCAGCAAACTTTTACAAGTTTTCATACATGTCACTGAGCACTCTTTTGTTCTCCAAAGAATAAATAATTTAAGGTCAATGTGACCCACTTTGAAGATAAAAAAAAAAAGATTTCTTTTTTTAAAATAAAATAATTTTTAAAGGTTGAATAGAAAGATAGTTGAAAAAAAACTATGGTTAGCTAAAATTAAATCTTCACTTACAAGGATCATACAGAATATGCTTTTTCTTTTTAAATATTCACAATGTTAATCAATGAGACAAAGATACATTCCCATTTTTTTTTAAAAAAAAACTCTGCTCCTTTATTTGGCAAAAATAACCCATCAGTTATTTTATGTATAGTTGTTTGGAAATAGGAGTCTTTATGTTAATAATTTTTAATGATACTGTTTCTTACAAAACATATCTCAGTATTTACCGTTACATCTTCATGAGAGAATCATTTTCTCAAACTTTCCCATTTTGATTGCTGCCCCTCCTCTCCCTGTCTTGCACCCTTCAAATTTCATTTCTAATGTGCACAGGGAGACACTCCTTATTTGTTTCATGAGGTGGCTTATTACATAGAAGTAAAGTTTGTAATTCCAAACGAACCCTGTCGACTCTTGAGGAAATAGAGCATGAGTTCCTTACACTTCACTGAGTGCTATTTGTGTTTTCTGGGGGTAAAGGAGAGTGGTTTGGAATTTTATTACTTATAGTAGACTCATTTGTTTTCTTTTATTTTTTCCTTTTTTAAAAAAGCTGATTTTAGCATCTTGTTTTTCTCTACCTCTTTCCTGAGTCTTCTGCTCACCTCAACTCTGCATTTCAATTCTCTGCCTCTAGATTGGTTCTGCACATCCTACTTTCCAAACTTTTCTACTCAATCACTTGTTGAGCCAGGCAGCAAGCATTCTGTCTTGAAGCCATTTAAAAATACTCTTCTGTTTTGTAATTGAGTAGTAGTTGTTCAAAAGAAAGGGTATTCTGGATAATAGAACAATGATTGAACCTCTAATGTCCAATCATGTGAAAATCTGTTTTGGAAAAAACTGATGTCTACTCAATTTATATTTATAGGTTACACATGTGATCTTGACTAAGTCCTTAATTTTAGATAATTTGCACCAATAATCTTCCTTCTGGTCACTGTATTTTTTGAGGAACTTTATTTGGGGATCATGCTTATCAAGCCATGCTTTATAATATTTGCTCATGTCATGTCTTCCTTTATCTTCTCATGTTTTCTATCATCTTTCTGCTGTAGCTTCTACTGTCCTGCTAAGTAATCAAAAAGAAAAACAAATCTCTCGGCACTGTGGTCTTTCTGCTCATCCCAGTAAAGGAAGAAAACAAATAACAGCTGCTGAAATTGTGAACCTTCCTTCCTGGCTGTCAGATTTAGTGAAAACATATGCTTCAAGGAGTCGTTTGTAATTCAAGCAGGTGCAGATGAGAAAAAGAAACCCCTTATTTGCTGAAACTAGAAAATAAGTTTTGCCAAGTCAACTGGGCTTCCATCTTGCACTCTGAAACAGCACATCCTTGTTGCCTTGAAACTGCCCATCACCGCCTTTATAAAATAAGGTCACCACTTATACTGACAATGCACAAAAAGCTGTCCATGAAAGTTATATGTCCTGGAAGAAAAATGATTAAAACAGCTCATAATGAAATGAATTAAATGTTGTAAAATGTTAAGAATTCCTCTAGTGAGGAAAAATACTTCATTTTTTACTGCCTGGGCAAGAACCAGAATACCTGAGCCACTGGAAAAAATACTGAACTACTATTGAGAGATGTCAGATCTTGTTAAGCAACCTTCCACAAATAATTTACACCTCCAACTCATATTTCCTCAATGGTGAAGTGAGGGGTGTTGAATTTGATGACATAGAAAGTCCCTTGCATAATTAAATTTTCATGATTCAATGAATAGAATGTCACAATATTTTACTAGCAAAATGCTGCCAAAGTAACAGTGATCTGAATGGGCCAAAAGCTTGACAATATGCATTAATAGAATATGTTCTTCAGTTTACCAAACTGTTGCCTGTGCCCACTTTTATAATGACAGATAATTTAACATAAAGTCTATTATGTTTGTAATCATTCTTGTGACTAACACACCCTGTAACTTATTAGTACAAGAAAAAATAAAACAAAAATTAAAGATATCCACTACATGATTGGTCTTTTAGGGTTAGGAATTAGAATTCTAAGGGTATTGGTGTCTATTATACAAGTAGAGAATTATAACAAGATATACAGGACCTTTGCATTTGGGGAAGAGGGAAAACGCCAAGTGGTGGTTATGAGACCTTTGGAATTTAAGGAGAAAGAAAAGTGCTGGGCAATGAAGCTATCTGAGACTGGATGAACCCTGGGAGTAAACCACTTTGAGGGCAAGGGATTGAATGGGGAGAGGAATTAAATTCGAGAGAATGTTAATTGTAAAATGAATGAGGCTATAAGTAAATACTACTAATATGTTTTTCCTAATTCATACACATTTGTTAGAACACAGAGGAAATTGAGTTACCTCTCTAGATTACCCATTGTCATCATGTCAATAAAGGACCCATAAATAAAATAAGATTGATATGGATAGTTATACTCAGAGACATCTAGTAAATTATATTGCTAGAAATGGAAGCTTACATGTCAATTAAAACCCATGCTTCATGGAGATATGCTCTGATATTTTTTTCACTGGATCCAGGCTCCTTTACATTTTATACTTTTGAGGTAATATCCTAAAAATTTTAGCTCCATTGTGCATTGTGGTTTGATAAAATTAGATGGGGTCTTAGATCTACTTTCTCAAGAAACATCCGCTTCCATTCCAATTCCCATAAAAAACTAACAAGACTTGATAGTAATCAGGGTGGGCAGCAGGATAAATAAACTTACATGGACTTTTATGCCTTAAAGAGAAACTCAATTTTCTACTAATTTTCCTTTGTCTATAAATGCTTTACATATTGATCATACTTATTGCCTGACACCTGCTACTAGGACAGGGTTATTATCTGTTTTAAGTCTTTTCTTAAGTGTTACGTACTCTCATCATTTATATTAAGTCAACAAAACAGCAAAGGAGGCAATTTTGCTTCCATTTGTAATATATTTTATTTAGCAGAGGCAAATATTTTGCTTAAGCTGCCAAGTATCCTTTCTAAATCACCAAGAGATTCAACAAGAGAGTCAAAACCAAACAAACAAACAAACAAACAAATGAAAGAAAAAAAAATCTTATAGTAATACACTTTCTCTTAAATATGTCACATTGACATATTTGCTTCAAAAACCTGTGGTAGCAATAAGTAGCTATATACATTTAAGAGTCTAAATGACAGCCAATGCCATCCCTCTCTAGTTGATAGTTTTTAAATGAAATACATATTTTTCACTGTAGCCTCTCTCTTAACTTACTGAGAATTAATCCAACCCTCTAAAGTTAAGGAGGCAGGCCCAACCTCATAAAACTCCATTGAAATTGCCACTTAGGATATCGGCTATGACTGCCAATTTACTAAATCTACCAGTCAATTCTCATTTCTCATATTTTGGAATCCTCTTTTATATACCTGCGTGACTGACTCCCTATCTGCAATATTTGGCACAATTGATCAGTCTCTACTTATAGAAACTAATTTTTCACTTGAATTCCAAGATACTACAACTACTTAGTTTTCCTCTTAACCTTTTCAATATCCCTTCCTATCTTGTTTGCTGCTTATTACTTTCCCACCAGCCTCTTAGCATTGAAGTTCCCTATAGCTCAGTCCTAGGATCTCTTCTCAATTAATACACACTCCTTTATTGATATTATTTAGAGCTTATAATACTCATATTTATATCTCTATCCTAAATCACTCTCCTGAATGTCAGATTTGTGTATTCAACTGCCAACTCAATATCACCATCAGGTATTTAATATACATCTCAAATTTAATCTCAGTCTAACATCCAAACATGAACTCCTGATCTTAATTTTAAAACCTCTCTACCTGTAGTCTTTCATATCTCACTTAAAATCAATTCCATCCTTTATGCTGACCAGGCCAAAAACCCTGAAAGTCAGCTTTGATTCATCATATTCCCTCACATATCACATTCAATCTGCAAGAAACCCTGTGGGATTCCCATTCAGAATATATTCATATTCTGATTCCTTGTCAGCATCTCACTATTATCACTTTGGACCAAACCATATTCTCTTCCCTGGCTTATTGCAATAATCTCTTAAGTGTCTTTCTGTTTCTATCTTTCCCCCATCTGGAATCTATCTTCACCATAGCAATCAAAATAATCTCGTTAAAACATTTATCATATTATGCTCTCCTCTGCGAAGAATCCTTCAATGTTTCCTTATCTCACTCAAAATGAATGTCAAGATCTTTATAATGGTCTCTAAGGTACAACACTATTTACTTTCCTAGTATTTCTCTGAAGGTCTGATTCTACCTATTTTCTTAATCTCTCTTCTTAGAATCCTCTTTTATACACCTGTGTGGCTGACTCCTTCAACTATTTTAAAACTTTGCTTACTTTCTTAATGAGGACAATCCCAACTTACTTAAAGTTGCAGTCCCTCGGAGACACCCTTGATTTATTCTTCTCTAAAGACCCAATTCAAATCACCTTCTAACATGGATAAATGCTTTACATATTGATTCTGTTTATTGCCTCACACCAACTATGATGACAGGAATAATTACCTGGTTTTTTTTGTTTGTTTTTTTTAAAGGCTATAATTTCTTACACAAAGTAGGCATGTAAAACATATTTAGGGTAAATAAATAAGCAAATGAAACAAGTAGAGACTGTACAGGGGGACTAATAAAATTTTTAATTCAATGCCCTGATCAGAGGTTAGAGCATTGGCCTGCACACCAAAGATTCCAGGGTTTGATTGTCAGGCAAGGACACTACCTGGGTTACAGGTTCAATCCCCAGCCCTGGTCTGAGCCTGTGCAGAGGGAAACCAGTCAATGTGTGTCTCTCACATCACATCAATCTCTCTCTCTCTCTCTAAGAAAAATACCTTCAGGGGAGGATTAACAAATATATATATACTAGTAGCTCTGCGCAAGAATCCATACACCAGTAGCTCTTTACCACCCTCCTGTAGTTCCCCCCACCCCCCTCTCTTCCACCTGCCTCCTCATAGCTTGCTTCCCTGCCCCCACCTGTAGCTCTCCACTGCCCACTTGTAGTTCACCCACCCTCCTGCAGATCCGTGATCTGGTTGTCATGTGGTCAGTCATTATGCCTCATGGCATAATGGATAATTTGCATACTCCTTTCTTATTATATAGGATGATACAGCAATGCAGATCAACTCCCACAGTAGTGGGCCATGGAAATTCCAATTTGCTCAATCTAATTTAACAAGTAATAGGATTAGTAGAATTACTCTGGTTCTCTTGATACAGTCTGCTTTCCATCATTCACACACTCATTTTATTTTTTGGTACAAATTTTGCTTAACAGCCATTTCATCTAAATACCAAATTATCTCATACGCCTGTTCCCTCCCTTAAACTTTCTTATTAAGTCTGCCTTAGGTTTTGTTTAATATTACATTCCTTACTTTTTTTTTTTTTTTTTTTTTTTTACTTCTGATAGCTTCCAGGAAATAAATCAATAATAAATAAATCCTATATAATAAAGAGGTAATATGCAAATTGATCATCACTCCAACACACAAGATGGCTGCCCCCATGTTGTCAAAGATGGCCGCCCCCATGTGGAATAAGATGGCCAACACAAGATGTCTGACAGGGGAGGGCAGTTGTGGGTGATCAGGCCTATAGAGGAGGGCAGTTAGGGGTGATCATGCTGGCAGGGGAGGGCAGTTTGGGGCAATCAGTCTGGCAGAGGAGGGCAGTTAGGGGCAACCAAGCCTACAGGGGAGGGCAGTTAGGGGCAACCAGGCCTGCTGGGGAGGGCAGTTAGGGGCAACCAGGCCTGCTGGGGAGGACAGTTAGGGATGACTAGGTTGGCAGGGGAGGGCAGTTAGGTGCAATTAGGCCAGCAGGGGAGCAGTTGGGTGTTGATCAGGCTGGAAGGGTAGTTGTTAAGAAGTGATCAGGCTGGCAGGCAGAAGCAGTTAAGGGCAATCAGGCAGGCAGGCAGGCGAGCAGTTGGGAACCAGCAGTCCTGGATTGTGAGAGGGATGTTTTACTGCCTTTTTAGGCCTGATCCCTGTTCAGCTATAAACATCCTTGCATGAATATCATGCACCGGGCCTCTTAGTAAATAAATAAATAAATAAATAAATAAATAAATAAATAAATAAAATTTCAAAAGGCATTCCTTTACTATCTATAGCTCTGTTTAGAGTTCATACACATTAAAACTATCATAATCTATTGAGTAAGTTTTGGGCCTGAAGTAAAAAAAGACAATAAATATAAATACTAAACTTTAAAGTGATGTTTTTAACACGGATTGGATAATGGTCTCTACAATATGGATTGGATGAACAAAGTGATCCAATATGAGTTTGTACATGTTACAGCCAGAGTTCAAAGCCAGATGTGTAGGTCTTAAATGTTAATGCTCATTGTACAATGTTAAACAACATTAAGATGTTTTAAATCACATTTAAGAGTAAAAAATAAAGCTAAGAAAGAAAGAAGATATTTATAATACACAAAAATAAAAATAAATATGTAAAGATTTCCCAAAACCAGCCACATACAGATAAATAACACAGCAGAAAAATAAAGAAGTGTAAACTAAATTAAAAAATACTTGAATAAGTACTTCAAATAAAAGAATTTCCAAATGATCAAAGACTATTTTTTAAAAAGTATTCAATATCTCTAAGTCATTGTGAACATTTAAAAAGTTGAAACATAATTAGATATCAATAGATGTACACTGTCCAAATGATTGGAATGAAAAGCAATAAAAATACCATGATTTTGGTCAATATTTGTATCAATTGCATCTCTCATACACTGTTTAATTTCATAGAAATATCATCTACTAATTGAACTTACTTATGCCATATGATCTAATAATTCGACCCCTAGAAATGCATGCATATATGCTCCAAGAAAATATGTACAAGGACATTTATAGCTGCACTATAAATAATAGCCCAAATCAACTAAAATGCACACCATTAGTAGCATGAATAAATTTACTGGCATTTATTATTATAAAAGTGCTATTCAGGAATACAAATTAACAACTGCATTTAACAATATGAGTGAGTCTCAGATCACAATTTTGAGCAAAGAAAAGTAGACATAAAAGAAACATATAATATTATGGACCTGAAAAAAATATGTTTTTGTCAAAGGTTTTATTTTCATTGGTTGCAAATCTAATTTAAACAAGTATAGCAGAATCAAATTCTGCATACTAAAATTTTTCTAATTATTTTTATATTCAAATTATTAGCTCCAAGTACTGTGCTGATTCACCAAGTTAATTTTTTATTTGAACTCAATGAAGTTAAAAGCATATAGTGGCCCTAGCCAGTTTGGCCTGTGGACTGAGGAATCGCGAGTTCACTTTTGGTCAAGGGCACATGCCTGGGTTGTGGGGGGTGTGCAGGAGACAGCCAATCAGTGATTCTCTCTCATCATTGATGTTTCTATTTCTCCCTTTCCTTCCTCTCTGAAATCAATAAAAACATATATTTTTTAAAAAGAGCACATAGTGCAATGTAAAAATCATATATCATGGAAATGTACACTTGAAACCTATACAATATTAACTGATATCACCCCAATAAATTTAATTAATTTAAATAAATAAATGCAATAAAGATAAAAAGAAACTAACATTCAGAGAACTTTTTAAACTAAAGGCTTCAATGTTAGATATCATAGCCAAAATGTCCATCTTATCCCAGGCAAAAGTCAATGTTTCTCAAAGTGTCATAATTGAACATTCAATGGTGCACAGCTGGATTAATGTATCAGAGGAAACACTAGTGAATTGAGACATCAATGTGAGAGTAAAACATCTCTGCTGCCTACTCCCCACCCCCTACCTAAGTGGAACCCATAAACCAGGCACATGCCTGAGAATCTAATAGCAACTTTCCTGTGCACAGACAATGCACATTCAACTGAGCCGCACTGGTCAGGGCAAAAATAGTTTTATGATATTTTGTTTTTGTTTTGGAACTTATGGAAGCTTTCTTTTAACCAAGTATATTGTTAATTTTTGAAAACACACAGATTATTTATTAAATATGAAATTCACATATCCATATTTAAATTATTCTTTATGTAATTTAAAACACCTATATACGCATCTTTTTTTTTTTTCTATTTGGTCATTGATTTATTTACCAATACCTAATGATCTCTATATTTTCTACTTTAAATTTTAATTTTTCAGATATTAAAATAGCTATCCAAGCTTTATCTTGGTTCATATACTGCATATGTGTAACTTTTTAGTCATCTCTATGTTGGCTAACTTTCAGTTGCTTTCTGCTTTGAATGCATTTATTAAATATTTTGTTTTGTAGTCTTGTATTTTTGCTGAGTTTAACCTCTAACATTTATAATATGTACTAGTATATTATGATGTATTTCTATTATTTTATTTAATTTGTTCTGCTTGTTTCTTCTCTGAACTTACTATTGGATAGATTTTCCTTTGCTGGTCTACATGCTATATTATCCCTAACTTACTATAAACTACACATAGCTTATTTTGCTCTAAGAATGTCTATGTTTTATAAATATACAGAAGCTAATTATATTATTATAACCTTCTGGCCATGCCCTTTTTGATACATGTTGATATATTTTGGATTTTAATTATGAATTATTATTGATTGCTTATTTCACAATAATCAGTCTACCCCTCTCTTATCTCTCATGTCCCACTGGTACTCTCTATTTTCTTACTGGAGTATTCCCTCTGTGTGGTTACCAAAGAAAATCTGTATTTTTAGTAATCACAGACACCTGATATGCTTGGAAAGATTCCACCTCACTCTTCAATTTTAATGATAAGCTATCTGGATATATAATTCTAATATTAAGATGTTTTCTTAAATAGCTTAGAGATGTTGGGCCATTGTTTCCCACATCCAACAATACAGTTTATAAGACCAATGCCAATCTGATTGTTTTTGTTCTGTAAAATATTTTCTTCTATCTTATTGTCTTGTTTTTTTGGGACCCCTCTGGACCCCTCGAGGGGTCCCAGATTGGAGAAGGTACAGGCTGGGTTGAAGCTAATTTTTTTAAAAAAATATATTTTATTGAATTTTCACAGAGAGGAAGAGAGAGGAATAGAGAGTTAGAAACATCGATGAGAGGGAATCATTGATCAGGTGCCTCTTGCACACTTCCTACTGGGGATGTGCCCACAACCAAGGCCCGATGCACAAAATTCATGTAAGGAGCTTGACCCTCGAAGCCATGGCGGCTGCCTCTGCCCTCAAAACCCCAGCTTTGTCCAGAAGGACATCCAGAAGGTCTTTAGGCTGTCTGGTCTAATTAGCATATTATGCTTTTATTATTATAGACTAGAGACCTGTTTCAGGAATATTCCTGTAAGACTTCCAGTAGGCTTCCCTCCTGCCACTGCCACCTCTCCCTTCCCCCTACCTCTCCACTTCAGCCTGCAGGGTGAGGTGGGTTGGGGTGGGTGGGACAGGCGGGGTGTCCCACCCACCCCACCACACCCACAGCCACCACCACTGCAGCATCTTCGGCCACGTGCATGCATGCCACTGCTGCACACTTCACCTTGCCCTGACCTGCAGGCACTGCCAGTGCTTTCCCTCCAGCAGCTGCAGCCGCCTTGCTTTCCACTTCTCCTCCCTCTTCCTTCTATGCTGTCTTCACTCTTCACTCCTCCTTCCCTCCAGTTATGGAAATTAACCACCATCTTTGTTGGGTTAATTTGCATGCTCACTCTGATTGGCTGGTGGGTGCGGCTGGTGGGCATGGCTTGAGGGTGTAGCAGAGTGATGGTTAATTTGCATATTACTCTATTATTAGAGTGAAGAACATAGAGCTATGCATTAAAAAGAGTGAAGAACATACAGATATATGAACATTTTTGAAAATGCCAGGATGTATTATTAGGTTTAGAAAAAGAAAACTCAAATAAGAATAATGATATGATTATTGAGTAATTTAGTAAGTTTACATTTTTTTCCCTACATCTTTTTACTTATATGTTCACATGCATTGAAAAGTCTAGGAAACATGTACCTAAAAGGAATGTGATTGTGAAGGCAGGATGTATGAGGTTAGAGCTTTAAATATGTATTTTGTACATTTACTTGTTTGGTTAAATAAGTGGCAATAGACATTTTATTATTAAAATTACATAAAATATTCAGGTAATATAGAGTTACAGAAAAAGCAGAGGTAATGATAATTAACTAGTTAGTGTGATGAATTAGTAATGTTTTCCCATGCCTAGCTTCTCTCACCCTTGTTATCTGGAGTTGCAATCCCTTCCAGGTAGTATTTTGGAAAGGAAACAGTTATTTCACAGTAACAGTAAAATCACCACACTAACACAGCTTCATTCTTAATGGAATTGGAAAAAGTTCCCATATTTTTCTGTGCCAAGGAATGGGGTCTTTTGCTATAATTATAAGTGTTTTGGAATGAAAATAGAAAGAAGGCAGAAGGTGGCAGGTTGGCAGTGTTTCTCCTCCTACTAAAAAAAGAAAAAGGCTCACAACTCGGAGCTGAAGGGAATCCTAACCTTGCTTCGTTCCCAGGCTCTGCTTCCTCTGGGAAATGGCTCTGGTGGAGAAACCCTAAATGGCAGCTACCCAAACTCACGGCTAAAGAAACGGGCGAATTGCCCTCATAGAAAAAGATGGTTTATAGAAGAAACGCTCCCCTTCCTCACTCAGCAAAAAGCACAAGCCCTCAGGGAAATATCCCTCATGGGACAAATGCCAGGGCTGAAGAAACAGGAACCTCTGCTTAAGATTCAGCTGAAAGTAATGTTCCGTTCAAATATGTCAGCATGTAAAAAACAGAAAAGGAGAGTTTATTGGAATGTGAAGGAAGAAAAACACTGAGGCAGGCATATACAGCGTGATAGACAAGATCCCTTAAGACAAGGTTTATGAAAACTTTCTGCAATGACTAATAGGATTGCAAGGAGATAGAGGCAATAAGAGAATTGTGACAATTCCTATTTTATGTTAGGGATGGTATTTCCTGTGTATCTGTGAGATTTTTCTCCTTCTTTCACATTCCAACAAGAGATTTTTCTTTTAAATGTGTTTTACATATCAAGTCAGCTATATTTGGAAACTAACTACACTTTGATACATGATTTATTTATGTGCTAGGGCCTTGAGACACTCCTCATGAGCATGGATTGATTCTAATTTTCTGGAAGAACCTAGAAGTAGATGATTGGAATGACAATTGAGTGGCCTATGTATCTGGCACTCCCTCCCCAGCACACACACTAATACATCCTACCCCACTCCTTTCTGTGGCGAAGCCATGGCTCTTTAAGAAAAAAAGAGGCATTCTGTTGGGACAGCATGAAATGTTTAGTGACTTGCTGATGGGACATTCATTGGGGATTCTTCACTAGAAAATAACCTAAAACTCTCTTTTCTTTGGAGAATGGCAACGTGTTTATTTTAGTCTTCTTTCTATTCTTATGATGCCCCATTTGCTTTCAGCTACTGTAGCTTTATTACAAAATATCCTAACAGCAAAAGAGGCAGGCAAGTAAGATAGATGATGTTGGAGTGGATGCCTAATTGCTGATGGGAGGTTATATCATCAAGAGAATCTGCCTGGCCTCTTCTCTTAAAAGATAATGGAAAGCATATATTGCATTTGAACTCTCTTGAGTCTGATACTAGGTTAGGTCCTCTGACTTCAAAGAATTAGTTCACTCCTTTTATCTGACCACACATGAAGTCTCTGAAGATGAGAAATCACTTTATGATGAAAACATCATTTCCAAGGTGTTTACAGAATGAAGCACATGATAACAAAGTTTGTAACTATGGGGAAGTTAAGGGACTTATAATTTGCTTCTTATTTTTCTTCCCAGATTCTCAAATTATTTTCCTACTTTTAATAAGATTGTGGTGTTGCACTTACTTAAAGAGTACAGAGAAAGAATAAATGGCAAACTCTGGTAAATAACAAATTGATGGCAGAAGCAATATATGCTGGGCGCTAGGCCATTGCACAAGTTCTGAACCTGTCCTTTATTAGTATACTCCAATGGCCCACAGGAAATGCTTATGATGGTGTATAGGTTCTGCTGTAACACTGGAAGGTATTGTCTTATTTATTTTTAATTACCTTATGCAATATAATTTTAGCTTTGTGCTCTGATGGCTTCTGTTCAAATGAAATTTTTTTTTTTTTTGGCAAAGTCTCCTTATGAATTACAGCAATATGGAGAAATGGAAAATTGGTACACAGATAACAATTCTTAGACTGATAAGAGTTTAAAGTACTGTGGTTATAATTAGCAATGAGGTAATGACATTTGAAAAAAAAAATCAGAGGACTACCGTATGTGAGCATGAATTTACCAGGGTATGTTGTGCCCAAATGCTGTTCCAATAATCACTGTAAAAAATGCTGTTCCAATAATCACTGTAACTCTGAAAAACTTTGTTTCTGAGATTCAAATAAGTTACAATTATGCTGGAGAAAGACATTTGCAGGGCAGAAAGACTGTTTATGTATGCATCAGGCTAGGAGTCAAAAGGTGACCAGAAAGAGTTGCAAAGTCCACAGTATCTCCTATTATGCAGGCTATTGTTTGGTAACCATTGTAAGTTCCATTTCAGCCTTGAAAGATAAATGCTTCAGAATTTCTCCATAGAAGGGGCTGAAGAGTTACAGATTGCTTGGAATGGGAATTTCACCTGGTGATGAAAGATGTGACTTGAAAGCACACTATGTACGACATAAATCAACAAATACGCTGTCAGCTAAAGTAAAAAAAAATACAAAGTTAATTTCAAAAGTACTATCATATATAAATTATTCAATTTTTTAAATCTTCGCCAGATAAATTTTTATTGATTGTAGAGAGAGATAAACATAAATGTGAGAGAGAAACATTGCTTGGCGGCCTTCCTTATCCTCCACGCCCCAACCAGAGATCAAACCTGCAGCCTGGACAGGTGCCCTGACTGGAATCAAACCCTGGACCCTCCTGTGCACTAGATGATGCTCCAGCCAACTCAGCCACGCTGGCCAGGGCCTATATACATTATTACTTACCTGATTGATTAGTTCATAAAACAAAACCAGCTTTTCAAAAATTATAATATCTTTACTAAAATGTGATACTTTTAGGATTTCTAGAATCAGAATACAGTTTTTTGCTTCCTAATAATCAACTAATTATTCTGGTGACAAATTAAGTAACTTCTCCTTTTCTTTTTTCCTTTTTCCATATTAACCTATACATAAATTATTCTTAGAACTTTATACATTTGTAGTTTTAAAGTAAAAATTATTATTGTAGTTATTCTCATTATTTTGTTATATGTGAGATGGCTTTAGTGCTTCCACTGCATGCAAAAATATCTCCTAAAGCTATAAATTATGTAAGTCTTGAATGTCAATGAAAGAGCCATTTCTGAATTGAGTATACCTATAAAATAAAATATTGGTCATTCTGCTGGCCTCAGTCAGAAAATGACTAATTCAATGGGAAGAAATGACTGTTTTGTTGCTGTTGTGTTATGTTTTGTTTGTTTGTTTGTTTATTTGTTTTTGTTTTGCTGGAACCATCAGGCTGGAAAGAGATTCAAGATTGGAAGGAAAAATCTGCAAGTTATCCCTAAGAGAATGGTCATAAAGAAGATCTGGGATGGTGGGGAAATTAGTAAGGCCCACTTGGGGTGGTTAAAAAAAAGGGGCTGATACCAATATCATCACTTACCAGTGTAAGAAAACAAGCAGTCTACAACTGTCAAACTCTTATACATTTATAATCCTATCTATAAAGAGGGAATATGCAAGCTGACCGTCACACTCTCACAAAGATGGCGGTGTCCACAGCCAATAGGAGGAAATATGTTAATTGTTTGCCACACCCTCAAATATGGCAGAGCACAGAGCCATAAGATGGTGGTGCCCAGTCTCCTCAGTGCTGCTGGGACAGCAGGTGCATGACATGGCCAGGACCGCCCCCAGGCAGGTCTAGCTGCTCTAAACACTTGCCTTTGTAGTCCCCCAGTCCACTCAGCCCCAGCCTCCCAGGGCTGGCCCAAAGCACAAGCAAGCCTCAGATGGCAGCTACCCAACCTCCCAGGGCTACCTGAGTGAGGCTCAGGTAACCAGGGCTGGCCAAGGCTTGTGCTGCTGGCAGTGGCAGCAGCAGAAGTGTGATGGAATCATGGCCTTCCCCTGATCACTAGGGGGAGCCTCCGACCCCTGAGGACTCCCAGAGGGTGCAGGCCAAGCTGAAGGACCCCTCCTTTTCAGTGCATTAATTTTCATGCACTGGACCTCTAGTCTATACTAATAAAAGGGTCATAGGCTAATTAGACTGGGTTACCTTCTGGGAGACCTTCTGGACATCCTTCCAGAAAAAGCCATAGAGGCAGGGCCAAGGCAGAGGCAGTTAGGAGTAATCAGGCCTGCAGGAGAGGGCAGTTGGGGGCGAACAGGCCAGAGGGGTGGGGAATTTGAGGGCAAGCAGGCTGTCAGAGGGGGCAGTTGGGGATGAGCAGGATGGCAGAGGGGGCAGTTGGGGCAATCACGCCAGCAGGGGGGACAGTTAGGGTCAGCCAGGCTGTCAGGCAGAGTGGTTAGGGGCAATCAGGCAGGCAGGCAGTTGAGTAGTTAGGAGCCAGCGGCCCCAGATTGCAAGAGGGATGTCTGACATTCCTAGAGGAGTCCCAGATTGGAGAGAGTGCAGACTGGGCTGAGAGACATCGCCCCCCCCCCCCATGCAGGCCAGCAAGGGGGGGCATTTGGGGGCCAGCAGGCCAGCAGGGGGTCAGTTGGGTGCAAGCAGGCTGGCAGGGGGGCAGTTGGGGGATATCTGGCCATTAGGGGGCAGTTAAGGGAGATCAGGCCAGAAGAGGGGCGGGGGGGGGGGGATGATCAGGCTGGCAGGCAGAGTGGTTAGGGGCAATCAGGCAGGCAGGCAGGTGAGCAATTAGGGGCAAGCAGTTCCAGATTGCAAGGGGGATGTTGGTCTGCTGGTTTAAGCCCAATCCCTGTGTGGGAGAGGGTCCAAATTAGAGAGGGTGCAGCAGTCTGAGGGACATGCCCCCATGTGCATGAATTTCATGCACTGGGCCACTAGTATTCTAATATTTGTTTATTTTATTATTAACCATAGATTTCTCTATGGAAGTTTGTAATCAAAGACTCAAATCTTATTGGCAATGTGTTTACTTTTATAGAAAATAAGGCAAAATACATAAGAGAAGAATATATTTTCCTATACAGATATACTTGATGGATAAAAGAATGAACCATTTTTTTATAACATATTTTTTATTGATTTAAGAAAGAGAGGGAAAAGGAGAGGGAGATCCCCTGCTGGGAATTGAGCCTGCAAACCCCAGCATGTGCCAGGATTCCTGGTCAACCTCAAATCATGATTCCTGGTCAACCACAGAGCCACACTGGCCTGGAAGAAAGAAGAAATCATAATTCTAGAGTAAGAGAAATAGCCATGCAAAAATGAGAAAGGTATCCTTAGGGCTTGTTTTTTGATGGCTTTTAGGATGCTTTGTGTGTTCTACTGGGCGGAACAGTATGTTCTCCTTTCTAACAATTTTAAGGCAATTGTTATGCCTTGAAAGAAAATTCAAATAAAAATGTTATGTCTTCCTCTGAAGATCTTTGCTCCTTTTAGATGTCTTTACACTCAAAGTGATTTTAAAATATATGCATTTATTTAGCCTTAGCTGCTGCACACAGCTAGATGTTCAGAATTTTATATTTTATCTCAGAAAAACATGGAAAAGTCATGGTTATTCTCTATTTTTTTAAAAATGGAAAATGAGTTATAGCTAGGAGTATATAATATGGTGAAATTTAGTTTATACATATGGTCACTGATTCAAAAATCCATGTTAGCTCCATTAAATCATCCTGAATCAAAGCCAAGTATCAAGTGAAAATGATTAAATCCAAGAAGTAAAATATATAAGGGTGAGACTGATTTATTACCCATGACTTATTGATTTACATATTTGTCCATTCAGATATTTAATCATTCATTTCTCCATTCAGTGGATACATATGTACAGAACTCTTGTAATTTGCTAGACATTTCTTTGAGCATAGGAAAATAAAATACATATCTGATAAGGAAAAAAATAGAAAATATATTTTAATTGAGTGCTTCCTGAAAGCACAGTAAAAATTCTCTTATCATAGGTCTCCATGCACAGCCAATGAGAAATTAATACCCCTTAGCATCATCAGTCTGAGTGATGAGTACAGAATTCTGAGCAGTGCATTGCATGGCTAAAAAAAAACAGCACATTGTTCTAACTCTAAGAGTTTGAAAATTTATGAAATCACTATCTAAATAAGAGAAGAAAACATAGTAAAGAGAGAAAAAAGATTAATGCATGTCCACTAGAGGCATTTTTTTTTTTTTAGAATGTCTTTTTCTTTGTTACTGGTTACAAATACAGAGCCTTTAACAAGTTACTTAATTTGTGAAATATAGTACAATAAAAAGAGGAGAAAGGATTTTTTAAATCAAGAAAATTATTTTGTCTGTCATCTGTTTCTTCCATTGAATACACGTTCTTCAAGAGTGGATTCCAAGGGACTCCAAAAATCTCTCAATGTTTGTACCTTTCAAACTCTATAAACCTGCCTTCTTGAGACCTCAGAGTTATAAAATTATCCTCTGAGCTAAAACACCTATAAATTGACTATTCAATTTATAAAATGAAAAATAGCTTCATTTATTTTACTTTTTAAAGTCTTTATTGTTGAAAGTATCACCTATGTCCCCTTTCCCCACCCCCCATTGACCTTTCCTAGCCTTCTCTGCCCCCACCACAGGCCTTCGCCACCCTATTGTCTTTGTCCATGGAGTATGCATAAAAGCATACAAATTATTTGGTTATCTCTTCCCAACCACCCACCATCCCATGCCTTCCCTCTGATGTTCCACAGCCTGTTCCATGCCTCTGTGTCTCTGGATCTATCCAGCTTCTTCATGCTTTCAGACAATAATTTCTGTGGGTCTTGCAAAGTGTATTAGCAGATTATAGTATTACTAGAGGCCTGGTGCATGAAATTCATGCACAGGAGGGGTTTCCCTCAACTCAGCCTGCACCCTCTACAATCTGGGACATTCCTCTCACAATCTGAGACTACTGGCTCCTAACTACTCAGCTGCCTGCCAGCCTGATAGCCCCCTAATCACTCCCTTGCAGGCCTGATTGATGCCTAACCCCTCTCCCTGCTGGCCTGATTGCCCCCAACTGCCTTCCCCAGCAGGGCTGAGGGGACTGGTGGACTCAGGCTGGATGAAGCAGGGATGAGGGGACTGGGGGCTGCCATCTTATGGCTGTGGGCGCCATCATCATTGTGAGGGTGTGATGATCAATTAGCATATTCCCTCTTTATTAGATAGGATTTTTCTGTTTCAAAGTCTGAATACCTACCAAGCCCATGTTCTTGTGAATGATTGAGATCTCTGCACCTAAGTCAAAGGATGCCCCTGACAAGGCCTGACATTTAGCATTCACCATCAATAGTTGTTGAAAGTTACTTGTAGAAATTGGGTTATAATCATTTTCAGAAAGAAATATCCATGATTACTATGAGGCACTCTAAGAGTTCCTGGAGAAAGCTATTTTCCCAAGATTTTGGAGAGCATTTTAGGACTGAAAATTTCATGGATTATCTTATCTGGTACATACAAATCCATAGGAAAGAAAAAAACGGTCATTATTGTTTCCATTTAAAAGTTGAAATAACACATTCAGTGTGAACAGGTGACTTGTCTACAGTCATTGCTGTATAGCTTCCTAAGCCTGTGGAAAGCCTGAGCATGCGAGGGGGATGGTACACTTGAGCAGTGAGCCTGAGGACTTATCCTTCAATTAGCTCTCAGAAACATGTTGGGGCAACATAGTGGGCAGGGAAATACCTGAGCAGAGTTTCCATAACCACAGAGAGAAGTAGAGAGTAGAAGAGAAATAAAACCTGTGGGGATTCTAAAAATGCTATTTCTGAAAAACTCGTGTGAAGCTGTGAGGCAGTTTCAGCAGCAGATAGGACCTTAGTGATAACTGAAGTACAGAGAACCTTGCCTGCTGTGTGGGAAGGAATGATGAAATTGTGAACCTAACCACCGTCCTCTTACAAAACAAAAACTGAGATGTGCATTATCTTTAAAGAAAACACAGTGTGAGAGAAAGCAGAGAGGAACCTTAGATCTTGTTCCACCTTTGTATTATACAGATGAGGAAACCAGGATATAAGAGCCTAAGTAGATAATGCGGTTGACAGAGAAAAATCAATGGCAGAGCTTTGACTGGAAGGAATTTTCTGAGTCCTAATCTAGTATTCTTCCTATCACACAACCCTAACTTCCTGCTACCTCGCTAAGGCAAAGACTCCTAGGAATGCCTCCTATGTCCTGGTCTTGGTCTTACATTCTAGCTTTAGAGATACTGCAGAGTGCTATTTTCTTCCTGTCTCTCTCAAGATGTTAGTATTT
The DNA here is from genome assembly GCF_964339955.1 of Pipistrellus hanaki. Classification (NCBI taxonomy): domain Eukaryota; kingdom Metazoa; phylum Chordata; class Mammalia; order Chiroptera; family Vespertilionidae; genus Pipistrellus; species Pipistrellus hanaki. Next base: position 69,366,896 of record NC_140504.1, on the reverse strand, counting down.
TGGAACTGTTTTATTTTTTTCTTAATTAAAAAAAAAATAAAAAGTGGGAAAGTTTGCATTGATGTGCAATATAGCCACTATTCCCATCTATGTAAGACAATATCACATCTCTGTTTTATTCCTATGGTTTAGATTAAACGAATAAAGTTATTTCAAAGGCATTTCAGCACAGGTGGTACGTGTCCAAAAATATCACCTATCTTCTCACGGACTAGGCAGGTGGAGGGTCTAAGAGAACATGCTTCAGGGAGGTGCATGTTCTCTGTGTCCTGGCACAAGTGCAGCGCGTTTGGCAGCCACTTGGAATTTCAGGGATTTTCCCAGTAAAGAAATGGTGTCTTTCTTGGTAGAAAAAGACAAATTACATGTATTTTTCTGATTTTCCCCTGTTTCGTTAGGACTTATCCTGAGATCTAAAAGAAAAACTGAGGCGTAACAGAAATTGCTGTTGGCAATTGCTGAGTAAGTATGCGTTGGTAACAGAGAGACACATAAACATTTTAGAAAACATATATTTTAAATGCTCTGTGTTGTTCCTGAGGGAAGAAATTTGGCAATTTCACTTAATTGATGCCCTGAGAGCAGAGCTGGAATGTACAATGAAAGCCAAAGACCCCCCACCGACTCAGAAACGCATCTCATCAAAGAACCTTTGAAATCAGAACTAAAAAGTAATCTATAGAGACAAGCCATGCTTTATAATTAGAAAGTAGGTACAATTAAACGTAAAAAGGTATTTTTAACTTGTGACTTGGCATGTGCTCAATAAACATTTGTGAAATAAGTTTGCTACAAAAAGTGGGAATATATGTAGAAAAATACATATATAGTTAAATATACACCTTTGTTACATGTATTGAGTACTTATTTTACTGTGCTAAATGTTTTAATTGAGCTATTTCGTTGTAATTTCTTGAGGTAGGTATGAACTGTTAAACTAATTTTATAGCTGAAGAAATGGGGTTTTCAAGAAAGTAAGTAACCTGCCAAACTTTGCCCAAATAGTGGTGAAGCTGAGACTCAAATCCAGGTCTCCTAAAAACCAACAGACTAAACCACTAAGCTCCAAAGCCGCCCTTTATTCTCATAGGTGGGCAAACAATGTTCAAGCATGCTTTTTGCCTACAAATTTCAAAAGACAGGATTCTTGCTATTTCTATTTTAACAGCACATGCAAACAATTGTCCTTTGCTTTCACAGCAAAACTTCCAGGCATACCACGTTAAAATTCGCCAGGGATAAGGGCTGAAAAAAAAAATGTTAGGGAGAGAAAGCTGTGCAGAGCCAAACCAGTCTATGGTTTACCAAATACATAAAATTGTATAACTCATTAAATATGACTATCCTATTATTAGACACTAAAGGCCTAGTTCACAAAATTAATGTTCGGGGGATGAGAGAAGGGGAGTGTCCCTCAGCCCAGACTGCACCCTCTCCAATCTGGGACCGGGATGTCTGACTTCCTGTTTAGTCAGACATCCCTCTCACAATCCAGGACTGCTTGCTTCCAACTGCTCGCCTGACTGATTGCCCCTAACCGCTTCTGCCTGCCAGCCTGATCACCCCTTAACTATTTCCCTTCCAGTCTGATTGCCCCTAACTGCCCTCCCTTGCTGGTCTGGTCACCCCTAACTGCCCTCCCTTGCCAGCCTGGTTGCCCCCAACTGCCCTTCCTGCAGGCCTGGGTCCCCCCAACTGCTCTCCCCTGTGGGCCTGATCTCCCCAACTGCCCTCCAGTGCTGACCATCTTGTGGGAGCCATCTTGTGTCCACCTGAGGGTGACCACCTTTGACCACATGGGAGCAGCCATCTCCTGTGTTGGAGTGATGGTCAATTTGCATATTACCTTTTTATTAGATAGGATGTTAGAAAGATGGATAGTCCAAATTAAGTGTCTGCTCCAGAGTATGTTGTCTCTTGTTCCATCTCTAGTTAGCAGGTCTATAATTTACCAAATGGAGACCTTTAGAGAAGCTGAATGCAATTACAACATGAAATAAGTTTGGTATATTAAACTAATATGCCTTGGTAAGTGCCCGTTTTGCAGCAGACAAGAAATCATTCTGCAGGGGCTCTCCTGAGGCCGTCACTCTCTGATGAAATTTCATCACATGGTTTTATCTTCATCCTTTTTAGGGATCATTTCCCACTTGGAATAATGTGCTCCACATTTATGTAAATCATAGGGAGATACTCTCTGGGTTATCTACTGACTCTGCCACTGTGGCCCAGATTTAAACATAATTATTCCTGTAGAACATTATCACATTTAGACAGGCTGTAAAGTAAAAATAAAAGCAAAAACCAGTGCCTTCACTCAGTTGCAAATAACAGTACTAAAGAAAATAAATCCAGCTTCTTTGTCTTTGAGAAACTTCTGGAAAGTTGCATTATGGTCATCCATAGAAAGGAATTCTACCCAAGAATGACTAATTTCCAACTATGTGCAAAGTGCTAAGATGGATTCAGAAGTACTTTTTTTTACTGACTTGTTTGTTGCTTCTTTTTTTGTCCTTAGGTATCAGAATTAAAATTAATTCATTATCAAAACATTTAAAATATATAGAAATGCCTAACAAAATAATTTTAAAATCACCAAGTATCACATATCTAAAAAATATTAAAATTTATCAGTGTATTTATTTATTTTTTTCTTTATTGATTAGGGTATATGTGTCCTTATCCCACTATTGCCCCCACACTACCCAAATCATGCCCTCACCCTCACCTTCTGGTGTCTGCATCCATTGGTTAGGCTTATATGCGTGCTTACAAGTCCTTTGGTTGATCTTTCCCCCTCACCACCACCCTCTCCTACCTTCCCTCTGAGGTTTGAGCATCTGATCAATACTTCCTGTCTCTGGATCTGTTTTTGTTAATCAGTTTATGTTGTCCATTATATTTTATAAATGAGTGAGGTTATGTGATATTTATATTTCTCTGACTGACTTATTTCTCTTAGCATAATGCTCTCCAGCTCCATCCATGTGGTTGAAAATGGTAAGAGTTTCTCCCTTTTTATAAGAGAATAATATTCCATTGTGTAGATGTACCACAGTTTTTTAATCCACTCATATGTTGATGGGCATTTAGGCTGTTTCCAAATCTTAGCTATTATAAATTGTGCTGCTATGAACATAAAGATGCATATATCATTTCTAATTGGTGTTTCTAGTTTCTTGGGGTATATTCCTAGGAGTGGGATTACTGGGTCAAATGGGAGTTCCATTTTTAGTTTTTTGAGGAAACGCCATACTGTTCTCCACAGTGGTTGCACCAGTCTGCATTCCCACCAGCAGTGCATGAGAGTTCCTTTTTCTCAGCTTCCTCACCAGCAGTTGTCATTTGTTGATTTGTTGATGATAGCCATTCTGAAAGGTGTGAGATGGTACCTCACTGTCATTTTGATTTGCAACTCTGGGATGATTAGTGACTTTGAGCATGTTTTCATGTGTCTCTTGACCTTCCTTATATTTTCTTTCAAAAAGTAGGCCCTTTGCCCATTTTTTAATTGGGTTGTTCATCTTTCTTTTGATAAGTTGTATGAGTTCCCTGTAATGTTGGAGATTAAACCTTTATCAGAAATAATATTGGCAAATATGTTCTCCCATGCAATGGGATTTCTTGTTTTATTGATGGTTTCTTTTGTTATGTAGAAGCTTTTTTATTTTTATGTAGTCCCATTCATTTATTTCCTCTTTAGTTTCCATTGCTCTAGGAGCTATATCTGTAAAGATATTGTTTCAGCATATATCTGAGGTTCTTGTGACAGTACCAGGCAGTTTTGAGAATAATAGCTTTGTAACATGGCTTGATATCTGCTATTGAGATCCCACCTACTTTGTTCTTCTTTCTCTGGATTGCTGTAGCTATTTGGTGTCTTTCTTTATTCCAGATGAATTTTTGGTGAGTTCATTCTAAGTCTGTAAAATATGCTATTGGTATTTTAATGGGGAATGCATTGAATCTGTAGATTGCTTTGGGTAGCATGGACATTTTAATGATGTTGATTCTACCAATCCCTGAACAGGTATGTTCTTCCATCTGTTTATGTTTTCCTCTATCTCTTTTTTCAATGTGCTGTAATTTTTTGAATAGAGGTCTTTTATCTCCTTAGTTAAGTTTATTCCTAGGTATCTTAATTATTTTTGTGCAATGGTAAATGGGATTTTTTTTTTTCAAATCTCTCTTTCTGTAACTGCACTATTTGTGTATAAAAATGCCATAGATTTCTTGGTGTTAATTTTGTATCTTATTACACTGCCAAATTAATTTATTAAGTCTAATATTTTTTTGATGGACTCTTTAGGGTTTTCTATGTACAGTATCATGTCATCTGCGAATAAGCACAATTTCATTTCTTTTCCAATTTAAATGCCTTTTATTTCTTCTTCTTCTTGTCTGATCGCTATGATTAGCACTTCCAGTACTATGTTGAACAGGAGTGGTGAAAGTGGGCATCCTTGTCTTGTTCCTGTTCTTAGGGGGAATGAGTTAATTTTCACCCACTGAGTATGATGTTGGCATAGGTTTGTCATAGAAGGCTTTCATTATGTTAAGGTATGATCTTTCTATTCCCACTTTGTTGAACATTTTTATCAGAAAAGTGTGTTGGACTTTGTCAAATGCCTTTTCTGCATCAATTGTTATGATTATGTGAATTTTGTCTTTCAGTTTGTTTTTGTGTTGTTTCACATTTATTGATTAGTGGATATTGTACCAGCCTTGTATCCCCTAAATAAATACCATTTGGTCATGATGTATGACATTTCTAATATATTGCTGGGCCCAGTTTGCTAGAATTTTGTTGAGGATTTTGCATCTATGTTCATCAGGGATATTGGACTATAATTCTATTTCTTTGTGGTGTCCTTATCTGGTTTTGGGATTAGGGTAATGATGATTTCATAGAAAGAGCTTCCTCTTGAATTTTTTGGAGTAGTCTGAGAGGATTGGTTTTAGTTCTTCTTTGAATGTTCACTAATACTCCACTGTGAAGTCAGCTGGTTGAGGGCTTTTGTTTGCTGGAAGCTTTTTGACTACTGTTTCAATTTCATCAGTAGTTTTTGGCCTATTCAGGTTTTTTTGTTTTGTTTTGTTTTGTTTTGTTTTTTTCCTGATTGAGTTTTGGAAGTTTGTATTTTTTTAGGAATATATATTTTGTTGAGGTTGTCCAGTTTGTTGTAGTAGAATTGTTTATAGAATTGTTTTACTATTCTTTGTATTTCTGTGGTGTCATTATTTTGCCTCTTTCATTTCTGATTTTGTTTATGTGGATCCTCTCTCTTTGTTTCTTGGTGAGCCTGGCTAGAAGTTTGTCAATCTTTTTTATCCTTTCAAAGAACCAGCTTTTGGTTTCATTGATCTTTTGTATTTTTTTTTTTTTTTTTTTTGGCCTCTATATCTTTTATTTCTGCTCTGATGTTTATTATCTCCTTCCTTCTGGACACCGTGGGCTTTTCTTGTTGCCTTCTCTCTAATTCTTTAAGTTGAAGGTTAGATAATTTATTACCATTTTTTTCTTGTTTTTTTGAAGTAGGCCTGTAGAGCTATGAACTTTCCTCTCAGGACTGCTTTCGCTGTGTCCCATATGTTTTGGATTGTTGTTTTTTTATTGTCATTTGTTTCCAGGATGCTTTTTATTTATTCTTTGATCTCTTTAGTAACAAACTTATTGTTTAATAGCATGCTATTTAGCTTCCACGTGTTTGATTTTTTTCATTGTTTTTATTGTAGTTGATTTCTAATTTTATGTCATTGTGATCTGGAAGATGCTTGTTATGATTTCTATCTTCTTGAATTTGAAGAGACTTTGCCTTTGTCCTAATATGTAGTCTATCTTTGAAAATGTTTCATGTGTACTGGAGAAGAATGTATATTCTGTAGCTTTGGGGTGAAATGTTCTGAAGATGTCAATTAATTCTATCTAATCTAGTGAGTCATTTAGGATTGCTGTTTCTTTGTTGATTTTTTATTTAGAGGATTTATCCAGAGGTGTCAGTGGGATATTAAAGTTCCCTACTATGATTGTATTGCTATCTATCTCTCCCTTGATATTCCAGAAGCTGTTTTATATATTTGGGTGTTCCTGTATTGGGTGGATACAGGAACCAGAGTTATGTCTTCTTGTTGAATTGCTCCCTTTAATATTATGCAGTGACAATCCTTATTTCTTTTTATGGCCTTTATGTAGTGTGATCATCCTTATTTCTTTATATGGCCTTTACTTTGAGGTCTATTTGTCAGATATAACTATTGAAACCCCAACTTTTTTCTCATTTCCATTTGCCTGAAAAATGTTTTTCCATCCCTTTACTCTCAGTCTGTGTGAATCCGTTGCTCTGAGGTGGGTCTCTTGCATACAGCAAATATATAGGTCATATTTTCTTATCCATTCAACTACTCTATGTCTTTTGATTTGAGCATTTAATCCATTTGCATTTAATGTTATTATTGATAAGTTTTGTTTTCAATCATTTTTATTCTTAATATTTGTGTTTCTTTTTGCCTTTCTTTTTACAGCAGTCCCTTTAGTATTTCCTGCATTGCTGGCTTGGTGGGAATAAACTCTCTTCGCACTTTTTTTTGTCTGTGAAGCTCCTGATTCCACCTTCAATTTTGAATGATAGTCTTGCTGGATATAGTATTCTTGGATTCAGTCCCTTGCTTTGCATCACTTTGTATATTTCATTCCATTCCCTTTTTGGCCTGTTGTGTTTCTGTTGAGAAATCAGTTGCTATTCTAATGGAGATGTACTTGTAGGTAACTTTCCATCTCTCTCTGGCAGCCTTTAAGATTCTTACTTTGTCTTTAGTGTTTGCCTATTTAATATGAGTCTCTTGGTGTTGGTCTTTTTGGGTTCACCTTGTTTGGGATTCTGTGAGCTTCTTGGACTTGTGTGAGTTTTTTCTTTCTGATATCACGGAAAGTTTTCTGTCATTATTTCTTCAAACAGGTTTTCTATTTCTTGCTTCACTTCCTTTCCTTCTGGTACCCTAATACTCAGATTCTGTTTTGTTTTGTGTTGTTTCAACACTCCCTTAGGCTCTCCTCTTGGTTTTAAATTATCTTTCCAGTTGCTGCTGTGTTTGTGTGTTTTTTCCTACCTTGTCTTCTAATTTGCTTATGCAGTTCTCATCCTTTTCTAGTCTACTGTTTAAGCTTTCCATTGTGTTTTTTATTGCAGCTATGTCATTCTTCATTTTCTCTTGGTTCCTTTCCATGTTGGTGACATTCTAATTCAGCTCTTTATAATTCTTATTGAGTTGTGTGTATTTGCCATTCGGTTATTTGAGCATCCTTATAACCATTACTCTGAATTCTTTTTCTGACATATTACTTGCCTCCATTTATTTTAACTCTCTTTCTGGTGAGTCCTCTTTTTCTTTCCTTTGTTTCTCCCCCATGTATTACTGTATTGTTTTAATTTTTTTTTTTTTTTTTTTTTTTTTTTGGTGTGTGTGTGTGTGTGTGTGTGTGTGTGTCCTAAATCCAACTGCTTTGCTACTGAAGTTCTTTTGGGGTGGTGCTGCTGGTGTGATCTCTCGTGTCTCCTGGACTTGGTAATCTAGTGGAGCTCCCTACTTGAGCTATTTGTGTTTTCTTGATATAGTTGAATTTTGAATGTTAGTTTCTTATTAGTGGATAAAGTCTTGTTATGGGTTAGCAATACGACTTACCTGCAGCTTCATTCTGCAAGCTGTTTTGGTTGTGATTGTGGTTCCAGCTTTTGTGGAAAAGGTTATCTTGTATGTATTCACTGTGGTTTCCCAGAGTGCATGGCCTGGGAAGAAGGAGTCTTAGGGCCTGAAACTCAGCAACTATGACTTTGGTTGGTGTGATGTGACTCTGGCTGGAATAGCGTCACTCTGCAACTTACTACGTGGAGCTCAGAGCCCATGACATTGGGGGGCAGGTGTCTCCTAGTCTGTGGTCGAGGCAGTGGGACTCTGGCAAAGTGATTCCCCTCTCTGAATCATGAATGGGTTCAGGATTCAGCAGCAGGCTGTCCAGAGGTAGGTAACCAGGAGCGGAATGTTGTGGATCCTACTGAGGGGCTGTGTGCCCTTGGTTGGAGAAGCACATGCCCAGCGGCAGCACTCAGGGGAGCCCAGGAGCTGTCTGCAAGGGGTATGTGCCTGTGGGGCCCACATCCGGGCCAGGGTGACTATGGTATACTGCTGCCCCATGGAGGGAGAAGGCCCACTTTCTGCTTTGGGGGATGTGTGACCTTGGTGGGATACGGACGCTCAATGGCTGCTTACAGAGGTGCCCAGGAGCCATCTTCTGGGGAAGTGGGCTCCTGGGGCCTTTGTGCTGGAGTGGCGTTACTGGGGACTGGATGCCAGCAGCCAGGGTTGTGCCTTGTGGTGGCTCAGAAAAGCACCAAGGGGACGCCTACTGGGGCAGCAGGCTCAGATGCTTGTGTGCTGGATCGGTGCAACTGCAGTGACCAGAGGTTGGCAGCTGAAGAAGAGGAAATCCGAGTTTTTTCTGCTGGAGCCTTGAGCCCTTGGTTGGATACAAATGTGCCTAGTGGCAGCTCACAGAGGCACCTAGGAGTCGCCTCTTGGGTGGTGGCCTCAGGGGGCCCTGTGTGCTGAAACCACATGACTGTGGTGTCTGCGGGTAAGCAGCTTAGAAGAGGGGAGTTCCCATTTCTACTGTTGGGGCCGTGCACCCTTGTTTAGATATGAGCACACCCACCTTCAAAGCTATACAGGTATTATCATATTTTTAACCACTTTAATATGTTGGTGAAAAATAGAGCCTCCTGTCTTAATTTTCATCTCTTTTATAGTTTATAAAATTAAATTTGTTTGATGTGCGTAGGAGCCATTTGAGTATATTCCATTATGAATTGTTCATATTATTTAAATACTTTCCTATATGGTTGCTGCTTATTGATTGGTGAGAGGTAACAACATATTAATATTATTTTTTTATTTTTAATTAATCCTCACCATAGAATATATTTTTATTGATTTGTGTGGTTTTTTTTTTTGGGGGGGGGGAGTGAAAGAGAGGGTAAAACAGAGAAATGTCAATGTGATAGGAACACATTGATTAGTTGCTTTCTGCATGAGCAAAAACCAGGGCCCAGCCAGGGAGAAGCCTGCAACCAAGGTATATGCCCTTGACCAGAATTGAATCCAGGATCTTTGTTCTGCAGACCAACACTCTATCTATTAAGCCAAACTGGCTAGGGCAAGAATATTATACACTTTTCTGTTTTATGTGCAATTAATATTGCTTCCATGTTTCTTCTTTGCCTTTTAAGTAATCAAAAGTATCCCTTCATATATTAACATACAAATATATTTTATTCATTTAACTATAAGGCAGATAATTACTAGCATTCCAATGGTACTGTTTCTTTCAACAACAACAAACAAACAAAAGCATATTTAGAACTGGAGGTATTCAATGCTTTTCAAGGGCCCATAGAAGCATAAAAGCTGAGTATACAGAGAGGGTCTTGCATCTATTGTAGAAGCAGTATAGTTTAATAATAAGAAATTTATTAGAAAGGGGAAAAAGAGTAGTTTGTACAAGTGCCATGTGATATAAAATCTGGATAAAGAAAACAATAACATTACCCTCATTTATTGTAACTCTAAATGAAACCTATAATTGCAATTTACATACTATATTATAAAGAGGTAATATGCAAATTAACCCTCAAGCCCTCATAAGATGGCTGCCTACAATCAGGCTGGCAGGGGAGTTAGTGAGGGATGACCAAATGACTGAACAAGCAGGCTGTGTGGGGTGACCAGGCCCATGGAAAGGGGGCATGAGGGGCAACCAGGCTGGCAGGGTGGCAAGAGGCAACCAGACTGGAGGAGGGGGGGAAAGTTATGGCAACCAGGCCAGTGGGAAGGGTAGTTAGGGGCCTAAACTGGCAGTCGGACTTCCCCCAAGGGGTCCTGGATTGGAGAGGGTGCAGGCTGGGCTGAGGGGATCCCCTCATTCACAAATTTCATGCACCAGGCTTCTAGTTACAATATTTAATAAAAGTTTTAGTGTGAGAATTTTTTTAGTGTAACACTGTATTAACAATTACCATAATTGTTCTAATGCTTTTCAGTTTAAAGGAGATTTTAAAGGATAAAACCAATTTGTCTATCATATTTATTTCAAATATTGACTCAATTATGCCAGGCAATTTGAAGGATACTATTTATTCTGGTATAATTAAAGTTCTAATTAGCCAATTTTATTTGAATTTTATTTCATTAATTGAATGTATTAGTAACTAAGCAAACTAATCAACTCTTTTTCTTTAAATATTGTAAACACATTCCATTATTACCACTACTTATTAGGAAGAGCCTCTACTATTTTACACATCAGTGAAGGCATAATTTAAGTACCATTAGACTGACACAATTTTCCCTATTTTTTATACTCCTTAGTTAGAACAGTCTCTGATTTATAACTTTTATTTTCATTTCAATCTTTAATTTATATTAAGTTTATTGAAATTTTTATTATTTATTATTTAACATGATCTTTTTTTAGGAGTGAACATTTATCAATAATTTTAAGCTAATTCAATGCACTTTATGGATTACTAAAATAATGAACTACAACTTAAGCTGAAGCCAATATCACACATTCAGGCAAAGACAGCACACTGAGCACATGTTTCTGTCTTAACTCGCTGTTGCAATGAATTGTGGTATAATCACACTATGGAGTGCTAAACATCTGTCAAAGAAAGAGGCTATTTCTTCTATACTGCTATGAAACAATTTTGAGGATATGTTAAGTGATACAAAGTCAGGTATCAAGAACTATAAATAGTATGACATTATTTAAGATAGGAAGATATACAAATGTATATATTTTTATTTTATTTAAATATTTTATAAGTAGAGCAAAATCACAAGTACAGATGATCAAGAAAACAGAATGGACAAAAAAGCTAAATTATTCACATATACTTTCTTTGTAGTTTTCACTTTGGAACTATAAATATTTTATATAAACATAAAAAATTAAAATAAAAAATTAAATAAATATATTAAACAAAATAGTGAGTAGAAAATTGGTGGCATAACAACACACATACACACACACACATTTGTATACACACACATATGTATGAATTTATATATATGATTATAAGTCATTTTACAAGAATCTATTTTATCTGCTTACCTATAAAGCAAATATTTTTAAATACTACTGGTGATGATATCATTTGTAATGGCAAAAGTAAAAATATAGTAATTGTCCAATAATAGGGCAACTGATGAAAATAACAACAGCAGCAATACCAACAATAGAACCATGATCTATCTATATAAGTTGCTCTAAGCTGGGGGAAATTTTGCCCCTTGAGAGACATTTGACAATTTTAGTTGACATTTTTTATTGTCACAGCACAAGGTGAAGGATTAATACTGGTCTCTAATCGTTACAGACTGCTGTAGGAAATCCTCATAATAAATAATGATGTGGTACAAAATAGTAATAGTGCTGAGGCAGAAATCATGCTGTACCTGGGGAATTATGCATTCATAATGAATGAAAAATTATCTCCTTATATTCATATGACAATATCTATAGGAGAAAAATCAATGCATAGAACTGCATATAACAAAACTAATTATAGAACTTCTGGTAAAATATAGAATAATAAGAATATTTTTCTTGATGTGTCTACATACAGAGAGACTCATGCATATGTTTTTATTTACAGGAAATAACAATGGAATGATAATGGTGACTACATACAAGATGGAAGTAGGATAACAGGGTAGGGAAGGCAGGATGAAAGCAAGATCTATCTGTATATATCATTTCATTTCCTAACAATTTTTTACAATAATGCAAATGTAATACTTGGTCAAAATTATTTAAATGTTAAAAAGTAAATCAAAATCATATAAATCATAGAATAAAAAAGGCAAAATAAAATATTATTCGAGTAATTAAAATATGAAGCCAAGAAATCAGATAGTTGAATTAAAAATATGAAAAATAGTATAGAAAAATAAGAATATGATAGGTTCAACCTATCTTTCAATAGAAATCCTTGAAATTTTTAAGAAATGAAGTAGAAGAGAAATTTAAAAATGCATTCTCAGATATATCCCTGGATTAAAGGACTACATCTCTAAAATAGAATAGAATTTCTGATAATCTTTTATTTTTTATTTATTTATTTAAAAAATATTTTATTGATTTTTTACACAGAGGAAGAGAGAGGGATAAATAGTTAGAGAAACATCAATGAGAGAGAAATATTGATCAGTTGCCTCCTGCTGGTACATGCCCCTGACTGGAATCGAACCTGGGACCCTTCAGTCCGCAGGCCAATGCTCTATCCACTGAGTCAAACCGGTTTCAATGAATTTCTGATAATCTTTTATAGTAAATGACAAGAGCACATACAAAAGCTCATCATTGTAGAATCCTTAACACCAATGATAAAAATATGAAACATGGGTTTTCAGAAATTTATGGGGGAGAATGTGATCCTATAGAAAGGATTAAATATTTAAAAAGCATCAGGGATGTTAAGATTACTAGCTGCTAAATTTAATTTAAGAAGCATTTCTAGAATCCCAAGGTTCAACATAGACATTTATATCCAGCCAAATTTTCAATCAAGTAAGAAAAAAATACTTTTCAGTAAGCAAGCTATCAACAAATGTCTCTGAATGCACTTTTTCTTAGGCATCAGCTGAGGAAAATCTTTAATCAAAATTATAATAAAAATATGATATGACAGAGACAATTGTAAGTACATACCAAAATTGATTTATTTTTCTTCTGAATTCACAAAAAAATATTTCCTAACCTCTCTTACAGTGTGCTGCAGCCACATGACTGAATTTTAGTCAATGGTTATAAGAAGAAATGAAAGGTAAATAGGCCTAAAAGGCAACCAAACTACCATCTAAGAAGGTGTTTGGAGGGGGTATAGTTTACTTATAGGTTTGCATGGAGATTGTTCTGAAAGGCTGTTGGAAAGAATGGGAAGAGAATTCAGAATTCTTTTATTTTAATGAAGAAATACCAACTCCAAAAAAAGCATACAGAAGAGAAACATAAACATAGTTTATAGTTTAGATCAGCAAAGACTATCATGAATATAGTCATTTTTTTTAAAATTAAAAACAGAAACATCCAGGAATTGAAAGAGTGGCCTTGTATAGTAGGTGTCCTATAGGGCCCAGTGGCTCAGCCTCCCCAGTCACCTAAGCTGAGTCCTCTAGGTGCACCATGTGTGGACTGTGAACAAAGTATTTATTGTACTTGAGCCGTGGTTGCTATTGAAGTCACTGGGAAGAATTGACATCCAGGCCAATTTGCTACCAGTTGCAGCTACAGTGGAAGAGCTGTTTTGCAGAAGACATCCCTGTGAAGCTTCAATGGGGCTTTGGTGCGTACTAAGTCTGCCTCTTGAATGTGTCACTGGTGCATGTGTAGAGTTGTATCTAGTGTGGTTTGAAGCTGTCCACCAGGTACACTGGTTTTGGGGCCTCCTAGGAGGTGCAAAGTCAGCCATTGCCAGTTACAGAAAATTAGTCCAAGTTTGAATTAAAAAAACACCAAAATGAATAGAAAGTCCATAGATGATTTTCAACAAAGTAACTAAGATAATGCATACATATTAATTGGAAATGTGTATGTAAATATCAAAATAAACAGTTAAATTAATGTAAAGTATCTACTGCTAGAGAACAGGGTAGTGTGATGGGGAGGGAAGAGGCAGAGAGAGGGATGATACTTTCATTGTTGTTGTTAATTCTCACCCAAAGATATTTTTTTATGTTGGTAGAGAGGGAGAGGGAAACATCGATATGAGAGAGACACATGATTGATTGTCTCTCACATGTGCCCTGTCAGAGTGGGGAATGAGCTTGCAACTGAGATACATGTCCTTGACCAGAATTGAAACCATGACCCTTTAGTCCCTGGGCCAACTCTCTAACTACTGAACAAAATTGGCTAGGGTGACTGATATTTCTTTCACACATTATTTAGTGTTATTTAAGTCTCTGTGTGTATATGTTTGTATACACACAGGGTGTCCCCAAAAATGTATACACACTTTGAATAGCTATAAATTTCAATGGGTTAAATCTGAAAAGAAAGAACATCAATAGAGCTATTAGCTAATAGTGTATATACATTTTGGGGACATGCTATATATGCATGTCTATGAATTCATATCTATCTATCTATCTATATATACATACATATATATGTGTATGTATTTTAATTTGGATTAAATTATTAAATCCACTTTATATAAATACAATTAATTTTCAAAAGTCACAATAGTTTGGAGCAATAATTATAAGACAATGTGGAGTAGAAGCAGCCATTTTTGTCTTTACAATCCTATCTAATTTTCCATGCACTGTAATATCAACTATGCACACCTGAATGATATGTTTTACTATCCTATTAATATATTTTACCCAGTTGCTCCCTTATGCACAAAAATATTTTATTAAAATGCCCTCTCTTTCTATCTACTCCATTAAAGTATATTTCAAAATATAACTGCATTTTCAACTTTTACAAAAAAAATTATCCCTAAGTCTAAGATCACTCCCCAAAAATTGATTTACATTTTTTTCATATATTTTAGGACTTGACTATACAATATTTAAAATTAATTTATAATTAAATCTTTATTCCCCACTAAGTGCTTAAGCTACATAAAAGAAAATATTATATTGCCTCAAAGTAGACACACTTTGAATATTAAAGTTATATTAATAGTAAATCAATTAGTGTCTTTGTTTCCCACACAGTGTTCATCACATTTTTAAACACAAATTTATTTAAAATGTTAGAAATTAAACTTGAACTCAAATGAGGAGCAGAGTGTAAAGGGACAAAAATAAAAATCTGAAATTCTTTCTCTCCCTATCAGGCTGGGAGGTAAGTGAATCACATTCATGACGATAGCTCTCTTTCATGACTCTGTCCTTAAAAACCTGGGATCTCTTTCCTATTCATACATTGTTTCTTTTTTAATATATTTATTGATTGGTTTTAGAAATGAAGAGAGAAGAAAAGAGAGATAGAAACATCAATGATGAGAGAGAATCACTGATCGGCTGCTTTCTGCACCCCCCACAACTGGGAATGGAGTTACAACCCAGGCATGTGCCCTTGGCCAGAATGGAACCTGGGATCCTTCCATTCTCAGGCTGATGCTCTATCCACTGAGTCAAGCTGGCTGGGGCTCAAACACTATTTTTAAGAAATTAAAAAGTTAAGGAAGTTGAAAAGAAGAGTCAATGTGGGTTATAATAAATGAGGTAGCATCTGAAGAAGAAAACACATTCTTCTTGAATGTATTTTCAAGAAGAAAAACTGTTACTACTTTCAATTTATATTTGGAAATTGTTTTTTGTTTTGTTTTGTTTTGTTTTTTCAATGTATTAACTTTCTCAGAAGTAGTCTTGACTGGGGCCTCTGTCACCACTACATATTGTATTCAACTCTGAGGACCAAACAGTATGTTTCCTCTCATTGAAGTCATGGTCTTTAGTTTAACTAATTTCAAACCAAGTTAGATTTCTAAAATTAGTGCCATAAGGCAGGCACTTTATCCACTACCAATGGGGAGAAAAATGAGCTGTCAACACCAATTTCTATTTTAAAACAAGAAATGTGGTCTGTGTTTGAATACAGATGTAGAAGCTGCAGGTATGCAAATGCTGCTTTCTCGGAGCTATGGCTTCATTTCTTAAGGACGACTGTGTTAGCCGTTTGTTTACAAAGAAAAAGAAATCTGCATGTAGACATATACAACAGCATGAGTGTTATATAAAGCACAAATGCAAAACTGAATAGAGGTTGTCACATCTCACATAACAAATGATACTATTTCCCAGGTTCTTTTCAGGTACAGCATCCTTGATGCCATTAACGCAGGTATGTAGAGACTGCAAGTATCTTATTGCTGCAGTAAACACATTGGGTGAAGACCAAAGCAAGGTTTAACTTGACATTCTTGTCACTCAGAAAAGTGAGTAGAAAAAAAATTATATTTTTAGTGCTTTCATTTAATGATCACAGGCTAAATTTTTTTTTGAAATATGATTTTTATGCCCTTACCCTGAGGTTGAACTCAGCCTGGTATGCTATTGAAAATTACTGTATCATTAAGGACTCAAAATTACAGTATAAAGATATGATCAGAATTGGTCGCTAGGGTGCAGACTCATTCTTATTGATGACCCATTTTGTATCCTCATCTAATCTTACAACTCTATATAAGTTATAACTATTTAACTTATTGTTAAATGGCCAACACATTTCAAATATCAACAATGACAAAAATGTTGAAACAATATGGTCAACAATTCTTTGCTCTATAACCAGAAGAGAATAACCTAAATAATAGAATAGGAGAAAGGAGCAGTTCTGTCCTTGTAAAGTACAGACATATGTATAAATGCAGGGCCTCTAATAACACAACTATCCTTAGAGGGTCACTAATCAATCACTTTCCTTCCATTTAGGGATTTCAAGCTTGCGTAGGCTGTTTCTCCAAGTTCAGGCACAGTGTAAGACTGCTAATACTGACCTGCTAGGTGTCTAGTTTCCTTAGACATCTAAGGGAGAAGTGTCCACATGGACGATTTTTACAGCCCACTTGTCTTCAGTTGTCCACAAAGGACAGACACACAGAAACACCTCTGTTGAAAGAGTGTCTATCATTCTGCTGTTGGACTAACAGGTAACTTGGGGGCACAGGTAGCAAAGTGCTCATGCATCAACCGAGGAAGCACTGAGCTGAGACACAGCTCAGGGATGAGAGCTCCATGTTTGAATGACGTGGGGTGATCTGGGAGACTCCACTTCAATGTGCCTGCAGGACATTCAAACAGTGATCCTTCTCCAGGTCAGAACACCCTACTCCTTCTGGGAATTGAAATTAATTCCTGCCCTTCAATGTATTTGTTTTGGTTCTTCTTTCTATGATTCTCCCTGTAGCTTCTCTCACAAAAATATATTATTCTTTCACAGCCTACTCTTCCTCAATGTCCAACAAATACCCTAAACCTTATTTTCCTCAGTATTTCTATTCTTCATTTTCAAATTAAATATGAGAGCCCATTAAAAGATGCGCAGAAAAGTCTTCAAATATTCCCAAGAGATAAAATGCAGTACGTATTGATGTTTCATCTTTTAAGCACATAATAGAACACAAAATGAAACTGAATTGTTATTTTCCTATTAAAACAGATTATCCTTTTATAATCTGTCACACAAATAATAACAGCTTCAATAACTTTTAGGTTACTGTATACAATATTTTTTTAAATATATTTTATTGATTTTTTTACAGAGAGGAAGGGAGAGAGAGAGAGAGAGCTAGAAATGAGAGAGAAACATCAACCAGCTGCTTCCTGCACACCCCCTACTGGGGATTTGCCCACAACCAATGTACATGCCCCCGACTAGAATGGAACCTGGGACCCTTCAGTCAGCAGACCGACGCTTTACCACTGAGCCAAACAGGTTTTGGCTGGATACAATATTTTTAATCCTAATAACAATAGTGAAATTGCACACTAAATATCATTAGATATAGTCCAGAGATTAGGAAAATAAGGCTTAATGGAGTTAACCCAAATGTCAGAGTAAGAAAAAACAAACATCTTGACATAATCAGTAGGTTCTGAATCATATTTTCTTTTTACTAAACAGAACAGTAAGAAAATCAAGCCACATCACTTCAAAACTGCAAAGATTTTAATGGCAGCAATAGAGGCAGTCCTAAATGTTAGAGTAGAAAGTGATCTCTCTAGCAAAAGTATGTATGATTTTCAATAAATACTGAGAATATGTGGTGCTATGCAAAATGCCTCTAACACACCAATGAGAACTGCAGAAAAAGTCCAACTTAATTTGCACCTCATTAGAACTGGATTCTGATAACTTTTATATAAGGATGGGCATTTCATAGAGACATCCCTATACATTTGCAAATAAGTGTACACATATGCAAATAAGTGCAGATTAAGGAGGGGCAAAGATGAAATGTAAATATAAACCAGAACTCTCTCCCCTTAATAGGAGAATATGAGGTGCAATTGGGAGTCTCACAATACTCAGTTACTTAAAATGTTATCTTTTCTCAATCATATTTCATAGTTTTTCTCAAGTCCTAAATTAAAGATATTACAACTTGAATATGGTATAACCATAAGAAAATTAACTACACAGTAGGTGTGTGCTAAGGTAATTATGGTCAAGACATTCTTCACACTCTTAGCTCAAGAGGTGGGGATTATTACTAGAATTACTTAGCTTTCAAGAAAAAAAAATCTATACAGTTCAATAAGGTCAGAATTAAGTGTTCTTAAACAGAGATAGCTTCTGATTTGAGGGAATCAATGGAATAATATGGGTTTAAATTTTAAACTAAATACTCAAGTTCACGTCTCACCTCATGGTCATTGCTTGAAATAAACATTAGATTAAATATCATTGCATTGATTTAATTGGTCATTTTCAGAGGGACAAGAATAGTCTTTATTAAATAAGAGTTAATATGATGTCTGAAGAAATTATCTTCAAAGTGACCTCAAGAAGATTGTTTTCTAAATCAGTCATTAAATTGACATGTCCATCACTCCAAAGATACAAAGCAATTGCTTGCAGCTAAATAATTTATATACTAGTATTAAAGGAATGACTTGATGAATAATGTGAATACTAGAGTGCTATTCACTCTACCATCATAATTTAATTGAGAATATTGGGTAAAAAGTCCAAAAACACTTCCCTTAGAAATTCACATGCAGTCTCAATTTTCTCAGAAGGTCTTTCTGAAAGCAGGGATAGAATTATTATTTATCTACACAGCAAACAGTTATTAAAATATTTCCTGTGCTTCTGAAATATGGGATAAATACTCACAGAAAAAACTATATGGTAGTTACTTTCTATTTTTCCTATTTCCAACCAAATTCTTAATATTTTAAATTCAGATCATTCTTATACCACTGGTGTGCTAAGAGGCATGTCTTTGGCCCGATGAAACTTGGTCGCATTCTAAAATCACAGGGGTTTAGTGCTCTAGTGACTAGGGAGCATTATTATAAGTCACTATTACTAATTTTTGCAAATGTGAAAGTTGCTAAATAAGAAAGAAGGGGTTATTCTAAAAAAAATAATGCAAACATAGTTTTAATTATTTTATTCAATAAATAAGTGCTGTCAATAATTATATTTAATAAAGACCAGCTTTTACTTGTACATATATACCACATGTACACACACACACACACACACACACACACACACAAGTGTGTTCAAAATGGAAAACAAATATCATGTTATCAGAATTAAATAATTATCTCTGGGGAAAAATTATAAGATCAAAGTATTTTTGGCTATTTTCCCTGAGTACAAATTAAATAAATATCTAAAACATTATTCATGTCATTTCTCTTTAAAAAATCACCAATGTACCTTGATTTCAGGACAAAAAGTTATTTCATTCCCAATATTATTGCTTAATTATAATTAAAGCAGTGATTATAAGCTGAGATAAAATATAATAACCAAAGCTAAAAGTATATCGCATGATTACGACTATTAATGAATACCATGCTTCTGAGAGTTATACTTAAGTGTGAAACAGTCCTATATATATAAATTTAATTCAGATATAAAATTATAAAATTTGGGTCAGCATCAGAAAATATGTTGTTAACAAACTATGAATACAGAATATTCACATGGTGTACTTATACTTTTATTTTGAAACTAGAGGCCTGGTGCATGAAATTTGTGCACCAGGGGGTACCTTCAGCCCAGCCTGCACCCTCTCCAATCCAGGCCGCCTTGGAGGATGTCTGATTGCTGGGTTAGGCCCGATCCCGGCAGTCAGACATCCCTCTCACAATCCAAGACCACTGGCTCCTAAGTGCTCACCTGCCTGCCTAATTGCTCCTATCTTCCCCATCAACCTGATTACCCCTAACAGTCTCTGCGTACAACCTTATCACCGTTAACTGCCCCCCCCCGCCGCCATCCTTTTAGCCCCCAACTGCCCCACCCTGCTGGCCTGGTTGCCACCAACTGTACCCCCCCTGCACCGACCTGCCTCTTACTGCCTCCCTGGAAGCCTGGTTTCCCCAACTGCTCACCTGCTGGCCTGGTCACCCCTCATTGTCCCTCCCACCAGCCTGGTTCCCCCAACTGCTCCCCTACTGGCCTGGTCATCCTCACTGTCCCCCTCTGCTAGCCTAGTTGCCCCCAACTGTTCCCCCTGCTGGCCTGGTCACCCCTAACTGCCCCCCCCTGCTGACCTGGTCACCCCCAACTGCCCAACCCTTGCTTGCTAGTCACCACTCACTGCCCCTCCAGCCAGCCTGGTTGCCCCCAACTGCTTCCCTACTGGCCTGGTCATCCTCACTGTCCCCCTCTGCTGGCCTAGTTGCCCCCAACTGTACCCCTGCTGACCTGGTCATGCCCAACTGCCCAACCCCTGCCAGCCTAGTCACTCCTCACTGCCCTGCTGCCAGCTTAGTTGCCCCACACCTGCTATTCAGTAATTGGTCATTACTGTGAAGGTATCCTGACCAATTTACATATTACCCTTTTATTAGTATAGATGTTTTTGAAACTTCCAAGTACAAGGGAAACTCTCTGCTTGTTGAAGACATTTCTGCTCTGTAGTTCCGTTTCATCCTTGTCCCTCCTTAACCTGGCATTGCTTATCACTAAGGGTTTAAACATACCACATAGAAAACTACTTCCAAGTTCAGAGAAATAGTAGACTTTGTTATATAATTCCTGATTTATTTCAAACTATTTACATTTGCATATTTAGAGGACTTCACAGATAACTAGTCCATGGGCCTTTAATCAGGTGTCTAGTCTCTGCTTTTGAAGCCTATGAACAATATTTCCTAATTTCAAAAGCTAGGAGATCCTTCCTTGTGAAAAAGATTGGAAGTTTAGTGTGCTCTCATTTAAGTCAAAATTAGTTTCCAATTACTTTTCTATGATAAGATTAAAAACAAACAAGCAAAAACATGTGCTCATAGTCCTGTGGAATGACTATGTTGATGTTATAGTAGGCAGAAATATATGCCCACCCCCCCCCCCCCTTCAAAAGAGATACAAATTCAATCCCCGGGACTATTGAAAAAAGTCTTTTCAGATGTAATTAGATTAAGAATTTTGAGTTGAGATTGTCCTGAATAACCTATGTGGGAGTTAAATCCAAAGATAAGTATCCTTATGAAAGACACAGAAGAAAGATTTGATAGATATAAGTGGATGAGGCAATGAGATCATAGAAGAAGAAATTGGAGCAATGCAGCCAACAGCCTCCAAAAGCTGAAAAATGCAATCTATCCTAGACCTTCTGCAGGGAGCAGGCCCCTGCTGACACCCTGAGTTCAGATTTCTGGCCTATAGAACTGACAAAATATAAATTCCTGTTGTTCTACATTACCCAGTTTAGGATAAATCTGTTACATTAGCCTCAGAAAAAGTAATGCAGGTAGAAAACAAGATTACAATGAAAAATTGAAATGCTGATTAATATAACTTTTGAGAATTATAGGGGTGGAAAAACAGGGAAGAATATAATATATGAGGGAAAGAGGCAGAATCAGTTAGTATTCTCTTGTGGGAGGGAGTAAAGGAAGCAATGCAAGATGAATAAGATGCGTTTGTGTGTGTTTAAGAAGACTCAAATAGGAACTTCAAAGTAACTATGATTAAGTAATTAAATAAGGTGACACAATTTAGCAAAGAGCTAAAATAAATTCTAAAACTAAAATTAAGAACTATGTAATTGGATTTAATAGTAGAATATACAGAACCCGTAAAAGGAGAAAAAATATATACAAAATAAAGAAAAGAACATGGAAAATTTATGGGATATGCACAATGAAAAGATGAACATAAATGTAATTTAAACATTAATAGAAAAATGAAATAAAAATGGGGCACAGGCAAATTTTGCAAAAATAATTTCTAAGTATTTTCAAAACTTGATTAGATATTCATTAAAAACTGTTGAAATGCTGTTAACCTGAAAAAGGATCAATATATAGCACACAGGGAGCAAGCCATGTGAATGTGAAGGCAGAGATCAGAGTGATGCGACTACAAGCCAAAGAATGCAAGAAATTGCCAGAGATTGCCAGCAAATCACCAGAAACTGGAAGAGAGAAATGGGACTGTTTAGACCTCATAGCCCTCAGAAGGAGGCAGCCCTGCAGACAGTTTGACCTCTGGCCTTTAAATCGTTACATTAAGATTGGACACTTTAGCCAACTGTAATTTTCTCAAGTGTAATCAAATCTTCATGGCATCTCTCCCCAGATAAGTATCTATTGACCACTCTGCTGATCAGCAAGTCTGCGTGAAGCTCATGAATAATAAAGGTCCCTGCCATGAGCATTGTTGTCAGTACTTTGAGAAACCACAGCTTCCTCTCCCGGGCCATCCAGGAACAAAAATGTCCACTGCAATACACAGGAGAGGCCCAGGGTCACCCTGAGCTGGAGGCCAATGTCAGGTGCGTGTCACTCTTCCCTCACCTCCATTCTCCAAAGAGAAAAAGCCTGTCTTTTCTTTATGAACAGTTATTTTACTCAAGCCTAACTGTGTCTCTCTCTACACAGGCACTTAAAATCAGTTAAAGTGATACTAACAGGAGCCTGCTGGAATTCCAAGAAATCCAAGACGCAGCATGTTTATTGTACAGGTTGCAACTCATCTGTTCTTTCCCTGGTCTGAGCAATATTTTCAGACAGTGTTTTTATTTATCTAGCTTTTTCTTCAATAAAATGGGCCACTCCCTTGAGAAAAACAGCTACATTACTTATGGTAAAATTGCTGAAGATAGAAGTCAAAAGAAAATAGATGAACAAAAGTGTATTAACTGCAATGGCTAGGGAGGAGGACAATAAGGGCTGTGGGATGACTTCTCAAATAAAACAAAGGAAATCAAAAGATAATAGGAAGACACCTTGAAAGGACTAGGAGCTGGATTGGGGAAAACTGTAAACCTGTGATAAGAATCCATTAGACATGTATTTTAAAAAAGTGATAAAATAAAGACATTCTCTCTCTCTCTCTCTCTCTCTCTCTCTCTCTCTCTCTCTCTCTCTCTCTCACACACACACACACACACACACACACACACACACACACACACACACGAACACTCTGCTTAGAAAAGCCATCCAAAACAGGGGGGCATATTGGAGGGGGGAGGAAGGCTTGGGAGACAAGAGGCTTAAGAGATAAAGTCATTGCAATTTAACCAGCAGCTAATTTGAGGTGAAGCAAGTATGCTGTAAACAACATCACATCTAAAGATGAGCTTCTCTCTCATGCACAGGGTACTTTTGTGGAAGACTTTGAGTTCTTGAATTCACTCATTCATTCATTTTGTTTATCTTTGCATTATTTTATCTAATACCTAAGTACCATTGACTAATATTCCTAGGACTCCTGAAGTCAGTAATCAGACCAAGATTTTCATTTCTATTTGCCAATGAACACTTTCAATAGAGGAAATGAAGACAGAAACAGCCCTACTCAATCCTTTATTATTTTTAAATGCATTCATTTCCAGCCCTAGTTGTATAGAGTTGGTAGTCAGTGGTATGAATTTGTCACTTTAGCCTGTTCTATTAACTTTAAAAGTCCAAGACCAAGTGATAGACTAAAATTTCAGGGGTTATAGACTGTGCTGTAAATGCACCAAATATCTCTTCCAAACATTATTTTCTCACTTATGAAATAGGGTGATAGAGGACTGTTAACAATAAAACAAAAAAATCATCAAAGCCATAGAGGATTTCGCTTCATTAATCCTAAAACAAGCTAGAAGTACATATAATATGCTTAAAATGCATTGACATGTCATTTTATTATAGAATAAGTTGTGTCTCAGGGCCCACAATTCAAAATGAAACATTAAGTTAATAGGAGTTGTCCTTTTTCATAGCCAACTCATGTAGGGACAATGACAGCCACTGTCTCCCACTCACCAGAATATCACAGCAGCTTTTGTGTCTGCTTCAATGAAAGGAAAAGGAAATTGAGAACAAATGTTAAAAGTTATATGATTAAAGGTCATATTATGCAAAGTTTTGGAGGAAGGTTGTGTCCTCATGACCTAGGAATTGATTGACTTCAAAATTGGACAATGCATTTTTGTTGATTTCTGTGAATGAATTCAATCCCATTTTATCTCACACATATATTGGGCACTGATTCATGCATATTAGTGTTCAGTGCACATGCCATGAGGAAGAAAATAGTCACATCATAGACCTGCGACTGTTATTAATATTGATCAGCCTATAGATATGAATACATGTGATAAAGAAAAAAGAGCCAACTTTGGAAACTGGCCAGAAAATAGAAAAAATAGAAATCATCATTTTCACTGCATAGCTTTTAATACGCTGAATAAAAAGGTAGTCTGTAAATTTTATCTGTTTAAATGTCTAATCTTTTTATTCATAGAAATTATAAGAGATCAAGAATTTAAGGACATTCCCTCATATTTGGTTGGGGGGGAAAGTTTCTTTATAATGCAAGCCTTCTCTAGATGAAAATGTTTCTTGACAGAATAAATTAAAAAATCAAAATTATTAAATATTCTTGGGTGGCCAAATAAACAGAGATTTATGTTTTAATTGGAATGTGGTGTATTCTAAGGTAGAGTGCCATGATAATTTATTGCAGGTGGGGATGCATTAGAACGGTGTTTAGCAAAACAAAACAAACAAAAATACACTCACAGAAAAACATTCCACAGTAAAAAGTCACATACTAGTGTGATGAGGAATGAGAAAGCAGAGTTAAATATATTTCTAGATCTCTGTTAAAAAGACAACAACAACACAAACAAACAAACAAAACCAGAATGAATAACAGAGAAAACATAACTTTTCGCATAAAGATATCATTCAAGAAATTCAAAGCTGGTACTGAGGAGAACTTACATTTTAATATATCAATTTGCTCTGAAAGCAAATTCTTACTTGTTAAAATACTGACAGAGGCCCACCCTGCTCAGTGGTTGAGCATTGACCTATGAACCAAGGAGTCACGGTTTGAATCCCAGTCAGGGCATATGTCTGGGTTGCAGGTTCAATCTCCAGTGTGGGGTGTGCAAGAGGCAGCCAATCAATGATTTTTATCATTGATGTTTCTCTCTCTCTCTCCCTTCCTTTCTGAAATCAATAAAAAATATGTTTTAAAATATACTGACAGAGGTTTAATCATTAAAAGTTTTATTTAAGGGAGAGTACATGTACTAATTAACCTAGAAAACTATTTTAGAATATTTTATGAACTTTTAAATGTATCTGTCAGTATCTTAATTAAGAAGTTACCATCCATTGATATTTCTCTATTTTAAGCAGAAAAATATCCTTACCTACTTTAAAATGTATCAGATATCTAAATGCATACATTTTTAATCATATCCCCTGAAATATCATTGCTATAATTGGGATTTAGTCCCCAGCCAAGGTGTACCATTATATTTGCATATTCATTGGAAACACTGGTTGTTAAAGAAAAAAAAAATCATAAAGTGTGCTTGAAAGAAATCCCCTAAAAAGTGAAAATCATGTCTGACAGGGTAAGCCAAAGTTGAAAAGGGAGGGCCTTGGGTCAAAGATGGCTGTTGTTCTGGTTTCAGAAAAGAGATGCATTTAATTCCACTCAGATTCAGCATTCCCACCCACCCCTCTTCCAATCCCACCTGCAAAGATCCAACACCCCTTGAGAAAAAGGTGCCATCCAGAGTTCAACAGGAGGAGATAACAAAGCACTGCATTCAGGAGCAATAGTGTCTGGAGGCATCTGAGGTCACAGATAAGTCAATGCCACCATCTGTGTTGCTTTAGTAGGGACTGAAACAGCAGCAATAGCTGCAGTAATTAATAACAGCAATTATGTGCCGGAGGCACAGATGCTAATGGGTCTGAAAGAAACACTACAGCGGAGGGATGTGGAGCTGCAAACAGTTGCAGAGGGAAGAGAAGCAGCAAGGACTAGGATAAGACCGCTTAATATGTAGGACATTTGGATGGAAAAGCGAACGTGGCCTTTTCTAGCACATACAAAATGGTTAGGTCAAAGGCTGCCCATATTACATGCTCTGAATTTAAGTCATAATCATCTGATTGGTTATGATTTCTTTATCTGCAAGCACTCTATCCCTTTTTTTGAAATTATGTTGAAACCAAACCAATGAAAACCTAAATGAGGACGATTTGAATTTATAAACCAAATAGGCAAATTGCATCAGTTATATATAAAGTGTAATATAGATGCTATGGAAAACCCAAAGATAACAAATAAAAACTAATATTTATTAACATCTATTTTGCACCGTCCTCTCTTGCTTCCTCCCCGCCCCCATGGTGATAGAAGGGGTATATGAGTAAGTGAACACAAATGAGTAAAATGGAAAAGCACTGAGCTTAGTGATGCAGATTTCTGGTTTAAGGCTCAATATCGAGCTAAGCTATCTATCTCTTTTATCACATGCCACATATACACATATTAAAAGTATCACATACATCACTTTAAAAAAGAAAAGCAAATCCTAAGCTGTAAAATTGAGATGACTATGCAACAACTAATTTTCTTAAAGTATTTTTAATAACTTGTTAAAAAATCAATGTCACATTAATGGTAACAGAATATGCTATATCCACATCTGGAAGGCAGTAGCAGAGCATGTAGATGAACTATGGATACAGGCCAGGGAGAAAAGAATTAAAAGGAGGAGGTTGAGTTTGGTAGACTCAGTTATAAATAGAAACTTCAATTTACTTGAACAACACTAATTCCCACTTTTACTACTCTCTTGCCTTTAATATATATTTAATAATAAATATATATTATTAAAATAAATCACAGTGAAAATAAATCTTTCAAGTTTTTCAAGCTATATTTTAGATTTTATTTGTATTGAAAATTACCACCAATAGCTTAAAACAATTCATTCATTACCTCCCAGTTTTATAGGCCATTTTAAGGGAGTTCAGGTGGATTTTGTGTTCAAGGGCAAAATCAGAGTTCTAGAAAGAATCTGCTTTCAGTCCATTTAAGTTTTTGATTTAAGCTCCTTGCTAGGTAGGACTGAGATCTCTTTTCATTGCTGGTAGTCAGGGGCCTCTCTGCTCCTTAAGGCTGACGGCACTTCTTCTCATGTGACTCTATCTTTCAGCAAGCAAGGATGTGTTGAGTCCTCAGACTATCTCTCTGCATTTTCATCTGCTCCCAGCCAAAGAAAAATCAATGGTTCCCAGGGCTCAGGTGATTACACAGGGCCCATAAAGATAATCCCGGACGATCTTCCTACTTGAAGATCAGTTGTGCTACGTAACCACAACAGTCATGAGTATGGTATCATTTCTCAGGTTCTAGGATTAGAACTGGACATCTTTGGAGGGACATTAAAAACATTTCTGCCTACCACAGCTAAAATATTGCATTCCAAAGCATACAAAATGCAATGACAGAGTGATACTGATTTATTCTTCCCTACTTAAAAAAAAAGAACTTCAATCTTGATGGTAGAATACAGGGCTATCCATCTCGCTGCTGCTTTCTCCAGAAATGAAGAATGAAGATGTAATTGTGATTGTCTGGCACTGGAACATCTTATGGCTGCCTCCCTAGGAACATTACCAAGATCAATGACTCCTTCCTTCATGTCTTCCACATTCAGATTTATAATCTTTCTAAATTACCAGGATTTCTAATATGTTGCTTGGGTACATGGATTTAAACTTCCATATTTAATGGGCTTAGAAGATCAATATAGCAATGTTTCATGATCATGAAGGGCTCATTTTATTCTGTAATTACTGTTCTTTACTGAAACTAAGGCATAAAGAAGGCATAGCTCATTAAGACTCAGGTCAATCCCCATGCCCATACATTTCAAAATGTGGTCTGCACACCCTTGGGGGAAAAAAGTAACTTTAAAAGAGGCAGAAATATGACACTATGAAATCACGTATTTAAAAGAGAAAGTTTGCTGAATGGACTCTTTAAAAATATGATATTCCTACCGTATTTTCTGGCGTATAAGATGACCCCCTAATTTTACAGTTAAAACATAGGTTTAGGCCTATATTAGCTGTATAAGACTACCCCCCACTTCAAAGAAAAGACTTACTTTGCCATCAAGATCTGCAGGTAATTTTTGTGCAATTTTGGTCTTTTGTCTCTGATTTTCGGTTGACTTTTTTTTGTTTCAAAAGTCGTCTTATACACCGGAAAATACTACATTCTTCAAGTGTTTTTATCTACAACTTAGAAATATGCCTTGAAGAAGACAGCATCATAAAATTTACCTTTTTATTCTACTTTGTAAGTCATTAATCTAACATATGTTCAAAGGAATACAACAAAACTTCTATATTCAGCATTTTACATCACTTACTAGAAACATATAGCATACATAGACACAAAATTCTGTAATTATGTGTGTGTGTGTATATATATATATATATATATATATATACACATATATATGGCAATTCTATGTATAGTAATAATCATCACATTCTCTAATTCACATTTTATGTCTGCATAATTATTTAAAGAAGCATCCATTCAGAAATACTTAACAATTATGGATTTCCAAAAGTACTTAATATTTCAAACTATGTATATAAATAATAAAAATTCATTATGTTTGTAAACAAATGGCAATAGTGGTGAATGATGTGTAATTATGTATTATTAAAAATAATTTTCTAAAAAATAAAATATTACTCATAACACCATTTCAACAATTTTTACATTTTTACATGTACTTTCATACATATTATATTTTATTGTTTTCAAATATTATTCAAATAAAAACATATTATTAGATAATTCCCATATTTCTTCAGAATTTCCAAAGACATCATGGTTTTCATAAGATCTCTAAACCATGGTGTTTAGAGATCTTATGAATCTTTTTTATTAAATATTTGAGCAATTTTCAGTGTGGGTGCTGTTTCTGTGTCTTTCTGGTCCATCTCAGATATTAAATGTAAATAATTATCTGCAAGGAGATTTGCAAAATACCTGATTCAAGTTAATAGTTTCTATATTTGGTGTTCATCCTTTTGGTTCTTTTCCTGCTTTTCTTTACTTAATTATTGACCTATCTGACTCCAGCAAAAGCTTCTGACTGTGAGAACCCAGAAGCACCCAGTTACTTGAAAAGTGTTTCTCAAAGTCTGGGCCCAACACCTACAGACACAGAGTATCAGGTGCTTGTTGATACAGAAGCAGCCCTGGCCCCACCCCAGATTTAGTCACTCGGAGTTCCTGTGGGTGTGGGAGTTACAAAACCCTAGAGCCTTTATTTTTTAAGATTTTTGGAAAGCACATCTCTTTTACATGTTATAAAAGTATTTTTTATTTTTCCATTTTTCTGCTTCTACTCATTCTAATTTATTGATGCAGTTTCTTTAGGAATTGCTAAAATTTAAAAACAATCTAAACAAAGATCATTATTCTTCATTGCAGAGTATATTTTCCAAAGTGACCTACTGTAAAATTCACCATCTATATTTAGAGATATTTATTTATAAAATCATTACAGTAAAACCTGAATTTGCTTGATAATTTACTTTGTGTTTAAGTAAAAAACTGACTCTCAAGGGGGTTTCTTAATGTTTCAACATCTGCTGTCATCAAATCAGGAATAACAAATTTATTTGAAACTCAATGAAACTCAAATGCCATCTTCCATATCAACATCTTCAATATAGTTTTTGTTGTTTCAAAAATCTACTTTAAAAAAAAAGGTATTTATAGCTTGTCTTAAAAGGACATTCTCTGCTAAATCCTATTCCAGACTCTTCCTAAACATAGTTATAACTGCTGCAGCAACAGTGTTAGAGAGTACGAGTTCAGGAAGCTTCCGGAATCTCACTCAGTTCAAGCTTGCTTCTTAGTACTTCATATGCTACTATCACCACCACAACAAACATATAATAATGCAAACATGTATTTTGCCAATCACTATTCTAATCATTTTTGAAATATAAACTCATAAGACTTAAAACCGCCTCATGATAAGTACTATTAAGCTCATCATTCCCATTTGAGAGATAATGATAGTAATTCATTAGAGGTCAGGGACTCAGAGCCGCTAAATGGCAAAGCCAGAATTTAATCTTTGCAGTAAGATTTAACCCATATAACACACTGCTGCACAAAATGTATTATTTGTGATTTTAATCTTTTTTTAATCAATTGTTCCCCTAAATATGATATAGATTTGCCCTAATATTATAAATTCTTTTTATTTATTCCATAAATTAGTTGAATTTTGAAAATTTAAATGAATAACAAACAGTTATTTTTTAAAAGTAATAAAAAGAAATATAATTTATATTTTTATTTGCATTTTAATTTCTCACTGTCACTAGAACAATGTTTAGAGTTAAGAAAATAATATGATTAGTTACTATTTATATAAAAACTAAGAAATTTGAAGAAATGCACCTTAAGATGTACATTTTATAATTTTTGTCAAAATATATATAATTTTATTAACAATTTTTATCTCAAATTATTTATGTCAAAGTAACTGGCACATAAGCACTTACCACAAAGAAAGCATTTGTATATAAATTCAAATTTACTTACATAAATTCAATTAAACTTTGAATAAAACATGAATCCATGTTTAATATAAAATTTATAGAAAGCATACAATTATAAATAAGAGAATTATCCTCTATAATTAAAGGCTAATATGCAAATTGTCCCCTCAACCAGGAGTTCAACCAGAGGTTCAACCAGAGGGTGGGGCCAGCTGGCCAACTGCCCATTGGCCCTTCCCATGGTCAGCCTGCTCCCATTCAGTCCCCCCAAACACTAATTGGGGGCAGGGCTGGCCAACTGCCAGTGGCCCCACCCCAACCTACCCCGAAAAGGCCCCCTACCCAGATTGGGAGTGAGACTGGCCAGCTAACCTAATGCAGCCCTTCCCCCAAGCCAGCCTGAATCAATTGGCCCCAATTGGGGCCTTCTGGCCAGACCACACCAGTGCACAATTTTGTGCACCAGGCCTTTTAGTCCATAAAATAATTATTCAAATATAAATACCTTCAGCACATATGAATACTCATTTAAATTGTATTCTAGAGGCCCAAATTATTTTTTATACTTCTGTAGATAAAACATTTTCTTCTAGAGAAATTTGGCCTGTGAAATTTCTGTTTTTCAAAATTCTCTGAAATTAAAAAAATATATATTCTTTTTCTGTCTTAGCATGCCAATTGTTCTTGGGTTTATAAAGAGTGCTGGTGGGAATGTAGACTGGTGCAGCCACTGTGGAAAACAGTATGGCATTTCCTCAAAAAAATTAAAAATGGAACTTCTGTTTGACCCAGTAATCCCACTTCTAGGAATATATCCCAAGAAATCAGAAACACCAATCAAAAAGTATATATGCACTCCTATGTTCATAGCAGCACAATTTTCAATAGCTAAGATTTGGAAACAGCCTAAGTGTCCATCAGCAGATGAGTGGAGTAAAAAAAGGTGGTACATCTACACAATGGAATACTATGCTGCTATAAAAAAAGAAGAAAAAACTCTCACCATTTGCAACAGCAAGGATTAACTTGGAGAGCACTATGCTAAGTAAAATAAGCCAGTTTGAGAAAGACAAATATCACATGATCTCACTCATTTGTGGAATATAATGAACAACATAAACTGATGAACAAAATAGAACCAGAACCAGAGTTATAGAAACACCAAACATACTGTCCAACTGTGAGGGAAGGCAGAGCATGAAGGGGTAAGAGATTAACCAAAGACTTGTATTCATGCATGTGACCATAACCAATGGACACAAATGGGGGAGAGGGAGGGTATGTGCTGGGGTGTTAAGGAAGCCTGGGAGAGGTCAATGGGGGAAAAAGAAACTTATGTAATACTTTAAACAATGAAGAATTTAAATTTAAAAAACAATAATCAAAGACAATTCTATATAATAAAAGACTAATATACAAATTGACTGTAAGTTTGACTGGGAGTTCGACCAGAAGGTGGGTCCAGTTGGCCAGCCACCCACGGTCCCTCCCCCTGGCTTGCCCTGCCCCTGATTGGCCTCTCACTCAAGGGTAGGGCCAGCCGAACAAACACCAGTGGCCCCTCCTTCCT
The DNA here is from genome assembly GCF_964339955.1 of Pipistrellus hanaki. NCBI lineage: Eukaryota > Metazoa > Chordata > Mammalia > Chiroptera > Vespertilionidae > Pipistrellus > Pipistrellus hanaki. Next base: position 69,334,708 of record NC_140504.1, on the reverse strand, counting down.
GGCTGGCCACACCCCCGATTGGCACCCCCCACCCTGAATCAGGGGAAGGACCAGCCCTCCAAGTGCCCACGGCTCCTCACCCCAGCCAACCCCACTCCTGATCAGCCATCTCCACCTGATTGGGGGTAAGGCCAGCCGGCCAACCTCCTGTGGCCTCCCTTCCAGTTAGCCTGGCCCAATTTGCCCTGATTGGGGTGGGCTGTCTGAGTCCCACCCGTGCATGAATTTGTGCATTAGGTCTCTAGTCCTATATATTAAAGAGGTAATATGCAAATTGACCCTCACTCAAACACACAAGATGGCCACCCCATGTGGAAACTAGATGACTGTCAGGGAAAGGCAGATGGAAAGGACCAGGCTTGAAAGGGAGAGCAGTTGTGGGTGATCAGACTTTCATGGGAGGGCAGTTAGCGGTGACTGGACCAGCAGAAGAGGAAGGTTGGGGGAAGACCAGGCCTGCAGGAGAGGACAGTTGTGGGGGGACCCAGGCCTATAGAGGAGGGCAATTGGGGGGACCAGGCCTTCAGGAGAGGGCAGTTGGGGGGAACCAGGCTTGTAGGGAAGGACAGGTTGGGGGACCCAGTCCAGCAGAGGAGGAAAGTTTGGGGAAACCAGGACTGGGGAGGGTAGTATGATGTGACCAGGCCTCCAGGTGAGGGCAGTTAAGGGCGACCAGGCTGGCAAGGGGGCATTTAGGGGCAACTGGGCTGGAAAAGGAGGGCAGTTAGACATGACTGGGCTAGTGGGGGAGGACAGTTAGGAGCAACCAAGCCTTCAGGGGAGGTCAATTGGGAGGGACCAGGCCTGCAGGATAGGATACTTAGCAGCAATGGGGCTGGCAGGGAAGAGCAGTTATGGGCAACCAGACTTGCAAGGGAGGAAAGTTAGGGGTGACCAGGCTGGAAAGGGAGGGCAGTTAGGGGCAAGCAGGCTGGCAGGGTAGCAGTTAGGCATTGATAAGTCTTGCAGGGGAGTGGTTAGGGGGTGATCAGACTGGAAGGCAGAAGTGGTTAGGAGCAATCAGGCAGGCAGGCAGGCAGGCAGGCAGGCAGGCAAGCAGTTGGGAGCCAGCAGTCCTGAATTGTAAGAGGGATGTCTGACTGCCAGCATTCGGACATCTCTTGAGGGGTCCCAGATTGGATAAGGTGCAAGCTGGGCTAAGAGACAATCCACCTGCCCCATGCATGAATTTCTCGCACTGGGCCTCTAGTGCTATATAATTAAAGCCTAATCTGCAAATCAACCTGATGAATGACTGGGTGCTATGATGTGCACTGATCAGCAAGGGGCAGATGCTCAACATGAGAGCTTCCCTCAGGCCCCAGGCTGTCCAAGGTGGGTGCCAGCAGGGGCCCCTGATCACCTGCTGGTCACCCCACATATTGGCCCTGATTGCTGGCTTGGCCTAGAGACCCTACCTGTGCATGAATTTTGCGCACCAGTCCTCTAGTAGTTATATAAGCTAGAAAAATAAAAAAGAGTGTATGTTATATTGAAAAACAGCAAAGCAATATGCTAATTGTTTATTTATGCATGTTCACTTACTTGGACTACCTAATAAAGAAAATAAAAATAAAAAATTTGTTGATATCAGCCAAAATACAGACTGCTTAACCCTATACCTAATAAGAAATAATATAACATAGAATAATAAATGTACTATTTATTGTGTATTGATTGTATATTTTTACTACATAGTCAATACACAAATTACATTAAACATAATAAATTTAATTGCATTTTCTCAATAACAAATATACAATAATTTTTGTAATAACTTAATTGGTCCAGAAAATGAACTATATATATTATGAGTAAAGGTATAAAAATATAGTAATTAATACATATTTTTAGTTACTTTAACATCTACTTGACCTCTATTTTTATATTGGAATTTCTAATGTTAAAAAGAAGGTGAATACGGTACACATTTATTGTTAAATGGAAATAAAGGAAATTTATTACCTGTATACGGTACGGTAGTACAGTAGTTGTCAAGACAAACCAGACAAACTGTGAATCATACAGTATCAAGATTTTTCTCATTTATTCAATATCAATCATGTCATCATCTTCTGGGACATCATCATAACAATCCAATTCCTGCATTTCCTGGTGAATTTCTTGTGACTCCATTTCTTTCAGAATCGGTGGACCAAATCTCTCATGTTTAGCAATAGCACTGTCTTTAAATGAGTACTTCTTGTCGAGGTAGCCTGCTCGCAGTGCATTTGCAATGCAACTGTCAGTGATTTTCTCCCATGAATTCTTCACCCAAGTCACAACTCCTTCCAGTTTAGGTTTCACAAAGTTTCCATGCTGATTTCTCTCCATTCTATTTTCAATGTAGTCATTAATTTCCATGTGCAAATTGTCTTTGAATGGCTTGTTTATTGCAATATCAAGGATCTGGAGATAGGCCATCATTCCTGCGGGAATCATTATCTGATCTATTTTTCTTTTGTGAAGAAATGTCATCATGTCTTTAGCGCAGTGAGTGTTGGCTGCATCCCAGACTAGCAGACCTCTTTGGCTCCCTCGCATAACAAGAGGCAGCATTAAATTGACCCACTATCTTATAACTGCTTGTGTGGCCGAGGCTGTTTCAGTTTCAAGAATAAAAATGCCCAAAACATTTTTAATCTTTTCCTTCTTGCCCTTAGAAATGATTAAAGGTGGGATTTTAGTGCCATCCAGACGAATTGCCAAAATACAGGAAACACGTGCACTTTCGTAAGCAGTGGAGGGAATGGAGCCTGGGGAGGGGAGGGGGGGGGCGCTTATTTTCAGGGGGATGCCTTATATTTCACTCAGAAGGAAACCTGTAAGTAGGTCTTATTTTTGAAGGATGTTTTATTTTCCAGGAAACACGGTATGTGTGTATATATATATATCCATTCTTTATTATAGTCTAAAATTAATTATAATTATATATATATATAATATATTGTGTATATATATATATATACAATATATTATATATATATAATATATATATATATAATATATTATATATTATATATTATACCTAATGTGATTCCTTCTCTGTAACTTTCATTTGGAGAGCATGTATAGGCAACAAGAAGTTAAGGGTTACTCATTCTATATTGTCACTAAATATTATAAAATTCTAAGTATTGAGAAGTAGAGTCAAAGGCACAAATTACTATAATACCACTCGTTTCATTAAACATGATGTTTTGACCAACCTACTTCATTTATTAGACAACACTAAGAATGCAAAAAAAATATGTTTTGCTACTTCTACTGCAGGCAGAACTCCACATTCAATATATCATCTTACTGATCTTTCTTCTTGATAGAGTTATTTATTTGAAATATTATTTTTCTTATGCCTGGTGGGCAGACTATTAAATATTCCATTTTGGGCAACATGCAGTCCTAAAATTCCTCTTGAGGGCAGTAAGTGAGAAGCAGGGAGGGGCAGATTGGTATATTTAGAACACTTAAAAGTTCAATGGCACAACAGGTCCTAGATAGCTCATCTTCCTTTAGCAATTATTTTGGCCAATAATGAAGACTAATAGCCCTGGGGGATTCAATTACACAGAGGTAAATCCCAATTGCCAAGATTACATTATTGATTTGATAAATGGCAGCAATGCAAACACAAATGCTTACTATCATATTAGCCCTAAGGGGCCTCTAAAAGTTACAGCTTGACTTCTAATTTAAAAGTTCAGTGATTCACAAATCTCCTGAAACCAGAAGTTAAAATTTCATAAAAGATAGATTATTTTAAAGTGCTCATCAGATTGTGCTTTGAACAATTTTCCATTTTTTAATACATATATTGGTTCAGTTTATTTTCTATCTACGATATGCCAAATCTGTTTCTGAAACACAAATGTATGTATTCTTAATAAGGTGTAATAAGGCTCTATATTAGTACATAACATTGCCAGACATAATAATCAATACGACAGAGTATTATTTAAGTGGAGTAGAGAAAGCTCTCTGTTGATATGTGCCTTTTTCACCTGGTGCAAAAGTTCTACAATGCGAGAATAATTTTGTGGGGTAGAGAAGTGTCCTCTGTAACTATACTCCTTCAAATGAAAATGTGCTTCACTGACAAACACTTCAGGTCACTGATACTTTAATGTTAAGATTTCTCTCTTCTCTTCTTATGTTGGTAGCAGGAAACCCAGATCCATCAGAATCTCAAGTATGGCCATAAGGGAAAATAAAGTTAAAAAAAAAAAAAGTGAGAGGTAAGGAATAAAAAAGTTGTAGGTAGTTTAATTAGTTCTTTGAATATACTTAAACATAGCTCCTCCACATCTTTCAATGGCATCAGGCTCCTTTAATGTTAAAGACTAAAGATTGGGTCACAACTCTTCCTAGAATTTCCCATAGCCCTGCTAATAGCCCTGTGACATTTCACCAAAATTTCACTTACCACTTTCACTTATAGAAGAAAGTTAAGAGCAGAAGCTAACCTCATAATTTTGATGGACAGATATGCCATATTTTCAATGGCCTGTGAGATCCATTTTATCTCCCCCAGTTTTAAAATTTTGGGAATGTACTTATATTCTGGAAGTTATAAGCTTTTTTTTTAAATGTCTTTATTGTTGAACGTATTACAGATGTCCCTCATTTTTTCCCCGTTGACTTCCACCGTGCTCCTGCCCTTCCCAGGCTCTCACCACACTATTGTCTGAGACTTGCATCTCTCTGATGATCAGTGACTTTGAGCGTTTTTTTTCCATATGTCTCTTGGACATCTATGGGCTATACATATCTTAATAATAAAAGCCGAGGATAGTAAGAACCGCTCATGACCAAATGCTAGCAATCCAGAAGTCTGCGCTGCATTGCCTAGATGCAGCCTGGAAACCCAGCACTGACTGCCCTGGTGGCTGAGACCCAGAAAGTGAGTCAGGGTCTGGTCTGCGGCCTCAGTGGAAGCTGTTGATCAGTATACTTACCTCTCTCTTTCTCTCCCTCTTTCTTTCTGTTCTTCACCAGCAACCAGGCTTTTCTTTCTCTCCCAGACTCATAGGGGCTGCTATTAAGCCCCTCCTCTTTGATCAGGCACAGAGATAGGCCTGGAGAAGCTGACTGACATAGGAATCAACCAATCAGAACCAAATTGGCCAACAGAGGAGGGCAGTTGGGGACAATTAGGCCTGTAGGGGAGGGCAGTTAGGGGGGAATCAGGCTAGCACGCAGGTGAGTAGTTAGGATCTAGTGGTCCCAGATTGTAAGAGGGATATCTGACTGCTGGTTTAGGCCTGATCCTGGTTTAGGCAGTAGGACATTGTGTAAGGGGACCCCAATTGGAGAGGGTGCAGGCTGAGTTGAGGGAAACCCTCCTCTATGCACAAATTTCATGCACCAGGCCTCTAGTATGCATATAAATTCTCTGGTTAATCTCCCCCTTTTAGCCCCAACCCTACCTCCATTTCAGTTTATTTCATGCTTCTATATCTCTGGATCTATTTTATTCATCAATTTATTTTGTTCATTAGATTCCAAATATGAGTGAATCATGTAACACTTATCTTTCTCTGACTGGCTTATTAAATTTGGCATAATACTCTCCAGGTCCATCTTACTGTTGTAAATGGTAAGGGTTTCTTCTTCTTTACAGCAGTGTAGTATTCCATTGTGTAAATGTACCACAGCTTTTTTGTCCACTCATTTTCTGTGGGCTGTTTCCAAATCTTAGCTATTATAAATTGTGCTGCTCTGAACATAGGGGTGCATATATTCTTTCAGATTGTTGTTTCTGGTTTCTTAGGATATATTCCTGGAAGTGGGATCACTGGGTCAAATGGAAATTCAATTTTTAATATTTTAAGGAAACTCCATACTGTCTTCCATAGAGGCTGAACCAGTCTGCATTCCCACCAGCCTTGCACCAGGAATCCCTTTTCTCCACATCCTCACTCACACTTGTCATTTGTTGATTTGTTGATGATAGACATTCTGACATTGTCATTTTAACTTGCATCTCTCTGATAATCAGTGACTTTCAGCATTTCTTTTTTCATATGTTTCTTGGACATGTGTATGTCCCCTTTGGAGAAGTGTCTATTTAGGTTATTTGCCCATTTTTTTTAAATTGGATTGTGTGTCTTCCTTTTGTTAAGTTGTATGACTTCCTAATGTATTTTGGAGGTTAACCCCTTATTGGATATATCATGGAAATATGTTCTCCCATGCAGTGGGCTCTCTTTTTATATGGTTGATTATTTCTTTTGCTGAATAGAAGCTTTTTATTTTGATGTAGTCCCAATTGTTTATTTTCTCCTTATTTCCCTTTGTCCTAATTATAAATTTTTAACATTTTTCTTCTACTGTTACATAAATACAGTAAATGAGTTGGAAAATATTGGATGGTATTATGTAGATGAGTTGTCTATGCCAATACAACATTTGTTAAGAAGCAGTCTTACTATCTTGTATCCAGTATCTCTCTGTGTAGTAAAATGGAAATTAAAAAAAGATTAAAGATAGTTACATATCACTAACACAAATCCAGAAATGTAGACAGAGTTGAGTAAATCAGTAAAGGGGACTGAAATATTCTGGAATGGTGAGAACCTTGTGTTATTCTTACTAGTGTAGTTTAAACATGAATTTCTAAAATCAAAAATATATTATTTCAAAGTTATTATGATTTTTATCCACTTAGAACACAGTTCTCTGGGTGTGTGGTGACCTATGAAGCTAAACTATTATAGGATCTTTCTACAACATACATATCCTAGGCGATTTCCAATTCCCAATCTGGTCTCAATTCTTAAAACAAACAAATGAAAATAAATAAATAAATACCCATAAAAGGAGTAAAAAAGTAAACAAATAACTAAGTAAATATTTAGAGAAAGATTCCCCTGAATTGGTTCTATTTGTATTATATTTATTAAACTATTGTCTTTCTTTTTTCCCCCACATAGCTTCTGACTACATTGTATTTCAGGGCTTTCTGATAAGAGAAAATGTCTGCTTTTAAAATATGAAGTATTCAGTGGGATTTTAAAATACCTAAGGGCTTTCTTTTGTCTTAAGTGCTTGATTGAAACCACAAGTAGAAGCGGGAAGAAATGAGTGAACTCCTTTGTTCTGTATTCCGGGATCCATCTGAGTCTGCTGCACTCTTGATGTTAAGTACCAATTAGACCACAATCATAAGGAGGTCAAAGATTATTGAAAAGCTCTCTTATTGCTCATTTAGCCAAAAGTGATGCACTAACTACTCTTTTGTTACAAATTAGTTTTGTCCCTCCTTATCACTGATCTATAGTGCTAACGAGCAGCTGGTATTTCTTCTAAGATCCAGATATTGTCTAAAATAAAGCCTACACATATGAATCCTTCCTGTTTCTTCCCACTTTCCTTTACCTGCATGCTTCTCACCCATAGCTTTCTAGAAAACGTCAAGTTCAAACTGTTTGGCTTCTATTGTCATGAACTCTTCAACAGGATGCTACTACCTGTGATTATATTCCAGAACTGAGACTCTGAGCCTCAATACCAGAGTTCTGCAAGTAAATTTCCTGTACTGGGCTCACACACTATCCCTGATTCAGTTTATCAATCTTCTTTTCATTTTGGTAAATCACTGTTTCCTGTTCCAAATTTACTGTCCCTCTCAGTCCTACTGGACTTATTCTTAATAAAACATTGAACATAGTTCATGCAATTAGGAAATTTCTCACATGAATAATGTATAAAATATGATGTGCTAGGCCTTACATTTCCAAATGGAAAGGCTCAGGCAGAGAAAGTAAGTTTACATAAGGCATAGCATAAATATTGGATATGAAAAGAAATAAATGAAAGAAGGAAGGGGGAATAAAGGAACACAGCCAATCCATAGAGTTGGATCTCAAAATGCTCAACTGCAAAACTGAAACAAATGTACTTTTAGCCCTAGCTGGTTTGGCCCAGTGAATAGAGCATAAGCCTGTGGACTGAAGGGTCCCAGGTTCAATTCCCATCAAGGCCTCATGCCCAGGTTGCAGGCTCAATCCCTAGTAATGGGCCTGCAGGGAGCAGCCTGGCAATGATTGTCTCTCATCATTGATGTTTCTATCTCTCCCTTCCTCTCTGAAATCAATAAAATATATATATATATATATATATATATATATATATATATATATTTTTTTTTTTAAATGTACTTTTCATAAACTTTAATGCTCAAACTTCAAAAGCCTTGGCTAAAAATATCAAAATACCAAAATTGAAGACTTTAATATTTGCTAGAAAATATTCCAAATAACAGTTTGTTGCTTTTCTGGAAGGAGCTATGATTTTTTCCAACATTTTTTCCTTAAGCTTGACTTAGGACTCTCAGTAATGACACCTTCCACTCCATTCCACAACTGATAACATTAAAGTACAACAAAGAGCCGAGCTGGCATGGCTCAGTGGTTGAGTGTCTGCCTATGAACTAGGAGGTCATGTTGCAGTCAGTGCACATGCCCAGATTGCTGGCTTGATCCCCAGTGGGGGACGTGCAGGAGGCAGCCTAGCAATCCATGATTCTCCCTCATCATTGATGTTTCTGTCTTTCTGTCCCTCTCCATTCTTCTCTAATAACAATTAAAATATATTTAAAAAATAAAGTTTGACAAAGAGAAATAAATGATTGAACAAAGTAAAAACTGAAATGAGGAGTAGGCAATGAAAAATATCTAGGAGGTCTATAAAATGGAAAAAAAAAATTTAGAGCCCATCATAGGTATTCAAGTTTCATTTGTTCTAGTTATTGTTGGAGCATTAACTAGAAAGGAATTCAGCTTTGCTGATTATCAAATGTTTATCAGTAAAATTAGTATAATTATTAGACTTATTAGACATAACTCTATTTTTTTCATGAACAGTTTATAATGTCCTGTGTGAGACTCTGTATGTACTTCCTAGAAACTTCATAACTACTAATTATTATCTTTTAAAAATATTTTCTTAAAAGAGAAAGCAAGGCATATGAAAATTGACAAGTACACAGTCAATTTTAGACAGTATTATATTATATTACATTAAATATTTATAATATGTTATATTTATATATTTATAATGTTTATATTATACTAGAGGCCCATTGCAGGAAGATTCCTGCAAGAATAGGGCTTTCTGTGACCATCTCTGCCTCCCTGAGTGCTTCTCTCCCTTCTGCACAGCCCAGCTTGCTTCTTGGCAGCTTCACTTCCTTCTGCACTGCTTGGCTTTCTTCTACTCTGTCTACAGCCTTTGCTCTGCATCTGAATATGCAAATTAACTGCCTTCTTGGTTGTGTTAATTTACATACTTATTCCTGATTGGCTTGTGGGCATGGGCATGGCTTGTGGGCATAGTGGAGGTACAGTAAATTTGAATGTTTCTCTTTTATTAGATAGGATATTAATGTCTTTTATATAATACATATATATTTATAACCTATTTTATATACAACAAATTAAAATAATATACCTGAAGTTATATCATATAATATACAAGGGGTGGTCAAAAGTAGGTTTGCACTCATGAGCTTTCGGAACACAGAATTATTTTCCTGTATTTATACAAACAACTGTAAACCTACTTTTGCCCACCCCTGTATATGTGTGAGTTGGTATGTATGTTTTCATACCTTTATGTAATTTCCTTAAAATAAATTCTGAAAAAGTGGTTTTTGATACAAAAAATATATGTTGTTTTAATATATATTGCAAAAGAATTTCTATCTTATATTACATATATGTAAAATAATATGTTAGAGATACATACATATACTATATAGTACTTCATATATTATTTTAACTTTCTTAATATTACCTGATAACCTATACATGTTTTATAAGGCATATATTAAATAATATATTTAATATATAATTAAATTATGCTTTAATATATAATTAAGTTGATAAATAAAATTATATATAATATATTTTTGGTATAAAGTGGTAAAATATATAATATTTGGTCCATCAAATTATAAAATTACCTACAATTATAAAAAAACTGCAAGGAAATATAATAGGAAGTTTTGCTGTATATGCTCACATCCTTCTACCAGAAGTGTAAATTCTAATAGTACTTCTTGAAGGCAGTTTTGCAATAAGTATTAAAACAGACATGTCCTTTGTCCCAGAAACCCCCTTTTAAATTTAACATAAATTTAAAAACCCCTTTTAAATTTATGTTTAGAAAATTATAGAAAAGCATGAAGAGACACATAGCAATACACACACAAACATATATTCACATACAATATGTATAGAGCCCTAACAAGTTTGGCTCAATGTATAGAGTGTTGGCCTGCAGACTGAAGGGTCCCAGGTTCAATTCCAATCAAGGGCATGTACCTTGGTTGCTGGTACATTCCCAGTGCAGTGGTCGGCAAAATCATTAGTCAATAGAGCCAAATATCAACAGTACAATGATTGAAATTTCTTTTCAGAGCCAAATTTTTTAAACTTAAACTTCTTCTAACTCCACTTCTCCAAAATACACTTGCCCAGCCCATGGTATTTTGTGGAAGAGCCACACTCAAGGGGCCAAAAAGCCCCATGTGGCTCTCGAGCCGCAGTTTGCCGACCATGGCAGTAGGGGTTGTTGCAGGAGGCAGCTAATCGATGTTTCCCTCTTATCGATGTTTCTAACTCTCTATCCTTCTCCCTTCCTCTCTATAAAAAACCAAAATAAAAAACAATAAAATATATTTTAAAAAATATGTATTATGCTAAGCAAAATAAGCCAGTAAGAGAAAGAAATTATCATATGATCTCACTCAGATGTGGAATCTAAAGAACAAAATAAACTGATGAACAAAATAGATACAGAGACAGAGCACGGAATAGTCAAATCTCAGAGGGAAGATGAGAATGATGGGTGGGTGGGAAGAGATTAACCAAAGAATTTATATGTATAACCCATGGGCACAGCGTGCTGAAGGCTGGAACTGGTGGGGCTGGGGCCAGGATAGAAGGGACCAATGAGGGGAAAAAGCAGACATCTGTAATACTTTCAACAATAAAGATTTTTTTTAAGTACTGAGGATGCAATATACAGCAAGCTGACCAACTCACACAGTGGTTAAGAAAGTAAATATTAAGAGTTCTCATCACAAGGGAATTTTTTCCCTTTTTGTATTTATATGAAATGATGAATGCTAACTGAACTTATAGTGGTCATCATTTCACAATATAAGTGAAATCATTATGCTGTACACCTTAAACTTCTACAGTGATATATGTCAGTTATATTTCAATAAAATAATGAAAAAGTGTATATACATATATAAAATGTCTATCATGGAAGTTTTAAAAAACCAAGATCTGGAAAATGAGCTAAATGTTCTATAATAAGTAATTAGCTAAATACGTTATTGTATATTTGTCCAAAAAACAATATTCCATCACTAAATTGATGCAAGTGAATATTCTCTGTGCTGTAGACTAATGGATATTTCTTGGGTGCTGAGGGACTTCTCTGACATAACATATAAATTCTCCACAATATCCCTTCTTGCAGATTCATAGTGCATGTTAGCACATTAATAGCTCAAAGTCTCACCTGTTTAATAAAGTCTTTGTAACAATAATTTGATCATGGAAACCCTTTTCCACATAGCATCTATCTGCAGGACACTGTGTGAGATGTATCTGTCAATTATCATATGCCTTGCTTTCTCATTCAACAAAAAAAAACTTTAAAATAGAATGTTTAGTAGTCATGAAGTTTCTAGGAAGAACATAAGGAAACTATGTAGAGAAATATATTTTGGATATGCATGATTAATGGAGATATAGAAATAAAGTAAGTAAGTACTGGAATAGAATATTTATGGGCTGTGTAAATTTTTTTCTTTTCCCTAACACTAACTCAGGGAAAAGTATCTTCACATGCTTGTCAGTGCTGAGAACAAATATCCTGTAGTTGTTCTGAGATAGCTTAAGTGAACCACCAAGTAAGTGAACATTGGCATGTAGCAAACACAAATATGAGTTGCCTCCTCCTTCTTAACACTATACCACACAGGAATTTTGAACTCTCTGTCTTTGACCCATGAATAGTTCCTTTTTTGGCTTCTTCAAACAAGTCATTAAATACCACCACTCCTTTTTTTAAGTTCCTCCCTTTTTTAAATAAACACTTCCAGGGTCAAACCATCTAATGAAAAGAAATCAGTCAATGCTTTTTATGGTCTATGGGTAAATGGTTGCTATTCAAAGCTCAGGAGACTAGAAGTTATGTTACTCTGAATCAGCACAATAAAACTTTCTCATCCTGTTTTTGACTTAAAGGGGATATTTATTTCTCATTTAGCTTCACAGTTTTAGAAAAGGGAAAAGTTTTGGTGCTTTAAACTAATCAGATGAATAACTTGGGTTGAAGATGTTTTCACAATTACATTGTAGGAGAATCATTCAACTGGTTTAAATATTTTGTTTTATTAAAAGCTCCTGACCTGGCAAGTGTGACTCAGTGGTTGAGCTTCAACCTGTGAACCAGGAGGTCACAGTTTGATTCCCAGTCAAGGGCACATGTCCAGGTTTCTCTCTCTCCCTCTCCCTTTCTATGTGAAGTTAATAAAAATAATTTTAAAAATACCTGGACAACAGGATAGAAACAACTTGGCCAATTACAATGTCAGAGAGATCCTTGAAAAATAAAAATTTTAATATTTTAATTTTAAATGCTTTTTAAACATTTCTTCAGTGAATGCAGTACATCTCTTAAAGAGAAATGTATTTTCAAGTTTAGTAAAAAAGCTTTGAGAAAGATGTCCAGCCAAAGGGAAATATTCAATGTGAACATTAGAGATAAAGGAAGATGCCTAGATGTTTTGTAACAGTTCATGAAGAAAAAACAGAGAGCTTAAAATAATGTGGCAATACTTTGGAAAGAAGACCTATTGCGCTGAAAGCAGTTTGGCTCAATGGATAGAGCTTCAACCTGCAGACCGAAAGATCCCAGGTTAGATTTCGGTCAAGGGCATGTACTTTGGTTGTGGGCGCATCCCTGTATGGGGTGTGCAAGAGGCAGCTGATCAATGATTCTCTCTCATTGATGTTTCTAACTCTCTATCCCTCTCTCTTCCTCTCTGTAAAAAATCAATAAAATATATTTTAAAAAAAGAAGAAAAAAAGAAAAAAAAAAAGAAGAAGACCTATTGCTAAGGTCCTTAAGTCTTGATTCTATCTGATATCTTTCTACCTGACTGAAGCCAGACACCAAGAACAAATCATTCTAGCCCCTTAGTTCCAAGCAAATCTGCCTTTATTTTCCATTTTACTATTCCAGTCAAACCTCATGACTTACAATTGCAATAATGATCCAATTGGTTAGGCAGCCTTCAGTCTCTGGGTGTATATCAATAAGACCACCTGTTTAGAACAGTCTTTTGCCCAACTGTTCTCTGTGCTCAAAATCACTCAATGGCTGACTCTTGCCTGCAGGATAAACCCAAATTATTTAATGGTATCCAAAGCCCTTCTCAACTGAATTATTTTCTTCCTTTTATATGTCATAGAAGAGAAATTTAAACTAATGTGGAAGAGAAGAGCAAGTTCAAGAAAATATAAAACCATGGGAAGATTTCAAAGTGTTTGACTCAGTGCCTTATGAGTAGAATACATTTGATAAATGTTTGTTAATTAAATATAATTGAGCATTCTTTATATTTCTTCCTAAATATTCTTTCGCTACATACATTTCAGGGCACTTTTCCTGCCCATAGCCTTTGCTATGAAACTCATTCTTTCCCACATCACTGTTCCCTCTCCACCACTCCAGCTGTGGAACCATCTGTGAAAATTTTATCCAGATGAATCTCTCTTTATACTTTTCTCAGAAACCTAGTCACTGATTCTCTAAAAAGGAAGATGTAAATTCAGCCTAGGTTTTTACTGATTGGAACAAATAGGGATAGGGGAGATAAGTGAGTTAGTTCACCAAAAAAGGGATAAATGAAGAAACAAGAGGTACTTTAGGTTGTGGCTGACTCTTCCTAGGATCTTTTTTTTTTTTTTTTTATAATATATTTTATTGATTTTTTACAGAGAGGAAGGGAGAGTGATAGAGAGTTAGAAACATCAATGAGAGAGAAGCATTGATCAGCTGCCTCCTGCACACTCCCCACTGGATATGGGCCCACAACCAAGGTAGATACCGTTGACTGGAATCCAACCTGGGACCCTTGAGTCCATGGATCGATGCTTTATCCACGAGCCAAACCAGTTAGGGCTCTTCCTAGGGTCTTTAAGATCATATCAAGTACACCTATTATTGAGATGGATTCCTTTCTTTCTAAAAATACATTTCTACAACTCTGAATATAAGAAATTGTATATCCTCCAATTGCCTAACTTTGATTATGATTATTTTCTTTCATTTTTTGAATATTTTTAGAGCAGTTTTAGATTTATGACAAAATGGAGAGGAAAATACAGAGATTTCCCTCATACCTTTTGTTTCTATACATGCATAGCCTGCCCAAATATCAATGTTGATCACAGGAATAGTATATTTTATATAGGATGAATCTACATTCACATCAAAATCATAAAGGCCACAATAAACATGAGAGTTCTCTCTTAGTGTGATGCATTCTCTGGGTTTAAGCAAATGTAGAATAATTGTATTCACCATCATCATATCATAGTATTTTCAATGCCCTAAAAATCCTTTGTGTTCTGCCTGTTTTCCCCCTCTCATCCCACTCACAGTCTCCAAAATCTTTCTATTGTCTGCATAGTTTTGTCTCACCATAAAGTCATTTAGCTTGAATCCTAGGGTATGTGGCCTTCTCAGATAAACTTGTTTTACTTAATAATATGCATTTAATGTTTCTCCATGTATTTTCTTGAGTTGATAACTTGTTATTGTTTTTTGTTTGTTTGTTTGCACTGAATAGTATTCTATCATCTGGGAATACCACATATTCATCCATTCACCAACTAAAGGATATCTTGCTTGCTTCCAAGATTTGACAGTTATGAATAAAGCTGTTATAAACATCCATGCACAAGTTTTTGTGTGGACATATTTTCAATTCCTTTAGGTAAACACAAAGAGGCACAGCTTCTGGATCACATGGTAAGAATATGTTTAGTTTTATAAAAGACTGCCAAACTGTCTTCCAAAGTGGCTGTATCATTTTGCAATCCCACCAGCCATATGAGTTCCCTTTGCTCCACATCCTCACCAGCATTTGTTATTGTCAGCATTGGCCATTCTAATAGGTGTATAGTGAGATCACTTAATGTTTTAATTTGCATTTTTCTGATGACATATAATGAGGGGAATCTTTTCATGTGCTTATTTTCCACCTGTATATCTTTAGAGAAGTGTCTTTAAGGTCTTTAGCCCATTTTTTTCCCATCGGATTGTTCAGCTATTTGTTTTTGAAACTTGTTAAGAACAGAGTACTCTGGGTCATTTTTAAAAAGTTGCCTTCTGGAATACTATAAGGATTTTTCTTGAATATTTACTGTGGGAATTTGGTCAAATTCTTACATGTAAATCTCATAATATTGTGGAGTTACCAATATGATTGGGTCTCCCTGGAGGATGTAAAGCTCAGTTTTCCAGGAACCTCCAGGAATTTGTCAATTATAGTTCATTTTTTTCTGCTCAGGCACTGGTTTGCACAGTGAGTTCCACGCCTGAGTCTCTGCCCCTGTAAGCCACTGCTCTCTGTATTTGCCCATCTGTCTCTCCTATCGATTGCTCTGTCTTTCCTTTTTTTTTTTTTTATGAATCCTAGATGAATTGTCGATTTTTTAGTCTGTTCAATGTTTTACTTAAAACTAAGTGGAAACTCCCAAGCTCCTGACATGTGGAACTGGAGACTGTATTAGAGTTTTTCAAACCTAGCACTGTGATTGTTATACAGCAAGCATCCTTGTTCTAAGTTAAGTCACACAAAAACCCACGCACATTCACATATGAGCATACACCTCATCTCTACATGTCCCCTGAAGTAGAAAAAGTAAGAATTTTGGATGCTGAAGGCCTCCAAATCTAAGTTGTCTTTTATTTATTTTCTATATTCTTTATTACCATTCTGCTTATAAAGAACTTTTCAGAATTATTACAAATGTTAGAAACAAATAAGATGAATATAATTTATTTAGGGAGTGTAAGGCTTCAAAGAAACAAGAAATTTCTGATTAGACTCTTTACCAAACACAGCTGACAGGGCCACATGTTTTCACCTCAGATACCCCATTTCAATTATTTTGTCTATTTTTATATGGTATTCTATTCACCAGCTACAGAGGAATCAATTTTCACAATTAGAGATGGGTGCTATACATCAACTGATAGAAACAAAGAAAGGATAAAAACAGACCCACCAGCTGGAGAAAGTGGCAGGTGATGGGTGCATAACAAAGTCTATTCACCTAACTGTTAAGTTGGACAATCAATATGTCCTGCTTCCATTTTTCATCTTCACATGAGCTTGAATAAAATGTGCACTGATCTCTTTCCAGGAACTGCCAAGGCAGATGTTAGCATAAAGTCAGCTTCCTAGGTATAAAAACATGCTGAATTATCCATTGACTAATTGTAATAGTTGGCTGGAGCAGAGGTCAGCTCCCAATGGCCAACCAGACAGTCACACAAACATCCTATTACTTTTTAAAATATATTTTATTGATTTTTAAGAGAGAGGAAGGGAGAGCTAGAAACATCAATGAGAGAGAAACATCGATCAGCTGCCTCCTGCACACCCCCGACCGGGGATGTGCCCACAACCAGTATACATGCACTTGACCAGAATCGAACCCGGGACCCGTGAGTCCTCAGACCAACGCTCTATCCACTGAGCCAAACCGGTCTTGGCAAAACAAACATCCTATTATTTTAAAGAAGAAAACAAAGGACAATATTATTGACTGATTTAAAGAAAAAGCCCACTGCGGTACATATAAAAACTAAAGAAGATATAAAATATAGATAATTTGCCATATTGGCAGAAGCAAACTTAAGAGATTTAGTTTCCCATGTCCATTTACTAGTAATTCACTAATGTCCCTACTGAAACCATTAGCAGGGTGGCATTTGCTGTAATTGTAATTTTTTCCCCCTATATGAGCTTAATTTGCAGGAAGTGTAGCATCTGTGTATCTGCTCATCTGACAACCCCAGAGACTAAAGTCTATTTATTGGCAGAGGAGAAAGGCCGAGACAGCCTAAATGTCTAGGTTAATGTTATCACCTTTGTCATGCATGTTTTTTCCTCAATCTGGAGTCTACTGAGCTGGAAAAAAAAAAAAAAGGTCTGTGAGACCATTAGACAGTGACTATTCCCATCTCTTAAAGTATGTTTTTGGGGTTGGGCATGATAAAATAAATCAAATTTTGTGTTAATTTCAAGACAAGATATTTTCTTCTAGCAAGGTCTTTTAAAAGACAAAATAGCCAGAAATCAAGGGTGTTATATTTTACTAGAGGCCCAGTACACAAAATTCAGGCGGGAGAGGGGGTGTCCCCTCAGACCAGCATGCACCCTCTCCAATCCAGGACCCCTCAGGGGATGTCCGACTGCCCTGGTTTAGGCCTGATCTCAAGAACCGGGCCTAAACCGGCAGTCGGATATCCCTTTCACAATCCGGGATTGCTGTCTCCTAACCACTCACCTGCCTGCCTGCCTGATTGCCCCTAATGGCCTCTGCCTGCCTTCCTGGTCACCCCTAACTGACCCCCCTGCCGGCCTGGTTGCCCTTAACTGCCCTCCCTGTCCTGGTAATCCCTGCCTGCCTGCCTGCCTGGTTGCACCTCACTGCCTCCTCTTCCAGCCTGGTTGCCCATGCAACCTGCCGTTTGGTCATTTGGTGGCCCCTCACTCTCACTGCGGGCCCCTCCCCGCCTCCCGCTGGGCTGTTCACCCCATGCAGCCAGCTATTTGGTTGTTTGGTCACCATTCACTGCCCCCGCTTCCCCGTCAGCCTGGTTGCCCCATGCAGCCTAGTGTTCAGTCATTTGGTTGTCCCTCACTGTCTCCCTGCCAGCTTGGTCACTCCAGGCAACCTGCTGTTCGGTTGTTGCTTGAGGGCATCCCAACAATTTGCATATTACCCTTTTATTAGTATAGACTAGAAAATGTTGAAGTACACTCTTTTGATTTTCTGATTAAAACTTGTTTTAGTTAGGCAATGTAGTATGTATGGGTCAAAAACCAAGCTATCATTAATTCTCAAGGTAGAACCCTGCTTTCAACATTGATGATATTGCCAAGTTATATTTCACATTTCTGCCTCTTACTTCCTTTTTCTCCAAATTAGGAAATAATAACTAGTACTTACATTATAAGATTTTGTGAATATGAAATGAGTATGTGTGTATCTATCTATCTATCTATCTAATCAACTTTAAGTAATGTTTCGCATAAGAAAAAGACAATGATATTAATGCTATTCTCATAAAACAAAAATAATAGGCAGCCTAATAGTTACTTTACATTAGAGTGTTTGTTTTTTTATGACATAAATATGTCATTTCTCCATTATCATCATTTAATATTTAGGGGGAAGTGAGTAAACTTTGCTTTTGCTTAAATCTCAAACAAAAACTAATTTTATAATGTGGGATTATAAGTTTTCAGTTCCTTTAACCAACTCCCTTTCTCTCTCTCTAGGTATACATAAAGCAAAAATTAATTATTTATGCCACTTCTCAAGTTCATGGAATGAGATGATCATATGTGGCAGAGGATGGTTACTGTTGAGTTTTTTTAGACTATGTTTCACATCCACTGGGATTATATAGCAGTTTTATCTCTGGCTAATTATACTATAACATGCATAGCATTGATTTATTAATCTTCACTTGGCCCTTACTTAAAAAAGTGCCTGATTAATTGATTTTGGACAGGATTAGCTACATAATTTGGGAAGCCAAGTGAAAAATGAGAATGTGGGTCCTTTGTTAAAAAATATTAATAATTTTAATACAATGACAGCAAAGCATTAAAGCAAGCACAGTTCCTTATGAGTGCAAGGCCTTGTAAATCTGTTTAGGTCACAGTGCATAAAGTCAGCCTTGATTTGAAGTATTTGGCCTTCTTATTCAGAATTTAAATGAATAATAGTAATCTGTAGTATTTTCATTACTGTTTTACCAATAAATGTTATTTTTTCTGGCATATGGACATATGCTCTTATTTAAAATTAAGAGTATTTTTACAGACTTGAAGTTGCAATGTAAATATCTTTATTTTTTATAAGCTATGAATTTCTCTGAATATTTTAGAAAGAGAAAATACAAATATATACAGTGGTGCCTCGCATAAAGAACGCCTCGCACAGCGAACGCTGCACACAACGAACTTCATTTCATGATTCATACAACGAACTTCGTTTCACACAACGAAGTCGCCCGAGCTTCCACGATCGCTGCCGATGTATTGCATCCTTCCGCGCAGGCACTGCAGGCAGTCGTTAGTCACTGCGCTTAACTTAAGCACGTATCGCGGCAATCGTTCTTCATTACGAATTAAATCACGCACGTATCACGGCAGTCGTCCTTTTAAGTTAAACTCAAGTCGTTAAACAAACGACTTTGGACAGGTTTTTCATGAAACCATCGGCCAAAAAGCAGAAAATGGATGAAGATGTGCAAGATTCGGTAGACTCTACTTAGTCTGTCTTAAAATTAAAAAAATGTGTGTGTTTTTTTTAAAAAAATTATGTTTTTAGATGTATCTAAATAAAAATAATAACAAAAATAAAAATAATAACAAAAAATTTATCTTTTTTTATGTCATCTTAGCATATTTTATGCTACAGAACGAATTATTTTTTTTAACATGAATTGTTATGGGAAAACACGTTTCACATAACGAACTTTTCGCATAACAAACTTGCTCCTGGAACGAATTTAAGTTCGTTGTGTGAGGCACCACTGTAAAACCAGTAATATTATACCAGTATAACATTAAATATATAAAATATATAAAATATATAAAAATCTGTACAATATTATACCAGTATAATAACATTCCAAAAAGTACACATACTTTAACAGCTGAGAGCTCAACTTTGAAAATAAAATGTATTTTAATAAATATTACCTTTATAATTATTCAAAGTATATGGTTCCTTTTTTGGGGTGATATATATATATATATATATATATATATATATATATATATATATATATAATTTTTTTTTTTTCCCCAAACAGAAATTCTTGATCTCAACTCTGAAAGAAACCTATTGGTTGACTGGTTGAAGGAAAAAAAAATATTAGCAGCAATAAATAAGAAAAAAAAAAGAAAGAAAAGGTTGTCTGAGGACCTACAAATTCTCCTCTCATCTAGCTTCTGTTTATATCCATATGAACAGTTCTGTCAATTGGTCAAATGCTTTTAATATTTACTCCCATTTATTCACATGATGCTTTAATTCTTTTTATCCTAATGACAAAAAATTAAAATACTTTTTGTGATAATTTCTTAAATTTTCACCTCCTTTATTTTTATTAGGAAACTTTTACATAAAAAAAGATTATGTTCATCAATTCAAGTGATAACACTTAGCTTGCAACATTATAATTATTTTTGAGAAAATAATTTAAAATACTGCAAAACAAAATATTATATTATAAAGTAAAAACTAAAGAAAATTCTAATGATAACTAAAAAAATAATACTAGTGGCCTTAGAGTTCTACATATTAATTTACAGAGCATTGGCAACACAAGGAATACAGCTATAGTTTTAATGCAAAGATATAAACTCAACCTTTCAGGTATCATTGCTCTATAGGATGTTTGTAAAGGATGTTATAATCATTTTATGCATATATTCAAAAGAGTCCTGTGAGGACCTTACTATTATATCTCACTTTATAGAAGATGATGCTCAGAGAAGTTCAACGATATTCTCCAACATCATGAGTTAATACAAAAATGTCCTTAAAGATCTTGTGGGAGAGGATATTAGAATCAATGAGCAGAAGTGATATCATTGCAGTGGTTTTCAATAAGATACTTGGAAAGTTGGAAGGAATGCATGATTGGTTCACAAAGCATAGAATAAAATTACCACAGTCTATTCAGTGATTAATCCATGTTGCACCCATTCACACATTTATTCAAACATTCTTTCCTTTAATAAATGCAGACTGATGAAAACCACAACCAATGCAAATGGTTGCATTAGTGAACTAAAAGTAGTAAGTTGATTTCATTCTTGAGAATTTTGTCATTTTGAGCCTCAAAGGTGATGAAAATACTTCTGCTCTAAATGGAATTATGCGAAAGAGAAAGAATATTTGTTGAAGTGGAGGTTGTAGAAATCATGTTAAGAAGTGAGCAGCTGGTACCAAGTTTTATCGAGAACAGAACTAAAAAATTTTAAAACATTTTCCCTCAGCCTTGGCTGCAACTTAGAATATAATATTATTAATTTTTAAAATGTAATCATGGGACTTTTCCTCTGAAGTTCTGGTTGAATTAGTCTACAGTGAGGTGTAGGTGAGTGTGTGTATATGTGTGTGTTCTCATGTATCCTTTGGTTTGAAAGAATTCGGAAGGATAAACCAGAAACTACTGAAAATAATACTGAAATGGGAAGAGTGAAAGAAGGAATAGGCCTGGGAATATGGGTGCACCAAGAAAACACTTTTAGTTTTGATTTTTGAAACATGTACATGTTTTATATTTTTCTAAAATAAAATTAAACATAAAATAAGAGAAAAAAAGAAATATTAAAAGTAACACTAAACAGAATCTAGTGAGAACAGCAACCTAACCATTACTAAGTAAACTACAGTCTAAGATCAAAAAAGAAATTCACTGACTTTGTAGCATACATAATAAACTCACTTAGCATGTTCATTTTGATCATGATGTTGGTATAGCATCTCTTAAACTCTTTGTTTTATTGTACGATATAACAAAATATGTGTAATTATGTTTTCTAGTAGCCAGACTTGTCACTAACAGCTGTATAAGTATGGAATAAAAAATAAGAAATAACCTTGTGGTGTTAGATATGAATTGAAGATATTAATGCAAAATTATGCTTAAATATATTCCCTATATGTTTACCCACTAAAAGCATCTAGAAACAGTATAACCATAGTAGACATGGGTACACATAGTAACCAGATCAGGTTTCTTATAACCACTAAAAGGAATCAAAACTCCTTACAAAATTAGCTGAGTTAGGAATAACTATTTTTGCCAGAAAGCAAGGAAGATCTCAGAGAAAGATGGGGACATCTTCATTCAGCTTGAAGGATATCCCTGAGGCAAATATGGGATCATTAGATCATACCATTAATGACAATAATAGATTATAATAAAATTAATTAATTCTCTGTGATAATCAAAATGAGGAGGAACAGAAAGGACATACACTTACTTTTAAAAGAATGTTTGCTAATAAATGTATAGAAAAAAAGAGAACTTCAAAAGTCACCATTTTTTAACCACCAATGTAATAATTGATGCGGGCAAGAATCATCACTGACTGCTAAAACCATTAGGGTATTTTCACAGCCTTAAAACATCACTCTACATATGATTAAGAGGAAAACATAACTTTATAATGGAGAGCTATGGTAGAAAACACTTTAAACAAATTATCAAACTTTATACCACCAGCAATGGGACAAACATGATGTGTTTCCTGGTGTGATGCAATGGGAAGTACTATTAAATGTCATGGATTGAATGCAATGTCAGAAGTGTTTGCATCTAATGAGAAAAATCATCAGACACATAGGACATTTTATGAATTAATGACCTTAAACCTTCAAAATGTCAGTATTATAACAAAAATAAAGGAAGGAAGGAAGGAAGGAAGGAAGGAAGGAAGGAAGGAAGGAAGGAAGGAAGGAAGGAAGGGAGGGAGGAGAGGAAAACAGCCCAGAGACTGTTGTAAAGTGAAGATAATTAATGACATATCACAACCCAATGTAATGTATTCTTCTTGATTATCTTCCTAGATAAGAAAATTAAAATATGTGACTGTGTGTGTGTATGAAAAGTTGGGGATAAACTAATTAGAACATAAACTACATGACAGACTATATTATTTTATCAGTGTTAAATTCTTAGATATAAAATATTTATTGCTGCTAAACTTAGATATAATAATTGTATTAAGGCATATAAAAAGTGTCCGAGTCTTAGACATATATGAAAATATTTAGAGCAGAAAATATAAAAACTTATCTGTGTGTGTGTGTGTGTGTGTGTGTGTGTGTGTGTGTTTAGAGATGGGGAAAGACAGAAAGAGTGAGAGAAAAAATGTGTCAAAAATTTAAAATTGTTGATTTGAACAAAAGTTATACAAGTATTAATTGAACTATTTCAGTTTTCTTTTATAAGTACGAATATATTCCAAAAAAAAAAAGTTTGGAAAAATCATATGTGAAATTAGTTAATAAAATAACTAAAAATGTGTAATTATAAAAGACATAGTTTCTACAGAAATATTTAATTCATCAAAAATAAAATTTAAAGACAAATGACCTAGAAAGCATTTGCTAAGTGAAATAAGCCAGTCAGAGAAAGATATGTATCTCTTGATCTCATACATATGTGAAATCTAAAGAACATAATAAATTTTCTGACTAAAATAGAAGCTTGAAACAAACTAAAGAATCTCAGAGGAATGGTGGGGAGGTGCTGGTGAGTGGGAAGAGATTAACCAAAGAATTTATATGCATATATGCAAAACCCATGGACACAAACAAATAGTGTAGTAAAGGGTGAAGGCCTGGGGCAGTGGGTGGGGCAGGCTAGAAGGGAAAAAGGAGGATATCTATGATACTTTCAACAATAAAGATACATTTTTTAAAAATAGGTAAATAAAAATGAATGAAAACTAAAGGGTGAAAGCAAAAGTGAGTTAAATATATTTAAAGAACCTAACTACTCAGTGTGAAATGATAAATACCCTAAAACAAAATTGGCCTAAGGAAATTATATATATTTTTTCAAATCACAATGTAGTTTCTCATTTAATATTAAAAATTTCACTTTACCGCCGAAGCCGGTTTGGCTCAGTGGTAGAGCGTTGGTCTGCGGACTGAAAGGTCCCGGGTTCGATTCCGGTCAAGGGCATGTACCTTGGTTGCGGGCACATCCCCGGTAGGGGGTGTGCAAGAGGCAGCTGGTTGATGTTTCTCTCTCATTGACGTTTCTGGCTCTCTATCTCTCTCCCTTCCTCTCTGTAAAAAATCAATAAAATATATATATATATATATATATATATATATATATATATATATATTAAAAAAAATTTAAAAAAAAATAAAAATTTCACTTTACCAACAACAATTGAAACCAACAGTTAACACCATTATAATACATGTCACTAAAGAAGCTCAGTAAAATTGTTACTCATTCTGGAAGAAAATTTGTCAAATACCTGTCAAAAGCTTTATGGCAAAGTAGCTGTAGGGCAGTCTCAGTTCTTAAACTAAACATTCAAAAAAAAAAAAAAAAAGTCTGTATTCAACAAGCTAGTCATTTAATAAAATTATTTCCTAGTAATTTGGCCTGCTCCCTTTCACATTACTGAAAGATTATTTATTAAAATAAGAATAATACCTAAATAAATGATAACTCTCATTTTTAATATTATCTATTATAAGATACTAGAGGCCTGGTGCACAAATTCATGAATGGTTGGGGTCCCTTGGCCTGCCTGGTGCTCAGGGCCAATCAGGGCTGGCCCGCCAGGGGGAGGAATAGCAGGAGGTTGACCACCATGGGAGGTTGGCTGTAGTAGCAGTAGCACACTGATTACCAGGGGCCAGCTTCTGTTTTGAGCATCTGCCCCCTGGTGGTCAGTGTGCATCAGAGCTACAAGCTGATCATCTGGTAGTCCAGTAGTAATCATATTTAGGCATATATATATATATATATATATATATATATAGAGAGAGAGAGAGAGAGAGAGAGAGAGACTAGAGGCCAGGTGCATGAAATTTGTGCATGGGGGGGTGGGGTTTCCCTTCAGCCTATCCTGCACCCTCAGAATCCTGAATTGATTCAATTCCCGGGATCAGGCCTAAACTGGCAGTTGGACATCTCTCTCACAAACTGGGACCACTGACTCCTAACTGCTCACCTGACTGCCTGTCTGATCACTTTTTTTTTTAATATATTTTATTGATTTTTTACAGAGAGGAAGGGAGAGAGATAGAGAGCTAGAAACGTCAATGAGAGAGAAACATCAACCAGCTGCCTCTTGCACATCCCCTACCGAGGATGTGCCCGCAATCAATGTACATGCCCTTGACCGGAATCGAACCTGGGACCCTTCAGTCCGCAGACCAATGCTCTACCACTGAGCCAAACCAGTTTCGGCTGTCTGATCACTCTTAAATGCCACCACTGCCAGTCTGATCACCTCTAATTGCCCCCTCTGCCAGTCTGGTTGCCCCCAACTGCCCCTCTGCTGTCCTGTTTTCCCCCAGTTGCCCCCTCTACTTGCCTGATCACCCCACATAGCTTGCTGTTCAGTTGTTTGGTCGTCCTTCACTAACCCCCCTGCTAGCTTTGTCATACCACACAGCCTGTGTTCAGTCATCCATCTAGTTGTTTCTGTCGTGATGGCCCCTGGCTTTTTATATATTAGGATAATATTATAAGGAGCATATAATTTATGCTACCTTAAGATTATTTATAGTGAACATTTATTGAGTATTAATTTGTAACAGATCCTCCAGAGGTGTGCTTATAGTTACATGAGAACACTAATATTTTTACCACATTGTGAAGTATAGTTATGTTCTCCATTTTATAGATAAGAAAACCTAAATTCATTCATCTGGTGAGCCCAAACATAGACATACATCAAAATGTCTTTGACAATGTATACCTGATTTCCATATCATTTTTATAAGATTGATTTTGGTTTTTGTTTGTTTGTTTTGTTTTTATACTTGAGATATAATTAACATAGAGTCTTATATTTATTTCAGGTATACAACATATTGACCCAATATTTGTATACATTAAGAAATGACCACCACAATGTCTATCACATATCCATCATCACCCATAATTAATAATACTATGTGACATATTTAAAAAGTGCTAGAAAGTTGGTCTTATTCCATACTTTTGAATTCCTATATATTGTGAATTTGTGAAGATAAATTTATCAGACAGAGTCTTGAACTACTTTTGACATCAAACTCTGTAAAGAAGACATAAGCATTATCCAGGTGTTTGGCAAAATTATCTAAAATGTAGGAGAGTTTCACATCATTAAAGACTACAGAGAACAAAAGGATTGCCAAGGTTCTCCCAGGTTCTGTGTTTCTCCGCTCCTCTGCCACTGAGGAGGGGAGCCATGGCAGTGGGCAGCAAAGAGCTCCCAGGTCAGTGCTGTGAGGTTCAGCTTTAACGCCTTGCCAGGAATTCAGGTTGAGTTTTGTTCTCTGATGATATTAACTATGCATCTATTTTATAATTCCATTTTTAAAACCAGCCTAGAACTATCAGGGCATCCATTTGTTATTTTATTTATTTATTTATTTATTTATTTATTTTATTGCTTTTAACAAATTCTACCCAAGACTAAATTCTGGTTCCCAGATCTTACCCCAGAGGCAGAAACTCACAAGCAGCCCAAAGAAATTCCAGATGCAGATCTCAATTTTTGTTGACTATGTTTTTAAAGCTATTGCCTCACATCACTCAATATTGTTATTTGCCCCTTGTTCTGGCATTCTGGCACCACAAGGAGCATTTTATTTTTGATCTTATTACTGCAAGTAAACAACCAAGTATGGATTCCCAATTATATGCCAGCTACTGAGATGGTTTCAGGAGAGAATATAAAATGAAACACTCCCAAGACATTACAGTAGTTTATCCTGGATAGTCTCAAATTTGGGATGATAGTCTGTGTATTTAAGTTATATTTACTCACTTTTCCTACTATATAGAACATCTTTCTTTTTACAAATTCAGTACACATTAGCTTTTAAAACACATGGCTCTTACATCATCCCATGCACTGAAAGGTCACTGGTTTGATTTCCTGTCAGAACACATGCTCAGGTTGCAGTTTGGCCCCCAGTTGGGGTGCATACTGGAGACAACTGAGTGATGTTTCTCTCTTATATCAACATTGCTCTCTCTTTTTCCCCCTCTTCTAAACTCTCTCTAAAAACAAAACAAACAAAAAACAAAACAAAACAAAAAACAACAAAACAGTACACCGGGATGCACTGAACATAAATACTTCTCAGAAGTTATCTAACCTAAGAGTTTCCAACAATAACCTGAGGAATATAGAGTTTAACCACACAGAAATACATTTACTTAAATGTAGATCAGTTTAAGATAAATTTTGCTTCTTAAAGTTTTACTTATGGAAAAATATACATTAACATTTTTTACTGGTGCTTTTTCATGCATTAATAAAAACTTCAGACTTACCTTTCTTTATACAGGTTCTGCGTTTCAGGTGTATAATGGTTTATGATGTAAGATAATTTTCTTCTGGCAGTTTTTAAATGTTGTATTTCTATTTGCATAGTGTTTTATTCTTTTTTCCCCCCCTTAAGAGCTTACACTTATTCTTGGGAAGATCAATGTGCCATTGTTTGGAGAATCAGAATCCAATCCCTCACACACATTTTAGATTAGTTCAAAGGAATAGAAAAGCCTCTATTGTACTTCCAGAATTCTAGAACTTAGTTTCTCCATTAGGGGCCACTGGTTCTTCTTTACAGTGGACTCTGATTTGTCTGAGAGTATTCAGAAGTCTTTCTAGAGTTTCTTTACAAATCCCACTTAATGTAGGGAATTACTCATAGTTTTTCAAGATCCTCAGCCCACAATGTAGAAACCAATAACAAAAGAAGACCAAATCCTAAACACAGTAAATATGCTAAAACAAAATCAACCAAACAAACAATAAACAGAAACAAAAAGGTAATCAAATTCATAGTCTGTATCACATTATGTTTTGGCAAAGGCGATCTTAATTGTGTGTGGGACTCCCACATGTCTCTCCTTAAGACAATGGGGAGAATGAGATATTTTAAACTCTTTATTGACTAATAAAGCTTATCATCCCTTAGGGAATGCTATAGTTCAAGGGTGCTTGTCTTTGGTGCATAACATAAGATAATTTTGTTCATCCTTGTATTTTATTTATATTTGCTTACTTTCTTTATTCTTTTCTTTTCTTTGGTTCATTTAACTCATGTTCAACTGTGTAACATAATTTTATGCTCTATTTCTTTTCTTTTAGTTTACAAAAAACGGGTAACTTTGTGAAATAAAAACGTTATAACTAAAGATTCCTGGGGGAAAAATTGAGTTGGGGTGAAGTTCTTTGGTTTGGGGTCTGCTCCTTGCTCTGCAGAGAAATTTCTTTAGTGTATCTGGCTCCAACTGGCAATATACTTTCAGTGTCGTATGTACATTTGTGTCCTCTGTAGAAAAATAGTTCATATCATTACCTGGCACTGCTGCAGGAATCAAATTGTTTATACCTAGTAAACATACTGACATGAGGGCTACATGATTAATTTTTAAATGTTCTAGATTCTCTCGTAATAATCTGCCAGGAAATTTTCTTAGTCAATACAATAATCATGGCTCTTCTTTCTAATAAAAATATTTAGGAAACCTTTACTCTTTCTTGACATGGTATGGATAGGCAAAAGAGGAAGTATGTATTTCACATGTTGTTGTGACCCGTTAGCTCAATAACTTTGCCATATATTAGGCATGCGGTTTGCTTGTTGAAATTAGAAAATAAACATATTTGTACATTTTCTATACTACTTTTATTCATAGACTAGAGGCCTGTTGCACGATATTTGTGCAAGAGTAGGCCTTCCTTCCCCTGGCTTCACCCCCAGCTGTCTGAGAGCCAGCACACCCCCACTCCCAGCCCGCTTGGGAGCCAGCAAGTCCTCTCTTCTGTCTGGAGCACTATTCCTGTAGCTCCCTCCACTGCCCTCCTTCCCCTCATGGCAGGAGTCCTGTTCCATGCCTGCATATGCAAATTAACCTCCATCTTTGTTGGGTTAATTTGCATGCTCACTCTGATTGGCTGTGGGTGTAGTGGAGCAATGGTTAATTTGCATGTTTCTCTTTTATTAAGTAAGATAATGTTTATAACCTAAAGGAAGTGATGTTTGGTTGATTTAGTCTCTTTTATTTTTTAAATGTAAGATACTCTTTACCACTTTAATTCATGGTATATTTTACTGGATTTAAGACTTTCTACACAGAGCTAGAGAAAAGTGAATCCTGCCATAGAGGCTAGACTGGGAGGGAGCAGGGTAAGTGGAGTGAGGGGCATAGAAAGTATACAAGGTACTATCCCAAGAGAAATGATAAGGGGGTGGAAATCCTACCTCAGACCCTTTCAGCTAAAACTCTGGGTAGAGAGCCAGTAAGCACCCCTAGAGAAATCTCTAAACTCCAGGGATTCATTTAACATGATGTTTCACAGTAGATTGATTTTAGGGAAAGTTTGCCCAGCACTGGGAATAATTATAAGAATAATGATTGGTTTGGAGAAAAGAATACATCACCAAACATATTGAGTAATAGATTCTATGAGTAACTTCCCTGTTTAGGCTATCTTCCAGCCAGTGTCAGAATGATTACTTTCTTTGTGGTACCTAAACTGTATATGAGCAACTATTCATTTACTTGGAGTAGCATTAAATCCTGTTTCCTACAAGCTGTAAAAGCTTCATTTTCCCATCTTGCCAACTTTTAGCCTGCCCACCAACTATGCAATCAGAAATAGTAAAAAATGTGAGGCTAACAAATTGCTGAACTATTCTATCAAACAGTATGTCAAGGTCTAGGTCTTTTTTGCCTTTTAAGAAGAGTTACTACTTTTTTTGTGAGTGCTGATAATCTATAGTTCACACAGATGCAGTTATACCACTCTCAATGCCCTCCATTCGCCACCACCTTAAGAGATACATTGATATTTATGAACACATAAAATCATGTGTGATGTATTTATCTAACCAGATAAGTTCTATTATAACATGAACACAATTATCAGCCATGGATCTTTTTCTAAGAATTTTCCAGAACATAAGCATTCTCTGACACACCTGCCAAGGGCAAGTAAGTAGTTGAAATTACCCCAATCCTATTTAATAAAAGACTAATATGCTAAGTGTCCATTTGTCTGGTGACTGGTCAACTGTTCAACCAATCAAAGTATAATATGCTAATGATATGCTAAGGCTGCTCAACATTCTCTATGAGGTGCATGAACCACCAGGGGCAGACAGTCAACTGGTAGGTTAGTTTGCTGCTGAGGTTTGGCTGATCAGGAGTGAGCAAGATAGGCCAGATATACCCTGGAGTCCTCCACAGTCCCTCCCCAGCTGGCAATCATCGGGACTGGGTTAGATGGGGCTGGACATGCCCTGGAGCTTTCCTGTGGGTGGTCCCACACTAGCCCCAATCTTGCACTAGTGGGGTCCCTCAGCCTAGCTTGTGCCCTCTCACAATCTGGGACCCCTTGGGGGATGTCGGACAGCCAGTTTCAGCTATATCCCACTGGCCACTCCCATCAGGAGGGCACCAGACACAGGGTTCATGGCTGTCAAGCTCTGCTGCTGCAATGGCACAGTCTTTACCGTTTGGACTGAGTGGGCATGAGCCTGCAGGAGATGCAGTGGAGCCAGGATGAGGGGGAGCGGCAGGTAGGAGCTGCAGGTGGCGTTGGACTACAGGTTTCGGCCCGGTCTCCACAGGCCACCCAGAAGAACCCCACCTGTGTAAAGATTTGTGCATTGGGCCTCTAGTATATTCAGGTTTGACAAGAAAGTGATAATGTATTAATAAGTGGCAATATAAATCAAAATTAAACCATGATAAGAATGTTGAAAATGTTTTCTTTACAAGGAAATGAGAAAAGATGGAAAATAGTGGATTATTTACCTCTTGACATTTTATAATTTTTAATTTACATTTCTTGATAGAAAAAAAAATGATGATTTATACTCCAGTATATATATTCGTGTGTGTGTGTGTGTGTGTGTGTGTGTGTGTGTATATATATATATATATATATATATATATATATATATATGTATGTATATATATATTTCTATATATAATATTTTATATGCACAAATTATACCTGTAATACACAATACTCAAAATAGTAATACTGTAATAGTGTCAGTGGTGGTCAAGGGGGCCTCTAGCCAGAGACAGTACTCTGCACCTCTAGTTCTTGTCTTGCTTGTGGTAATAAATTCAAGCAAGAGAGAACAAATGGCAGCGCAAGCAGGCAAGGACTTTTTGTAGAAAAAAAATACACTCAGTTAGGACCTGAGTGAGTGGCTCAGCTGGCTGAGAGAGTACTGATTGCCCGATATTTGGGAGTTTAGAGGATTTATATCCCCAGGCTAGAATGCCCCTCGGCAAGAAGTAAGTCACCCCCTCCCTAGTGTCTCAAAAAAAAATGTGTCTTTACATAAGACTCTTTCATTTCAGTGCTGTGCCCCCTTTTCAACCACATCCTGGAGGGGCTCTGATCGCTCCTGCTCACAAAGGGGCCTGCCAACTTCATTGCCTATTTTCAGTTTGCCATGACTCATACACACTCCCTCCAAGCCCCAACTGCCTTTCCCAGCTCATATGTATCCAGCTGCCTCGTCTAACAATAGTAATAGTATAAGCACAATAGCTCTATTTTCACAGAAACTTTCAATTCAGGAAAACATTCTGATAACACAGCAATCGTACTGCTTTCCCAAGGAAACACCAAATGCCAGATGATGTGGGTGCTACTAAAGGCCCTGGATTAGGAGCTGCAGCAGCTTCTAGGGAGGACATGCAGGGGCATCTGGGTTAGGTAGGGCTGAGGTCTGGGTGCAGCTGAGACTGCAGAGATCTCGGAGACAAGGCTGGGGACAAGAATTAGATCCTTGCCACCAAGCTGGGCCACCTAGTCAAGGATAAAAAGATTAAGTTCCTGAAGTAGACTGTCTCTTCTCTCTGCCCATCAAGAAATCTGAGATTATTGACATTTTACTTGGGAACATCCCTCAAGGTGGAGGTTTTGAAGATGATGCCCATGCAAAAGCAGGCCCACGCTGGCCAGAGAACCTGGTTCAAGGCCTTTGTCACCATTGCAGACTACAATGGACATGTTGGTCTGAGTGTTAAGTGTTCAAAGGGAGTAGCCACTGCTATCCATGGGGCCATCATTCTGGCCATTGTCCCTGTGCATGAGGCTACTGGGGAAACATCAGCAAGCCCCACACCATCCCTTACAAGGTGAACAGCCACTGTGGCTCTGTGTCCATGCACCCCATCACCACCCCCAATCCCATCCCCATCCCTAACCTCATCCCCATTCCCAAGGGCCCTGGCATTATCTCAGCCCCTGTGCCCAACAAGCTCCTGCTGATGGCTGGCATCACTGCTGATGGCTGGTAAAGACAACTGCTACACCTCGGCCAGGGGTGGCACTGCCACTCTGGGCAACTTCACCAAGGCCACCTTTGATGCCATCTCTAAGATCTACAACTATCTCTGGAAAGTGGCTGCATTCATCAAGTCTCTATCAGTAGTTCACTGTCCATCTTGTGAAGACCCATACGAGAGCTTCTCTGCACAAGACCCAAGTTCCAGCTGTGACCACCACATAAATTTATGCAAGAAGAATCAAGTGAGTTAAGCCTGTATTTAAAAAA
The DNA here is from genome assembly GCF_964339955.1 of Pipistrellus hanaki. NCBI lineage: Eukaryota > Metazoa > Chordata > Mammalia > Chiroptera > Vespertilionidae > Pipistrellus > Pipistrellus hanaki. The sequence continues at coordinate 69,302,063 of NC_140504.1, read as the reverse complement.
ACAAAAACAAACACAAACAAACAAAAAACAGTAATTGACCCTGGCCAGTGTAACTAAATGGTAAAGTGTCTGTCCTCGCAACAAAAGATCACTGGTTTGATTTCCGGTGAAGGGCATGTACCTGGGTTATAGGTTCATTCCCCAGCCTGGTCTGGGAGCATGTGGGAAAAACAAATCAATGTATCTCTCTCACATCAACATTTCTCCTCTCTCTTCCTCCCTCTCACTCATTCTAAAAATTAATGGAAAAAATATTAGGTGAAGATTAAAAAAGAAAAAGGGTATATAAAACAACAACAACAATAGTAATAGCTAACATTTATTGAAAACTTATTTACATAAAATACATAGTTCTAAGTGGTTCTATGTGTTAGCTAATTAATTATTACTATGTTCCTATACAGTAGGTACTATATTATCCCCATTTTACAGATAAATAAGTTGTGATGCAGAAAAGATGTCAAAAATGTGCAAAGTAATTCCTCAAATTGAGCAGTTCAATATTGTACACATTTTGTTAGCTGTGTTATCCTTAGACTTAATGAGTTATAGATCAGGGTGTAAAATAAAGTAGATTGATTTTATGAACACAGTATATTTCTGAAATATATTTTAAATCAGACCATTCTAAGATTAAACCCTAAATAGGCATTATCTGATATATTCATCTTGGAACTTGGCTCTGAAGTTGTTCAAAGTCAAATAATACATTTGGTAAAAAGTAAACTATAGGGTTAGTAGGCAGTTTTTATTTTATTTTATTTATTTATTTATTTATTTTAAATATATTTTATTGATTTTTTGCAGAGAAGAAGGGAAAGAGATAGAGAGCTAGAAACATCGATGAGAGAGAAACATCGATCAGATGCCTCCTGCACATCCCCTACCAGGGATGTACCTGCAACCAATGTACATGCCCTTGACCGGAATCAAACCTAGGACCTTTCAGTCTGCAGGCCGTCGCTCTATCCACTGAGCAAACCAGTTTCGGCAGTAGGCAGTTTTTAGTATGTGAAGCAGAGAAAGCTGACATGAAAAAAATGTTTCTTCAAATGATTGAACATATTCATAGATTTAGAAAAAAAATCTTCCTTTACGTTAAATATAAAATAAACTCTGTGCCAGAGAAATATTATGTTATAAGCAAAAAGTAAACTCTAACTATGGCCACACTGACCAGCGTATTCTCACTGCCGCCTCCACCACCGCCACCACGTGGTTCCCGAGCACTGAAGATGGTTGTTTATGTAGGATCCACACCTGAATCCAAGGACTTGGACTAAAAAAAGGTAAAGTATCTCATTAAAAATTATTTACATTGGGTATTTGTTGAAATAATATTTTTGTCTATATTGGATTGAGTAAAATATACAATCAAGTATGACTTTCATTTTACTTAAATGTGACACAGAAAATTTTAAATTAGATGTGGGCCTCTCAAACTCTAAAGTATGTAGATGGTGCAAATGTTCCATCTTGCTTTCTGTGTACTATAATGTTAGTCTCTACAGACAGTGTTATAAAATTTTATGTGTAAGAGTCCCGAGATAGGAAGATTTTGGAAGAGCATATGTGCAATATACTATCATATAGTAAGTAACTTTAAAAATGGAAATTAAAAGCCTACTATGTAGACTAACATATGGGTTTTTCAAACTCATACTGTGAAAGACTTTCTGTAAAGAAATACAAAAGTGCTTACTAAAATAAAATAAAAAAAGAAACAGTGGCATATTTCAACTGCTGTGCTGCAAGAATTTTTAAAACACTCTGTGGACTACCTCTGAAAAAGACCGCTCACATTACAGTGTGTCTGTTGAAATTTAGGATTCATTTCCAGGTGGCCATTTCCCTGATTATCAAAAGGAAAGAATAGTCAGGAGCCATAGAAAGCCAGAAGTCAACACGTTCTGTTTACACATGAACTTCCACTCTGCTGCCCACAGCTAATCTACAAAATAGACCTTCCTTGCAGACTCCGTGGCCCTATCACAGAACTAGTTCCATTTTACCTACTCCCACATTTTCTCTGTAACTAATTAAATTCTTTCAAAATGGTGGCTTACATTTTTCTCCACCCTACTTGATGTATAAAAACACTTTTAAAACTCCAGGAAAAATATAAACAGCATGCTGCCTTCCCTATTGACTAGTGGTTTAGACTGCATTTTATTGGGCCACTGTTAGCAAATCAATCAATCAATCAATGAATAAATAAATAAATAAATAAATAAATAGTAGCTATTTATTTATTTGCTAACAGTGGGTGGCCCAATAAAATCTATCTTTCAAATAGACTTTCAGCCGTGGAAGTTAAAGGGTTTTGCTTTAAAGCAGGCAGGATGTGATCAAGGTAGTCACTCAGGAATCAAGACTGATGGAGTCACTGTCATGATGATAAAAAATAAGGAGAGGAAGCAATAGAAAACCAAATTCAGAAAGACAAAACAGGAAACGTTTATTTGATAATTTTATATATGCAAGAAGCAGCTCAGGGAATGAAACGGTGTCTGCTTTTCCACTATCTTCTCCATGTTTGTGTTTAAAGGATCCTGGGTTTCAATCTTGTCAAAGACATTAAAGACTGTGTATCCATATCACATTAAAGACAATTGTATTTTCACCAAGGTATACCATGAGGAATAATGAGGACACATTATATACCTACAGATAGAAACTTGTGTTGGCTTGTGAACACTACAGTGGTCAAAGTGATGAAATTTCAGGGGGAAAAAGCAAGGAGAGGCATAGGAAAGAACAGAAGTGCAGTTTGGGCTGCATACCTGGGTCTTTTCTCTGTTATGTAGAAAAGATACTAGCAGGCCCCTGGGCCCCTGCTGGCATTTTGTTTTCCAGAGTACTGTCCTGCTGAGCTGATGAGGTGAAAAGTGACCTTGCTCATTTAGTGATGGTGCAAAAAGCCAAAAAGCTGCCTGCCTATGCTGCTTAGAGATTAGATTATGCAACACCTAACAGATGCTCTGAGGGTTTTTGAAATAGCAAATCTAGTTTCAAAACTGCATGTATTTCTCATCTAAAATGCTGAAGGAGTAACACTGCTCCTGTTCATTTCACACAAGTTCACCTATGGTTTCTTCACTATAATATGTCCCAAACCAGTTATCTACAAATGACGTGGTTTGCCATTCGAATCAGTAATTATGAGCTATGAAGAGCCCTCAAGTGTTCAATTTCATTTGAAGATATATCTTGCACTCTGATCCTTCTATAAGAAAGTGCTTTTGTTAAATGGCATTAATGTTAAACCTTTTAAGGTTAGGCTTGCAAACACAGGCCTCAAGGAATTTTTTTTTTTTCTTGCACCAAGAAGTGTTTCTTTGGTTATGGCCTTGAAGCCAGTATAGATCCAACATATATGTGTCTGTGAGCTTGTGTTGGGTGGGGAGTGGGGTAGGGGAGGAGAAAGTTTATATTAGCTGCAAGTGAGAACAGCATGCTTTTTGATGAATTCAACCTTGAAAAGAATACAGTAAAATAGTCAAGGTTAGCATAAAACAAACACAATTTTTGCATGGCCATAAACTAATAAAGCATCATGAAGACAATCCCAACAAGATTTCTCTCCTTGGTCAATAGCGAAAGGAGTAACTTTTTTTTTTTTCATTCAAGGGCAATTCGATTAAGTAGGATGGCTGGGAAAATGTGATGTGAAGGCTGGGCCATTTAGTCTTCTCTGTTAACAAGAATAGATTATCTTTGTTGTAACAGAAGTAGTAACAAAGGGAACACTACGAAGGTCCCTTCAGGTAATTGAAGTTCAAAAACAGAAATGAACAGTGTAGAGGAAAAATAGTATGGCCTTCTTAGTGGAAGATATTCTAGCTTTTAAACAGAATAAGAAAATTCTTATACAACTAGAATAAATTTAAATTCAGAGAACAAGAGACTTCCTCTCTGAGTGTAGAAAGAGGTAAACCTTGAAGTTTTTCAGAAATTTTATTTTCCTTCTTGTTCTTTGTATTACAAGTATTTGAGGTATGAGCCGTTTCTGTTACCTTTTTAGATATGAACTTTCTAAATGGATATGGTGACTTGCTTGTTTAAAGCCTGGTTATAATGAGCCATCATGTATTTTGTGAAGAAAAAGTAAGTACGGTATGTTAGAGGGTTTTAAGGAGGAGGTAAAGGGAGGGAATTATATAAGCTTAGAAAGCTTAAGTACTCAAAAGACCTTTCCTCCAGACAAGAGAGCTACACCAAGAATATGAGAGTAAAGGAGAAAAGAAGAGGGAAAAAAAAGGAGAGAGAGAGAGAGAGAGAGAGAGAGAGAGAGAGAGAGAGAGAGAGAGAGAGAGGAGAGAAGAGAGAGAAAGAAAACAGAGCTTATCAACATTTTATTTAATGCAATCTTCCTAAACATCATAAAATTTTAAATAATAAAATAAAAACAGGATCCCTGTGCTGCTCAGTGCTTGACCATTGACCTATGAACCAGGAGATCACTGTTTGATTCCCAATCAAGGCATGTGCTAGATTGCAGGCTGGATGGATCCCCAATATAGGGTGTGCATGTGGCAGTCAATCAATGATTCTCATCATTGATATTTTTATCTTTCCTCCCTTCCTCTCTCTGAAATCAATAAAAACATATTTAATTTTTTAAAAATAAAATAGGGGATGATTGGAAATAAATAGCTCTTACTATTACAGGGTCTTCAAGAATGAATATGATCTTGACTCAAAAATGTATCATACTGTGAGTCCACAGGCTTTGTGGTCCTGAGAAGTGCTCTTCTCACTAATTTGTTCACCCATTTGTCTCAGGAGCTTTAATACCCTCTGTCACTTTGTTAAGTTGATCAACTTTTTTTTTTATTATTACAGAACTTTTTTTTATGCATCTGGCTTATATAGAGAAGGCATGATAAAAGGACATGTACTACAAAATATTTTGGACTATGCTTCAATCAGTCTGTGCAAACCAAAAGGAGAAGACAGAGAAACTGGGAAACATGTTTTGCTTATCCAAACCAACACTTACTGAGGGAAAAAATATACACACACACACACACACACACACACACACACACACACACACACACATTACATATATATATTTGCACAACCCAAGCTTTCTACCAGAGTAATAATGGACTTTATTAGGGTCTTTGCGGACCTCTTTTGGATCCAGGAGGGATCTGAGCCCCTTTCACAAGATAGATGACCTCCTGAGTACCACCCACTGCCTAAGCCGTTAGCAGACAAGATTTACTTACACAGCAGTCAGATTCTTTTAGTTCATTGTTTTGCTGAGTCAGGCCTGAGTGTCTGGTTTCTCTTTAACTTAGATGTTTAGTCATGTTGCTGGGGAAAATAGGATTCTTCCATGATACTACAGGAAATGCAATACACACCTGGGAGGATGAGGGTAGTGGCAAGATTTTGGGGGAGCAAAAACAAAAGACTGCTCCCAGGTGCCCAATGTCTCATCCACAACCAAGTGGCACAGCTCCTTCTCACTGCAGAAGTCCAGCCTCGGGGATGGCACCAAGCCCAGGAGGAGGGCCAGCACACAGAGCTGCTGTGCCATTTGCTTGGCATCTGAGCTTTAGTAGTCCAGCAAAGTCTCTGTTCCTGTCTTTCCAAATTCAGGGCCTGTGCTTCAGCCCTGTGGCTACCACACCCAGGCCAGTGAGGTTGATATGGTGAGAGGACTGGTGAATGCCCTGGGGACTTTGTCAAACTTTGACTATGTTACCTCAGGCTTGGGAGAGATTAGGCTTTCTTTCAAACTAACCATTCTTATTCCTAATTTTTCCTCGGTTTGTGCTGGGCTCTCCACTAAACCAATTCCTTCCCTGGATCATTCTGGGTTTCCTACCCTTATCCTATCTGATCCTTTCTCTGGATTTTCCCAGGCTAGACTCCTCCCCTTCATGGTTGCCATTTTGGCTCCTACTGTGGATGTCTCAGCAAAGAAATTTCCCCTTTGCTGTTCTTTTGTCCTCATTAGTCTGAGGGGAATGGACTGGTTGTTCCCCAGGGAGATTAGAAAGCCAGTACTTTCCTGCCTGTGCAGGGATTAAGTCCCTTTGGCAGAGGATGCAACTGTCCCTTGAGGTGTCTGTGAAGCTGTAGTTTCCTGGTCAATTCAGCCTAATTAGATGTCTGGCTCCCTTCCTTTTTGTTACTATCTGACTAGCTGCCTACTGTAACAGACATGCAGGCTTACTTGCTTTATTAAGCTTTGCAGACATTGAATTTATTACAAATCTGTCAGCATCATTTTTTCCAACAGCATTTACTCCCTTAGGGTCTCTTTTTCACATTTTGGTGATTCTTGCAATGTTAACAACATTTTCATTATTATTATATTTGCTATGGTAATCTTCGATCTTTGATATACTAATGTAATTGTTTTTGAGGAGCCAGAAACCACACACATATGTGATGGTGAACTTAATCAATAAATATTCTCTCTGTTCTGACTCCCCAAGCTGGCCTTTCCACCTTCTCTCTCTCTAGCCATTGCAATATTGAAATTGGCCAATTAATAAGCCTTCAATGGCCACTGGGTGTTCAAATGAAAGGGAGGATTGCAGGTCTCTCAAATTAAACCAAAAGCTAGAAATGATTAGGGTTAGTGAGAAAGGCATATCAAAATCCAAGAATAGCTAAAGGCTAGGCCTTTTGCACCAGAGTTAGCCAACATGTAAATGCCAAAACACACACATACCACACACACACACACACACACACACACACACACACACACACAAAACAATTCTTGAAGGAAATTAAGTGCTAGTCCAGTGACCACACAAATGATAAGAAAATGAAAAAGCCTTACTTCTGAAGTAGAGAAGGTTTTAGTGGTCTGAGGAGAAGATCAAATCAGTCACAATATTTCCTTAAGACAAAGGCTAATTCAGAGCAAGGCTCCAACTTTCTTCAATTCTGTGAAGAATTGAAGAGATAAGAAAGTTGTACAAGCCCGAAACCGGTTTGGCTCAGTGGTAGAGCGTCGGTCTGCGGACTGAAAGGTCCCAGGTTCGATTCCGGTCAGGGGCATGTACATTGGTTGTGGGCATATCCCTGGTAGGGGGTGTGCGAGAGGCAACTGGTCGATGTTTCTCTCTTATTGACGTTTCTAGCTCTCTATCTCTCTCACTTCCTCTCTGTAAAATGTCAATAAAATATATTTAAAAAAATAAAAGAAAGTTGTACAAGAAAAACTTGAAGGTAGAAAAGGTTGTTTGTATGGTTTAAAAAAATGCAATTTCCACAACATAAAAGTGCAAGGTGAAGCATCAAATGCTGATTTAGAAGCTGCAGCGATTTATTCACAAGATGCAGCTAAGACAGTTAATGAAGGTAGCTCGCCTAAACAGCAGATTTTTCCATATAGACAAAAGAGCCTCATGTTGGAAGAAGAGGCCACCGGAGACTTTTATAGCTAGAGAGGAGAAGTCAATGCCAGGCTCCAGAGACCAGGCTGGCTCTCTTGTTAGGATTTAAAGTGGCTGGTGACTTTAAGTTGAAGCCAATGTTCATTTACCTTTCAAAAAATCCTAGGATCTTAGGGATTATATTAAATCAACTGCCTGTGCTCTGTACATAGAACAACAAAGTATGGGTCATAGCAAATCTGTTTACAACATGGTTTCTTACATATTTTAAACCCATTGTGGACACCTTTTGCTTTAAAACAAGAGAGTTTTTCTTCAAGATATCACAGTTCATTGACAATGCACTTGGTTTCCCAAGAGATGTACAATGAGTTTAATATTCTCATACCTGCTACCACAACATCCAGTCTGTAACTCATGGATCAAGGTGTAATTTTGACTTTCACATGTTATTTTTTAAGAACTACATTCGTGAGACCGTAGATACAATAATTCTTCTGATGAATCTGGGCAAAGTAAAACAAACAGCTTCATGAAAGGACTCATCATCCAGAAGTCATTAAGAATATTTTCTAATTCACAGAAAGAGGTAAAAGTAGTAACAATAACAGGAAGAAGTTGATTCCAACCCTCATGAATGAGTTTGTAGGGCACAAGCCTTCAGTGGAGGAAATAACTGTAGATGTGGAAATTGCTAAAGAACACAAATTAGAAGTAGAGTCTAATGATGTAACTGAATTGCCACAACCTCATAATAAAACTGTAATGGATGAAAAGTTGAGCAAAGAGAGTGGTTCTTAAGTTGGAATCTACTTCTAATGAAGAAGCTGTGAAGATTGTTAAAATGACAGCATAGGATTTAGAATGATACATAAACTTAGCTGATAAAGTGGCAGCAGCGCCGAAACCAGTTTGGCTCAGTGGATAGAGCTTTGGACTGAAATGTCCCAGGTTCGATTCCAGTCAAGGGCATGTACCTTGGTTGCAGGCACATCCACAGTAGGGGGTGTGCAGGAGGCAGCTGATTGATGTTTCTCTCCCATCAATGTTTCTAACTCTCTATCCTTCTCCCTTCCTCTCTAAAAAAAAAAAAAAATCAATAAAATATATATATATTTTTTAAAAAGTGGCAGCAGGGTTTGAGAAGATTGACTCTAATTTTGAAAATAGTTCTATGGTGGCTAAAATACTGTTTAACAGTACCACATGCATAGAACATTTGTTAATGAAAAGTACAGTCAATGGCTGAACAAATTTTATTGTTGTCTAATTATAAGGTGTTTCCACAGCCACCCTAACCTTCAGCACCATCACCTTTTTCAGTTAGTAGCCTTTAATATCAAGGCAAGAACTTCCACCAGCAAAAAAGATGGTGGTTAGCTTTTTTTTTTTTTTTTTTTTGCACTAAAGTATTTTTAAATTAAGGTCTATGCGTTGTATTTTTTTTTTACAGAGTGCTATTGCACTCTTAATAGACTACAGTATCTTGTAAACATAACTTTTATATACATTGGGAACCAAAAACTTTGTGTGACAAGCTTTACTGTGATATTCTCTATAATGAGATAGTCTGGAATCAAACCCACAGTATCTCCTATGTATACCTCCTTCAGGAAACATGTAAAAAATCAATATGCTCAAGAAAAAAAAATCAAATATATATTAAAATCATATATATATATACATATATATACATATATACATATATATATATATATATATATATATATACTGTACCTATACTTTAAGAATAAGAAGGGAAATAATACATGTTAAGGTTTTCTGAATTAGTAATATGATAAATGAAATCCTCACTTAAAACTTGTGAAAAGCCATAGTGTTAATATAAAAGTAATAACTTATTGATTCACCACATGTAACTTCTATCTGAAAGGAGTAAGATGTCAAATGAAGGACAGGCATTTTCTGGGACATAAAACCTGTGAAGATGACAATTCTTTGGAAATAATCTGCTTTTTTTGTAGGAAAAGAAATAGTAGGTATCTAGGCTGTTCTAGCCAAAAACACCAAAGGGAAGTATAAACTGGTTATAATATTTTATGGAATTGGGAGGTAGGCAGTGAGAACATGTGAACTTTTCATAATAGTCTAAATTATGTTTTTGGATATTATTATATTTTTTCAAGTTGATATTATATAATCGACTAAAATAATTGTCAAATAAATATTAAAAATATACTTAAAAAGACACATAAAATATTAAAGCAACAATGCTCACAAACAATTGCAGTCCAAGATAGCTTTAAATATATATGTATACACACACACACACACACACACACACACACAAACACTAGTATAGACACCTAGGTATATATTACCATACAGGCAACTACAATAAATTTGAGTTTCTCCAAAATTAAATTTCAGAAATATTCCACAGTCTAATGAATGTAATCATATTACTACTATGATATAACTATATATAGATGTTGCATACACACACACACACACACACACACACACACGGCTAAAATCTCATCAGTTTCCTATCCTAGGTTCATTATCTACAACTTGCCTAATGCAATCTTCCTGGACAGTATAAACTTAAAAAAATAGATGAAAATGAAGAAGAAACAGAAGAAGGTGACTACTGGAAAATCACCATTTTTGGATTCACTTGTACAAAATCTTCTATTAAATGAAAGTTATTTTTCCATAGAAACGTATTAGCTGTGGTACCAGGAATCAAACCAGCCACACTTTAGTGCGTTGGATGACACTCTAACCATACCAGCCAGGGCCACTGTGAGTTCTTGACTTTGCACAAAAAAATAATAGAAATGTAAGCTAGCAAGGAGTTTATAGTGAAAGAAAGTTTATTAATGACACAGTGAGACAGAGAGCGGCTACTCTGAAGTCACAGCAACCCCTCCTTATTGGGATTTACTTCTTTTATTGAGGCTTGATTATTGAAGAGGTAGAGCAATCAATAAGGGGTAGGGAAATTCAATTTTTAAAAAAAATATATTTTATTGATTTTTTTACAGAGAGGAAGGGAGAGGGATAGAGAGCTATAAACATTGATGAGAGAGAAACATCGAACAGCTGCCTCTTGCACACCCCCTACCGGGGATGTGCCCGCAACCAAGGTACATGCCCTTGAACAGAATCAAACCTCAACCCTTCAGTCAGCAGGCCGATGCTCTATCCACTGAGCCAAACTGGTTTTGGCTCAATTTTGTTTTTACAGGAAAGAGGTGAAGACTTCTGAAAGAGCCCCAGTGAACCATTTTATGTCCTTATATGGACATTTGTTTTCCAATTATGGTTGCATGGGGTGTGCCATTTAGAATGCTAATGTATACAAAGAGAGTACAATAAAGCTAGGGATCACCATAAGGTGAAATTAGACTCTATGTTGGATCAGCTGGGTTTCTGCTACTTCTAAGTCATAAATCTGTTGGGGGTTGATTTTACTGTCTCCCGATAGTCCTGATAGCCCTTATTGGTTACAGCTGTTTTGCCACATACCCCCTCTCACCATGGCATACTGCACATCTTAGGCCAAAAGATTTTGAGAAAATGGAAGAAGCAGTTCATTGAGAACTCCCCCTCCTCACCCTTTGTCCCTGAAACAGGTCATAAAACCTTCACATATCCAGAAAAAAGGGGCAACCCTGCCTCCTGAGACAAAGGAGTGCTGAGAAGAATCCTGGCAGGCCTTGCTAAATTTCCCCCAGTTAACTACAATTACCTCATGTCCTCAGCCTATCATATTTCTCCACAACTGCTCGCTCTTCACCAAACCTAGCATATAAAACACTCAGTTCTAACTATAGTTTTGGGTCTTAATTTTCTTATAAAAGCTCCCATGTCACTTTTAACTTTTATTTGTCATTGCCAGTTTAATTTTAGACCCAGCCAGAGGCCTAAGCAGATTGAGAAAAACGTTTCCCCCCTCTATAGATGTACCTCACCTCCAAGGAGAGGACATGCTGAAGGAAAATGTTTAAGAAAATGTTCTGGGCTGGGCATCAACCAGTCTGTGAAAAGTAAAAGGATTAGACAAGCCAAAACTAGCTTGGCTCAGTGGATAGAACGTCAGCCTGCAGACTAAAAAGTCCCAGGATCGATTCCAGTCAAGGGCATGTACCTTGGTTGTGGGCACATCTCCAGTGGGGGGTGTGCAAGAACAGTTTATTGATGTTTCTAGCTCTCTATCCCTCTCCCTTCCTCTCTATAAGAAATCAATAAAATATATTTTAAAAAAAGATTAGACAAAGTAAAGGCTAAGGTTTCTTACAGATCTAATATTCTGATTCATTTTCTTAGATTTATATTTTAACAATTTATTACACTTATTTCTTCTTTGAAAGTTAGTGTTCCCATCCTTTAGGAAAAGATTTTTACCTGAATGTTACCATCTTTGTTAGCAATACCATGCCAGCATTTCTCCTTTGTTTTCAATGTGTCTTCAGGTCAGCCCCACTTTATAAAAGGTAATGATGCAGTATATTAACTGAACAATTCAGGGAGATTACAAAAGCCTAATATTGATGGAAATGGTTTAATAAGTTGGGAGATGGGGATTGCTACCTAACAAAAGATATTTTTCAAATCATTTAATAAATCCAGATATTCAGGAAATTTTCCATCCATTGATACCTAAGTTGAACTCACAAAGTGTGTTTCCTCCAAACATGAATTTGTTTATGTAAATGAATATTCTGTATGCAAAATGCAGGCAGAAATTTCCATTTAGGCATGAAATTACCTTTTTTATGTGCATAGGAAAATTTGTGAGCACAGACATGGGATCTAAAGTTTGAGCATCTGAAAGTAGTAAAAAGTTTACTAACTACGGTAGCTAGCTAATAGAAAAAACCTGCTACAGTTTTCCTCTCAGATTTTAAGAGACTGTTAGGTTGCTCTTGATTTTCATTTTAAATTTTAAAATAAAAACCTAAATCAGTCATGAACTTCTTCAATTCCCCACCTATCTAGACTCATATGTACACCAGCAGATGCTAGTTAGGCAGGTTTCCTGATCTAGTCTCTTTTTCTTTTCTTTAACTATAGATATCTTTATTCTTTCCTTTTGTTCAGTTGCAAGTCATAGGCATTTTTGGTTGGGAATTTAAATACTAATGTAAGTTATTACGTTTTCTTTTCCTTTGAGCCATACTCATACTCAATTTGATTTTGACAACTGAACTAACTTTTTCAAATGATTTTCTCTTCTGTTAGTTTCTGCACCATCAATAACTTCAGGTATATCAACTGTTTGTTTGTTTTGTTTTTAAAATATTTTTATATATTTTATTGATTTTTTTCAGAGAGGAAGAGAGAGGGATAGAAAGTTAGAAACATTGATGAGAAACATCGATCAGCTGCCTCCTGCACACCCCCTACTGGGGATGTGCCCACAACCAAGGTACATGCCCCTTACTGGAATCAAACCCGGGACCTTTCATTCTACAGGCTGATGCTCTATCCATTGAGCCAAACCAGTTTCGGCAGGTATATCAACTGTTGCTGTTACATCTTGATCAGGGCATTATTCTTAAACAATATGTTTGATTCTAATAAACATTGTCTCAAATGTTGGGGGAGGGATTTTAATAGGGGACAATATCTGATTTTGTTGCATCCTCTACCTGTAATTAATTATCTATACATTCCTGACAGCTGCTCAATAAGCATCAAGTGTCCCCTACACACTTTAATAGTTATAAAGGCAGTATTTATTAGAATACATTTTATTTAAAAATTGAGCTATCAGCTGTTAAAGTGTGTACACAGGGGCACCCTGTGTAAAGTGTTTTATAGGTTAAACTGGCTTCGTGAAAACCACATTAAAAATATACCACAATAACCCTAGCTGATTTGGTTCAGTGGATAGAGAGTGTCAGCCTTCAGACTGAAGGATTCTGTGTTCAGTTCCAGTGAAGGGCACGTATTGGTTGTGGCTTGATCCCCAGCCCTGGTCAGGGCATATGCGGGAGGCAACCAATCAATGTGTATCTCTCACATCCTTGCTTCTCTCTGTCTCTCCCCTCCTTTCCACTCTCTAAAAATCAATGGAAAAATATCCTTGGGTAAGGATTAACAACAACAACAAAAATACCATAATACTTAGGTAAAAACACACACATATCTTACTGTTGTTGAAACTGTTTCCCATTTCTTAGCTAGATCATTCTTTATCCAAATTACTCTGTCTTAAGCAGACTAAAAGTAAAATACTTACATAAAAATTATCCTGCAATCTGCTATCAAAGGAAAGAATCAAAAGCAGAAGAGAGAAATTATAAAAAATATCAGAGATGGAAATAAAAAGAAACACATTTATTTTATTTTTAACTTTCACTACTGTTAGAATTTCCAATCTTTTTTGGCGAGTGGGGGGGTGGGTGAGTCTGAGAGGAGTAATAGAAATACATAGCTACATATGAGGATATGGAATAAATTTACATATATAATATGTAGGTATAATATCTTGAACAAGCAAGTTTGTAATTTTTAAAAATGCTTAAATGTTTCCTAAACCACTGTCACAGCAAAAGCATATTTTATTTAAAATATATTTCTGGAAGAGTCATACAAAAATATCATTCATTTACAATTTAAAACAATCATACAAAATATTTTAATAAATATATTTTTATAATGTACCACCACTGATTTTACATATAATTCTTATTCTTATAATTGAAATAGTAGTATTAATGATTATGTGCTAATAATATTGGTCTTCTTATACAGTAAGAAGTAAATGACTGATGACTGATGATCAAATACAAAGCAGACTCGTACAAGACCTTAGCACGTTACCCATTATACATACATTTCAAGGAATCACAAGTTCTTTGCTTTGGCTCAGAGGAATATATTTTGACAAGCTTTCAGTTTTGTTCTCCTAATTAGAGGGCCACTAACTCAATACAAGTTAACCCTCCAACTCTGGATGCTGGTAGACATACCCTGGGATTTGCCACTGGCGGGTAAGAATGTAAAACTCCTTCATTAGCATGCAGCTTGGCTGGGGAAACTTGAGAAAGCCTGCGCATGAAGAAGTGGAAGGACTCCAGTTCTGCATACTGATGGCTGTGCTTGAGTCTGTGCGCCCAAACCGTTCTGGGAACAGCTCAGAGAAGCATGCCATGCTAAGGAATAGCCTTCACAATTGACCACATATTTAACGGACACATTTTCCCTAACTTGTGATCTGAGTGATGGTTTACAATAATTTTGCCAACCTGAAGAAATAATTAAAATAAATGTTCACTTAAGTCCAAAATCTTGGTGTGAGAACTATAACAGAAAGGTGCAGGACTTAAAGATGTATCCTCAGTTATGAGGGGTAAGAGATTTTGTAATGGAACATGGCATTTAGTTGCATGTGTCTTAAAATGCCAACAACTTTCCTGCTGAAAAGGTACTTTTAAGCTTTCCGCTTGCATTCCTCTGTACAGTTAGATTGGTCAACAGACTGATGAAATCTTATCTCTTTCCCTCCATTGCTGACTCACTAAGCATTCAGTTTTATAAAAGGCAAAGTCAGCTAGAAGCATTTAGATAAAACTGTCTTTATAAACCTAAAATCCTTATTAGACAGAAAAAAGGAAAATATTAAGACAAAGCGTTAGTGGTGCCTGAGTGTGTGTGTGTGTGTGTGTGTGTGTGTGTGTGTGTGTGAGTGTGTGTGTGTGTGTGTGTGTGTGTGTGTGTGTTGACAATAGATATAAATTTCTGTGCAGATAATTTTTAAAGGCTTTACAAATCTACCAGAGCTTCATCCTATAGCATATTTCTTCAACTTGAACCCAGATGATGGTGGTGACACTTTCCTTACTCTGCTCAAGTTTGACGAAAGCCTAAAATAGATCAGCACTGAACACGGGAGGCTCTGCCAATTCCAAATCTGCAGCCCCGACAACTCACAAAGTCATTTTAAATATTTTACGCATAAGTGGCAGCACGGTTACCACTGCTTTCCAAAGGCATTTTTAAAGTTTAATGAAGGATTATCTTGGATGAAGTCCTGCTCTAACACAGTTGAACATTTCTGCTTCTTAAGAGAAGTCATGTTCAGGGAAGTAGTACTTTATACTCTGAGATTAAGCTAGAGAGGAAATTGAGTTTATGCTTAACTAATACAATTCACTACATCCTCTGGCATCTACATCGTAGCTAGAGAGTAAAAAAGAGGAAGTACTAAATAAACATTTCGTTCTAATTTTATTCAACTCCTAGGTATCCCCAAATGTGTAATCAGATTATCACCTGTAATCTATTTCACTGGGTTGAAAGACAAACATCATTTTCCTCAACAAATGTTTTCTGAGTGTTGTGTGAGTAAATGCCATTATGCTAAGCATTGTTGTTGGGTTCTACATTCTATGGAAAATTTTAAATTGATTTGGAAATTGCTGGGGGGAAAAGGTGGTTGAGAATAGAGTGACAACAATGGTAACAGGAAGCACTTCTGACCACTATTGTTAGCTATGCTTTAGATTCTTTTTCTAAAGTCTTTCTTTTCTTCTTCTCCTTCTCCTCCTCCTCCTCCTCCTTCCTCTCCTCCTCCTCGTCTTCCTCCTTCTGCTTCTCTTTCTCCTTTTCTTTTTTTCTTCTTTCTTTTCTTCCTTCTCTTCTCCTTTTTTTACATTATAAACTAACTAGTGACCCAATGTGTGGATTCATACTCATTGAAAGGAAATCAATTAGAAGGTGGCCAGTGTGGTGGGACTGGGTGAGATGGGCTCGATGTGCCCTGGAGCCAACCTCTCAGGGTCCCTCCCCAGAGCCTGCAGAGTGAGCAAGTCCCTCCAGTAGGTGGGTCCCTCAGCCTGGCCTGCAAGGAAACCAGCTCTCCAACATCCTCCAAGGGGTCCTGAATGTGAGAGGGCACTCTGCAAAGTTGCTGTGTACAGGGTGTGGAATGCAAACACCAGTGTGCAGTAAACCAGATTTGGGGCAGACAGTGCCCCAGCAGCAACATAACCCAAGGCCAAAGGTGGAATCATGCAGCCCCGTGAGGAATCCCTTCTCTCTGGTTTCAGGGTGTGTCCCCCAGAACCACTGCTGCCAAGTCACTATAGCTCAGCAGCTACTGCATTGAGCATCTGCGCCCTGATGGTCAGTGTACATCATCACTATGGTCGGATGGTTGGACACTTAGCATATTAGCCATATATATATATATATATATATATATATATATATATATATATATATATTGGTAGATGGTTAGGAAAAAATCATTTCCTATGCTTTAGAAAAATCCGACCCAATTGAGTATCTTAGGACCAATTCAGGTGAAATATCTTACTCATACTTAAATTTTGGCTAAAGGACTAACACCATTTTAAAAATAAAATCTGAAAATGTTGAATTACCTGGGTTGTTTAAAAACATATAATTTTATTACATTTTCCCCAATTCTCTCTCTTTTTAAAAAAAAAAATTAGTCTGTTGTTTTGTTAATCCTCACCAAGTGTATTTTTCCCCATTGATTTTTAGAAAGAGTATTATAGAATGGAGTAAGGGGGAGAGAGAGAAAGAGGGGAAGAGAGACCAATTTGAGAGATAGCAATGTGTCATTGACCAGGTAGAACCCTCTATATTCTTTAACCTTGCAGCCACAGGAGCCAGGGCTCTCTTTATTGAACAACCTGAGGCAATGCAGAGAAATTCTCACTAGCTTCTACTGTACTCCTACTAGACAAGAGGATCACATTTATGCTTGCCCACAATATTGTTTCCAGGTGACTCATAGATTTTTTTCATTAAAAAACTTGCTTTAAATGTCATACCAGTGATTTATATTTTACTACTTACTTCTGATATTTTCTTTTACGTCTTCTTCCATGTGTGAGTCTTTAATCTCACTTTTACCTAATGCAATTATTTAACACTCATTTGCTACATTTTCTTTTCTTGTATTTTATATCAATTATAAAAATTTAAACATGCCTGCTAACTTCACAGTTTTTTTTTTACATGCTTCACACCAATTAACTTTAGCTTCACTCTTCCCCTTTTGAGTTGATATATATATATTTAATATATTTTATTGATTTTTTTACAGAGAGGAAGGGAGAGAGATAGAGAGCCAGAAACGTTGATGAGAGAGAAACATCGACCAGCTGCCTCTTGCACACCCCCTACCAGGGATGTGCCCGCAATCAAGGTACATGCCCTTGACTGGAATCGAACCTGGGACCTTTCAGTCTGCAGACCGACGCTCTACCACTGAGCCAAACCAGTTCCGGCAAGTCGTCTTATATTTTTTATACTATGTATTGGTCTAGGATTTTTCCGTCACAATTGAAATAAAATCAAATTTTATTAAAATAAAATATTGATTCATGAAACTGTGAAGTTGTTATGACTGGATAATTTTAAAACCCAGGACCTTAGGAATCTATCTTTTCTTTTGTTTTCCCATTTTTTTATTATACTTTGCTTTATGCTACTTTTAGGCATAAGTGCTCCATATAATAATAGGTATACTCTCTTTTTATGCAATTTTATGGCTCTTTGTAGAAGATACTGAAGAAGGTATCAATCAAACATATTCATAACCAAATATTCAAATTAATATATGAAAAGAAATCTATTTTTTCTTGTTTGAGTCACCAAACAAGATTACCAAAAATATAATAATTGATAGGTTGCCTGAAATACTTTCTTTGAAAAGGAGAGTCAGGGATGTTGATGGCTGCATTAGATTCTGATTTCTACTGTGACAAATATCACAGACTTAGGAGCTAAAACAATACACAATTATTATCTTCCAATTCTGAAGATCAGAAGTCTGAAATGGTTTTTCTGGGCTAAAATCAAGGTGTTGGCTTAGCAGTGTTTCTCTTGGAGGCTCTTGGAGAGAATCTAATCTCTTGCTTTTTCTAACATCTAGAGCCTGCCTGAATTTTTGGCTCCTGGCCCTTTATTCTGTCTTCAAAAGTATAGCATCTTTAAATATGTCTCCTTTCTGACCAATGCTTCCATCTTCTCTTTCTCTTACTGATTCTTCTGCCTCTCTCTTATAAGGAACCTTGAATTTCCATGGTTCTATATAGTCCAAGATAATTTTTCCATCTAAAGATTCTTCATTGAATCACACGTGCAATGAATGTCCTTTTTGCTATTTCAAGCAACATAATTATTGGTTCCATGGATAAGAACATGGGATTTTGATAATAATTTTTTTGCTTACCACTACTATGGGCAACCCTGAAACACCTTTCCCCTCTGGTGGAAGAACAATATTTTTTGAACGGCAGCCTTTCAAATGGAAACATACTTGAGTACCACCCCAGAAAATTCATATGTTGAAGCATTATCCCCTGGTGATACAGTATTAGGAATTGGGCCTTTGAGGGGCAATAAGGTTTGGAAGAGGTCCTGGGGAAGACACCTCTGTGATGATATTAGTTTCCTTATAAAACAAGAGACTAGGGCTCTATTTGCTCTCTACCATATAAGGACATGCAAGAAGACAGCCATTTGTAAACTAAGAAGTGGGCTGTCTCTAGATTTTTGACCTTGCTGATACCTTGATCTTAGACTTCTCAGCCTCCAGTCCAGACCTGTGAGAAACAAATCTTTTTCATTTAAGCTATCCATCCTATAGTATTTATTACAGAAACCTGAACTAAGACAGGATAGAACACTGTCCTAAAGAAAAAGAAGAGTTTCCAGAAGTAACTGAGCTGGCCTCACACAGCTGTTTTCTACTTATTATTATCTTTTTTAGTTGACAGACATCATTTCTCAGGAGCTAATCTGCAAGTCTCTTAATTACACAGGGTCAGGCAAAAGTAGGTTTATAGTTGTTCCTATGAAAAATAGTATGATAATTAATAAATAATATGATAATAAAGTCTGGCCTTGGCCAGTGTGGCTCAGTTGGTTGAGAGTCATCCATGCACCAGAAGTTCGCTGGTTCAACTCCTGGCCGGCATATGCCTAGGTTTTGGGCTTGGTCCCCAGTAAGGGTCCTGAAGGAGGCAGACCATCATGGGTCTTTTTTCTCATCTGTGTTTCTTTCTTCCATTCCT
This sequence comes from Pipistrellus hanaki, assembly GCF_964339955.1. NCBI lineage: Eukaryota > Metazoa > Chordata > Mammalia > Chiroptera > Vespertilionidae > Pipistrellus > Pipistrellus hanaki. The sequence goes on along the minus strand of NC_140504.1, from coordinate 69,282,664 downwards.
TTCTCTCTAAAATTGATAAAAACATATTTTTTTAAAAAAAGAATAAACTCTATTTCACATACTAACATCTGTCAACTACTTTTTTTAAAAATATATTTTTATTGATTTTTTACAGAGAGGAAGGGAGAGAGATAGAGAGCTAGAAACATCGATGAGAGAGAAACACTGACCAGCTGACCGGAATCGAACCTGGGACCTTTCAGTCCGCAGACCAACGCTCTACCATTGAGCCAAACTGGTTTCGGCCTGTTAACTACTTTTGCCCCAACCTCTACATAAAGTCTCTCTCAAGTCTTTCTTTTCTAACCTGAAATGTAGATGTTGCCAAATACAGTTTTAAAACATTACCATTGTTCTGTTTGCCCACCCTCAATTTTTATCACTCTATTCATTTTGATTGTATCAACTGACACTAATAAGTGATTCCCAAATCTTTATCTCTATCCAAGATTCCGCTACCATACTTTATATTCAATCTCTGTTGGGAATTTTTGCCTGAATGTTTCACTGGCATCCTTAAATCTGTATTTTCAAAATCAAATTCATTATCTGTCTTCTAAACATTTTCTCTCATGGTTTTCTCCATTAATAACAACATCCTCATCAAAGTTGAAACCCTGGAGTCATCTTTGTCTTCTCCCTTTTTTGTTTCATTTTTATTCAGTATCTAAAATTCAATAAAATCTGTCTCTGAACTGCATAGAGCTGTATTTTAATTTTCTTTAGCTCTCTCCTGAAACACTGCAATAGACTTTGCTTCCCAAGTTTCTCCCTCTAACTTTGACCAAGAAGTATTTTTAAACTGAGGTTATGTTATACTTTCAAGTATCTCAAAATTATTCAAGTACTCTCCCAATGCTTTGAGAATTAAATAATGATCCTTTCTAGTTGTATAATAATGTTTTATAATTAACAAAGCAATTCATATCCATTATCATTTTTTTGTTGTTGTTACAGAAATAGGCATGTAAAATATTTTAATCTTTATTATGAACTAGAGGCATGGTGCATGAAATTTGTGCACAGGTGCAATCCGTAGGCCTGGCTGGTGATTGAAGCCACCTCCCCTCTCTCCCTCCATGCCACTCATTTGAGTCATGGCACCTAAGTTTCCATGCAAAGATGCCATGAGACCAGCTGGACGCTGTGGCCTGGGGCCCAGCGTGGGCTCAGAGGCGCCACACAGAAGCCAGGCAGGCACCACACTCTCTCCCAGTGGGCCTTGCAGACCAGCTCCTGCATAAACCCATGGGGAGCCCCACTGGACCCTGAGGTCCCTGTAGCTGCAGCCCAGCTTACACAGAAGATGCCACATGGGTGTGGGGTGGGCTCTTCATGGGTGCCCAGCACCTAAGTGTGGGGGCTTTCCAGCATGTGAGCTCCTGCAGACACCCCACATTCTCACTTCACCTCTGTCCTTGTCACCCCCACCTCCAGGTAGCCAGTGAGATGTCACAGCACATTGCCGATACTTTCCATGTTTCACACCACTCCCTGGTGGTCATCACACATCATAGCAAAGGGTCAAACTCTCAATCGAACATCCAGTGGAGGGGACAATTTGCATATTAGGCTTTTATTATATAGTATGAGGTAACTGATATATGCAGAGATAGGATTTTTGGATAGACTTATTTGGTAAGTGACACAGGTTTAAAAGTATATCAATTGTACTCAAATATACTCTTCTTTATAACTCAGAAACTTTTTTTCTTTAGCAGTTCAATATCTTTCACTGAGAGAGACTATTGTACCTCTATGATCTTATATGTCATCACCATCACTCCCTAATCAAATTCTACTACTTAAGTCTCTCAAGTTTGAATCATCATAATGCTACTTATTTGTGAAATCTATTCCATCTCTTTTTTGTTATCCTATACATTCCTCCAACTCATGAAACCTTTTGATATTGATTTAATATGATATTTCCTTTGTGCTTATACTTGTGTGGTGCTTGGTGTGTGTGTGTGTGTGTGTGTGTGTGTGTGTGTGTGTGTGTGTGTGTGTGATTTTCTTATTTTGCCCATAAGCTTTTGAAATTATATGGGTTCTGTAAGTGATTAGTACAGACAGAAACTTTCAAATGTGAGGCACTCAGGATACATATGTTAATTTAACATTTTTTATTCCTGTTCATGCCATGTTTAAAAGAGCATGAGAATTCCTGCACTGAGTTTGATCCCAGCATTATCGGTCTTTAGCAGGAGACAAAGTGAACATGCACAAAAGAAAAAATTATTCTTACAATTGTGAAAATAGTAGGAAAACTTTATCAGGGCTTTTGCAATAGATGTCAAAATGAAGAAGAGAATTCAGGGTCAATTTTGAATACAGCAAAGATAGCTGCAGATTTATAGTCAACCAGTAGAATGAGGGAGTCAGTGGCTGAAAAATTACTAAGAAGAGATATCAAAGGTAGGGAGATTCTTGCTAAACTGACCTACTTGCTGAAGCCACGCTGGGGTTATTAGATACCCATATCAAGAGTGGGTGACTCTCATTAAACTGACTTAGCACTACTATAATAGACTAGGCAGGCTAAAGACAGGGCTGAAGGATGAAGCCTAGTCAAAAAGAGGACTCAGAGGGGCTTGCCTAAAGTTTGGTCAAGGACAGAGGCTTAGGTACATGGTAAGTAGGATAGGGGATAAATAATAATTTTCTTCCCCTAAGTTTCCATCTACATTTCCCTGAGTTTCTCATTAGGGATTAATGAGTAATGCTTTTTACTGAATTCTTGCAATCCATTTTTAGTTTTATCTCATACTTCTCTCTAGATATATAATATGTTTCATGAAAAACAGCTTCTTATAATAGCAAGGGATGCCTAGTGTATACTATACTAGGTGGGCTTGGATAGGTGCCCTATGCATAGCGTTCATACTTTTCTTGATGTTAACTACATCCCTTCTCCCAGAATGTGCCTTTCATCACTGAAGAATCCTCACACAGCATATCTTCCTATTTTTTTTTCTCTGCATTATTTTGAGTCCTTTTAAAAAATCTTTCTTATCTTAATTTTAACTCTCTCACACTGTGATAATGAAAGCTATACACATTTTTCCAGGTGGCAAAGCATCAAAACAGTTTCAAAGTTTGAGATAATATCTTACATGTTCTTTTTAATATGACATATGTTAATGCTTGACATTTTAGTTGCATTGTTGATCAAGTCAAATTTTAAGCTTGTATTGTTAAGACTGAGATGAGGTCTTAAGTGATAGCATGGAATTGATAATTATAATACAGAGTATTTTCTCATGCTCGCTACTTCTCCATATGAAATGTCCTCTGCCAAATGTATATGCACTCAACGCTTTGTAAAGACTGTTATTTAGTCTACTACAATAAATTAATACATTTACCCTCATTTGCAGGTCATATTTCCTGAAATGTCAGTTATCTGAAAAAAATTCACTTTATTGAAATTGCAGGATGATATAATTGAGGAATTACCTTTGCTCTGCTTCATTTAACAAGTATTATTTCAATTTATATTTTATAATATCAAGTATATACAAAAACCCCTATATCAATGTTCATACTTATCTATCATTAAGATTTTTTAAATCTTAAAATTTTATCATATTATCTTCATTTTTTTTAAAGAAGTAAAACAGTATGGATTTAATTTATATCTCTTTGTATGCCTCACAATACATATTTTCCTTATCTGTTTCTCAGAAATAACAATGTTGTTATTGTTTTTCATCAAGTACAGAAAGATAATTTTGGGGAGTTAACAATATGCAGTTTCTCTGGACCATTGATCATCTCTCTAAACAGGATGTCTACATTCTTATGCCTTCTAAACTCCTTCTAGGAAAACAAAGGAGTCTTCTGAAATCATGGGCACATAATTGTGTTTGATTTTCATATGCCACATGATTTCACCTTTTGCTTCTGCTTTCACATGATAATTAGCCAACCATATCTAGGGTATGCATATCTTAAGAAAATGAAATGTCATTCTAATACAGCCTATGAGGCAGCATCAAACTTACCTCTAAATTATAATCAAGAGTGAGTTACATATGAGAGAATGACAGGAGGTCAAAAGCTAAGAGTATATTACATTGTCACCAGATTTATCTTTTCCAACCTAAATTATCTTCAGCAATGATAATTTAAAATATCAAAAATGTAATTTTAAAATGTGATTTCAGCAGTTGGTCTGACCCCAAATCAAGAGTTATAGGTATAGTAATAATGATTCCTGTAAAAAAAAACAAACATTTAAAACTAAAAGAAAATGATATATCTAATCTTTATTGATATATTACAAAAGATAAAATCCCCAAGTAAAAATAAAAGTTTTGAATCTTTAGAAATGTAATGTAATAATTAAATTTATTTTATCTTTATTATAATTTATTTCTTCTATATTCCTTCCAACAACAGTGATCAGTGGAAATGAAAAATGCCAGGAGTAGGTGATGGTCAGCAATTGCCTCTATCTTGGCCCAAATATCTACAATAGAAAAGCTAATCTTATCATCCACTAACTGTTCAAGGAACCATTATAATGTGGTAGGTAATATAACAGAGGCCAGGAAAACAAGTCTGTACATGCTAGGAGCTTACCATTATTACTTAATAATGATTATTAACAAACAATTATATCATTATTATATAGAGGCTTGAAAAAAAGAACCCACCAAGGCCCATCAAGATTGGCCCCACCATTACACCTGCAAAAACAGGTGCAATGTGTAAAATGCAAAATGCAAAGGTGACATTGAGCAATTCAAATCTAATTCTAATTTTTAAAAGGTTTCTAGCTTTATAAGCAAATTTTGTTTTTTTATAAGATCTATGTTTTTATAAGAATGTTTTCATTGTAAGGAAAAGCTACAATTTTTAAATTGTCAGGATTACTCTTATATTCCATTAATTGACATACAAAGAAAATATATATATATTTCCCACTGTGCCTAAAAGCTTGCCTATACAGTTTCTCTTTTGACATCACTCCAGTGAAGCCAATAAAAGCTATTGTCAGAGAGGGAAATTTTCATCCACCCAACAGAATTTCTTTTAGTTGTTCTAATACTCAAATCAACATGCAATAGATAAGCTGGATAAAAGCAAATTTTATTTCATATGTACATGACCCCCACCCATATGAGAGGTTCTAAACAGGTAAAATGAGGTGTATATGCCATCTTGAGACAAGGAGTGGGATAAGGGTCTATGGGGAAGTAAGAGGAAGTGTTCAATAATTAGATGTTTACCCTGCCATACCAATAAATATATATATACTGAGTGGCCAGATTATTATGACCACCCCATCAGTATTTCTTTGGGCCGCCTTAAATACTGCAGTGATTCTTCTTGGCATCCACCAGATGTTGAAAGGTGATGCAAGGAATCTGACACCATGCCTGATGAATAGCACTGTCCAGTTCTGTGAGATTTGATGGCTGTGGAACCAGCTGCCTGATGGCTCTTTTAACTCCGTCCCACACATTCTCAATTGGATTGAGATCTGGTGATTGTGGGGGCCACCTAAGCAAGATAAAATCTACTCGTGTTCTTGAAACCACTCCTACACAATATGAGCACCATGGCATGGCACATTGTCTTGTTGGAAGAAGCCATCTCCATTGAGATACACCATCAACATGATAGGATGAACTTGGTCAGCAACGATACTTAGGTATGCTGTCCTATTCAGACTTTGTTCCACACAAATTAAAGGGCCCAAATCATGCCAGGAAAACATGCCCCAAACCATAACACTGCCCCCACCAGCTTGAAGGGTTGTGCTTATGCATGTGGGGTGCATGCTTTCATGCTATTTCAGTGAAATTCTCACTCTGCCATCTGCATGATGCAACTGGAAGTGTGATTCATCAGACCACATGACTTTTTTCCAATGCTCAACTGTCCAATCCTTGTGTTCCTGTGCGAATTGGAGACATTTTATCTTGTTAACTACAGACAGCAAAGGTGTTCAAACAGGCCTTCAGCTTCCATATCCCATAGGATGCAGTTTACAGTTAATTTGCCTACAAAAATCAGGTGGTCATAATAACTTGATAATAACTTGGCCACTACTCAGTGTATATATATATATGTATATGAGTGCATGCTTTCATGCTTTCATGCACAAGGCCCTCAATTACATTATTTAAGGGAGAGTTAAAAGTTTCTCTTGAGCCTGCAGGGTCTTGATTACCTTTGGCTCAAAATAGTCCTAAGACTAAAGTGGCACATCTTGTGGAGTGTTCTGAACCCTTCACTACCTAGGTAAGCTTTTAGGGTAACAATTAAGGGCACAATATGGATATTTTTCAATGTACGTGTTACTTAGCTAGGTTTTAGGGACACAAGAATGAATACAGGATATTCTTTTCAAAATATAGAAGAAACAAAATGTATTTAGTATAATAACATTCCTATATGACATAGAGCTTTAGTAGAGAAAAATACTAAGAATAATGAAAACAAAGAATCCTGGTGCTATCAGGGGAACTTCAGGTACATTTCTATTTTATTAATATATGTGTGAGCCAAGGGAATACAAAATGAGGATTTTTCAAACACAAGAAGTAAAAAAAGTTTAATAAACTATCTATATTCAACAATGTTATTCATTTTCAGAGAACCATGGTTTTAGTTACATAATCCCTCTGCAATCTTCCAAAAGCTCTTCTAAAGAGTGACATATGTCAGATCATTTTGTTACAACCACTCACCTGAATTCTGAAACATGAACCTTTTACTTAATGTATACAAAATTACACAAACCCATACCTCTACTTCTTTTGTGCATATTTTCTAATAACTTTCATAGTATAAACTATCAGCCTAAAGTGAACTAATTTCAAACAGATTGGGGAATTAGTTTTGTATGTTTATTTTTTTAAATGGTTAAAAACAATTTTATTCTATTCACTGTTTGCTGGAAGCTAATTCCAGCATGGCAGGAGGGCTGAATCATCTGGAGATGGCTAAGGGCATTTCATAGCCCTGACAAGTTTGGCTCAGTGGATAGACTGTAGGCCTGTGGACTGAAGGCCAGTCAAGGGCAGGCACATCCCACTTAGGAAGTATGTAGGAGGCAGCTGATAGATGTTTCTCTCTCATCAATGTTTATAACTCTCTATCCCTCTTCCTTAATCTCTAAAAAATCAATAAAATATATTTTTTGGGAAAAAAAAAGATTTTCAAAGATGATTGCTTGTTGCCAGACAGCCGAGGGCATTTCGATCTACATGTTATTGCCTCCTACTGACCAAACACCTGAACAACCGAAGGCAATTCCTCCAATCTGACAATGAATTCTGTGTACTAAACCCTGGCCTTTGATGTGTATACCTACCTTGCATTAGTATGGTATTCTTTTCAGGCAGTCAAAGGGAGAATTGAGGCAGAGTAATTTTTATAATTTAATGTTATGTTAAGAGAGTGGAGGACTAAAATAGAGAAATTCTTTATTCTCTTAAATATTTGGCTTTTTCTATGGTTCCAAGGACTTATTTTTAATTCACAAGTTACTTTCCAAACATTACTGTGCTGTCTCCCACAGTCTCTTGGAATATAGCTGTCCCTCAACTCACTAGCAAACACTCCCCATGTGCCCACACACTCTCCCTTTGTTCTCTCACTCACACAGTATCTTGCAGTCTGCCTTCCTGCAGGCAGTCATCTTCCAGCTGGCCCACCAAACATTATTGATGCAGGTTATAGTTTTTAAGTTTAAATGCAACATTATCTATGGGCATTTAAATAATATTAGACTGTCACTTTATCTTTGAGCTGTTGTTTGCTAACTTAACAGACAGTAAGAAATATGAAATAAAAGTACCACATAGATTAAAAAGGATAACACATTAAGAAATTCAAGTAAGAGAAACAAGAACATGGGCATGACATGGGGACCAAGGGAAGAAAAGTGGAAGGATTTATCAACAAATAGGAAAACAATTATAAAAATTAAGATTATAATTTGACAAATTATAGTTAATTAAAATATATGTAAATGTTGAATTGTATGTTTCTAAGAATATATTCTGAAGGTATAATCAGATATATATATATATATATATATATATATATATATATATGAAAAATATAGTCAAAGTCAAGTTTTTTTAGTACTAAAATATTGACACATTCTGAATATCCAATTATAGGGTATTTGAAAATATGTTTCAATCATATAAAAGGATAAAGGCAAGAAAAAGAAACATCTTATTAACAGCAAAGAATACTTGTGATATGTTTTTCAGCGAGAAAACATTAAAAAACAATGTAGATGGTAGGTCCCCTGTTTCATAAATATAATTCATATACATTTACAATGCATAGTATATGCCTAGAAGAGCAAATAAAAATTGTAACAATGTTAGCTTTGTTCATACAATTATATATGTAATATTTATTTATTTCTTTTTGCTTATGTGAATTTTCTATTTTATTTTTTACAGTGAACATTGGTTAACTATTTAAAAGCAAATTCGTTCTAGCTGCTGGAAAGAAAATGTCAGCATCACGTTATTTAAGATTTAAATTGAGTTAGAGATATAAAAATGTTAATGCATTAACTGAATATATGTATCTATTAGTACTGCACTAAGTAAAGTTGATCGGAACAGGATAAATCAAAAGAGCATCTGTGCAAAACATAAAATAATCCCGTTTTCATCTGTCAATGCCAGGGTTACACAGATTCTGTCTGTGAGGCAATGCTGTGAAGCACGTTAAAAAGGAGTTACCAGAAAGCATGAGGACTGAGGACCCAGTAACAAGCAGGTTCTCCCTGTAACTTTCCAGACTTTGCACAGCTATGATCCCCATTGATATTTTAAAAGGAAAGCCACCTAGTCAGGAGGACAAATATTGATCCCCATAAGCTGTTTATTCAGAAGGGTTTTCCCAGACAAGTACATTGTCTCCGACATACAACATACAATGTACAATGCTGAAGGGATCCAGGATACACCCCTGTGACATAAAAAATATTTTGCGCTGAAGGAATTTGAGAATAGATTATTTTTTCTTATATACCTAAAAGCAAAGCCTCTAAAAAGAACTCAATTATCATAAATTTCCTTCCTAGAAGTTTTGAGACAAGGAAAGATTGAAGCTTACCACTGGAGAGAAGTCAGCGCCATACCGAAACGAACATCACCACCCAGTTACCGTACCTCCCATTTGCTCTCTGAAGGGCCCATTTATTTTTCCCAAAAGCCATTTGTTTTCCTGGAAGTGCCCTTCTCCCATTTCCTTCCTTAAATAAGATGGTATATAAGCTTCAAATTATAACACCCTCACTGAGTAACATTTTTCTGTAAACTTACATGTATACATACATAAGAATATAAGATGAAAATTAGGCTTTTCACCCTAATTGGTTTGGCTCAGTGAATAGAGTGTTGGCCTGCAGAATGAAGGGTCCCAGGTCCTATTCCGGACAAGGACAGGTACCTTGGTTGCGGGCACATCCTTAGTAGGGGGATGCAGGAGACAGCTGATTGATGTTTCTCTCTCATTGATGTTTCTAACTCTCTATTCCTCTCCCTTCATTTCTGTAAAAAAAAAAAAAAAAAAATCAATAAAATATATTTAAAAAATAAAATAAAATTAGGCTTTTCTTTTGTAAATCTATCTTTTGTCAGTTTAATTTGCATTCCTCAAAAATTGAACCTACGGGAGTAGAAGAAACACCTTTTCTTCCTGACAGTTTTTATTGACATAGGCAGAGATGACCATTTGAAAAGGTGCCAGATTTCATCAAACTTTAGCAGAGAAAAGATAAAAATGTGTCATTTTTTATCTCACAAGACAAATTGTTGTCCTCCTATGAACATAGGGGTACATATATCCTTTCTGATTGGTGTTTCTATTGATAGTTTCTTGGGATATGATACTAGGAGTGGGATTACTGGGTCAATTGGGAGTTCCATTTTCAGTTTTTTGAGGAAACTCCATACTGTTCTCCACAGTGGTTGCACCAGTCTGCATTCCCACCAATGGACACAAAAATCTGGGGTGGGAGGGTATGTATGGGGGGGTGGGGCAATGGTAAAATATGTATGCAGATAATAATTTAATAAAAAAAGACAAATTGTTGTGATTGAATTTTAATTACAATCTATACTTATAGCAGAGTCTTATAAGTAACATTTTTAAAGGAAATGAGGAGAGTATAATCTAGTCTATTCTAGTGAATTCTGCCAACTTTATGGTTAAAATCAGATGATGAAAATCAAATCTTTCATGAGCCCATAACTTGTTTTTTTTAAAAAATAATAAACATATAACATTATAAAATTAAGAAAAATTATATAAAATTCTGAAAAAAAAAAAACAACCAATGACCCATAATATTCATATAGGAAGATGATGATGATTATAACTGAGGACAACAATGGTGACGGTGATCAGAATGAGAATAGCAACTAGTATATATTGTGCACTAACACTATGCTGGCATGCTCAGAGTTTTATATACATCATCTTATTGTTAATGTATAGCTATTGTTATCCCACTCTACAAATGAGAAAATTCAAGTTTAGAGAGTTGATTTTTTAATTAGAAGAGGGTAGAAACACTGAAGTAGAGGATTCCATATCTCTTGGCATAACTATTTATTTTTAATATGCTTTTATTGATTTTAAGAAAGGAAGAGAGAGAGAGAGAGAGAGAGAGAGAAGAATGTCAATGAGAGAAAAAAAAATCGATGGGCTGCCTCCTGCATGCCCCCTATTGGGGACTGTGCCTGATCAGGGGTCAAACCAGTGACCCCTTGGTGCATGGGAGGATGGCAGTCAGCTGAGCCGCACTGGCCAGGGACTGGCCTTTAATTTTAACAGATGAGTGCACAGAATGTTAGACAAGTTTAAGATTTTGACCAAGTTTGGACTACTACAATAGTTAGCTGCAAGGGTAAAATTACACTCATTTTCTGACTCTCAATTATAAACTATTAGAGGCCCCGTGCACTGGGGGGGAGGAGGGGAGATAGGGGATCCCCTCAGCCCAGCTGGCACCCTTTCTAATTCGGGACCCCTCAGGGATGTCCAACTGCCAGTTTATGCCTGATCTCCAGGACATTCTTCTCACAATTCTGGACCACTGACTCCTAATCGCTCAGTTGCCTGCCTTCCAGGTTGCCCCCAACTGTCCCCTCCCTGCCAGCCTGGTAGCTCCTAACTGCCCCCCTGCCGGCCTGGTGACCTCTAACTGCCCCCCTCTGCTGGCCTGATTATCCCAAACTACTTGTTCTACTGGCCTAGTCACTCCTCACTGCCACCCCTGCCAGCCTAATTGCCCCCAACTGCCTTCCCCTGTGTAGGCCTGGTCACCTCTAGCTGCACCCCCCTTGGCCTGGTTACCACTAACTTCCCACCCTGCTGGCCTGGTCACCCCCAACTGCAACACCCCCCCCCCCCCCCGCCCGCCACCAGCCTGGTCACCCCTAAATGCCGATACTGCCAGCCTGGTCGCCTCTTACTGCCCTCCCTCCCGCTGGCCTGGTAATCCCCAATTGCCCCCCTCTGCCAGCCTGATCACCCTAATTGCCCCCCTTTTGCCAGCCTGGTTGCCCCAACTATCTCTCCTGTTGGCCTAGTCATCCCTCACTGACCCCCTGCCAGCCTAATGGCTCCCAACTGCCCCTCCCCTGTTGGCCTGGTCACCCCCAGCTTCACCTCCCCCCCGACCCGCTGGCCTGTTCACTCCTAACTGCCCCCCCTGCTGGCCTGCTTGCCCATCATGGCTCTCCCGCCAGACTGGTTGCCCTATGCAGCTTACTTGTTCAGTCATTTGGTCATCCCTCACTAACTCCCCTGGTTGTAGGCAGCCATCTTGTGAGGTCATGATGGTCAATTTGCTTATTACCTCTTTATTATATAGGACTCACTGACAATTTATATTCTCTTATATATGTTTTTAAAAGAAAGGGGTGGTTTAAATTCTTAATGCAGGCTCAAGATTATGCTATTATTATAACTTTTAAATCATTCATCATAATAAAATCTAAATATAGCTATATACATTTTGCAAAGATATCCAGTTCATTTTCAAGAGTGCTGTCATGGTATATTCTCTCACATCTGCCTCTATCTGCCCTAAAATAAAATTATTCAAAATAATGGAGTAAGAAAATCTCTGGGCTTTTTATAAATTTAGAATCTCCTTTTCTCAAAGTTTTAAACAATTCATTCATATGGCATCACTTCATCTACAATAACATTGGAGAAAATAAAAAAGTAATGTGTGCCCAGAAAGCGCCACTTGTGAAGATGTTGTTTTGAAATGCTGGAGAGCTTGAAGTACAGCTTCAGTCTTGGTGAGGGTCAAGTGAATACATTATTTTTTGTTTTCCAATGGATCGAGCCCAGTTACTTAACCTGTTTCTTAGTAGTGCCCTACTGTCCTGGCACCCCCATCTATTCTGAACCATTTTATTGAAATGAAAAGATCATGTTTAACTTTGTAATGCAAAACACAGCTGAATCATTGACACTTCAATCGGTCTTTATTTTGCTCAAATCACAGTAGGATATCCCTCCCACCCAGAACATATTAACACTAAAGTAGAATTGATTTCATTCTAAAAAATGAAAGGCAGAACACATCAATATATGCATGCATCTGCATAACAATCCAGTGCAATCCTATGTAATAAAATGATAATATGCAAACAAACTGAAGAGCAGAACAACTGAACAATCAAGGTGTAATATGCTAATGATATGCTAAGGCTGCTTAACCTCTCGCTATGATGTGTTGACCTGTTGACTAGTCCCTATGACATGCACTGACCACCAGGGGGCAGATGCTCCAACCTGTAGGTTAGCATGCTGCTGGGGTCCTGTTGTTCAGGACTGAGTGAGATGGGCTGTATATGCCCTGGAGTCCTCCTGCAGTCCTTCTCCACCTGGATCATGCATCCATGGGGTCCCTCAGCTTGGCCTGTGCCCTCTCGCAACCCAGAACCCCTCAGGGAATGTTGGAGAGCCAGTTTCAGCCCAGTCCCACAGGCCACTCCCCTTGGATGGTGAGGACTGGATGGTGAGTGCTGGATGGTGAGTGCTGCTGTGGCAGCACAAGCCTCTCCTGATCAGGACTCATTGGACACAAGCCCATGGCAGGCACAGTGGGACCTGGATGAGTGGGAGTGGCAAGTAGGAGCTGCAGATGATGTTGGACTGTGGGTTTTGGCCCAGTCCCTGCAGGCCATACATAGTGATCCCACCTGTGCACAAATTCATGCACCAGGCCTCTAGTCTCATTATAACTATGTTTACCCAAAAGCAGACCGCACCATGAGATATACCTGAATCTGGCTGTATCTATTTCTAGTTCTAGGAATAAGAAGAAAAAAAAATGGTAACTTTATCTATAAATGTCAAATTTAAGACATTCTTCTCATTGCATGCTGTTCTGTCATAAGAATTACTAAAGTTTCTTTATAGATAAAGAAATTTGTAAAACAATTGGCTTCCCCTCACACATTGAATGTTCACTGAAGATTATTTTGATCTCTCAGATGTGTACACATCTTTACAGATGATACAGCTGGAATAGTTCATCAGGTACAGGCTCATCTGGTTATTTAAGTTTGTTAGGAATTTCAAAATTTTTTCAAACTTTTAAAATAAATATCTAGGTTCAAGATTGTTAGGTCTGATCAAATAACTGAATCAACAACTCCATCTCCTGACAACTGACCTTGAGACCTCCTCACAACCAACATTCCCTTTCGCTTAGACCACATTCCACTTGCTAAGAGCAGTATCTTTCCCTTTAGACCTGCCCAGAGAATTCTCTGGCCAGAAAAAGTGTGCCTAAAGTTCTTTAAAATCTCTGACCTTATAAATTCATAATTTACCATTTTCAGCCTCATGTATTCCTCTTTTGGTGATCCTAACGAAGATAGAGCTTCTCCTGGGTGGGAAGTCTTGTTAAGAAAAAGAAACTTAGATAACTTTAGTTCCCTGTAAAGGTCCACCTAACCAGAAACATAGTCTATTGGGTTAGCCAATCCCCAAACTCCAGGCCTTTTCACCCCAAACAAGGTTGAATATACTGCCTTAGCCAATCAGATATTTTCTACTTGCTTCCCTCCTTTTCTTTTTTATTTTAGTCCTTCCACAAATATATGTTTTTAATATACAGTATATATACTATGGGCTCAGTGCACGAGTTCATACACCTTGAAAGGGACTGTGGGCCACGAGGCTGTGGTGGGCACAGGGGCGGGTCTCAGCATATACTCCATGCTCCCATCTGGTCTCTCTGGTCGCCTCTCCCACTGACTGACAGTGCCGAGTGATTGGGGCTGGTGCCAGGCACCAGCAGCGGGTGCGAGTCCCAGGCGTGACCTCACCACATGGGAGTAAAGAATTTTCAGTAGCCACCAGAGGCATGACCTGATGACAGTGACCAGCGCCCCACCTTGGTTTGGCACCCCCACTCACATGCTCCGCCATTCCACCATGGCTGATGCTCATCATATTCTGCATGCATCCCCTGGTAGTCAGTGCACATCATAGCAACTGGTTGTTTGGTTGTTTGATTCTACTGTTCAGTCTATTTGCATATTAGCCTTTTATTGTACATAGATATTTTTAAAAGAGTGCTGGGGTTAGAGAGCGACAAACATCCATATGAGAGATGCATTGATCAGTTGCCTCCCATACACACCCTGACTGGGGATTGAACCTGCAATTTAGGCATGTACTCTGACTGGGAATTGAACCCACAATCTTTTGGTGCACAGGATGTCTCTTCAACCAACTGAGCCACCAGCCAGGGCTGTCCTTTAGTCTTTAGTCCCTAACTAGAGACCAGGTGCACAAACTTTGTGCACGGGGGTGGGACCCCTCAGCCCAGTCTGCACCTTCTTCAATCCGGGATCCTTGGGGGATGTCCACAGGCTCCTAACCATTCACCTGCCTGCCTGCCTGATCACCCCTAACTGCCTCTGCCTGCCATGCTGATCACCCCTCACTGCCACTCCTGCCAGCCTGGTTGCCCCTAACTGCCAACCCTGCCAGCCTGGTTATCCCCAACTGCCTCCCCACCAGCCTAGTCACCACCAACTACCCTTGACTGGCCTGGTCACCCTAACTGCCCCCCTAACATCCTGGTCACCCCATGCAGCCTGTTGTTTTGTCATCCGTCGGGGTGTTTTGGTGGTGACAGATGGCTTTTGATACATATGAATAGCTTCTGGCCTCTGCCCCACTTTGCTACTCTGCTTCATGAAGTGTTAAATAAAGTTTGTTTGTATCATATAAATCATCAAATTTAAAGTTGAAACAAATCAACTCGCTGCCTAAAATGTTTCTTAGGCCAAATGAAACAGATTCCTACATTCATTGCAGAAAAAGAAATAGATTAGATGACAGATAGATAGATAGATAGATAGATAGATAGATAGATATAGGTAGATGAGAGATAGATGATAGATAGATAGATAGATAGATAGATAGATGATAAGCAAGCAAGCATAGTTTAGAGAAAGCAGGGCATTCATAGCATAAAAAATACCACCATGAACAACAACAAAAGAAAAAGTAAAAAGAGACTTACAAATGTGTACATTTACATGAAGGAAAAGAAGATAATTTAAATAACCAAAGCAGGTGAACTGTTTTAACAGGGATCTATCTCTGTCTTATTTAACAAAACACATTATGTCTAAGTTGATTTAGTTGAATCTATTTTTCAAGTTGAAATAAAACCAAAGCAGCGACCTGAAATTATCTGTAATAGACATAACTCCCTTGTAAAAACTTCAGATGGTCTAAAATTTAAATCCATAACTTAAACATACAAAAAAAGTCCTATTTTTGATTTATGGATCTTGAAAAATCCATCCAGAGTTCATGAAATTATCTCAGATTTGCTAACTGCACACAGAGATGAAAGAAGAAGAAGTTTAGGTTAATTTATATTTCTTTCAAAGTCTCACCTTCATTTATAAATGAACAGAAAATAAACCAGCAGTCCCTATGTATTTGGAATAATCCTAATATATAAAAAGCCAGAGGCTGTCACGACCGAAACAACCAGATGGAAGACAGAACAGCAGGCTGTATGGGGTGTTCAGGCTGGTAGGGGGATTAGAGAGGGATGACCAAAAGACTGAACAGCAGGCTGTATGGGGCAACAAGGCTGGCGGGGGGGGGGGGGGGGGGCAGGGGGGATTTAGGGGGACCAGACCAGCAAGGGGCCAGTTAGAAGTAACCAGGCCAGCATGGGGGGCAGTTGGGGTTGACCATGGTACAGTTGGGAGTGACTAGGCCTGTGGGGATGCAGTTGGGGATGACCAGGCCAGTGGGGGGGGGGCAGTTAGGGTGACCAGGTATTTAGGGGGGCAGTTAGGGGTGACCAGGTTGCAGTGGGGGCAGTTAGGGGTGATCAGACAGGCAGGCAGGTAAGCAGTTAGGAGCCAGCAGTCCCCAATTGTGAGAGGGTTGTTCTAAACCGGCAGTCAAAAATCCCCCGAGGGGTCCCAGTATGGAGAGGGTACAGACTAGGCTGAGGGGACCCCTCATGCATGAATTTCAAGCCCCAGGCTTTTAGTTTAGCATATAAATAGTTTTAGCACTTAGTGGTAACTGATAAAAATTATATGAAGTCATGTTATTAAACTTGATAGAAACTTACTAATAAATATATACAATAAAAAACACTTTATATGTTTAGTTGTTTTTATGATTGATGATGTTGAGCATCTTTTCACATATGTATTGAATATTCATATGTCCTCTTAGGAGAAGTTCTATTCAGGTTTTTGGCTAATTTTTAATTGGGTGGTTTGATTTTTGGTGTTTAGTTGCACAAGCTCTTCATAAATGGATATGAACTCCTAATCAAGATGTATCATTTTTTGAAAATGATGAATGTTTTAAGCCTCAAAAAATAATAAAAAAACAAACAAAATTAATGTGATTACTACAATAAAAGGAGAGAGGGTATGGTAAAAGAGGGCAAAGGTGGGGGGATAGTGGTGACTGGAGGAAACTTGATTTGGGGTGCTGAACATCCAATACAAACTGAAGCCTATACATTTTTATCGGCCAATGTCATCCCAGTATTTTCAATAATAAATAAGTACCAAAATTATATTTATATTTCTGTCTCTCTTATTTTCTACTTATTAAGCTTGTCCTCAAATTTTTCATCATGGGAAAACACTTCCTGTTAAACTCTAGCCCTGTTGTTCCCACCCAACAGAGGTAAAGAGCAAGAGTTCCCCAAAATGATCTGGCTCCCATCCTCTGATGTAAACTATACCCCCTGCCTCTCACAGGGGAAAAGAGTACTTTATGGAAATTTATTCAGATGCATAAATGGTCAAGTATTCTCAGAAGCCAATAATGCTACACTATCGCCACCCCATGCAGATGTCCGGTGGTGTTATGGCCACCATTGCTTGTGGCCTTGCCCAGCAAATGGAGCAGAACTTGCGCTCTGATACAATTAGGCTATCCCTTTCATGTTGCCATATCAAACGAGGAAGAGGAGAGGATCCTGGGGGCTGTTTTGATCCCCATAATTACACAGATCCCATTGGGGCTCCAGGAGGGGTGCCAAATGAGTGTAAGGCTAGAGATCAGATTGCCATAGGCTTTGAGTCCATCCTGTTCTGGGGTCCACTATAAACAAGAATATGGTTGGATTGATTATATTTTCTAAAAATAGCAAAGGCTTGTTAACTACATTCAAGATGCAGTTAAAGATATAGACAAACAACTAGATGCCACCAGCAGGATGACCTGGGAGAACGGCTTGGCCTTGATATGATTCTGGCAGAAAAAGGAGTTTGTGTAATGTTGGGGTCAGTGCTATCTATTCATCCCTGACAACACAGCAGACGGACCATCACAGAGGCCCCACAGGGACTAACAACTCTAGCTGATGACTGAGTGAGAACCCCGTCCTTTCTCCCATTCACTGGAGCAATGGTTCAGAAAGTGGAGGAGATGGTGGTATCCATATTCACCTCTCTGTCTAGGAGTTACATGATGGGATGTTGTATCATTCCATGTATTGGGGGTCTTATCCAAAGGTTAATTGAAACAGCATTGACCAAACAGCAAAATAGTCTTCTCCTAGACACTGCAGAGCATGAAAGTCAATAAATATTAGCTGTGTTTGAAGAAAAGGTCTATACTAAAATGTATATAAATCTGTATTATTTTCTACAACCCTACTTGGTTATTGAGTGAAGCTCTCTGTAATTGTCTAACCATAAAATCTTTCAGACTACCTTCTTATTTACATGCTTTGTTCTCAGCATCTTTTTTAAAAATCATTTTTTATTGAAAATGTTTAATATTGACATTATTGCAGGTGTCTTTCTCCCCTTATTCCTTTGCCCACCTGCACCGATCCTAGCCTACCCCTTCCTTGGCCTCCACCAAACTATTGTCTGTGTCCATGAAGTATGCATATACATTCTTTAATCCTTTCACCTTTTATCCAGACTCCCCCTTCCTCCATCCCACTCCCCTGGGGCACTGACCAGTCTGTCCCAGAATCCATGCTCCACTTCCATTTTGTTCATCAGTTTACTTTGTTCATTAGATTATACTTATTAGTGAAATCCTATGGTATTTATCTTTCTCTGACTTGCTTATTTGGCTTAGAATAACAATTTTTTGAAGTGAATACATATTATTCAGAAATCGTGTGCTTTAGTATGCTAATTGAAAAACACTGCTCCTCAGCTATTTACATGGCTTTCAGCTCTCCCAAGCCAGTGACCTAGTCAAATTAATGTTGGCCTCAACTTAGAACTAATCTGTATAAATAAATAATTCACACCCTCTGCATATTTATTGACAGCAGTTTTAGTGCAGAGTTCTGCTGGAATTATATATTAAAAAAAAAAAAAAAAAACTTCAGTAGGGATATATTTACTTGAGATGCAAGTAAATATATTTTAGATCAGAGTCCAGATTAGAGTGTGGAATTGTAAGATCAAACTCATATTAAAGCATTGGAACGGAACATAAGGACTTCTTTGGGTTATATTGTCAGCCTATGACTAAATGATTAAAATTTATGAATATGTAAATATATATTTTGCAATTCAACAATGGCATTTATATGGCAAAGGTGATTTCTTCCTTCACCTATTAAGGAAGAAAGTGCAGTATCCTGAGTGGAAAATAAATGTGTAATTGGAAATAAAAATGCATTCCATATTTTGTTTTTGTTTTTCAATTTCATATCATATTAATCAATGTACTAATCATAAGTTCTTAAGTGAAAAAATAGAAGTAAGCTCATCTAGACAATTTAAACACTTGCCTATGTTTATTTTATATAATCTAAACAGGTTAATCATTAAATCAATGTGACTATCCTGAATAAAAATTGGCTGACCAGAGCTTACATTACATGTTTCATATATATTTTAATTGTTTTGTTATTTTAATTATCATGAGCCATAATTTTAAATTTAAGGCTGGCTAAGGTTAATTATGTATTTAACTCATCTATTAAAAAAGAAAAATTCACACTAACTTCAGAGTGTATGCCATTTTGTTCTATGGAAGGTGACATGGGTGAATCCATATTAAAATAGAACGAGAGTAGCCATTTCAGAGAAACTGCCCTGCAGGTCTTCTTTTCTTTACTTTCCAAAATTGGTCAAACTACTGCAACATTCCAAAAAATCAGTAAGATCAAGAATATGCTATATGTCAAGACCAAAGAAATTAGAATTTATGGATGACTGAATGGCTAACCAATCAATGAAATATAAACCTTGTCTTTTGCCTGATGACTGAATCTCCAGTCAATCTATGTAGTACAAATAGAAGCTTATATCATCTAGTATCAATAAACTCTTCTTTAATACATCTCACTTCACTTGCTTCTCTTTTCCCCATACAAACCTTGAGACACCCTTTTGCAAGAGGACACTATTTGAGTTTCTGCCTGAAACTATACTCCCTAAATAACAATTCTTTGATGCCAAGTAAATGCCGTTTACTCATTTATTGCCACCTACAGTTTTAGGTAGGAGACTCTAATCTCTACTCATATAAAGTGAGCTCTAATTATTTTTAACATTTGTTTTAGTGGTGCCTGTAAAGTAGATATATGTACTATATAATATTATTTACATAATGACACATAATATGTTATAGATGGTAACATAATTTCTAAGGAAATTTATTTCTGTTATTTTAATATTAATAATAACTAGTGCATTAACCATATATAGTCTTCACCAAATATTACTAAAAATAATTGAAGATCTAAAGATATATATATATTGGAGAAATCAACATAGCTGGAAAAACTGCAGCAATTTCAATAAATATAAATAAAAATATTTAATCAGTAATGAAAATAAACAAATTCATATCTATAGACTTTTTAAAATAAAATGAATATTTAATACATAGTTATTAAGTATGAAATAATATCACTTAAATATTTCCACTGATTTTAATTTGTAAGAAGTCATAAGAGATTTGTAGTCTTAATAAATTTATGTCAATTTATGCACTTGGATGGGGGGGAGAGGGGGTCCCTCAGCCTGGCCTGTACCCTCTGGTAGTCTGGGAGCCCTCCAGGGATGTCAGATTGATGATTTAGCGCCTGCCAATCATGAGCCCAGCTTCTGACTGAGCAATGCTCTCCCTGTGGGGGTGCACTGACCACCAGGGGGCAGCTCCTGCATTGAGCATCTGGCCCCTGGTGGTCAGTACACATCATAGAGACTAGTCTTTCCACTGTTGGGTCAATTTGCTTAGTAGCCTTTTATTATATAGGAATATATTGTATAAATATGAGGTTTTGCACTACTCCTAAATTTTATTGAAAATACAGGTATATCTGTAAATGCTAGGTTATCCATTTATTTTCTGACCTTAAACTTGATTAACTGTATGAAATTCTGGTTCGGGTGCCACAACAGAATTTGGCACAGACACAAGGTATCTCATTGACTATTTGATTTAGCTATTTACAAAGATTTTAAAAATTAGGAATTTATTTTTCAATCAATAATTGGATTTATCTACCTCTGAGTTAGATGATCAAGTCAATGCATATTAGCCAGGTATATACTGAGAAACTATAGGCTACACAAAATGATACAAATTTCTAAAGGAAAGAATATTGAAAATAAAATTAGTCTTTTCCCTAAAGAATTTGCAGTTAAGAAGATAAAATAGTCATCATTAATAATTACAAATATATTTTATTACTTAAAAATCTTAAAAGGCAATAATAAGTGAAAGATACACATGGTGGATAATTTTATGTGTCAATTTGACTGGGCCATGGATGCCCAGACAATTGGTGAAAAATTATTCTGGGTATTTCCATGTGGGTTTTTCTGAGTGAGATTGACTTTTTCAGTAGAAGCGGTGGAGCAGATTGCTCTCTTCCCTACAGTGAGTAAGCCTTGTTCCATCAATAGCAGAAAGACCTGGATGAAACAGAAAGACTGAGCAGAGGAACTATCTGTCTGACTGCTCTGCGGTGGGACATTCGTCCTTCCTGGCCTTCATACTCAGACTAAACCATCAGCTCTTTTTTGAAATTAAGCCTGACAACTTTCAAACCTAAACTAAAAGAGATCATCAACTCTTCTGGAGTTTAGGCCTTCAAACTCAGCCTATAACACAAATCTGTTCACCTGGGTCTCCATATTACGAACTACAGATCTTGGGACTTATCAGCCTTCATAATTACATGAACAAATTTTTAAAATATTGATCAATCAGTCAGTCCTGTTGGTTGTGTTTCTCTGACTAATATAAGAGGTTAGCCACTGAAATTATGAAGGATGATGAAATATTTTTACTCTTTATTTATTTTTATGTTCTTCTCCCTTTCCACTTTTCTATCTTTTTTCCTCCACACTTTGCAGGATCAGGAATCCCTTCATTGTTAAAGTAATAATAAAAAGATAAGATTTGTTTGTTTGTTTATTTACAGAAATACAGGACAAACTTGTTCCAAATAGTTCATGAATTCAGTGTAAAATATTTGGAAGTAAACTTTCAAAAATGATGAATATTTCAGTTGGGATAAAGATGCTAGAACAGAGTCTTATAATAATAGTTTGAGATCTATTGTAGGAAAAAGTCTTATAGAAAGCAAAATGTTCCACTCCTAAATATTCTTTTTGGTATGAGGATTATTTTAAATTGATTTTTTTTAAAACAGAAAACAGGAAGTTTTACTTTTTCACACCCATCCCAACTACTTAAAATAATTTAGATAGAGTTCTTGATCCAGGAAGAGAACTATCATCAGAGATAATGACTAAGAATATGGACTAGATGTGGTAAATTGGGGTAAACATAGCCTGTTTGTTCATAAACTTGGCAAGATCCTCTCCATGTCTCATTGTCTGCATGGTACAACAAACATTTGTTTATCATATATTTATTTTTCATATTTTTATAAATTGTTGTCTTTATTTTTGAAGTTTAATCTCTAACCTCTTTCTCCTTAGCTCAGAAAATTACCTAAGTCTGATTGCCCAACTGCCTATGGGTCTTATATTGTTATGGAGCCTGCATACTTATGAAATTAAATTTTATTTTCTCCTGTTAATCAGTCTCATGTCTATGTAATTCTTAGAAGAACCTGGAAGGATGGAGGATATATATTTTTTTTCTTTCCCTAAATCCTTAAAAGGGATTTGCAATTCTGAATAATAATACAAACTTCAATATATGCACTAATGAACTGGTAATTTTAACAAGAGCTAATGTTTGAGTGTGTGGTATATACTAAATACTCGTATAAGCACTTTATTTGTTTGAATTCATTTAATCCTCCGATTAATTCTATTTATAAGCTTCTATTATTTTCTAAGTATTGCAGATGAGAAAATTGAGGCAAAACATAAGTCCAGCAATTTTCCCAAGATCATACAACTAGTCAGTAGTAAAGCAAGGATCCAAGTAAAAAATGAGATGACACTAAAATCAGAAAGAAATGTAATCAGAGTCTATTAGATGAGGATTGCAGCCACAACAAACCACTTGATTTCACCATGTGAGATCTGAGCAGAGGAACCAATTGATTAGCTCCTTTTTTTTATTTGTGGAAGTATAGTTCTTGGGGCTCCAGGAGAAAAAGAATTTTCTGAGGTCCCCACGGAAGGATGGGGTTTTATGAAAAAGCTTTATTGATTATGTAAAATTAAGTGTATTCTCCTCCAAGGTGCCACCTCTGTCTGTCTTGCCATGGAAGAGTCCAATCTCATCTTCTGCAGGGCCAGAATAAAGATCACTGTCCACAATTTCTGCTTCATATTAATGTTCAGTCCTTCATGTGGAGTCTGCCTAGCCATGGGGCCATGTGGCTGCAAAATAATGCCATGTGGCTGTAGAGGTGAGCACACTGGCCAGTGTGGTTCATGGGGCAAGAGAAGAAAAGAGTAGAGCAAATGCAAGCAAGAGCAAGAGCACAGGAGAGGGGAAACTCTTTGGTGAATTTACCTTCCAGGATTTAGTGTTCTTGCAGTGGCTCCACCATCCTAGTCAACCCATTGTTCTCCATGTTAGTCTGACAGGCAAACAACGTTCCCTATGTCAGAGGCCTTCATTGAACATGCACCTATTTCCCTTTTTGTTTAGTCCTTTCTTTAACAATGATTTGCAAACATTGAACTTGATTCCCTGGGGATCCTGAAACTGTCTGCAGCTTCTCAGTGAAGCTGCCTACATGACCATGCTTACCATGCTTGGCCTCCCCTTTGCTCTCTTCCTTTTGTTACTATTAAAACTAATTATGACGACAACACCTTGATTCCAGATGCATGAAAACTATCCAGTGATAAATTTGTCCTGTTGTAAGACACTTAGTGATAACTTGTTACAGCAGCAACAGGAAGTTTATATATCCACTTTCATGTCAAATTTCTTTTTTGGAGTTGTTGTTCTTGTCTTCTTCTTTTTATTGAAGTTATTGGGGTGACACTGATTAACGAAGTTATATAGCTTTCAGGTGCACAATTTCATAAAATGCCATCTGCAGGATGTCTTGTGTGTTCACCATTCCAAGGCAAATAAATCTCCATCCACCACCATTTATTTAGCCCTCCTATACCCTCCTCCGCTCCCCATATCCCCTGTCCCTAAGCAATCGCACTGTTTTCTGTATCCATGAGATTTTTCTTTTTTTCCTTTTTTGTTCATTCACTCCACACACACTGCCACCCAGCTGTCCCTACACCCAACCCCAACAGCTGTCAGCGTGTTCTCTAACTCTGAGTCTGTCTCTATTTGGCATGTTAGTTCATTTTGTTCATTAGATTCCACATGAGTGAAATCATATAATGAGTCAGTGTTTTCTTTATTGTTTAGATTGTTGTATTTTAATACTTATGGGATACATGCCATTCAGTTTTGATACAAAATAAAGTAAAAATCTTATCAGGCTTACTAATGCGAACACCAGAATTCTCTGAAGTGCACAAATGGTCAGAATCAAGCCTGACAGCAACCTGATGCAGTTTACTTCTAGCTTATCTCAGTGCCAGTCCAGAACCCCGGTTGGCAGAGCTTTGTTATTCATGCTGAAAGAGGAAACCAACCAACGTTCACAGGTTACAGTGATAGGGCTAGTTAAAGGAAGCATTAAAGTGTTCAGTGTTCGCAAATGGCACGATCATGTTACTTGATAATAATTTTCTACCAGCTCTCTCCTGCTATATGGCCAATTTGAGTGACTGAGTTCAGAAAGATGCTGTCAATTAGGAGGAAAATCAGAAAGTATTCAATGTTTAAGAATCTGGATATGAAGTAAGATTGAAAATGTTAGGTATAGACAGATTGATCAACCACTATAAGAAACAAGGGTAAAAGCAAACTATAAATATCTGAAGTTTATTAAACAGAAAATTTAAGAGGTAATTGGGAAAAATATTGCAGCTTAAATTTAAAAAAATATTTTATTGATATTTTAGAGAGAGAGGATGGGAAAGGGAGAGAAATATAGAAACATTGAAGTAAGAATGAAACATGGACTACACCCCACAACTCAGTGTAATTCCACAACTCAGTCACCTGCCTTAACCAGGAATCCAACCAGCAACCTTCCGGTGCCCAGGATGAAGGAAGCCTAGATAACTGTGTCACACTGGCTGGGGAGCAGCTTCAATTTGTGTTAGATCATGCACAGTTAAACATTAGATACATTTGAAAGGAGAGAGAAACTGATATAATGACCTTCATATCTCAAAAGATTATGCTTTGTGGTTTGTACCATAGCCATCTGGGGTTGAAGGGAGGCTTAATGAGAGTGCTGCTCCATGGAATCATCCAATAATTCAGGCTTCTACCACATAGTCTATCCCCCATCTTCCTGAGCAGGAGTCGGAAAACTAAGACTCATGGACCAGTTTTTGCCCCAAACCTGTTTCCTGTTTCCTGTTTTTATATGGTATGTAGGCAAAGAGTGTCTACATTTTTAACATTATATATATGAATATATATATATGAAACAAACAAAGAATTGAGTATCTGGCTTTTCAGAAAAAAAAAAAAAGGTGCCAATCACAACTTGGTACCCTTAAATACATTCTCTGCATCCAGCCAGCAGTTAAGGGAAATGACAGGCCATGGAAGATGGTGCAAGAAGTTTTAGGGGCAGGACCTGGAAATGACAAACATTACTTTCACTGCATACTATTTACAGGGTCCCCATCTCTATGCAATTCATAGTTTCAAGTACAGTCAAGCTCTATACAAGCTAAAAAAGGAATAGAAGTTACAGAATAATTAGAAGTGGGTTTTGTTTGTTTGTTTGTTTGTTTGTTTTTTTTACAGGAATAGGGTTTTTAAAAACTTCCCATAATCCTAATTATTGGTTAACAAAACCTAAAATAGAAATATTTGAAAAAATACATACTAGAAAATAACTAAATATTGATTTATGGGGGGAGGGGAGGAAAGCAGGAAGCCCAAGATAATCAAGGTTATAAATTGTATGTCAGGCAATTACGGTTATTGGTAATTTATTCTTAAATACAAATATAATCCAGTCATAAGTTAGCCTAAGTCTTGAAAACAAATTAAGTTCATCATTGCCTTTTCAGACACCATGCAAAAATTGGAATTAAGATTGTCCCAAAATATGTTGACTATAATTACTATTTAGATTTTTTTTGTTCAGGTAACTCATTGCTATTTATCAAAGTGTTATATTTTTAACTCATAATCTTGTAAAAATAATTGTTTAGTTCTAAGAAAATTGAGAAATAAGCAGAGTTTTATAAATATGAACATAAGCCTAAATATACAGAAAAATATGTAAAAATATTTTGTGTCACTGCAGTGTGATTCTTATGCTATCTAGGAATTACTCTTTGCTATTTGGTGGAAATCATTATTCATTGTTGCTGGACAATAATCTCCATCCTTGCCTTGCAAAGATGTTCTTCTTTCTTTATTGCCATGATCAGTCCATCTGCCTTTGTACACATCAATTGATGCTGGGCAGCAGCAGACTGCTTGCCTTCTTTATTCAGAGCCAGTCTATTAATTAAACAAAATTATCTTCCTCTTTGCCTGAAAATGCTTAAAGATCAGTTCTTAAAACAGGAGAAATAGTTGATTACACAGATTTCTTCAAGCATTTCTCTTCTTCTAGCTATGTTTACCATAATTAATATTTGTTATGCTTGTGAAATAGCAAAGGTAGGGAAAGAGCAACTGTTAATGTCTTTTCAGAAGTTCTTTTCAATGGAATGCCTTCCAGAAAGTGTTAGGAGCAGAAAAAAAAGAATAGTGGGGACTAGCTATAATTATAACAAGTGCTAATCATGCTCTGTTAACCCTGATTGTTCTGTTCTGATTAGAGAAAACACATTCTAATTTGGCTGCGAGTTCTACACCCTGGGACATAGGAGCTAATTCAGGAATGCAGTCCATTCTCCTTTTATCATCATGGGGAGATTAACAACCTTGTTGCCGAAGCAATCTGGTCCTGAGGTACCCGCCTTTGCCACCCTCTAAACCCAAATTGCCCGTAAACTATAACCATTATAAGTTGCCTACTTCCCAATGCCTGTAATTCTTACTTTCCCATTAATCTTTGTCCTTCTACCCAATCTAAGCAGCTGGCTACGAGGGGTGCAGAGCAGATTTTCGTGGATGACCTGCTGCTCTCCATATTGCCTGCATTGTTGGAATAAATGCTCATATGTGATTCAACTCTGTTTCTGCCTAATTGGCTCAGGTAGTTACAGCAGCCCAGACCAACTGGCTGCCCAGTTTCAAAAGAGTCCTGTGCAAATTGTCTGCCTCACTGGTGGTGAGAATGGTCTCATTAATCTTTCATGATTCAATTTCTTCCATAAAACGATACTGGGAAAATGTAATCTGAGACGTTAAATGTTTCTTGCAACAATCATTTATATTTCTCACCCTCTCTTCCCTTTATGGTTGTTTCTTCCTTCAGTTATTAGATTTCAACTTTGCTCCACCAAAGTAGTTCCTGGGACTTCCCTTTTCCTACTTGATGTCTTCTGGGAGCTCATAGTTGAACCTTTAATGTCGCTTGCATGTGGATAAAGCACACACCCTTGCTCTCAGAGATAAGCCGTAACACCACATAGCCTCTGCACTGGCTTCCAGTAAAGGTAACAAAGTGAAAAGCTTTGGGAAAAGTATCTTATCAGGATTTGTAGAAAGTAAAATACCCATTAAGCCTGACAGTCTGAATCTTTCACCCAAGTCTCAGCAATGACTGTGGAAACACTCATTATAGGGTTTCTTCACTGTGAAAGAAAGAAAAAACGGATTCTGCATTATAAAGCCCTCGACTTTCCCTTCTAAATCTTGTAGAGAGTTCTCCTTTGGCTGCCTGCGTCTCCTGTGGATTGCAATTTGGCACATTGCGCAAGTACATTGTGACTCCTTGAAAGGCTTGGCTTTCCCATGCTGTTCTGTGAATGGGTTCCCAGCCATCGGGCTTTGTGTGTGTGTGCTGGAGCCACACCAGGCACTGCTGACAACTGTGTTACAAGTCACATCCTAGGGACTCTGCAAGCATTCAGAAAAAGCCTGTGAAAGAATATGATCGGCCATTAAATAAAAAAAAGGACTATGGAGATTTTCTTTGGTGCAATGCTAGCTCTGGCAGCACAAGTATTCTCTGAAATCTGGACGACTGAGGTTTTAAAGCTTTTCCAGTGTAGCTTAAACATATAACAATTGTGACAGTTTTTTAATAAGGTTTTTAAGTTATGAAAATCTTAGATTGTCCCTCATAAATATTCTCACAATGTCAGACAAGAAGACCAGATATCTATCCCTGATATTTGATCCTGTCTAATATTATACATATTAGGTAGATAGATGGTAGATGGTAGATATGTGATAGATGATAGATCGATAGATAGATGGATGATAGATAGATGATAGATAGGTAGATGATAGATAGAAATTCACTACTTCTTTGAATAACCCTTGATGGGGACATCATCCCAGTTCTAGGAGTACTGAATATGCTTTTATCAGAAAAGAATCTCAACGTTTTCCTTTTCTTGAAAAAAAAATGTGATAAATAATAAACTGACCAAAGTGGATGAAAGATTAAGGTCTGTGGTGCATGGGCAAGCTAAATAGCCATCTCAGACAGTGGGGATGAGATATGGAGATATCCAAAGGGAAGGGCTACACAGAGAAAAGGGTGCCTAGAACACAGGTTCAGGGGATTATCCCGGGACAAGGTGCCACTACCAATTTCTCCTCTGATTGCCAATCTCGTGGGGTCCCTTAGAAGTTGCAGTATCCTTGCTAGTGTGGGACTAGCACGGGTGTGCTCCTTGGAGGGAGAGTGTGCACTGTGTTCTTTGTCTTGTGCATAGTTATCTCTCTCTTGCAGGTGGAAATCTTAGGGGTGGTGTCAGGAGAGAGTCTTAGTTGAATATTCGCCAGCTTTTTATGGTCATGGTGTGTACTAATTGGTTGGTGCTAGGAAAGGGGATCATTAGTCAATGTAGCTGGTCCTGAGGAGGCCATGGTGCCACTTGGCTGGTTTTGCTGCTTTTCTGACCCTGGAACAGAATATATAACTGAGGCCTACATGTTATTATATCTTTAGGGAGGAAAAGGTCAAGGGGGACCAAACCACCTGACCAGTGATATGACCCATCATATTTGCTCTGGGGTCTAACAACTGACTTAGCAGGTCATGTCTTAGTGACTTAGCAAACCCTTCCATTACCTATATAGAATATCCAGGTCATGAAGAACATGCTCCATATATATTTATTTAAAGAGTTAATTAAAGTAAAATGCTGGAAAATATAACTAAATAAAAAGTATAGATCAAGTTATATAAAAGAAAGATTTATTTAATATAACCTTGTGGAATGGGATAATCTTTGTTACAATCAAATTATATTTTTTAAAGACTGTATATTCTACCTAATAAAAGAGTAATATGCAAATTAACCATTACTTTGCTACACTCACAAGCCACACCCACCAGCCACACAGGCAAGCAGTTGGGACCCAGTAGTCCTGGACTGTGAGAGGGATGTCTGACTGATGGTTTAGGCCCGATCCCACCAGAATGGGGTCTAAACTGCTGGTTTAGACCTGATCCCACCAGCATGGGGTCTAAACTGGCAGTTGGACATCCCTCGAGGGGTCCCAGATTGGAGAGGGTGCAGGCTGGGCTGAGGGACACACACACTCCCAGCCCCTTGCATGAATTTCATGCACCAGGCCTCTAATATATATATTTTTTATTAATTTCAGAGAGGAAGGGAGAGATTTACAAAGAGACAGAAACATGCCTCTTTACCGGGGATTGAGCCTGAAACCTGGCCATGTGCCCTTTCCAGGAATCAAACCATGACCTCCTGCCTCATAGATGGATACTCAACCAGAGATTAACACCAATTGGGCCAATAAAATTCTTTTTTTTTTAAATTGCTGTGAATTTTAAGAGACACCCCAATCAGGGGTTGTAGATCTTGAAAAAAGACAAGCCCCCCCCCACCTTAAAAAAACAATACAACAGAATGATGATGAGAGAAAATGGGTGACAATTAGATAATAATAAAGGCATACACCATGATAAAAGCTTATTAGAAAGTTTCCAGAAATACACCAAAAGAAAAGCAATGGTAGACATATATAGAGACTAGAATTTCTTTCCTTATCCACATAAAGTATGAAACAAGAATCACTAATAATCTACAATTGAAAAAAGGGGAGACATCAAAATGGAGAATGAAAAAAAGGATGGGAAGTACATGGGAAAGAAAAAGACATTACAGAGTAAGAAAAAGGGAAAAGAAAGAAAAACGTGTTCTTATTTACTAGGTTTCTTTCCTAAAAGACCACAGGGAATAAGGTTTGTAAAGAGGACCGGAAGAAAGCGAACAATTTACACCTCTGTTGGAAGGAAGAAAAGGAACAGTGATTCCTGCCCAGGAAGTAGTTTTCAGGGTCATTTTTACTAGTATTAGCACAACTTCCCAGAAAAAGACACTGCATAGGGTCATGAATATTTAATTTTAATGAATGTAAAGTTGTTACTAAAATAATTAAATGGCTTAGATGGCTAATGAAAGATTTAAATTAGAGAACAACAAAAATCAAATAAAATGTTATCATTAAAAAAAAAAAAAAAACATTGATGATATTCAACTTCGGAGCTCAAAACCAACAATTGTTTCTCTTTTATAATGAGACAGTGAACACAGGAGAGTTTGTGAACAAGTTTAGGTAAACTGGGATAAATTAAGAGTTACGGTTAAATTAGAAACCTAGACTAGGTAATAGAGTTATAAAGTAGAGCTAAGGCAAATGAAATATAAGTTATCTACTTTATAGAAAACTACACTGAATTGGGAGAGAAAATAATAATTACACAATTTTGCTCAAATAATGATCAGCATGAGTCCTAGGACATCATGTTAATATGATATTTAATTAGAGCCAATGATACATAAAAACAAGTACATATTAAAAGCAATAGTTATTAGTTACAGCATTTGTTTGTTAAGTGTTAATAATGTGCCAGGCACTCAGCAAAGTGTTATAAATATTATTGTTCATACACAAGCACATACACACTGTGAATGATCTTAATATTGTTATAATTTAAAAAAAAATAATAATAAGAGCCGAAGCCGGTTTGGCTCAGTGGTAGAGCATTGGTCTGCGGACTGAAAGGTCCCAGGTTCGATTCCGGTCAAGGGCATGTACATTGGTTGAGGGCACATCCCCGGTAGGGGGTGTGCAAAAGGCAGCTGGTCAATGTTTCTCTCTCAGTGACGTTTCTAGCTCTCTGTCTCTCTCCCTTCCTCTCTGTAAAAAATCAAAAAAAAAAAATATATATATATAGATGCAGACTTATTTAAAAAATAAATAAATAAAAAAAATTAAAAAATAATAAGAAACACAAGCTGAGCAAGGATAAATACATTTTCTTAAGAACCAAGTGAGAGTATGTCATTAAAAAAAGGTGCCTCTTTTGTGCACCCTCCCCCTTTGCTAGTAGAAATGAGGTTTTGGGGTACAGCTGGAATAAACATTTCTGGAATCTCCTAATGGAAAGATGAGATATGGTAGAAAGCTTTATTTCCATGGAATTATAGCCTCGGATTCCCAAAGTGCCATTTCCTTTAGTCTAGTCATAGAAGTGTACCTGGGATTTCAGATCTAAAAGCAGAGCCAGTGTCCAGAGTTAGCTTTCTATGTTGAAGCAGGATCTAGTGCAGCATGAAGCTAGTTTCAGTCCATTGCTTGTGGGGGTCTACATGGCTATGACAAGCCAAGCATGAGCCAAGCATGAATTTATTTCTTAGGCTTTAAGTATCGCAAATCTTCATGAGCTTGCATTAGCTATGCCCATTCTGACCTGTTCTCAGGTGTGACTGACAGACAAGTATCTTCTCTATGTCATCTCAACCTTATTGGCATGAGTCTATATCTCCCTTGTGTTGGATCCCTCTACCAGTGATTTGGGGGGAATATGCTTATAGTGCCTGGCCTTCCTTGTGCTCCTTTCCTGTTATGAATAACTAGGGGTCTGATGCATGAAATTTGTGCAAGGGGCTTGGCCCTCCCAGCCTCAGTCGACCCTCACAGCCCTGGCTTTCTTTGGATGGCCATTCGGTTGTTCGGTCTAATTAGCATATTAACTCTTTATTATATAAGATTAATTATAACAGCATTAGTAGAATTGGGAGTCCATGTGAAATTTGAGATCAAAGTCAATGTTCTTCATATAAAAACTAGCTCTCAGTTCTTCTACAAAAAACAAAAAACGGTATAAACTACATGATTAAAAGGATATTGTTATTCGATCTTCCCCAGAACTTCCCTTTATATTCCTCTACAGGGGAGACGTTTGGAGTTTAAAAGACAAAGGAAATAAGATAGGTTTTAAGAATAGATGTGAAAAAAAGAAGATGGACTTCACGTTGTCATGAGAAAAGATCAGAGGTACAATGCAAAGTATCTGGGAATAAACAAGAGATACAATAAGAAAACATTGGGAGGAAGGCACTAAGAATAAGTGAAATAGAGCACACTTTCCCCACTCAAATTCAGATTTTGTGTGAAATCTGACTATTGGGGGGGGGAAGGAAAATAGAAAAGATATTGATATACAAGGAAGATAAATGACAAGAAAATTAAATAGAAGCCAACTATAGATTAAAACTAATTTTTAAAATATATTTTATTTATTTCAGAGAGGAAGAGAGAGATAGAAATGAGAAGGAATCATTGATTGGCTGCCTCCTGCACATTGGACCAAGTTCATAACCCAGGCATGTGACCTTGACCAGAAATGAACCTAGGACCCTTTGGCCTGCAGGCCGACACTCTCTCCACTGAGCCATACCAGCTAGGGCTAAAACCAAGTTTTTAATACCAGGATAAGAAATTCAAATTAGAAATACAAAAATAGAAAATAGCAACATTTGGAGAGCTGAAGGTAAAAAATAAAATTCTGAAAATAAACTACACATAGACATACAGTTATGGGTCAATCAGTTACTGAAGCAGAATCATGTAACCCAAGCAGCATAATCAGAAAGAATCCACAAAAATGCAAGTTAGTGTTCCCAAGGAAAGAAAAAATAAATATCAGCATAAAGAAAATTTATTTAAAAAATAAATTATCATAAAAGAATGACCTAGTTTTGGAGTTCTTCATGAAGGTTAATAAAGGGAAACACAAGCCTAC
Organism: Pipistrellus hanaki; assembly: GCF_964339955.1. Classification (NCBI taxonomy): domain Eukaryota; kingdom Metazoa; phylum Chordata; class Mammalia; order Chiroptera; family Vespertilionidae; genus Pipistrellus; species Pipistrellus hanaki. The sequence continues at coordinate 69,249,489 of NC_140504.1, read as the reverse complement.
AAAAGGGAAATTTTGTATTTTACAACTCCTAAATTGATCCTGCAATGTGAACCTATTAGAATGGATATGTTCATACTATGATAATTAGTATGCTTTCCCAATCTATATCTTACCTCAAATTAATGTTGAGGTGAAAATTTTATAGTATTAGTAAAATTTTTACAACTTTGTAAGACATATGAATTGTGAGGTGATTCAAAAATAAAAACAAAACAAAAGCAATAATGATCAGAATGAAAGTGACTTATAGATAAAATATTTGAAATATTTAATATTTAAATTCATAATTTATACGTTTGCCTATTCATTTATTTGACACTAGTGACCAGTGCATGAAATTCATGCATGGAGGATGTGTCCCTTAGCCCAGCCTGCACCTTCTCCAGTCTGGGACCCCTTGAGGCAGTCAGATATCTCTTTCACAATCCAGGCCTGCTGGCTCCCAACTATTCGCCTGCCTGCCTTCCTGATTGCCTCTAACCACTTCTGTCTGCCAGCTTGATTGATGCCTAATTGCTGCCCTGCCAGCATGTTTGGCCTTAACTGCCCTACCCTGCAGACATGATCATCCCTAATTGCCCTCCCTTGCAGGCCTGGTCCCCCGCAACTGTTCTTCCCTGCAGGCCTGGGTCTCCCCCAACTTCTCTTCTCTGCAGGCTTACTTGCCCCCAACTTCCCTCCTCTGCAGGCCTGGTCCCTCCCAACTGTCCTCCCCTGCTGGCCACCTTGTGTCCACATGGGGGCAGCCATCTTTGACTACATGGGGGCAGCCATCTTGTGTGTTGGAGTGATGGTCAACTTGCATATTGCTCTTTTATTAGATAGGATAGAGGCCTAGTGCACAGTGGGGGGCCAGCTGCTTTTCCCTGAATGGTGTCCCAAGGATGGGGGTTCCCTTGGGCATGGGGTGACCTGGGCATGGGGCCTATGGTGATTTGCAGGCTGGTCACACCCCCCATTGACCCAAGCTGAGGCCCTGGTATCTGGGATATATTTACTTTCTATAATTGAAACTTTGTAGCCTTGAATGGAGGCCTGGGTGCACCAGGGTGTGTGGAAAGCTTGGCTTCCTCCATTGCTGGGGAAACCCAAGCCTCCTGCTCGCTCCATGGCCAGAGCCATCTTGGTTGAGTTAATTTGCATACTTGCTCTTGATTGGCTTGTGGGCATGGCTTATGTTATAGCAAAGTGATGGTTAATTTGTATATTACTCTTTTATTAGATAGAATAATTTTGAAAACAATCTATATTCATTGTTAAAATTGTAGAAAACACTATTTTAATGGAATTTATTAGGACGACATTGGTTAATAAAATTATATATTTCTGAAATATAATTCTATAATACATTATCAGTATATTGTATTGTGTGGTCCTCATTATTGCAACAATGCAAACCTACAGGTAAAACCTGGTATTTTCAAGACAATCCTGACAGTTTGTCCATGTGGTGAGAATGCCCTCCTGGATCAGAGTTTGGGGTTGGTGAACAAAAGGCCCCTAGATCAACATGCAGAAACTCATTCCCCAATAGCCATTCATCATAAGACCAATTAGCTACATGACCAATTTGACAAATTATTAACTGTCCCAAAATGTGTATTTACTCACTAGTTATGAATCTGATAGCAATTCCTATTTCACTAAGATCACTCAATTCTCAGTGTCAATTTAGATATTGTAATTTCTTCTAGACTTTACATTTTAGGTATAAATACACAAATATAGATTTTTAAAGTGATAGAGTGGATCTCTTAAAAAGCATTTTCAATAAAGTCTACAATGAGTGAATGCAGAGGCATTATCTGGGGAATTATGTATATTTATGTTAAGTTCAAATACTTATAAGAATTTACACTAGATTTACTAGTATATAAATAATAAAACCAAATTAAAATAATACACAGCCCAAAGCAAAATAAAAATAGTTTTCAAATATCAGATGCTCAGGTTACTTTTTTATATAGAAAACTAATGTTATATATATCTGGTAGTGATATTTCTACCAGAACTGTTTTATTTATATATATTTAAAAAATAAGAGCAATTGAGCTATATCAATTAATAGCTAATTTTAGCAATAGTTGGCTACACAGAAAAAAGAAATATATTTCAGTTTTTGAGTTCTCATTAAATGTTTAGTGTTTTTACATACAGAAAGGTAGCTTTTCTCCTAATTGCAATTTAGACTGACTTGAAGATGTGAAAATAGACACTCAGGTGAAACTTCCACTTGGTAGTCTAAAAAACAGCTGGTTTCTCTGCACATCTTTATTATTACATACACAAGTGTGTACAAATTAGTATTACTTTTTATTCAGTGGTATTAACAAATTATTATTATAAACTCAATTCATTATTTTACACATTAAGGAACTATCTTTAGAAAAATATGAACAAATTGAGTATACATTTTGAATAGCTTATAAACTTAAAAGTAACTATTAATAGTTTAAGAGAGCAATAATAAAGAATAAGCAAAGAAGGTTTTTTGTTTCTCTCACATCTTTAGGTACTTAATACATTCTACATTTTTTTTTAAATTTTAAGGATAACTACTAACAAAAACACAAATTATAGTATTACTTTGATAAAAATATAAATTGGTGCAGCCATTATGAAAAATAATATGTAGGTTCCTTTAAAAATTAATAATAGAATCATTGTATGATCCAGTAATTTCACTTCTGGTGTTTTTTCCAAAGGGAACAAAATTACTTTCTGAAAAAAAATATCTGCACTTACATGTTCCTTGCAGTATTACAATACCCAAGAAAGGGAAAGAAAAAAAGCAACCTTAAATATCCATTGTTAGATGAAAGGATAAAGAAGTTGTGGTATGTATACACAATGAAATATTGTTCAGTCATGAAAAGAAAAATCCTACCAAATTTAACAACATAATTGGATTTTGAGAGCATTATGCTAAAGGGAAAAAAAAAGACATAGGAAAACAAATACTGTCTGATCTCACATATATATCTATATCTATATCTATATCTATATCTATATCTATATCTATATCTATATCTATATCTATATCTATCTATATCTAATAGAACTCATAGATACAGAGGACAGATAGGCAGTTGCCAGTGGGGAGGGGAGGCAAAATGGGTGAAGATGGTCAAAGGTACAAACTTGTAGTTTTAAGATAAATAAGTCTTGGGGAGATAACGTAGCATGGTGACTATAGTAACAATACTATATTGTGTATTTGAAAGTTTCTAAGAGAGTATATCTTAAAAGTTCTCATCACAAAAAAAATAATTTATAACTGCATAATCGATGGGTGTTAACTAAACTTATTGTGATGCTCATTGTGCTGTGTTTACAAATATCAAATCATTAAGATGTATACCTAACACTAATATAATGTTGTAGGCCAATTATCTCAATAAAAAACACACAAATATTACAAGCCTAGAATTTTTTAAAATATATTTTATTGATTTTTCTTACAGAGAGAAAGGGAGAGGGATAGAGAGCTAGAAACGTCAATGAGAGAGAAACATCAACCAGCTGCTTCTTGCACACCCCCTACCGGGGATGTGCCCACAACCAATGTACATGCCCTTGACCGGAATCGAACCTGGGACCTTTCAGTCCGCAGACTGATGCTCTACCACTGAGCCAAACCGGTTTTGACACAAGCCTAGAATTTATGAGAGAGTAATTGTGTTCTAAATTCTCACTATTCATTTTAAGAAGTATAATATGTCTATAATTTATAAATCAAGAAATAGAAACTTAATGGTTGTGGTTAAATTAATGACAATCATCAGAAAACTAAAGAGTTTTATTCTAACTAGAAGGTGTAAAGGGGTAGAAGAGGTAAAATATGGAGTAAATAGATTTATTTACTCAAAAATTATTTCTAACTACTACCTAAAGTTGTTAAGTCAAGAAAAATAAAGGGGGTACTTTTTTTAAAAATTTTATTTTATTGATTATGGTCTCACATAATTGTTCTTATTCCCCCATTGCATCCCAAAACCCTCCCTAGATATGCCCCCCCTACTCCCTCCCCCCTATGCCCCCCCTACTCCTTCTACCCCCTTCTCCCCCCCCCCCCCCCGTTGTCCATGGCTAGGCCCATATGTTTGCACACAAGTCCTTTGGTTGATCTCTTCCCCTTATCCCCTTCTTCCCTTACTTTCCCTCTGAGGTTTGAGAGTCTGATTGCTGGTTCTCTTTCTCTGGGTCTGTTTGTGTTGTTCATTATTTCCTCTAGATGTGTGAGATCATGTGATCCAAGAAATACCCTTGTAAGAACCTGAACTGCAACAAGCCATAATGGTTATGCTGAGAGGCAAATGAATCAGTCTGTAGTGAGTTCCTTTCTGGGCCAACAGTTCTTTTGCGTCCCAATTTCAATGCCAGATAGTTCCTTATATGTACATGCCAGCCATGATATTTCAGATCTGGTTGGTGGACAAATGGTGTTAATGTAGGTCCGCCTGTCTCTGGTTTGGTCCTGGGCATCCTTCAGCAACCTACAGATTGTACTGTTCAAAAAGCTGTTCCTAATGGGTTAACAAAAATTCTTAATGGCAGAGCATCCCACGGTAAAATTGCACAACATGTTATGAATCTAAAGTAGTCATAGTGTAGTACAAATAACTTAAAATGTAAAAGCTATCAAGACTACAGTATAAAATTTCCAAAAGGGGGTACATTTTTGTATTTTATAATTGGAAATGAAGTGTTCCAGCTTGCTTAGAAAATATAGAAAATTGGAACGTGTGCTGCTCTCATGTTAGCAACTAGAAATAAGCAGGGCAATTTATTAAACTGTTCATATTTTTTAGCTTATCAGATAACTGAGATAACAGGACAACTGATTAGCCTGCAATCTGAAAAGTAGTAGGAACTGTTAAGGAGACATGTGGTCAAGTGCACTAGTTACCTGGGACAGAGCAAAAGACAAATACGGGACTGTCATAAAATGACTGAGAGCATTTTAGTACAGTTTATTAACAAATTTGTGAAACTTTAATAGCAGCTAGCATTGAGCATATATAAGCCCTCAGGGCTGCAGATACTCAGATGCTACATATATATTGAAACTAGAAACTATCGGTGAGTGATTTAAAAATATATATGATTTATATTTTTAAGACCCTAGTGGATAAGATGGACAATGCACATGAACAACTGTCAAATTTCAACAGAAAGATGAAGTGAGAATAATCAAATGTAAATAAGAGAGAGAGAGAGAGAGAGAGAGAGAGAGAGAGAGAGAGAGAGAGAGCACGCTTTAAATGTGCTCATCAACAGACTCAACATAGTCAAGGAAAACCTCAGTGAAGTTGAAAATTATTCATTAGAAATTACATAAACTGAAATATAAGAAAAACAATGAGTTAAAATAAGAAGCAGAATATTCAATGAAGAACAATTTCAAACAGGCTCACATGAATGGAATTGGTATCCCATAAGAAAAAATGATAAATATTGAAGAGAAAAAGAACAAAATTTTATAAAAATAATGAAAAATATCAAATTGCAGGTCTAAACAGCTCCTATGCACACACATCTATAAACAAAGATAAAGCCATGGGAAAATTGAAAAAAACAAACAAACAAAAAAAAAACTCTAGCCAGGATAACTGAGGAATAAGAAAGATATAACTTACCAACATCAAGAAAGAGGGGACATAAATATAGATCTATGGACATTTGTTTAGTTTAACAAAATAACTTTTCAAATTTCAATTTTACAGGACAGTTTTTGCTGATAAATATGACAACATAGATGAAATGAACATGAGTATGTGTATGTTTATTTGTGTGTGATCTCAATAGTTCTATACATTTAAAGTTATCAAATTTATAGTTTAAAAAAAACTTTCAACAACAGCAAAACAAATCATACCCATATGATTTTTCTGGAAAATTTGACAAATACTTGAAGAAGTAATAATACCAATTTCACACAAACTCTTCCAGAGAACTAAAAAAGTAATACATCTCAACTCATGTAATGAGTCAAAAATTGCCCTGATATCAAAACCAAATACTACTACTACTATTATTATTACTAATAATATCAACAATAATAATGCAAGAAAAATACAGTCCCAAATCTCTGTTGAACAAACATTCTAAAATACTCAATAAAATATTACTAATCTAATTGAGCAACATATAGAAAAAAATAAATATATTGTGATTCAATGATGTTAGTTCTGAGAATTTAGGCCCAGTTCAAAATTCTAAAATCAGTGAACACATTTCCCCAATTTCAACAGATAAGGCAATAAAATTACATTAAATTCAATACATGCAGAAAAAAAAACTATTCTTCAGTTATGAGTATTTCATTATTTAGTATGCCCACATTATATTGGTAATTGAAAACTGCAAATTCTAGAAAAATATGTATGGTTATATATAGGACATATGTATATATAAATATGCATGTACACACACTGTGACCTTAACAGATTAAATGTGTTTGTGTAATTGTATATATATAGAAAAATATATTGCATATTATTAACGGCAACAACTGGAGATAGGATCAGATTTTGGAAGCTACATGAAAAATTGTGAGGCTTGTAAAATGTTCTTGGTATGCCATGTGCAGTTTGAAATGTTTTGCAGCAGATTCATTACCTATATAATCAGTTTCAATATAAAAACTATAATTATGACTGGCTGTTAAGTGACATATTCTGAATGAACAGAGCATTAATGAGGGAGAAGAAGAGAAAGTTTCTAAATAAATATCTTGGCTTGGTCAAAGCTTGCTGCCAGCAGATTTTTCCCCTCACTGATGCTGGAGCATTAATTGGAACCTGAAACAGATGATTAACTCGCTCCTGTGAATGCTTTATCCTGTGGAGAAGGTTATGGCTGGGAATTACAGCACGTGGTGGTGTAGGTGAGGATGGAGCTAGAAAATTAACCACTTATTTCCTCCTTCAAAGAAAATTATTTTTAATTGATTTTTATGAAATTGCATCTCATTTCCCACCTTGGGTGATATTTTTTAAATGGGCAAATGGGTTACTTTGTAAGTAGAGTGACACTGTGAACAACTGGTTAAGAACATATTTTAAAAAGAACCAAAAAATATGTGAGGGTAAAAAAGACATTTGAGCTAATAGCCGTTTCAAAAGAGGCCAACAATTGTTTAAGGTCCTTCAGACCTAAGGGTCAGGCTGGGAGGCAGTCAAGAAAGAAACCAAGTGGATTCCACTGTGAGATCTCATCACCCCAATATTTTGAAATTATTTTATTCTTTTTTATGTTTGGAGTTCTCCATAATATATATTCATATATATATTATGGAGAACTCCATATATGAAGGGTACCTCTGCACAAAATGTTTACAGCAATTTATCTACTGAATCCATTTTAAAATTAAGGGAACTAAGTCCTGGTTGCTGCTCCTACCTCACGGCACTGTCTTTTTACTTGTAAACCCTAGCTGTTCCACATATGTACCTTTAACACAGAAACAGTTCAAGAGGTTAGTAAATTTGTCTATATTTGCCCTGCCAGTTTGGCTCAGTGGTTGCGCATCCACCTGTGACCAGGAGGTCATGATTCGATTTCTGATCAGGGCACATGGCCGGGTTACAGGCTCCATCCCTAGTGTGGAGTGTACAGGAAGCAGCCAATCAATAATTATCTCTCACCATTGGTGTTTCTCTCTCTCCTTCTCTCTAAAATCAATAAAATATATTTCTTAAAATGTATCTACATTTATATTATACTTATGCAATTGCAATTCTTTTAAACTTTATGAATATCACTTGTGTTACAGTTCTTTCATTCATGTTGTTTTTAATAAATATACAGAATATTAATCATTTGTGCAAATTGTAATATTGTTATCCTTCTTCCCCAGGAGCCTTTAATCCCTTCCAAGATTGCAACATTTTGTAAATATACCTCTAGAAATTATATATATATATATATATATATATATATATATATATATATATATATATTCAAGCCCACATATATTAGTGTGTAAATATAAATATTTATAAATATGAACAGCTTTTGGTAAAACCTAAATAGCTGTATTCAACTTTCTATACTTTGCATTTGTCTAAGCATTCATCTTAAAAACTGTTTCATGATATAACATTATTTGTATGCCCCATAATTTTAGCTGATTAGATAATGTTTTTAAACTTAGCTGGTCAAATCAAGGTCAGTTAATTAGTGTAGCTGGTCAAATGAAGTTCATTTTGGTCAATATCAGTAATCTCCTATTTAAAAACCGTATTGTCAGTTTAAGCTGTCTAGTGCTCCAGTTATGCTGCATAAGAAACCATCTCTAAACCCAAAGGCTTTAAAACAATAGTCCTTTAATATTGCTTATGAAAAAAGCCCCTTATCCAGGTTGGCCCACACCCCCATGGGGTGAGGGTCCCCACTGGGGAGCTTGGCCAGCCTGAAAACAGCCATCAGCACTCACCCAGGCTGGCCACACCCCAATGGCCTAATCCTTGTAAATAGGAAGTTGAACATCCCTCCAGGAGTCTCAGATTGGGGAGAGTGCAAGCTGAGCTGAGGGACACTCCATCCCCGAGGACGAATTTCGTGCACCAGGTCTCTATTATATATGTATATGTATATGTATATGTATATGTATATGTATATGTATATGTATATGTATATGTATATGTATGTGTATGTGTATGTGTATGTGTATGTGTATGTGTATGTGTATATGTATATGTATATGTATATGTATATGTATATGTATATGTATATATACACAATGTGTGTGTGTGTGTGTGTGTGTGTGTGTATGCAAATAACTAATTCTGAACAATAATTTTATATTGCTATATTTTGTAATGGGAAATCTATTTTCTATCCTCTCAATTGTCAGTGGCCAGTGAGATCTGTTATCATCTGTTTATTTCCATTAGAGAGCAAATGTATTTTAATATTCCCAAACAGCAATTTCAAATAGAATTAAAGGAGTATAAAGTATAATCTTAATTGCCTCAGATTCTTTAACTTGATGACATAAATTATGATATAATATAGAACTAGACTTGTTAAATCTATGGAATGATAGAACTCATCTCTCCTATTTTAATTCTTATGTATAAAATTTCTGTATATCTAAAAATCTTTCTTTCTTTAAGATAACTTCACATCAGGAGTCAATCAGGTAAGTCTTACAGAAAAGTATTTACTTAATTTTTAATCAATCAGATTCTGGCAAAATTAGTATTGTTACCATTTTATTTCTAAATGACCCTTAAGACAGATCAAGGCCCTAAATAATAAACTTATAACAGGTACAAAATTGCTTATGGGAATTCCTAGAATTCCATATCTAAAGTGGACAGCTGGTCAGAAAACAGGTCTCTGTCAATTTACAACAGGTCGTTTATTTTTCAACTGTCTCAAGAGATTATCCCTTTGGCAATCAAACACTTTTTGCCATCTGCAGTATATGGGAAACATAGTTTGTTGTGAAATTCTACTGTATTTCAGTGGTCAAAAGGAGTATTTGCATTAAAAAAAAATTGTCTTTTTGGTGGAAATTTAATATATTTTAAAGAACTGATCTCTGTCAGAATGCCATCTTTTTCCTAAGTATGTCACCACTTTCCTTTCCAGAATTGTCTAAGATAGGGTTAGGAATTAGCCATTTATCAATAGTATAAACATAAATCATCATAAAATTATTCAATAACCATACTTAAAACTATGATTCCAGCTTCAAGTTCCATTATTATGTTATGCCAATTTAGTTCTTATCCAAAAGACTAAATTATCTTTCAAATTTCATGATTTTTTGTTAACATTACTGTTCTTTCCCTCTGTTCAACTATTAAGCCTATGTAAGCATTATACACCACAAATATGGAGTATCAAGAACCAAACTTACTATACACATTTTGGGTAAGCAATTTTTTTGTGCTTTTTATGCTTCCTAAAACCATAGGGGGGGAAAAGTCCAACACTTGACCAAGGATATTTATGAAAATACAAATAATATTTAGAAATAAAAATAGAGTAATTAAAATTAAAAACACACACAAAACAATGGTCCGGTCAATGCAGACTAGGTTCAAATAAAGAGAAGTGCATAATATATATATATTAGAGGCCCAGTGCATGAAATTCGTGCACTGAGGGGGTGTGTCCCTCAGCCCAACCTGCACCCTCTCCAATCTGGGACCCCTCAGGAAATGTCTGACTGCCAGTTTAGGCCTGCTGGCTCCTAACTTCTCACCTGCCTGCCAGTCTGATCACCCACTCACCACTCCCATGCCAACCTGATCAATGCCTAACTTCTCCCTTGCTGGCCCAGTAATCCCCATCTGCCCTCCCTACCATCCCAGTCACATCCAACTGCCCTCCCTGCCAGCCTGGTCACTCCCAACTGCCCTTCCCTGCCAGCCTGGTCAGCCTCAACTGCCCTCCCCTGCTAGTCATCTTTTGGCAGCCATATTGTATCCCAATGGGATTGGCCATCTTTGACCACATGGGGGTGGCATTCTTGTGGTAGGACATGGGGGTCAATTTGTATAGGATATATACTAGTAGCCTTGTGCATGAATCCATGTGCCAGTAGCTCTCTGTGAGGCCTAGTTGCTCCATACCTCTGCCCAGAGGCTCTCCGTGGCCCAGAGGCCCATCCGTGGCTGGGCACAAAATGCTTGCCTTGTCGCCATGCTGACAAAGCAAGCATTCACCCAGGCCACTCACACTGCCTGTTCTCAGTGGCCGCCCCCCAGGACTGGGGAATTTTGGCCAGGTTGAGAGGACTGGGTGCCACCATCTTGTGGCTAAGGGCACTGCCATCTTTGTGTTGGAGTGATGGTCAATTTGCATATTACCCTTTTATTAGATAGGATATATATATATATATATATATATATATATATATACATACATATGACATTATTTAAAATAAGGCATACTTACATCTAAAATATATATAAAAGAAAAATTCTCAGTGTGAACAGAAAAAGACATACTAAAAATTAAATATCTAAAAGTACATAAATGAGAAAATTGTAGAGATAATTATCAAAGAGAAATAAGCTAATAATTTTAGAATTGAGAAGAGATAAAATCACATACGTTAATACCTAACCAAAGTCCAAAGAGAACAAGTAAATGATGTCCCTCTGAGTATGCTGAAATGGCAGAACACCAAAGCAAAAAAGAAAATATTACAAGCAGTTGGAGATAAAAGGTTTTACCTACAACTAAATGACATTTAGCCCAATAGTTGCATTTTCAATATCATAATAAAAATAGTAATATAGTAGATAATATATTTATAGCAATTAAAGAAAATAACCATTGAACTAGAATTGTATATGTTTTTAAATATCTCTCAGGAAAGATGTCCAAATAAAGTCATTTTCAAAATAAAAAAAATGCTGTGTTCTTTATCAAAAAAGTATCACAAAAGAATATACAAAGTTAATGCTATCCATTAGAACTTTCTGCAATGTGGAAATACTCTACATTTGTTCTGTCCAATATGGTAAGCCAGATGTGAAAAGATACTTGAGCTGTGGGATACTGTAACCGAGGAACTATTACATTTTAAATTTAAGTAACTACTATAGCTTGTGATAATGTATTGGACAATAAGTTTTAAAGAATATAACTTAAGAAGAAATTATGTGCAACAATATTACTAAATTTATGTCTAAATAATAAAATATATAAAACAATAAATATGCAATGCCTTATTTGTACTTTTAAGAGAATCAAGGGATATAAAACTGAAATTATAGGCAGCAATATCATCTGGAAAAATAATAATTACAGTTAGAACATCTGAAAGTCTTTGTTTGGGTGAAGAGTAAAGTAAATAGTAAATATTAACCTTAATCTTTATTAAGCTAAATAGTTACAGTAAATTCTAGGGAAATTATAAAAGAAAAGAATAACTAGAAAATGTAATTTCCAAAACAGGAGATATATAACAAAGAGTGGGTGGGGGAACAGAAGTTAGAAGTAAAAAACAGATTCTCCTCTAAAGCCTCCAGAGAAATTGGGGCCTGGCTGATATCTTGACTTTGAAAAGTGAAAATAATTCTGGATTTCTAGACTCCAGAACTGTAAAAGAATTTCTATTGTTTTAAACTACCAAGTTTGCAATAATTCCTACAGAAACAGTTGTAACTGACACTTCCTCACATTTAGCAGTTAAAACAACAAACATTTACTTTCTGTTTCTTTGGGTCAGGGCTCCAGGAGTGGCTTAGCTGTGCTGTTCTGATTTAGATCATTTACAAATCTGTGACCACGGTGTCTGTAATCACCTCAAGGCTGAGATCTCTCTCCAAGCTCATTTGCTTAGCTATTGGCAGATCTAAGAAAAATTGCTTCCAAACACCTTTATGCAGTCCTTTCCACATAGATGCATCAGTACATGGCAGTAGGCCTCCCCAGAGAAAGCAATCTGAGAGAGAGCAAGTGAACACACGGAAGCCACAGCCTGTTTCTCGCAAACCGCAAACCTCAGGTGTAAATTCCATCACAGATGCAGCATTCCATTAGTTAGAAATGAGTCTACATCCAAAAGGAGCATGTTGCTCAAGGCATGCATAGCAGGAGGTGGGAGTCAGTGGGGCCCTTGTTATAGGCTACCTATCATACAAGCATAGAATTAGTGAGAAAACAAATGTTCAGAGTAGCATTGGTGAAGCAAAACCAGTCTAAACTGTCTATACATAGTGAAGCAAAACCAGGCCAAGCGGTCATGGCAATCTTGTATGTCTTTGTCAGATAGGGAATTTACCAGCTTACCATTGCAGCCAGCTATGGCCCTGTGTCCCTGTTCTGACAAATGGAACATAGCACTTGACTACTTTGTGATTGGAGTTGTTTCTAGGGAAATTTACCTTCTATCAAAAAGAAGCATACAGATGGCAGCACCTTTCTAGTTTTGAATGTGAATGTAATGCCTGAAACAAGTCATTTTATACCCATGATACAGAGAGTATTTTACTATAGATAATACACAGATATATGAAATGAGCCAAGTTATTTGAAGATATTGTTAAGCCACCATATCAATACTGGTTTGTCTATGTCTAGACTTCTTATCATAGGGCATTATTCATGTCTTCATTGCTTTAAACAAGTATAGATAAGGAATTTTGTAGTTGCAGCTGAAAATACTGATAAAATTTCTAATCACCTCAAAGTGTTCTTATAATTAACTATCCTTACTTTCAACTTATGAAAATGGAGATGGGACAGTGTGATCCTTTTTTTTTTGGGGGGGGGGGGCGGGGTTAATAATTGTTTGGTTCAAAGAAACCATGTGTCACAAATTCTTGTGTAACAAATTAATCCTCAATAAATCTAGCAAGAAAATCTTGAAGATTATAACAAAATAATCACTTAATGTGTTATAACTTGAAAACAAATATATATATATATATATATATATATATATATATATATATATATATATTTTAAATGCCTAACAAGCAACTTTAACTTTAATATATCATAAAATTTATTTTCTCCAGTCCACTTAATAGTAATCCTTCACTATGTTACTTACTTTAAAAATGAATAATTATTTAATTTCAAATTACCGAAAATTAATAACACTTAGAAGAGTCAATGTCATATTACATTTTTTTGGTTAATACTATATTTAGTCATCTCCAGTCTTCTTTACACACACACACACACACACACACACACACACACACACAGATATATATATGTACATAAATACATATGCATGTATATATAAGCAGACACATATATACATGTATCTAAGACAATTGAGATAATACATATAAAGAGAAAGAAATTGCAAGACACTGGACTTACAGAATTATTGTTATTACAACTAATCAAATAGTTCAGCTGAGATGGTAATTAGACGGCCACACTCCCACTGACAGGCCTGCAGCTCTGTAGCACTCATTCCAAGAATATGACTGGACCTAGACTCACACTGAAAATCACCATTAAATAGGCTTACTTCAGACAGATTCAATCTCTCTGGTCACAGAGTGCAAATTATGAAATTTGGACTGAGCAGAGTTGTAAAACTCAATCTTTATTGAACAGTATGTACAAGAAGAGAAGCTAGAAGGATATTGTATGTGTTAATGCATTCCACTTTCAGATTACAAACTTTTACAAAAATTGAGGTACAATATTGGGATGTATGGCAGTGGATTATAAAGTGATATACAAAGTCTCATAATAATATTTGATGATGCCTATTAATAATGTTCCAACTATATTTTTAGTTCAAGAAAAGTATTGATAAATCAGAATCAATTCCCTCAATCATTCTTAGAAAAAAAATTAAACTAAAAATCAAAGTAAGCAAAAATATCACATAATACATAGGCTGTTAATTACTAATAAAAAATCTCTGGTTTACAATCTCACTGAATTCTATACAGCTCCCAATAATGACAATGATATTATAGCATTAATATCAATATTTATATAGTAATTGTTTATCAATAGGACCCACTTTTCTTTTGTAGGCATTATCCTGCTCTACATTATACTTTTATGGAAGTATTGATAGTAAAAATAAACATTCCCACTTTGGAAAATTATGCACGAAGTCAGAATTTTATACCGACCCAAGATTAAAGGAAACTATTATTTGTGAAAGGGCAGCCCTGAACCAAATGTCTCTTGAGCCCTCTAGACAATGCCTTCTCCTCCAACTGCATTTCACCAACCCCATGTCAATCGATAATGCCAGAAATTTCGCTACATGGTTTTCTTCCAGACTTCCTTTTTTCAAGAGAATAAGTAGCTGCAAGTCCATGGTCGCAGTGGAAATTTACCATAGCCAAATGAGTGCCAGAACATACATTATTAGCATTTCTCTGCCTCAGCCAATTGGTTGCTAGCATGACCTCCAAGCAAGAATTTTGTTCCACTATTTCAAAGCACTAGAGGAAGTTCTTGGGCCTGTGACTTTCACAAGAAGGACCACAGAAGACAAAATCAGAGCTAGATTTTGTTCTGTCATTTATTTATTTATTTATTTATTTATTTATTTATTTATTTATTTATTATTTTCACTATTGACCTCACTGTATACCTACTTTTCCAGTTAGGTTATTGTTGACTTTTTTCTTACTAAATGCTCTCTGGTTTAATAAGTATCCTCTTGTTTTTGTTTTTGTTTTTCTCTAATCATCAGCCTGATTTGGCTCCATAACATTCCTTTGACTAAAGATGCTATAAATTGGGACACATATTCTTATGTCTGGATCTCAGTAATACTACTTTGATAACTATCTGTTGAAAAATGTTCAGGCCTGTCCACCCCCCTGCTTCTCCTGTCTGGCCTTCCATTGGACCAGTTGGTCTCAATGGAAGCTATCTAAATTTTGCCAATGATGCTTTGACACTATCAAAGAGCTGGCACCTTGACCCTTTCCTTCTTACCAGCATCTCCTGCAACAATAAGTTTACCATCATCTTCCTTATAGTGCAGTTTGAGTCTATCCAAGTGATCCAATAAAGTATCCCCTCAAATCATGTTCCTGTCCTTGTTCTAATGAGGTAAACTGTCCATAGGAGGTAATATGGGAAGTTAGTGCCATATTTAATACTCTAATATATTTTGCTTATTTGGCACATTGAGATTAACACAAAATTAAATTTGAATGCCTTTTACCATTAAGACTTACTATTGCCCCCTTTTTTAAATTTAAATTCTTTATTGTTTAATGTGTTACATAAGTCTCCCTTGACCTCTCTCTAGCCATCCCACCCTTATTATTGCCTTTTGCTATACTCATTTACAAAGTACATTATCTTTTAAAAATTGCAATCTCTCAGTTAATAATGAGGATAAGAAAAAACACTATGCTCTATTTCACTTTCCATACCTTCTAGAATACAAGCATATGACAGCTGTGTCCCAGGAAATCCAGGCTTACAGTCAGGCTAGAAGACCCACCTTCTGACTTTGACTGATTGCCAGATAAAGAAACCTTGATTCCACAAAATCAGTGGAAATCAAACAGAACAAAACAAAACGTAAGAAGACATTATAGAGACCAATTGAATGAGCACAAGATGAGGAAGAGCTCTGAATTCATTTCCAGACTTGTTACTGTAATCTCTGTACACTCTGAAAAGAGTATCAATATATATTCAACAGAATAGAATTAAAATATTATTACAATATAGCCTCTTGGAAATTTGAAGGGCTGCCTATGCCTACATCATTTTTAAGTTTAGTTATTACTTTTAGCCTTTTAAAAAGAAAATGAGCCATATTCCTCAAGAGAAACCTTACAGGTAACCCCAATATTTAAAAAATAAGTAAAGCTTTCCTAGTTGAGTAAAAGTGGGAGGCAGTGAGTCTCATCAACTCCTTTCCTGGCACTCTAACCACTACAAGCCAACCATTTCCCCTGAGAAAAATTTGATTATCTCTACTTTCATTTCACTTATCTTCATCAGCCCCTGATACAAGTCTATTGCCCTGACTTGTATCACACTTGTTTTAGTTGGCTTCTTAAAACTAATTATTAAACTGTTCTGTAAACTAATTTTCTCCTGACCTTTATTAAACTAACCAAAGTGCTTGTTAATAACCTTAATAATAATTATCTTAACTGTCACCTGCTTATACCATAGTTTAGGTTTAGAGTCCATTTCCTCATAAAAATAACTGCCCCAAATTTATTTCATTCAGTGTGTATGTGTGTGTGTGAATGTATATATGTGTGTGAACATCTATGTGTGTGTGTGTGTGTGTGTGTGTGTGTGAACATCTATGCATGTGTGTGTATTTGTGAGATGGGAAGGGAGCCATTACAATGGAAGGGAATTATGAGATTCAATCTAAATATAATTGATAGCAATTATACATTTTACCTAATTGAGATTACTTCAATTAGGTTTAATACAGTGAACAATCTCTATCATCAATCCCAAATAGTACAGGTGCCACGGCTAGACTTTACTATCAAGGGTTGTTTGTGATTCTATGGTCCACTGATTTCCATATCTTCTCCACACCACACAGGAATACACATCTACCTATGATGAGCTGCTAAAGCTCATCTATCCTCTATTATTTCCATTTAGAATCTAAAATAATTCTCTTCTATTATCTAGATTTATTGTTCTCAAACATGATAGCAATGACCTAGTTTGCAATCTAGGTAATTAAACATAAGGTTATTGAGAGTATTCTTCATGAGTTTTATAAAACATTTCTTATCCTCCAACATTCTGGTCTCCTTCTATGGGTTTTTCATCTTACATTTATTCTGCAAAATAATAATATTCTCATAAAGTTCTGTAATAGACTTAGAATGTCTTAAAAATCTATTTTCTCCTCTCCTCCCCTCTCCTCCTCTCTCCTCCTTTCTTGTACTGTCCTCTCCCCTTCTCTACTTCCCCTTCCTTCCCATCTTCTCCTCTTCTTCCATTCTCTTTTCCGATTTTGCATCTTTTCCTCCCTCAATAAAGTCCCTCATTTTCAAGTAGGTTCATAGCCTAAACTTGCAGTTAGGTAAGGCAGAATGACAAAAATCCAGAAAATAAAATATTAGCTGAAATTATTTGAGCAACTTCTGGGTTATGCTATGAAAGGGATATGGCATGCATTCCACATCTTCTCTTAGTCATTTTCTTACTGATTTTGTTTTCTACATTAAAAATTAATGTTTTATTTTATTAAAGTTGAATGTTTACAGAAAATTGTGAACACATTGCAGAAAGTGTCGCACAATTTCCATTATTATCAGCATCTTATATCTTTATGGTACATTTGTTACATTAATTAACCTATATTGATACATTATTATCAACTAAAGACTATATGTACTTTTCTTTATAGAGCCTTAGTTTTTACTTCCTGTTCTTTTCCTTTTCCAGGATTACATTCCAGATATCATAACACATTTATTTCTTGTGTCTCCTTAAGTTCCTTTGGCTATGACAGTCTTATTTTGCTGACCTTCACAGTTGTGAGTAGAACTGGACAGATATTTTGTAGCATGTCCCTCAGCTGGGAGTTGACTTATGTGTCTTTCTTGTTTAAACTGCATTTATGTGTTTTAGGAAGAAGAAAAAAGAGGTGAAGTGCCATTCTCATTACATCATGTCATGGATACTTATTTTTAATATTACTTATTATGGTTGATATTAAAGTTAATCACCCGGCTACAGCAGTGTTTCTCAGGTTTCTCCACTGTAAAGTTGTTCTTTACAATGCCCTTTTAAATATGCCCTTTTACATACTGTGCTCTTTGCAAGGAACTCATTATATACTACACACATTTTAGTGGGATTCAAGTGCAAAGTCCTTTACAGTGGAATATCGACATTTGAGGGGGGTGGTTCTTCTATACAGAATTTTGTCTGTTCTCCATTTATTTATGAATTTAACCAATTTATTTATATCAGTTTGGAACTTATACATATTTATTTTATAAAATGCTATATCATTTTATTATTAAAACAAGAGGCCTGGTGCATGAAATTCATGCACAGGCACTAGGGTCCCCTCAGCCCAGCCTACACCCTCTGCAATCTGGGACCCTTTGGGGGCAGTCAGACATCCCTCTCACAATCTGGGACTTCTGGCTCCTAACTGCTCACCTGCCTGCCTGCTTGATCACGTCTAATTTTCCCCTTCTATCCTGAACACCTCTAACTACTTCTGCTTGCTGGCCTGATCTCGCCTCCAACTGCCCACCCCCCCCCCCCCCACTGGCCTAGTCACTCCCAACTGCTCCCCCCTGCTGGCCTGGTTATCCTTCACTGCCCCCCCAACCAGCCTGGTCACCCCTTACTACCCCCCTGCAGGCCTGGTCACCCCCAACTGCCCCCCTGCTGGCCTGGTCGCCCACAACTGCCTCCCCCCACCAACCTGGTCACCTCTGCTGGCCTGGTCATCCCCAACTGCCCCTGCTGCCAGCCTAGTCACCCCTCACTGTGCCCCCTGCCAGCCTGGTCACAGTTTGTTAGTTACTGTGAGGGCATCTTATTTTCATATTACCCTTTTATTAATATAGATTGTTCCAGCTATGGCCATGGTTTCAATTAACTTTTATATCTTGATGCAATAGCTAAAAAGTTTAGTATAACATTGAGTTGGAGGGACACCTTTCCTTATTCCTGATCTTAAGGGACATGTGCCCAACTTCTCCCCATTAATTAAGAACAATGTTAGTTGCGCCTTTTTGTAAATCTTTTCTATAAATTTGAGAACACTTCTCTCTATTTCTAGGTCAATGAGTGTTATTGTTGTTGTTTTCAGTTGATTTTAGAGAGAGAGAGAATAATATTAATCAGTTGCCCCCTGTACGCACCTTTACCCAGGAACCAAATGGGGGATGGAACCCACAACCTGGGCATGTGTCCTAACCAGTAATCAAACCCACCACCTTCTGGCATATGGGACAATGCTCTAAACAACTGAACCATATGGGCCACAGAAGTTGTTGAGAGGTTTTATTATAAATAATAGGTAAGTCAATTTTGCCAAATTCTTTTTCTTTATCTATTGACCTGATTTTCTTCTCTATTCTAACAGTATGGTGCATTACATTTATTGATTTTTCTAATGTTAAACCAGACTTGCATACCTGGGATAAGTCCCACTTGGTCTTTTTATAAACTGTAGGATTTGCGAATATTAAATAGATTTCACTAGATATATTATTAGATATATTAAACTGCAGTTATTCTTTCTTGTAACATCTTGATCTGGTTTGATTTTAAGAGTAATGCTGGCCTCACAGAATGAGTTGGACATTATACTATGCTTTTGTTTTCTGGAAGGCATTTTGGAGAATTGGCTTTCTTTCCTTGGTAAGTATTTGGCAGACTTCCCCAGTGAAATATTATGAAATGGGCCTTGAGGCTTTTTTTTTTTAACAGTTATTAATTATTCATTTAATTCATTGAAGATAGGCCTATTCAGATTTTCTATTTCTTATATGAACAGTTTGTGTCTTTTAGGGAATTGATTCATTTCATCTAAGTTATCAAATTGGTGAGCGTAGAGTTGTTTGTAACTTACTTTATAATCCTTTCTATGTTCGTCAGATCATTAGTGATGACCTCTCTCACTTCTGAGTTTATTAATTTGTACCTTTTCTATTTTATTTTTGGTAGCCTAGCCATAGTTTTGTAAATTTTATCTTTTTTAAAGAACTAGTCTCTATTTTTTTTTCTCTCTTTGTTTTCCTGTTTTAAAGTTCATTAATTTTTACCCTAAAATATTATTTTGTTTTTATTGTTTCCCTTAGATAAACTTAAGCTGCTTTTCTTTCTCTAGTTTCCTGATGTGGAACCTTAGGTTATTAATTTTTGTTGTTGTTAATCCTCACCCAAGGATATTTTTCCTGTTGGTTTTTAGAGAAGTGGAAGGGAGGGAAAGAGGGAGATAGAAAGAGAGAAACATCAATGTGAGAGAGACATATCAATCAGTTGCCTCTTGCACATGCCCAACCGACTGAGAATGGAACCAGCAACCCAGGTAATTGCCCTTAACCAGGAATCAAACCTGTGACCCTTCAGTCCACAGACCAACACTCTAATCACTTAGCCACATAAGCCAGGACCAGGTTATTAATTTTGGGTATTTTTCCTTTTCTTATGTGTACATTTAATGCTATGCATTTTTCTATGTGTACGTTTAATGTTATGCATAGCATCAAACATACACATTCTAAAATTTCTGATATGTTGCCTTCAACTTTAATTTAATTCAAAATTTTATTAATTTTTAAGACTTCTCCTTTGACTCATATGTTAATCAAAAAAGATACTGTTTAATTTCCAAATATTGGATATTTTTTAATTACCTTTGTGCTGTTGATTTCTACTTTAATTCCACTGTGATCTGAGAACATATTTTATACAATTTCAATTTTGTTAAAGCTTTATTCACTTGCATCCAGAGTGTAACGAAGAGGCAGAAATAAATGCTGGCTCTCTAGTGTTCCAATATTCCCCATGAAATGACACTGAGTGATGGTACAGAATGTACAGCCCAGGTAGGGGGATCCTCTCATTGTGAAGAAGCCCTAAACAAAAGGCCCCTTTTCATGACACTAGGAGGGCAGGAGGAAGGAGAGAGTGAAGGATAAGGGCTACCTTAATTCCAAGTGAGGAAATAGTGCCTCAGCCAAGGTGGTGAGATAAGGAGGTCTTAGAGGAGGCACCTGAAAAATGCATCAGCAAAGCCTCCAACAAGGAGGTCTCAAACTGAAGCTGCCTGGGCTAGGAATGCAGCTGCGACTCAGGGAGGGGATTTCTCAGCACGGGACTGCAACTCTTTCCAGAGAAACGCAATTCACTGGCTGTGCACCCGAGTCTGGTGTGGGGAGGGCAGCCTCTGGACCCCGCCAATCTTATATGCAAAGCTTCTCATTGCCTCTGGCTGAGCCCAGCATATCACACACAGAATTTTGGGCTGGAGTTCACACTTAATGATTTTTGTTGTTGTTGTTGAAAACCAGATGTTTTGTTTTCAGTATTAGGGATTGATTTAATTGGCCTTTGGGTACGGTTTTCTGTTAAACCAGCTCGAAGCTGGGCTGCATTTACTGAGTGCTCCGGCGATGGGTACCAGCTTTTCAAATTCCGGTGTTCTTGCTTTTGTGTCCCCTCCTTCTTTGGACTTCCCTAAGTAGTTCTTTTCAGGAAGACACTGTTTTTGCATCTCTCCCCACTCCCATCCACTCTTACACTGGTGTTCTCCCTGTGTGATGCTCAATGTTTTGGTGTGATGACCAGTGAGCTTTCAAACATCTCTCTGCTAACACTTCTACTTCCATGTTGGTGTCAATTTACACCAAAAGTTAAAAAATAAAGTGGAAGTCATCTTTTGAAACTGGCAGCACACTGCAGGGCATTCATACCATAGAGGAATGGCTATGTGTGGCAGGCATCCAAGTCCTGACTATTAGGGTAAATGTGTGGGTTTATTTGGAGAGTATGATAAAGGGCCATCCTACTGCAGTCTTGAAGGACTCTACTACACCATTTCCTGTGGCTTGGGTATCTTGAGTCAGTGGATATCCTTATTGGGTGGAAAATTGGGAAGACAGAGCCCAGCTATCTTCAATGGCATTTGACTCGGGAAAATTCCTCATGTATCCAAGTTTAAGTAGCAAGTCTCACGAGGAGTGTAGCCTTCTTTGCTCTTGACTCCACTATCTCTTTTCTAGTTCTTTTCCTCTGCTTAACTAATGCAGGAGTCGGTCAGCAAGCTTGCTGGCCAAACAGATACGTCTCTTGAGGTCTTCTTCCTTGTGCTGTTACCTTGACTCGTGCGCATCTCAAAACCTGCCGTTTCTTCTCTTTCCAGTTCTCCTTTCCCATTGGCTTGGTTTTGAGGGGATGTTGAGAGTTGTATGACCATCTCTGGCACCTCTTCAGTCCTAAAGGAAACAGAATTGTAATTAATGCAGTCCCTGTTAACTTAGAATATTGGATATTTAACACCTTCCGTGTTCAGCTTTGGGCCTTAATTGTAATTCAGTGACTAGCAGAAAAAATATAATAATGTTTCTATGATCTTAATTTTAAAAATCTCAACAAGATAAAAAGAGAAAATAATCATGTTATGATTTTAAAATAAAAGGTTTCCTGGTAGTTTCTGTTTATCTTTAACAAATGTTTGATTCTTTAGAAATATATAATAAAATATGTTTGTTAAAATAAATTCCTCTGTAATGTGATTCCTCTCAGAAATGCAGAGCATCTATAATTCGATTTACCATTTTTCATAGATAGTATTTAATTTTATATTACCAATATTCAAGAATTAAGATTCCACCTGTTTTTAAGGATTTAAAACATTCAGCTTAATTTTAAGGATACATTTTCCAAATCCTTTTAAATCTCAAAAGCCTTTCAACAGCAATTATTCACTGGCAGATCAGCATTCTGTAATCATCTTACTCAGAACAGGGGATGCAAATCCAGACTCAAGTGGGAACAAAAACACTTAGTAACTTATGATCTGTGAAGAAAATACAGCATAGGCATCCAGGCTGTCTGTAGTCTGGCTAAGAGAGTAGCTTAATGAGCTGCATATAGAGCCTAGACTTTCATTATCTCCAATCAGTGAAGTGACCTTGCAGATAGGATCTTATATCCATTTTCTTACATATTACATGTCCAAATTCTAGTGGGAAAGAAAGAAAGAACTATCCAGAAACAATAGAAAATTATAGTGAGTAACCAAGACATAAAGCAGTTAAAAATATAGCTAAAAAGTAGAGTGCAGAAAGTAAAGGCTTGGTCATTTTTGTAAAAAATTAAATTTCATATAAAAACCTAAAATTAATTTAAAAAACATTGTCATACAAGCTATAAGTTTTACCCTTAAACATTTTATGTATACCAAAAGCAAAATAAGGTTATTTATATGGTTATTTCCATAATTACATTTAGAATGACTCTACTTTTCAATATTGCTTTACATATGAAGACAGTTTACTTATATATATCTAAATCACAGAGAGAATTTGATACTGTAAGGATCACTTTACAGAATCTTAGCTCTCTCTTACAGTAAATGAGTTCAATTTGACCATTTAAAATACTGAATATTTAATATGTCCCGCTGTTCTTCCTATCTTTCCTCTTCCCTTCAGCCTAGAGAGTCCAGTTCACATCTAAAAATCCATTAACTTCTACAACATGACACAGGATAGGAGTGGTGTAGCGGGAAAAGGAGTTTTTGACCTATTACTGACCTTTGTGTCAAAGGCGAAGATAACCTCAATTATTTTTTCTCACCATGTACATTTTGCATGATTTAAGTTCACTCATTTGTTACTTGTATTATCTCCAAATAAAGATATGAGATTGGCCTGTAGTTTCTGCCAAAGAGCCAATCTTTCTTAAAATAGCAACCTAGGGAAAAATTCCACCAAAAACAAGTAACCAAAAAGGATTTGGAGAATTGGAAAACTTGAATTCCAAAATATAATAGTGGTTTTAAAGAGAAATGTGAAATAATTTCTTCACAGAGTCAAAATTAGTTATATTAAATATTCAATTTTTAAGGGGTACTTTGAAGCACACCCTCTTTTACTCAGTATTGAATCATGCAAACATTGTCTCCAGAAATGCATGTACAATTGGGTTTAAAATAAGCGATAAAAGAGTAATGAAGTGAGAAGAAAAACAGTAGCTTTTATGTAATTAGTATTTATTTCATGACAGCTACTTCTAACATTTTGTATATTTTCCATGTTATTTAATTTTGGTAATAGTGGAATATATTAGTTTTCTTAATTCTCATTTTCTAATGTCAAAATGAAAGCTCAAAAAGGCAAAGTAAATTGGTAATAAATAGCAGACAGGAATCCAACCTATTTATGCCTAACTCCCAAACCTGTCCTCTCAACTATTCCCCTAACATGTTTGTGAATAAATGTAATTTGCAAACAAATTTCAGCAGCACAAATATTTCATAAAAAGAGATTTCAAGATTTTATTTATTTATTTATTTTGTTGATTTCAGAGAGGAAGGGAGAGAGACAGAGAGATAGAAGCAATGAGGAAGGTGAAACATCAATTGGTTGCTTCCTGCATGCCCCCTCCTAAGGATCAAGCCTGCAACCCAGGCATGAGTCCTGACTGGGAATCCAACCAGTGACTTCTTGGTTACTGTGTCAATGCTCAACCACTGAGCCACACAAGTTAGGCAAGATTTCAAGATTGAATTTAAGTTAAGTTAAAAATAAGAACACTTTTCTAACACAATTTAGATTATTTGGTATATCATTATTATAAATGCATTATTCCTCTTTCAAGGGCAACTTGCATAATCAGTTATCCTATATAATAAAAGCCTAATATGCTAAGTGTCTGGTTAACCAGTAGGCTGTTAAACCAATCAAAGCAAAATATGCTAATGATATGCTAAGGCTGTTCAACCCCTTGCTCTGCTATGCACTGACCACCAGGAGGAAGATGCTCTGACCAATAGGTTGGCTTGCTGCTGTGATCTGTCCAATTGGGACTGAGCAAGACTGGCCAGACATGTCCTGGAGCCCTTCCTTGGTCCCTCTCTGGCTGGCCAACCTCCTACATCCCTTCCCTGCCCCAATCATGTCCCTTGGCTTGGCCTGCACCTTTTTGCAATCCAGAACCTCTTGGGAGATGTCAGAAAGCCAGTTTTGGCCAGATCCTGATCCTGCAGGCTAGGTGGAGGGACCCCACTTGTGCACAAATTCGTGCACCAAGCCTCTAGTAGTAAAATAAATCAATAAATTTGTCTTGGGGGGAAAAAAATCTTTCAAATAATTTAATACCTAACTTTTTTTTTTCTACTTTTGACCAGATTAATGTATTTATTGTGCAAACATATATATTGAAAATAGGGTATTTTTAAAAAAATAATCTGTGGCCGAATTTTCACTTAATACGTAGAATTCCACAACCAACTTCCCATCTTTTTAAATAGCTCTGACATATCTTTGAAATACAGAAAACTTTTAAAATTTTTTCTGTTAATATTGTCAGAAGTATGTGAAAAAACCTAATGTTAAATAGTTTTCTCCTCTCCTATAACAAGAAGTACGTATTTGGAAAAACAAATAAGTTCAAATGGTGTGATGATGATTTACAAAAGCATACCCTGTCTCTACAAGATTGGAAACCACCCCCACTCTTCTAAATTCTTGAATTTGCATTGAATTCTTGAATTTATTGAAATCGATAGATTTGTGCTTGAGTAATAAGGCAATCGTTTTCTTTGTGATTGAAATCATCTGGTGATCAACTTAACTCCTTCTAATTTTAACAAATAAATGACTTAACAGAAAAAAAGTATCACCTGCCAGTTTTCAGAGGTAGTCTAGATTAAATGATATACTTCTTTGTGGCATTTTCAAAAATTGTTAAAAACACATAGACTATATACTGAAAGGGAAGGGAAATAACTATGTGTGGGCAATTACCATAGGAGCTAGATATGTTTTTGTTGTGACATAGAATTTCAGTAGACTAAATTCCACTCCGGATGAATCTCCAAGCTACTAGGCCTATGAGACCTGTTTCAAATCAACCCTGAGAAGATGCTCAGAGAGAGTAGCATTAAAATGAGAATGGCAATGTGTTTAACAAGTTTGATTTGTGACACAATAAAACCAAATTATTTTTTCCCCACTGTTCCTTTAAAATGCCTCTAATTAAATACAGAAAATTTTCTGATTTTATGATTCTTGTTTTCTTCTTTGGCAGTAAAATATGGAGGTTTTATAATGCTTAAAGTTTATATAGGTTAGGGTGCCTTCCTCAAGAAAACAAACACAGAAATGCAAATTATATTGAAAATAAATATTTATTAATGAGGAAAAAAGAATGATTAGAACATATAATGCTTTTAAAAATATTTATTTTATTGATTTTCTACAGAGAGGAAGGGAGAGTGATAGAGAGTTAGAAACATTGATGAGAGATAAACATTGAGCAGCTGCCTCCTGCACACTCCCCACTGGGGATGTGCCTACAACCAAAGTACATGCCCTTGGACAGAATCGAACCTGGGACCTTTCAGTCTGCAGACAATGCTCTATCCACTGAGCAAAACCAATTAGGGCCATATAATGTTTTAAAAACATTCACACACCCGAAACATCACAAAAGTTTCCCTCAAACAAACAAAAAGCTCCACTACATTTGTACCAATTTCCCACATAAAATGTCTATGTAACACTTTTTTATATTTTTATTTTATTTTATTTATTATTTTACCATTTTGGTGGGCATGATGGAATCCGACCAGTCTTATGAGAAGAGGAAGTTTGGCCACACAAAGAGATAGTAGGGATGCACACACTGAGAAAAGGCCGTGTAAGGATACAGGGAGATGGCAACCATCTGAAAGCCAAGAAGAAGCCTCCAGAAAAAAACAGACCTACTGACACTGCAACCATTAACATCCTGGTTATTATTAACTAGAGGCCCATTGCAGGAAGAGATTCATGCAATAGGCCTTCCTTCCCTTGGCTTCCAGCACCAGTTTTCCTCTGGCACCCAGAACCCAGGCCTTCATCCTGCCTTCCTCTTCGCTGAAGACTCTGGAGCCTGCAGTCTTCATCTTCGCTGTGGCCACAGTCCCTCTCCTATAGATCCCTTCGTCCCTCCTTTCCCCCCACCCACACACAGACACACATACACACTTTCTGGCTTTCCCTCTCATAGCAGGCGTCCTGCCCTGCCCAGCCACTCTGCACCTGGAGCAGCTGAGTGGCTGCTATCTTTCTCCTTCTAATTTGCATATTCCCTCCTGATTGGCTGGTGTGTTTAGTGGAATGATGGTTAACTTGCATGTTTCTCTTTCATTAGTGTAGATAGGAAAGGAGTAAAGGGGAGAGTAGATAATAGAGGCGTGCCATTTATACAGCTTTGCCAGAAAGCTGCTGTTAATATTCTCCAAGTCTGTTCCCCCCAGATCTCTGGGAGAAGGGATTGGACAATAGTCGCATGCCCAGTAAGGTCTGGGTGACGTGCTGTTCAAAGAGGCTTACCTTCAGTCACACCTGGGAGTGAGCCAATAGCCACAAAAGGTGTGGCCACTGCAAAGGCGAGAAATCTGAGGTACTTACCTCCTGAACAAAGGAAATTCTTGCTTAGCTCTTGATCTTGTGCTCTTGGCCTTCTTGCTGTCTTGGGATTATTGTTGCAAGGGTAGTGCTCCCCTGCATTCTTCTGTGCAGCTCACAGCCACATGGACCCACACATGGACTAATGGCCTTTTAACTAGCCTGATGCTACATTGGGCCAGCTCCACCATGGAATGGGAACTCTGGACACTGGCCCTGCTTTTGGCTCTACTAGAACCCGAGCAGCACATTTTCCAGGATTGGACTTTACAAATTGAGGAATATAACTCCACACCAACAAAAACCATTCTTTCTCCCATGGGAGTCTTAGGAAATTCATTTTCTAAAAGATATCATAAGAGCCCCACTCCCACCAGCAACAGAGAAATTGCACCAACCCAATCCTCTGGCAACAACTTGATCTTGAACTCTAGACTTCAGAACTGTGAGCAAATAAATATTATAGAGATTAAAACACAGATATAATTGGGAGGAAGAGGCAGTATTCTATCTACCACCTAGGCCATCAAGAGATTAATGTCATTCTAAAAGTTTGGACTCTCTAGTTATATTGATTTTTGTTTGAATTCTGTGACTTTGAATAGGCTTCTTAATCTTTCTAAGTCTCAGTTCCATTAAATGTGAAAATAACAGTGCCTACTTGAAGGCTAGTTATAAAATAATGTTTATAATATTCTTTGCATGGTGTCTGACACATAGTAAATGCTCAACAAATTGCAAGTATTATTTTATTTATTGTCAATATCTGAAAATAAATGATTTATCCCAATCTTCTATGCTTTTTAAATAAATGTTTAAACACACATTAACATTGACCTATCCTGAGCAATAGAGTAAATCATGTCAACTCCAGACTTTAACATGAGTGCCCAACATCCTTGGAATTTTTTAAAAAATATATTTTTATTGATTTCAGAGAGGAAGGAAGAAGAAAAGAGAGATAGAAACAACAATGATGAAAGAGGATCATTGATTGGCTGCCTCTTGCACACTCCCAACTGGGGATGGAGCCCACAACCTGTGCTTGTGCCCTTGGTAGGAATCGGACCTGGAGCCCTTCATTTGCAGGCTGATGCTCTATCCACTGAGATAGGGCCATCCTTGGAATTTTTTATTAGATATTTAAGAGTAATGCATATGTTCTAAATTATTTGAATGGTAAATGTAGACTCAAAATTCTTAAAGATTATAAAATGTCAGTCATGATGCACAATAATATAAATTTCCTACCCATTTCTAATCTTCTCAGTCAGATAGCTCTGCTAAGGAAAAACAAACAAACAAACAAAAAACTTCAAAGGCCATTCTGATTAAACATATTTTCAACCTACTCTAAGATTAGGGCAGTCTAATAGCCTTTCGTCCATTTGCTTTCTAGTAGCATCTCACTTATAACTCCTTTCACATTTTTTATTTTCTCATTAGTATATATACTAGAGGCCCAGTGCATGGATTCGTGCACATTGAAAGGAAATTAATTAGAAGGTGGCCTGCAGGGCGAAACTGGGAAAGACAAACCAAACACACCTTGGAGCCAACCATCTGCGGTCCCTCAGCCTGGCCTGCAGGGATTGGGCTGAAACTGGAGGTTCGACATTCCCTAAGGGGTCCCAGAGTGCAAGAGGGAACTCTGCAAAGTTTCTGCCGCTCAGCACCTCATAAGTTGAGTATCTGCCCCTTGGTGGTCAGTGTTTGTCATACCTAAGGGCTGGTCATATATATATGGCTAAGCGACCAGCTGACTAGCAAATAGGTATGACAAGCACTGACCATATGTCAGTGTGTGTGTGTGTGTGTGTGTGTGTGTGTGTGTGTATTACTATCTATATATGTATAAATATACAGTGATTAGCATTCTATAGAATACCAAAAAAAGACTATATAGAGTCCAAGAGATTTTTAGGGAAGCATTCTCAGTGATAATGGTATCTGAGGGTAGACCTAGGGGAAGATTGAAAAAGGCCAAGAAATAAAGTGTAGAGGAGGGGGAAAAAATTAAATTATCTCAACTGGGCAGGAAATATATTTGGTATGTATGAGGATAGCAAGGAGGCCATGAAAGTAAATGAGGGAAAGAATGGTTAAATATGAATTGAAGAGGTAGTAAAGGCTCAGATTATTTATAATTTTGTAGGTGTGAATTATGATTTATGTTTTTATTGTGAGTACTAGAGGCCCAGTGCATGAAATTTGTGCACGGGGGTTGGGGTGTCCCTCAGCCCAGCCTGCAACCTCTCCAATCTAGGATCCCTATCACAATCCAGGACTGCTGGCTCCCAACTGCTCACCTTCCTTCCAGCCTGATTGACCCTAACTGCCCTCCCCTGCAGGTCTGCCATCCCTAACTGCCCTCCCTGCACATCTGGTTCCTCTCAACTTCTCTCCCCTATAGGCCTGGGTCCTCCCAACTGCCCTCCTCTGCAGGCTCAGTCACCCCCAACTTCCCTCTACTGCTGACCTGGTCACCCCTAACTTCCCTTCCTTGCAGGCTAGATCACCCCCAACTGCCCTACCTTGCATACCTGGTCCCTCCCAACTGCCCTCCCCTCCTGACCATGTTGTGTCTAAATGGGGGCAGCCATCTTTGACCACATTGGGGCAACCATCTTGTGTGTTGGAGCAATGATCAATTTGCATATTATTCTTTTTTAGACAGGGTAGAGGCCTGGTGCACAGGTGGGGGGAGCCAGCTGGTTTTCCCAGAAGGATGTCCCACATCAGGTGGGGATTTCCTTGTGGCATGGGGCTGCCTGGGTGAGGGGCCTGAGGTGGTTTACAGGCTGGCCACACCACCAGCAATCCAAGCAGAGGCCTTAGTGTCTGGGATTTATTTATCTTATAAAATTAAAACTTTTTAGACTTGAGTGGAGGCCAGGGCCAGCCAGGGAAGGGCAGGAAACTTAGATTCCTCCATCTCCTGGGACAACCCAAGCCTCCTGCTCTCTCTGTAGCTGCACCCATCCTGGTTGGGTTAATTGTACACTTGCTCCTGATTGGGTGGTGGGCGTGGTTTGTGGGCATAGCAGAGGTATGGTCAATTTGCATGTTTCTCTTTTAATAGTGTATATAAGTGAATTGTGAATACAGCAGAATGACATGATCATACCTACATTTTTAAAGGATCACTAAAGCTGTTTTGTGTAAACATTGGTTGGTGATGAGGGCAAATACTGAATTAGAGAATCCAGCTGGAATTTCCTTGCAAGAGTTTTGATAAGAAATGATGACAGCTTTGTCTGGTTTTAGTAAGTGGTAACAAGAGGTCAGATTCTGGATTTATTTCAAACATAGAATAGAGAGCAAATGCTCTCAGATTAGATATGTGTTTTAACCGTATATAAGGCAGCAAGGATATGTCTGTGGTTTTTGGTCAATAGTTCTGAAACAGAGTTGCCATTTTCTGTGATAGGAAGTTCACGGAAGATAGATACAAGTTTTTCTGAGCTAGAATAAAGCGAGTGTTGGATTTAGAGTAGACATTGATTGCTTCAGACAGCCTGGAGTTGCTATTTGCCAAGATAGGGAAGACTTCGGGGTTACCAGGAGTTCTGAAATTCTAATAGATATTCAATTGGAGGCAACATCTACACAATGGAATACTATGCTGCTGTAAGAAATAATTCTACCATTTGCAACAGCATGGATGAATCTGGAAAGTGTTATGCTAAGAGAAATAAGCCAGTCAGAAAAAGATAAATATAACATGATCTCATTCATTTGTTGGGTATAATGAATGGACAAAAGTAGTTCCAGAGGCAGAAACATTGAACAGATTGTTGAGCCTCAGAGGGAAGGCAGGAGAGGGTGGGAGGAGTGAGTAAGAAATCAACCAAAAACTTGTATGCCTGCATCTGAGCATAACCAAAGGAAACAGACAGTAGGGGGCTGGGGACATGTGCTGTGGGGGAGCAGGTGGGGAGAGATAAATGGGGGGGGGGGTGAAAGGAGACATATGAAATATTTTCAACAATGAAGAATTTTAAAAATATATAATACAAGTAGGGAAAATGTGAAACACACACACACACCACACACACACACACACACACACACACAAGCAACAACAACAAAAACTGGAGATTAATGAAACTTTTTGCCATGAACCTCATTGGCAATTAGGAAAAAAAAAAAAAAAAAGCCCTAACCAGTATGGCTCAGTGGATAGAGTAGGCCTGAGGACTTAAAGGTCCCAGGTTTGATTCCAGTCAAGGACATGTACCTTGGTTTCGGGCACATCCCCAGTAGGAGGTATGTAGGCGGCAGCTGATCGATGTTTCTAACTCTCAATCCCTCTGCCTTCCTCTCTGTAAAAAATTAATAAAATGTATTAAAAAAGAAAAAAGTAGCTTAAATACACAGAAGTGGATTTCAGAAGAAAACAGGCCTGCGTTAGTCTTATACAATTGAAAGTTGTTGGTGAATTATGGTATTTAAAACCACATGACTGGATGAGATCATCTAGGACACAAATGTAAACAAAGAAGAGAAAATGTGCAAGTTCTGAGCTAATTTATTTTGATGAGTATATTGAAGCCTAGACTAATTAAGAGATTCCCTTTAGTTCAGCTATTGATCTCCAGGGCCAGGATTAGAAATGTAATCGCCTTAATCTCCAGCAGAGGCTCTCTCCAATAAACTAGTTCCTGCCTGGGGTTAGAATGTAAACATATGTTTCCTATCTGTACACATTAACACACACAATGATAAATAAATCCTAAGGCATCCATGCAGCTTTGAACACTCCCACAAATGTGGATTCTCAAAGGTGTCCTTTACTCCTGAGCACAATGCAACCAATAATCATTATGCAGAGCTGATTAACACATTCTAAGATAAAATAACTTTGTCACATTGCAACTGCAGCCAAAGTAAAAGGACCGTCATCTAATACAGATTTCAAATAACAATCTTGAAAAGAAAGATATAAAGTTTTCTATGGCAAGGAAATAAAATGCTCTTACTTATATTACTTCCAGTGGAATGATCACTTTACTCTTGTATTACAGTGCAATTAATCATATACCTCACCTTTTAGATAGGGAATCCTTGAATGTCAGGGATCATTAGTTATAGATAATTGTGCCTTCTTGATTATAAAAACTGGTACCTGTCTGATTTTTTTTTTAAAATGAATTTTGAGGGGGAAATGAAAGAAGAAAGAAAGAAGGAAGGAAGGAAGGAGGGAAGGAAGGAAGGAGGGAAGGAAGGAAGGAGGGAAGGAAGGAAGGAAGGAAGAAAGGAAGGAAGGAAGGAAGGAAGGAAGGAAGGAAGGAAGGAAGGAAGGAAGGAAGGAAGGAAGAGAGGGAGGGAGGGAGGGAGGGAGGGAGGGAGGGAGGGAGGGAGGGAGGGAGGGAGGGAGGAAGGATGGAAGGAAGAAAGGAAGGAAGGAAAAAAGGTTAAAATATTAAGCTGTTAACACTAATACATTTTGGAACTGAAAGGGTTTGTTAATTAATACTCATAAGTTCCAAGAGAGCAGTTTCAGTCTAGCAAGGAGGCAGAAAAAGACACCTCGAAGAAATAGAATAAAAAGGGTGTAGTATGGAAGAAAGGGTCAGTTTGAGGCCAGGAGAATCTGAAAACTTATGAATAAATAAGAATAATCCAGCCCGGACAGGATACATTCAAATATGCAAATGAATGTATTAGATACCTCAAATCCTGTGGATGGAAAGTGAGCAGTTAAAGAAGGTTGGTACCTGGGTAGATTTGCAAGCGCAGAGGAACATTTTCTTATGAGTCAAAAAGGAAGAGAGTATGTCAAGAAAATTTTGATCTATAAATAATTCAAAGGGAAAGATGAACATAATGACAGTGAAGCGGTGTGATTAGATATTGGGAGAAGTCTTAGAAAGTATTGGAACAGCCAGTGTGAGAACTATGATAGGAAATCTACAGGAGACAGGCAGATGTTTTCCTGGGTTTGAGTAAAGAATGAAAACAGTATGAATTTGAAATGGAAACTACATTGCTTTAGTCTTTAATGGAAAACTTTTATGAGCACTAATTTTGTAAAATGTTATATGAGTACAATTGGACATAGTACCCAGTCTTTGAAAAGATAATTTACTCAGAGTTCAAT
This sequence comes from Pipistrellus hanaki, assembly GCF_964339955.1. Classification (NCBI taxonomy): domain Eukaryota; kingdom Metazoa; phylum Chordata; class Mammalia; order Chiroptera; family Vespertilionidae; genus Pipistrellus; species Pipistrellus hanaki. The sequence goes on along the minus strand of NC_140504.1, from coordinate 69,215,829 downwards.
ACAAAAATATCATTTCTGGGATAATTTAGTGTGTGCTGGGTTCTAATTTAAGGATTTATTTTGAAATAACCTTCCCAAAATTTTATGAGATAGAATCTATTATCATCTCCTTTACAGATATGAGTAACTGAAGAATACAAATGTTAAACTGTTTAAGCAAGAAAAATGAGTTGGACCAGCTTGAAACTGGATTTCAGATGCCATGGTCTTAAACACAGTGAGATGAGAAAGTGACCAAAAATAAATAAACATGTGAGTGTGTGTGTGTGTGTGTGTCTGTGTGTGTGTGTGTGTGATGCCTTCTTTTTTTCTTTTTTGTCACAGTTGTGGTGGCAAGAAAAATCAAAGCCGATTAAGGCTGTAAGACTAAAAGATAAGATATACAAAGTGAGAAGGCTGTGATTTGAAACATGAAGAATTTCAAGTAAGGAAATAATACACATAATGATTTCAGAGATGAAAAATTTGTACATATGTAGGAACAACCTATTTCACCTGGGTAAAGCAACAGTATCTCTGCTAAGGGGAATTTTTGGGAAAGAGTCTTCTTATAAAAATGATAATGGGCTCTAAAATTCACAATACGGATATTTTAATAAAGTTTAAAATGAACCTACTTTAGGCTTATGAGGAATGAAACTGAATATTAACTCAAAAAAGAATAATGTATTTTTTAAAGAATAAAAACTTATTATTTGAGATGCTATGGATGGACCTAGAGTATATTATGCTAAGTAAACAAAGTCAAAGAAAGAACAATTATCAAATGATCGCACTATATGTGGAATCTAAAAGAATAAAATGAACAAACAAAATTGTAACAGATACAGAGAATGGACTGATGGTTGTCAGAGAGGAGCAGGGTTGGGAGACTGAGTGTAAAAGGAGAAGGGATTAATAAGTACAAAGTGGTAGTGACAAAACTGTAATAGGGATATAAAGTATAGCACAGGAAATATGGTCAGTAATCCTATATAATAAAGATCTGATATGCAAATGGTCATCATGCCTGGTGCCCTCGCACCTTCATGCCACACACCCTTGAACCAGGCCTAGGGACCTAAGGCTGTGCACCCCCCACCCCACCTCGTGGAACTTGACCTGGACCTGAGGCTGAGCCTCCTGCCCTGCTGGGCTTGACGGAGGAAGGGCTGGCTGGGTCTGTGTTTCAAGTGATTTTGAGGTGCGTGTGGTGGGCAGGGACTTGACTCTGGGTGCCTCGGACTCTGGGACCTGTGGCACACCCCAGACTCTGGCAGGAGGAAAATTTTCATATACATTTTACTAATTTGCTTTCATCTCTGACACTTCTACTACAGAGAAAGGGCAAATATCAATATTAAAATATTTCCTCTAATTAATTCCCTTGTAATGTGCACACATTTCATGCACTGTTCCACTAGTCATATATATATATATATAAAAGGCTATGTGCAAAGTGCTTCCTCAGGATTTCAAGGGGGAGATGGGGAATCTTGATCACTCAAGGGGATGGTGGAGAATGAAGGAAGCTTCAGCAGGCAGCCAGAAGTCCCCAATCCACTCTTATTGCCGGCCAGGCCTAGAGACCCTACCAGTGCACCAATTTTATGCACTGGGCCTCTAGTATTGTGATAACTATGTATAGTGCTAGTTAGGTACTGAAAATATTAGGGGGAACACTTTGTAAAGTACATGATTGTCTAACCACACCTGAAACCAATACAAAATAATAGTGAATGTAAAGTATAATAAAAAAAAAAAAAAAAAAAATTTAGCCCTAGCTGGTTTCACTCAGTAGTTAGAGCATCGGCCTGCAGACTGAAGTGGCCTGTGTTTGATTCCTGTCAAGTGCACATGCCCGGGTTGCAGGCTTGATCCCCAGTAGGAGGCATGCAGGAGGCAACCAATCAATGATTCTCTCTTCATTAATGTTTCTATCTCTCCCTCCCTCTCCCTTCCTCTCTGAAATCAATAAAAATATATTTTAAAATAAATAAGTACACACACAAAAAAATTTTTAAACAAAAGAATATGTCTTAGAATAGTTTGGGAGAAAGTTATTCACTCATTCATTCATTTAACTCATGCAATGCTTGTGTTTGTATTTAGAATTGTGTAGTGGCAGTTTAATAATTGTAGGATATTTAGAAGTCAACATAGACAAATTTTGTTTATTGACTTTAGATGGCATGTACATAATTCTCTGTGAAAGAGAAGAGCTCTTATTAAAGGAAAAGTTTGTTGTTTATTAAAATTTTTAAAAAAAGAGAAATTATCTACCATAATAGGTAAGAAAGAACACCTAAGAAAAGATCTCCCTCTACTTAGGTTCGAGGGACCTATGTTCAGTAAGACTGATTTTGTGCAGATTGCTTAACCTCTGTGGCTCTGAATTCTCTATCCAAGGAGAGAGAGATGATCATTGAAGCCCTTTCTAGCTTTAACAGCAAATGAGTATCTAATGTTAGGACTGTTTCCCCAAACACACACAAAAATAGTGATTGCTACCTGATAACAGGATTCCTTCCTGAACAAAACTAAGTCAGGTTCTTCTGAGTCCTCATCTTCACTAGATCTCCTTTTGTCCTCCTGAGCCACCCCTCCCCCCAAATATTTAATCTATTTCTTCTTAGTAATGGTTCCTCTTCTGACTCCCCCACTCTGTAAATTGGTTATAAATTCCCAGCAGTCTTTGTTGTATTAGGAGTTGAGTTCAGTTCTATTTTGAAGTCTCTCTCTCCAATGGAAATAGCTTAAATAAAGTCTGTCTTGCTGTTTTAAACAAATATCCAGTGTAAATCCTCTTTGATACTAAAGCTAACAAAACTTGATATTTACTGAGTAAAAATTATAGATAAATGTAAGAGCAAAGAGAGAGAGAGAATACTTAAAATCTGATTTTGTCAATAGCAAAGCAGAGAAAAGAGACGTTACCTGTTTTCCTGAGAGGTCTTCTTTACTGGCCATTGCAGAGGATTCCATTTTTCCCTCTTTAAAATGAAATTAAATTGTGTCTAAAGTTTCAGCATTGCAATGGGTAAATAATATGTTAATTTACCACATTTGGAATTTGTTTGTAATTAGTGTTATACAGATTGTGGAATCTTAGAGCACATTTCTTTCTTTGTTATATCTTTGTTAAGTTACTTACACTTTGCTTATGAGTTATCAAGATGAAAAAAATACATTTAAATGTTCAAACATTGTTTAGACTAGCCCATGCTTTCATATTTAATAATGGATAAAAGCTATTCCATAACAGTGCTAAGTTCCCAAGAGCAATATGGCCTCATGTGGAGATGGATCCCTATAATAATGAATTTTGACCTCACTGGGATCTTATGAATTATATTTATATAAACAGATGTGTTTGAAAGTAACAAATTTTTCACTTCTGTTCATGATCTTGAAAGAGATATTTGCTGTTATAAAATTTTCAGGTACATACACAGAAAAATGAAGATTAATGACTAAAAATATTCCATGCTAAGGAATCATCTGAGAAAGGCTGTGAATGAATAGAAACTGTTTCGTAGGTTTGATGTAAAACTTTTGTGGTGATTCCAAGGGTCAGAACTATGGAGGAAGGACCTTGCCTTCCATGAGCATTTTCTCAGATTTTATTTCAGAAAATAACATACTTGAGATTATTAAGATTTTAAAATTTTATTCAGATCTATCATAATTTAGGAATTTAAGAACACCAAAAAGCATTTTATTATATTGAGGATATTGATAAAAATATGAACATGTATTTCCCAAAGCATTCTGCTTATCAAACCTGTCACCTTGGTTAACTTATTCATAATCTAAAATTATATGGAAAGATAGAAAAAATATAATTCACACTGGAAAAGAAGTCTAGTAATTCAAATAGCAACTAAAATGAATTTATCACAGGATATTCAGTAGATGAAAAAATGCAATAAATGTATATGAAAGTATACAGGAACTAGAGGCCCGGTGCACTAAATTCATGCAAGGAGGGGTGGTGTCCCTCAGCCCAGCCTGCACCCTCTCCAATCTGGGACCCCTCAGGAGATTTCTGACTGCCCAGTTAGGCCTGGAACGGGCAGTCAGACATCTCTCTCAAAATCCAGGTCTATTGGCTCCCAACTGCTGGCCTGTCTGCCAACGTGATTGATGCCTAACTGCTCCCCTGCCAGTCTGTTTGCCCCTAACTGCCCTCCCCTGCAGGCTTGATTGCCCCCAACTGCCCTCCCTTTCAGGCCTGGTCCCCCCAACTGCCCTCCCCTGCTGGCCATCTTGTGGTGTCCATCTTGTGTCCACATGGGGCCAAGATCTTTGACCACATGGGAGCAGCCATCTTGTGTGTTGCGGTGATGGTCAGTCTGCATATCACTCTTTTATTAGATAGGATAGAGGCCTGGTTCATGGGTAGGGGCCAGCTGGTTTGCCCTGAAGGGTGTCCTGGATCAGGGTGGGAGTTTCCTTGGGGCATGGGGCAGCCTGGGTGAGGGGCTGTGGTGATTTGCAGGCCAGTCACACCCCCTGGTGACTCAAGTGGAGGCCCTGGTATCTGGGATTTATGTATCTTTTACAATTGAAACTTTGTAGCCTGGAGCTGAGCCAAGCTTCCTGCTCTCTCTGTGGCTGCAGCCATTTCTGCTGGAGTTTATTTACCTTCTATAATTTATACTTTGTAGCCTTGAGTGGAGGCCCAGGCTGGCAAGGGCAGGTGGAAAGCTTGGCTTCTGTTGCCTGGGAAACCCAAGCCTCCCTCCTGCTCTCTGTGGCTGTAGCCATCTTGCTTGGGTTTATTTGCATATTTGTTCCCAATTGGCTGGTGGGCATGGCGGGTGGGTGTAGCAGAGTTATGGTCAATTTGCATATTACTCTTTTATCATATAGGATATTTAGAATGCAAAGTATCATGTTTAAAATATTTATACATAAATACTTACATATGTAAAAATTTATACATTCATTCTTTGATATTAAACTAACCTAAAAAAGTAACTTGGAAGAAAATTTACAAATACATATGGATAAAAAAGGACATACCAGAAAGCATTGACATTCAATTGGTTAAATACAGCTAACTCAACAATACCAACAAGCTGATTTTCATTTATTTTATGACTATAACTAGTAGCCCATCACGTGATATCGTGTGCAGTAGGCCCCTAGCTGCTTCTGCAGGAGCCCAGCGGGAACTGCAGTGCATCACTGGGAGCCACGCTGCTTCAATAGGAGCCATGCAGCTTCCGAGGGAGGCAGACGTGAGCTGCCGGTGCCCACGGGAGGTGGGTCCACCATCTCCTCTCCAGGCCTATAATCAGCCAGGGAGGCTGGTGGCCAGACCCCTGTTCCTGTCCATGTCCGCTGGGGGCCTCATCAGCCCACGCAACCTCCTCTTGTCTGATCGTGACTCGTTATGGCACCCTGGCCTAATTTGTCTAACTCCTCTTTTTATATATATAAATTGATATATACTTAGAGTTTAACTATTTTTATGGATGAAAGGATACAGATTTAGCTTATAATGTTTGTTATATTCAAAGTGCTCCCTTATGATATTTTCATTCACACCTTGCCATTTAGATGAACTTAGGTATCTTCAAAATATGGCAGCAATAAACTCAGTAATACAGACTGGTCCTTTCAGAAAATATTATTCTTGCAAAGTAAATAAATCCAGTTTTATACCATATTAGAGTCCCAGTGCAGGAATTTGTGCACAGGTTGGTCCATCCCATCTGCCCCAATTGGGGCCGATCAGGCCATGCCAGTCTGGGAGAGGGGCCATGGGAAGCTGGCGGGGGGGCCTGCCCTCTGGTCAAACTCCTGTTTGAACTCCCAGTTGAAGAGACAATTTGCATATTAGATTTTTATTATATTTGATAAAATTAGTTCTTTGACTTTACTAAGACCTACGTGAAATTTTAAAGTAAAAAGGTCTGAATTTGGTTTACTAATAGGTTTCTTTTAATAACTTTTTTCTCTTTCTGAAACTTACTCTTTTCCTAAGTGATTTTCTCTTCTGAATTTTTAAAACCAGGTAGCTTGATTCCAGTTTGTTGTCAACATGTCCTGCTAACTTTATTATATCACTTTGGATATGCAATATTATTAAAATGTCTCTTTACAGAAACTATCATTAAAACAATATAATCAAAGAGAATTTTAAAAATAAAACCAACTGAATAATAATTACAGTACATTAGGTAAAGAGTTGCTTTTGTAAGTTGTGTTCCCTTTAGTGTTTGACCACATACATATATGTATAATGTCCATACAATTTTGGACTCTACTCCTTTTTTCTTATTTATTATTAAATTGTCACCCTTTGATCATTAAATTATTTCCACTGTTTAGGTATTTTTTTTAAAGCTACAAATAACATATTAAAGGTATGTTTTACTTGGCTTTTGTATTTCTTAATGTAAAAATGGGTTTAAGAGATCAATGTGTAGAATCAATTTTTAATGTCTTCAGAATGGTGATATTGCTTTTGAAAAGCATTGTAACAATTTACAATGCTACCAGTAATGCATGAATGTATCACTTTACCCCAACCTCATTAGCACTGGGTATTATGTTCACTAATGTAATAGGTTTTAAATGTACCTTTTTATTGTTTTAATTTGCAAGTCTTTAACTACTAGAGAACGTATTCTTGTTACTGTTCATGTTGCCAGATGTTTATTTTCTACCTGGATTTTTTTTTTTAATGATCTGCTCTTGTTATATGTTTGAATATTTACTTTGTATTAAAAGTCTCTGTTTTTAATGATTGATGCATTTTTCATCTGCTTCTTGTTTGCTAAATTTGTTATATTTGTGGCAATATAAGTGAGACTCCCAGTAGATTTAAACTATTTTGACCATGGTAATGCACACACAGAGTGATATTCTGAAAGGCAGCTGGATTTTTCTGGACTGTTCACAGCTCATCAAAATAGGCAACATCTTGGTTTGCTTCTTTAGCATGGTTAGCATGACCGATTCTAGTAATGGGCTCTTTTTTGCAAGTCTATGGTCCATGAAGACTCCTGATAATAACATGCACTTTAATGGAAATGTGTACTTAAATTAATAACAGCACTTGAGATAATGTACCAAAAATGGCTAGGCTGAAAAACTGAAAAGGAAAGTAATGGTAAAGTTGTAAAATGTATAGCTTTTCAAATTGGATAGGATCAGGCAACGGGAAGTAATATTCTAATACTTAGAGAATGTAAGCAAAATGTAAAGGAATATAACTATAAGTAATGAGATGGCATAAAGAAAAATGAAGCAAATATCAAATATTTTATAGGCAGTTCATATGTGTTATGCATATTTATAAAAGCTATTACTGTCATTTTGTTTGAGTACTTTTCCAAACTTTTATGAGTAGAGAGGAAAGTGGAAAAGGTATAACTCATTAAAATTTACATTGTAAGACAGTGACAAAAACAACACCTAGCTCAAAATTACATTATTTTTGTTTTGCTTTTAGCCCTGGTTCTAGAACTTCCCTCAAATTATCCAAAATATTTCAGAAGGATGAGTAGAAGCTAAAATATATTAGACAGATGCAAAGATGCTGGGAGAAATAACAAGCAAAAAACCCATAACAAACCCAAAACAGAAAACAATAAACAGGGAGAAACATTCTTGCAGTGGTTTAGTGTTTTGGCTAATTAGAGAACTGAGTGCAGTGAAACCTGTTTCAATGCAGCTGGCGAATCACACCTCAAGTCTTGTAGCTGAAAAATCATGTTAATTTTATGTCCTTGTTGTCTTCATTTGAACATAAGATTCATCTCAGTAGCATCCAGATTTATTATGAAGTATTGATTAGTAAAATTATGCCAAATTCACTGAAGTTATGTGGTTTTAATTTTTTCCTCTGTGATGTTTATATAAGGTTACTATGTGATAAATACACTATTTGCAAATTCTCCTTGAAGCGTTACCAGACTTAATGTACCATCTGACTAACCGACCTTTAGCAGAATTCTGGGCTTAATCTGCATCAATTTCCAGTTTACTTGCTAGTGATCTCTTCAACAATATTCATAAGACTTCTTTCTTCGTTCTCTAAATTCTTCAGTTTTTCACTCCATTTAAAAAAGTTTCCCAGCTGCTCCAAGTTCCCCAGTTGAATCTGTGCTATTCAATCCCTGATAAAATTTCCAGCAGCCTATAAGCTATTTTACCAAAAATAATGCATTGTATATGTTATCTCTTTCCTCAACCACTAAAAAGCTGTTTCTCTTCCCAGATACTCAGAGTTGGTAAAGACAAGATTTAGAGAACTAGCATAGAACTGAGAGAGCTCTAAAAGGAAATAGGTGAAAAGAAAAAAAAAATGACCTGGGAAATCTTTTGAAGCCAGCAGTGATAGTTACAGTGATGATGGTGGTGGTGGTGGTGGTGTATGTGTGTGTGTGTGTTTTGGTACTTTCTAATTATTAGGACTCAATTCTTTATCCTCAAATTCCATAGAAATATTTTTGTTTCACCTTCATATTCTCTCACAAATTTCTCATGAATGTAAATTGATATATGCTCATACAAACCTAAAGTAAATATGTCATTGTTTTAAAAAACAACAGCAGCAGCTTATTTTGTCCTGTACAAAAAACTGGCAATTCCAATGGCCTCCTACAATGCATTCCAAATTAGATTATGATATTGAAAGTCTAGATCTTGGATCTTAAAGGATATGGTGTCAAGTGTTAACTACCAATTCCAAAACTAAAATAGATACATAGGAAAGGGGAAGCATGGCAAATATGTCTCATAAAAATACTGAAAATAGAAAAATTAAATAGAAATAATATTAAAATTAAGAGAAGGAATTTGCTCAGGAAATGAGATTAAGATGGGCTAAAAACAATGAAGGAAACAACCCCCAAATCCTGAGAGATGCATACATATTAATCTGAGTAAAAGTAGAGTGACTTTACATAGCTGAACATTACAACTCAAGAAAATTTAAGAAAATGCTAGGGCATAAAGAAATTTAATGTATTTAAACATTTGTTCTTCTACTCACTAAAGAAATAAATAAGCAAAACATCAAACATTTACTAGGGACTCTCTTTTATTTACAAACAACTAAGCTATTTTTTTACTTTTTTTCTAGGGCTCTGAAACATTCCAGAATGAATTTGAAGCAGGTATTAGTGACTGTTTTTATTGACTGATCAAAAGTCAAAAAGGTAAAAAGGTCATTAAGATGCGTGCCTGTCCAGAGCCACAGATCAGCTTTTGTTCTAACATCTCCTACTGCTGAAAATATAGTAGGAAACAGGCTTCATATATATAATAATAAGCTCTTTCACACAAACATGGATTAGGGGTACCCTTAATGTTAGCAGGCAATCCAAAACCAGTAAAGGGTACCCTGAAGGGACAGTAGAGATGCAAAGCCTTAATAGATTTATTATACCCCACTCTTGACATGCTACTGCTATTGCCCACGCCAGGAGTTACTAAACTCAAATTTACTGGCTACTTTGGACCAATGAAAGGTCTTTCTGGCTAATGTAAAAAGAACACACACACACACACACACACATACACCATTAAAAAAACATGTAGGTCAGTCTTCTGAAATAAATTTGTAAGAGTCATTGGAATTTCTATGGGAAGAACAAAGCTAATTAAAAATAACAAAAACAATCCCAGTACTAGAAAAATAAAGCTCTCCCACTGCCTCACTCTGTAGCTCTCCAGCCTTGTACTGAGTCCACAGGAACCTTACTTTCCAACTCAACAACTGAAGGATTTGAACACCACAGACACTAAAATACGGTAAAGTTCTAACTTCCCTTGATTTTATATGATTAGGATTTTCAACCCTTCCATAAACATTGCTTATACCTTTCCCATTGGAAAATTTAATGTCATAAAATTATCAGATATTCCATGTTCAAATTAAATTAAAGACCACAGAGTCTAATGTATTTCATGACACTTATGAATAAAAGCAATGAGCTGTAAATAAGGCTAAACACCTAAGGGTATGTGTTTTCTTCATGTGCAAATATGAAGAAGTTTTTGTCTAAGAACTATAGTAAACAAAATCTTTTTTTAAAAACATATAGTAAAACATATTTATAATTTGCATCAGTATAGCTGACTAAAATTACATACCATGTGTTTTTCCTGGCTGATTCTCTGATTCTTCAGGCACAATAATTGATATTGCACACCAACATAAGGACATAAGGGCATAAGGGCATAAGAATAGTCATGCTATGACTTTGTATACCTTATAAACTCATTCAGTTATTCATTTATTCATTCTACTAATCTAATGAGCACTTACTAGGTGCCAGTAACGATATATACATGGATTGGGAGGGACTCAGCTACAAATAACATAATCCTTTACTTTAAGGTTTTAAGTATACAAATTTAGTATATAAAGTATGAATCTTCCAGTGAAACTCTATTATTTTAGCTAACTTTTTCTAATAATAAACATTTATTTCTTTATAAATAAAATCCTAATATGCAAATACACCAAATGGTGGAAGAACCGAACATCTGAACAACTGAACAACTGAACAACCGGTGGCTATGACATGGGCTGACCACCAGGGGCATGCACAAAACATGGCAAGCATCAGCAGCAGGCAGCAGAGTGCTGGACATGGCAGGCATTGGCTGTGGCAGGATGGTGGAGCAGGTGACCTGGGGTGCCAGATCAAGGCAGGGTGCCAGTCACTGTCATCGGGCGAGACTCTGGTGATTATTGAAAATTCTTTGCTCCCATGTACCAAGGTCGCCCAGTGCTCATACCTGCTTCCAGCACCTGGCGCCAGTCCTGATCGCTTGGAGCAGTCAGCTGGGGTGAGTGGCAGCTGCCAGTCCCCATTGCCACTGAGAGCTTCTCTACCTCCCCCTGCTCTTGGAGGGTGATCAGGACAGCAGCTGTAGCTCATGCCCGCTGACAGTGCTGGCCCCAATCGCTTCGTGCCGTCAGCGGGTGCAAGCGGGGCTGGCACCATCAGCGTGTGGGAGTGGTGCCAGCAGGAACAGGGCTGCCAGCAGACAGGGAACCAGGGGCCAAGGCGGGAGGGGTCAGGCAGGGGTGCGGAGAATAGGCCGAGACCCGCCCTTAGGCCCACCACAGCCTTGCGGCCCACAGTTCCTTTCAAGGTGCGCAGAATGTTATAATATACTTCTTCTCAGACAGCATCCTTTTATGTTGTTTTTGCCATTCATTTCTCTCAGCCATCTCTCAGGCCAATGTTATCATCAAAACTTATATATCAATGAAGTTTAATGTTATTTTGACTGAGGAGAAACCACATATCCTTCACCTGTTAGGAGAGGAAATGCTGGTAAGTTATACATAATATAAACAATAAACAATACTTTTTAACTTGTGAGCCAAAGGCACTGGGATGTACATGTGAAATAAATAGACAAATAGATATAAAAATCAAGAGATAATGTGCCCATGAGGAGTTAGAAAATCAGAGAACAAAGAATAAAAACCCATCACAAAGCAAGAGCAATATTATAAAAATAAATATCATAGCATAACACAGGTTTGTCTTCTCTTGGAAAGATGCCAGAAAACTACTCTGTGTCTCTGAGTAGCAACAGATGAAGCAGCTTGATGAATGATGCTCTGGTCCTCGCTTTATCCATGGAGGTCACTGAGGCTTATTGATGATCCAGCAGAGATAAAAGGGTTGGGAAAAGAATTACAGCACCAATATTGACAGACTCAATCTGATTACAGGATGGAAGTCTTTATCATCCTGTGGATTACCTATGAAATTATAAAAAATGTTTTAAAATAGTTCTCTTGGCCTATAATATAATCCCCTGTCGCTGTCTAGCATTAGCAATTTTTTTTCTAATGCCATTCTCCCCTTAATATCTTAGCCATACTTCCTTTTACCACTTTATATTGAATAAACAACAGTATTTTCCAAGGTAAGTGTATGTACTTATTCTCCTCACACTTATATTTCCATAAAATCATATTTAAAAAGGAAATTGGAGTGACTGGACATGTGACTTGCTTTTTAGACCTGTCTCTAGATTGCTATTAGATATACCCTGGACAAATGGAATAATATTTGCTTTCAGTTCCAGTTTAGGAAAAAACAATGAAATACCTATAATTACGAAAGATTGTAGACTAATCAGTAAATGCAATTTTGTTTCCTTGGGCAGAGCCTATATGAAAGCCAGAACATCCTAGGTAGCTTTCCTGTCTCAAATTGCTTAATCCTGAAAGTCCTAGGAAGTTTAGGGGAACTAATGAAGGGGCTAAGTATTTAAAGAGAGTGACAGGCTATACATTTGCATGGAAAACACCAGGCCCCAGTCTTATATTTGCTCTAGATCTTCATGTCTTCATTGGTTTGATTGTCTATAATCTTTACGGATTATTATTAGGTGTTATAACTTCTGAGATAAGCAATAAGAAAGAAAGCATGACTTTTAGTAGCAGTCATTGTGATGAGGATAATTGCCACAATTGAGTGATACAGATGACTTTTTTTTCTTTCTGGAAAGGGATATTATATGTTAGACTGCTCCATTTTACTTTTTTAAATTTATATTTTGTACTTTCCTAAATTGAATTTCCTAGTTAAGATAATCAAAAGTCATCAGACAGGAGAAAATATGTATAAAAATTAGATAAATTTAGATTATTTTACTTATATGAGATTAACATTGCCACTATTTATATTTTAAGTGTTTTTCAGTAACTGTACCAATAAAACTAAAGTACAGTATCAAGAAAGTAAAAATGGCCAAAACCGGTTTGGTTCAGTGGATAGAGCGTCAGCCTGCGGACTGAAAGGTTCCATTCCGGTCAAGGGCATGTACCTTGGTTGCGGGCACATCCCCAGTAGGAGGTGTGCAAGAGGCAGTTTATCGATGATTCTCCCTCATTGATGTTTCTAACTCTCTTATCCCTCTCTCTCTTCCTCTCTGTAAAAAATCAATAAAATATATATAAATAAGTATATATATTTTTTTAAAAAAGTAAAAATGTTTAACTTTAAATAGTCTTTCAAATCTCTATATTGCATGAGATTTCTCAAATGAGAAATATAGGCAATTCTATTTCAGTATTAATCATAGAGTGGGAAGGGGCCTTAGTTTACGTTTCAGTTTCCCATTTTCTTCTTAAATATGTTTAGAGGATGAGAACCATGCTTTTAGTGTGAACAGTACAGACTAATGGATAACAACCTTGGTTTTGCACAGAGGCTTTGTGGCCAGTCCTGCCTTTTCCAGCTTGGATAACCTTGGACAATTTACTAAATCTATACTTAGAATCCTGGGCAAACCACTCGATTTCTCTTGGCTCACTATCTCCTCATTTTAAAAACAGAGAACATAAGTGTTCTTACTTCATTGGGTCAATAACAGTGTTAAATTAGTAAAGTGCTTAGGACAGTACCTGACACAGTGTAGTCTCCAAAATCTTTAGCCATTATCAGGAGTGTACCTGGAGTGCTCAAAAGATCATCGAATCCTATGTGGCATAGCTTTGAACATGAAAAATTATTCCTTATATTGAATCAAACTTTCCTTCTGAAACTTTGCTCCTATTTATATTTTCAAAGGAAGAAGTTTAGTGCCACTTTTACTTAATAGCTATTCTTAATTAGAAAGCAGTGCTCATATCCACTCCTGTTTTGTGTGTGGGATGAAACATTCAAAGTTTCTTCACATGCCATTTTTTTTCAAACTCTCTGCATAACTCCAACTCACTGATAACAATCACTCTTCAAATATTACATTAAGGAATTGATACAAAAATAGAGTTACATACACTTATCATTTCATATTAAAAATCCTATTTTCTTTGATTTAATTCAGTTCAAACATTAATTATTCTAAATCTAGAGCATGATATTTTTATATTTTTATTTTCTCGTAAGAAGATAGAATAGAAGAGTATCAGGACTAACGAGGTTTTAGAAATCAAGTGGTTCAAATCCCATTTTTTTTTTATATATATAAGTGAGGAAATAATAACTGAGTACTACAGAAGAGAGAATTTTTCTAAGGTTACACAGCTGAACTTTTTAGGCATTGTTTGGCCATGGTCAAGCCCTAAATCTAAAATCTGCAAGCCAATTTTTAAACTCCTGTGCCAACTCTAATCAATTGCTAGGCATCCTAATGATCAAGATCTAAAATTTTATACTGTATTCGAGGGAAAGAGTGATGGCTATAAGAAATGTCTGCCTTGGGTAAGGAATGTGAAGTAGTCTATATTTACCACATATTTGTTATTTTTAATCTAATGTCCTCTCAATCCAAAATCATTCCAATACTGAAATTACACAATTGATTTTTTTAATTCACATGAGAAATTTTACATTTATATTTAGTAGGTTTTTAATTATTTTTTTTAGTTCATCATTCTAGTATGTTGACCTATTCTCAAGCCTTGATTCTGACATTAAATATATTTACTATTATATATGATGCACGTATTTGATAAGGCCAACAACTGTATCTTTATCCAATCATCCATTAAATGTAGAATAAGGATATTTTAATACTTTAATAATATACTAGTATATCTCACATTTTTCCTAAACTGAAAGCAAATATTATTTAATCTGTCTAGGGTATATCTAATAGCAATCTAGGGACAGGTCTAATAAACAATTCATATGTCCAGTCACTCCAATTTCCTTTTTAATATGATTTCATGGAAATATAAGTGTGAGGAGAATAATTACATACACTTACCTTGGAAAATACTGTTGTTTATTCAATATAAAGTGGTAAAATGAAGTATGGCTAAGATACTAAGGGGAGAATGGCATTAGAAAAAAATTGCTAATGCCAGACACTGACAGGGGAAAAAAGGAGATTATGTTATAGGCAAAGTAAATTATTTTAAAACTTCAAAAAAATGTTGAAGTATTTTACAAATCAAAGCAAGAATATCAGCTAGAGCAGAAAAACTAAACTGCAATTCTAAAAAGGACTTTCTTTTTTTTTTTTTTTTTACTGTTTGGTAGGACAATGCCTAAAGCAGTCAGCAGCTTCTGGTTCTGAAGTGGAGCAGGTCCCAGCATGCCCTGGTTCAAAACATTTCACTCCTGGGACCCATAAAAGAGTAAGCTGTGAATATTGAAGCACTAGCCAGTGTGATACCTGCTGCCCAGGAAACATTTCATCTGTGATGCCTAAAAGACAGCTTGCTTATGGGTTTTCCAAAATCTGTACTGGCTTCTCATTGCTATTAGGAGGAAACTAATAAGCAAAGTTAAACTTTAGTTTTTTGTTATTGTTGTTTTTTTTCCCCCCTCCATTTACTACAGAGTGAAATACCGGGACTCTTTTAAATATAGTTGCCTTATAAACTGCATCCTTTCTAGTCCCTCTCTGAGCGTGTCCCAAGAATAAACTATAAACAAAAAATAAATAAATAAATAAATAAATAAATAAATAAATAAATACCTAAAAACCTCAGTAATCAAAATTATCTCCTCACACTATGGGAAAAAATTGTTATGGCAGCCGGCACCTGGGTGAACATATACACAAGGGGCCATTGCAGTTGTGTATATTTCTTACTGCTCAGTCAAGGCAAACAGCAATCAGCTGGCTGTGACTAGCTCAGACTAATAAGCAGAAAATCAACATAGGCTGATGCAGGATGAATATCAGCATCTGTGAGGCCATTGTCTCTGCTGATGTGTCTGAGCAGAAGGAAAAGCCAAATAGACAGCCGGCTATGAGGCAGAACACGAGATGAGGAGCTGCTAACCAACTGCCAAAACTCTGGTGGAGGAGCAATGGTAAGAAAGAGAGGCCTGCCAAAACCGGTTTGGCTCAGCGATAGAGTATCGGTTTGCGGACTGAAAGGTCCCAGGTTCGATTCCGGTCAAAGGCATGTACGTTGGTAGGGGGTGTGCAAGAGGCAGCTGGTCGATGTTTCTCTCTCATCGACGTTTCTAGCTCTCTATCTCTCTCCCTTCCTCTCTGTAAAAAATCAATAAAATATATTTTTTTTTAAAAAAAGAAAAAAAAAGAAAGAAAGAGAGGCCTCAAACGCATGCAGAAGGTGCCTCATCAGAAATGCAAACTCTGAGCCCTATTCCAGTTGGATTTTTCCTTAAAAAATTCTTTTGGAAATTTTAAACAAAAGGCAGTAAAAAAAAGAACTATCCACGATTCAGGAGGTGGGATTAATGATTAGGAATCATAAAATTATTTTATGCTGCATTGCACTCACTAAACACAGCAAAATGAACCAGCATGGCAGACTATCGACTACTGCAACACATAAATGAAGTATCCTTCTGATCTGAACAAGTAATATTATAAATATAAGGCATGATTCTCATATTGAATATGGGGAGGAATTTACCTCTTTTCTATTGTTTCCAGTTCTGTTGGGGCTTCTGCTGCTAGCTCAGCCCTATCCCTGGGAATATTTGCCTCTTTCTATGACCTCAGAAGCACTCAATACCTTAACATTATGCTCAGACTCTTCTAATACTGATTACTCCACAAAGTAAGCTCTTTATTGCTTTTGGGAGGATGGTCTCTTGAATAGAATTTTAAAAGCCAAGGAGAAAACTGATAAAGAGAAAAATAAGTGGTCTTCTAGCCAATTTCTCTTCTCTAGAACAATTATTTCTACGATGTTATTGTTGCATGTTGTTGGATCTGCCCCAACTTCTGATAACTCTATGAATGAGTGACGTCTATGGTGTCCTATTCTCAACAGCCCTGCTCAGCTCTAGATTCACACCCATTGTTGTCGTTGTTTATGGAGTCAGTCTATCTTAAACTTGGTCTTCCTCTTTTCCTGCTGCCTTCTAGTTTTCTCAGCATTGTTATCTTTTCCAAAGAACCTTGCCTTCTTTAGATGTACCCAAAGTGGAACAGCTTCAGTTTCATAATTTTTGCCTCCAGTAATGTTTCAGGCCTAATTTGCTCTAGAAACGCTTGTTTTTCTTTCTGGAAGTCCAGGATATCCACATAGCTCACTTTCAACACCATATTTCAAATGACTCATTTTCTTTTTTCCATCAGCCCTCCCCACTTTCCAACTTTCACATCTTTTCATGGCTATTGGAAATACGAGGGTGTGGATGACCACAGCCTTGGTTTCCAAAGCCATTTCTTTGCTTACATCCCTCTTTCCTAATTCTCCCATCGCTGCCCTTTCAGGCTTCTCTTGATTTCTTGACTATGCTTTCTATCCAAATTATGATTGAATCAAAGTAAGCAAATCTTTAACAATTTGGATATATATGTTTTCTACCTCAAAGTTGTGTATTTCTTGTGTAGTCATGATTTTTATTTTCTTGGTGTTCAAAAATAACCCTGCTTTCTTCTTTGACTTCCATCAGAAGTCATTTCTGACCTGACTGTGGCATGGTCCCTTCTTGGTTTTTACTCCCTGAAGCCAGGGGTGGCCCTAAGAGTAGGAGGTGAAGGCCAGCAGGAAGCGGATCTGCAAGTCCAACTGTTGTGACAGTGCATCCACTGGGAGATTTGAGAATCAGGATGAAGAGGAGTCAGAAAAGAGGAACAAGCAGTGAAAAATCAACACACCATTTGGGAGGCTTGAAGCCCAGAAGCCTGAAGGAAATGCCAGGCTGGGAAGGGTTAGACTACTTTCCCAAGTTTTTGATGGGCCATGCCTAACAGGCATGTTGATCATGTTGATCATAATGAAGTGGGAGATGATGTAGAAAAGATCGAAGTGCAGCCAATGGGAGTCAGGAGAATGATGAGGAGCAGCCAGTGAAGCATATGCATGTCCAAACTCCTGAACCTGATCATCATGTTGATTTTTACCTTTGAATCCTAAGGTTTTCTCTGAGGTGAATACTGTGGCTTCTGCGCTATGCGTTTTTAATTTTGTAGTTTACTTATTTGTAAACCTTTTGGTGTTACCGCTTTCCAGTTTCTAATTAAATATTGTTTTGGTCTGAGTATAAATTTTTCTGTCCAGAAGGGAAATTTTACCCAGTTTTAAGAAAAAAAATATCTTTTCATGATGTGAAACTAATAGTTATTTAAAAAGAAAAAAAAAGTAATTTCAAATTATTCCTCAAAGAAAATAATCTGAAAATTGCTTGACATTTTTAAGAGAAAAGGAACCTCGTATATCTGTGGACTATTTTGTAAACTTGAAAAATATGAGTGTGGGAGCTTAGTAATGTTTTAAAAGTGTGATGTAGGTGTATGTTTGTGATGGGTATTGAAAGAAAGCAGAGTGATGGGTATTGAAAGAAAGCAGAATATACCTGCTCCAAGAATGTCCATGGACATTGAGGATGTGCCACCCAAAATATGCCACTTTATTATGTTAAGTATTTTGAGCAACAAGTTCTTGCAAATGCAGAGAGAGACTTTCTCTGAACTTCCCTTACCCACCTAAAGATAGATCCTCAAAGAAGAAACTCAGCTGTCATAAATCTCCAACGAGAGGAGTTTCATCACAGGAGAGCAACCTAAATATCCACACCACACCAAACTTTGTTATAACCATCATACCTCCTATCTGTTTTTCTAAGGGTCCATTTATTTTCTTAAAAATCATTTATTCTCCTCTAAGAGGGCTCCATCCTTGTACCCCTTTTCCTGTTAACTTAGTATTTAATTCCGAATTCTAAGCCACCTTGGGAGTTACTCATTTTTTCCCATGCGTACATGAAGTATACGAGTTATACATGTTAATAAACTTGGGTTTTTTTTTCTGTTGTTAATCTGTTTATTTTATTATAGGCATGTCAGTCAAGAATTCAGAAGGGGAGAGGAAAAATTATTTTTCTCACTTATATATGTAAAACTCACAAATCTCTATGGCACTCACAGATCTGTGTGGTGACTAAAGAATTCATAAACCTGAAATCCTTTGTTAAAGATTATCAAAAGAAACTGCCTTACTTCAAAAGAAGGGATGGGAATGGGGGAATAAGGACAATTATGTGAGACCATAATCAATAAAAAAAAGAGAACTGTGGTAACATCTAGTAGATGTACATAAATAAAACCAGAAACTTAACATGTGGTGTAGATCCTTGTGAAACTCTCACACTGAAACAGTAATTTTTTATAATATATTTTTATTCATTTCAGAGAGAAAAGGAGAGGGAGAGAGAGATAGAAACATTAGTGATGAGAGTCATTGATCAGGTACCTCCTGCACACCCCCTACTGGGGATCAAGCCCACAACCTGGGCATGTGCCCTGACCCGGAATCAAATAGGGACCTGTTGGTTCATCAGTTGACGCTCAACCACTGAGCCACACTGGATGAGCTGAAGCATTAATTTGTATTGGCTAAATTAAAAAAAATGTAATCAGTCTAAAAGAGACTGAAAGTAAACTGTGCTGAATTTTATAATAGAATCCTGTACACTTGATAAAATTAACAAAGTTATACACATCAACATGTATATTACAACTTTGAAAGTAGCTAAGAGAATAGGCCTTAATAATTCTCATTATAAGAAAACTAGAGGCCAGTGCATGAAAATTCATGCACTGGAGTTGGGGGTCCCTCAGCCCAGACTTTCCCCTCTCACAGTTTCGGAGCCCTCAGGGGTGGGAGATGACCCAGCAACCAGGGGAAGGCTACATCCTATCATATCTCTGTTGCTGCCACTGCCAGCAGTGCAAGCCTTGGCCAGCTCTGGTTATCTGAGCATCAGGAAGCCCTGGGTGGCTGGGCAGTTGTCATCGGAGGCTTGCCTGAACCTTAGGCCAGTCCCAGGTGGCTGGGGGTCTTAGGAGACTAGGGGACTCCAGAGGCAGGCATGAGGAGTGGTCAGTCCCTCCCTGAGGTGGGCCTGACCTTGCCATAACCTGCCACTCTGTCAGGGCTGAGGGGACTGGGCACTGCCATCTTGTGGCTGTGGGCACCACCATCTTTGAGAGTGTGGCAGTCAATTACCATATTCCCTCCTAATTGACTGTGGGTGTTGCCATCTTTGTGATGGTAAGAGGGTCAATTAGCATATTCCCTCTTCATTAGATAGGATAAAGTTAATTATGTATGGTGATGGATGTTAACTAGATTTACTGTGACGATTATTTTGCAATTTATATAAATATTAATTCATTGTATCATATATATGAAACTAATATAATGTTATAGGCTAATTATATTTCAATTAAAAAAACACACAGAAGAAACACATGAACTTGAGTAGAAAAAGGGAAGAGGGAGTAGAAAAGAAAGGGAAAAGGTAGAATTAATTGCATTTGGCCAAACAATTTCCAGAATAAGTGAAAAAACATGGAAGATGGTACTATAATGAACTGGTTTAATATCCTGATCCTAGGGGTCAAGCAGGTCTGACAGGTCCTTTAAATTTAACATTAGGTAATTGCTCAATCTCTGTAAACCTATTATGCTCATCTATAAAATAAGAAAACCTAACTTACAGAATTTTTTCAAGCTTACATTAGATAAGAGGATATGTAAAATTTGGCCTAAGGAAATTGTGCAATTAAACAAAATAAATTGCATTATACTTTTCCCATCTTCATTCTTTCACCTTTGAACATATTATGCTAATGCTAACAATAATATGTTGACTACTAAGGAAATGATTTTACTCCTACAGAAATTGTGATTCTTTAAAAATCAGATTTAAAGACAAAGGCACACCAGCTCCCTTGGATTTTTCAGTATGGGGTTTCTAATCTCTATATGTTTTTATTCAAACAGCTGAGCAATCAAAGAAACTAAAATAATCTCTCAAGCCCCCAAATACATCCATTCCAGAGCATCTTATCCTTTGAAACTGGATGTGCCATTATTATAAAGGTGAACTCTTCGGACAGGCTCTAACTGGGTAGACTTTTGGGCGGTAAATATACTGGACTAATGCCTGGCAGTAGTTACCAAGCTAGACATACATTAAAATATATAAATATTGGCTAAATAAAACTCATGTGACCTATTTTTAATGGTTTTATATTTATTTCTACTTTGTGGGCATAAAACAATTTCAGTGCTTAGGCTTATAAGTAAGTAAATACATTCTTTTGCTATATCTAACTACCAAATTTAAGATTTGAGTTTCTCATCCAGGAATCAGCAACATTTAAGAAGAAATATGAAGACTGAGAAAGAAATTTAGGTATCACTGTGTCTTCCAGGTCTCTGTCTCTCTGTCTCTCTTTCATTGGCAACTCCAAGAACATTTTACAACAGCCCCACAAACTTAGAGGAAATTTCAGGAGAGGTTTTACTGAACAGAATATACTTTTTACTTTTGCATGGAGAAGTCATGGTTAAACTTCAACAATTCAGCTTGTAAGTTGCAAAATAAAAATGAGCATAGCTTTTAGGAAATCAGAATCTGCTAATTGCATGAAAAACAAATATCACATCATGCGCTTCTCACTATTATGCAATAAAGACTATTTTTATAAGATTTTTTTTAACTCCTGAAATTATCCAAAGCTGAGCAGAAAATCAGCAGTTTGAAATGATCAGGTTCTTTGTTATATTTAAGTAAAACAAAGAAAATAAAGAAAAAAATGAGAAAAATAGAAAATGCTATATTAGATTAAAGTAGCATTTAAATAAAAATATTTTCTTCAAGAGAACTTGTTCAGATTACTTAGGTCAAAGTCACAAACAGGTAACTTGAACATTTTGTTAGAAGTGATAAAACTAATTTTCTAGCAAACCAAAAATATGTACAAGTTCTGAGAATATATACATTAGATAAATATTGATATAATACATTCATTAAATATAAAGGTGAAAAAAGTCATAATGCTCAATAATTTATACTTTATTATATAAAAGAAACAACATTCACAGTGTAATGGGAAATATTAATAGATACATTAATAGATACATTAATAGAAATATTTGCAGATATTTCAAATCAGAGTCTTGAAGGATGATTATAAAAGGACTCATTAAAGAAGGTGGCTGGGGAATCTCATCCTAGAGAGAGGAAAAATCACAGTCATACAAAGATGTAAAAATTGTGGTGCATACTTGAGTAAAAATGAGTAGTTCTATACCAATAATACCTGTTGGTATTAACACTAGTCTTTCAGTAGCAATCTGATTTTTCAATCCTACAATGTGCTTGAAGGGAAACGTTATTCTCTTCTGTTACTAAGTTGCTTCTCCCAGATCAATGTATGTATGCATCATGAAATATGGCCACTTTGGCTCCATCTGCTGATCTCCCAGAGAGAGGTTAATGTTTCAACTTAATGATTATAGCAAAGATTACACGGAAAATTTCAACCAATTTCAAGCAGTCCATGGCAGGGGCGGGGACGGTACTTGCTTTTGTAAATGCAATTTTTTCTGTCTTCTCTCACTCATCTATATATCCTCAGCTCCATCTGACATAAAGATCAAACAATACAATGCCTTTAAAATTCCCATGATCTACCAACAGAGAATGAATGCTCAGATTTGCTAATTTTCACCTTAAAAAATAGGTAATCCTTAATAGTTACACTTTCTCTATTGAACTATTAAAAGTTATTAGATTATTATTAGTGTCAACTTTGAACAGTGTTCTTGTGAACATTATGAACAGGGAAATAGTTCATAACTCCAGAATGTGTAACTTTGATGGCAAGTTTTTTATCCAAGTGGTTTGGGACGATGCTGTGCTATGTCCCTCTAAATAGTATTAGATTTCTAAATATTGCAGATATATTTTTCTCTCTTTGCTTTACTATTTTAAATCTTTTTAATGAAGTAAATCTTTTCTATCAATTAAAAGACTGATAAGCCACTGTGTTAAATTTGGAGTTTACATATAACTACTACTGGATTAATATATGATGTTTAACTTTAAAAGAAATACAAGAGGGCAGCATATGATTAATTTTTCATCAGTTCTGTTACATTAATAAAAGATAAAATCACAGCACATAATTTTAAACCAATGAAGAGAAATGAAGTGAAGTGAATAACAGAAAAGTGAAGTGAATTTAGAAGTTCCTGTTAGGCAGTTTGCATCAGAAGTGTGTTCTTTTTATTTCCTCTTGTATCTCAAGTAAAAGAAACTTACCAGCAAACTCACATATCTACGAATTATACTATACTTAGGAGGAATTAAATATTGGGAGAAAATCTCATGTTTTGATTGCGGTGTTTTGTTAGCAAGGTGTTCAGGATTAAAAGATAATTTCTAAGCAGAGCCAGCACTAGTCATTGAGACATTTATCTAAGCATTGTGATCTGAGACAACTTCTGGACTGAATGTTCTTTTCAACACACACAACCTGTCATTCCACAAGAGACCTATCCTTCTGCTTCTTAAGGGTTTCTATTTTCAAGAGTTTCCTATTTTAATGTAAATTCTAGATAACTGATGCTGCAGGTTTACTAAATTCTTTTTACAATTAGTTGGCAGAGTGGTTTGAGTAAGACTGATGGAAATAAAGTTCAGGGGGGAAAAATTAGTAAGGGGAGATCATTTTGAGGTGGTTGGTGAAGTATGAATATAGAGGATAAAGCCCCAAAGACTTGGTAAGATAGTTGAGTTATCAGGGGAAATTCAGAAAATGCTCTTAAAATAGATAATTTAAGCCTTGTGGAAAACCCCTTTTTAATCCATTATTTAACTTCTTAGTATCAAAGCCAGAAAAAGATTTAGCTTACCTGATCTGACACAGCAGATTAGAAGGCATTAGGTAATCAATCATGTCTGTAATGAATGACTGTAGTTGGCATAACTAGTAGGTTAAATTGCTGATTGTTGAAGTCAGACCATCTGGATTCCAACTTTTTCTCTATAACTAGCAAGCTAGGTGGCCTTGGTAAAATTACTTAATCTCTCCAAGTCCCTCTAAACTTGGGATTTTTATAGGAAGTCGGAAAGGAAATAAACCCATAAAAAATAAAACGGCAGCACTGATGGAAGTAGAAGTCGCCCATAAAAAAAATAAAAATAAAAAAAAAGCAACCTTGTTTTCCTAGAGGAGTTTGAGAAGGCTTCTTGGACAAAGTAAATATGAGCTAAGATCTAAATCATGTGTAGGAATTTTCCAAGTGTATAAATTGAAACTGTGATTTCAGACAATGAAAACATTATGCAAAGGCAAGAAGGTATGAATAAGCATGGAGCCACCACGGAGTTTAATATGGCTGGAGTCTAAAGGGCAAGAAGGACATGCCGTATTTTTCGGACCATAAGACGCACTGGACCATAAGACACACCAGTTTTTAGAGAAGGGAAATGAAGAAAAAAAGATTCTGAAACAAATAGTGTCCTAAAATATTTTATGTGCATTAAAACCCAACATCACAGTCATAAACACATGTAATCAACCCTGTAAACAGCAGCATTTAGAACCATTTAGAACCATTATTAACAAATACAGTCAGCAAAAGACAAAATGTATTGTAAAACACAATAACGAGAGACTTCAGTAATAAATTAGAATAAAGTTGAAGATTTATGTTAAAGGTTCTGCTGAGATCTACAGTACACCTACCCAGTAGTCAAGCACCGCAACAGAGGGCGGAGAGGAATGATTGGGGGAATAGACGCGGCATTCTTCCGGGCACGGAGTACGGGCCAGCAAGGGGTACAGGCGATGATTACGGTTTGGATTACGCAGTTACCGTACACTGCACCTGGGCTGACATGGAGATATGGCTGCAGCGAGGGCATGGAGGCTGACTACCATACATGGGAACTCCTCTACCACTCGGGGTTTACAGAGCGGGGCAGACACTCTGGGCACGGAGGAATGGACAGTGGCTGCAGCAAGCACACAGAGCCGGGCAAGCACACAGAGACCACACAGAGCCGGGCAAGTAAAAAAACTTTTTTTTTTTACAGTATATGTGTAGGCTATATTTGGACCATAAGACGCAGGGACTTTTTCCCCCCACTTCTGGGGGGGAAAAAAGTGCGTTTTATGGTCCTAAAAATACGGTAATATAAGCAAAGAGGCAATGTGGGGCCACAATTATTCAGAGGAGGAGAGTAACACTATTATGTTTCCTTATTAGAAAGGTCACTCTTATGACACCCAAAATAAATTATAAAATTTTAACTAAGCATTGATGAGAAACTGAATTAGGACAGAAGATGGCAAACAACAGACAGATATAGAAAATATTTAGGAAGTGGAATCAAGAAGACTCAAGTACCAACTGGATGGAGGAGAGGGAGAGGAAATCATCCTGGAATGACTCTTAAGTTTCAGCTTAGACATTTTGGTGGATAGAATTGACCATCACTGACATAAGGACCACAGATTTAATGCAGACAATTAAGAGACAGACCTCAAAGACCAATGAGAAACAGGACTGACATAGGCTTCCATCTTTAAGACCATGAGCAGAAACTTCACTGAAAATTTGGATTTCCACAACAATTTTTGTCTCTGGGCAATTGTCTGTGACAGGGTGTTCCAGAGGTTCCCTGACCATGGCCAAGAAGAGTTGGAGCCAGTTCATGGGCCTCTACAGTCAAGACCAAGGTCTGTATATCTATACATCACATGGGTGGATGAGATTCCTCATGAGTCTCTTGGTGTATGATGCTGCACCCTACAGTCCCCAGAAAGAAGCATTTGTCCATGAGTGGATGCCAAATATTTGTTTTTTTTGAGTGAGGGTGTTTATAGTGAGGGACATCTTATTTGGGCATGTTGCTAACATTATTACTGGTTTCTGGCTTTTAAATGTAAACTTTTGTCTGGAATATAAAAGTTTGTAAATTATACATAAAATAAACTTACTATGAGCAGAGCAATAACTGTTAGTGTTTCAGCATTGACTTTATCAAATGTAAACTTAAATGATAACCAGAGTGGAATTTGTAGCTTGTTATCATTGTCCCATCACAATGAACCCCATATTAGTTTTATTTTAAATAATTCTCAAATATGTGGAATTTAATGAACAAACTGAACTACCAAGCAAAATAGAGACAGACGCATGGATTGAAAGCTAGAGCTTGGGGGTGGGGTACAAGGGGAAGAAAAGGGCAGTTATAGGAGGGGGTTGAAGGATTGAGCAAAAAATAAAGAGAGAGAACTCATGGACATAATTGCAGATTGCAGGGACAAAGGGGTGGGTGGAAGTAGAAGAGGGCATAGAGGAGATAAATGTCGATGGAAAAAATTAAAAAGTAAATTTAAAAAATAAAAATAAATAGACAAAATAAATGTAAATAGAAAAAAATCAAAGTTAAAATTATAGTAAAATTTGTTCATTAGCTTATTTGATATCTGATTTTTAGTAAATAGCATTAACAACAGTGTCATGCTTGATGTCTTCATAATTGCCAAGCTTGAGCATATTCTTTTGTTTGTATCTTCCATGAATCCAGTTTTCATTACTTACCTATAACTCTAAGGAAGACAGTATTTCTTTTATTATGCAAATGTTGTTTTACTTTATATAATGATGTGTTTTTGAAACTTCTATTGTCAGCCAGTCTTCTGAGATTCAATTATATTCTAAATGAATTCCTATACTTTAAAGCATTAGCCAGAAAGTACTTTTGTGTGTGTTTGTGAATTTAATCATTTTTAATGTTTCTTAATTTACTAGTTTGTAATGAGTTGAGGAATTTTAAATTATACTTTATTTTTCATTTATGTTAAGTTATTCTTACTACCTTTGTTGCACTTGTTGTAAACCTAAAATATTTGTTATCCTGATTGTTGAATTCTAAGAAACTCTAATAAAGGGTCAATGTTTCATAATTAACTCCAGCAGTTCAGGAGTGAACGTGAGAAGTTTGAATTAAGGGTGATCTTAAGTATTAACATAGAACTGACCATGTCAGACTAATCAATTTGGGATTTATTACATGGGTGATATTGGAAGGGAAAAGATAAAGAAAATTGGTTATTTATTGAAGAATTAAAATGTGGTGTAAGAATTTGAAAAAATGGGAAAGAGAAAGATATGAAAATATTTTGCCATATGCTGGTATTGGCTAGCATCAATATCCACAGCATAAAATAATTTTTTTGTAAGGGGTGAGGAAATAGGTTATTAAATGACTCCATTAATATATAACAGAATCATAACATCATAGGCTATTAAAGTGGGAAGAGATTTTTTGAGAATATCTAATACAATATTTCCATATTTAAAGTTAGAATATATTATCCATAAAAATGAATTGTTTTCCTTAGGGAAATGTATATTTGTAGCAGAAATTGAATAAGAGCTTTACTTAGCTTTGTTCAAACATTAAATATTCTTCAAAACAGAAAGCTTTGTTCCAAATCTTTCTATTTAACACGTTACTGTTTCTATGATATACTTCTAGCTATCATTAAGCATTTCAGAAAATAAGTCAAAATGAAACCACTGAAGATGTCCACACTCACCATTTTCAAAAACCAAAACTGGTTTCCAGATTGAGCTCACATGGAACTAGAGCTTGACTAAAACTTTTACTAATATTGAAAACTTCTTTTTCTTGGAGTTATTTTCTCTCATATTTTCCTCTCAATTTGCACATTTACTCACACATATTCTGCATTAAATATCTTAGATTGTTCTAGTTTCATTTTCTTTACTAGGCATGAGTGGTGTATTAGTAATGGTTTAATGTCCCACCATCAACTTATGTTTTCATAATTATAACGATTCAGTGAGAACATATCAATTGGATCTTTGCTAACAAAATCTGTTCCATAGATCAGCAGCATCAATATCATCTGGAAACTTGTTGTAATTGAAGTCCCAGAACTCCTGAATCAGAATCTGCAATTTAATAAGATTCTTAGGTAATTCCCATTCACATTAATGTTGAAAAAAATCACTGAACTAGATCAATAATTTATATAGATACCAATGGAAAAGTACTTTAAATGCCCACAATCAGATAGTTTCCCCTTTATTGCTAGTATTTTGTAAGATATAATGTTATCAATTAAAAAGAAACAACCTAATCTGGGCATCAAATATAAGTGAATTAGATTCTTTTTTTGGTTATTTTTATAGCTGATCCTGTTATTAATTTTGGCAAAACAAAACTCTAGTCTTCTCTAAAGCAGAGATATCTGTGTTAACAAAATAGAGCTTTTGTTCTTTAATGCTGAATTGTTATTCAGGTTCCCAGAAACACAGTGATAATTTAAATTACTGAAAGAATGAAAAATGGCAACTACAGGGCAGAATATAGTTGAAAGTGAGAAGAAATAGCGTGGGAGACTGAAATGTAAAAAAACAAAAAAACCAAAAAAAGACAAAAACTTTTGACAAGTGATCATTTCTAAAATAATAAATTCCTATGTCATGATCTTATAAATGAAGAATAGACATGAATACTCTGACTCAAATGGTTTTGTCAACACAAACATAGAATATGGTTGGGCAAAGAAATGCCTAGTTTTCTTTCTACTATATTGGCATGAATCAAAATCACATAAATATTTATAATGGATCAAAGTGTTAATTCTTTTTTAACAGGTTTCAGATGAATAAGAAAAAAAACTAGTGAAAGATATATGTTGAGATGGTAATAGACTTGTTTATTTTTAACTGACTCTGCTCTAGGAAACATAATATAGGGAGCAAGTGGATTACCTGTTTACAGAAGCAATAGTTTATTGTGTAGGGAAAAAGCACATTTTAAAACATTTTTATATTTAAATAACTGCATGGTATATCTTTTCAATCTAGATAATGAGTGGTAAACCAGTGAGAAATACTAAGTGATCATATAATTTCTAACCAATTGTCAGTTAGTCCAATGCTGTGCTATTGAACTCTGCAAGAGACACAGATTAACAAATATCCACAAATATAGTAACTTTGTTATAACATGTAAAACAGGTTATAAAAAGGAATTTCATTTCTCAGAAGAAAGATATATACTTATATCAGCACATACCAAAACTGAGGAATTATAATCAACTAAAAGCCCAGTGCATGACATATTTGCACTGGGAGAGGGGGCAGGGGAGTCCTTTCAGGTTGGCCTGTGCTCTCTCACAGTCGGGGACCCCTTGGGGGATGCCTGACAGCCTGGGGAGCAGGCCCAAACCGGCAGTGGCAGTCAGATATCCTCCAAGGGTCCTTAGTGCTGCCACAGAGGCAGGAGAGGCTCCCGCCACTGCTGTGCTCCCAGCCATGAGCCCTGCTTCTGGCTCGCATTGACCACCAGAAGGCAGCTTCTGAATTGAGCATCTGTCCCCTGGTGATCAGTACACATCATAGAGACCTGTTGTTCCGCTGTTTGGTACATTTGCATATTACCCTTTTATTATATAGGATGTCTTAATTTAGAGGATTGTCTGTTTTAGATTGTTGCTATTTCTATCTCTAGTTTATATTCAACTCTAAATAGACTGAGTGTTCTACTAGTAAGCACACAGGTGTCATGGGACTGACTACTGCAACAATTATCATTATTTTCTTCCATACAGCAAATGTTAGCCATTTAAGAGCAGAGAAGAGTATCATAATGGAAACCCAAAAAGCACAAGATAACATCAATTTCCATGTTGCCTTTTCAAACAAGGCTATAAAAAAGAAATGGAACCTAGCTGTTTTCCTTAACAAAATGAGAAGGCTAAAATATTTGTTCCATTAAAAGTAATATTTTGGCCAAAACTGGTTTGGCTCAGTGGATAGAGCATCGGCCTGCGGACAGAAAGGTCCTGGGTTCGATTCCTGTCAAGGGCATGTACCTTGGTTGCGGGTACATCCCCGGTGGGGGGTGTGCAGAGGCAGTTGATCAATGATTCTCTCTCATTGGTGTTTCTAACTCTCTATCCCTCTCTCTTCCTCTCTGTAAAAAATCAACCAAATATATAAAAATAATAAAAAATAAAAGTAATATTTTGCCTCAATGTGTTACTTAATGCCTAGCACATATTAAAGTATTCAACAAGTGTGTGTTGAAATAATGAATAATGAATAAATGAAGTTAAAGAAAAATGTCTTCATATTTTATTCTATGTAAATAAAATTGTAAATAACTATTTCATATCTTTGACTAATAAATTATTGCAGTAGTTTGTTAATATATGCTTGTTTATTCATTCAGCAGAAATTGTTGATCTACTAAATGCCAGGCATTATTATAGGCTCTGAGGGTGTGAAGATGAATAAGTCAAATTACTTGATTTAAGAAATCCAGAGTCCAGACTGAATGCAATGAATGCTATGCCCCCATCCCTCCATCACGCACAAGGCATGCATTCCCTCAGTTGCTTGGAGGGGTGATGATTGATAACTCTTGGCTAGGTCCGTCTCTTAGAATTTCCCTTACTAGGTCTTTTCTCTGAAGATACCTCTTTGATGTGAGATCATACCCCTTCCCCAGAGGCAATCCTCATCCAATGACTAATTGTTATGAGTATAACCCTGTCTCCATTGCCACAAGGGGGGAAAAAATGACTGTGAAGCACTGTGCCAGGAAGTTCAGAGATTCCTGAGGATTTGGTTGACACCCAAAAAGGATTTGTACTGATACAACTCCTCCCTTTGTTGCAACTGATATGCACTGTGATTCTTCCCTTTTCCAAACCATAATATCCTTTATTTCCCAAATGTTTTCATTTCCTATGGTTCCTCTGATCAACTTTCTGCACATAAATTTCCATCATAGAGTCAATTTTTTGGAAAATAAAACTGAGAGATTTGATGTTAGGAGTGGTCTGAAATAATGTGGTTTGGAGCCAGCAATATGGCAAGAAGATCTATGTATAGTGTAAGTGGGGCACTGATTGCTTTTGGAATGTTGCATGAGTTCAATTGTCAGGATCTTCACAAGTGCTAAACTGGGCTGGGATACTGGTAGAAGGGAATTGGACTAGCATGTATAATATATCAGGCCTTTAAGATAAAATAAAGAATATCAATTATATTACTCTAACCGGCTTGGCTCAGTAGATAGATCATCCGCATATGGACTGAAGGGTCCCAGGTTCGATTTCAGTCAAGGGCATGTACTTTGGTTGCTGGCACATCCCCAGTATATGCAGGAGGCAGCTGATCGAAGTTTCTCTCTCATTGATGTTTCTAACTCTCTATCCCTCTCCCTTTCTCTCTGTAAAAAATCAATAAAATGTAATTTTTAAAATAATATTAATTATAAAGGTTAGCAGGACTCTGATGGTCTTGTTGAATGACTGGGTATTTAGAAAAAGACTGAAATGATTAGGTTGTTGAATCACCAAGTGAAGGTGAAATTAAAAAAATAAAAATGTCAAAGTCAGAGTACTTCTTAAGTAACATTATGAAAAACTTATTCCCACAATTGAATGCTGACAAAGGTGAGGGCCAGGCTCCAGAACTTAATTATAAGAATTACAGAACTCCAGGGAAAGTTGAAATTCCTGCCCCAGCAAATATACTATGCCAAGATCATGTCCCTGGTGAGAAAGGTGTGAGACCCTGAAATTTGTATATCTAGAAGTATATCTAGGATGATTCATGCAAACACTGGAACAGAACACCTGGAACTCTCTAAAGCTGCACCCATGGGGTCTTTGATCCAAGAAAGCTATGGGGATAACTAATAGAACCTATACCCATTGGTTAGGACAGATAAGCAATCAAAAAGGATATTGTTCAATATATAAAATAAGTCAAGAACAGATTATCAGAAGGTTAAGGGTTTCACCTCTCAAAACAGCATAATCCCTCTCTGATACTGAACCAGTTCTAAGAACATCAGACCACTGATTGAAGGAAAAGAGTATAATTAGCGTGAGTCCAGTGCTCCTGGGTACTTCAGAACGAAGGAAAAGGCAAATTATTGTCACTGGTACCTTCCATAACAAAAAACACAATGCCTATTAGGCCCACCTGGATTCTGTAGGCAGTATATTCCAACTTGGGAAAACATTGTTGTTTCATCACAATACCAAGTAATACAAACGGCTACCAGCTTTAAATGAGAACCAGAGGGGGGGGGGGTGCATTTTGCAACAGGATCAGGGTGCAATGCAGCTGTTAACTTCTGATCCTTTTTTTGTCAGAGAATTGGCAACTGGAAAAATGCTGTGCAGAGCTTATAACAAACTATACTAGGGGAATCACAACTTAGACTCCTGGTTTTCTGGATGAGAGCCACGCCATGTGGAGCAGGTAATCTGCTACAGGGTCCTGATATAAAGTACCTGACCATGAGATGATGATTAACTGTGTTCAGAAGTGCCTGCTAAGAGCCAGGTTCTGTCAGATACAAGCCATAATAAGTTCAACAGCAATCCATGCTGTAGGATGGAAGTGGTACACCAGAGGTTCCAAGAAGCAGCACAAGTAAATGACCTAATAATGTTTTATATCATCCATCTTTGCTTTATTGAGGCCTCTCCTTTAATTCACAGCTAACATGTGTGTGTGTGAGGCAAGGGGGCGGGGGTGAGTATATAACTCACTGATAGAGAGAACTGCATCAGTGGATTGGAGTATGTGAGTATAACCCAAAAATATATGTTGTTACTATACTAAAGTCTCACCAAAAATCTCTGGGAAAGACATGAATAAGGGAAGCTTGGAACACCTCCCAAGGGGAAGAACCTTAGGCAATACACCTGCTTACCCATTTTGTATACAAATATAAATTAGCCAATGGGAAACAATTTCACTAGGAAACAGGGCAAGAGTTCCATTCAAAGTCAAGAAAAGGAGCCACACCCAACCAGTGTACCTCAGTGAGTGAGCATAGACCCATCAACTAGGAGGTCACTGTTCAAATCCCAGAGAGAGCACAGGCCTGGATTTCATGGTCAATTCTAAGTAGAGGGCATACAGAAGGCAGCTGATTGATGACTCTCTCTCATCATAGATGTTTCTATCTCTCTCCTACTCTCTTCCTCTTTCTGAAATCAATAAAAACATTTAAAAAATATTTTTAAAAAAGAAAACAGAAAAAGTCACAATCATGTTAATGAAAATTGACTCTGGTCATTAGTAAGAGCCAGGATGCTCTACTCAGAGTGTGCAAGAAGTTTTCTGGTCCACAGAGATACCCTATGGTATTTGATATTTTAATTTTGATGGTAAGTAGATGAGTGAAACAGCCATGGTGAAAAACACACATGGTTACCATGTATTCAGACTATTTAGGCCTGAGGGTCGGGAACAGTGGTATACTGGCTTATAAGCTGAGAACCATTTTTGCACACCTCTTCTGAAACCCATGTGGAGTGATACCACTCACATTGGTAGCTTGAAATTAGCAAAGGTGGAAATATTTACATTTTAGAAATTGGAAAATGCTAGACATCAGAATATTTAGAGAGAAACTGTTTATCGCTACACACTGGCCTGGATCACCTAACAGGTAACCTGCCTAGATCAGCAGAAGTGATCATGAGGTGAGGGAAACCAAGAATGGGGCCTGGAGGAGGGAAAAGATCAGAATCAATTGCAACCCCAAAATCAGTTTCAGAAATAGAGCTCCTGCCAAAACCTGTTTGGCTCAGTGGATAGAGCGTTGGTCTGCGGACTGAAAGGTCCCGGGTTCAATTCCAGTCAAGGGCATGTACCTTGGTTGCGGGCACATCCCCAGTAGGAGGTGTGCAAGAGGCAGCTGATCGATGTTTCTAACTCTCTATCCCTCTCTCTTCCTCTCTGTAAAAAAATCAATAAAAATATATTTTAAAAAAATAGAGCCCCCATTCCTTCCACTAACTTTTTTTGTAAGGCTTTTTTTTTTGGGGGGGGGGTGTTTTTGTTTTGTTTTAGTAGAAGAGCTCACAAGAATCTCTGGAGAAATTATTTTCATAACTTCCTATTATATAAAGTAGATTCAAACAGTAAAATAAGTTGCAAGTTAATTTGAGTTTGCAGGATTTGCTCTCCAGAGAGCATATTCTGAAACTGAAATTTTAGTGTTCAGAATGCTTCTTAGGGAGTGCCCTTCGGTTTCACACTGGTGGGAAGGAGAATGAGGAAGTAGGCTTGGGCAAGAGCAGAGGCCAAGCTGTGATGTGGACTTGAACAGCCTTCTTCAACTCTGTGGGGAGCTCTGGAGCTGAAATGCCCCAGGGAGTTTTTATGCTTTGGGCCAAGTTGACAGGATTTTGTATCCCACCTTGGTAAGTCTCTGGGTGGAGACCCCTTGAATTTGTCCAAGGAAGTTCTTTACACCTCAAGGAGCTTTTCCATGATGACTGCCTGCTGGATAGATTCCCAGTGGCTGAGCAACAGATGCTTTCTGAAGGGGAGGTTGGGCAGAGTCTCTTCATGTCCACCATAGGGCACACCCTTCTTCAGGACTATGGCACTCATTCGCTTAGCTGTTCTAGCTGTTAAAGGGATGGTATGTGATATCTGATGGCTATCAGCTGAGATATATCCTTGGCGAAATTCATATGCAAAATAAAGGAGCTTAGGTTGGTCACTGAGAGAGAAACATCGACCATGCCCTTGACCGGAATCGAACCTGGGACCTTTCAGTCCGCAGACCGACGCTCTACCACTGAGCCAAACCGGTTTTGGCAAGAGCAAGTTTTCTTTCCTGTGTCATACTGGCTTAAATTGCAAAAAGGAAAGATCAGGAAAACCTCAAACTTATTACAACTGCTATTTAAGAAAGACTTTGCACTGAACTCACAAACCCAATTCAAGGAGCACTTGATTCACACTGTGACTTACATACACAGAATCTCAAAATTATTTATAAAGTTAAATAATACAATTACACAGTTAAATAAGCACAAAGGGAAAAGAAAATTAAGAGAGCTTTAGGCAACGGAAAAGAGACTTTCAAGAACTATATGAAAAGTAGAAGAAATAGAGTCAGTGAGACAGAACAATGAAAGAAGTTACTTCCAGATGGAAAGAGCAATAAAGGAAAGGGCATTTGATTCCATCTCGTGGAAACACACCATGGAAGGAAGGGAGAATTAGTATCAGTGAACTGAAGGAATGGAATGGAATGGAGACAAATATTTTTGAGATACCTTATCTAGATAAAAGCAAATGTAAGGACATTGGTTCTATACAAATTGAGATATGAAAATCATTTAATAGCATATGGGTATGGTTTCCAAAATTCTTATTATACAACTAGACACAATTTTCAGAGGAGAAAATATGAGAACATATCTGCTTCATAGTCATGACTAGACCAGCAGTATTCAATTGCATGAACCCGAGCCCTCCCCTTCACCCATCTATCCTTAAAAACAGTGTTGATGCATTAGAAATATATTTTTATATAAATTTTCTTTTTATTTTATATTAAAAGCCATCTACACTGCTGCAAGGAGATATGCAATGTGTGTGCGTGTTTTGTGCATTTTTTAAAAGTGCACCATATCCATTCTATCAACTGCTATACTTTTTTAATGCAGAACATTTAGTCATAGTTTATTCTTATAGCCTATGTCTCAGTTATGCCCTTTTGAATGGGGTTCTGAGTATATGGTAATGAACATAGTACTAGACTTGGAGATAAAAGAAGGGATTTAGAACTTTGCTTAGTTAGTCTCCTGTGCATTCATCAATGTGTCTCATTGTTCTTATCTATGAGAGAGGATAACACTTCAAGGACCACTGAGGTAGAAACAATGAATTTTATGTCAGAGAGAAGAGATGAATGAAACATTACTTGAATTGAAAAAGGATGGCATCAGCTAAGACAAAAATGGAGAAGTTTATTCTACTATTACCAAAAGAATTATATGAACTATATGTGAGTGTTTTGTGAGTTTTAAAAACATACATCTAAACAAATAAGCTTCGGAAAGTTAGTTCTAGAGAATGCAGAATCAGTTAAGAGGACTTTCTTTGCAGATGGAAATGCACTGTGGCAATCTTTTCCACATTAACAAATCCATTGAGATACACTCTAAGAAACCCTCATTAATATGGTACTTTCGGGAAATATAATGTTACATTATAATGTTATACCCAAGCAATAAGTTGTCTTCAGAAACTTTCCTTTTACTAGCATATACAGTATTTTTAAGGTATAAAAATTCTCCTTTATTGACATTTATAGTGGATTATTGTAAAATTGTAGGGTGCTAACAATAGACAAAATTATATGTAACCAACCCTGAAATGATGGTATTTGGGTATTTAAAAACCTATCCTGTATACTATTTGTGGTGAAATGTGGATTTCATTAGCATGCATCTTTACCTTTCATTATACTGTTTGATGGAGAGAATTGCAACAGAGAGAGAGAGAGGCTAAATTGCATGGAATATGTACATCAAAATGGAACAGAGCCTATGATTAGGAGTGAGGAGTGAGAAGAGACAGAAGAGCCAGAAGATACTATAATGAGGAAGACATTGGGAAGGGAGAATTGACATTTACTTGACAAGCTTCTTCAGTGACAAATGAGGTTTGGGAAACTCAGATGAGAAGAAAAAAACAGGACATTTTGTTATGTGTCATACAAAGCATTTCTCTATTTTTTTCCCTTTTGTGTAAGATATCCTTTCTTTTTAAGCCTTTTATTTTTAATTTTGACTTGTATTTTCTTTTTTAGATGACACTCTGCTGCGGTAGCTCATGAGGCAATATGGGTATGAGTGAGATGAACACATATATATTTAATAGCAACTAGAGGCCCAGTGCACAGAATTCAAGGGTAGGGTCTCTAGCAGCTGCTCCCTTCCCCAGCTGCCAGTTTCCCTTCATTCCACACCAACCCCTGGTAGTCAGCTCACATCATAGTGAGCAATGGAACTCTTGGTCAATACAACTCCCTTTGCATTACTACAGAAACACACACAAAGTTTGGCTATAGTAAAAAGAAAGTTATGACTTTGGGAAAAGGAAAACCGATTTACACTTAGAACAACCTGAGAGGCACCATATAGCTTAATTCTGTAGGGATGTGCTATGCTCTCTGGTAGGATTTCATACTGATAGTCCAGGGATGCTATCATAGTGTTGCTAATGAAATGGAAGGGTTAAATAGAACAAATAATGCTTAGAGTAAAATAAAATAAACAACCAAATCATAAAAAACAAGCTTCTATTGCAACATAAAACTTGCCTTTAATCTCATTTATCCTTTTGAAAGAGGGTAGTATTCTTATAGGAAATTTCCCCTTTTATTGGTTACCAATTTGAACATTCATATAAAAAAACTCCTGAGGTCACAAATATGCCACTTACAGTAAATTTTAATCCAAAATTCATAATTTTAGTCACTTTAAGGTGATTTCTTTCACCTCAGGGTGCTGTTCTCCTTGGCTTTCACATGAGGTTTTCCTAAAGTCATCATCCAACAGAGTCTGCTTATTAAAAATGTTACAACGGGAACAAGATAGTGATGAATAAAAAAGAGCCAGAAAGAGTCACTATCATTGAAAATTGCCTTAGTCAGTGCAGTTAAGTGAAAACATATGCTGATAAGAGTCATACTTTTTCAGTAAAGCATATTCTTGTGGCTTAATTTGTTCTTCCAGACCAAACATTTCCTCCCACCATTTCTTTCTAAACACAATATTACTTTCTTTCTTCAATTATAGTAACAGTAGCCTTGTAAATAAACATAATTGTACTTACTTGTGAGCTATCTGTTTTAGTGTGGTTCTAAACAATTACCTACTCTAATTATTTTTGTGAAGCTGCTGCTCATCAAAATAAGATAAAAGCCAGTGGTTACAGCAGGAAAGAGATGAAGAGCATTTTAAGGAAAGCATGGAATTGCATGGTAAAAGAAATGAAATGAGCCCTATATACCAATAAGTCCTACCTACCAAATCATCAACTTCATGAGGGGCATATCATGGGAGCTCAAGAAATCTTTGCCTAATTATAAGTTATTGGGTTTTGAAACTAGTGTTTGTCTAATTTTCAATTGTAAGAGAACTTCTAACTCTTAGTTTAATGCTTAGGAAAAGTTTATTAGGAATGAAAATACTTTGATTTATCATTTTTAAAAAAATCCCTCATGAGAGACTGAAGCTCAGATAATGGATTAGTCAAGACATTCATTAATTAGATCTCTAAGAACTGCAGTAGGAGAGGCTATGGTTTACTACTGAGATCTGCCTTATACAATTAATGCACTTATTTCTCCAGCTGCTGTTAGTGTTGGCTTCTGAGACCTCACAACTGAGACCTGTCTAGAAGTTACCCTGACAGTCAGGGTACTGTCAACCCAGGATTACATTCCTTTGGAATTTTCAATATCAAAGGACTGATCTATGTGGAGGTTTGGTACCCATACTTATATCTGAAACATCTCTGATTGTTAATACAGAGCTCTAAAACTCCCCTTGAGACTAGCTAAAGCTTTTGGTGCAATTGTATTACAATTCAACTTCTCTCTCTAGACCATTGGTTGGCAAACTGCAACACGTGAGCCACATGAGGCT
Source organism: Pipistrellus hanaki (assembly GCF_964339955.1). Classification (NCBI taxonomy): domain Eukaryota; kingdom Metazoa; phylum Chordata; class Mammalia; order Chiroptera; family Vespertilionidae; genus Pipistrellus; species Pipistrellus hanaki. Next base: position 69,177,636 of record NC_140504.1, on the reverse strand, counting down.
CTTTGGCCCCTTGAGTGTGGCCCTTCCACAAAATACCACGTGTAGGCACGCACTTACAGTGTGATTGAAACTTCGTGGCCCACACGCAGAAATCAGTTTTCGGTTCTCAGAAGAAATTTCAATGGTTATACTGTTGATATTTGGCTCTGTTGACTAATGAGTTTGCAGACCACCGCTCTAGATAATCCTGCTCTCTCAACCCTCTTAGGAATTGTTTTCAGAAGCATTCTCCAACAAATATTCTGCATACAAACCCCACCTCAAAGATTATTTCCTAGGGCAGTGGTCAGCAAACCACCGCTTGCGAGCTACCTGTGGTTCTTTGGCCCCTTCAGTGTGGCTCTTCTTCAAAATATCACAGCCTGGGTGAGTCTATTTTGAAGAAGTGGCATTAGAAGAAGTTTAAATTTAAAAAATTTGGCTCTCAAAAGAAATTTCAATCTTTGTACTGTTGATATATGGCTCTGTTGACTAATGAGTTTGCTGACCACTGTCCTAGGGAATCCAGCCAATGAGACACATTTGAAACAATATAACAATTGCATAATTGTCAACCTCAGAAATATATAAATACCCTAAAGTGCCTAAACTTTTAATCACATTTTAAAGGTCAAGAGATTTTTTTAAAATGATAAATCAAAGTATTTTAATTCCTAATAAACTTTCCCTAAGCATTAAACTAAGAGTTAGAAGTTCTCTTACAATTGAAAATTAGACAAACACTAGTTTCAAAACCCAATAACTTATAATTAGGCAAAGATTTCTTGAGCTCCCATGATATGCCCTACATAATGCAAGGAACTAAGTATGGTAAGGCCAATAGGACACAAGAGCTGCCATCAGGGAGCAGACACTTACCTATTCTCAATGAAGTGTAGCAATAAAGGAATAGAGGTAAGTGTCAGATGAGGAAATGGGACAAAGGAAGAGCAATTATTTTATTTTGGCGAATTTAAGGAATTTAAGAAATATGGGAGAAGATATTGTAGCTGTGATTGCAGAAATTCATAACGGTTTCAGGATGTCAGAAAAGAAAATATGGGAAGAGTAATTCTGACAGCTATCCTATAATGGACAAAGTCACAGAGGCAGCCAGAAGGACATTTTGTTTGAGGATATTCAAGTAATTCAAGATGGTTGTCATGGAAGGAAGAGTGGTAAGACAGAAAATGTATATAGAAGGAACCATGAGGATTATCTCCAATAATATAATATGAGAACATTCTGGAAATTGCAGGGAGGAAGTACTAGAGAAAAGTAAGACTAGGAATAGGATAACAAATTATGATACTTGGGTAATGTGAGATGATGAGAGTAGTGACAGTTATTAATGAGAATTGTACACATAATAAGAGGAAGGACAAATAGTAGGATATGGTAACCAAATTCCCTTTAATAAAAGCCTCCTTTTTGTTGACATTTCATACTTTTGGCTTCTAGTATTCAGAAGCAGCTAAATCTCACCTCCAGGTATATCCCAAGTGACAACCCCACATTAAAATCTGTGTCTTCCACAGTCATGTATTTAGGAACCTTAGTTACTCTTGTAAATTAATTTATTATAAACTTTAGTTATTCCATATTTAATATCTCCCAAATGTACCTGCACTTTAACAAGAGTCTTAATGGATATGTAATGTCTTACCACTGGGGAATGATCCTCTAATGATGAAATTGCAGGCTGTTCTTCCTATGCATACGGCCAGTCCCATTTCCTATATTTCTTTCCCATAAAAAAGCAGTATAACTTGGTGTGTAAAATACCTAATTATAGGCAAATTAAAATTTTCAATATGGAGGTCTTTTAAAATAAAATCATTTGTTGACATAATTATACATATTTTACCAGCACCACACCTAGAAGAAATCCAGCATCACTACATGAGGATGAAAGAAGATGGCTTAAAATTAGAAGAAAAAATCTAAAAAATCCAAATTTATATTTAAAAAACTTTTTTAAAACATTAGTATCTTTATATTCTAACTTTTAAAATTTATAAATAAACTGATGTCATAAAACAAAACCTATAAAGTAAAGGTCTCCAGGGTTAAGTAACTTATTCACATTGGTGAAAAATCCAAGACAATAATTCAAGTCACATGAATTCAATATTACAATTAGGTTTTTTCCCTAATACTTAATTCATAAAAAATATCCATCACAATTATATTACATTCCAGTGGAATGAGAACATATAATGAGGACTTGATTGGGATTATAATAGCCAGGTTTTATAATTTCTTTTCATTCAATTTTTATAAATTTTCACTGACTCATTGAACTCCAATTTCATGAAGCAAGAAAAATGTATTTTATAGATTTCTTCCTAAATCATGGTGTTGTGTTTTTGTTTTTGTCAAAATTGTTCCCATTAAGTTGCTTGAACAGATCTCCCCATCACACATTTCTGACCACAGAAATGTTTCTTTCTTCAGTTCTTGGAATTAACTCTTCAGAAAGAAACCACTTTGAGGGCCTAGCTTCAAATTCTTTTTGGTAGAAGTGGCGTATAAATAGATTCAATTCAATAATATGAGATTTTTTAGGCTTCTTCACCAGCAATACTGGTTACTTAGAGGCATGGAGAGTAAATGTCTAAAAGTTTTCAAGTTGCACACTCTCAAAAGACAAGTGAAGGAGGCATGTGAGATGGGCCTGCAAAAGCTTTGTCCTCAGCCCTCACACAGAAAAGGGTGGCAATAAATGAGAGGAGGTGATGAGATGCATTCAAAGCCATTCTTCAGAGCCCATACACGTATACAGCTATGTTCAAAACCAAGGTGCTGACATCATAAACTACCTGAAACAAATATACAACATATGGAAGAGATTTGTGATGAGGATAGCCAGAAGAGAGCAAAGAACAGTTAGAAAACAATCTAACAAGAAAAAACAGTGATGCATTAGCAAAGATGCTTGGCTCACTCAAATAGCATATTTAATCATTTATAACTGTAATTAAAATACAAAATAAGAATAATTTAACTTTGTTTTTATAAAGTGCAGGTTGACATATATTCTTAACAATTTAATGAGAGATAGAGTGAATTTTTAGATAAACATGTATGTCCTGTATGATTTATCAGTAAATCTAATAATGAGTTTTGGGTTTGCTGAAATATGAGAGAAAGAAGGAGAGGGCAGAGCATTGCATAAATGAAAAACGATCTAAAATGATAAAGTGATTCATTTTTAATTCAAAACAAGAGTACTAAATTAGTCAACAGTATTTAATGCATATTTGTCAATTACCATTGTCAAAAATATACATGTTTTGTTGTGATCTGAGACTCAAATATTTTTAACTATTAATTATATTCTCAGGTACTTTAATTCTAATTCTACTATATGGATTAGTTTAATTAATATTATATAGAAGTTTTATTCAAATCTCTTGAACAACTTTAATAAAAATTTAAGATATGATAGGTATCCACTTTGAATTATAAAATAGGTTTAATGTATCAATAATAAAGTAGAGAATGCAATACAACTAAAGACTATGTGCAATTTTTAAAGAAAAGACTTGTGTAAATCTTTTCATGTTTAACAGTCATACTGGCTTCAAATGATCAAATAACACGTTATTGTTATCAACAACCAAGTTATATGTGTGTGTGTGTGTGTGTGTGTGTGTGTGTGTGTGAAAAATGGATGGAAAACTTTAGATGTTAATTATTTTGCCTATACTTCATCACAAGATGGGAATGCACAAAGAGGGTAAAACACATACATTTTACATTTAAAAAGATTCAGAGAACAGTTATATAAAATAGAATGGTAAAACTAATATGCTCGGTTCCTTTAATGTCTCACTACAAATTTCAATATCACTTTCCTTAAAAATAAACAACACAGTGATTTCCTCAAGTATTCTCTTTCCCCATACTCTTAAAAATTGGATGTTAATAAGGAGGTATGATATAGGCCTATGACAGTGTGTCTGAGAGAGAGAGAGAGAGAGAGAGAGAGAGAGAGAGAGAGAGAGAGAGAGAAGGAAGGAAGGAAGGAAGGAGGAGGGAGGAAGGAAGAGAAGGAAGGAAGGATCCATTGCCTTAAATTGTCATAGGTTCTTTCTATTAGGTTCAGAATTTATGCATCAGAGCAATGATACACATCCAAGCAAATCTATTAGGAGGGAAAATGTACTCCAATGCAAAACAATTTAAATTGTATTTAGAAGCAATCTTTAAATAAGGCATGCAATTAAGATTGTATGAAAGGTGCTGCATATGAAGCCTACAGAAAATTTCAAATGTCTCAAAGAGCAACTAAAATCAACTCCTGAAGCAGAGGAAGACAATGAGGGAAACAAAGAGAAAAAGTAATAATAAATAAAATCATGTGAAATAAGATATTAATCCTTTCTATTTTCATATCTCAGAATAGGATAAACACTACAAATGAAACACTCTAAATTTGACACATTGTCTATTTGCTTCAGTAAATGTACTTTCAAAATTGAATTATGTTTACATTATAGTTGCTGAAGATATTTTAGATTGTGTGACTAGAGTACATAGACCAGCTATGCTTAATGGACATTTTGTATATCACTCTATTTTAAAAAATCAAAAGATATCTGTTTTACCCATTCTGTGTGCTTTGCTCTTAGTTAACATGACATTAAAAGGTTTTGTGATTTTAACAAAATGTCCTAGATATAATAGCCAAGTTTCTCATGTAATTTTTAAAAGCTCCAAAATGATTGGAAACACATTTAGAATTTTGATCAATTAAGAAGGGAAAATTACCTTGATGTTTATAGCTTTCATAGAATAACATTGCCCTTTGAGCAAATCAGATGTAATTATACCACAGTGCATCTTCATTAAGTTTAGTCATTATTCGGTATATACTGAATTAGAATTTTACTTCCATTCTTAGTTTTGAAAAAGAGTTTATCTGACATGATAGTTTATCTTATTTAAAGTGCACAGTTCTATGACTAAAATGATAGATCTGCTTTAGCAAATGAAGAGTCAATTAGTTATTAAGTTACTATTAAAATCTGTATTTAAAATATATACAATGCCAATTTTATAACCCAAAGAAAGCAGAAATGCTTTGAAAGCAAAAATGTGGAGTCTTATTAAAAATATAGTAAATATAGAAGGCCTTTCATTACCCTCCCTCATTCTTTTTTTCTAATCTCACCTCATTGTGCTACAGCAAATCAAATGATTAGCTTATCTCCAAATAAACAATTTATTTTAAAGTATGTTACTTCTCTTTGGAATGCCTTTACCACTCATAGTTTAAGTCTTTAAGCTATAAAAGGTTGTCTATGAAGGTTGTTGGCTTAGGATAATGTAATTATGGGTGATTTGTCTATTTTTCCCCGTTTTACTTTATTACTATAATAGTGGTTTTGTAAATGAAAGAGAAAAACTATACATAGGTATTCATATATATATATATATATATATATATATATATATATATATATATCTGTATAAACATACACACACACACACACACACATATATATATGTGTGTGTGTGTGTGTGTGTGTGTGTGTCTGTGTGTGTGTTTTAACCCTTTATAAGTAGCTCCAAACTTAAGGCATAAAGTTAGTATTCAAGAAACAAATTATTTCCTTCCTTATTACAGCATATATACATATATATATAGCTCGTTCTTTTTTGTAAAGCATGTATCACAAAAAATACATGCTTTTTTACACCAAAGCTTAAAATAACTATCCTTTCTAAATCTGAGATAAAGCTGGGAAGAAGGTCACTCCTTGCCACCACCCGCACGGGAGTGCTGAAAGCACTTTCCTCGGTGTGAAATAAGCCCAGCAGACAGGAAACATGATCCTGTACTCAGGGTGTACCCTTGGACATCTCTGACAAGTAGGAAGAAATTTAAATGCCAGCAGAGCTTGTTTTTACAAACTAGCTACATACAAACATTTCTGCTCAAAAACAAAGCTACACCCCTCCTGAACTGTCTACTTGTGCCAGTTACAAAACTTCAATTTGTTCTTGAGAAAATGTTATCCCTGTAATTCTATCCAGTCAGTGCATCCTTCAACACTCTGTTTTCTAAGTGAGGGCTGTTAAAATTAAACCACCTCCCTCCCCAGAATATTTTTTTGTAATCATTTCACAGATCAGAAAAAAAAAAATAGCCTTTTTTCCTTCTTAATTGTGCCATTGTTTAGTGTTTACTGCCTCTCAGAAGTGTATACATTGCCCATTGACCCCAATCAGGCATCAATTTATTGCTTCTTACTTGTAGAGCACAAACATCTACTTCACATGTACTTTCTAAGTAAGTTATAATAATACCCACGGGGAGCTGCATAGTTTCAATTGTTAATAATAATATCCTGAGTGAGAAGGAATTTACTTTTTGAAGTTAGATTATTTATGTTATCAGTTGCTATCCAAACATGTTTAGGGGTTGGTTTTTGGGGCATGTTTTATTTTTTTTTCCCTTGGGGAATAAAACACACATACTTGTTGAGCTTAAATTGTCCAAAATGTAGAGCTCAGCCATTTCAGAAGTCATGTTTAGTACTCATAATTCACAGTTAAAAAAAAACACTTATCTCTCTATAAAACAAAGCAATCTTCTTACCAAAGCATGTCATCAGATATAACTTTATTTATAATACAGTAATCTTTACCAAAACCATATTGGCTTCACTGTGAGTTATTATTCTATTCACCTCTCCCTTCCCTCTGCTTTATAATTAGGACTTTAAAAAAAATGTGCATAGCTTGTAACTGATGTTCTCTGTTTGCCCTGCACTTTTTTAACTAAAAAAGCAAACACAGTTTCTGGAACAGCTCCTCTCACCATTCTTCACCTCAGGCCAGTGCGTGGAGGAGATAGCCACTCTGCCTCTGGGAAGCACCATGCTAAGGATGTGGATAAATGAGGGAACTTCAGTCTGCTGAATATCAGTGACTCATTTATTTGGTGACTGATTCTCTTTCCCCTCTCGCACGGTGTTTTCTATAAAATAAGGAAGTCCTTGTGGCTTCACAGATCCAAATCTACAGTAACAAAGAGGGGCATTATGACCTGGTCCAGAAATAACAGAAGAGTCTGAGGAGTTGTCAGGTCGTGCAAGAATGTGGCTGTAAGATTCATAAATTAACATAGTTTTTGGACTCCAGATACAAAGTATTTATTTAACCTAAAAAAATGACACATGTGATGTCTGTCCAACAAGAAAGGGTGTTTATGTATAAAGAGTATGTTGTTGTTTTCTATAAAATTAAACTTGGGCACAGCTGAAAAGGGACAAAGAAAGATAAGGAATTACATTAAGATGAGAAAAAGTCAAGTAAAATAAAACAAAACATAATACAAGCAAAACTATTACAGAAATGGCAAAACCATATGATTTCCAACCAGAATATGGTGTATTATGTCAACAGAATTACTAAAAGCACGTCCAGGCATTCCAATAAATTGGTGAGGCATTTAATATTTTAAAAAACAAATAAATAAAATTTATTGTTCCACCATAGTTCATAATATAAAGTAAAGACACATCCTATATAATAAAAGGCTAATATGCAAATTGTCCCCTCAGGAGTTCAACCACTTGCTATGATATGTGTTGACCATTAAGGGGCAGTAAAGAAAGAAGGAAGGCCCCAGCAAGCAGCCAGAAGTCTCTGATCGGCCCTGATCACTGGCCAGGCCTAGGGACCCTACCTTTGCACACACTTCATGCACTGTACTTCTAGTTTTTAAATAAACAATACAAAGCCTTTTATTACCTTCCCTCACCTCATTGTGAGTTGTTTTTTGTTTTTGTTTTTTACTGTTCTGTATCTATTCTGAATGGACTACAATGCTAAATATGTGACACTAAGCTCTTGTCAAGGCTTTAAAAAACAAAGAGCAAATTTTAATGTATGCAAATGTTTAAAAAATTGCATGGAAGCTTGGGAAACTCTGTTGGATGGATGGCATGAAGAATGTGACAAAAGAATCCAACTGCACTACATATGTATGAAATGACTTCACTGAAGGGGATGGAGAAAAGGTGTTGACCTCAGTAACTATGGAAATGAGTGAAGTCTGTTAGACTAAATGCAAAATAAAAACCAGAAATTTGTGCACTCTAATAGTTTAACAATTTTTAAGACAGCTGTACTCATATACAGGTATTGAATCATTAAGAAAATGAGTAGCCAATAATGGGAGCCAGGTTTCTCACTGCTGGAGAAGGAGGTTACAGATAAGCAAGAGGATAGAATTATCCTTGTGCCAATGGAAGAGATTTGGAATTATCAGTATAAATTCATGCTTTGCTTAATACAGATATGCATAGTTACATACCAAAATATGTATAGATATGTGCATATACATATGAATTCATATGTATCTACTTTTTCTGTCAGCTGAGAAGGCCAAGAATTAATGACACCCCAGGAACAATGAGTATATCCAGAGATCAGATCTTGGTTTCTAATCCCATTCTCCAATTAAATAAAATAGTGCAACCTAGAGAAATGACTGATTTTAGAATTGGGGTAGGCAATATACGGATGATCCGACCTAGACCATTGTTTAGTGCCAGAAAATAAGGGAGTGCTCAGAAAACAAAATCTGCAATGCATTTCAAAATAAGCCAACTGAAAAAACTCCAAATACTAAAGCTGGAGCATTTGAGCAACAAAATGAGGCAATATAAGATTACAATGTAAAGTATAAAATAAATTTTCATGAGTCACCACTACTGATAAACATAAGTGATTAAAAAGATAAATAAATAACTGGGGATAGAATAAACAAATGTCTTGGACAGAAAAGTTACAAAAATATTACATACGTACTTTGCCCCTAAGGGCGTGGAGTTTCTCATTCCCTAACTATGATCTGCACACAGTGACTTCCTTCCAAAAAGTACAGTAAGAAAAGTTGGGGGTGGGGGGGCTTTATATTTAGGTAGTCAAAGTTAAAACCCATAGCTATGACATATTGGTAGTATATTCCCTTAGCACAATGTGATGAGAATGCACCTATGTGATTTTTCTCCCCAAAACATTTAATCCCAGTACAATCTTGAAGAAAAAATGAGAAAAATCCCAATTGAAGGATATTTTGCAAAATAACTGATCAGGACTCTTCAAAAATAAGATAATAAAAAATCAAGTCTGAGAAAATGACACAGCCAAAAAAAGCCTAAGAGATGTGACATGATGACTTGATTACTAAATGTAACACAGTATTTAGGATGGGCTTCTGGAACAGATCAAGGACACTAGGCAAAAACAAGAAAAACCTGAATAAATAAATTATGGCCTTTAGTTTGTAATAATGTATCAATATTGCTAAAATAGTATTCCAAAGAATCCGTTTTTGTTAACCTTTCATTTGTTCTCTCTCTCTCTCTCTCTCTCTCTCTCTCTCTCTCTCTCTCTCTCTCTCTCTTCACACACACACACACACACACACACACACACACACACACACAGAACACACACAGAGAACACATACACAAAGAGCGTACACACAAAAGTGACACATAGTGCACCAAAACTGACACACTATGGCATAATTAGTGTTTGTTTGTTTTCTGATATTTTTTATTGATTTTTTACAGAGAGGAAGAGAGAGGGATAGAGAATTAGAAACATCAATGAGAGAGAATAATCAATCAGCTGCCTCTTGCACATCCCCTACTGGGGATGTGCCCACAACCAAGGTACATGCCCTTGACTGGAATCGAACCAGGGACCTTTCATTCCATAGGCTGATGCTCTATCCACTGAGCCAAACCAGTTTGGGCTGCATGTTTAGTGTTTACCTTCATTAATTCTATAGTTATTACACTTCAAAGAAGACATACCAAGAATAAGTTTGCATGTTTATTTAACATCTGTTCCATGATAAAGACCACCTCTAAAGAAATCAAAAAATTTTTTGTGCATATAATTTTTATGAGTCTTTTTAAGTTATTGGGACTTTTGTAATTAAAATTTTTATAGCAATCAGAAAAAAATGATTTCATAATATTCTCATACTTTACAGAAGTACTTTTGAATATTAATTATACTATTCTTATCTTCTCCAATTTAACTTGCATAATTTAGAAGTTATTTTTAAAATAACATCTCTCATGTATTTATTGCTCCATTTATCTTCACAATTAACAAAAGAAATTTGGAAGACTTGTATAACTGGCAAATGAAAATAATTTTTTTGATATTTTGCTCAGTTTTAATGGAAAAGTTTTGAAAGTATTTTTGTAATAGGATATTTACAAGGATAATGTCATCACCTTAAAAATTCTGTGAAGTATTTATTATAACATATCTCATATATAAAAAATATCCCTTGGTCATGATGGAAGGTATTTAAAAAGTTTCACTTTCTTGACATGCTGAGAGGAAACATAACATCTTTGTGTGTTTTTTCTGATTAGAGGAAGGAATTGCAGATCATCATTGGTACTCATTTAAATTATCAGAATTTCAAACTAATGTTGCTTATTTAGTTGATAATGTTTACTAATATTTTATATTTATACCCAGATAATTAAAATATAAGAATACTTTCAAAAAGCCATGATGTAAATAAGAAGTTTATATGACTTATCAAATCATTCACAGGTAGGAGTGATGGAGCCTGGAGTGTCATTCTTCTCCTTATGATTTCAAATTTAAAAATTGTCATGTAGTAATAATTTATTGTTATCAATATGAAGTATTATATGTGGCTAAACGAATCATTACTGTTATATATGGAATTATGGAGTCACTCAAAATTTTGCTTTGGGATCCAGGGTCAGTAGTTATTACAGAAGCTCAATGAGTAGTCACTAAGATAAGAAAACCAGTGACCAACTAATTATGTCTAAAATCTAGAATAATTATTTAAGCAAGTGTATAGCTATACAAAACAAAACTGACAAAACCTCACTCTGCATTTGACTTGGTTTAGAGAGATGGAGATAATTTTTATTTCAGAAATTATTTTTATTTTCTCTCAGCAAAGTCATTAAAATTGGAAAAATTTCTTTATTTTTCTGTTTCCTGTTATTTTGACATATTCCAAAATGCATTGTGGTGACTTTGTTAATAAGCATTATTTTATAAATATTCTGGATATACAAGCTGCATTTGTAAATTCCAAACTAATAAAAATCATAATAATATCATCAAAAGGTGATATTAAAAAGTATTATTTCAGCATATTACATTTCAAATTGTGTCATGATGAAAATTTCTGAAAATCTGACATCAGCTCCCCTGAGTGATTTAATTATATTGTAAAACTCAAAAATTACTTAATATTATCAGTGCCTTTTTGCAATACCTGTCAGACTCTTCATAAAACATTAAAGCATAACATCAAATTAAAAAGAAGAAAAAAAAAACAACAACAACACGTATGCTGGCAACGGACTGAGGGCCAGAGGGGACAAAGTTTGGGGACTTTGTGATAAAGGTGAAGGAATTGAGCAGTGCAGATTGATAGTTACTAATTAGTGATGGGATGTAAAGTATACCCTAGGAAATGTAGTCAATAATATTGTAATAATTATGTATGCTGCCAGTTGGGTACTGGAGATATCAAGGAGAACACATTGTAAAATATATAATTCTGTACACCTAAAACTAATAAAAATAATATTAAATGTAAACTCTAATTGAAAATTTTTAAATTAATAAAATATATTACCTTGCAATTTAATCCTATCTTATTTGTGGAATGTGGTTGTAGAAAAGGTTATTATGAAAAGTTGAGAAAAATAAGAAATAAATTTAGATATATTGTACTTGATTTGCACTTGGAAAAATCCAGAAGCTATTAGAGATGGGTAATTGGGAGGCACAAGCATAGTGAGACTGAATGAAGGAAAAGTCTTCCTACTTCAGGTTTGACAAAAGACTGTCATCTGGGTCAATTATATTGGGGTTATTTTATGCTTTGGGGAATCTATACTGCTATGCCTGATATATTGAGTCAGTTTCCCAATAGAGATTTTTTAAAAATATATATCCCAATAGAATCAAAATTAACACTTAAAAAAGAAGCAATTTGGGTTGCATTTGGAGAAGGGATAAAGAGGTGGTGCACAGAGGATTGTTAGGAGAGTGGAAATATCCTGAGTGATACTATAATGATGGCTACAAGTCATTATACATTTGTCCAAACCCATACAATGTAAAACACCAACCATAAACTTTAATGTAAACTATGAACATTGGATGACTACGATGTGTCAATGTAGATCTATCAATTGTAATAAATGTACCACTTTGGTGGGGGATGTTAATGATAGGAGAGGCTATGCATGTGTGGGGCAATGGCTAAATGAAAAATCTCTCTCTTCCCTTCCTGTTTGCTATAAACCTTACACTGCTTTGAAAAATAAAATCTCGGTATTATTAGACGTTAAAAAAAACCACACCAATCTACATAGAATTATTTTAAATGGAAATAAACCAATGAAAGAGTTTTCTTCATCCAACTTTGTGAGCAGTCTCTCTCTGTCTACTCTAATTTGGACTCCGTGCAAGATTCAATTAACCCCCAGAGGCAAGTAGGATCTATTGAAGAGGCACCAATAAATTAAGCATTTCTACCTGATTTTACTTGTTTCTTATCATAACAAATCTAAAATGATTACTCTTGAGGCAGAATAACTCCTCACAAAAACTTTCACACATGTTAGTTTTAGAGCATGCCATTCCATCCATATTTCATAGAATTGACTTTGCCATATGCCTAATTTCCTTTCATTTTTGAAACTGAAGAATAACTTTTGGAGGCCAATAGAGAGGTCCATGCCAAATACTTCAAACACATAAAGGGTGAAAATGTGTCATACTTCATTTCACTATTTTACTATTTGTACTATAATGTGTTAATGATACAGAAAAACAAACATAGTGGGGACTGAATGAAGGAAATGAACTTTCAAAAGTTTATTTTTTAATTAAATGTTTTAAACTCCTCCACAGATTCCTTATTTCTTCTTATAAATATCAAAAATAGCAGCCACATTGTTCTTAAGCAAATGCTCAGTTTAAGGACTGCATCCAATTATTTCCCTTTAAACTTCTGACCTGGTGAAAGAAGCAGGGCCTCTTTCCAACAGGATCCTTTACTTTTTTGTGATTCTTAGGTTGGGGAGAATTGGGAACAGGAATAAAAGTAGGCCTCATCTCATTTGTCTCTATCTATGGGCACCAGGCCAGAAAGTCAGCATGCCTCCAACTTAAAAAGAGCTGAGAGTGTTATAAAACATGTTTCCACCTTCTGCCCTCTGGGGATTAAATACAGGGGGGAGGGATTGTCTGCTTTGGCAGCTCCTAAAATTGGTCACAAAAAGATACAGGAAGTCTCATAAGACTCTTCTAGGGTGACATTCTTAGCTGTGGGTTTGAAAACTGCACTGTAGAAAGAGGCAAGATGTAATAGCTTGAAATGCCAAAATTTCATGAAAATATTGTTTCATGGAGAACTAAGGGGATTACACAGATATTCAAGATTTGAAGCTTACCCCAAAGCATACCATAGGGTCTCTGGCCACCTCTCCCCCACACAGCTAGATTCCAAAATGAACTTTTCACCAGCCCTAATGACTGATTCAGGTGTGACTCAAACAGAATTCTATTTGCTTGGTTTTGTTTCACCAAAAGCCAATTGACATTTGCACATGTGAATAAATTATAGCCCACAAGAATTCATTGATGCCTACAGAAAATTCAGGTTTCTTACGCAGGCATGCTTCATTTTATTGCACTTTGCTTTATTGTGCTTTGTAGACGCTGTGTTTTATACAAATTAAAGGTCTTGAGACAACCCTTGTTGAGCAAGTCCATCAGCTTCATTTTCCCAACAGCATTTTCTCACTTCATTCTGTGTCATATTCTAGTAATTCTCTCAATTAAAAGGAAATATTACATATTATTTGTATTTTTAAATTATTATTTGTTTATATTATTTCATTATTATTTGTTATGGTTATCTGTTAAAAGTGATCTTTGATGTTACTATTGTAATTGTTTTGAGTTTCCATGAGCCATGACTCTACAAGAGGGTGAAGGCGATGGGAAAATGTTGTATGAATTCTGACTGCTCTACTAACCTGCTGTTCCCCAATCTCTCTTCCACTCTTCAGGCCTCTTTATTCCCTGAGACACAACAACATTGACATTAGACAAATTAAAAACTGTACAATGGCCTCTAGTGTTCAACAGAAAGGAAGCTTTGCAAAAATGACTAAGCTTAGTATGTAGGGAATGTTGAAAGCTGAGATAGGTTGAAAGCTAGATCTCTTATGCCAAACAGTTATCCAAATTCTGAAATCAAAGAAAAATTCCTTAGGAAAATTAAAAGTGTTACTCCAGTGGACACAAAAATGATAAGAAAGCAAAAACAAACAAACAAACAAACAAACATAAAACAACCTTATTGATTATATGGAGAAAGTTTTAGTGTTCTGGAGAGATCAAACCAGCCATAACATTTTCTTATGCCAAAGGATAATCCAGAGAAAGGTCCTAACTCTCTTTAATTCTTTGGAGGCTGAAAGAGGTAAGAAATATGCAAAAGAAAGAGAGAGGTTTGAAGCTAGTGGAAGCTTATTGAAGAGGTAGAAGGAAAAAAGCCACGCCTATAACATAAAAGTACAAGGTATGGCCAATACTGAGGAAGAAGCTGCAACAAGTTATCCAGAAGATTTATTGAAAGTGGTTACACTAAACAACAAATTGTCAATGTAGATGAAACAGCTTTAAACTGGAGATACCATTTAAGACTTTCATAGCTAGGAAGGAGAAGTCGATATCTGGCTTCAAAGTTTCAAAGGACAGACTGACTCTTTGGTAGGGGCTGATGTATTGTAGCTGGTGACTTTAAGTTGAAGTTCATACTCATTTATAATTCTTAAAAGCTTAGGACCCTTAAGAATTTTATTAATCTGCTCTGATTTCTGCTCTATAAATGGAATAACACAACCTGAATGACAACATAACTGTTTACAACATAGTTTTCTAAATAATGCAAGCCCACTGCTGAGACCTTCTGCCCAGAATAAAAAATTTCTTTCAAAATATTACTGTTCATTGAAAACGCACCTGAAAACCCAAGAGCTCTTCTGGATATGTAGAACAAAATTAATGTTGTTTCTATGCCTACTAACACACCATCAATTCTGTAGCCCATAGTCAAGGAGTAATTTTGACTTTCAATTCATATTATTTAAGAAATACATTTTATAAGGCTACAGCTGCCACAGATATTGAGTCCTCTGATGGAGCTATCGTAGCAATGTATTTATAGATATATCTCCTAGGGCAAAGGAAACTGAGGAGAAAATAAACAAATGGAACTGCATCAAAATAAAAAGCTCTGCACAGCAAAAGAAACCATCAACAAAGTGAAAAGAGAGCCCACAGCATGGGAGAACATATTTGTCAATGATACATCTGATAAAGGATTAATATCCAAAATATATAGGGAACTCATACAAATTAACAAAAGGAAGACACACAATCCAATTTAAAAATGGGCAAAGGACTTAAATAGACACTTCTCTCAAGTGAACATACAGAAGGCCAAGAGACATATGAAAAAATGTTCAAAGTAACTGATTATTAGAGATATACAAATTAAAATGACAATGAGGTATCACCTCACACCTGCCAGAATGTCTACCATCAATAAATCAACAAATGACTAGTGCTGGCCAGGGTGTAGAGAAAAGAGAATGCTAGTGCACTGCTGGTGGGAAAGCAGACTGGTGCAGCCACTAAGGATGACAGTATGGAGTTTCCTTAAAAATGTAAATATGAAACTGCCATTTGACCCAGTGATCCAAATTCTAGGAATATATCCTAAGAAATCCAAAACACCAATCAGAAAGGAAGTATGCACCCCTATATTCTAACAGCAGTATTTACAATAGCCAAGATCTGGAAACAGCCCAAGCGCTCATTGGTAGATGAGTGGATTAAAAAGCTGTGGTATAGGTACACCATGGAATACTATGCACAGTAAAAAAGCATGATCTCATAACTTTTGAGTTAGCCCAAAGGGACCTGGAGAGTATTATGCTAAGCAAAATACTAGTAACCCAGTCAGAGGAAGACAAGTGTCACATAATTTCATTCATATGTGGAGGCTAATGAACAAAATAAACTGTGGAATAAATTGATGCAGAGACATAGAAGCATGGAACAGACTGTCGAATATCAGAGGGAAAGTGGGAATGGATGAGTGGGAGGGAAAAGATCAACCAATGAACTTTTATGCATATATGATAACCCATGGACACAAACAATAAGGTGGTGAAGGCCTGTGGCTGAGAGCAGGCCTATGGTTAGAAGCATTAATGGCAGAAAAAAAAAGGGAACATATGTAATACTCTCAACAATAAAGGTTTTAAAATATTTTAATTAAATATGTACAGTATTTTTATAGACATTATGTTGTTGCATACTAAAGAGACTCAATGTCATGTAAATATAACTTTTATATACATTGGGAAGCCAATAAATTCATGTGACTTATTGCATTTACTTTATTGCAGTGTCCTGAAAGTGAATCCACAATATCTGTAAGATATGTCTATATAGCAACTTAATATAAATTAAGCCCCATATTTTCTATATTCTGCTCCTTACCAATTCAGTCATTTCAATTTCTGTAGAATTAATTTCTTTGTGCTTCAGTACAATAAAAAAGTGACATTAAATTGTGACTGTTCAAATTAGAAAAGCAGGAAATAGAGTTAAGTTTTCCAAATCACAATGACTTTCTTAGTGGCCATACCGTTGTGTGAGAAAATGTATAAAGATCATAAAGTGGAGGTATGAGTTTGATAAAAATGATTTTAAGATATCTAGAAATAAATGAGAATAAAATCTCTGTGAGTGATTAAAAATGTAATGCATTAATACTAAATTTTCTTATATTGCCTTATATAAAAACTAGAGGCCTGGTGCACAATTACAGTTTTGAAGTAGCAACAAAAATAATTTTATGGTTGGGGATCACCACAACATGAGAAACTGTATTAAATGGTCGCAGCATTAGAAAGGTTGAGAACCACTGTGTTACAGAAACCCTACCTCCATCTTGTGATGATGTGATGGTTAATTTGCCATATTATGTCTTTATTATATAAGATTTTTCTCACTTTTATAGTAACATAATAAAATAAATAATTTTCTATATAAAGATCATGAATATCTTTGGCTAGGATAATATTTGGTGTGTTATATTTTATAATGTTATATGACATGTTTACATTTTATTTTCTGCTTGCTGCTTCTCATAGAAATGAATATGTATATTTTATGTTGTATTTTGTATATTGAACAGTATCCAGTAGCCTTGTAAAACTGCTATGAATTCTCATAATTTATTCATATATTCCTTTGGTTTTCCCATACACATAGAAATGCATATGGAAAATAGACTGAAGGAAGACTGAAAATTTAAATGACACAGTCATAATCATACTGTCTAAAACCTCACAAAATTTTTACCTTTGTAATACCTATAATTTTAATCTCATTTATAAATTTAATTACTGATATATTTGGGTTTAAAACTAGCATTTTATCATTTCCTTTCCATCCTCTTAGGTATTTCCTTTTACCGGTACTTCCTTTCTGATATTCCTTGGTGCTTTTTTCTGTTTTCTGTTAAGTTAATATTTTCCCTAACTCAATATCACAAATGTTTTCTGTGTATTCTTCCAAAAGTTTATTTTATTTCCTACCTTTAGGCCTATGATCCATTTCAAATGAAAATTGTGTATCACATGAAGTAAAGATTGAAACTCATTATTTTGCATATAGATATTTAACCTCTAGCACCATTTATAGAAAAACTATTCTTTCTTCATTAAATTAATGTGTCACTTTGGACTAAAATCAATGACCATGTAAGTCATTTATATTACTGGACTATGTTGTTTAGTTAGTCTATATTAATGTCTTATCTTTATTAGTATTGACTGAAGTAAATCTTGAAATTAGATAGTACATCTTTCCCCAAATATGTTATTTTTTTAAAAAGTATTTTACATATTCTAAGGCATTTTACCATTTTATATCTTTTGTAATCAGTTTTTCAACTTCTTTAAAAAGCATATTAAAATTTTTATTGGGGTTGCATGTCTGTAAGTCAATTTGGACAGAACTCAGATTTTAACAATATTCAGTTTTTCAATCAATGATTACATAATATTTATATGATCTATTTAAAGTTCCATGTCCAGTGTTTTGCAGTTTTTATAGTAAAGTTATTTATTCCTAAGTAATATTTTTATATTATGAATGATTTTTTATTTTCTCAGTATTTATTGCTAGCACATAGAAACACAATTGATTTTTATATAGTGACCTTGTATCTTGGAACATTGCTAAAGTCACCTAATAGTTGTACCAGCTTTATTCTGATTTTCTTTAGAGTCTTCAAGATATTAGATTATATGATTTTCCTCCTATTTATATGCCTTTTATTTATCTCCTTTACTTTAACATTGGATATGACTTTCAGAACAATGTTAAATAAAAGTAGTGTCCCAGGAATCTTGAAATACTGCATTTTCATTATTTATTTCACAATATTCTAAAAATTTCTTTCAACTTATCATTTTTCTAAGTCTCAATTCAAATATTTTTGTTAATACTCTTAGAAATACATGATTTTTAGCTTCAAAATATTTGAGGTTTTTATTGTTATTTTCTTTATAAAATTTTTTAAATATATTTTTATTGATTTCAGAGAGGAAAGGAGAAGGAGAGAGAGATAGAAATATCAATGATGAGAGAGAACCCACACCCCCTACTGGGGACAGAGCCCACAACCCAGGCTTGTGCCCTTGACTGAAATCAAACCTGGGACCCATCAGTCCATAGGCTGATGCTCTATCCATTGAGCCTGAAATTAGGAGGGGGGGAAAGCCAATATAAGTAATTTTACAGTTACTCAGATCAGGCCAGCTACAGATTTTTGTTAAACCAAGGAAAAATGAAAATGTAGAATTCTATTTTTCAAAAAGTGGGAAGAAAGTTTCATTTTTTCTACAACAATCTCTCTCTCCCAAACTGTCATAGTGTTTTCATTTTCTATTCAATGGTACATTCCCACTGGCATGGGGATAGTCACAGGTGAAAGCAGACACACGCAGATATCCACCTAACTCAGTGTGCAGGGCCAACCACCTGATCCTGAACCTACTGCTTACCTGCATCAGGCCCATCCTGGGTGGAGGGTCACAGTGGCTCCTGGGAATGGGTGGGGAAACAGGCAGCTGGCACCCTGTCCTGGGACGTGTTAGAGGTGAGACTATGTGTGAGTGTAGGCTCCACATACCCAAGTCATATTTCATTGTCCCATTAGACTTCACATACAAAAGAGAAATTCAAAGTTAAAATTATTAACAATTTCAAGGTGGTGGCCACAGAGCATTCAATTCCAAGCATAGGGCCTTGTTCTGAGCATAGGGTCCTATGTAACTGCATTCAACTGAGGTCTATGACTCTAACCTTGATCCACATATTACCTAATATTATTCTTTTTTAATAATTAATTTTTCATAATCTTTTAGAACTTCCTTTAATATATTTTATTGTGTAGAACTGTTGTCAACAGATTTTCTTCCTTACTTTCAAAGCTCTCTGTCTCTATTCTTCCAAACCAGTGTGACCTCCTAACTGCTTCTCACTCCCCATTACTTTTAGGGAACTGATTTTTGTACTGTCTAAGTGTTAGCTTTTTTTTTTTTTTTTTTTTATATGTGTGTGTGTGTGTGTGTGTGTGTGTGTGTGTGTGTGTGTTTCTTTCCAGAAAAATAGTCTACTGGAGTGGTTGTAGTCTGTAGTTCCTGGAAGCAGAACTTGAGCGTTTTTATTTGGTTCAATTTTCTAGGTGACCTCAGTAAGAATGTCAATATAAATTATAGGGTTTCATTTTCAGAATCTGAAGACTAACAACAAACAAAATCATTGCAATGATTGCTTCCCTTCCATAGAATAACGGTTATCTGTTGCTTTCTTTCTTTTTTCTACCATAGAGCATTTCTTTTGAGGAACTATTCTCTGTCCTCTTTAGGTAAGTAGCTGAACATATTTTCTAAAAGCTATGGTGACTATGTGACTCAGCCTGGTTAATCATATTTCTCTAACCCCTGGGCTATGTCCCTACTACTAGTACTTAATGAGGGTCTGCCTAAGAAAGATATCAACAAAGAGGTATATAAAGCCATAATATAGGTTAAAAAACACTTCATTGATTAAATAATAAATTTATGTTATTATTTGAACCCCTATTACAGCTATGTCAAACCAGCATCATGGCTCAAACTTATCAAATATGCAAACCAACAGTTTTACTTTATTTGTTGAAGAGAGAAATATTTAGGTTTTTGTCACTTGTGACAAAATGAACCTTAATGAATTTTGTCACTAATCAATACATGTGGAAATTTTTATCTCAAGCTCAGAGATGAAATTAAGACAGATTTTCAGGAATTGTCTTTTTAAACAGTTTTTCCTTGTATACGTATTTTAATAGAATGATATTGTACATTCTAATTTTAACCTATTTATTTATCTAATATTTTATAGATATTTTATATAAGATATTTCTAATGGCAAATCTGATAAAGCTTTTGATATCCTCATCCTTCCTGATAATTATAGATCAGCATACATGCTATTGAAAGAGTAGTAGTAATAGTAATACTGTATATTCGTAAGCATAACAATGCAATGTTATTGAAGTATTGAATACTTATAAGAATACTAGAGTCCCAGTACAAGAATCTGTGCCCCTTGAAAGGGATTGTGGGCCATGGTGGGCACAGGGGCAGGTCTTGGCTCATCCTCTGCACCCCCTCCAGGCCCCTCCCGCCACCGTCCCTGGTCCCCTGTCTGCTGGCAGCCCCACTCCCATGTGCTGATGGAGCCGGCACCACTAGCACTCATTGATGGCACGGAGCAATTGGTGCCAGTGCCAGCAGTGCTTGAGAGGGGATTAGGGGAGATGGAGAAGCACTCAGGGGCAATAAAGGCCAGCAGCTACTGACAGCACACACCCGCTGACAGTGTCAAGTGATCAGGGCTGATGCCAGCAGTGGGTGTGAGCAGCAGCTCCAGCATGGGCAATGGATGTGTGCAGGGCCATCACTGGCAGCAGGTGCAAGAGGCGGCTGCCAGCCCCAATCGCCCCTCATGAGCAAGGGAAGGTGGAGAAACCCTGGAGGGTGATCAGGGGTGGCATCAACCATTCACACCTGCTGACAGAGCCAATTGATCGGGGCCAATGCTGGGCAGCAGCAGCATGTGTGAGAGGCAGCTCTGGAACTGGCAGCAGGTGTGAGTGGGGCCAGCACCAGCAGCAGGTGTGAACTGCAGGGCAGGACCATGGTGTGTGTGTGGGGGGGGGGGGGGCAATGAATTTTCAGTAACTACCAGGGGCTCATCCCAATGACAGCATCTGGTGCTCCACTTCGGTTGGTGCCCCTGATCACCTGTTCCACCATCCTGCCACAGATAACACCTGCCATATTCTGCGCACACCCCCTGGTGGTCAGCGCATGTCATAGTGACTAGTTGTTCCATGGTTTGGTTTATTTGCATATTAGGGTTTTATATATATTGATAATATAATCATCTTATATAATAAAGAGGTAATATGCAAATTGACCTCACACCCTCACAAAGATGGCTGCCTATGACAAGGTTGGCAGGGGGTTAGTGAGGGACAACCAAATGATTGAAGAGCAGGCTGCCTGGAGCTACCAGGCTGGCAGGGGTGTTAGTGAGGAATGACCAAACAACTGAACAGCAGGCTGCATGTGGTGGGGGGCTGTTAGGGGTGACCAGGCCAGCAGAGAGAGGCAGTTGGTAATGGCCAGGCCGACTGGTGGAGAGGGGAGTAAGAGGCAATCAGGCTGGCAGAGGGGCAGTTAGGGTAGACCAGGCCAGCCTGGGGTGCATTTGGGGGGAACCAGGCAAGCAGGGGAGGAGCATTTGGGGTGATTAGGTTGGGGGGGCAGTTTAGGGCAACCAGGTCAGTGGGGGATGGCAGTAAGGGGTGACCAGGCTGGTGGGGATCAGTTAGGGACCACACCAGAGGGGAGAGAGAAATTGGGGGCAACCTTTAAGGCAGTGGGGGTAGTTACAAGCAGCCAGGCAGGCAGGCAGGTGAGTGATTAGGAGCCAGCAGTCCAGGATTTTGAGAGGGATGTCCGACTGCTGGTTTAAACTGGCAGTTGGACATTCCCCGAGGAGTCTTGGACTGGAGAGTGTGCAGGCTGGGCTGAGGTGACCTCCTCCCCATGCACGAATTTTGTGCACCTGGCCTATTTTATAAACATACTTTAATAAAATTTCTTTAGCTATTCCTGATAGAAAACTAGATGTACAGTATCCTTTGGGTGATTACAGATTACCTTGTCTTAATATCAATAGATAATGCTAAATTATCTGCTATTGATGTGTGGAGCATAAGACAAGTGGAATCGTTTTAAGCTAGTATTTTAAAATTATGTGTGTGTGTGCAAATGACATAATTTTATGCATAAAAATTTCCAAGGAATACACACAC
This sequence comes from Pipistrellus hanaki, assembly GCF_964339955.1. Taxonomy (NCBI): domain Eukaryota; kingdom Metazoa; phylum Chordata; class Mammalia; order Chiroptera; family Vespertilionidae; genus Pipistrellus; species Pipistrellus hanaki. The sequence goes on along the minus strand of NC_140504.1, from coordinate 69,155,081 downwards.
ATAGACACATGCATACACAATTAGAACTAATAATGAGATCTTGAAGAGTTGAAGAGTACAAGATTTATACACAAGTATTAATTTTTTTCTATATTCTAATAAGGAATAACCTTAAAACAAAATAAAGTTAATGAATTAATTATATTTACAATGGCATCACAAAACTAACATTCTTAGAAAAAAGTATATATGTAGGCTTGCAGTTGAGTTGTGTGTTCTAATGAACACAAAGTTTATTCATGTATTATTTAGTAATTATTGTATTATTTATTCATATTAGAATTGTAAATCTACTTTTCCCCACCCCTCTATATATCACAACTTCTGTACTCATTCATCTATTTATGAAAACCTAAGTTGCTTCTATGTCTTAGCTATTGTAACAAAAGCTTTAGTGAGCATAGGGATGCATACATCTTTTCAAATTAGTGTCTTAATTTTCTTCAAATAAATACCCAGAAGTGGAATTGCTAGTTATGAGGGTAGGTCTATTTTTAATTTTTTCATCCTTCTCCATATTGTTTTCCATAGGTGATTACAGTCCGACCAACAGTGCCCAAAGGTTCCCTTTTCTCTACATCTTCAGCCAATATATATTATTTTTTTATTTTTTTGATAATGGCCTGTCTGACAACATGATATCTCGTGGTTTTGATTTGCATTTCCCTGATGATTTTTAGTGATGTTGATCATCTTTTCATCTCTGCCATCTGTATGTTTTATTTGGCAATTTTTATCAAATTATTTTTGTTATTATTATTGAGTTGAATGTGTTTTTAATATGTTTTGGGTATTAAGCTTAAATCAGTTATGTCATTTGCTAATATAGTCTCTCATTTAGTAGGTTGATAACACAATTTTAAAATGTGAAGAGTATTTAAACATTTCCTCAAAAATATATGTATATAAATAGCTAATAAACATATGAAAAGATATCCAATGTCATTAAGTCACTTTGTAAATGCAAATTTATATCACAATGAGATACTACCCGTGTTTCCCCGAAAATAAGACATCCCCTGAAAATAAGACCTAGCGCAACTTTGGGAGAAAAAATTAATATAAGACACTGTCTTATTTTCGGGGAAACAGGGTATTTTATACCTTCTGGGGTGACTGTAACAATAAAGATAAATGATAATAATTGTTGATGAAGATAAAGAGAAATTGGAACCCTGATATATTAGTGGTGGGAATTTAAATGCTTCAACAGTTTTAGAAATCAGTTAAGAAGTTCCTGAAAAATTTAAACATACAGTTACTAATAGACCTATAATATATACACTCTTAGGTATGTATCCAGGAGAATTGGAAAAAAATATGTTCACCCAAAAACTTGTGCACACATGTTCCTAGAAGCATTATTTATAATAGACAAAAAGTGGAAAGAACTATTCATGAATTAATGCATACATAAAATGTGGCATAGCCATACAATAGAATATGATTGAACCATAAAAAGAAATGAAGTAGTGATACATGCTACAACATGAATCAAACATAAAATTCGTTAAGTAAAAGAACCTTTACATAAAAGCCCACAGAGAGCATACTTTCATTTATATGAAATTTCTTGGTGAGGCAATTCCATAGAGACAGAAATTAATTTGGTGAGTTCCAGCAGCTGGGAGCTGGGAAGGGGTTGAGAGTGACAGTTAATGAGTACAGGGCCTCTTTTTGGGGTTATGACATTTTTCTGAAATTAAATAGTGGTGTTGGGTGCATACCATTTTGAATATACTAAAAAACACTAAATCGTGCACTTTAAAAAGATGAATTTCTGATTGGTGTATTGGGAATATTGGGATATATTCCTAGAAGTGGGATGACTGGGTCAAATGGCAGTTTTATTTTTTAAAAAGTTTTGAGGAAGCTCCATGCTGTATTTGATAGTGGCTGCACCAGTCTGCATTTCCACCTGCAGTGCACTAGGGTTCCTTTTTCTCCACATCCTCGCCAGCACTTGATTTGTTCATGATAGCCATTCTAACAGGTGTGAGGTGATACCTCATTATCATTTTAATTTGTATCCCTGGGATGATTAGTGACATTGAGCATTTTTTTTTTTCATATGTCTTATCCTCTTTGGAGAAATGTCTACTTAGGTTCCCTCTCTGCCCACTATAGCAGCATCATTTACAATAGCTAAGATCTGGAAACAGCCCAAATTCCCAAAAGTAGATGAATGGATTAAAAGCAACAACAACAAAAACAATTCAGTATTTAAACACTAGAAAACTATACAGCCATAAAAAAAGGATCTCTTACTTTTTAGATAGTATGAAGGGTCCTGGAGGAAATCATGCTAAGAGAGATAAGCCAGTCAGAGAAACACAAGTAGCACATGCTCTCACTCACATGTGGAATCTAATGAACAAAATAATCTGATAAACAAAATAGATCCAGAGACATGGAAGTATGGAACAGACTGTGGAATCTCAGAGGGAGAGGAAAGTGAGGGGCAGGAAAAGATTAACCAAAGAACTTATGTACACATATGCATAGCCCATGGACACAGACAATACAGCGGTAGGCATTGAAGGGAGGGTAGGTACCCAGGGAGTAGTGTCAAAGGGAAAAAAAGGGACTTATATAATACTTTCAACAATAAAAATAAACTTAAAAAAGACAACTGAACACAAAATAAATAAATAATAAAAGGATGAATTTTGTGGTATGTAAATCACACTTCAGTAAAGCTAGTATTAAAAAAAAAAAAAAAAAAAAAAAAAACACCATGGAATGGAGGAAATGATAGGATAAAAGGATCCCAATCTGATCTGATCATTATATAAGAATTGAGCAGAGTAATTTTTAATTAAGGATTCTTTCTCTAGCTATCTGAAAGTATTGTATACCTCTTTTATAGTTGTGGTAGAGACTATTGGCTATTGACCAAGCTGATTTCTTTTTATTTTTTGGACAAAGAAACCAATTATTATCTGTGGCCATATTAGTGAGTCCTGACCAGTTCTGGAAAGGAAAACATTGATATGTGCTTCTTCCCAGCCTGATCCAGGTAAGCCTCTTTTTATGTAAGATCCCCCATGGTCTTTCCCATCCATTAGCTTAAGACAGACAGACAGACAAGAAGAAGCCCATGTGCTGAAATGGCATAGATACAAGGGAAGAGACTGGAAGTGCACATCTCAGACAACTATGAACATCTGTTTTGGTATTTAAATGTGTAAGAAACAACTTCTGCTTATCTCTGCATTTCAGGTGTTGGGGGAGCAGTTATCTGTTACAACATTTTTATAACTATTAAATTGTTCTTGCTAGGTACATTCCAAAATTAGTAAACCAATTATGAAAACATTAAAATAATCAGAACCATTACATGGGACAATTATTTTGCTTCAGGTATCAGAGTTTATATTCCAAGGGAAAAAAATGAAACTAACTCTTAAAAGTGTCACCTAATATTCATTACATAAACAAAGGAAAATAGGTGAACATTTCATTACATGTGGAGTTTATAATTTAAGTTGCTTGGCAAAAACTTTTTTAACTGACAGAGTTTAACTTAAGTGGACATTTATTTTTATTTTTCTCCATGCAATAAGTGATAGTAATTTGAAATTTTCTGAATAGGAAAATTGTAAAAATTGTAAAACACTTAATATGAGAATACTTGAAGCCAGTTTTACAATTTGTTTCTTTCTAAATTATTTGATCCCTCAAAATTTACAGGTTATATATTTAATTTAATAAGTTCAGCCTATAAAAAACAAAGATAAATTGCTATAACTATTTCCTTCATACAAGTTTCAAAATTATCATTCAATATTTCAATTACTAAAAATATTCTTCAAAAATAAAATGCATTATTAGAATAGAAAATTATACTTCAAATTTGGTAAGAGAAATTTCACTAAGAGATTTCCACAGTTTACATTTTATTTACTTGAGTACAAAGCTGTTAGCCAAATTATACATCATACATTATAAAAATTAAGGTACAGTTGACTAATTTTGCTCAGCTGTTTCGTCTGGCTAGCATGAAGGTATGTAGTAATATTTTGCATTCCCAAATAAGAATGCCTCATTTTAAGGATGAATAATGAAACTTGACATAGCCATTTCAATGTAGCTTTATTGATACTGTGAAAGGTAAGTACATTTAAAAAAAAACACCAAAAAAGAGTTATTTTCTTTATTTTTAATTATAATACATATTCATCAGTCTTCTGTCATCTGCATCCTTAGTGGCTCCTCCCTAAGACTTAAGTTTGAGACTTAAGTACTGATTTAGGTTGTGTTCAGCATTGGGCTGAGGGTCGGAAATGGGATGAAGCTGTTATTTACTCACATTACTTGGTAATAAAAATGACAAAAGTATAGTGGCCCAAGCACATCCATTAGAAAGTGCTACTTTTCAAACAAAGTCCAAATCAAACTACTTTCACCACCCTCCACTCCATTATTCTTTTTCTAAAATATGCTTTTATTTTAAAAGAGGGAATAAGAATGAAGGATAGAGAGATAGAAATATCAATGATGAGAGAGAATAATTGTTTGGCTGCCTCCTGCATGCCCCCTTCTGGGATGGAGCCCACAACCTGGGGATGTGCCCAGACTGAAAATGAACTATGACCTCCTCCTTCATAGGTAGATGCTCAACCACTGAGCCACACCAATGAGGCTCCACTGCACCATTGTTGATCTAGCTTCTATAATTTATTGTATCTTAATTGATTGTCTTATTTCAAGCTTAACAACTACAGTAAGTCAATGTAGAGCATTCTTTAAAAAAACATAAATCAATTATAGTCTTTCTAATCCTCAATGCATTCACTACAAACTTATAAAGTCCTACAAATGTATAAAGTCCAAACTCTAATACTCAGGCTCCAGTGATGACATGAAGAGGACCCTGGCTACACTTCTTTCTGCATCCTTATGGCTCTCTTCTTTCTTTACTCTATGGAAGCCACACTGGCCTCTTCAACCTTTCATTTCTTTGTTTTGTTTTGTTTTGTTTTGTTTTGTTTTGTTTTTACCTGCTTTTATTAAAGCATAAAATGAACCACTAAAGTATACTTTTTGATGAGTTTTAGTACATTTAAACCATTGTCAAATGTCAACACAGCCAAGCCTGAGGAGACTTTCTTCATTCCTAAAAACTTACCTTGTGCCCATTTCCAATCAACTCCTACTCCTGCCTACAGTTTCAGGGAACCACTTACTTGCTTCTGTACCTATAGTCTTGCCCTTACTGGTAATCAAATAGAAATAAAACCGTACAATAAATAGAACCATACTATGGCTGGTTCTTTCATTTATCATACTATTTGTTGAGGCCTATCTATGTTGTAGCATGTAAACAGTAGTTCATTCCATTGTATTGCTGACAAGTATGTTATCTTAAAGCTAGACTACATTTTGTGTTTACTTTCACCACTTTATGGACATTTGAATTTTCTCAAATTTTCAATCTTTTGCATAATGATGCGATGAACAGAAATGTCCAAGTCTTAGTGTGAACGTATGTTTTCAATTTTCTTTGGTATGCAACCAGCAATGAACTTACTGGGTCATGCCAAAAGTGTATATTTAACTTTTAAAGAAACTTCCGATGTGTTTTCCAAAGTAATGGTACCATTTTTAATGCCCCCAGCAATGTATAAGGGTCTAGTTTTTTTTTTTTATAGCATTGCAGCACTTGGTATAGTCAGTTTTTTTTCTTATTATAGCCATTCGAGTAGTGTGTATGCAATATCATTATAGTGAATTTGCATTTCTCTAATGACTAATTTTGTTTAAAGTCTTTTTACTAGCTGTACCGGTTAATAATGCAGATTTTTTTCAATAGATGGAGTTACACATACGTTGATATATATGTGATTTGATATGTATGCTATTTTGTTGTATTGACAACAAGCTTCAAAACTTCATATGTCAAATTTGCTAATGGTGTTAACTTCATAGATATTTTTACACTTAAAATGTTGAATTCTTTGTCAAAAGAAGAGCATTTGCGGGAAGTTTTAACTGATTATTTTATTTTGAAGAAAAGTAGTGCTGAATACTTCAGAAAGCTTATGGTGAACATGCTCCATCTCAAGATACTTGTGAACACTGGTTTAAAAACTTTAAAAGTGATGATTTGATGTAAAAATCAACCGAAAAAGTTTGAAGGTCAACAATCATAAGCATTATTGGGAGAAGATGCATGTCAAACTCAAAAACATCTTGTAGAGCCCTAACCAGTTTGGCTCAGTGGATAAAGCATAGGCCTGTGGACTGAAAAGTCCCAGGTTTGATTCCCATCAAGGACATACACCTTTGTTGCGGGCATATCCTCAGTAGGGGGTGTGCAGGAAGCAGCTGATCAATGTTTCTCTCTCATCAATGTTTCTAATTCTCCATCCCTCTCTCTTCCTCTCTGTAAAAAAAGTCAATAAAAAATATATTTTAAAAATACAACAACAAAAATTAAACAACAACAACAACTTGCAGAAAGATTACACATTACTCAGCAAACCATTTCTGATGGTTTACAAGCAATGGGAAAGATTTTAAAGGAAGGAAAATAGGTACCACATCAACTGAATGAAAGACAAATGGAAAACCAGTCATCAGTAAAATGTTGCCTCAACAGCATGAAAGTCTTTTTTGCATCCAATTGTGACTGATGATAAAAAGTAGATTTATTTTGAGAATTCCAAATGCACAAAACCATGGGTTGATCCAGGTCAATCATAGACATGACTGCAAGTCCAAATCATTTCAGAAAGAACACAATGCTCTGCCTTTGGTAGGATCAGGAAGGTGTAGTGTATTATGAGTTTCTAAAACCAGTTGAAACCATTAATACTGATCACTATTGACATCAAATAATAAATTTGAACCATGCTTCGATCGTGAAAGGACCAGAATGTCCCAGAAGACATGGCAAAGTAATTTTGCTCCATGATGATGCACCAGTTAAAGACCCGTTAAAAGATCTAGCCTGTGAAGCATTAACCCACCCACCATATTCACCAGACCTTGCTCCTTCAGATTACCACTTGTTCTAATCGATGGCACACACACACCTTCTGAGTAGCACTTCAAAACTTAAGAAGAAGTGGAAAATTGGATCTCTGAATGGCTTGCCTCAAAACAAGAAACGTTCTATTGGGACAATATCCACAAATTACCAGAAACATGGGGGAAATGTATAGTTAAAGATGGGCATTACTTTAAATAAAGCACTTTTGATGTTTCTCTTGAAATTGTCATGTGTTTTTTTATTACAAAATCAGCTATTATTAATTGGTACATCTGTATGTATTCAGTTACCATAACATATAACTGCCTTGCTGCTGAGATGATGCAGTTTGTTCACTGTTACATCTTAGCATCTAAATCAAATCTCTGAAAATAATAGTACTAATTATCATTTGTTAAATGAAGGAATGTGGTCCACATCAAGAGAAATATGCTAAAGAGGACATATCAAAATATTGCCATTCTTTAAAGCAGCATCTGAGTATGTTGCTTGCTTTTCTTTTGTTCCAGCTATTTATTAAAAGCAGCAAAATTTGAATGTACTTGTATTTGAATATACTTGGATTTCTATTGCTAAAAGTTTATGTCTTTGATAGAACTTGTAAGTAAAACAGTGAATCAATTGAGAATATTTAATTCCTCTAAAATTGCTACTCTCTACACTATATAAGCTGCTTATTAAGCAGTGAACTTGGGCCAATGCTTTCAAATGCAAATACTAGTATATGTTAGTCTTGCATTATCTTTATTTCCTTTTTATATATATATTTTTATTGATTTCAGAAAAAAAGGGAGAGGGAGAGATAGAAACATCAATGATGAGAATCATTGATTGGCTGTCTCCTGCAAGCCTCCTACTGGGGATTGAGCCTGCAACTCAAGCACGTGCCCTTGACCAGAATCAAACCTGGGACCCTTCAGTCTGCAGGCTGAAGCTCTATCTACTGAGCCAAACCAGCTAGCACTTGCATTATCTTTATATCACTTCACCCTAAGGAATTATATCCTTAACTATAGATGGCAAGACATTATTTTATCTTACTATCTCAACTTTTTTAAAAATCTTGGTTTTTAATGGTCTGTTGATTCCCATCTGTGTCCCTTGTTAATCTGCAGTAGATTGATCGTGTCAACTATCTTTTTCCTTTTCATTATAATGGGAGTCTTTATTGGGCTAGAGAAGGAACATAAAAGTTGCTGTGCTATGGAGTTATAAACCCAGCCCTATGTCTATTCCTTCTTTGACCACCTAGAAGGCTCACTCCCTGGAGTCTGAATATTTTTTGCACACTGTTACTAGAACAATCTCCTTCAAGATATTTTGGCTCACTTCCTCATTTTCTTCATATCTTGGCTCAAATTTACCCATATGCAAGCAGTCCCTGACCACTCTATGTAAAATTAAAAATCATCCTCACTCCTAGTATGACCTATAGTCCTACTTCCTTGTTTTATTTTAGCACATACCATCATCTGTCATGTTATTTTTAACATTTATTCATTCTATTATTATATAGAGATAAAGTTATATGAGTTTACAATCGCATCTCTCTGTTTCTCTAACTCTTGCATTCTCTATGATTACATCATTGCTTAGCACAAAGTGAATAATTAATAATTATCTAGAGTGGATGAATTGACTTATTCATATACCAGGTAAGGACTGAGAAACTTTGTGAAAGGGTAAGCAGAAAAGATGTGGTCTGAAGGCTTCCCACAATGATGTTCAGAAATATAGAAATATGTTTCCTGACAGAGGAAATATTGTAGGACATGCAGGGAGAAAATTCATTCTGAGGGATACAGTCAAAGGGCCTGAGAACCTGATTCAGTGCCTTTGGCAGAGATTAACCATGAACAATAGCCCTGCTTCAGCATAAAATACTCCTTCCCTTGGGCAAATAGCAGCACTCCTCAGTTGTAACAATTGCAGCAAAGATTTTTTGAAAGAGCTGCATTACACTTATATCTGTAATACTTGGAGCACTTATTGAAACTCTGCTTTACACTTGAAACCTTCCCCTCAATGCATTAACGCAATTATGAGCAAGCCAGGCCTTCATGCCCACAGGTGACAGCTAATGATGGTGACAGGTGGCTGAATTTAAGCTCTACCAGCACCATCTCTCACAGGATGCAGCAGATTTATACTCTGCTCCCTTTTGGGCTCATAAAGTCAGGAATGTTATGGCTTAGAGCTGCACTTCTGTGAAACTGAGACAGCAAAGTGCACACCTGACTGACTGGGATTGTACCTGGAAAAAGTTCATCTCTGACCACTGGCACATTGAGGCTCGAGTAAATCTGTGCAAGCCCTCCTGGGAGAGGAAGAAAAAAAGGCAACTTTTCCCCACTTCTCAGCAGTACCAGTATAAATATGTGATTGAAGTGCAGCTACCTGCTCTGGTTCCACTGGCACTGGGCACGGTTTGTTTCAAGTTATGCCCATATGTATCTGGTGATGGCATTGTTGATGGCAGCAATGTTCTAGATGTGCAAGCACTGCTATGGAAATGCTAGGGAGTCCTGGCATAACTATCGACACTGCAGCAGCGATTGTCAGTCTTTTTCATTTACTGGCACACATAAACTAATTACTGAAAGTCTGCAGCACACCAAAACATGTATTTTTACCAATGTGACACAAAAAAGGTACAATTTTGATTCATTCGCACTGGACAGCTATTGTTGTGCTACTGTTGTCATTTTGATTTGACAGTCTAAGCTTTTAGTCAGGTATTGCATGTTTTAAAAATTCACATGGAACACCAGTTGAAAATCGCAGCTCTATAGCAATGAGCAACAATCTGAAAAGAACTTTGAACAACTTGGATTCCTGAGGGGAGGAAATCTGTAAAAAAAAAAGTTACTATTCCTTCAATCATGGAGAAAGTGGCAAAAAAGCTTTTACATTTGGGGACAAAAAGTATAACCACAAACTGGTGAGCACATACACTTGAAGAAATCACAATGAACTCTCAGGAATCTATGCTTTATATTGTTATATTTTAAACTTAGAGTTTTTATTAACTGAACTCCTTTATGCTGGCTGCTATCATTGATAATTTTTCACTCAACGCATACAAGCAATTTGAACCTTAGAGAAATATGTCCTTAATTTTAATACTAGAAAATACTAGTATACATTATTCCTGTCTATAAGGGGTGGTGATAAGGGCTGATGAAAATACCTTGGAAATTTTGGTCGAAAAACTAGGCAGGTAACATTCCTTAGTCTTTCTTTCTTTCTTTTTTTTTTTTAATTCAATCATCTTTATTAACCTATCAATGTTATTACATTTTATACATAATATCTAGTTGTCTTTTCAAAGAGATCTATTTTTAGTACATCATGTTAATAGTACAAAGCCAAATGAGATGGCTAAATTTCAACCTAGCATTTTAATAACCTCTGGACAAGGCAAGCTAGAAAGTCAATCACTTTGCACACATAGAGTAGTGTTCCAAAATTACTAGGAAGCTGCTACACTTTTAAGCAGGGGAGGAAATAATTTTCATTTTGGTCTTTTGTTGTGTTCTAGCAAGTTATACTCTCAATTAACAGCAACAATGATACCATAAAAAATGCTCTGCTTTTTAAATTTCTGAACTTCAATACAAATTAAAATAAAAGTATTGGAGTCTTTTGGGAGGCAAATAGGTAGCAGCTACATTTCATCAATGTAGCTGAGCCTCTTTATCGATAACCAGGTCCAGGCTGAGTATAGCCCTGACCAAAGGGAGGACGGTTACGTGCATACGGGTTAGCCCCACTTGGAGGAGGGGTTATGGTACTTGCAGACTGAGTAAAACCTGGTCTTGGTTGATAGGCTGCGGCCTGGCTTGGAGCCATTCCAGGTTGTGAGGCAGGGGCCACAGTGTAATTAGCAGGCTGAGAAGTTTGGGTGGCGTAAGTATGTGGAGGGTAACTGCTCGCCTGGTACTGCTGTGGCTGTTGAGCAGGCAGTTGTTGAGGCTGACCAGAAAATGCAGCAGCTTGTGCCTGGGAAGTTGCTTGCTGGCCATATCCTTGGTACTGCTGAGGTTGCTGGGGTCCAGTCTGCTGACTATAGCCTGCTGAATACTGAATGCCATACTGCTGTGCTGGCTGAGGTGGTGCCTGTGGCTGCTGAGCACCATAACCAGCCTGCTGTGGGTACTGTTGATACATCTGACCTTCACTCTGACCTGCTTGTGTCTGAGCTCCTGTATATGGTGGCTGTTGTGGCTGAACTCCGGGGGGATGAGCTGCAGAGGAGGAGGAAGCAATGCTGTCAGGTGTTCCTGAACAGTCTTCGGCAGGAGCACTGGGTGGCCCTGAAACCTGATCATCTGTTAAGCCAAACGCTGACATGACATTTTTACTGATTTCATCTTGGTTTTTTAAAGCACATGTGTCAAACACAAGGCCCGCGGGCCAAATCCAGCCCGCCAGGCCTTGCAATGTGGCCCGCACCGCGCTGTCATCACTGCACTCCGCTGTCAGTTTATGACATTGTCAGTTTATGACTGTTCAGTAAACCATTCGGCCCGCGATTTAGGCTGGATTTTAGATTTTGGCCCCTTCTCTGATTGAGTTCGACACCCCTATTTTAAAGGATCAAAAGCTGACATACTTGCTGCCATAACCTGGGTAGACTGTTTTCCAGAAGAATCAGAAGCAGCAGGCTTTTCTTCCCTCCCATCCATAGTACCATTTTCAGGAATACTGGTGGAAGGTCCTGGTTCGCCAGGTGGTTCCAAGCTATCCAATAAGCGATTCACTTTATTTCGAAGTTCTATGAGTTCTCGACGGAGATATTTCACCTGACCTGATTCAAGGGGTCTTGGTTGGCCATTAACAAATAATGTCAGTTTCAGTATCCTACTTCACTGAATTGCAAAGTAAAGATCAGAACTATCAAAAATTGTTATAAGATCTCCATCTTCATCTTTATACTTTATGATAACTTCATCATTACTCAGAAGTTTTCCTCTGAAAACTCTTTGCATCATTAGCACTAATACATCATAAGTAATATCTTCATTATGAATGGGAATTCGTCGAATGCCCTCCCCAAGTTGAGCTTTGATGAATAGCTTCCCACTTAGGTCCAACTGCCCATTCATGGTGGACTCCAGGATGTCTGACATATACAATTCTAGAGAAACACGGCTGGCCGAGGCCGCGCAGGCGCCTCTCCGCGGGTCTTCGCCGCCGACCCGGCCGCTGCAAAGCCGCCGAGCTCAGGCCCACTCCGCCGCCCCCCGCAGCCGCCGCGCCGCGTTCGCGTTCCTAGGATCGCGCGGGGCCCCGGCCAATCGCGTGGACCCACCAGACGCGGCAAGAGCTCAGGCCCGGGACCTGGCAGGTGGGGGAAGCCCTTAGTCTTTCTCATTGAACAGAAATTATTACTATGATTGATTCTATGTCACACACTATTATATAATTCTACTATGTGTAGCAGTCCTTAATTTGTTTTCTGGTTAATCATTTAAACGTCACTATGTTTGTTATACTGGCATGGATTTTGGAAAGTTATATTATTACTGCCGCTTTCCTCGATATGGATTGATCTCTATGCTGGAAATTACATTACCATTATTAGCAATTCTGCCAATAAAAATATAAGTACGTCCAAATCACAATGCCCTTGGTTACTACACCTTGAATGTAATCTGGAGTGAATTTTATCCAACCAACTAACCTTTATTATGTTTAAGATACATAGTTTACTTCCTTATTTCTCCCTACTTTATTCCTATCTTTATAAACTCAGCTTCTTGAAAACTAGGCTAGGATTAAACTTGAAATTATTTGGAAATGAAATGGGACACAAGTGTAGACAACAGAAGACCTTACATTCAAATGACTGGATAAATGCAAATGTTACTCCAAAACTTTCAGAAGAAGTTTTACATAATCACCAAGTTAGAGAAAAGAGAATCCAGAATTCACATTCATAGGATTGAATCTCTGTAATCAATGAGATATCTTAACTTAGCAGCTGGAAGTAAATTGTGAGGACTGGAGGTTATTAAATTAAAGCTTAGGATTTCATCTAGCCTGTAGCTTTCACTTAAAGGTAAATTTAGACATGAATTGGCCAAATGCAAAGTTAGACATCTTTATATAGCTATTTGATGCAGTAGCATAAAAATGTGAATAGTAGAATAAAAAATGTGAAATGTTTTAATAATTGAAAATGTATGCAAATAATCATTCATGATCACCTTGGCTTAATCTCTAAAAGTGTAAAGAACAAGAAGCCTGGTGTGGGAAGATTTTATGAAATACTTTATGAATTGGAGTTAATCTCAAAAGTGGAGAAGGAATATCTGGCCATTCACTTTATCATTTATTTAACAAATATTTTTGAATGTCTATCATTGTTAAGTAGAGGCATCTGTTATATACTTTATTTGGATTTGTGTTTATTAAACTGGAAGTTTACAGTTTGATTTTAAATTCACATTAAACAATCTAGACTTTTAAAAAAGGAGAATAACAGTTCTGAGAAAATACACTATATCAAAATATATCTTCCTATATTTCTTTGAAAAAAATACCCATTTTTTTAAACAGAAAATTATTAAGATAGAAGTATTCAGAGCATCATTTCCTTTAATATTTGCTAAAGAAAATTTAACTTTGCCTGATTGGCAATGGCCTCTATCATTGTGTGTGTGTGTCTGTTTGTGTGTGCGCGTGTGTGTGTACACGCATGTGCACACACATTCACACTCAAGCATTCTATTGAAGAGTGGTCTGAGGGGAAGGAGCATTAGACACTGATTTTGATCTGGGAAATTGCACAAGAGGGAGTAGAAACTGGTTGCAGGATAGAAAAGGAAGTAGGGGTAAAGAAAAAAGGAGGAGAGAAACAACTAAGTCTGGGTGGGCTGAGGTCAGAGACAGATTTCTGGATAGTGGATTAGAGGCCCTAACTCCCCTACATGGAGAGGAACAAAAGATTTTTCAAAGTTCTTTTAGGTATGCAAATAAAGAGGGAAGATTCTTTTGCTTTGAATTTCCTCTGCAATGTGATTTTCTTAAGAGATTGGGCCAGTGGTCTGTATAGGAATTAGAATCATACTAAAGACAACCTAAACAAGAAAGAAATATGACAATCAATTCTATATTATTTTTCTCTACTGAACTGAATTATCAAGAATTTTGTACCTGTTCTAGAACACTACACATTTACAAATGTAATGTTTCAAAGTGATTATACAACATAAGCATTTATGGACTTTGTAATACATTTTAATACAGAGATGTCAATTTCACTAGAAAAGCCTGAAAAATCTTTTTAAAATTGATTTTGATTTTAATCTTTCAAAGAAAAAGAATTATTTTAAATGGAGAGATTTTCAGTATTCAAAACATTGAGGTGTCCTTAGGTTTACAAATATGTATACACTAGAGGCCCAGGGCATGAAATGTGTGCTTCAGGGGGGTCCCTCAGCCCAGCCTGTGCCCTCTCACAGTCTGGAAGCCCTCGGGAAATGTCCAACTGTTAGCTTAGGCCCACTTCCTAGAGGTGGGAGAGACTCCTGCTATTGCTGCTATGCTCGCCGGCCCTGAGCCTGGCTTCTGACCTGTGGGAGCGCACTGACCACCAGGGGGCACCTCCTCTGCTGAACGTCTGCACCCTGGTGGTCAGTGTGCATCATAGCAAGAGATCATTCTGCCATTGGCTGATTTGCATATTAGCCTTTTATTATATAGGATTAGTTTTTGTTTTTTTCCCTAAGTAAGTAACTCTGCTGTGAAGAAAGTCAGTAAAGGGGCTACAATAATGATCTAGTTGATGTCACATAATTTAAAATAATCATATTTCAGTTTTGACATATACTCAATTCAATCCCAAGTTATCATCTAAAATCTCATCCACAGCTATTGTCATTTTACCATATTAGATTCTATTTATTTCTACACTGTTTTACTATGTAGACAATGAGTAAAGAAGGGAACATTGCAATAGTAAATAATCAATGTCACAGTTCACATCACCCTTTACAAATATAAATACATTGGTTCAACCAACATTAGAAGCCACCAAATGCCATCATTCAGGAATAGTTAAATTGACACTCGATTGTGACATTAGCTCTCCTCCATGGTATCAATTCCATGGGATGATTAAAGGAGTGGGAACTTCCCAGCAAGCCAGATTGCTGCTTTTGTCCTGGTGAGATTGCTGCTTTTATCCCAGTCATTTCATAATAATTCGTTATAATGAATTCACAGTAAAGATTCATAAGAGTTGCATAGCAGCCTTTCAACTTAAAAAGCTCCACTTAAAAAAATACCACCTTATTAGAGATGGTAGAATTAAGTCTTTAGCAAACATCACAAAACTGATTGCATGGTTTGGATTGATAAAATAATCACCAATTTCTTGCCAAATATTTTCACTTTTAAGTTTTCAATTAAAACATACTTTCAAAGGAAGAAAAGCCCCATCTGTGATTCTGATTCATTTAATGTTAATTCACCTAAAGCAACAATGATCAACCTTTTTCATCTCATGGCACACATAATGCAATTGCTAAAATTCTGCATCACTCCAAAAGATGTATTTTTTTAGGCAAAATTTTGATTCGTTTACTCTGGCCAGTGATTGTTGTATTGGCTGTTGTCATTTATTATTATTATTATTATTCAACAATTTAAGAGAGAAGAAGGCAGTGCCCCAGACCAAATATTCAGGTACTGTATGTTTAAAAATTCTTGTCACACGGGCTGATCTAAGCGATAAATTATAAGACTTGTTTATTGTCCATAAAAATCATCTGCTGTCTCTATTGTTTATGGTTGTGATTATTTATTTTGCTGTATAAAGCCAATTTTCATTCCTTACTGAAAGCTACAGAAGATATTTGATGTTGCCTGTAGTGATTAAAAAAGGTCTAGGCCTCCCTTCCCATTAGCAATCCAAGGCTTCTAAACAACCCGCCCCCCTCTGCATCCTCTGAGGTCCAACCAGGGGCAGTGCTCAGTTTTGAGGGATTGCGCCAGGACCCTCCTGCTCCTCAAGGCTGCTGCTAATTGCCACCTGGCAGAGTAGGGCATAAATGAGCACCAACAGAATGAAGTTATTAATTATATGCGTTTTGTCTGTTCAAAAAGAGGCTTGAGACTCAAAACTATAGATTCCTGCTTCAAAGACCTCAAGGAAAGCAGGCTGGGGGAGGCCTGAGGCTTTCACCTCCAACGAAGTCTCTGCGGCTCTGAATGGGCTGCAGGCTCTGGGCCACAAGGAGCTTACACCAAGGAGTTACTTCTGGGGCAGCTTTTCCCTCAAGCTGAGAAGTGGTACCTCAAGTAAAACTAACCCAAGCTGCAAACAGATACATTTGAATTTGAAACCAGAGTAATTAGAACAAGTTGCAGAATTTGAAAAAGCGGAACTGACATCTTCCACTAAAAAGCCCATCATTCCCCCTAGCAATGGGCAATGAGACATCTGATTGGTGGTGTTATTCTTATATCAATCAGGGGCAAAGCAGATGTACAGTCCTTAGTTCATCTTAGCTTGATGCTTGTATCAGGGCTGTTTTATGCCTGAGGCACATTTCTAAAAATTAAAATAAATAAATAAATAAATAAATAAATAAATAAATAAATAAATAAACTTGTCATAGACATCATAAAACCAAAACCTGATTCACTTAAAAAAAAGTGGAAACAGGGAAATTTTAAGACTTCACGAACAAAATGAGAAATTGAAGTTAAGGCTGAAGACCATTGAAATGCAGGCTATAAACACATTGGATGAAAAGTCAAAGCTAGAAAGAGCATGGAGTGATTTACAGCTTGACTGAGGAAATCTAAAGGATTTTATAGACGCCCAAGACTTGAGTGGAAAACACAATTGCCACTTTAAAGACTGGCTTTCAGAAGACACTTGAGACAGAAAATCACAAGTGTCTGGTGGAGAATCTAGTGACAGCCAAGCATCACCTACCCTGAATTCAGCAGCAGCTGAGCATGGCTGAAAAGGAATTAGAGAAGAAATTCCAACAAACAGCAGCCTATAGAACATAAAAGAAATTCTAACCAAGAGGAATCAGAGACCTGAGAAAAAGACTGGCAGAATATGAGCCTGAAGATTCAGAACTAAACATTTCATCTGTGCAAGCTGCCATAACAAGCTATTCTCACCTCAGGCATGTATTTTGAAGAAGCTTGTTGCATTTCCTCTCTTTATTTTTCTAATATTTAAACTTTGCTCTTACTATTTAAATCTAGTGCTCCAGTTTTCAGTTGCCTAACTGAGAAGAGAGAAAACCTGGCTCCGGTCAGTTGTCCCAAACTCCTCTTTGTCAAGTGCTCCTGAGTCTTGGTTCAATTCAAATGCATTGAGAATTCGGTCAGTATGGAAGAGATTTTTAGAGTGGGGAGAAAAGTCTTATCCTTTTGCAATAGTATGAAGAGTACACCTTTTAAATATATATTAAAGCCAGCAATATTTATACTTGTGCATTCCCCTCGGCTATATATAAATACAGAGTTATTAAAGATAGTTATTACAAATAAACTTATGTTTTTAAAAAGGTCTAAATTTTGGTAGTTGATATTTTGATTAATTGCAACAAAGAAACTGGTGAATGTGGAAACTTTTGAAACATTATAAAGAAGATATAGAAATCATTCACTTTTGTTAGGTATTTTTTCTCTACAGAATAAATAGATTATTTAGTAGAATCAATGGGGATAAAAGATAGATAACTTTGCATTATCTGAGTCTGTAATCTCTAATACCAGAATCTTCTTTGAAAGTGTTCAAAAATATTATGCTGTCAATGGATATATTGTGTCAACCTAATTCATAATGTAATATAATATTGTTTAGTTTCATACTTTCTCAATAAATTACTGCATAATTATACAGAAAAAAAATCTAGCTATAAACTAAAATGTTAATAGTGGCTATTTCTGTTCTGCTTATCTTTACTATTTGTTTTGTCTATTTCTGTTTGTTTCTAAATTGAAGATGTGTAACATAAATTATCAATTAATAATATTTATAGCTCATAGTCATCTACATATTAAAATAGCCTAATAGAAACTAGATTAAATTTTTGATATATACTTTAGAAATCAGGAAACAGATAGATACATTGTAAAGATCTTCAGATTTTTCACTATTTATGACATTTCAAATGAGGAAATGTAAAATGCTTAAAATTTGCTTGAAAATTGCAAAAGATAGAACTGGAAAATAATTTTATCAAATAAGTGATTTGCAACATGGTGAAGGATATGTCATGTTTCTAAGCATTTGATATTTGCAAGTTTGGTTTTTGTACCATCTAAACTTCCCTATGTTATAACTTGTTCCCCCATGCCTTCTGAACTCAGAATTTAGAATTTTGTGCCAGAAGACAAATAAACATTTCAGAATTTCTCTTTGCACTTTGCTGTGTTATTTTTAAAGCAAATATAAAACAACAAAAAAGAATGTTTTGCTAGTGATAAAAGGTATGTCTCTTAAACTTAATATAATTGAGATAATGGTTATAATCATCAGCTATGCCAAATGTGAGAAAACTTCAGACAGCCTTAAGACTTAAGATTGTCAAATGTGGATTTAAATGTGAATTAAAAGTACAAAATTAAAGCATAGATACAAAAGCCTGGATATGTCATCAAAGATCCTAAGAGGTGAGGTATAATTAAGGAAATTATTATAATCTTTAGTCATTTCAGTAAGGAATCTTTTGTGTAATATGTAAACATATTTTCTGACTTACCTTTAAATTTCCCTTACATTTGCAAATAGACTCATAACAATTTTGCTTTACTGAGTGTTGAGCACTAAATTGTCTTTCCACTGTTTTGTAAGTTAGATATTATTTTCTCAATTTCACAACAAAGAAACTGAGAATAAAAAACATAACAAACAACAACAACAAACAAAACTTAAAATATTATTTAAGATCCAAATTTTAAGATTTAAACCAATTTCAAGAAGAATCAATGAAATCAGGAATGAACTATTGAACATCAAATCTGAAGGAATTTTCAAAGTTATGTAATCCATGTTATCTCCTTGTGTGACTAAAGAATTAGTGGGTCAAAAGATATAAAAGATAGGGTAACTCCTGATGGTTAATCTGACCCTTTAATAGCAACTTCTTGGGTTTTCATCAACACAAAAGTGCTATTTAATGAAGAGATATACTTTCAAGTCTATATATCCTTCTTCCTTACTTCTATCCTTTACATCCAAGGAATCCAGCATCTGTTGCCAATTAGGCTCACCACACTCTTTCTGGGGATCCCTGCTGTAACACTCTCTGTTAGTGGAGATCAGGAGCCTATGGCTGCTTCGCTAGCATTTAACCTCCTCCCTGCCAGGATCCAAGCATGATCTATTCACCCCACCACGGAGATCTGTAAGAGTAAACATATATGCAATCAAGGTTCCAATGGCATGGTAACCAATGGGCAAAAAAGTCACCAAGAACACAGAATAGTAGTTGGCACTTGTGCACATTTTCTTGGCTTCCAGCTGAGAAAGGCAAGTACTGTTTTCCAAATACTACCTACAACTATTAGGAGTTATCAGGATGTAGCCTTTTAGATGCAGATGGAAATGACTAGTAGGTTTGAAGTTTTAGGAACAATTTAGGAAAAAGTTATTTCTTATTCTTATTCTGATTTTTGTTCCATGAGCTCTGTACAACATTAGAGATTCTCATGCAATGATGTTTATTTAAGTTTGCATGTTATGGAATGAATATATTTTTATTTGTTCTCTGTGTGTTTATATAACATATAATGAAGTATATATACTATATATATACACATACATATATATGAATGTGTATATATATATATATATACTCACTTTAGTTATAGATTATTTAACTAATTTATGAATATTAATTAATATTAATCTGTTGTCTTTGAAAAAGACATGAAAGAGAATAAAGCATTGACTAAAAGTAACTAAATAAAAGGCAAAATTATATTAATATTAGCATTTTTAGTGTAATGATATTTTAAATTATATTTTTTACTTTTTCTATTTTTGTCATTGTCAGTGAGGCCAATGCTTTGATATCCATATGCATTGTCAAATGATTACCACAGTCAAGCTAATACACATAGTTACCTTTTTTCTTTGGTGAGAATACTTACGATCAACTCTAGGCAAATTTCAAATATAAAATATAGCATTATAAACTAGAGTTACTATTCTATAAAGCACATTTGTAGGACAGTCATTTTGTAATTTTTTTATTTTTTTTATTTTTTTGCTACTTGTTTGTATGAGCTCCTTATATATTTTGGATATTAAACCCATATCAGATATATAGTTTGCAAATATTTTCTCCTATTCATAGGTTGCTTTTTCATTTTGTTGACTGTTTACTTTGCTATGCAGATCCCTTTTAATTTGATACCCTATATATTTACCTTTTTATTGCCTATGTTTTTAATGTTATATCCAAAAATCCTGCTAAGACCAATGTCAAGAAATTTCCCCCCTATATTTTCTTTATAATATTTTTTTATAAATCTTTATTTTTGAGAATATTATAGGTGCCTTCCTTTTTCCCCAATTGTCCCAGTCCACCCCATTGCTGCCCCATCCAGGCCTTCATGCCCCTATTGTTTGTATCCTAGGTAATGCATATATGCATATCTTCTTCGGTTAATCTCTCCCTGCCCCCTTCCTTCCCTTTGAGATTTGTCAATATGGTTCATGTTTCCATGCTTCTGGTTCTATTTTATTCATCAGTTTATTTTGTTCATTAGATTTCTTAGTTAGTTTGTTTTTATTTTTAGATTCAATTATTGATAGCTATGTATTTATTGCCATTTTATTGCTTGTATTTTTGTTATTTTTCTTCTTCTTCTTTTTCATTTTTTTTTTCCTTAAAGACTACCCTTCAACATTTCATGTAATACTGATTTTGTGGTGATTATTCCTTTAACTTTTTCTTGTCTGTGAAGCTCTTTATCTGACTTTTATTTTGAAATGATAGCTTTTCTAAGTAGAGTAATCCTGGTTGTAGGTCCTTGCAATTCATTATTTTGAATATTTATTGCCACTCCCTTCTGGCCTGCAGTTTCTGTTGAGAAATCAGCTGACAGTCATATGGGTGCTCACTTATAGGTAACTATTTTTATCTTATTGCTTTTAAGAGTCCCTTTCACAATTTAATTATGATGTATCTTGGTTTGGGTATCTTTGGGTTCTTCTTTGGAATACTCTGCACTCTTAAGACTTGTAAGTTTATTTCTTTCACCAAGTAAGGGAAGCTTTATATCGTTATTTCTTCAAATAGGTTTTCAACATCTTGTCCTCTCTCCCTTCTCTTTCTGGCACTCCCATGATATAAATGTTGATGTGCTTGAAGTTGTCCCAGATTCTCCTTACACTATCTTCATATTTTTCATTTTTGTTATTCTGATTGGGTGTTTTTTGCTTCCTCATTTCCCAAATAGCTAATTTTATTCCAGGAATCCTCTACTCTACTGTTGATTCCCTGTAAATTATTCTTCATTTCACTTATTTCAGTTAGTGCATGCTTCATTTCTGACTGGTTCTTTTTCATGTCTTTGATGTTTTCATTAATTCCTTCAAATTCTCACTAAGATCATTGAAGCTCTCACTATGATCCTTGAGCATCCTTATAACCATTGTTTTAAGTTCTGTATTTAATAATTTGCTTGCTTACCTTTAATTTAGTTCTTTTTCTGGAGATTTCTTCTGTCCTTTCATTTAGACAGCTTTTTTTACCCACATTTTAGCTGCTTTCCTGTGTTTGATTGTTTCTAATATCAAGTAGAACTGCTATGTCTACTGGAATTGGTAGAGTGACCTTGGTTGTAGGGGTCCTATAGGTCCCAGTGGCTCAGCCTCCCATGTCACCCGGGCCACAACTATGCATATTTTAGGTGGCTTTTCTATCATAATATAAAACAATGGTGTCATTTTAATATCAAGTTCTTAAAATAAATGATCCCACTTTAACATATTTCTCCTTAGGCCCATGCCAAAGAGTTCAACAATGCAGTGACTGATATTCACCAGATGCTCTCTCTAATATTTGAGAGATTTCATCTAAATGATATGTTAAATTTCCATTTCTCCAGACCAGAGCTATATTACTATATTATTGCATCTGGTCTGTATTATCTCGCTTTTCCCCTGCCCAGAACAGTTATGCCTTCACAGTTACAATGCAAAGCTATGTCTTCAATTTTTCTTTCATTTTACTTCACTAGAAACATCAATTTAAAGTGTTCATAACTTTTGCACTCCTGCTGTCAAATATATTTGGATATTAAAATTTGCTATTTATTGTAGAGCTAGACATATGATTGGTTTTTCTTAAAACTTAGTATTAAGAAAAATCTTAGTCTTGTAAATGAAATTGTACCTCTTTATTATATTGAACTATATGTAGTGCCTGTGTGTGTGTGTGTGTGTGTGTGTGTGTGTTTTACTTTGTCTACCCAAATTAGAGAGCAAAAATCTATAATCAATGAATATAACTTACCATTCTGGGTTAGTTAGAAAATGACCTATCTTTTCTATCTCATGAAGTGGTCCTGATATTTCTAGTCCTACTAATCCTTTGAGAAACTGACCAAACACATTAGCCACTCCCCATACTAATGAGTACATACACATAAGATTGAACATAAACAGAGATTTCAAAAACCCTAACTGTGAACACTAGGTTAAAAATTCTTCTTTCAATAGATTTTTGACCCACACTTTTTTTGAAACTTCCCAGTACTTTTTTTTAATTTTTATAAATTTACTTAGAACATTCTTAGTATAAAACAATATGTTATTAATTAACCTTAATATTAGTAAAATAAATTTCAAAAGTAATATAATAATAAATAAATAATATCAATAGTTTATTACAGTTTTGTTAATATCAAACACCAATAATTAAATTCTAATTTATATAATATTCTTTCTTTGGGTTAAGAATGGGCAATGATGAAGCAAAAAATAAATAAATAAATAAAAACAGAAACTCAAGGTATTAAACTACATCCTAAATATGTACATTTCATCTCCTGACACCCCTCATTCAAACCTTATTTCAAGATGCAAAACTCTGGTTAAGACATATAACTGGCCCTGGATTGCTTGGTTATTTATTGTGCACCTTTATTTGGACAGACTTTGAGAATCATTTCCCAAAGCACATTAATAGAAAACCAAAGCTTGTTTATAAACAGAATGATATGTGGGTGAACAATCTCTATGAAATTATTGTCATGGCTCTTTGAGATCTTTGTTATTCTATCCAACACATTAAAAATGCTAGTGTAGCAAGCATTTATCATCACCCTATTTCTCACTTGGAAGGGTTGTGGCAAGTGACTTTTTTAAAAAGCATATCTCCTATTTAAATATTTCTATAGATTCAAATACACACCTTCAGAAAACTGAAAAATAGAATATGCGGGTTTAGATTTAATAAAAAAAAAATTAAGATTTCAGCAAGAAAAAAAGGCCACCCACTCTGTCCATAACATTTATAACACACTATGTAAGGGCACAGTAAGAGAGTACAAATTAAGTTATTGATGCATCATCCATATATTATAACTCTCTTATTTAGTTCTGCATATCCAAGACAAAAAAAAAATAAAGCAAATGTTTTTTATAGCTTTCTTTTAGTCATAATTTTTCTACACCATGCTTTGTAGAGTTAATATTCATATCCTTGAATGTCACCTTAAATGTGAAGAAAATCCAAAGTATAGATTAATCATCCATTTAAGGTGCTCCTAGCTCTGACTGTATTAGTTTAGTAAGGCTGCTGTAACACATCTTCATAAACTTAGAGGTTTAAAACAGCAGAAATGTACGTTCTCATAGCTGTGGAAGCCAGAAGCCCAAAATCAAGATGTCATTGGGATTGGTTCCCTCTGTGGCTTTGTGGGAGAATCTGTTTCCTGCTTGTATCCTAGTTTCTGGTGTTTCTTGGCTTGTGGCTGGATTCCTTGAATGTCTGCCTTTCTCTTAATGCATCTCACAGTGTCTCTGTACTTTAAATTGTAATACTCCTTTACTTCATCAGGACCCCAGTCACTAACTTGGGGGCCCACTGGAAACCAGGATAATCTCAAGATCATTATCTTATGTACATGTACAAAGATCTTTATTCCAAGTAAGGTCTCATTCTGAGGTTCTTGGTTGATATGAATTTTTGGGGAGAGAGTATTCAAATCACTCCACCTGTTTTAGAAATTGCCTCTAAAATTTAATATAGTATCACATGTTGTTTTTTCTTCTGGTGTTCATTTTGTCTTCATTAGATACTGTTTTAATAATTAACTTTTAAAATAGCCTTTGCTTTTACTTTGAAATCATCTAAAATGCCATTTTTTTTAATAGTATTGATTGGTTCTATTTACCAAAGCAAAATATGTTAATTGTAGAAATTTTGTTAAATGTGAAAAACCACAAAAATAAAATAAAAAACACTTTACTCTCAGAATTAACCATTTTTTATATATATATTTAGATATATGTATTTGCTAGTTTATACAAATGTCCATATGTATTTCTTATAATTAGACCCCATAATGGGCATACTTTTCACAGAATAACTTACATTATCTTAAATATTAACCAATTTTACATCAAGAATATGTAGTTT
The DNA here is from genome assembly GCF_964339955.1 of Pipistrellus hanaki. Lineage (NCBI taxonomy): Eukaryota > Metazoa > Chordata > Mammalia > Chiroptera > Vespertilionidae > Pipistrellus > Pipistrellus hanaki. Next base: position 69,130,448 of record NC_140504.1, on the reverse strand, counting down.
ACTTATGTCATCATCAGATACTATAAAGTTTACCAGGCTATATGTAATCTTGCAATAATCCTACTTAGGGGGCTGGCTATTGATACAAGAAGATTCCAGGAGAGAAAGTGTTTTAGGGCATATCATCTGAGGGCATTATAAGAATTTAGTCAAGAAGCCTGTCATCCATATGGAGGACACACTCTTGGAGTCCCTAATAAAGGGGATCTCAGGAGTCAACAAAAATACATCACAACATATATGGGCAACTGCCACACAAAGGTGCCTCATAGAAGATTCCAGCATTACCAATATTGCCTTTTCTAGCTAATACTCCTTATTTCCCCCACTTCTGGTGTATTCAGAAGCAGTCTGGCAAAAGCGGACAAAAGTTGTCGAAACCGGTTTGGCTCAGTGGTAGAGCGTAGGTCTGCGGACTGAAAGGTCCCAGGTTCGATTCCGGTCAGGGGCATGTACATTGGTTGTGGGTACATCCCCGGTGGGGTGTGTGCAAGAGGCAGTTGGTCGGTGTGTCTCTCTCACTGACGTTTCTGGCTCTCTATCTCTCTCCTTTCCTCTCTGTAAAAAATCAATTTAAAAAAAAAAAAAAAGGTGGACAAAAGTAGAAAAGATAATATTCCTCTCACCATTCTGAGTGGGAAGCAGGTGAAAGACCAAGTGGAATTTCTGAAAGCAGTAAAAGGTTTAACTTATATAGGACAAAGATTTTTTCATTATATATATATGACTTTAGCTATATAATTGATCACAAAGTACTGAGATCTGCGTAAGATTTTGCTAAAGGATGAAAAATAAAAATAAAACAGAAATTACTGAAAGCATTAGGAAAAGAGATAATCCTAATTTTATCTTTCCAATTTCAGCTTGTTCCTGAAGAGTTAAAAGAAGAGTTATGTTTTTATTGATGCCTCTTCATACCCAGATGAGTCATATAATCAATATACAAAAATTCAAAGAGTTATATTGGGAATTGAAAAAGTGTTCCATCAATGAAGTTGGGTTATATTCTTTCTGACTGTTGGTTTATATAACTTACTATTTTTAAAAAGTCAAGGCAGAATATAAAAATATTTTTTCAGACTAGATTTAACCTATCTTTAATTAATATTTATTTTGTGCTTATTTTTTATTATATAATCAAATGTTCATGGATTCAGGAAGTTTTGCACGAAATTCATGAACAGGAAATTCATGAAGGGGGTGGGGGCGTGGGCAGGGGAGCAGTGTCCCTCAGCCTGGCCTGCACCCTCTCCAATCTGGGACCCTCAGGGGATGTTCGACTGCCAGTTTAAAAAACTGGGAGTCGGGCATCCATCTCGCAATCTGGGACCACTCGCTCCTAACTGCTCACCTGCCTGCCTGTTTGATTGCCCCTAACCACTCTGCCTGCTGGCCTGATTGCCCCCAATTGCCCCCTTCTACCAGCCTGCTTGCCCCCAACTGCCTCCCCACCAGCCTGAGCATTCCCAACTGCCCCCGCCTGCTGGCCTGATCACCCCCAACTGACCTACCCTCCTGGACTGATTGCCCCTAACCACCTCTGCCTCGGCCACCACTACGGCTTTGTCTGGAAGGATGTCCTGAAGGCCCTCTGGAAGGTCTCCCAATCTAATTAGCATATTACCCTTTTATTAATCTAGATAAGGGAAGAGAATATGTAAAAGAAAGAAAAGAAATTGAGTGCAATAAACATGAAAAACAATTTCCATGGAAGAGAAGAAGAAAAACACACAATTAATTTTGTGTGGGCAGTCTAAGAACTTCAAGATGTGGTAGTCATGTTCAGAAACTACTGAAGTTAATATTTGAGTCTATCTAGATAGGTGACCTAAAACTTGACAAACATTGATTTTTATATTCTCTCTGACACTGTGATTAAGAGACATCCTGCAAAGTATAATTTTTAAATTTTTATATAATCCCTAATATACATAGCACTTTTCCTTTGGAAGAGTCTCTTTTGTACCATTTGTTCACTCTTTGTTTGGTTAAACCTTTATGTTTCATCCTGAATCAATAGTTTTGATATTTAGCGTGAGCCAAGATTAGTCAATATAATAAATATTTTCCCCAACATAACTTGGCAAAATAAGTAATTTTTACATAATTTTATATGGAGAAATGAAGCTCAGTGTACATTATTCCCAAAGCAGTGATAATGAAACCTCTGTGTACTTCTGTGTTCTCAGAGGGTATTAAGGATGCCAAAGCTATTTTCAAAGAAACATATAACTGCCTTTGAATGCATTTCAGAATTTCTAAGCATTCAGTATACTAAAAGGTAATGTCCTTAGTCACAAAAACTGGTAAACTTACTGAAAGAGGGGAATTTTATTGTCAAGGAATGTTAAAAATGTGCCCTCACTATGGTGCCATTTTTCACCTTTGAAATTACATTCCAAAGAGTGACAGTTTTAGAAGTAGCCTCTACCACACTTTTAAAGGTCAAATTTTCTTGAATAAGTAAAATATTTCAGTAGGTAAATCTGAATTTGTTAAAAAACATAAATTAGAAAGGTATAATTCTCACTATAAATGATTAACAAAAGGGTTTCTTTAAGACTATAGTAAATATTTTTTAAGTAGTTGTTTTCAGTACATTAACTACATCATAGAAAGACTAGAGGGAATGGAATCTTAATGCCAAAAAATTTCAAAGATCAACCATATATATATATATATATATATATATATATATATATATAGAGAGAGAGAGAGAGAGAGAGAGAGAGAGAGAGAGAGAAAGTTTCTACTATCTGATGTTTCATGCACTAGTGGCCTGGTGCATGAAATTATAATCTAACTAGTGGCCTGGTGCACGAAATTCATGCATGGGGGGAGGCAGGGAGGGGGCAGTGTCTCTAAGATTCAGGAATTTTCTACTATCTGGTGTTTATAACCTAACTAGTGGCCTTGTGGTGCACAAAGTTATAATCTAACTAGTGTTGTGGTGCATGAAATTCTTGCAGGGGAGTGGAGAGGGCAGTGTCCCTCAGCTCGGCCTACACCCTGTCCAATCTGGGACCCTCAGGGGATGCCCGACTGCCAGTTTAAGAAATATATATATTTCATGCACCGGGCCTTTATATATTAGAGGCCCGGTGCATGAAATTTGTGCATGGGGAGTGTCTTTAGTCGAGCCTGCACCCTCTCCAATGTGGACCCCTCAATCAGGCCTAATAAGGTAGTCTGACATCCCTCTCACAATCCAGGACTGCTGATTCACAACTGCTCACCTACCTGCCTTCCTGATTGCCCCTAACCACTTCTGCCTGCCAGCCTGATCACCCCCTTAACCACTTCCATGCCAGCCTGATTGATGTCTAACTGCTCTCCTGCCAGCCTGTTTTGCCCCCAACTTCCCTCCTCTGCCAGTCTGGTCACCCCTAACTGCCCTCCCCTGCAGGTTTGGTCCCTCCCAACTACCCTCCCCTACTGGCCATCTTGTGTCCACATTGGGGCAGGATCTTTGACCAAATGGGGTAAGCCATGCAGATGGTCAATCTGCATATTACTCTTATATTAGATAGGATAGAGAGAGGCCTGGTGCATGAGTGGGGGCCAGCTGGTTTGCCCTGAAGGGTGTCCCGGATCAGGGTGGGGGTCCCCTTGGGGTGTGGGGAGGCCTGAGCGAGGGGCCTGTGGTGGTTTGCAGGCTGACCATGCCTCCTAGTGTCCCAAGTGGAGGCCCTGGTGTCTGGGATTTATTTATCTTCTACAATTGAAACTTTATAGCCTTAAATGGAGGCCTGGGCCAGCCAGGGTATGCAGAAAGCTTGGCTTCCTCCATCACCAAGGAAACTCAAGCTTCCCTCCTATTCTTTCTGTGGCCAAAGCCATCTTGGTTGGGTTAGTTTGCATACTCACACCTGACTGGTTTGTGGTCATGGCTTGTGAGTGTAGCACAGTGGTGGTTGATTTGCATATCACTCTTTCATTAGATAGGAATTGGAAGGGCCTGAAATAATTAGATAGAAACATTTTATGTTTGAGGTAAGAAGCCAAGAGAAGGTAGGACTGCCCTATGTTATCCAGTTAATTACCTGAACTCAGCCTTTCTAACCCACAGTCTAAAAGTCTCTCCATTACAGCAAAACCAGGTAGATACGGTTCAGTTTACAAAAATGTGATCACAGAGAGAGTTTTCTGGATAAAGATATCTATTCCATAGTGAAGATTTATTGCACTTACTTTCAATTATACATTAAAAATTGACAATTTTATCACATTCTCTATAGATAGGAAATATAGCAGAAAGGATGAATAAATGTCATTTAAAATACATTTTCTAAAATAACAAAAACTGAAACTAGTTGAAAAACTAGAAGGTAATCTAAGGGATACATACAGTAGACTATTGTCTATTTGTGTGACAGGTTAAATCCTCCAAGAAAAAAGTTGAAGAAATATACCATTTACTAGAGAGATCTTGGCAGTGCATTAACATGTCCATCAAACTTTTCAATTTGGAATTTTAAGTACAATCTTTAAATATTATTAAACTAGATTGAAATCTCTGCTTTCCAATGCCTGCAATGGGACTTTGAATAACTCATCTAAACACTCTGAGCTTCAGTTTTTTAATCTTTAAACCAAGGTAAACAGTGCTTATCTTATACAATACCTTAGTCCAGTGGTCAGCAAACTCATTAGTCAACAGAGCGGCAAACCACATGTGGCTAGCGAGACACAGTTTGCCAACACTGCCTTAGTCCTTAAAAGATGGTTAATTAATATTATCTATTAGGAATGTGATTTACTGAGTATTCTTTGAATAGATGGAATTGTGTTTTTCTTACTTTGCATGAAACAAATAACAATTTATTCTAAGTATTCTTTTCATGATTTTATTTATGTGGCCTAGAGTGGTTTGGATTACCACTGTAAAATGATCCTAAGATCTTAAAATTATAAAAGAGAACTATAAAGTCAATAATATTATTAGGTATTTTGTGTACAGCTGATACTATTTAATATACAAATGATTATATATATCTCATATATTTCATATTATTATATATATGTGTATCTACATATACATATACATATACATATACATATATGTTACTATACTTGATATATTTCATTATCTCACTAAATATATCTAATGACTATAGTAATCATCCTGACTATATCTACTTTATAAATGAGAAAATTCAATCTTAGTAATAATAAATGATTAGTCCAAGATCAGTTTCAGTCCCAAATCTGATATACTATACTTCCTGGTTAAGGTTGAAAGGCCCAGAAAATTTCTATTGTGTAGATGAACCACAGTTTTTTTATCCCCTCATCTACTGATTGGCACTTGGGCCATTTCCAAATAGTTTTAAAACTATATTTTTATTGATTTTTTTTACAGAGAGGAAGGAAGAGGGATATAGAGTTCAAAACATCCATGAGAGAGAAACATCGATCAGCTGCCTCCTGCACACCCCCTACAAGGGATATGCCTGATGGATGTTTCTCTCATCGATGTTTCTAACTGTCTATTCCCCTCCCTTCCTCTCTGTAAAAAATCAATAAAATATATTTTAAAATAATAAAATAAAATAAAAAATGAATAAAGCAGAGAGATAAAAAAGATAAATAAAAAATGCAAAAAGAAAGGAAAGAGAAAAAAACTTCAAAAAAGTAAAGGAGTAAAAAAAAAAAAAAAGGTGGGAAGAGGCATTCCTTTCAGGCAAGTTTATTGTCCCACGGGGGCTCCCTTTGAATCTCACTCTTCTGACTTTGGCTAACTGTCCTGTCAGCCCATGAGATATTTTGGTGCTAACCACTGTTAAAAGCTATCCTCCTCTGGCTTTCAGTAACCTGCTTGAAGCTCTAAGTGATCCACAGTGTGTGTCTGTCTCTATAGGCCTTAGCTGCAAGCAGGAGGGGCCAATCTGCCCTCTAAACAAGTTTGGCAGTAGTACAGGGCCCAGGGCTAGGTCAGCAAATTTCTCCTGGTTCTCCAAGCTCTGCCTCAGCCTGCCTTCGCCTGCTAGCCAGCTGTTAATCAATCCAAAGTCGGTTTCTAAAAGGGCTTTAGGGGTATGTGGGAGGGGGTGCTGTTTAGAGTTCAGGGAATGTGGTGGGTGTGCTTCCCTGTCCCAGAGGGGTTCTTCTGCAAGTGGCCCGAAATGTGACTCTGCTCTTAGCTGGGCCAAGATTCTTGTATGCAATCCAGTGGGCTCAGCTGGAAACCTGGAGTTTCTGTCAACTCTCCTATGTGGGGAAAGTATTAGTCTGGTTTCCAGTGTAGTCGGACAAGTGGCCCCTTCCCCAGCCCAGTCACTGATACTCCTGAGACTGTTCAAGCCCACAGGCATGGCCTCTGCTTTTGCTTCCTCTGAAAAGCTCAAAATGCAGGGTGTAGTAGTCAGGGCTTCTGAGGGTGGCTTGGGCTATCTCTTCTAGGATATTGTTTTTTTTGTTTTTTGTTTTCCTGCCCTGAGGCTACTGAGAGGGGCTAGTTCCTCTCATGAAAAATGGCCATTTGGTTTGGGTGTTCACGAATTACCAAATGCAGGACTCCTGGCTGCTGCTTTTCCACGTTTCCCTGAAATGATTTCCACCCCATCCTCTCTTCTGGGACCTCAAGTTCTCACCTCCCTCCCTGCACCAAACTCTCCGGTGAGTAACTGCAAATGAAAACTCCTGTGCTCTGGATTTAGAATAAAAAAAGCAAAAATCACAAGAAAACTGCTGCTTTCTCTCCAACCTGCTCTGGTCCATGGGCTACAGGTTCCACTATGGCCAGTAGCTGCGCTGCCTTTTACTGCTGGATGCTACTGGGGCCACAGGTTCGGCTCTGGTGCTCTGATCCCTGGAGCCCAGCCTTGGTCCCAGGCCTCTATCTTCTAAGAGGGATCAGACTCTCCCATAGCTCAGCTCTCCCTCCCCGTTCTTGGCCTGTTGGCCTGCCATTTCTGGAATCTGGGCCAGCTCCTCTCACAGCCTCGCCCTTTCCCCTGGTCTCCAGGTGTTTTCTTTCCTTCCTTGCTATGTTTACTCCTCAGCTGGACCTCAGTTGGCAATTCCAGGTGAGTGCTCTCCAATTTATTTATATTTCCAGAATGGTCTGAAGCAAGGTGCATGACAGTCTGTCTAATCAGCTGCCATTTTCTCCCATCCCAATATCTTAAACATAACAAATGTTCAGTAATGTTTATTTTTTATAGAGAACTCTGAAGAACTATATTATTCTACCTTCTGATGCCAATATTTTATATATATTTAAATGAAACCTTCCACAAAAGATCATTATTCATTAGATTAGCAGGTAGCATGTAAACATATTTCTCTGTAGATGCATTATGGGAACTGATCAGAAATATTGGTTCACAAGTTGAGCCAGGATTCCTCGGTGAATGATACAAAACAATGTATGAAAGCACTGTATTTTAACTCACATAAAATTAAAGTACAAATGTAAAATAAATCTGTCAATTAAATGCTCAGTGTTACACAATTTTAAGCTTGTTCTATTTCACATTTTTAAATATGCATTGGTTTTGATGAGAGTATACAACAACTGAATCCTTACATTTCTTCCTAATAGCCTTTAGACGAACAGCTCTCTGGTTCTTGCCTTAGTTATTGCTATATTTTCAGAGATTTAGGCTAATAAAATTATATGTATCTTATTCTTATAAATATTTATGAATATATAAATAAGATATTACCATGTAGATGTTGAATAAAGACTAAAAACATGGGAAATTAGAGGAAGCAATAGAAGTTCTATGTTATTTTCCACTGTAAATGCAGTTTCCCCTTCAAATACAAGTCTTTAAATAAAGAACAAAGAAATAGCTAAATAAGTGAGAGGGAAAGCTCCATCATATTTTTTCATAAATGTAATACATTTTCTGCTATAGAGGTAGACATAGAAGGAATTATAATAAAATTTTTAAAATAGAATGTTTTCCTTAAATAAAATAAAAATATCAAGGTCTATAACCGTATTTTAAAATACACTATATACAAATACTCTTTTTTTTGCAACTGTATTGCTTAAAATAAATTGAATAATTGAGAAAAACACTAAAATGTGTATACAAATAAGAAATCACTAAAGTCCATATTTTAAAAAGTGATGAATGATGAGATCATTTTATTATTTATTTTGTATAGAAAAAATAATGGTTTGCAAACATAAACTTGAATAGTAAGTGAAGAATTCTGTAAATGTACAATTTCAGGATATAGTTGTATGAAATAAAGATATTTTGGTGAAGAAAGAGTTTTTGCTAAAGTTAAGCTCAAAGAGCATTTGAAGTTGGCAATGTAGAACAAATATCCTTGAGAAGGGAAAAAAATTTATATAAGAAATAAAAGAGAAAAAATAAATATAACAAACCCACTGAGTGCTTCCTCACTAGGTGTTTTGCATAACTGACCTCATTAAACCCTTTCAACAATAACATGATATAAGTATTGTTATTATTATTTGCAGTTTTGCAGAGGAATAAAACAAGAGATTTAGACAACTCAGATAATTTGTATCTATCCTGTTTCCCCCAAAATAAGACAGTGTCTTATATTAGTTTTTTCTCCCAAAGTTGCGCTAGGTCTTATTTTCAGGGGATGTCTTATCTTTCCATGCACTAGGTCTTATTTTTGGAGGATGTCTTATTTTCGGGGAAACATGGTATGTAGTGAATGATGAATTCTAGACTTAATTAGAATTAGGTTGGGCTATTCTTTATAAATATCACCTCTCAAACTACTGTAGCACTGGATACATAGTTGACAAGGTTAAGAAATGTGGCTCTTGCCCTAACTGGTTTGGCTCAATGGATAGAGTGTCAGCCTGCGGACTCAAGGGTCCCAGGTTTGATTCTGGTGAAGGGCATGTGCCTTGGTTGAGGGCACATACCCAGTGGGGAGTGTGTAGGAGGCAGCTGATCAATGTTTTCTCTCTCATTGATGTTTCTAACTCTCTATCCCTCTCCCTTTCTCTCTGTAAAATATCAATAAAATATATTTTTAAAAAGAAAAAGAAATGTGGCTCCATCATCCCAAACACATTTTCATCCCTGGAAAAACAATTCAAAAATCAGATTTTCTATTAATATTTTAATCCTTGCATCACTTGATCCAATGCTTTACATACAATACATACATACATTTTTCACAAATATTTATTAAGTTCAGAATGTATAATAATCTAAGAAAGAGAAAATTGAGAAAATAATTCCTTATTTTTCAAAAAGCCCTCCCCTTTAAACAGTGTTTATAAAGTATGCTGGCCCTCTACTTTGCCGCAGTAAAACCATAGAAACAAGTTTAGAAGCAAGAAATCAACTGTATTCTCATTCTCAGGTCAAATGAATTTTCACTCATAGGAAAAGACACAATTCTGAATGCTTTGGAATGTGACTGTGGGCACTTAAACCATCTCTTGAGTATCACTAGCACTACAGAGAAAGAAAAACACAGCGGGGAGAGATACAACACAAGACTGTGTGACACAGCGGCTGGGCAGCTGATGAGGCAAGGGTCACCTATTCCTAGTGTGACAATCAGAAGGGATATTGTGATACAGACCAAGCCCCTGCAGGTTAATGAAAGGGACAAAAAGCCTGGAGGGAGAAAAGTAGCAGAACTGACAAAAAGGTTGAATGATAAAAAGTAGAGAAGTGGTGAGAGGGTACCACATCTCTTTAGGAGGCCACATAAAGAGATAGTGGATAGTCTATCACAGTCTATAATTTCAAATAAAAAATATCAGTGCAATAAGGGAGTTATTCATATTCTCCTAATACAGTAGGGAAAAGATTAGTCCCCTAGAGCTAAAATAAAGGTACTTTGAATTTATATTTGAGTTAAAAATGTATTTAATACTTTGAAAAATTGAACAATAGGCTTAACTCCAAGGTAAATTCGCCAATTAATCTTCCTGTAGACACCCTATGAACGGTCAGAGAAGACATCAGCCAGATCTAAGGACTAAGTTGCTATCAGAGTGGCAGATACTATTTCTTCAAATAGTAAATATTCTATGATTTTTAAAAAAATAATTCTAAATGTTCATTAAAATAAAAAAGAATTCCAAATATTTGCTTGATGAAATAATAGTGACTCCTTTGGTGCACTGTGAAGATCAGTAGATTACAACGCAAGTTCAATTTTAATGAATTCATGTAGTATTTGACCATGCATTGGGTACACAGTGCATATTCAGAGGATAAATGGCTTGTTTAGTGAAGCTCGACTCTATAGATTCAGAAATCATTTCTTAGTTTATATATCACTTAAATTCATGCTCACCAGTCTCACCAATGCAATAATATGACTGGATTTTATTATATACTCCATAATATTCACTATCTACTCTTGATTAGTTTGTTCTGCACTTTCTTTTTTTATTTCTTTATTGATTTCAGAGAGGAAGGGAGAAGGAGAGAGAGATAGAAACATCAATGATGGGAATCATTGATCTGCTGCCTCCCACAAACCCCCTACTGGGGATCAAGCCTGCAACCCAGGCATGTGCCCTTGGCCAGAATCAAACCTTCAGTTTGCAGGCTGACACTCTATCCACTGAGCCAAGCCGGCTAGGGCCATTGGAGTGTTTTAAGAAGAAAGACACAATTTAAGTTACATGTGTTGGATCGTACTCTGGAGCTCGGATTATGAAGAGATGAAACTGGAAGCACGTACACTAAATTTATTTATTTATTTATTTATTTATTTATTTATTTATTTAATTGATTTTTACAGAGAGGAAGGGAAAAAGATGGAGAGCTAGAAATGTCGATGAGTGAGAAAAATCAACCAGCTGCCTCTTGCACATCCCCTACCATGGATTTGCCTGCAACCAAGGTACATGCCCTTGACCGGAATCAAACCTGGGACTTTTCAGCCTGCAGACCGATGCTCTACCACTGAGCCAAACCGGTTTCGGCTATTCTGCACTTTCTATTGAAAGCTATTTGTCAACACAATTGTTGGAAATTTTATTCAAATTCTATATGATTGTTGGATTTAAAAATATTTTAACTAGAAATGGTGAATTCAAAGTATCTTTCCCAGGTTTTGTCAACCTCAAACTAGATAAATGCGTAGGAATTTTGGTTGTATAAAAAAGTCTCCATATTAATTCTTGTTTCCTTTAGGCAGGGAATTTGGCCTCTGGGGAATTTACATATTTCCAATGTATGCTAATTATCAGAGAGTCCCTAATCATTCATTCATTTTTTAAAGAAAATAAAACCTAACCACCTGCTTTCTTTCTCATAAGACTCAGCTTTGAAAGCTTTCCTTTGTTTTGTCTACCTAGTAATCACCTGCTTAAGTTGGTATACCTAGTATTGTTTACCTGTACATAATAACTAGAAATAGTCACTTTCTACATGAAAGATATACATCTAGGTTAATCAATAAAACAGTCATATGAGTAAATTAGTATTATTTTTCCAATTTTACAACTAAAGAATTTATTGCTAAGAGCATATAATTTGACCAAGATCTTGTAGTCATATCAATAACAGGGTCAGGACTCGAATTCAATTCTGTCTGATGCCAGTGTTCATGTTTTTAAATACCCTTTTATATTACTTCATATGTATGTCATAGATGCTTATAATCCCTATAACAGAAAATGTGTTGACTAAAATTTTATCTTCTTCCACTAAGGTAGTAAACTCTTTTTGAAATTAGAGACAACTTTTTATTAATCTTCATATCCCAATATAATATGGAATAAACCATCAATTAATAGATGCTCTCTAAAGACTTGAAATTAAAAAATCACTTTCCTTCCATTATTTATGAGTAAAACTTTACCTCCGTGTGATTGTTATGTGCCTTGTCCTTTTAGAAAGTGCCCCGGTTCTGCTTTTAACTGCCACCCTTTCCCTAACCTTAACTTGATCATGTATAGCTGGTCATAAGATTAGATAATAGCATGATGGCTTTGGGGGGGAAAGTTATTATTTTAAATCCTGATTCCTTTAGGGACTTTGTGAACTGGGCAGATTTAGAAACTATATTGAAAGAAAACATCCTCATATAAAAAATGAGGGTATGGATGCTACCACTTTGCAGGTGTTATTAGTATGATTGAATGACATATAATACCCAATGCAAACAGTAGACATTCATGCAATAAATGATACTTTCCCACTTACCATCTATCCCGAAATAGCATATTACCACAACATTTTAACTAGATCCATGAGAACTGTCTAAAGTAATAAACTTCAAGGAACCTGTATTAGTGCTTGATACTACCATGTGCCAAGTATGGTCTGGATCCTCGCCAGAGTTAGGTGTTGGTCTATTAACTTTAAAGAATGCCAGGTCTCTGGTCTCAAGTAGTTCCAAGTTTAGTGGGGAAGACATAAAATATAAACAGATAATTATATGGAAATCTGTCCTTGTGCTATAATAATGATGTGAGTAGAGTATTATGGGAACACAGAGAAAGGAACAATTAGCTGTTTAAGGATGGAGTAACCTGAGATAGGCCAATTTAGAGGAACAGTTAATAAAGCACCCAGGATTTTCCAAAGTGTAGGTAATATTTCTCGTGAGCTCATTAGACAAGCAAATACCAAAAGCCTGACATTTTTCATGAACTAGGACATAACTAGTTTTCACTGTAGCACTAACACCCAGAAGCATGAGAGCACTTTTCTTTAGTATTAATGTAGCATTAATTTTATAATGTATTTTATAGGCAAACAGTTTTCAGATACACAGATCAAAACTCTTGTAAAAGATTGTTGAGGGGCTATTCATGCATATTTGAATTCCCCATGAATATGTGTTTAAATTTAATTTTTCTTCTGTTAAAAAAATATTTGAATCTGCAAGATGAAAGGCCAACATTGATAACTTTAAAGCACCAAAACCTCATAAGAAAACAATGATTTTGACTGAACTCTTTAAGAATGGATACCATGAATCTTACTTTCATAAAATGTTTCAAATTTTACCTTAGTACTACCATTGATTTCTTATTCTTATGTAAAAAAAAAAAAAAAAAAAAAGTAAATGTAAGTATCATCAAAGAGGAAAAAGGAGGAATTTACCCCTGAACAAGAGGCCAAATTTCAAACATCATATAATACTATAAGAAAGTGATATGAGAATATCACCAATATCCATGCAGTATTTACATAGATTTACCTCAACTCTTTGTGTGTTTCTCTTTTGTACATTTAAACAACACAGCATAAAATTAAACAAATGTCTAAAGAGTACTGAAGAACATTATATTTTTTCTTCAAAATTTTAAATTATGAAAAGATAAATGGCATAAAATATGTCTTTGTATCCTTCATTTTTATTCTCTTTGCCTGTTTTCTCATCTCCAAAACAACGTGGTTTGACCACCATTTTGATTCTACAATTAATTTCTACTTATTAAAATAAGCTAGGCTTTTAATTTCACCAGCCATATTGTCTAATTTTGACAAACCATAGTGGCACCTTCTCCATTATAGATTAAATGAACTATGATGACAGAATATTTTTCTAAAAAATGTGTGCAAAGATTTGAGCTTTCCCCACAAATTGATGATAGAGTTTTTCTTTTTAAAAACTTTTCTATTGGGTTAAGGTTGATGATTTGTTTAAAATGCAAGGCTTCCTCTATATTTTACAAATGCTAGTGAGTTACTAAGATGATTCATAACATGCATTTTAATAGCTAATGATTATTGACTGCTTACTATGCGCTAGGAATTTATAATTCTATTATCTCTATAATTTTATTTCATCACCACAGCAGTTTTATTATAAGTGTTTTTATTAGAAGACTAGAGGCCTGGTGCACAATATTCATGCACTGGGGGAATGTCCCTCACACCAGCCTGCACCTTCTCCAATTTGGGATGCCTCAGGGGATGTCCAACTGCCAGTTTAGACCCAATTCCATAGGGATTGGGTTTAAACCAGGAGTTGGACTTCCCTCTCACAATCCGGGACTGATGGCTCCTAACCATTTGCCTGCCTGCCAACCTGACTGCCCCCTAACCACTCCCCTGCCACCTTGATTGATGCCTAACTGCTCCTCTGCCAGCCCAATTGCCCCCAACTTCCCTTCCTTGCTGGCCCGATCACCCCAAATGCCCTCCCCAGCCAGCCTGATTGTCACAACTGCCTTCCCCTGCTGGCCCAATTGCCCCCAACTGTTCTCCCCTGCAAACCTGGTTATCCCTGACTTCCTTCCACAGCCATCTTGGTTGCCCCCAACTGCCCTCCCCTGCCAGCCCTATTGCCCCCATCTGCCCTCCTCTGCTGACCTGTTTGCCCCCATATGCCCTCCCATGCCAGCCTGATCACCCACAACTCCCCTCCCCTGCTGGCCATCTGTGGCAGCCATCTTTTGATGACACAGGGGTGGACATCTTGTGATGATGTGAGGGCATCACGCTAGGCTTTTATTATTATAGATGATTAAGATAAGACTTAGAGAATGAAAATGGCTTGCCCAATAACACAAAACTGATACATGTTCAAAACAGGATTTGTAAAAATCTACATTTCAAATCTCTGCTCTTGGTTATGACATAATAGCAAGTTTTTTTTATAGGTCTGTGTTGTTTGGATTTGCTGTAATAGCTTATTAACCTTGTAGGCAGAAAAAAATAATGAGCAGTTCCAATTTTAAGCCATTTATATTTGTGGTGTTACATGTGTAATAACTTCATGACCTGGTTTTGCTATCATAGCTTCCATTTTAAGTAATAAACATCTGCCATAAAGCAAACCCATAATGGGTACACAATAGATCTATTTGCTAGATCATTGAATTTGAATGTGTTAACAACAGAAAAAATATGAGAAAATTTATTCACGTTCTAGTCATGGTATTCATGTAAGTGGAAAAATAGGTATGAGTATATAAACACAAATCAAATGCACTTAGTACTAGTAATACAAACTATTGCCTATGCAAGATGAGTGCTCTAATGACTAGTAACTAGTACTGACCTTCTGTTCAAGTATATTTATTGTACACTGCATACCTAATGGTAACTCAGAAGTCTGAGATTTCATAAATGGGTGGTTTTATTAAAAGGGGGGTGCATCTCTATATATAATAAGGTAGTGACCATGATGACCAAAACAACCATTCAGCTGGTCACCATGCAGTGCTGGCATAGATGCATAGACACAGGTGAAGTCTATGAGTCAACTAAGAATGAATGAGATAAATGTTTGCCTTCATGGAGCTCACACTCTAAGAAGGTTAGGTCAAGGATGAGAATTCAAAATTGCCACCAGCACAGACCTGAGGTGCAGCTTCTCAGAGTGGCCAGAGATACACCTCCTAGCAGAATGAAGATGTGACTAAAAGGATGATGCAGAGGTGAAGGCAGGGCCATTCTGGATTTCCCAGAGGAGCCAATGGTTGCCTAGAAGGCAGAGCTTTTGATGCTGACTGGCATAGAAACTGACCAATAAGAACCAAATCTGGGTGAAATGCAAAGACAGAACCTAAGGTGGGGGCTGAGGAGGGGTTTTAAGGGCAATAGCTGTTTGGTATAAGGTGTAAGAAAATTGTTCAATTTTTTAATAACTGGTTTGACATTATAGTGCATGTGGCTGGCTATCAGTCCAGATATAGGGGTTATGTATTTTTGTCTGCCAAGATCATCTCCTCCTACTGAAAAATGTTCCCCTCCTATTTAAGCAATCCTATCCTATATAATCTAAAGGGTAATGTGCTAATTAGACCGGGTAGATCGGCCCTTCTAGACAAACCATGGTGAAGGGGGGGTGAAGTTTATGGCAAATGCAGTTAGAGGTGATCAGGCCAGCAGAGGAGAACAGTTGGGGTGACCAGACTGGCAGGGGAGGGCAGTTGGGGGCATTAGGCAGACAGGCAGGTGAGTGGTTAAGAGCCAGTGGTCCTGGAATTCAAAAGGGATGTCTGACTGCCAGTTTAAGCCAGCAGTAAGAAATCCCCCAAGGGGTCCTGGATTGGAGAGGGTGCAGGCTAGGCTGAGGGAAATGAATTTCTTATTATAGAATAAGTGAAAAACAATGGCATCAATAGACCACAGCACTTGGTTTTTAATGTTATTTTTCACCTTTCCTCAACCCATATTCTACCATGGTTATACAGAACCTATTAGGAATCTGAATTTCACATTACAAACCACTATTCAGCTTAAACAATTGAAATATAGAAAAGACCTCCTACCACAAAATGCTCAGGCATTTAACTCTGAATTTGTTTTTATAACCAGTACAAAATTGTTATCAAAGAAGCTGGCTTTGTGTTCAGATTTCCATAAATCAGCTTGTATCTTCTACCAAAGTATGTATATCCAAATTTTGTTTTATACATTACAGTTCTATGATGTTTCCTATTGTCACTGGAGAATCAAACTTCCCCATGGTTTGTACAAATGAGTTTCTTACAGTAACTTTAGAAAATGAATTGACTGAGATTTCTACGGGAGAATGAGATGTGGTGAAAGGCTTTCTTTACATGGAGTTACATTCCTCGGGTTATAAAGTCCATGAGCCCTAAATCTGTCCTGAAAGAGGTGCTTCCGGGGGCCCAACAGAGACAAAAGCAAGGCCAGTGTCCAGAGCTTCTGTTCCATGTGGCAGCTAGCTCCAGTTCGGCCTTCAGGCTAATTACAGGCCATTAGTCCATGTGTGGGTGGGCACCTGGGAGTGCTTCCCCCTACAACAGCAGTCATGGGATCACAGGCAAGCAGGCAAGAGAAAATATTCAGGTTTTGTGCACTTTCAGCGTCCAGTAATTTGCTCCCAGGTGTGATAGACAAGCAGGCACCTTCCCACCTCACTGAGACCTTACGGGGGCTGCCTTTGTCCAGTCCCTTCCCCCATGGGCTGGGGAACAGACGTGGAGAGTGTTAAGTTACAACTTTCTAGCAAAGCTATATAAATGGCATGCCTATATTATCTAGTCTTCCCTCTACTCCCTTCCTGTTAAATAATAACCAGATTATTACAACCATATCACTATGAACTTTTGTCTAAAATAAATCCTGGCCTCCCGTAGTCTGCACTCTCCTTTTTCCTGAGGATGTTAGGGGTAGGATGGTGCCTGTATGATTTCCCAGACTTGCCCACCCAGGGTGAAAGTGGCTTATTCAAAATTCTTTACTGACTTGTATTAAATATAAATTAGTAGGTAGAGAATGTAATTCACAACAAGGTACAAATTTTTACTCAAATAATTCTATTAGCATAATTATCTTTTTTTGAAGAAATTAAACATACATTATTATATTTAATGTGCCACAAATTATAGAAGCAAAAATTTCACTTGTAAGGTTCTGCAGTTCTCAAGTAATTAGCCATACTGCACCCTGGTAACTAAAATTAAATACATAAATTAAACCAGCAGGGGAGATAATAACACTGTAGAGGGTGTGTGGATGTAGTACAGTGTGTCATACCTGAGGCTCAGCTCGGAAAAGCCACTTTCAGTTTGGTCACACAAGAACCAAACTATGCGTCCTGCAGATCTGAGTTTGTTATTAAAGCAACCACTTGGCACTCCAGTAAAGAGAAATTTAGCTCTGATGAAATAGTACTTATGCAAATGAGTCCCTATTGCCTAGTTTCTGAACATTGTTCAGTCCCTTAATCTCTGTGATACTCATAGTATGAATTCAGCAGCAAGGTGTTACATAAATTCAAAGTTAGAATTAATATTCCTTCCAGTTTGTACTAATGACATTTTCAGCCCTTAGTTCTCGGAAGACACACATATGGAGACATAACAAGGACGTTCACTATTCCTCTCACTGGAAGTATTTTTGGGTTGAACTTGAAATGTTTATATTGTATTAGCTACACTTAGTGTTAATTGCTCCCCAGTTCACAAGCTTAGAGCCTGCTCTTCCTACTCGCTAATGTTATTTAGTTGGATGGAAAGATCACTCTGACACTAAGCTTAAAGGTAAAAAGCATATGGAGAAACTTGAAATCTTCATTACATTTTACTCCTCTCCATATCTAGTCATTATTTCTGCTAATATAGTAGGTAGGTAACAAAATAACACTATAAACTAGGTTTTTCCTGTTTGAATCCCAGACAGAGTGTATCTATTTTAAACACAAAGGCTTCTGACCCCACAAACAAAACAGAAGATGAGGGGATGGGGTTATCTCACTAGAGATATTGATACTGTAGCCCCCTCCAATATTTCCCATATACACCTGAACATTCAATTCATAAATTTTTATTTCAACTATGTGCTCTTTAAATATAAAATACTAGTGACCCAGTGCATGAAATGTGTGCACATTAAAAGGGAATTAATTAGAGGAAATATTTTAATATTACTATTTGCCCTTTCTCTATAATAGAAGTGTCAGTGATGAAAGAAAATTAGTAAAATATATATGAAAATCTTTCTACTGTGAAGAATTTGGGGCACACAACGGGAAACAGAGTCAAGTCCCTGTCCACTCACATGAACCTCAAAATTGCACAAGACCCAGACCTGGCCAGCTCCACTCCCATTGGGCTAGATCCAGACCTGGCCTGCCCCACCCCTGTCAAGCCCTGCTGAGTGGGGCTTGCTATCTCAGGTTGCCTGGGGTGAGGGGCGTGGCCTGAGGTTCCTGAGCCCAAGCCAAGGGCATAGCCTTAGATACCCAATCAAGCCCCGCCAGGCAGGGGGCGCAGCCTGAGGCCCCCCGCGATCAGGCTGGGGTAGAGGGCATGATTTGAGGTCCCCTGTCAAACCCCACCAGCTGGGGATTGGGGGGCGGGGTTCACCCTTAGGTCCCCTGACCCAGCCCACCACCACGCAGCCTCAGGTCCCTGCTGATTGCTCCTTAAGGTTCGTTATGGGAACTCAGCATCTGCTGTGGGGCACAGCCATCTTGTGTTACAAAACTCCTGCCTCCACTGTGGGTGCAGCCATCTTGTTATGGTCAATTTGCATATTCCCTCTTTATTAGATAGGATGTATTAATAGAACAGAAGAGGTTTTAGGGTGTAAGCTATTTACCATAAAAGAGATAACCCTCTTATTATAGTTCATTTCAAATTCATGTTACTAGACTTATTGAGGTGATGAATTCATAAATTATATAAATGTCTAATCACTATGTGGTACACCTAAAACTAATATTAAATTGCATGTTGACTGTAATTGAAAAATGGGAAAATGTTAAAAATAAATAAATAAACCATGGAAATGGGCACAACATATGAAGATCTTTGAATGTCATTTTAATGTCCACCGGAGATAATCCTACATGAGAAAATAAAAGGTGACTTAATGGTTTTACAATATATAGCCAGTTACATCACTTAGCTTCTGTCTTTGGCTGACGCTAGTACAATGAGTACACTGTGGCAGGTATGGAAGCTGTATATGAGCACAACATCATAGGTTCACACTCACCTCATTTGGTACTATTGCTGCCTAGTGTTCACCTTGCCACTGACAGAGACCTTTGTTGAGTTCTTGATACACTACTATCCCTCAAGGCAACCAGCCAGCCAATTAATGATCAGTTGACTTTCTTGGACACCTAAAATCCTGTAAAAGTCAGAGATTTATGTTGACTAGAATGAATATATATTCTGCATATGAATTTGCCCACCCTGCTTACAGAACCACTGTATAAAAACTTTCAGAGCATTAGATATATCAACATGGAATCCCAGATAACATAATATTGTATCAATAATAGAGACACACTTTATAGAAAAGGAGGTTTGGAAGTTGCATATGACCATGATGTCCATTCATTCTGTCACATGCTGCACCATGCAAAGCTGGTTAAAGCGGGTCTATTGACCTAGGAAATGGAATTTGAAGGCATAGCTGAGGTACCAGCTCAAAGGTATGTTGCAAGGATGAACACCATCCTGCAGATGCAGTATGTGCTCCAAAACAATGTTTTCTTTATGGCTTGGTGTCCCCAATAGGTATAGACTGGAGAGCAATGTGTGGAAGCAGAAATGAGCCCATTTGCCATCCTCTCAGTGACGCACTTGGGAAATTTGCACTTCCCCTTCTACAACTCTAGGTTTTGTGAGTTTAAATGTCTTGATATCCAGAAGGAGAATGATGCTGAGAGAAAAACACAGTAATAGTCTCATCAAGTTTCAAGTCGTGGCTATCACCTGGATTGTTTAGTCTCTGTGCTGAGAAACCAGAGTGCATGAAAAGAAGTCACTACCTGGAAAATGTAACTGACCCTGTCCATTAGGAGTAGGAAGGGGTGTTATACTATGAATGATGGGAAGATTATGTTTGAAATCTGGGTGATCCAAGTGGTGTTATTTTGTTTTTGTTTTTACTTTCTTTGCTCCACTTAAATGATATATGGGCATATATACTATCTATAACCTGAGAAGAAAACAGTGACCAGGGTCTAAGATCACTCATAAAGTATGACTATAAGGTGCTAATAATGAATGAGAAAAAATCTAGGCTACAGAGTAGAGAATTCATGAATCACAATATCAATTTTAGTCTTATACTCGCTGCAGATTTAGAGATTTCAATTTTTGCTATTAATAGTGCTCTTATAAATTTCTCCCATGAAAAGAGGCCCACTAGAATTCTGAAGAGCTGCTCCCAGAAATAATACAAATGAGTGGGTGCAAATAGTGTAAGGGGTAAACCATAGTGGATATTGTGGTATCTTAGATTTTCTTACCTCCTCTGGATTGAAGTTCTCATTCTCCTAAATTGATGCAAGAATATAAAAGCTTGGCCTCCTTCCTTTAATTTGGCACAATTATAAAGGTATCCCATTCCAGAACTATTTGTGGGATCAGGTGAGGCCTTTGTTGTGATTGCATCAAAGTTCAACTTATTTTTATCATTCCTACTTCAGGATTGGATTGGTTCAGGAAAATTTATATATATATATATATATATATATATATATATATATATATATATATATATATATTACACAAATGCTGGGGTTCTTTTCCCAGCATTAACAAGGGGTTCTGAAATCTGGAAAAAGGAGCTAATGCATAGATTAAGAAGGAGTCTAAAGATGAAAGATAATTTTGAAAGGTATTGGGGGTTAGAGGATCTTCAGCTAAAGGAGCTGAAAGACTATACCCCTTATCTAAGGACCCCGTGCTATTTATTAACACATTTTGTCCTAAGGCAAGGTGGAGATAATACACTTCAAAGGGAAGGGTTTAGAGATTGAGGAATAATCTACAGCTGGTCAAGTATTTGACCAACTGGAGGCCTAATCTGTAGATATAAGATGCTCTGAGCTGTCTGGCAGTTAACAAATAGCCTATTCAGGTTTTGGGGAAGTGCCTTTCCAGCAGTTCCAATAGGTAATTACATATGTGGCTCAGCCCTTGTTGAGCCTCCCAAGTCCTATCAACCTTTTGATGGAAATTTTGTAATTATTTCATGCTGGAATTGGTTCCCAGCACACAAAATATCCATCTTAGAGTCTGAATTCCAGGGAAACTCTTCTGTGGCAATGACATTACAGAAACTAATACTAAGATCAGTATTAGTTTCCTAGAGTTTTGACAATTTACCACAAATTGAGTGGCTCAAAACAACAAAAATTTAATCTCTTAGAGTTTTTGGGGTTTATAAATCTAAAATCAAGATATTACCTAGTTTTGGTAATATTGTTATACTTAAAATATCTTTCTTGAAATATTAAATGTTCACTCTATGTAATATTATTATATTTAAAATCATTTTTCTTGAATAATTGGAGTTTATTGCATGTAACATTATTATATTCAAAACCGGTTTTTCTTGATATAATGTTATTATATTTAAGATCATTTTTCTTGACATATTGATGATTATTGCATGTAACATTATTATATTTAAAAGAGTTTTTCTTGAAAAATAAATAAATGAAATAAAACTCTAAAAAATAAAATAAAAGATATCAGCATAGTTTGTTACTACTGGAGGTTCTAAAAGAGAATCTGTTCCATGTTTCTCTCCTAGCTTCTGAAGTTTGTGGGCAATTCTTAACATCCTTAGGACCCATTTTCACATGGCACTCTCTACTCTGTGTTTCTGTGTTTAAATTTATCTCTTCTTGAATTAAGGCCCATCTCAATCCAGTATAACCTCATCTTAACTTGATTGCATCTATAAAGATTCTATTTCCAAATAAGGTCACATCCTGAATTTCTAACTGGGCATACATTTGGGTGAAGGGGCAGATACTATTCAACCCACCTCATTATAACAAAATAAAGGAGAGAAACAATATGATAATCACAATCAATGCAGAAAAAATATTTGACAAATTAAATATCCATTCATTATTTTAAAAAGAAGATTCTCAGTTAACTAGAAATAGAAGTGAACTAATTTGACCTGACAAATGATATCCATGTAACACTTATAGCTAACATCATATTTAATGCTGACATATTCAATACACATTCCTAAAATAGGGAACAAGACAAAAATATTAATTTCACTTATTTTCAGAATTGTTTAATAGAAAGAAGTAAAATTGCCTTTAATAGCAGGCAATCTCATTGTTTTTATAGAAAATTATAAGAAATTTACAAAAACACTAGTAGAACTAATAAGGGACTATAGCAAGATTGACAGATCTAAAATAATATAGAAAATTCCCTTGTACTTCTATATAATCACAGCAAAATATTGAAAAGTAATATTAAATTTAAAACATTATCATTTACAACAAAAACATAAAATACTAAGGAATAAACTTTAAAATAATGTGTAACAATTTTACATCAAAGTGAAAACCAATAAATATAAGACCTAAATAATATAAAATCTAGCATGTTATAATTAAAATACTCAGTGTTGTTAAACTGTAAAGTCTCCTCTAAAATGTGCAATCCTAATTAAGATTTTACTGTATTTTTTCCCCAGAGAATCAATAAATTTACAGCAATGAAGTTTGAGGACTCATATTACTCTACGTAAAGTCTTACTATAAATCTATGAGTAATCAGTCAGCATACAATTGATATATAAAACAGACAAACATATCAATGGGACAAAATAGAGATTATAAAAATGGATTTACACATACATAAAATTATTTTGTTGGAAAACAAAACTTTCTTAAGTAAAACATTATTTAATAACTATATAAACTTTGGAATAAAATTAACTTGAAACTCTATCTTCTACCATATAAAAAAATTAACTCAACAGATATCATAGACTTAAACCCAAAAGCAAAATCTAGTAGGTTACAAAAGTTCACAATATAATATATTATGTGTCTGATTCAAGCATGAGACATGGTAAAGAAAGATTTTTTAGAATACAAAAAGAAGGTAATAATAAATTTGATTTAATAAAAAATAATATCATTGAGAAATGATAAGTAATCCATGACCTGGAAAAATATGTTTGATATATATATGGGGGGAAAAATTACACCAAATTATATATTTAAAAAAACACTTATAAGCCAATAACAAAAATATAAACAAGCAAAAATATTAAAAATATTTATAAAATATTTAAACATCTTAAGAGAAGATATTAGAAAGTTATTTTAAAATATATAAAAAGGTACTCACTATCAAAGAAATAAAAAATCATTAAGGATAAGGGAAATGCAAATTGAAACACAAGAAGATTCACCTACAAAGCACAAGGAAATTCACCCACTAGAAAAAAATTAAGACCGACAAAAAATATTGACGAAAATGAACAATGAAAAAATATATAATCACTCTGAAATATTGTTTGGCATTTTCTTATAATGTTAAATATATACCTGCCTTGTCATATAAGAGTTCCATTTACTTACCAAAGAGAAATTAAAATATAGTTACAAAAAAAAAGATTTATACAAGAAATGTTATAGCTGCATAATTCATAAAGTACAGTAATAGAGACTGTGGAATTAAGGTAAGGGTAGACAAAGAATTAAATTAATAGTCAATTGATTATCTAAAATAAAAGTTTTTTCAACAAATAGTACTGGGACAACTTGATAAACATATAGATAAAGATTATACAATTCAGATTCCCAGCTAAAGAAGATAAATTGTTATATGGAATTCTCAGGATTTTTCCCCAAATATATTTTTATTGATTTCAGAGAGTAAGGGAGAGGAAAACAGAAACATCAATGATGAGAGAGAATAATTGGTCCACTGCCTCCTGCATGCCACCCATTGGGGATTGAGCCCGCATGTGCCCTGACTGGGAAACAAATGGTGACCTTCTGGTTCATAGGTCAACACTCAACCACTGAATTACACCAGTGAAGCTCACATTTTTTTTTGTTGTTGTTTGTTTGTTTGTTTTTAATTAATTATTGTTACAAATAAACATGGATGACTCTCAAAAATATAACTTTGAGTAAAAGAAACCATGGATAAGAGAGAAAATATTGTATGACATCACTTATATGAAGTGCAAAAATAGGCAAAACTATTATTTTAGAAAAGAAAAGGACACTTGCATATAAGGGTGTAGGGATGTGGATTGACTAGAAAGGCAGAAAAATAAAATTTCTGGGCTCTTGGAAATTGTATATATGTTCATCAGAAATTTGAATTGTCCACTGAAGAATTTTGCATTTTACTGTATATAAATATTATTTCTCAGTTAAATTAAATAAAAATCACTATAACTCTGAGAAGTAAACTATGACAATAGAAAATATTCATATTATACTAAAGCAGTCATTAAGTAGAAGAAGGTCATTCCAAATAGAAATAATAAATAGATTTGAGGACTTCTACAAATAATTTAAGTAAAAGAATGAATCATTGGAAAGTAATTTGAATTTCTAGCTGACTTGGCATAAAATTATATTAATAACAAAAACATAATATGTCCCACAAAGGGCATTAAGAATAAACCATGGTAACATGGTTTATCAAAGTCATGAATTCAAGGAGTTTTTAAGATTAGCCATTGCCCAAAATAAACTTTAAATGTTCTGTTCAACCCTAAAAGATAACCAAAGATACTCTCTCAAATTTGGTAACAATCCAAAAATACTGTATGACATTATTAGTAATGAATTATGAAACAGGAAGAAACTTTCTAAACTAACAATAATAGAGAACAATTTCAGATCAAACTTGCTGGAAAAAAGACTTAATTATCTTTCTGTTGTCCATAGCAGATTTTACATAACATTTGACACATGAAAAAGCAATCATAGAGTAGGTTTTCAAAAATATTTTAAAAATGATTATAGATGTCTTTCAAGACTTTCATTTGTGTATATATTATATTATTATTCTAAATGTTATCGATACATTGATTATTAATCTAAATGTTGTAATTGTGGTATATTTTAGCATTTTGTAATTTGTAAGTTGGTGTGATTTTTTATTTTAAATAAACACTTTTCTACCCAAAAATATAACCATAATTTGTAAATTTTTTCTTAAGGAGGACATACAAAATGATATGAGATTCAGTCTCTATGAAATCTGGATCTGGTTCTCCTGCAATTCTAGTCAGGGGTCAAGTTATAGGTGGGAAGAATGTCCCTTCGTTACATCCCTAGAATACTTTACCTTCCTTGTTTCTTATTGTTTTTACCATTGGCTCCATCTCTATCAGCTACTCTCCTCCACTACTTCCCTAGTAAATTAAACTTAGAGAATTTTTATTAATAACTAGAGGCCTGATGCATGAAATTCATGCAAGGGCCTGAGACCCCACCTACCACAGATGCCGCCTCTGCCTCAGCCTGGCCACTGTGGCTTCATCCTGAAGTTCCTGCAGAAGAACGTCCCATCTAATTAGCACATTATGCTTTTATTATTGTAGATGATGCTCACTTTTAAATAAAGATGTTAATTCTTTATGCTTGATTTCTAATTTTTTCAGTATTATGCTTGTGTTTTTCCCAGATATCTTTCTTCAAATTTGATAAATGCAAATCAGTATGGTTTACAAAAGATATACTTGAACCTGGCAGATTGTTAAAAACTATCATTAACACACAGGTATCCAAGTAAGGGTCAATTATCCCTGAATAAATGTGACTGAAACTCCACCGACCTTGTGTGGCGAGAAATTAGGCTAACAGCGGTTAAGCCGCATGTCAATGTCCTCTGAGTGGCACTTCTTGGCATTAATCTCTATGACTTTGCAAGTTATTGGTACAGAAGTGCTAATTGAAAAGGTTATGTATTATGAAATTACCAAAATATTATAGGAAGTTTTCAGCTGTATTTCATCTGTGAATTAAGGTAGCTCTCTGGAAGCAGACCCCCAGACCATGTACACGTTTCCTCTCAGGTGAGATGCTCATCAGCGGTGCTATGTTACCTGTAACTTTCAAGACTGGGTACCAGTCCATGAGGAAACCAGCAACTAGACCAATATCGCCACTAAACTTTCAAAGGTCAATAACTTCTGTTCATTTCTAACTTAATTATGTTTAAATCAGTGGTTCATCTCTGAAAGCCATTTTAAAAATTCAAGTTAACCATTTAATCCTCACCAAACAAGAGCCTAATCTCTTTATAATCTGCTGTTTACAATAATATATATGATTATTTCAAGCAAGTATGAAAGACCTCATTTCCCGGGTAGGGAAAATGATACACATATGGGTTGAGTGCAATCGTTTTTTGTTTTGTTCAAAACAGATTACCTCATGTAGTATAATTTCCATCTGCAAATTGAGGAGATGGCAGAAATGGAATGGGATTTGAAAAAGACATGTAATGAGTATGGCAGATAATGTTTACTACAAGGATATAGTCAAGAGGGCAGGCAGGTGTTAAAATGAGCCATTATTCAGCATAGTTAATTACTTGAACACTTATATTTTTGAATTCTACTTTCAGAGTTGAAATGTGGACTACCTTTAAAACTAAAAATTATAACTTCAAGTTTTTGGAACTTAAACTTAGAAGTCTACAGAAGATACAGAAAAAAACACATCTCTTTTATATAAAAGGTATTTTAATATGCACATGCTTGGGAATTAATATATTAGAAGTATTATAAAGATCATTGCTTTATTCTATAAATTACTCTAAAGGTTATTAGTTTACCTTAAGCATGGATTAAATCCTGGAAAAAGGATGAAAAAGAGTCTCAAATTTTAATATTGCTATAAAACTTTGCAAATCACCATCCAAAAAGTAATAGCAAATAATGATAACATCTACTATTAATGTAGTGGTTTAATATTTTGTTAACTTTAGTAACTTCATATTTATGTTTCAAGTCAGGTATTATTTTCATTTTTATGTAAGTCATAAACTTACAATAAGAAACAAAGTCAAGATTTCATCCTGAGGTTTCTTTTTTTCTGTTTCTTCTTTTCTTTTTTCTTATTGTCATATCCCAGCAAACCACCTCATTCAGGGAGCAAATAATACAACAGATTTCTTTCCTGGGTTTTTAAAATTTCCTTTATCTGATCCAAATAAGAGGTCAAACATGACAGAATCCCTCTCATAGCTTTTTAAATAGCTTCAAGCTATTCTTCCAGATGATAATGAACTATTACATTAACACTCCATTCATTCATTCAGTTCCACCCATCCATTCATTCATTATTCAATTCAATAGGGAAATAGCCTTAGGCATTCATAGTTCTCATCCTCACTGAACTTATAACAGTAATGGAGGTTGTAGAGGTGTAAAAAGCTGGTGCAGCACAATAAGCCCTGTGATAAGGGAATTTGGGACTTGAAAAATTTGAGGCTTCTCAGAGGAAATAGACTTGAGGATGAGTGGATTTAGTCTCATATGTTTGGCAGAAAGAGTCCTGTCCCCTGTGCCTTACTGTTACACATTACCTGGCTCAGTCAACTTTTGAATTTATCCCAGGCTCCAAAAGTCTACTTCCCTCTACCTATTATTTTGATGATCCTAATCAATAGACAATCAATTCACAATTTGGTTATCATATTGATGTAATTGAATGGTTCTCTAGAGAGCATCCAGATTTACACAGAGGAAGTATTTTAATACATTGAAATATCAAAAATATAAAAGAGCATATAAAAATGGGAATTTTGGTGCATCTAGCCTGTTCATATTTATTATTTATTCTTGTTTTACCATAAGTAGGATAGAGCTACATGATGCCCTGCTTAATAAAGTTGCTCATCCCTCCTGTAAATATTGTACTAATACTATTTTTTAGGCAAAGGTGTGCACAGGGTCAAGAATAATAGAGGCATAAAGTCAGATGGATTTTAATTCCTGGTCCTCAAGAATTCCATTAAGCTATATGGTTTCCCACAATCATGATTCTACCAATCAATTACACTAATAGTATCGATATAACAGAAACAACCAAACCACAGCATTAAAGTAACAAGTGTTTCTGATTAAGGGAATAAAATGAACAACTTTAAGAACAGAAATCATTACTAGTATATGTGAAAGTATTTGTTTCACGGAGATTTTTGCAGTATTTTACAAATATGAAAATATGAAATTTATCTTCAAATAATAACATAGTAGGCATTTAATAAACCCACATTTAGAAAGATAGAAGGACAAATAAGTACTGTATATATTTATTTAACATCTATTGACTATTATATTCCAAGTTCTGTTTCAGATATCTGCCAGCCCTTTAATGTGCCTGCCCCCAAGAAATTGAGTCCTGTGGCCTGTGAGAGGAATGGAGGAGACAAGTGGGCTTGAAATATGCTGGGAACGTAATATGGGATGAGCTTGAAAATGTAGGCTTGTCCCAAATAATTCAAAATTTTATAATCCATGGTACTCATTTTAAAAGATGAACAAGAACATAAACTAATTTATGTTTTCAAAACATCACTCAGATCATTTTCAGGTTTGCAGAGTATGGAAATTAGGAAACTAATCAAGAGTCTTGCCAGCTTACACTACAGTGATATCTAAGCAGATGGAAAAGAGAAGAGATTCCAACTAGGTTGATAGGTTTGAAAACAGTTCTAGCCGGTTGGCAGCATGCAAAAAATAAAGAAAGATAAGCCAAGGGGTTGAATAAGTGATTAGACAGTATCATTTACTGAGTTTAAAAAGACAGAGCCCAGCATATTTGGGGAAAATGAAGGGTTGCATTTGACCATCTTAATTCTGAAATGCCTATTAAACATCTGATATGAAACAGTTGGATATATATAATCTGGAGATAAGAACTGTAGGGGGTGGAAATAGAGAATGTATAGTGAAGATTGGAGAGAGAAGTATTAAGCTTTGGATGCAATCTAACATTTAAAGTCTTGGTAGAGGAAGAAACAGCAGAGAACTGATAAACAGCAAGGAGATTGAAGTCATAGACACCAGAATTCCAAGAAGAAAGAGTCAGCAACTATGCTGAACGCTGCTGAAAAGTCAAATATCAATGGTGGTGTGTGTGTGTGGGGGGGGGGGGGGGACGCGGGAGGGGGTGGGCGGGGTAAGAGGGGGCGGTAGATAAGCAAGCGCCAGGCTTGGCAGTAAAGGATAATTCAAGAATTTAATAAGCAATTTCAGTGGAAGTGTATAGACTGCATGTGGATTGTAGTGGAACAATGAATGAATGTGAAGTGAAGATAGGGAGTAGTGATTATACAAACCTGAGAATTTTTGCTGTGAAAGAGCAGAGAAAGGAAAGCCAGCTATAGCATGGTTGTGAGGTCAAGAGATTTCTTGTTTGTTTGTAAAGGGTTGTTTGTGTGTGTTAAAGTTAACAGGGCATAATAGTAAAGCATGTTGTATATTCCTGGAAATCATACAGGAGAGGTGAAAAAATGTGAAGATTTCAGTTTTGGGGTGAGAAGAAGGATCAATGCCAGTGTGAGGTTCCTTGATGAAAACAAGAGTAAAGGGCTCAGGATACAAGAGGGTAAATTAGCCCAAGATAGTGTAGGGTCTTTATTGCAGAAGTGGGGGGAAAAAAGAGTACGAAACAGATGTAGAATACAGGTATCTCCTCTAACAGTTTTCAAAATC
Organism: Pipistrellus hanaki; assembly: GCF_964339955.1. Classification (NCBI taxonomy): domain Eukaryota; kingdom Metazoa; phylum Chordata; class Mammalia; order Chiroptera; family Vespertilionidae; genus Pipistrellus; species Pipistrellus hanaki. The sequence continues at coordinate 69,100,620 of NC_140504.1, read as the reverse complement.
AGTTACTTCTGACATGAAGGACCTTGAGTGAAGAGAAGCAGAGATATATGATGTGAGCAGGGCTAGCTGCATACACAGGACAGTCCAAGTTCAAAACAAAAATGTGAGGACCCTTATTGAAAAGGAAGGGGGTGGGGGTGATACGAAAAATACAAAATATAATTTTTTCCTTTATTTTGCTCTTTCTTTCTTGACTTGCCATTGTGTGCTTTTGGTTATTTAATATCACTCTAAGTAAGGAAAAATTAAAATATGAAATTATTATTATGAATTTATTTTTTTATACAATGCCAGTTTTAACTGGACATATAACTCATTTGCAGAATTCCAAAACTACGTATACAGTTTACATTCCACAGCTAATCCCCAGAGGATGCCTCATGCTGGCTGAACTAGACAATGTAACCTAGACCCAGGAGGTTGGAAGGCAGCAAACATGGAGCCTCAGGCATGGAGTCAGAGAAGGTTTGTGTTGAGTGGGAGTGATCCCTTGGAAACTGGGAGACTCTGGCATCAGTGCAGACTGTTACCTGTGTCTGGGGGTCCTACCTGTAACTCAGAGCAAGCTGGGCAACCCTTCCTACCAGCTGCTAGACTGGCATGCTGCACTAACTCAGACTGTGGTGCACTCCAGGAAAGTCAAGCCAGGTATCACTTCTGGTGGCCTGCTACTATAACCATGGTGAACAGGCAATTTCAGGGTCATTAAACCCCACACATGCCAAAATGCATCCGTGGTCCTCAGAATACACTGGATCAGAGGTGAGATAGGGGCTCTCTCTCACCTATACATAGTCTTAGCCTGGCCTGGCTACCCTCTGATTTGCCCCGACCCGCTGGGCACGACAACACGGGCAGAGGGAGAACCTGTGGAGGATAGAAGGAGGACAGGAGACGCGGAGAAATGGAGGCAAGACAGGGTTCTTCTGATCAAGCCTCAAATTTTATTTCTGGAACAGCGGTATATATACAGCAGGAACAAAGGGAGACAGGGTTGCCTACGTGGCGGAGTATTTGGCAGTGTATGATTGGTTAGGCACTGAGTGACAAGGTGGTAAGATATCTGGCAACACAGGATTGGCTAACTGCTGGGGCGGTGTTCTAACTTGGTGGGTGCGGGCTCTGATTCAACCAGCAATGGTTGACTGGCTGAAAAGCAGGATATAGAGCCAGGATGTGGGTTGTTTTAAGCTTCCTGATTCACAGGGGCTAACATTTTCCACAGCTCCCAACACTGATTGCTAGTGTAACTACAAGCTTAAGGCTGTATGGTTGCCACCCTGGGCAATTGTGTGGGGAGAAGGGCAACAAAAGACAAGGAATTCCCCAAATGAATACAACCCAATTCTTGCCCCAGAAAGAGAGCAACAGCCTTCCTGGCATGGGGAGGTTGGGCATGGTTTGGGGTGTCAGGGGCAGCAGATGTGAACTAACACCCGTTCCCAGGAGGCAGTGAGCTGAACTGGAAAGAGGATTTTCCATAAGCCAAGACTGCAGCTACTCTGTTATCTCACACAGCTTCACTTGCAAAACATAAAGTCTAAGATGACATAATTAAGTGTTTTAAGAGAGGAATCACAGGTAATCACAGACCATTAAACTACAATAGAGGGTAGGGGTTCTGAGCATAGGGCTTTGTGTGTTTGCACTGATTGTGTGCCCATGAAGATGATCTTGTGAGGAAGGGTTTGAAAGAAGTCACTCTGCTAGGTGCAGGGTATGTTGGCTTACTCTTTGTAAAACCAAACCCATGAGCACATATTAATTGGGAGGCATTTATCCATGAAGCTCTCATGTTGCTGCATATCTTGCAAGCAGAGGCACTTAAGGCCTTCAGCATGCTCTTGACCATTGTAAAATATCCAGGCTCCCTAAGCTCAGCCTTCCTCTCCTGTAAGCAGCTCATGTGAGCAGCTGTGATCTAGCTCTCTCTCATGTCTCCCTATAGGAATTGGAGCTTAGAGAACTGGTAAATAAATAAATAAATAAATAATAAAATGCTGATACTCTGTCTACTGATTAGTCTGTCATTCATCTCTGTCTCAAGAATCTCATGTCTTTTAACAGCATCCATTAAGTTTTGGCAGGCTAACTTCTTAGCTTGCAAATAAGTAAAAATTCTACTTCATGGTAATTTTGCTTTAGTTATGTACTCTCTGATCAAGACTTTCCAGAAATAATTGAATTTGCAAAATATTCTAAAATTTAGGTCATTATCATTCCCCTCTTAGTGGATACAGCAAATGAAAACACACTGAGGGGGGAAAACATCTGGCTTCTAAAACAGTGATTCATAAAGTGTGCTTCGTTGGATCATAAGTAATGGTACATGCATACATACATACACATAAAGTTGCTTATGGTGATAAAAGTTCTAAGTGATGTTGCTTTACTGCAAAAATTCTAAAATGCTCTAATGAAAAAGTCTGCAATTTTTTTCATATATTTTTCATCAATAATAATTTATCCCTAATATATGTGTACATGCTCACATATAAATTGAATAATTGCACTTTTGTGTAGTTATATACTTTATAAAATACATAAAAATAAAAGAAATCCAAAATACTATAAAAATACATTTTAAAGATGTTTTCAAATTCCCTTCTTACTTTCCACTGAATTATTGTGTGCACCCTGTGATATAGTCACACCCCATTTGAAGACCACTGCTTCAATGACTTGATGTAGATTATAAATCTCAGAAAGGAGAGACATTATGTGCAGAGTTTCTCCATGGGGCCATGGAAATTTTTTTTTTTTTATTCTACTGAATCTTCTAAAATGAATGCTTCTCAGAATGTATTTTAAAATCTCAGTCCATTCTCCAGAGGCTTCAGAGCTGCAAATTCTGGTGGCCTCAATTAGTTCATTCACTTCATGTGAATCTACATGACATCACTCAGCATTGCAGTTTGTCTCCAGTTACCTAATCTTCAGTATGCTTCTTTTTGCTTTACAAATTTCTTTTACTTACTCATCTATCTAACATATAAAGTTCTTTTAGTTTTACAGTGCAACTTGGATTGGTTTAAAATACCACACGAAGTTTAGCGGAAAGCTTCGTGGCCTTTGAGGAGCATAATTTCTTCAGAATGAGCACGTATTTTTGTCCAGGGATAAGGACATAATAGCTTGCTTGAACTGGACCTAACCCAAATGGTCATGCAAGGTAATGGAATCTCTAATTCCTCTCCCCACTGTCATTGTAGGATTTCTTGTGCCAAAAGACATGGTCCCTAGATTATTTATGATTTTCATATTCAAGAAAATTATCACTACATTCTATGGCCAAGTTTGAGAAATATAGGTTGTTAGCTTATACAATAATTAAAGAATAAGTGGCATTAATTTGTCATTTATCTTTCTTCACCAACCCTAGAAATTCACACAAATTAAAAAAAATTTTAATTTAATTCAGAATTAACTTACTGGATTTTAAATCATCTAGAAGGGATTATAATTTACATATTTCTAAATTATTATGGGGATAAATGGATCATTGAAGAATAACTGAATCATTAAATCCAGTGTAATTTGTATTTCTTCAGTGAACCAGTGAAAGAAATGGAAAAAGAGAGAAAGAAATTATGTAAACAACAAAGTCGGCACCTTCTTTCATGTGAAATATTTTTAAATATTAGCCAGAAAAGAGACACTTTGCTAAGTTTTCTGACAACTGAAATTATAGTGCCTTTCATTCTATTCCCGCAGGGAGAGAGTGGATGAGACAACAATTGATTTCTTCCGAAGGGAACCAGCACCCATGACTCTCACTGTTCTTATACATCAGTAGTCAGGCAAAAGGAAGTTTCCTAAAGTGATTTTTATTCTCTTGAATCTTAATATATATATATATATATATATATATATATATATATATATATATATATATTTTTTTTCCTAGATGTTTTAGTTATTAAATTTCAAAGTTGTATGATACAGATAAAAATGAGATATTTAAATGGTTGAGCAACAGATGGTAAGGCAGACATAAAAATTGCACATCATACGTGCTTTTTGCTTATGTCCATATTTTTCTCTTAAACCTTTTAAGAATTAAGAGGGTCTGTTTGAAACTTCCTAATTTAACTTGGCACTTGAGCTGAAAAACTATAGTAAAAACCTAAAAGGAGGAGGCAGAGCCAGTGATTATTATAATAAACACACAGTTTCATATTAAAAAAAAAAATCAGTGGGCTCAAATTAGAATTTAAATGGTTCCTGTTATGCTCAGTAGACCCTCAGAAAGCAGTGCAAAATCATGCCATCTTAGCATGTACTTTCTCTCTCTGTCTCAGTATGTATATATACTTATATATTATATTATTATAAATACATATATACTTTATTCATATTTTTAAAATATAATAGAATATTTTTTAAAATTTAAAATTCTTTATTGTTTAAAGTATTACATATGTCTCTTTTTTCCCCCTCATTGACCTCTCCCTAGCTGCTCCCACCCCTCAACACCTGCCCTCACCCCCTTACTGTCTGTGTCCATTTGTTAGGCTTATGTGCATGCATACAAGTCCTTTGATTGATCTCTTACCTCCCCACACACACACCCTTCCCTGCCTTCCCTCTGAGGTTTGATGGTCTATTATAATAAAATTAGTAGTCTTGTGTATGAATCCGTGCACCAGTAGGTCACTGCTGACCTCCTGTAGCTCTCCACTCACTCCCCGCACTCCTGTAGCTCCCTCCCAACTGCCTCCCCTCTCTCTCCACCTTCTGGGCCCCTATAGCTTGCTGGCTTGCCCCCTCCTGCGGCTCTTGTCCACTCACTTATAGTTCGCTGACCCAAACTCCTGCAGATCTGTGATCTGGTTGTTAGCAGTGGTCATTACACCTCAGGTCATAACAGATAATTAGCATATTCCTCTCTTATTATATAGGGTATATTTTTAAATACATACATATACTTCTTTGAAAATTCTGTTACAGTAAGAACAAGACATAATTGTCTGCTTAAAGTTTCCATTACACTGTATTTTTGTGGGCTTCTACTGGCAGGCTTAGATGGTCTAGGATGGAGAATTATATAAGGTAAAGCTACTTATCTATAACAGTACAAATGCAGGGGATAGAAGCAAGAAATTAGTTGAGCAGTAGGACTTTTTCTATTTCAAGCTACTGATAGTATAACCAACATCTTATTAAATAATGACAGATCTGTTTCTTGAAATGTATAGCACTGGCTGTGTCTGTTTTCAGTGCATGCTGCTAAGGTGGTGACTAAGCTAATAATTTGATTGCAAGGTATGAAGTTCATTAATAGCATGGGAGAAACAAATAAGCAGAAAGAGATTACAGACAAGTGCTGATGGTAGTTAGCACCAAATATTAAAACCAATCCCACCCACCCCACCCCCTGAAGAACTAAATTCAGTGCTGACCATTTGGAAACATAAAAAACTAATAACAAATTTGCTCAGCACTCTTAAAGTGAAAAAAATAATGCAAAGCTATGTAAATACTTCCAAAGTTATGTAAATACTGTGGAAATAATGAAGGCAGAAGCAGACCAATGGGCTCATGATTAAATTGACAACGAATCACCAGATGCAATAATGCAATTCAAAAAAGCATTCACAACACAGACTGGGCCTCCAACAAATAATGTATACTGACTCAAATACTGAATACCCTGACTGAGTTTCTAACTTTGTTTCTCAAAGAGATGTCAAACCTTAATGTACCAATGTTTATTTTCCCCTTTCTCCTACTCTGTAGCCAAAGCAGAGGTTCCATCCATGTCAGAATGCATGTTCATAATTATAACTCGTGAATTTGGCAACATTGATCCTATATCTGTTAATCTGAGAGAGCATTCAGGGGTCTTCAAACTACAGCCCGCGGGCCACATGCGGCCCGCAGAGGAGTCTGATCCTGCCCGCCAGGTTTTTTGGGCAGTGAGCTCAGCCGAGGTGTTACAGTAGGAATTAGTAGTTCATATAGTCCGGCCCTCCAGCTCTCTGAGGGACCGTGATCTGGCCCCCACTTTAAAAAGTTTGAGGACCCCTGAGTAACCTAAACTCTGATCACCATCAACACAAAATGGCCATGCTATCCTAGGCTGTCCTAACTTTATTTCATCTCAGCATAACTACTTTTCCGCTGATGAATTAAACAGCAAAATGTTGTTTCAGGTTGTGTTTTAAGGCTGTGCCCTAGAGAGAAATTCGAGAATCAGCTTAGTCAACAGAGCTGCATTTCCTAGCCTACACTTGATTGAATGTGTTCTGTCTACAAAGTGCTTTGAAGCAAAGACAGTAGATGATATATAATAACTAAATAGACAGAATTATAATGGGGCAATTAAGGAAAGGGAAACAAAAGAAATCTGACCATTTATAGATATTGCCATCAGAATGTTCTAAGAGAGTCTCATACAAAATATGTTGAAATAAGATTAAATTACTAATTGTTAACATAATAAAATTCAATAATTTGTGAAAATATATTTTAAAATATTTATTTGATCATCACAATATTTGTTTTCATCTCTAATATTTTACTCCATTTTAACAAAATGTGCTTAATTTTTCTTATGTTTTTGTCAGTTTTTTAGTGTGTCAGAAGTACAAATTGGTGTTATATAATCAGGGAGGTATAAAGCACAGCATAAGGAATATAGTCAATAATATTGTATTAACTATGTTTGGTGTCAGATGGATACTAGATTTATTGGGGAAATCACTTCATAAGGCATATAAATGTCTAATGACTATCTTGTGCCTGAAACTAATGTGATATTGTATGTTAACTGTAATTGAAAATTAATTAATTTTTAAATAAATAAGCAGATGGAGGTTTCTACCTTTAAAAAATGAAGTAACAAATACCATTTACAGTTACACAGTAAAAAAAAGGGGAACCTACAAATTACATAAGAACAAAGATAGCAGAAATATAAGACTTTTATGAAAAGTTAAATATTATTGAAAGATTTTAAAATGCTGGAGTAAATTTAGAGTGATATATAATAAATGCTATTGTTTATATAAATACAAAAACAATTCTGTTTTTATTTCAGATTCTTGAAGTTACTCCTTTCTGCCTTTCATATTAAAGGTTTTATTCATTCAAATACTCTACACTTTTCCCAGAGGAGGCATTAAATGAGGTTTCATAGTAGGTTTACTTTATTGTTTTGTTTCCACATTACTCTATATTTCAATTTTTTTAAAACACATTACATGTCTAATTTGTAGTTCAATGTTTATATTTCCCATTAAATTATAAAATCAATCACCATTTTTTTACTTTTAGATTTCCCAAGGTTCAACACTGTGCTTGCAAAATAGTAGACTCAAAATTACTTAGTTCATTCATTCATTCATTCATTCATATTGTGTATTGTTATTAATTATTTTAATAACAATTCACTTAATTTAGACACATTTTTACACATCTGCTAATGTTAATTAATAGTAAAAATACTAGTTAAAGTTATTTTGGGTTTTATGTTTATTTTCATATAGTTTGATTAATTGACCCAAGAGAATGGACTATTGGTACTGAAAATATTTGCTGCTATTTAAGTAAGTCCCTGCATAGGAAGGGTATCTTATTTCCTTATTGCTTTGCACCTTGATAAAGCAGTGTTTGCACCTATTTTAGTAAAAAAAAAAAAAAAAAAAAAAAAAAAAAAAAAAAAACCCTGAGTTACAAAGAGGTTACTTAGCTAACAATTTCTCTAGGTTAGACACTATCAGATAACATGCAATAAATTGGGATGAATAAAAACAGGTTTGAATAATACATCTTCAAACATAGGGGCCTCAAGTGTCACTATACAAGTAAGGCTGAGATGAACGTTTTCAAGCACGATTAGTAATCATATCATATACTTGTGTCATTTAGGGGATTAGAGTGATTCTGTGATTCACCACACCTACCACTAATCTTTCATTTTCAATGCTCTTTACTCTAATGTAGAATGCTAATTAAATCTATTCTGTACAGATGTAGTCTCAGAAAGTGCTAAAACAAACACTTGAAGTAGTCTCATTGAGACCGATATTAATATCGAGTTCATCTGCAAAATCCCCTGAGTATCTGAAGAATACATACTACAGGTTTTGAAAATATTAGCTGCTGATATTTCAATTTATTCAAGTATTTTGTTTCATTTCCATAATCTTTTTTTGTGCACTGCTTTTTCATTTTTAAAAACGGGAATGGGTTGAGATTAATTGCATGAGCCTTAATAATTACAAAAATCTCATATGGTTTATAAAATCCACTCCATTTTAAGAGATGCTTGTGAGTAATAAAAAATGGTTTTATATGTGAACATCCCTTTAGTGAAAAAAAGAGTTTTCTGAGTTTTGGCCAATTATAGTAAAGCTGTAACCACATTCTTGATGTTTTTGACTTTCAGTTCTCCTTCAGTGTTCAATGGTAGAAGCCACTTTGCAGTCTTCAGGAAGTACATTCTTCCAGTAAGTTCTCCGCTACAAACATGAAGCTGGCTGGCTTCATGTTGGACCACCGATGCTTCCAAACCTGCAGGCTACTTCTTACTTCTGAAAGTGTCTTCCTGAATCTCCTGTCACACACAAAGGGCTGCTTTCTTCATGCCTTAGACTGAGCCATAATATTTTTAAAATATTTCCACTGAAGGAATAAGAAAAGCAAGCTAGAGAATGGCTTATGTGCCAGCCTCACTCCCAGCAAACTGATACTGGGAAAGCCAGGTCAGCCTCTGGACCTGGACACAAAAAGAAATTCTGCTCATGTCTAAGACTTTAACATTTTCCACCCCAGAGAGAGGTTTTGTAATGACTTTAAAAACAAGCTCCCATCTCCACCTACAAAACAGAACATGAAAATTAAGATAATCACACTGCTCAAGATTATGTCTAATATCTGGTTCTTAAAATACTAAATAGCATTGCATGTGGCACACTAATAAAGCAGCACATGTTGGACTGTGACAGCCTCGATCTGGCTGGCAGTTTTCTTCTATGGGGTGGAGGCACTCTCTGACTTCAATATCCTTCCTGGAGTGATCTGTTCTTCCAATAAATGCAAGTAAATATTTGAATGTAAAAAAACAACAACATTGTATCCCAAGGACAAATAATACAATAGTTTTTAGTCGTGGGATAGCATACATCAAGATTCAATAAAAAAAAATTCATTTCTCTATCTCAGCAGGAATACAGTTTTGCATAAGATAAACCTAACTTCTATCATTAAACAGAACGCATCTTGGTTAATAATAGTTGCATTTTGATTTATTTTTTTCTTTGGGGCTACACTATAAGGATAGGGTAGACATAGCTTTGTTGTCTGCATGAGTGAAGGAGCAAAGCAGAGTAGTAAGTTCCCTAGAGAATACAAACAAACACAGTGTCCAGTTTTAACCCCAATCACTGGGATGTCCAGTAAAGCCAATGTGGCAGTTTTTGTCTTAGCATTTTACAATTAAATCTTCATTGTACACTCACACAAAAATATCCCAAACAACCCAATAGTCAGTGACTATTTATCCCCTGAGAAAAACTGGCATATCGCATACTTTAATGTTCTATTGCTTTCCTTACTGGTCACTGCTAATTAACCTCTTTCCTTTTAAATCTTCTAAATCATTAAGCAACTAATCATTCAGTGTCTTGGAAAATATTTTCTATTGTTTCCCAGTGTAGCCTGTAATCACACGTTACTGTTTCATTTCTCCAAGTCAATTGTGTGCTTGGAGGGTACAACTGCGGAAGGGGAACAGATTTGTGTCTTTCAAATGACCTTGATCTCTTTCTCTGCACTCAGTAGGAAACCAGTAAATCTATGCTGATCCTAACCTATGAACACGTTCAGAATGTGATAGTCTGTACTGTCTTTTATTAACCCCATCACAACACATACAAGTTATCTTCATTTTGGTACCACTGAATATTAAATTCGCGATCTTAGTTAATGTTGTCATTGACCTCCTGAGTTAAAATGACTTCAAATTTTAATAACTCCCTCTTTCTTACTATCTCAGCTATTCATCTAAAAACTTGTCTAAAGTTTTACCTGACAAAAGCCTGTGTTACTTAACCTCTCTCATCAATTCCTCTCTATTTCCCCTAATTTAGGACTCACCTGGAATATCCTTAAGAGTACTAGCAATTCCCCAAACTTCCAGACAATTAACATAACTGTGCATCATCCCACTAATCCCATCAAAATACTACTGAACATAAAATTGACTTTGTCACCCACTTGTTTGAAACTTTCCAGGTTTTTTCTATTATAGCCTTAGGTTTGTTTGGCATCAATCTGGTACCAGACTAAAGGGGCTCTTTTGCCTGCGTGCATTAAAGCCCAATGACTCACAAACAGGACTTTCAGCAAAGAGAAGGTAAGGGTTTATCGTTAGGAAGTAGCCCACAGGCAGAGATAGGTTAGCTAATGCTCCAAGACCTGGCTCCCCCATGGCTTCCACGGGACCGGCTATCAAGGCAAAAAATGATTAATCACGGTGACAGAGGGAGCTAGTGTTGTGTTCTCTACTGATTGTTGTGTTCTTCACTCATTTGAAACAGCTGAGTTCAGGACATAAGGAAAGTCTTCACTCATTTGCAAAACTTCCTCAGAGGTCTCTACCGGGTGAGACAAGGAAGATTGGGAGAACAGTAGATAGGGGGTAGTTGATCAGGCCATCTGGTCCTGATGTCAGCCATGGTCTTAATTCATCTGATTTCACCACTTTTCTGGACCTGGAGCTGAAACACAACGGAGGCCTAGATGCTGTCTTTCCTTTGACTGAAACTCTGTCTCTAAGGTCAACAGACCCGAGGCTTTGTTCCTAAGCCTGTTTGATGCAGACCAGGAAAACCTCATTGTCTTGAGGGCTTAGTGATTAAGAGAGTGGATATACAAGGGAGGGAGAAGGAGGCATGTGAGCCAGGGAGCTATTGATAGATAAGGTCAATTTGAATCAAAAGGAATGAAAGGAGAAAAGATTGTATTAAAGAGATAAAGTTTCTACTCAGTTACAGATCTTCATAATCTGGTCCTATTTTCTCCAATATGACACTAGTCCATCCTGCCACACTGAAATTTCTACATCTTCCCAGATACAACACTTACTTTATGCATGTACTAATGTACTAGTATATGTTTTGGTATAAACAAAAGCATGTCAGCACCTTTTGTTCCTAAAAAAATCTCATTAGCCTTTTAAAACACGGGTTAAATATTACTCACACTATAAATGCATCCATGTCTTTTCCAGGTAGAATTAGTAACAGCACTTTAACTTGCATTTCCACAGTACTTCTTTCATATCTTCATTGTAGTATTCATAATGTTTATTTTATTTTTTTATTTGATTATATGCCTTGTTATCCTTGTTCTTCAATAAAAATGACTATGTATTTATATCATAAACTTTGTTCCATTTTCTGGAAATTTGTTGACCTCATCATAGAAAGCAACAACATAAAATTTGAAACTATAAAAATATGTTGAAAATTCAACTCTGTCATTTTATTCAATGACAGATTCAACATTGATCAGCTATAGGGAAATAATTTTACCTCCATGTAAAAGCAATTATCTACAAGCAGAGTTTATAATATTTATCTCATTATTGTGTGATCATGATTATCAATGTGTTCTTATATTTTTATATAATAGATTCCCTTGAATATTTTTTATTGTCTCATGTTAGAAAATGTTTGAGTAAATAACTTCTTTAATTGTATTATTTTCATTATCCTCCTATGTAGTAAGCTTCTGGTTAAAAAAAATTTGCACCCAATAACAGGTCAAGAAAATAAGAGATGTAAAATTATCTCTCCTGCTTTTGATGTAAAAAACTGCAAAGAATGTTGCCCCCACATCAACAATTTTAAAAAGCTGAAAAACACACAAAATCATAACTTGTCAAACCTACAATAGAGCAAAGTTATAAGGCACCTATTAACCAGGTAAATTCCAAAGAGAGCTAAGCTTTTCCAAGAAAAAATAAGGCACTCAAACTCTCATATCTGTGGCTGAGCAGAGGATAAAGAGATACCGCCCACCATGTAAGCAGGCAAGAAAAACATAGCCAAAATTGTATTTAACTTCGAGGTTCAAGTGTAGGCAAGTCTGTCGGCTTGAAACAGCTGAGTTCAGGACATAAGGAAAGTCTTCACTCATTTGCAAAACTTCCTCAGAGGTCTCTACCGGGTGAGACAAGGAAGATTGGGAGAACATGAGCTGAGAGTAAGTGATGCAGAAAGCAAGTAGATAAGTATGAAGAGGTACTTGGGGCTGGGAGGAAACAGTAATTAAACACTGCATATTTTCTCTCCTATGAAATAAAAGTTTTCAGTCTGCTGATATAAGGGCAGCAAAGTCTGCTATACCCAGAGCATAGGAAAAGACTGTATGGCTTAGGGAAGAATAGAAGAAAAAATATTTTTACTCTAGAAGACAACAGGAAACCAACATAGCAGGATGCTGTCTTGGACCTAGAATCTTACATTGATATCAAATAGTAATCTCTTCCTGCTACCTGAGAGCAAGAAAATTTCCATCAAAATGAACTACAAATGTAAGATTGTAAAAGCTTTAAGACAGTGTTTGACTATTATGAAATGAGGGGTTAGAATGCTGAGAAAACCCTGTTCCCAAAGCCAAGACACACATGGCCTTCACAACCATGAGACTGTATTGGAATAAAAAAGAAAAGAAACCCCTGATTCAAAAAAGAATCCTAGTACATAGCAACAAGCAGCTGTAATGTGCTGTGGGGGGTGGGGCCAGAGCATGAGGAGACCAGGGTTCTGGCACAGATAGGCAGGAAGAGCTGAAAGCTGAGGATGGAGTAATTATGCAGAGAAAAGTCATCCAGCAACACAACCTAAATCTTAAGAACAAGATAAGAGCAGCACAAATTAAGAAAACTCATACAAGGAGTGTGCTAACGGTCACCAGAAAAACAATAACACCCGCATCCATCTCTACTCCTGACTAGATTCACAGAACCCCACTCCTCACTAACAACTTGACAGAAGAAGAGCATGACATTTCCAGGCATAGACATTAGTGACCTCTCTTTACTATCTAACATGATGTCTTGCAGTTAATCAATTAAAAAAGAAAGAAAGGAAAAGACCAAAGGGGAAATAAAGTAATATAATAAGCTGAACCAGAATAAGAAATGACCATATGTTATAACTCTCAGACAAGGCTTTTAAAATAAACATGACTGGGTTTTTTCTTTTGTTAGTGTAGTGAGAAAAACAAAAGAGAAAGTGTGCATTCACAGATGGAGAATTTCAATAGAGAGAAAAAAACTACGTGAAAATGCTAAAAATATTTTTTAAAAGTACACAGAGGAATTCATTTGTCAGTGTATTAGTAAATTAAAAACAGTTGATAAAAGTAGTAAATTTAAAGACAGGTCAATATAAATTATACACACTGAAGTTCAAAAGGAAAAACAGGGGTGGGGGAGTGCAAAGAGATTATCCATGAACTGTGGAAATTTTCATATAGTTTAACAAATGTGTGCTTTGAGTTCCAGAAGGAGCAGGAAAGGATGAAACTGAGATAATATTTAAAATAATAATGGTAGAGAGTTTTCCAAAATAATGAAAGACATAAATTGCATGTGGTAACATTTGAGTTACTGCTCCAGATAAAATCTCTCTCTCTCTCTCTCTCTCTCTCTCTCTCTCTCTCTCTCTCTCTCTCTCTCTCTCTCTCTCTCTCTCTCTCTCTCTCTCTCTCTCTCTCTCTCTCTCTCTCTATCTCTCTCTCTCTAAAAAAAATAAACAAAAATAAACAGAGGGCCAAAAATTTATACAGCAACAAACTCCTTGCTGGATTTATTCAAGTCAGAAGACACTTGAATCATATCTCCAAAGTACTTAAAAATAAAATAGTTCTCATATACCTTGCAAAATGAAAGTAAAGACTTTTTTTAAACCAACAAAACTTGAGATAATTCATTTTCAGCAGGCTTATGAGGTGGGAAATGTTAAAGTTCTTCAGATAGAAGTAGTATGACACAAAACAGAAACAGAATATGGTTTGAGTACTGAATATAGTAGAAATTAAAAGTAAGTTTAAAAAGGAATGTTTAGTTCCTTATGTGTACATGCCAGCCATGATATTTCAGATCTGGTTGGTGGACAAATGGTGGTAATGCAGGTCCGCCTGTCTCTGGTTTGGTCCTGGGCATCCTTCAGCAACACGCAGCTGCTGTCTGCTGGTATGCTGAGGCGTTGCCAGCATCTTCCATCTCTGAATTGTGTCTCTTCTGTCTTCATGGTTTGTCTGGCATTGAAATTGAGACACAAAAGAACTGTTGGCCCAGAAAGGAACTCACTACAGACTGATTCATTTGCCTCTCAGCATAACCATTATGGCTTGTTGCAGTTTAGGTTCTTACAAGGGTATTTAGTGGATCACATGATCTCACACATCTAGAGGAAATAATGAACAACACAAACAGACCCAGAGAAAGAGAACCAGCGATCAGACTCTCAAACCTCAGAGGGAAAGTAAGGGAGGATGGGGGTAAGGGGAAGAGATCAACCAAAGGACTTGTGTGCATACATATGGGCCTAGCCAGTGGCTATGGACAACAGGGGTTGGAGGGGGCATATCTAGGGAGGGGTTTGGGATGGGAATGGGGGAATAAGGACAATTATGTGAGACCATAATCAATTAAAAAAATCAATAAAATATATTTTAAAAAATGAATGTTTAATTATTTTAATAGATAATTTACAGTCTAAAGAATAACTAATAAATATATATTGGGACATATAGAATGTATAAGTAAAATTTATAATACAATACAAAAGATGTAAGAAAGAAATTGGTAATATTGTAAAATTCTTACAATGTATGTGAGTGCTATCATACTCCTGGAAGGTTAGTTGTGATATAGTAAAGATAAATATTGTCACTCCGATAGCTAAAAATGTATAAAGAGATATGCCAATTAGAAAAGGAATCATAGCAACACACAATTAACCCAAAAGCAGGGAGAAACTATACAAAAAAACAAATGAGACAAATAGAAAACTGCAAGATAGTAAATTGCAAGATAGATTTAAATGTAACTATGTATATTATTACATTGATTGTGATGAACCAAAGTAAATGTTGGAGATCATAAAATTGGATTAAAAAACAAAAACTAAATTCTGCCTATGAGAAATTTACTTTAAATATCTCAATTAGATAAAAAGTAAAATATTGAAAAACATATTATTCAATCATTTTTTTAAAGAGCATTTGCAGGAACTTTTTTTATATATAAATATTTTATTGATTTTTCACAGAATGGAAGAGAGAGGGATAGAGAGTTAGAAACATCGATGAGAGAGAAACATTGATCAGCTGCTTCCCACACACCTCCTACTGGGGATGTGCCTGCAACCAAGGTACATGCCCTTGACCGGAATCGAACCCAGGACCTTTCAGTCCACAGACCGACGCTCTATCCACTGAACCAAACTGGTTTTGGCTCAATCATTTTTTTTTAAAGGAGTGGCTTGAAGAACATTATAACCTGATGAACAAGACTATAGATACAGAGGCAGAGAAGCATCAAACAGACTGTCAAATTACAGCGGGAAGGCTGGGAAGGGTTGGGAAGGGTGGGTAAGAGATCAACTGAAGGACTTGTATGCATGCATATCAGCATAACCAATGCACATAAGACACTGGGGGTGGGGGAGGGGGAGGACATATGCCAGGGGGTAAGGGAGGCCGGGGGAAGGTTAATGAGGGGGAAAAAGTAGACATGTGTACTACTATCTGTAATACTTTAAACAATAAAATAATAATAATAATAATAATAATAATAATAATAAAAGGAGTGGCTATATTAATGTCAAACACAATTGACTTCAGGACAAATACAGAGGAACATAGATAAAACTTGAGAAGCTATTGATTCCAGCACTGAAATTTCTGAGATGACATAGACCCTACTGACTTACTGCTGAGCATAACTACTGAGGTCACACCAGAATGTGAGCACATACCAAATGACATCCCATAGTAGAATGTCAAGTCAAGATGATCCCAGGGAGAACAGTAGTGGAGTAGATAGTAATATATTGAAAGTAACATCTTGCAAATTTAGAAGAGAAAATGGATTCGGTTTAAATAAAGACTAATTCCTCCTCCACTTTAAATGAAACATTATTTTCAATTTGTTTTATCTTGCCACCTTTTCTCTTTAAGCATGCCTGTTATGATATCTTGTTTCTCAAATTTCTCCATCTGACAACATAAAATCTTTCACAGTGCAATTAACTAGGTAGAAATTCATTTAAAAATCATTTATTGACCTCCTGTTCATTGCTGTCCCCTTAAGGAGCTCAGAGTTGAACACAGATGTAAAAAAAAAAAAAAAAAAAAAAAAAAAAAAAAAATTACAGCAATTTGTGGTAAATACAAAAGGCTGTGCAAGACACAAATGCGGCATCATGCATAACTAATTCTTCCAGTCTTGTGCAGTATTGCTGGACACATCAGATGAATATTAATTGGACATTTACATGAGTCTGCCAGGAGAAGAAGTGGGGAGTAAGAGTTTCCAAGAAGAGTGAATAGAATGTGCAAAGATAGGAGGCGAAAGCCTGTGCAAGGCTTGGCATCTGATACATCATAAAATATAATTAGGGGAACAGTAGGAGATAACAAAGGAATCAGATCCCAAAGTGGCTTATTTGTTATATCAAGGCAATATGGAAAGAAGGAAGTACTTTAATTGGTAGAGAAATATGATCAAATATTTTTTTAAAGAAAATAGTAACAAGAGAGTGAAGAATGGCTAGAATGGAGAAAATTTTCAAACAGAGAGACCATTTCTGTGACAACTTAATTACAAAGCCCAAAAAGTGTCAATAAAAGTGGCAATATCATAGAGAAGTTAGTTTTGAGAATATTTAGAAAATGCACGATTTTATGACTAATTAGATACAACGAGCACAGGTAGCATCTGGAATGGGTCCTAGATTTTAACTAAGAAATGGAATGACTGGAGAGTCATTATCCAATATGGGATATATAGAAACAAAGCATTTGGGTGGGAAGATAATTAGTTCAAGTTTAGAAATTCTGAGTTTAAATGACCACAAAAAATACAGTTAGAAATAAAAATACGCAGAGAGTAGTTAGGATCCCTACATAATTAGGAAAGTACTAATTAACGACATTCCCTGGTTATATTCTCTATTTGAGGCCCGGTGCAAAAATTTGTGCACAGGTGGGATTCCTTAGCTTGGCAGGTGATGGGGCAAATCAGGACAGCAGGCAGAGGGGAGGGGCCATGGGAGGTTGGCTGGCTTCAGGAGATTGGCAAGCTATGGTTGGCTGGGGAGTGCACTGACCACAAGGGGCAGCTCCTGCATTGTGTGTCTTCCCCCTTGTGGTCAGTGTGCTCACAGCAACAAGTAGACCAGTTGTTCAGTTGTTTGGTGGCTTAGGCTTTTATATATATAAAGTGTATTTTCTATTAGCAACTGTATCATATTATGGTTAAAAGCATAGACTATGAAACCAAACTGCCAGGATTCCTATTCTGGCTCTGCTACTTTGAGGCTGCATGAACTAAAACAATTACTTTACCTTTCTATGCCTCAGTTTCTTAATATGTAAAATGGAGATAATAATGATACCTATTACATAGGGATGTTATGGGAATTTAATGAGATATTTTATTTTAGCACTAATATAATGAGTTATCCTAACACCTGACACATAGTGAGGACAGTGTGCCTACTATTATAAGATAAATAAGGCCTAAAGACAGAAACCATTCATTTTAATGTGATATTATTCTGACCTGGCATAGACGAAAACAACAGGCTATATTTTGTCATGGTTGTATACTATCAAGGCAGAAAGGTTGTTGTTGTTTTTTAAATATGTTGTGAAAAGTTGATAAAGTATTTCTTGAATCATGTTTCTCTAAAGAAGAAACTTACATGGCTAAAACTTTATTAATCTGGTTTTTCTATTGATTGTGGTGTGGTTTACAAGAGATACAAACCTTGTTAACTAGTTTATTATTTTTCATACAAGATTATCAAGTTTGAAAAAATTATTTTTTATAATTTAAACTTAGACAAATATAAAACCAGGCATGGGAATTGTTTTAGGCCCATAAAATTCTAATGGGAAAAATATAATTTTTGATTCAGTGAAAAAGTACCAGAGATTTTTCTCACAGGCTTACTTTCTTGTATAATCCAAAAGAATGGTTTGTGAAATATATTTTTTGTCAAGTTGCCTTCTCATCATCTAAAAGATCATTGCCTTCTTCAAAATTCCTCTAACCTTCTACTCATTTCACTCTGGCCGCCTCATTTACTAACTTCTGCTTCTTGCCCACCAGTCTGTGTTTTGTTTTGCTTGTTTGCTTGTTTTTTCATTTTGATTTGCTGTCTCCCAATGTTATAAGGCCATAAACTGCTGAGTCTTTTAGAGATATTGCATGAAATTGGAAAATAATGAAAAAAGTACACTTTTATAATAACTTTATTTTAAACGCTGCAATTATAAAGATGAGTCTGAATATATAGCATAATTCCAAAATTGGAACCAATTTTATCTAAATTAATGGCCCCTTTTGGGAAAAGTATCATGTAACTGACTAACTTTTCACTTCAATTCATATCTAGAAGATTATTTAGTTTAGCTAGGAGTGATTAGGTTAGAGCCATGGTTAGCGAACTCCAGCTCGCTAGCCACAAGCGGTTTTTTGGCCCCATGAATGTGGTTCTTCCACAAAATACCACTGCCTGGGAGAGTCTATTTTGAAGAAGTGGCATTAGAAGAAGTTTAAGTTTTAAAAATTTGGCTCTCAAAAAAAATTTTAATCGTTGTTCTGTTGATATTTGGCTGTGTTGACTAATGAGTTTGCCCACCACTGGGTTAGATGACCCATTCTCTTGGTATTTGATAAGGTAAGGGGAAGAAGAAATCAGCAAATAATGGGGGAAATTAGTTTTGGGGGTACACTCTGTACTGTTTAGTAGTTTCAACATTACATGAAATTCATATACTTATGTAAGCTCATGTTTTCTTATGGGATAAGTTATTATTTTGACAATACCTTCTTGACTAATTCTCAATGTAATATAAAATAATAGATACAATGAACAAAATGTCATTTTAAAAACATTATTATTTTAAAATAATATAGTAATGACAACTTTGCCAGATACTGGCTACATGAAGACCGCAATGCTAAAGCATAGACAAGGTGATTAAAAACCTCAACTCTTTCACAATATAAGTTTAAAACAGAATTAATGTTACTTATGTTTAGGAATAATTTCTTTTCCATTATGAAAATTTAGCAGGCTTTTAGAGAATAATTTTCTTGGTCCAAGTCTCTTAAAAAGCTGTCCAAATGAGCATGAAATCATGCCATCTTTTTATAAATTTCTCTGTAGCAAGCAAAAGCATTCAAAATCATTTTATTTGTTCAGATGGTGAGGACTCTCATGGGACTTAGACCTTTACTGCAATCACCAGCACCTGCAAAATTTATTCTGGAGTTCAGCACACACCTGTGAGCCTTTATCCATCCACATCAGAAAGGCTGCTTACAACAGGGCAGAGGGATTCTAAACGTCATCATGGGTTTGCTGTCATATTTCCCCTGAACACATGATGAGTTATCCACCCACTTACTTAGGGTTCTGATTTTCTAGTCACAGTGCATTCACTACCTTTTCCTTAATGATTGCTTAGGCCCTAAACTCTATTCTTAGATACTATTACAGCTTAAGCTGGTTTGCAGACTTCATTCATGACATTGTGAATTCTGTCTTTTGATGCTTAGTCTGGAAATTTTGTAAATGCGTTTATTTTTTATTATTTATTGAGAGAGAGAGAGAGAGAGAGAGAGAGAGAGAGAGAGAGAGAGAGAGAAAGCTAGAGGTAGGGAGGGAGGGAGGAAGAGAGGGAGGGAGGAAGAAGGGAGGGAGGAAGAAGGGAGGGAGGGAGGAAGAGAAAGAGAAAGAGAAAGAGAAAGAGAAAGAGAAAGAGAAAGAGAAAGAGAAAGAGAAAGAGAAAGAGAAAGAGAAAGAGAAAGAGAAAGAGAAAGAGAAAGAGAAAGAGAAAGAGAAAGAGAAAGAAAAAGAGAAATATCACCCCCAATCCAGGCATGTGCCCTAACTGGGAATCAAACTGGCAACCTTTCTGTGCAAAGGACAACATCCAAACTACTGAACAACACCAGCCAGGCCAATAATTTAAATAAAAAATTATTTACTCCAGAAGATATGCTTGGCGATAATTATTTACAAGGCTCTCTTACATACATCCCTGAATTTGGTCATCAAAAAAGAGGTAGGGTATCAGCCTTGTGTCATAGTCCTGGATTTATCTTTCTCCCCCTAACTTCCAGAATTTGGTCCTTATTTATAGACCAAGGCTGAGTTCAGTTCCCTAAGCCAATCAACACTGTTGGAAAATAATATTTTATTTTGTTGGAGGTCATGTATCACAGGCTCAGTAATTCAGCAAACATATCTGGGTTTTCTCGGATTCCAAAACTCATTTGTATAAAAAATAGAGGTTTTAGTCTGATAAATGCCCGCTATTCTTGGCCCTACAAAGCTGCAGCCAATGGTTGGCCCCGTTCTTAAATGTGAGCATATGGTTGGGTCCCCTCTGTTATTTCTTTCTATTTACTCAGTTCTCTACTTCATGGGGTCCTGCCTTATGCCCCAGATGTTGACAGATCACCTACCTCCTGTGGGAACTCCTTCCAGGAATCAGGCTCATCTCCACTATATATTTCCTTTATGTACTCCCCAACTAGAACCCCAAAGGCTATGCATTAAGTTCTTAAAATGATCAATCTCCTCCCGAGTGCCACGTTGTAGCTATGACTGAAATTCCCGGCTAACTTCACACCAACCCACACTCAAAATGCATGCAGATATATTGCAATAATAATAATAATAATAATAAAATAATAAACACTTGAAGTTTTTTTTTTACTATTTCCCAGACACAGTTCTAGCTATTTGCACACAGTAAATGCTTTAAACTTCAAAAATAACAACTCTCTGAGCTCTATTATTGTATAGGTAAGGATACTGAGGCACAGATGAGATTAATCAAATAGTCAGGAAATAGTGAACTACATTTATTTGTTTATTTATTTATTTATTCATTCATTTATTTAGTAAATAGCTAGATTTAACCCCAAAGTTGTTTTGCTTCTGGGTCTTAACCAAGATACATTTCATCATTTGGGGCATGAACTTTGGATATTGTGACTTGAACTGCTGGATTTCCTGTGCAAGGGAGGCACAATCAGCAGTATATGTGTCTCACCTTCATCCTATGTCTCAGCGTTAGCACTCTTCCTTAGATACATTATTTCCAAATATGGTCATTATAATGTCTCCCCATTGCATGCCTTCTGCAATGAGACTTCACCACTCCTCTCATCAAGTGGTGGGGGTCTAATTTGTATCTCCCCTTGACTATGAGTTGGCTTTGTGACTTACTTTGCCCAATAAAATGTGGTGGAAGGAAAACGATAGGATTTCCCAATATTAGACGCTAAGAGCTTTGGAGCTTTTGCGTTCATATTCTTGAAGTGATCCCTATTGGAATGCACAGGCAGTGGGGACGCTCATGTCTTCTCCTTGGAAGAAAATTGGATCAACCTAGCTAACAATCCAGGCGAGTCTTTCTCCTAATCAAACCCAGAGCTAAACAGAACACTGATGGTATAGGTCAAACCAGCAGAAAACTCAGTCGACCCACACAATCATGAGAAATAAACTATATTGCTGTAAGGCAATAAATTTCAGGGTAATTTATTATCCAGCACTAAATTACTGAAATGCACTCCTAGTCCTGTGGTGCCTGGATCCCAGCATATCTCATGCCTGAGCTTCCCTATGAGCACAGATATAAATTGTAGAAAAAATAACAAAGAGGCTCAGAGTGATTTAATAAGCTATATTTGTGAGATACAAAGCCTAGACTCCAACCCTGGACTTTCAAATTCTAAGTGACATAGTTTCATTAATCTTAAATCTGATGCCCCTCTATCAACTAACCTCCCCACCACTCTCTAACCAGCTTAGGATTAGGCCATTGCATTTTACTTGAGACATTTTCCAGACATGGTCTTTCCTAGGACACCCAGTGCGACCGCTGGGCTGACATCATTGGCCTTGTAAATGTCAAGTGAATGCCGAATGCCTTTGGATAGTAAAAAAAAAAAAAAAAAAAAAAAAAAAGGAGGATTAAAAAAAGAAAAACTTCACACCGACAACCATTCTTAAAATAGATTTAGACATTTTTTTTTACTTTTACTTCTCTAAGTCTTAATTTATTTTAAAAAGCAGGTAAAGTTCATGAAAAGTTAGGACTTACTATTACTGTGCTTATCTATAGGCTATCTTTACCACTTGTTCACAAATAGCAGAGTCCTTCCTATATTTTTTCAAAGGTCACAGAAAAATAATTTAGTTTTTCACATAGAATTTTAAAGTAAATTTCTGAAAAGAATTTTTTGTTCTTACTATCCAAGGGTTGTTGGTTTAAAATAGACAAAATTCTATAAAGAATGAGTTCTACCTAATTAAGCATCATCAGATAAATAACAGTGCAACTAGAAGAGTGAGTATGAAATCATGTAAATCTGTAAGAAATAATTAAATTTCATTGAAATTTGGTGGGATTTTGGATTCTGTACTAAAAGATTACAATTAAAAAGATTAAAATGCTTTTATATTTTAATAAAATAATATAGAAATGACTAATATTATATTGCCCTTTTTTTCTAAATTACCTTTATTCTATTACAATTTGCAAAATTTAATCAGTAATCAATTGTGTTAAATATTCTTAATAAATTCTAATTTCAAAATAAAGTAATTATTTCATAAGTGAGCTTCATTAAATATAAAACTAAATGTGACATATGTTTATATTTTTGCATTTAGTGTTATTTTTTAATGTGTAAGCTATATCATAAAATTATTAATTCATAAATTTTTAAATAATGAATATATCATTCCTTCCTCATGTCCCAAGAAAAACAAATTTAGAAAAATAGATCACATTATAACCCTTAATTTTGAGTAAGATTAACATTATTCTCTGTGCAGGTATCTATTTTTGAAAGGAACATCATGAAAGAATCAGGAAGCATACTCTATCAAAAAAATCCCATGTATATTATTTCCCTCTTTGAACAATAATGTCTTTGTGTCTCCTTCTTTCTTATTAATTATATTAAATAGAAAAGCCATTCTAACAAATCACTTCAAATATTATTAGAAATAAAAAAATGGCATTCTCAAATGGTCATAATGACGAAGTTGCTATAAATGATTCATATATTTTAATATAAACCCAAACTAGTAAAGATAAAAATCCACATTTCACATGGTATAACTATGGGTATATCGCTTTCTCTATTTGTAGCTCAGTTCCTGAATTTAAGTTTTCTTCTCCAAAATACTTGCTTGGAAGAACACTGCATGTCCATGTGTACGTGCAACATCAATAATCCCTTTGTAAAGGATAATGTAGTAAGTATCAGGTATTCTACATGTACAAAGGTTTATAATAAAAAATTAAATTAAGTTGTGAAAGGTTACCTATGCTGCAGAGAGCTCTTAGAGTACATTGCTAATGAAATTATTTAGGACTCAATAATAGCAGCATCTGTCAGACAATCTTCAAACATTGATTAATAATTTTAGTGCAAAGCCTGCTGTCGATGTTCAGTGCAACTCATCACCCTCTCTGACTAATGTACCACAGTTAGACTGGAGTCCAATGAAAACATTGCCCACCACCCTCATCATCCTGACACCACGCCATGCCCTGTTCTCACAGGACTGAGAGCTTCATGAGGGATTAGCAGCTATTGCCTAATATTTTGTAAGATAAATAGCAATTGAATAGCTACACATTTGAAAACTAAAAACTTTTCACACCAAAGGACGGATTCTGTAACAATGATAAGACAAGCTGTTGGGACTTACATCAAGTACAATGATTCCCTCTCGAAACTCCATCAGCAACTCTGACACATAGAATCCCGTTATGGTTTCTCCTGAGGCAGACTCTCTGGCAAAGTGTCCATGGGTGCCTCTCCCGCTGATGACACTTCTCACATGGGAAGCACTTCTCTCGTTTTATTGCTAAGAGGAGAGAATTAAAATGTAAGCAAGCTCACACACAACCTTTAGAAATGAATACAGATAACTTATACCAACATAGTAAGTAGTGTAAAGCTGAGCAACTCTGTCAAAGTTCTATGATGCTGAAGAAAAGTGAGCTTAACCTAGAGTTTCTTTTTATCAGTGTGGTGTCTCTTACCTGCCACATGTCAATTACTTCCCTGCTAAATAAACCTTTATGGGAAGAAGGCAAAATGTGATGAGTCTGGGTGAGAGTTAATGATCTGTGACTCAAATAGGACTTGGCTCCGGAAAGGTCTTTGAGGTTCACATGTGATTATATCCAGTATGAACAAGAGCAGAGGACATGTCAGCAGCAGACAGGGCACTGCTGGGGGATCCGTGTGGCATCTCTGTAAGGGTTTAGAAACGGGGATTAACAACTTCCAGGCTGGCAGATACTTCCTCTGCTGCTGCACTTTAAATGTCATATAACTTCATCCTGGCTAACACGATGGCTGATGTGTCCATTCCCCCTGGATTTTCCTTGCAATGTCATTGCAAAAAAAAAAAAAATGTGGAAACAATCAAGGTATCCCACCTTTCAGCCTGATCTAGAGCTGGATACATATAACAATGACTTTGAGCCAAAATATCCATAAAGAGAAAACTGACAGCCCTCTTTGGGATTAGCTTTTGGAAGTTACCCTTTATATGCCTTCTACATGCATCTTTCAGCCATGAACATAAACCCTGGAATGTGTGAGTATGAACCTGTGTGGGTCAGATGGAAACCAGACAGAGAACACAATGAAAACCAGACTATAGACTACGAGCCTAATTGACATGAGGAACACTGCCTTTCTCTTGTCTTTCTGCTCTACCTTCAGGGTCTCTTTGAAGGAGTCAATGCATCTGCTGCTGCCAGAAGTTTGTTGGGGAAAGAGAAGGTGGAAGTAGTCAAAGAGGAAGAAAGAACCTGGGATAGATGCTCAGTCAATACAAATGTTGGGGATCAGGTAGACATTCAGTACTCAGGTTACTTTTCAAAATGATTTGAAAACTAGGTCCAAAGCACAATGTGAGAGCAGCAGAAGGAAGAAAAAAATAAATAAAAAGCAAGTCATAAATAAAGATAAGTATAATTAAGTAACTAAGTAATTAGCTAGAAAAGGAAAAACAAAATAAGGATCAAAGTGACAACCCCTAGGTCAAATTAAAAAGCCCACATGGCTCTGTTACTTTCCAAACCCTTAGCTGCTATTCTGTTTCATTGCCTAAGTATAAAATCATTAGTGCTGTAAGCATCAGTATATTAGGTGTTGTCACTTAAAAGGAAGAGCTTCACAGCACTGAGAGGTCTTTCAGAAGTCAGAGGCATTTAAAAGGAACGTTAGTGCGATGATTTCCTTTGAAGAAGAAACATTGCATCATTATCTGGTGTTCTCATTAATTTCTAGGATGCGCTCAGCATTTCTGTGGCAAAGTGAAGAAATGGACCCATATTCAGAAAACAGGCTATGAAAGAGGCTAATTTTCAATAATGAGAACTGGATATTCAGAAACCAATGCTGCTACTACCATTTTGTGAACAGGAAACTCTAATATAAGGTTTGATACACTCTCTTCGACCTGTGTTCACAGGTTCCAATGATAAGCTTTAAGTGGTGAAAGAATCCCCTGAAATGGAAAGCTCAATGTATATGTAACTTTTGGGGAGAAAACAGATCCACCGACTTTTATCGTAATTCAAAAGGATCTATGATCCCAACAAACTTAAGAGCTACTAAGCCAGGAGATCTTTAAAGTTCTCTACAGTTCTATGCTTCCGGGTTTTTATACTCCTTATGTTAAGATAAAACCAATTGCTATTTTCTGCTCAGTATGATTAGAAATTATAATAATACAGAGATGAATAAGTCATACTGTTTGAGTACTTACAATGTACTGAGCACCGGTCTTTATAAACATTATCTCATTTCATGCTCAAAACAGCCCCACGAAGTAGTTATTTTTATCACCACTTACATTAGGAAGCCAGGACTCATGATTTGCCAAGAATCAAACAACTGGGAAATGATAGAACCTGTCATAAAACCTATAAAACTCGGATTCCAAAGCTGGAGCTTTTATGACTACCCTTTATAACATTTACATAAAGACACAATTATGTCAGCCTCTTCCAAGAAACAAATGAATAAAAGAATTTATTTGAGGGTTCAGTGCCATACATGGGAATACAGTGTAGGAAAAGAGAAAAAAAACTCATTGTGTCTGCCGGCATTTTAATCTATTGTATTTACACTAAAACAAGTATCAAATGGTAAAAGAAAATGAGAAGAAAGCACAGAGCAGCATGGTGTGTGGAGGAGCTAGCAGGCAACATCAATGTCTCATTCTCCAAGCCTCCCAGGCTCCTGTCATCTCTCTAAAGTGCAGTGAAGGTGCATGTTTATTCTACCCTAAGGACAGCTCTGCTACTGATGTTTGGGAAACGGCAGGGGGAAAGGGGATGATCTTTGAAGGCCAGCTGTGCAGTGTGCGACCTGTGCAGTCACTCAGGGCCCCCTGCTCAACAGAGCCCTGGAACTGCTTGAATGCACTGTTATTGTCATCTTGAAAATTTTAATAGTTTTTGAAAAGTGCTTCTACATTTTCACTTCACACTGTGCCATGCAAACTACGGGACAGCCCTGGGTCTCTGTTTGAAGTTCATGTATTACCAATTTTCGGCTTTGATTAAATTGAATTGTTAAATTTAATTCACATTCCAGCTTCGAGATGGGGATGGGGTAGAGTGTAAGAAGTGAGACCCTTAGTTGTCCACACCGTACCACTCAGTGTACAACCATACATCCTGCTCACTACATCCCCTTTCATCCCTTTAATCCAATGTATGCAAAAGGTTAAAAAAATGCTTTAATTTTGTCAAAATGATACTTCCATTTTTACAGTTAATCAATTCAGCTCAATGAGGCTAATTCAAAAAGGAAAATGATTCAACTAAGTGTTTCCCCCTCCAGTCCCAAGAACACGTGTCATGCACAGACAGTCTGATGAGAGAGGCTTTGTGCTTGATAAGCTACCTTCTGGAGGTGACCAAGGCAGTAGCTGGTGTCCCAACATGTCAAAGCTTCTTAATCAACACACTAATGCTTCATAGTCCCTAAGTGTTAAAATAAAACACTATATGCCTAAATATTAATTTTATTAACATTTAGGCATATAGTGTTAATTCCCTGGCTATTTTAATTTAAAGGTATTGGAAACTTCAGTCTAATTCAGCTTTTCTTTAACTTCCAATACAAAAACCACTTCAGTAAAGCACACAGCATCAATTTCTGTTACCAATACCATTTAAATAGTCATGGAGCATTTACTCTTACAGCCATGTTTTATTTAAATTTAAGTTCTAGATTAAAATGTAATTAACCTAATTTTTTTTTCTGGAAAATATATATTACATTTAAACATTTTTAATTTGTATTTTTATACTTGCTGTCTGACCATCTTAAGTATTTTAAGAGAAATGCACAGAACTCTCTTAAAGGACTACTGATCAAATGTTTTTTATAGATGATAGGATTGAGAGAACATTTTAAAAAGTGCCTTGTAAGCTGTAGAGAGTAATAAAACATCGATTACTTCTCTAAGAGTGATTATTTTGAGTTCCTTTCCAACAGTGTGCATCTGTAAGAATTGCCAATTTATACACTGAATAGTTTGCTTAAAGTCATATAATTGGTTTTGGCATGTCGAAATATAGGCTCTCCATTAGACAATGAAAAATAGGATGAAGGGAGTTTTCTTTTGTTTAAGAGTTGTGGTAAGGTCACCTTATGATGAAAATTCTGTCCCATGGTTCAGATAAAATACCTAAACAGTATCACTAAGAAAACAGTTTCTATAGCTCACAAGCCAGGCATGGTCTGGATGGGTCTCTGCTCAGACTCTGACAACACTGCAATCCAGTGTTGGCTGGGCCACATTATCATCTGAAGGTCCAACTGAGAGGAAATATGCTTCCAAGCTTACTCAGTCTCTTCTTGCCTACCTTCCTTGGAATGAAAAGACTATATCTACTATTGTCTTCTGGAAGAGGTAACATATTTAAAAATGTGTTGAATTAATTTAAGCTTTGTAATAACTATGTAAGTGCAAAGCTCAGGAATAGGGTTAAATAAATCTTGAGAGGGATTCAGGTATCTGTATTTTAAGTACTGAAAACCAAAGTACACTGGGTGCGATATCATTTCAAACTTGCATAATGATTCATTCTGTTGTTGAGATGCTTGGTCCATTCATTGAGAAGTATTGCTCTAAGTGTCTTTACAATTCTAAGATATCTAACCATTCTTACCTAAGTATGTGTCTCCAGTGGATTATGATGATGGAATAGGGAAATATTCCAAGTAATTCAAATGCACATGTACTTATTATCCAAGGTTAAAAAATATATTTATTTAGAGATAAATTTTTCTCATACAATAAAAAACAAATACGTTGTATAAATTAAATTTTCTACACTGTTTGCCCTACTGTCTTAACCCCCAAATAACATACACAAAGGACCATTTCCTTCATGCTTATTTTACAAAGTTAATGTACATTTAGCATTACAAAAAAAGAATCCTGAATTTAAGAAACTGAATAAGAAACAGATGTTGGGACATTAGTAAGATCTAAAATGCAGCCTACCTTCATTTCTGTTATAAAGAGACCCACATCAGGACCCCTGTTGTGGCTACATTCTCTCAACAGAAGTTTCATTTGGATTTTTCCCCCCCAGTAATGAAATCCAAGCTGCTGATACTCCTACAAAGACTGGTGTTTCTTTTAGGCAAGAGTTATTTTTAAAATACCTGCCTTACCCAAAAATTTCTATAGGTCATCAAAGCCCCACTACCCTTATCAAATCCCTTCTGGAGCCCAGCATGATTCTTCACAAAAAAAGATACATGAGCTACTTGCTAAAGAAGAATGGCTCTTTTAAAAATTGTATTACCCACTGAATATAAGGGTTTCTCAAAACATTCAGCCAAACACATTTAACCAGAACCTCCTCCCCCGCCCCATTCTCCCTTTGTTGCTCTCACCCTCTTCCACCTAGGTTGCTTCCCTAGAAAAATATTGTCATGCACAGCGGAGAAATTCTTCCTCAACTGAAGCTTCATAGTGTGGTATGCCAAAGAAAACACCATAAGAACAAACCAACATAGTGAATAGAGCAGTCGAATGTAATTGGTTTTGAATTCATTTCTCAATTATTCTGAATTTCCTGAGAATGATTTTTAAATCTCTCAGTGATATAGTTTACACATCTATGAAATAAAAAAGATAATGATGTGCATCTCATTGCATTATCCTGATTCTTAACCTTCCTTGACTGGTGTAGCTTAGTTTGTTGGAGCATCTTCCCATACACCGTAAAATAGCAGATTCAATTCCTGATCAGGGCACATACCCATATGTGGGTTTAATCCCTGATCAGGGTGCATGCAGGAAGCAACTGATTGATGTTTCTTTCTCACATCAATGTCTCTCTCCTTTCCTTTCTCTAAAAATGACTTTTAACAAATATTAATAAGATAACTGTGCAAAACTGCTTGTGCATCATCATAGTTAGCTTTCATGGAACATCTACAAAATGCTGTTGTCAGCTAAGAGTATATTAGCAAGTATAACAATAAGTCAGAAAAAAATTAGATTACAGGGTCTGGTTGTGAAATTTTGCTGGGTTTTAGCAAATACTCATTTCTCTATAATAAATGTGTGGTTGTTTTTAATCAGGTTTGTCTTTTCTCCATGAGTTTTAAGTTCCTTTAAAACAGGGATCATGTATCTTCCTTTACATATACTTGAATAACAATATCTCATCAATTCCAATGAATTTAATTGAAAAATATTAGGTCACAATATTTGTGGCCAACCCTTTCCAAATATTTTTACCTAAGACAACAAACTTCCTCCTGCTATTAAGTTATAAATAACACACTAGTGTATTTTATTCATTTTCATTTTTATATATGTAACTAGAGGCCAGGTGCAAAAAATTTGTGAATGGGGCTGTATGTCCCTCAGCCCAGCCTGCATGCTCTCCAGTCTGGGACCCACTGAGGTATGTTTGACTACCTGTTTACAGGTGTCGGCCATGGGGGTGTGGTCAGCCAGGGTAGGAGGCTGAGGGCTGTTTTCAGGCTGGCCATACACTCCAGTGACCCAAGATCTCGGCCCCTCCTCTTTTTTTTTTCCCAGCGCCTCCTTGAGCAGAGGCCAGGGCTGGCTGGAAGCAGGTATCTGGGATTTATTTATCTTCTATAATTGAAACTCTGTAGCCTTGAGCAGAGGCCAGGGCCAGCCAGGGAGGGCAGGAAGGTTGGCTTCCTCCATCACCAGGGGCAACCCAGCCTCCTGCTCTCTCCAGCTTCATGGCCACCACCATCTTTGTTGGGTTAATTTGCATACTCGCTCCTGTTTGGCTGGTGGTGTAGCAGAGTGATGGTCAATTTGCATGTTTCTCTTTTATTTTTGTAGATTGCAATTTGAAATATAGTCATAATGAGATGCAATGCCTATTGAATTTTATCAATTCCTTCAGAAATTATATATACTAAAGGCCTGTGTGTATTAATTTTGTGCATGGGGTGTCCTCTGTGCCCAGCCTGCACCCTCTCCTAACTGCCGTCCTGCTGTCCTGGTCACCCCATACAGCCTGCTGTTCAGTCATCTGTCTGGTTGTTTCGGTCTTGACAGCCCCTGGCTTTTTATATATTAGGATCTGTGTCTAAAAAGTAGGGTCACAAGATGGAAGTAGGTTTTGTTTAAAGCATGTCTCTGTGATTTAGAAGAACATAACTCCTATAAAAAAAATGTATTCACTATCAAGTTTAGAAGAAATGACTTATTTAATGTTATAATTTAATGTTAGTAAAAATTTTAAGATTAATATCAAAGATTATCACCAAAATCTCATAAATAAAAGATTGTCACCAAAACTGGTTTGGCTCAGTGGATAGATAGTCGGCCTGCAGACTGAAGGGTCCCAGGTTCAATTCTAGTCAAGGGCATCTACCTTGGTTGCAGGCACATCTCCAGTAGGGGATGTGCAAGAGGTAGCTGATCAATGATTCTCCCTCATTGATGTTTCTAACTCTCTATCCCTCTCTCTTCTTCTCTGTAAAAAATCAATAAAATATAAATTAAAAATTTTTAATTAAAAAAAGAAAGATTGTCATACACAGCCACTTACCATAAATCCCTGGAAGTGTCATTTTTTGTAAATTGACAAACATATTTTTTACATGATCAATGATGCTTGTATATTCTTTGCCTACAAATCACATTCAAATTAACTATTAAAAGAAAGATAGTCGCCGAGACCGGTTTGGCTCAGTGGATAGAGCGTCGGCCAGCGGATTAAAGGGTCCCAGGTTCGATTCCGGGCAAGGGCATGTACATTGGTTGCGGGCACATCCCCAGTAGGGAGTGTGCAAGAGGCAGCTGATTGATGATTCTCTCTCATCGATGTTTCTAACTCTCTATCAGTCTCTCTTCCTCTCTTTTAAAAAATCAATAAAATATATTTTTTAAAAAAAAAAAGAAAGAAAGATAGTCCTGGTTAGTGTGGCTAAGTGGTTAGAAAATCTGCCTGCAGATGGACCTATGGGTCTCTGGTTGACTGCCCTGTCAAGGGCATGTACTTGGGTTGGAGGTTTGACCTCTGGGCCCAGTCAGAGCATGTGTGGGAGGCACCCAATTGATGTGTCTCTCTCACATTGATGTTTATGTCTCTTCCTCCTCCCTCAACTCTCCAGAAATTAATTAAATATATATATCATTGAGTGAGGATGAACCATACCAGAAAAAAAAAAAAAAGGTAAAATGATGCTTAGCGGGATAGTGACAAATAGTGCTTTATACAGATAAATGGAATACTATAGTTTTATCTTTCAACTTCAACTCTGAGGTCTAGGCAGTCTCAGAGACTCTAGTTTAAAATCAGAAGATTTCAGTACACTGGAACATAAAATAATATGGAGATTACATCAATTCCATACATGGGAAAAGAGCCCAAAACAGAAGATGTAAACTATGTAATCCATTCAATAGATCTGCATTGGGTTAATACTCTACTATTATTGTCTTGAACTTCTTCAGAAATTTCAACTTTGAACTTGTGTTTTGTAATTAAAATTCAGGGCAGGAACCCAGTGGAGAGGGTCAGTGAAATGGGAAAAAGGGTGGACATCTATAATACTCTGAACAAAAAATATATATATTTTTTTTAATCCAAGGGGACAGTGAAGCATGCACTTGAGCAGAGGGGATACACTGGATGCACACACATGCCCAGGCCGGAGAGCACAGCAGGCAGCATGCACACCAAGCAGGTAACCTGGCCATGTCTAGGACAGTCTGTGGCACCCTAAGGCCCACAGGAGCAGCTAAAACTTGGCCCTAGAGGCAGATTTGTGGCAACAATAGCAGTGACAGCAACTGCACCAGCATCAGTGGCAGCAATGATGGACACCTGCCTGCTTGTCATTTCCACAGCCCATGCCTCCCTAGAGTTTGAGACAAGAATTGGTAGTTTTCACACAGTCCACGTTGTAGGTAATTATAACAAAATAAAAGTGTACACATGGACATTGCAGTAAAGCATGTCAGTAAGATATTAGAATTCTCCAAAGGGATTAGACTCTGGTTTTAAAAATGTTTGCAACATTGCAAAGCAAATATCCAGAGGCACAGAGTTAAATTTGGAATTTAAAAATTGTCACATTTAATGAAAAATAGCATTATTTCCATATAAAGCTTGAAATAAAACAATTATTCACAAAGAAGCGTTTAAAATTAATTTATCTTGTAATTAAAGACAGTGATAGAAAGCATAAACAGGCATTTTGAATTATAAACAAATCATGAAAGCACTTTTTAGATGCAATTTTCACAAGTTAAAGAAAATGTCAAAATACATTAAAATGCCATTGCACATATTTGCATTTAAAATTAAATTTAGGCTTGTAAAAAACTAGTGGCCCAGTGCAAGGAATTCATGCATGGGAGGAGGTTATCCTTCAGCCCAGCCTGTACCCTCTCCAATCTGGGACCCCTCAGGGAATGTCCAACTGCCAGTTTAGGCCCACAGAGATTGGGCCCCCTGCCAGCCTGCTCATCCCCAACTGCCCTCCCCTCCTGTCCTGATCAGCCCTAATCACCTCTGGGTCACCATGGCTTTGTTCAGGACATCCAGAAGGTCTCCCGGTCTAATTAGCATGTTTCCCCTTTATTAATATAGACTAGAGGCCTGGTGCACAAAATTTGTGCGGGGGAGCATCTGTGTGTGTGTGTGTGTGTGTGTGTGTGTGTGTGCGTGTGTGTGTGTGTGTCCCTCAGCCCAACCTGCACACTCTCCAATCTGGGACCCCCTTAAGGGATATCTGATCTGATCTTATCAGGCCTAAGCGGGCAGTCAGACATCGGTCTCACAATCCAAGTCTGCTGTCTCCCAACCACTCACTTGCCTGCCAGCCTGATCACCCCTTAACCACTCTCCTGCCAGCCTGATCGATACCTAACTGCTCCCCTGCAGGCCCAATTGCCCCTAACTTTCCTCCGCTGCCAGTCTGGTCACCCCAACTGCCCTCCCATGCAGGCATGATCCCACCAAATTGCCCTCCCCTTCAGACCTGGTTCCCCGCAACTGCCCTCCTGTATAGATCTTGGTCCCCCCAACTGTCCTCCCCTGCAGGCCTGGTCCCTCACAACTGCCCTCCCCTGCCAGCCATCTGGTGGAGGCCATCTTGTGTCCAAATCAGGGTAGCCATCTTTGACCACATGAGGGTGGCCATCTTGTGTGTTGGAGTGATGGCCAATTTGCATATTACTCTTTTATTAGATAGGAGTTGTAACTCTTTATCTTCCTGTTTTTGGAATAAGGGGCTCTGAATTTCATTTTGTATTGAGCCCTCAAAATTATGTATCCAGCCCTAAATAGAGCTATCTTAATTCATTTGTAACTATTCTTTTTATCTCATAAATAGAGCTATCTTAATTCATTTTTACCTATTCTTTCTATCTCATTTGCTATTTCACTGACCACTTCTAAATTCTCCACATGAAAAATTCTGGAATTTTTAACATAGTGTGGTTCCTTAAAAGATAAAATAATGCTGGATATTAAAGAACACCCTCCAGCAATGTACTGGATATTCTCAAAATCTTAATTACTTTATCTGTAAAAGTCGAACATCAAATGCTCCATCAATTACAGGCACCATGAATGGTGAAATGCCTTATAAAATATCCTTAATCTAGTCTGGGGAATTTGATATGCACATCAGCACATCCAAAGCTCTGTAGTGTCCTGCAGTCTTTGTTTAACCAAGGATTTGCAGAAGTATCCGTCCATTGGCCTTTTTAAGTATAGCACCATCAACTTTCCACGTAGCTTCTATTTCCTGGACACTATCTGAGAAAAATGTACAAATACAACAGTTATTCCAGCTTTTAAATTCAGGGTTTTTTTTTAAAAAAAATTGAAAATGCTCCATAATGTAGGCTTATTTTTATGCTGCTCAGGTAGGATGGGTGTCTGTATTTGGTAGTTTCTAATAAATCAAGCTTGCAAAAGTGAATTTCCAGCCACTAAACTGTAAAGAATCATTTTTTTTCTTGTCATGAACACTTCATATCTCAGGAAGGAAACACAAGATAGTGATCATTAGTAGTCATTGTTATTTTTCTTTATAGCCACATATTAAATCCATATTCTTTTAACCAAATGTTCTGATATGTAAACCGTCCACTTGCAAGATATATTTTGGGCCATAGATGAATAATGTGATTATTTAAATGTGCATTACCAAAATAATTGTAACTTTTAAAATCCTTATGATAATTTTGAAAGATTATAGCATTCATCATAAAGTTTTAAAACATAATCGATGAACCATGTTTACTTTTATCTCTAATTATTTACAAGAGTTATTCTTTTAGAAATAGTTTTTCTACAATATTCAGTCTTAGATTATCAGTGTGGAAAAGGCAATGTTAGCCTGTTAACCGGGGAGTTCCCTTTTTAATTACATAACCTTTAACGGGCACGTACTCTTTCACTAGGACGTGTCAGTACATCACACCCGGAGGACGTAATTTCATATTATTATTTTTCTTTATTTATACTTAATTAAAACAAATGAAATATATATTTTTTCATTTATTTATATATCAAGCACAAAGGAAAATACAAAATTACAAACAAATAGAAAAGAATACCAACAAAAAAATGGAAACATCAAATTTAAAAGTTATAAATTTTACAAACAATTATAAAGATTACAAAAAATATATACCGTCCCTCTCAGGGCGCAACATATATTTCAAGGACGTATTCATATGTCCTACCCGTTCCCGATATTGTTTACGTTTGATGTACTTGTAGGTCCCGCTCAGTTAACAGGTTAATATAGCCCGGAGTTAAGAGAACTAAGTGTAGAGTCAGGTTTGCAGCTTGAATAGATCACTTTCCTGCCAAGTGACGTGGGGCAATTTATTTTAAGATATATGATCCCTCTATTTAGTGAAGTTTAAAGCAGAATTTACCTCTTAGAATTACTTTGCAAATAAAATTAAATATAAACATATCAACACAAATGATATCAAAAATATTAAAAATGGGAGGAAATTAAAACCAATAGGAACAGGTGAAACACACACACACACACACACACACACACACACACACACACACATTCCACACATATATAACCTAATCCTATATAATAAAAACCTAACATGCAAATTGTTCCCTTAGGGCTTAGGCGGTTGTTTGACCAGGAGTTCAACCACTCACTATGATGTGCATTGACCACCAGAGGGTGGTGTGGAATATGGCAGGCATAGGTGACATGGCACTGGCAACCGGCAGCAGTGTTAGTGCTGCTGGCCCTGATAGGCACCAACAAGAGCAGAACCGCGGCGGGATGGTGGAGCAGGTGAGTGGGCAGCACCAGGCCAAGACAGGTGTGAGCGGAGTCCAATTGCCCTACCGATCATCCGGAAGTGACAGCAGTGGTCGTGGGAGACAAGGCTGCCTCCTGGATCCCAGGTACTGAGGGAGCCAGGCAGGAGGCCTGGCCCTGATCGATCTATCATCCCGCAGGCTAGATGGGGGAGCAGGTGAAGGGGCAGCACCAGGCCAAGGCAGGGTGCCAGGCAAGGCTGTGAAATTGCGAGGCTGGGGGCGTGAGCTGTGGCCTGATCTCCACAGGCCACACCATGGTACTCTGCCCATGAATAAATTAATGCACCAGACCTCTAGTATAATATAAAATGTAGCAGATAAAACAAATTTAACTATATTCAAATAGGTAATAGAGGATATTATATCCTTGAAACATGGATGGGATGCTAATTTAAAATACCTCTACAGAGTCCCCCAAAAATGTATGCATACTTTAACAACTGATAGCTCCATTATAAAAATGAAATTTATTTTTATTTATTTTAATTTTGTTAATCCTCACCCAGGGATATTTTCCCATTCATCTTTAAAAATGTATATTTATTTTATTGATTTTTTTACAGAGAGGAAGGGAGAAGGATAGTTAGAACATCAATGAGAGAGAAACATTGACCAGCTGCATCCTGCACATCCCTACTGGGAATGTGCCCACAACCAAGGTACATGCCCTTGACTTGAATCAAATCTGAGACCCTTCAGTCCGCAGGCTGATGCTCTATCCATTGACCCAAACCAGTCACGGCCCATTCATCTTTTAGAGAGAGTAGAATAGAGAAGGAAAAAGAGAGAGAAATATCAATGTGAGAGAAACATATTAGTTAGTTGCCTCCCGCACATACCCCAACCAGGGCTCAGGCCAAGGAAAATCCTACAACTGAGGTACTTACCCTTGACCAGAATCTAACCTGGGATCCTTTGGTCCATAGGCCAATGCTCTATCCACTGAGCAAAGCTGGCTAGGGCAAAAATAAAATGAACTTTAATAAGCACTGCCATTATAATTATTCAACATGTGTGTATACATTTTTGGGACATCTTCTATACATATATCTCTATATATAATTTGTTAGAATTTAAATAATGAAATCAGAAATAAAGAGAAAATGAATAGAAAAATTATAAGATATGCCTAATGACACCACTTAAAAAGTAGTTAAGAGGAGAAAACACAAATAGAAAGAATAATTAAATTCAAGGATTGATCTAGCATGCAAACAATATTTTCAGAAAGAGCACATAGGAAAAAAATGGAGGAAAGATTAATGAAAGACATGGTATGAGAAAATTTTCCAGAATTCCCAAGAAGAAAATAATCTCCCAAACTTAAAGTGCCCATTAGAGCAATAAATGAAAAGAGACTCATACTATCTCATATTATCATGTTTCAGAACATGGTATTTGAAAAAATCAAAAAATCTATTCAGGATATGGAATAAACAGCCACAATATAGTATGAGGGAAGAAAATAGCATTTTCACAGATGCAAGTTTTCAGAAAATGCACCCCACTGATTGAAGCTACTAGATCCTCCATCAAGAAGCTGCAGGATGGTTCACAAAACAAAGAGGAAAATACCTCAAAGTTACCTTGTTAACAGAGAATCCAAAGGGAAAAGAAGGTAAATAGAATTCATAGTGTTGAAGTGAAAGTCCATCTAGGAAAATATCTGTGCATCTGGTCAAGGTAACAGGCAGTTTAGATCAAAGTAGAGAGATAGAAATCTCCAGGAGATGTCTCCTTAATGGAAAATAAATGGAACTGGTAGATTCCCTGAGATATGAGACTATTGAGTACAACGTATCAGTTTATTCCTGGAATTTGGAATACATTAGTAACCTAAACCCTGAATGTTAATTTAACAAAATTTGTGAAGTATTTGTCTCAGGAGTATGGGACAAGAGGACAGCAGGAGGTGGTCAGGAGGGTGACATAGGAAAAGTAAAGCTCAGTGTTGATTTAAAGAAGTCAAAAGACTTATTCAAAGTTGGGAAAAGCAAGATATAAATGTATATAAACTGAATGTGTGAACA
This sequence comes from Pipistrellus hanaki, assembly GCF_964339955.1. Lineage (NCBI taxonomy): Eukaryota > Metazoa > Chordata > Mammalia > Chiroptera > Vespertilionidae > Pipistrellus > Pipistrellus hanaki. Next base: position 69,062,431 of record NC_140504.1, on the reverse strand, counting down.
TATCTATATATTATATCTTGCTTTTTTAAAGGTATGTGTGTATGTGTGTATACATATATACACATATACATACACACATATATGTTAGTATATATATATATATATATATATATATATATATATATATATATTCTATCTAATAAAAGAGTAATATGCAAATTGACCATCACTCTAACACACAAGATGGCTGCCCCCATGTGGTCAAAGATGGCTGCTCCCATGTGGACACAAGATGGCCACCACAAGATGGCCAAAAGGGGAGGGCAGTTGGGAGGGATCAGGCCTAAAAGGGAGGGCAGTTATGGGCAATCAGGCCAGCAGGGGAGGGCAGTTGAGAGGGACCAGGCCTAAAAGGGGCAATCAAGTCTGCAGGGGAGGGCAATTCGGGGTGATTGGGCTGGCAGAGAAAGAAAGTTGGGGGTGACTGAGCCTGCAGGGCAGGGCAGTTGGGGGTGGGGATACCAGGCCTGCAGGGGAGGGCAGTTTGGGGCAAACAGGATGGCAGGGGAGCAGTTAGGCATCAATAAGGCTGGCAGGAGAGTGGTTAGGGGGTGATCAGGCTGACAGGCAGAAGCAATTAGAGGCAATCAGGAAGGCAGGCAGGCAAGCAGTTGTGAGCCAGCAGTCCTGGATTGTGAGAGGGATGTCTGACTGCCTGTTTAGGCCCAATCCTACTGGGCAGTCGGACATCCCTCAAGGGGTCCCAAATTGAAGATGGTGCAGGCTGGGGTGAAGGATACACTGTGGCATGTATGAATTTTGTGCACTGAGCCTCTAGTGTATATATAAAAGCAAAATATTTCAAAGTGGTACCCTCTGAAAAGTAGAATTTGGCAAAGTGATAGGGTAAAGTAGTGCTATATTTCTTTGCTAAAGTCCGGTGCATGGGATTCGTGCACTGGGGGAGGTATGGTGAGTGGGAATCAGCCTGCTGTAGGAGTAATGCTCATCCTGCTCAGTTCAGCAGCTATGGGCTTGCCTTCTGAGTGGCTGCTCCCACTGTGGAATTGCTGTTCATCCTTGTCAGCTGAGCAGTGCTCCTGCATTGATCATATGCCCTCTGGTGGTCAGTGCGCATCATAGCAACTGGTCATTCTGGTTGTTCAACTGGTCAACTGGTCATAACAACCGGTCATTCTGGTTGTTCTGCCATTTGGTCACTGGTCTTTAATTATATAGGATAGTACTAGTAGTACTATCAGATTTTGTTTAAACTGTGGACATATATTATCTTGATAAAATTAAAAATTATATTTGAAAACAAAACATTAATGCCATGCAAAACATTTATATAATTGTGCCCTATTGAAGTTATTCTTTTAGAAAAAATATCTACTTTGATCAACAATCTTGTGGGAAATTTTTAATCCCAGGGGATTTTTTCATGTCACGCATAACAATTTTGGAACAATGTTCCCTTTAATCTACCAGTACTTAATCAAGAAATTCATTTAACTAAAACAATAGAGCATTTTTTAATTCATTGCAGAATCAGTAAAATAAATATTGTAATATCTACTCTTTTACATTATTTACATGAGTATTTCTTAAATTCAATGGCACTTAAGTAAATCACCAATAATTTCCTTAAAATTCAGATTCAGATTCTGAATCTGTAGAGCCTCAAACTCTGCATCACAAACAAATGCTCAGATGTTTTGATACTGATGGTCCGAGTACTGTACTTTAACTACCAACACAGATCTATGCCATTTTTCTTCTCCATACTGAAAACAATTAAGTTGAATATATTTATTCCATTACAAAATAACTTAATCAAATAAATTTAGAACTTTTAGATTAAATTTTAACTTCTAGATCCCTCGAGGAATTAAAAATGTTATAGTTGATTATCAATTTCCCGCAGTGGAGACAGAACTCACCACAGTTTCCATATTTCCTTGGCTATTGTTAGAGAAAAAATTATTCATGACACTTGCAAAAGAAGAGTAAGGCAGACTTTATTCTGGGGCACAACTACTATGGGGTTCTAGAGTAAAGGAGAGAGACTAAGTTCAACTCCGAAGACAATAAGGAAAAGTAGGGATTTATACTAGTTTAGGATCAGGGCAAAGTGCTAGTGGATGAAAAATTATTAAGAGATAGGGAAATTTTTTTTTGCTAAACTGACCTCAGGATTCTTATGAAAGGCAGCCAGGGTAAACATATTGAGGGTGGTGGAATTTCACTAAAGTGACTCAACAGGATTCTTGTAACAACTAGAAGTGGGCCAAGGACAGAACCTTAAGGTACGGGCCTAGTCAGAGAAAAGATTAAAGGAAGACTGACTAGAGTTAGGTCAAGGAAAGTCTTTGTCACCACATAAAACACATGTGTGAGAAAGAAAAAAATAATTTGTTAGTATTTGATATTACATAAATATGTGTGAGAAAGAAAAAAATAATTTGTTAGTATTTGATACTACATAAATACATAAATACTCCAAAAATTTTTAAAGTGTTAAATATGTTTGTACTTTGTTTTATTGAAGAATATTTTTTAAAAAATATTTATAATACAACATCTTAAGTCAAGAAAGAAAAGGATAAAATATTAAATTTAATACATTCAGGTATACCTGAAGATTATACAAAAGAAATTAAAGCAGTCTTCAAAAGAATTTTATATTGTTTTTGAAAAAGCTTGGAACCTTGCTGGTCATATTTTTCAGTTTCAATTTTCACTATAGCAGGAAATATAAAAAGGATTTCCTCCCTTTGGCAAGCTTCGCCTCAGTTTCAGGGAACTGTTGTCTCAGGTGACGTGTACCTGCTGCTGCTTTTTTTCATTTTCTTATAACCTCCTTGACCCTAAAGTGAGCCGCTGGTTCCTGAACATACTAATGCATCTGAGTCACTCGAAGGAGATTTAATAAGTACACGTTTCTGGACCCCAATTTACTTCAAAATCACTTATGCAAGTCCTCACTATTTATACTTTTAGCTTGATTACTGGGTAATGCTAAAATAGCCAGCATGAGAATATACCCTGGACCAGCTTTTGGTTATTAGTAATTAAACTTGCTCAATACTGAGGGATGTAAGTGTCACAGAGTCTGAACTCACTCTAAAATGATTTAAAATTGTGTGTGTGGAGGGAGAGAGAGAGAACTAGACAGACGATTTAAGGATTGATGACTCTACTTCTAGATAAAGGATATAATTACAGTGTATGTTCCAAAACCCCCTTGGATGCTTGAAATTGCTAGTAGGAAGGGATCCTATATATACATGTTTTTCCTATACACACATATTTACATACATACCAGGTGTACCAGTTAATAATGCGGATTTTTTTCAATACATGGAGTTACATATCTGTTGATATACATACAATTTGATATGTATGCTATTTTGTTGTATTGACAGCAAGCTTCAAAATTTCATATGTCAAATTTGCTGAAGGTGTTAACATCATAGATGTTTTTATGCTTAAAAATGTAGAATTTCATGCCAAAAAACAGCATTTGCAGGAAGTTTTAATTCATTCATTTATTTTGAGGAAAAGTAGTGTTGAATACTTTGGGAAGTTTATGATGAACATGCTCTGTCTCAAGATAGTTGTGAACGCTGGTTTAAATGCTTTAAAAGTGATGATTTCTATGTGAAAGACAAAGAACGACCAGGTCAACCAAAAAAGCTTGAAAACCAACAATTACAAGCATTATTGAATGAAGATGAGTGTCAAACTTAAAAATAGCTTGCAGAAAGATTCAACATTGCTCAGCAAACAATTTATGAACATTTACAAGCAATGGGAAAGATTTTAAAGGGAGGAAAATGGGTGCCACATCAACTGAATGAAAGACAAGTGGGAAACCGAAAAGTCATCAGTAAAATGTTGCTTCCCTGGCACTAAAGAAAGTCTTTTTTTGCATCCAATTGTGACTGGCGATGAAAAGTGGATTTATTTTGAGAATCCCAAATGCACAAAATTAGGTCAACCATCAACATTAGCTGGAAGACCAAATCGCTTCGGAAAGAAGACAATGCACTGCTTTTGGTGGGATCAGGAAGGTTTGGTGTATTATGAGCTCTAAAACCAGATGAAATTGTTGATACTGATAGCTACCAATAACAAATAATCCATTTGAACCATGCTCTGGTCGTGAAATGGCCAGAATGGGCCCAAAGACATGGCAAAGTAATTTTGCTTCAAGATGACACACCATCACACACTTCAAAACCGGTTAAAGACACATTAAAAGATCTTGCCTGAAAAGTATTAACCCAATGCTGTATTCACCAGACCTTGCTCCTTCTGATCACCACTAGTTCTCATCGATGGCACACAAACTTTCTGAGCAGCACTTAAAAACGTACAAAGAAATGGAAAATTGGGTCTCTGAATGGCTTGCCTCAAAACAAGAAAAGTTCAATTGGTACAGTATCCACAAATTACCTGAGAGATGAAGGAAATGTGTAGCTAGTGATGGACATTACTTTGAACATTGAGTATTTCTTAAATTCAATGGCAATTTAAGAAATTTTTATGTTTGATATTTCTCTTGAAATTATTGTATTTTCTTTGATCACAAAATCCGCATTATTAACCGGTGCAGCTATACATATGCAACATTTAATTTGTAAACTAGGCAGAGTAAGAGGTTAACAAAAACAGCAAAGTAGATCCATTATAACATCATACTGAAATATAAATTAAGTAAATTTGATGTCACACTGACTCTCTGATAACAGATACTATAAGCAAGACGGTTACTAATTGACTAATGGGCAGAGAGCACATCAGTGTGTATATGCTGGACAAAGGGCTAATTCATGACTCAGCTGGGACAGAGCAAGATGGCAAGATTTTTCATCATATTACTCAGAATGGCAGTGAGCAATTTAAAACTTACAAATTATTTATTTTGAAAATTTTTATTTAATATTTTTGGATGCAATTGACCATAGGTAACTAAAACCATAGATAAGGGGAGGCTATTGTACTTCTCATAGAACTATTTTTGTAGTTTCAAAATCCTTCAAAATCAAATGTTGAGAAAAATTTACAACTGCCCCCTTCACTATCCCCAGCATCACCAGCAGCCCTGTCACTCTCAAACCCTTAATCTTGCTCTATTTTTTTCCTCCACAGCATTTAGCACTTTCTAGTAAACTACATTGCTAAACAATTTACTTACTTGTGATGTTTTTATTGCCTATAGTCTGTCTTTTCCCACTAGAAGATAGGCTTCATGGGGAAAAAGATTTTCTTCTCTTTTGTTTGTTGATATTTTCCAAAAGCCTTGATCAGAGCCTGGTACATAGTAGTCATTGAGCACCAGTTTTCTCATCTCAAAAATAAAACATATTAATGTGAATATATCTGAATTTATCTTCAAACAAATGTTTTGTGTTGATCTTTGCCAGAGGATGTTTTTCCATTGATTTTTAAAGAGCAGAAGAGAAGGAGGGAGGAAAGGACTGATGGATAGACAGAGAAAGAAAGAAATATTAATGTAAGAGAGACACATCAATCGGTTGCCTTTTGCAAGCTCCCGGACAGGAACAGGGATCACACCTGCAATTCAGGTATTTGCCCTTGACTTGGAATCAAACTTGCAGCCCTTTAATGTACAGGCTGACATTCTAACCACTGAGCCAGGGATATTTAAAAATTTTTAAATTTAATATCATAAACCCTATCATAAATAATAAAACACCATTGAATTTCTGGAATACCATATTTTCCGGTGTATAAGACGACCCCTCTAATTTTACAGTTAAAATATAGGTTTAGGCCTATATTCACTGTATAAGACTACCCCCCACTTCCGAGGCAACACCAGTTCTTCTTTTAATAGACTCTGGCCAATCTGAGCAGGCATTTTTTCGTTTCAAAAGTCATCTTATACACCGGAAAATATGGTAATTCCTCTGGCTATCACATTTCAAAATATTAAGTCTTTTTGATAAGTATGGTTTATTCTTGCTCATAGATGCAAAGCATTCAATATGCTATCCTGTCTGATCAACTCTATCTGGTCTCCGAACTCCAATATTTGGTACTGAATTAGAACCTTGAGTTTTGCTGCTAATCCTGAACTGTTTGGTATTCAGCAAATGTGACAGCTGAGTTACCTTTATGGAGGGAGAGTCTCTGTTTTAAGTTTATGCGTAACTTTTCTGCCATTGGGACTACTTTTATCATTAATTTACTGGGAAAGTACTGGTGCGATAAAGAAAGAGTTGATGTATTCACTTTACGGAATTTTTAAAGTTATTGCAATTATATTGAAAGATTACAGCATATTGTTTTTTCTTCCAGGTGAATTTTTTGAGACTTGGTTGTTTCACAAAACTGGGAAAGCTCTTTGAGGATAAATGTTTTAACCATTGTCTATAGTATTACTTATTTTTATTCCCTTTGTTTCGTTGAACGCTGAATTTTTAAAGATGGGTGTTGAAACTTCATCTTGTGTATCAATTTTTAATTTTTTTATAGTCTTGCACATATTTTTGCAAGTTACATTGTTTGATATTGTCATGATAATTAAAAATATTTTGTTTCACCTTCTATCCTTTTTAAGATTTTCTAAATAAATTCACTTTATCTGATATTAGCAGAGTTGCACTCAATTTCAATTGGCTTGAAGTACTCTTCAATTTTTTGTACTTCCTCTTTATTTTAAACCTTTCTGTCATTTCTCCTCCCCATGCTATAAAGAGTATAGGGATATATTTTTTAATAGGTAGAACAAAACATTTAATTTTGAGAGTTTATCAATACAAAACTATATTTCATTCATATTTTTGCCATTATAAATTTATTAGACACATTTTAATAATTATCTATTTTATTTTTTATTATTTATTCTTTAATCTCTCTTTTTGAATGAAGACCTATGTAGAAGCACTGAACACTGTGTTCAGTGCTTCTACATAGGTCTTTATTTCCAAAGTGAAACGTGAGGCAATTTTAGGGGCTATTTAGATGTCCACTACTGTAATAATTTAAATTTAAATGTTTATTAGAAATATATCTAGAACATAAAAATAACTTTATGCATAGTTTTGCTTAAATGAGACTAAGAAGAGAAAGCAGTCAATCTAAAACTTATTAGAAATATGGCATTATTTATTATTTATTATTTATTTATTAAACTAGAGGCCTGGTGCGCAAAATCCGTGCATGGGGGTGGTGTCCCTTGGCCCAGCCTGCACCCTCTCCAATCTGGGACCTTTTGAGGGATATTCGACTGCCTATTTAGGCCTGATCCCATCCAGGAATTGGACATCCCTCTCACAATCCACGACTGCTGACTCCCAACCACTTGCCTACCTGCCTGCCTGCCTGCCTGATTGCCCCTAACTGCTTCTGCCTGCTAGCCTAATAAGCCCCTAACCACTCCCCTGCCATCCTGATAGACACCTAACTATTCCCCTGCCAGCCCGATTGCCATTAATTGCCCTCCTTGTTGGTTTGGTTACCCCTAACTACCTTCCCCTTCCAGCCTGTTGGCTCCTAACTGTCCCCCCCTGCAGGCATGATCACCCTCAAATGCCTTCCAGTGCTGGCCTGGTAATCCTAAACTGCCCTCCCTTGCTAGCCTGGTCACACTTAACTGCCCTCCCCTGCCAGCCTGGTCACCACTAACTTCCCTCCCCTGCAGTCCTGGTTGCCCCCAACTGCCCTGCCCTGTAAGCCTGGTCCCCCCCAACTTCCCTCCCATGCCAGCCTGGTTGCCCCTAACTACCCTACCCTGCCAACCTAGTCACCCCCAACAGCTCTGTAAGCCTGGTTGCCCCAAACTGTCCTCCCTTGCAGGCAGGCCTGGCCCCCCCAACTGCCCTTCCTTGAAGGTCTAGGTCACCCCAACTGCCCTCCCCTACAGACTGGGTCTCCCCCAACTGCTCTCCCCTGCTGGCCTGGTCACCCCCAACTGCCCTCCCCTGCAGGTCTAGGCCCCCCCAACTTCCCTCCCCTACTGACCTGGTCCCCCCTAAGTGCCCTCCCCTGCAGGCCTGATTGCCCCCAATTGTCCTCCCCTTCTGGCCATCTGTGGTGGCCATTTTGTGTCCACATAGGGGCAGCTATCTTTGACCACATGTGTTGGAGTGACAGTGAATTTGCATATTGTGTGTTGGAGTGATGGTCAATTTGCATATTGCTTTTTTATTAGATAGGACTATTAAGTTAGTTAATCACATTCTTAGGTCAAAGTACACAAATAATTTATATATCCCAAATTTATCTAATAAATTCATCAGACATTCCCATTAAAAGTAATAGGTAAAAAAAATAAGACTATCTAAAAAAATTTTCTTTCCCTAGTCAGTTTGGCTCAGTGGATAGAAAGTAAACCTATGGATTGAAGGGTGCCAGGTTTAATTCCAGTCAAGGGCACATATCTGAATTGTGGGCTCCGTCCAGGTAGGGGGTGGCAGGAGGCAGTTGATCAATGATTCTCTCTCATCATTGATGTTTCTGTCTCTCCTTCTCCCTTCCTCTCTGAAATCAATAAAAATATATTTAAAATAAAATAATTTTTCTCCACAACCTCGCCAACACTTGTCATTTGTTGATTTGTTGATGTTGGCCATTCTGACAGGTGTGAGATGGTACGCATTGTTATTTTGATTTGCATCTCTTGGATAATTAGTGACTTTGAGCATGTTTTCATGTGCCTCTTGGCCTTCCTTCTGTCTTCTTTTGAGAAGATTCTATTTAGATCCATTGACCATTTTTTAATTGGCTCATTTATTTTCCTTTTATTAAGTTGCATAAGCTGTCTGTAGATGTTGGAGATTAAACCTTTATCAGTGATAACATTTGCAAATATGTTCTCCTATACAGTGGGTTTTCTTGTTGTTTTGTTGATGGTTTCTTTTGTTGTGAAAAAGCTTTTTATTTTGGTGTAGTCCCATTTGTTTATTTTCTCTTTAGCTTCTATTCACAGTATCAGTGAAGAAGTTCTTTTGGCATATGTCTGAGATTTTACTGCCTGTGGATGCCTCTAGTATTTTTATGGTTTCCCATCTTATGTTTAAGTCCTGTGTCCATTTGGAGTTTATTTTTGTGTATGGTGTAAGTTGGTGATCTAGTTCCATTCTTTTGCATGTATCTGTCCAATTTTCCCAACACCATTTATTGAAGAGACTGTCTTGACTCCATTGTATGCTCGTGCCTCCTTTGTCAAATATTAATTGAACATGGTGATTTAGGAATCTGAATTCTGTATTCTATTCCATTAATCTATATGTCTGTTCTTATTCCAGTACCAGGCAGTTTTGAGAACAGTGGCTTTGTAATGCAGCTTGAAATCTGGTAAGGAGAAAAAGGAACCCTCGTGCACTGCTGGTGGGAATGCAGACTGGTGCAACCACTGTGGAGAACAGTATGGAGTTTCCTCAAAAGACTGAAAATGGAACTCCCATTTGACCCAGTAATCCCACTCCTAGTAATATATCCCAAGAAGCTAGAAACACCAATCAGAAAGGATATATGCACCCCTATGTTCATAGCACCACAATCTACAATAGCTAGAATTTGGAAACAGCCTAGGTGCCCATCAGCAGATGATTGGATCAAAAAACCATGGTACATCTACACAATGGAATACTATGCTGCCATAAAAAAAGAAGGAATTCTCATCATTTGCAGCAACCTGGATGGAACTGGAAAACATCATGCTGAGTGAAATAAGCCAGTCAATGAAAGAGAAACACCACATGACCTCACTCATTTATGGATAATAAAGAACATTATAAACTGAAGAACCAAAAGATAGATATAAAGACAGTAAAGCAACAAGCAGACTGTAAAATTACAGTGGGGAGGATAGGGAGTTCTGGGGGAGATAAGAGATCAATGGAAGGACTTGTATACATGCATATAAGTACAACCAATGGACACAAAACTCTGATGAGGGAGGGCATGTATGAGAGGGAAGGCAATGGTATATGTACACAGATAATAATTTAATTAAAAAAATTTTAAAAAATTAAAAAGTTAAAAATAAAAAAAATAAAAAAACAAATAAATAAATAAAATAATTTTCTCCATAATTTATGTGAAGATAAAAAACACGAGGTGAGTATCCATAATATTTCCACCCTTATTTTTAATATTATGGTAAGCTCTTGCCCATGCAATTAAAAAAAGTAAAATAAAACAATATATGTAAATATCATGTATGCTTATTTATGGACAAAAAGAAATATACATGGGAAAATAAAAGACAGGAAAATTAACTTCAAAAACTAGATTAATTAGAGACAACAGTGTGGAAGCACATGAAAAAAATAACAAAAAAATTATACCAGCTATTTCCATTTTTTAAATGTCATAAAAAACATATTACATTAAAAAGAGTGAAGGATAATATTTGAGTTATAAGAATTAATATTTCTAAAACCATATTGATCTGCTCAAAAATGTGCAAATGTGTGGCAAGGGAATTATTCATAAACATACAGGAATATGGCATTTCTGGGAGAAACTCAGCATAAGGTCTGGGGACAAACCTTAATTATACTTCACTGTAGAACTTCAACAAAACAATGAATAAGAGCAATAGACTAAGATATACATTGTGAATATGTGTTTTTTTAATAAATAGAAATAACATAACTAACAAAACTGGAAGGAGAAAGGAAAGTAAAAACTAGACTAAGCTTGCTGACATTTCTAATTCTTTTTTTTAAAATATATTTTTATTGATTTTGTAGAGAGGAAGTAAGAGAGATAAAGAGTTAGAAACATCGATGAGAGAGAGTCATCTATCAGCTGCCTCTTGCACATCCCCTACTGGGGATATGCCCGCAACCAAGGTACATGCCCTTGACCAGAATCAAACCCGGGACCTTTCAGTCCCCAAGCTGACACTCTATCCATTGAGCCAAACCGGTTTCGGCTGACATTTCTAATTCTTAACTGAGAATGTAAGAAAATCCTTTGAAGTTGGTAAATCAACTGGAAGAAAGTTTAATGAAATTACTGCATACCAAGTCTGTAAATTTAACCCACAACATGAACCTCCCATATCCATAAGTGAGTTTTGTAAACTATGTATTGTATCCCTGATGTTGACATTCTAGGTGATACAGTTGTCATTGTGATCCACAGAGTCTGAGGCTGTTGCTGGCAATACCAAGAGAGAAAATGTATTTATAGATTTGATGGCAATAACTGACCATCACATGAACGCAGTTTTCATAATTGTAACCAAACTCTAAGTCATAGAGTTTTGGGTTATTATTGCTATGAACGTCCATTTTTTTCCTGGCTGAGAATTCATGAAAACTGGCTAGAAGATTTGGAGACCTTCCCATGTCTAGTCCAGCCTGATTGTCTCCTCTTAATCGTTCATGGTCCGTCAATGCTTTTGTAAGTGGACCATGTAATTTTTTATGACATTGTCTCAAGCTTGTAGCAAGACTCTCATTATGAATCACGGGAAGTTCTTTTGCTAGTGAGAGCCTTATTCTTGTCAGTGACATAAAGTTTGCTATCCTTAAAGTCTTCTTGGTAAATATCTGCCACCTGTTATATATGACCTTGAGGATGACCTCTCTACGGCTGTGGGCTGAAGCCCTGCTCTATCCTTGCAATGGAGGCCGCTGCCTCTGTGCTCTCACCAGACTGGAGCAGTTCAGAAAGGGGAGGGGTGATCCTAAACTCATCACTTTTTTGTTGAGAAGAAAAACAAGTTCTCCCCTTGGGAAGGAAAATGGGCATCTGGAGTTACCGTGACCAAGATTTAGCACTCTTCTTCTTTACTTACCTTGCAAGGTAAGAGGCTAAATATTTGCTTTTAACCATTCATGTCTACGTCTCTGTGAGCCTGAAAATAATTGGTGACATTCACCAAAGGTCATGTAATTTTAATATAGATAGGTAACATTAATTCCTTGAGGGAGAACATGCTTTCTTCTTTATTTCTTCCTGTTATTGTATTACAAACCATACATTATTTTTAATATAAAGAAATACACATCAACTGAATAAAAGAAAATTACATAATTCCCAATGTCAGTGATGTTATTAAATCAGTGCTTTTCAAATTTTAAAGAGCATAAGACTCACCTAGGGATCTTGTTAAAATTCAGATTTTGATTTAGTCAGTCTGTGGTGGGGCCTGTGGTTCTACATTTCTAATAATTTCCCAAGTGATGCTAATGCTGCCTATCTATGGCCCGCACTTTGATTTGCAAGGATAATTAGATTTTAATAAACATATATGCCATATTAATTGTCATTGGGAATTATGAATATGTATAGATACACATACATACTCATATATACCAATACTGAAATAAACATCTTAAAAATAAGCCTTTATAATAAGGAACATGGTGCTTCCTACAGATTTCCTTTTTCTGATTCTTAAAGAAACAAAAATATTTTCTTGCTAGAGAAGAAAAAACACCTGCATAAAACATCCTCACATTAGAAATTGATGATTGCTCTTATAAATTCTAATGAACTTTTCTCAGATTTTATGGCAATTTTTAGAAAATCAAAGTCATCTGCTACCATCGATACCATGAGATAATGTTCAATTTTAAGTGCAAACAACTACAACAGCAAAAAGTGTTTGCCTGAGAGACCATTCACTGAAATGTAAGCAGACCCCAATAACCAAAGACATTTTGGTACACCTGTAAGAGACATTTTAAAAAGCCTGGGTGAGCCCATCCAAGTAAATTACATGCTTCAGAGATCACATGCTGATTTAATAAAAATATTTTTAGCCAGTTCTATGATATTTAATATAAACATCGCTTTTTATAAGGTGTATATACATATTAGATACCACCATTTTAAGTGTATTTTAAATGAACTGGGAGAGGATTTCAAATGCAAAGAGTTCTTTTATGAGTATTGTAAAAAATTACTTTAGAATATTGTCATACAGTGATAGTGATATGCAGAATTGGGCAAGTTGGACTATCCTCATTGTGGATTCTTGTCCTGCAAAATTTGAAGAATAAAATTCACCGACTAAAAGATTTTAAGCAAAAATGTGGAAGTTTATTGTAAGCATATACAAACTCCCCCTGAGGGAATTATCCTGGGAAGGGGTCCCCAAATGGAAGGGGGAAAAGATATTGCAATCTTGCTCTCTCTCTAAATGGAAAAAACCTAGTCCTTCGAGTCTCTTTGTCTAAGGGTTTATAAAATGCTGGAAGCTATTTTTCTGTGCATCCTACTTTCTAATTGGACTCTTCTTTATATTATGTTTCCTGTTTTTCCTAATTGGTCACTTTTCCCCTTATTCTCCCATGGTATCAGTTTCAAAGTTTTAAAGTTCACCAGGTGTGCCCCCTTTTCTGCTTCCTGTTATTTTATAACATTCTTGTTAACAATCTGGTGGCTTGGAGCTGTCTCCACCCTTTATGTATGCATTCCTCTCCCATGGACCCTTCCCTAAATCTGCCTCTGCTGTCTCTAAAATCCTTTCAATGGTATCATTTGTTGAATAACTACTAAAAACCATACACTATACAATGCAATTGAAATAGATTCAATACCCAAAACCACTCTTTGACTATTATTAGTCCCATCTACAGTTGTAGAAACTGAGTCTCAAAAAATATTATGTTTCCAAGGTCATACAACTAGTTAATGGCATAGTTGGGATTGTAACCTATGTCTGTTTGACCTAAGTAATGGACCCTCTAACTATGTTGGACCATTTTCAAACATCATTTTATATCAATGATTCTCAAAATTTGCTCCCCAGATCAAAAGGATTAACATTACCTGGAAACTTGTTAAAAATGAAAATTCTCAGGATCTACAGGAGCAGAAATTCTGTAAGTGAAACCCATAATCTATGCTTTAATATCCTCCAGGTAATTTTGATGCCTTTTAAAAAATAAGAACCAGTAGTATTAAAAAGGATTCTGCACCCAATTTCATCAAGCAATTGTCTGAAACCAGCTGAGTGTCCTACACTTCAAACTCAATTCTCACACTATTTACCTGGACATAGCATCAGATATCACAGGTTAAGGGCTCAGTCCCATAAGACTGCCCTCCTTTTCAGATGCCAATCTCAAGCCAAGGTGGTAACCAATATTTCTGTCTGACTGACTATAAATCAGTAGTTCCCACATCTGACTCCTTGGTTTTAATTAATTTGCTAGAGCATTATAAAGAAGTCTGGAAACCCTATTATTCACTAGATTACCATTTTTTTTTATAAAGGATAAAAATAGATAAAGAGCGGAGACCGGTTTGGCTCAGTGGATAGAGCATTGGCCTGTGGACTGAAAGGTCACAGGTTCAATTTCGGTCAAAGGGCATGTACATTGGTTGCTGGCACATCCCCAGTAGGGGGTACGCAAGACGCAGCTGATTCTCTCTCATCGATGTTTCTAACTCTCTATCCCTCTCTCTTCCTCTCTGTAAAAAAAAAAAAAAAAAAAAAAAATCAATAAAATATATTTTAAAAATAGATTAAGAGATACATGGGTCAAGGTATTATTATTATTTATTATTATTATTAACTAGTTTATTAACATTAATAATAGAAAGAGAGCAAAGTGGAGGCCAGACATAAGCATGGTCATTTGTGGAGTTTCACCAGGAAGCCACAGTTTCAAGCTCCCCAGGGAACCACTGGTTCATTCCTGGAAGGTGTGAATAAAAGGGGAGATGGGCACAAGTTGGAGTGTCATGGGGAAAGGTCTTGCCTGTCAGACTAGCCTGAAGAACAATGGATTGGATAGGGGGTGGACCCCTTCAGAAACGTGAAATCGTAGAGGGTGAAAATCCCCAAAGAATTCCCTCTGCTCTGTGACCCACACCCCTGTTCTCTCTCCATCTACATGTGGCCTTAAGCAGTTTTACAGCCCATGGCCATCTGGAACCCACACACAATGGACTGTAGCTGGGAACACAAGGTAAGCTAGCCAGTTGCTGGAATGGACAGTACTTTAACATGAAGCAGAAATTCTGGGCAGTGGCCTTAATTCCAACCCTACTAAAGACAAGATTGGACTTATTCCATGGTGGGACAGATGAAGATGGGACACTGGAGGAAAACCACTTAATTTTGCATCTTCGATCAAACATTCCAGGAAACCATATCCTCCCATGGGGGCCTCAGGAAATTCTTTTCCTTGTGGCACTCCCAAGAACTGTACTTCCACCAATAACATTATGGGAAAAGGGTTCAAAGCTTCCATGCCTCCTTCTAGTTAACACTCACCCAAGATCCCTACACAGTCACAACCGAAACTTTTTCCAACTTTGTCCTTTTGAGTTTTTGTGGTTTCACATATGATTGATTAAATCATGGGCCTTTTAATTGATATGATCTCCAGCCCCTTTTCCCTCCCTGGAAATCAGAGGATGGGAATGAAAGTTTCAAACCTTCCATCACAAAGTTGGTTTCTCCCTCATGCAACCAACCCCCATCCAGGGACATTCTAAAAGTCACCTCATTAACATAAGAAAATATACTCCTTTATTGCTTTCATCAGCTGGGAAATTCCAAGGGTTTTAAGAGCTCCATGCCAGAAATGGAGACTAAGACCAAATACACATATTTTATTATAAATCATAATATCACAGATATATAATATTAAGATCAGATTTTAGTAATTTGATTCTTATTAAATGACACATGATCAAAAACATATATTTGGTCAAAGCAGAACAATGCCTAAATGGAATGATATTTAAAATATTGAGAAGGTGTGCCTGCCTACCCAAAATAATTTCTCCTTGACATCTGGGCTCAAGGTTAAACTTTGTTAATGGAGAACAAATTAGTTCATAAATTAACAATAAGGTACAAATTTTAAGTTCTTAATTACATTGCCTAGAATCCAGATTTCACACTGTTACTTACAATTAACATTTTTATCTAATTTTTGTTTGTTTCTTACTACTTGAGTCTAAATCTCCTAAAGCTTCATTTATTGAATTCACTTAATTATAACACTAGAGGCTTGGTGCTCGGCATTTGTGCACTGAGGAGGTCCCTCAGATCGATTGGCCTGTACCCTCTTGCAGTCCAGGACCCCTCAGGGGATGTCCACCTGTGAATTTTGGCCTGCCCCCCATAGGAGAGGACATACCCCGAGGGGTCCTTAGTGTTGCCTCAAAGGGGAGAGAGGCTCCCACCACCACCACTGAGCTCACCAGCTGTAGCCCAGCTTTTCTGGCTGAGCGGAGAGTGCACTGACCACCAGGGGCAGCTCCTGCATTGAGTGTCTTTCCTCTGGTGGTCAGTACGCGTCATAATGACCAGTCGTTCTGTGGTTCGTTATATTTTCATATTAGGGTTTCTTTATATAGGATTAATTGTCAATTAAAATATGCCTTCTATAAAGAACCATAAATGGTCTGCAAATTTTCCCTCTTTTAAGCTAACAAGTGTCAAAAGTAATAACAAAAACTTTAACCAAGATAGGAATTGTGAGGGCCTATCGATAACATACGTTATCACACCTTATGTCAGTCCTTTGAAATCCATACAGGAACAACTCTAGGGTTATAAGAGTCCTTCTCACCTCCTCTTCCCCTCTCTTCTATACAAAAACTTTATCTTCTTTGTTTCCTGGGGGACATACATGTCCCTTGGCATGGTTGCAGGTACCAGGAATAAATACATTTTTGTTGAAGAAAACTGGGTGACAATTTTTATAGTCAAAACACATTTAAGAGACTTCAGAGAGGATCCCCCAGTAGCTCTGGAGCTGGTGAGCACACAGCTGTGGTGCCTACAGCGCCATTTGAGCTCATTGATTTTCTCTCTGACTCAGCTTGAGGGAGTCAAGGAGGGTAAGTTTTTTTCTGAATCCCAACTTCCACTGTTTTTGAATTTTGAAGTTCTCTGTGTTTTATTCAGGACCTCTTTAGAGGTTGCTTTTTGTTCCCTCTCCCTTTTCTTTATTTTCCTTATTTGTCTGTGAGTTCTAGTTTAACTCTTTGGCCTCACTCTCTAAGGGATCAGACTATTTCTTGGGACTCTCTTAGCCACCGATTTGATTCTTTTGGAATTGGACTGTTTGTGCTGGCCTTCACTCTGATTCTGCCTGGAATCCTGGAACCAAATTGTCCCATTGAAACCCTGTCATTCACCCTTTGGCCAGGCTTTTTCAGAAAAAGGCTGTTCTACTAGAAAGAAGCTGTTTCAGATCACTGCCTGACTCCCTCAGGACCATGCTGCTTTTCTGAATCTGTTGCTTCAGCCATTGGCCTAACCCCTTCATGATCACATTTTTCTAAAGTGGAACTGGCTGGTATGAAGTCAGCAGGCTACTTGCACTGTTTAAAGGCTACTTAGGTCCTTTAAGCTGTTTAAACTACTTAAGTTATTTTAGCTGTTAGGCTGTTTTGAGCTTTCTACTTGAGAAAAATCCATGAAAAATGGGATCTTGATTATCTAAATATTTTCAGGGTGTTCCTACAATAGAGACACCACCCAAACTTATGTTTGAAAACCAAAGTAACTCCTTGTGCACATTTTTATTTAAAGGGATGGATCTGAGCAAAAGTAATTTAGAACCTCAATGGCCATTATGGAAAACTTGACATCCTCAACTTACTTTTCTTCAAACTAAACTGGACAATCAGCTTTAAAATTGGCAAAATTGAATGGGATGCCTGTTTTGAGTGAGATAGTAAGACTCCTAATCATTACGAGGAATTTGATGTTACCTCTTTGCAAAATGAAGTTTTAAAATTAAGTGAGGCTGACAAATATTTAAAGAAAAAGATCTTTAGAAGTCTCATGCTCCTCTCCTCCTGCACCATCATGCTCTTTCCCCATACCTCTTTATCTCAGCCTCCACTTCCAATGACATCTTGTCCTACACTCCCAGCTGCCTGGCCTCAAGCTCTCCTCCAGAGCCATTCTCCTTTGAACCTTCTCTTACCCATCCTCTTCAGTTCAAGTCCTTTAACATTAAACCATCTGATAATCCTGGTGAACCCCCAGTGTCCTATGTTCTCAGGACTAAAGATGAATTGTGATTTAAGAGATAAAGAATTTCTTAAGGTAACAGGATCCTCACAGATTTGCAAATAGTTTAATATATTTATTCAAACCACTAGCCTGGATTTCTGATTTATATCAGCAAGTTCATAGTCTAGTCAGGGAAGGTCTGGCTCCATATTAGATGAGACCTGCCCAATGGGAACATCCTGAAAGAAATTTAAAAAAACAAACTTCTAATTACTGACAGAATACTAAATAAAAACAAAAACTAGAGACCAAACCATCACAACAACCTTGAAAAGCCTGTTGATTAAAACAAAATTTAGGCTTGTTCACAAAAACCTGGTGACTCTCATAGACTTGATGACTATTATAATTGACTTCAGATTATTTTAAAGAAAATTCTGGACTTCCTTCAGATGGTAATTCCACTTGGTAGCTTTTAACTTATGTTTATTAATGGGCTGAACTGAGACCTTTCCCTTTTAGTTAAAAGGACAAGGATGGGATGGAAAACCATTTCCATTACAGATTTGCTTAATTTGACAAATAAACTTGCTTGTAACCCAAACAAGTCACCTGGAAGTAAGATTGCTAAGACTTAATTTTCAACTCCAGCACATGAAAGCCCCCTATGAAACAAACAAACAAAAAAACACAACAAACCTCATGCCTTCTGATTTTATTGCAAAGATCAAGGAAATTAGAAGAGAAATGGTCACAAATTGAAGAGCTTCAGGTATACTCAGCCTTTTAACCAGCTTTCCCAAGGCCCCCCTAATTCTCAGTGCCGGGGCTCCGAGGAACTGCAGGGGCTTTCCCAGTCCTTCCTCTTAGTCAAATTGGAGACACATTTCTCAGATTGAGAATAACTGTTTCCATCGTTATTAACACCAGAGTTATCTTCTCGATGCTCAACACCACTGCTATGAAGCGGCCCCTGCCTGGGAATAATAACCGTTAAATCTGGGAACACTGATCGTTTGTCCCTATTAGGTCAATTGCCATCCCCTTTATGAGCAAAATCTTCAGCTGATATTGGCAGAATCCACAGTGCATCTCCTATTAAGATTCAAATAGATTCTACAAAACGTCTTTCCAGAATGAATTAATACCTTTCGTAAAGAAGCATTTTAAGGCATAAAGTTTATAAGAGATTGTAAAACTCACGGTGTTTCTGAAACACTTTCATTTCACTTAAAAAGAAAAGAAAAGAAAAAGAAACAAGGGTGGAGGTTTGCCTAAGACCCCTGGGCAATAAACATCACTGTTATGTCTTAAAAACTTGTTGTTCTTAATCCCCATATGTTACTAGCATCCATCGCAACTGGAAGTAAATTTATTACTGTACTTGCTTCATGCTGCGCATTTTTTAGTATTCCATTTGGTGAAGTTAGCCAATACTTTCCTGCCTTCACTTGGTAAAGAAAATAATTTCACTGACAGTTCTTGCTTTCCTTAAATCTTGAAGGCTGATTTGGATGACATAACTTTCCTGAGGTTCTACTTGCTTCTTTGCTCTTTCTCATCTAGGTATATCCTCTAAGAAAAAGTTTCCGTTTTCTTAAAACACAGGTTTGATATTTGGAGCATCTGACATTAGAACAAAAATTACACTTGGATCCAGATAGGCTTCATGGTATCCTGTTTCCCAAGATCCCAAACTAAGCATCAAATGCGAGGCTTTCTTGGGCTAGTTGGCTACTGACAAAATGGATTCCAGCCTCTCTCTCTCTCTCTCTCTTTCTCTCTCTTTCTCTCTCTCTCTCTCTCTCTCTCTCTCTCTCTCTCTCTCTCTCTCTCTCAAACAAGCCTCTGTATGTACTGAAAACCAGCCTTAGCCAGTTTGGCTCAGTGAATAGAGCATTGGCCTGCAGACCAAAGGGTCCTGGGTTTGATGCTGGTCAAAGGCATATAACTTGGTTGCAGGCTCCTTGGGCTCTGGCCCTGATTTGGGTTCCTGCAGGAGGCAACTAATCTAAGAGTTTCTCTCACATCGATGATTCTCTCAGTTTTTCCCTCTTTTTTACACTCTTCCTAAATATCAATGGAAAAATATCATTCGGTGAGGATTTAAAACAACCACAAAAAAAAAAAAAAAATCCCAACCAAATTTTATTGAAAGAATGGAAAGAATGGATGACATAACCTTTATTTTTTAATTTTTTTAATAATATAATTTATTGATTTTTCCCAGAGAGGAAGAGAGAGGGATAGAGTCAGAAACATTGATGAGAGAGAATCATCAATTAGCTGCTTCTTGCACATCCCCCATTGGGGATGTGCCCACAACCAAGGTACATGCCCTTGACCAGAATCGAACCCGGGACCTTTCAGTCTGAGGCCAATGCTCTATCCACTGAGCCTAACCGGTTTGGGCGGCATAACCTATAAATCCCTGAAGAAGAGTTTAATGAACCCACGTGCTCTCAGACATACCAATTATCATAGTCCCTTTTATTCCTCTGTACATGAAAATACAGGAAATGCCATTGGGGTACTTACCCAAAATAATGGTGATCATCCTTAACCTACAGTCAGCATCTGGTCCCTGTGGCTCTGGGCTATCCCCTTGCCTTAGAGCCATTCCTGCCCTTTCCCTTTGGTTAATGTCACAGGGGAAAAGCCTGCGGGATCCCTTTAATCATCTCTGTACTCCATGCAGTAGGAGCCCTCCTGAATACTCGTTACACCCAACATTTTTTTTTTTAGTCAGTCACCTCACTTCCTAGGAAGTCCTTTTGTTAACTGCTTTTTGAATAACTTTTCTGTATAACGACATTAACCCTGGTACTCGTTCGTCTCCCTCCAACACCGACGAAGCTCTTCACGGATGCTTATTGCTCACATGTCACCTCCTGACCCTTCATGATGGTTTGTAGGAAATTCCTCCGGGTAAGGCTGACTTCTCATGCTTTACAGATGGTTCATATTTAAAATGTGAAAATGGTTAAGTATTTTGCTGGGTATGCTATTGAACCGCATCCAGCACAGCCAGGGGTGAACCTGATGAGGAGCAGTGAAGGATTAAAGCAGACAGACAAGAGAATACAGTGGGGCCAGGTAGGATCACTGGGCCTAGGTGAGGAAACTGTGACACAGCCTGTAAGCTGAAGCTTTGTTTCATTGTCAGATCACACAAAGCAAAACAAGGCAAGATGCTTACAGTGTTCTTGCCAGTTTCAAATCTGCTTCTCTCCTGCTGTTGCCATTCTCTGAACTCTCTCAAGCCTTGTTTCGGCAGCCCACATCCCTTAGCTACCTAGGACTGAGGGTCATACTATAAGGTCAAGCTACAGCCAAAGCCTTTTGGCTATAATTATGCTGGGAGAGCTTTGCCTTCTAAGCTGGGACTTGTATGTGGCTTTGCCACAAGTCAGTCTGGGGCTTGAACCTGTCCAAACGCTGTAGCCACTCTCCACATGCCATTGTAACTCCTTTCAAAGTCATGGAGGCAGCATTTTTACCTTTGGCTGCATCAGTCCAACAGGCTGAATTATATTCTCCCACTGGAGCTTCTATGTGAGCCAAGGCCAAAACTGCCAACATTTATACTGACAGTAGATAAGGTTTCAGAGTAGTAATGTAATGAAAGCAGTGTGGATTCCTTATTTCTGGTGGAGATAAAATTTAAATGATCAGGAATCTTTGGATGCTATAATTTATCTGCTGCTTTAGCTAATATTAAGGGTCCAGGGCATTCTAAAATTGACTTACAAGAAACCAAAGGAAATCAACGTGCTGACATTTCTGCAAGAAATGCTGCCCTGAAAAGAGGTAGAAACAGTCACATTTCCATCATTGCCCAACTAGATACTTCTCCAGCTGATAACTTAGAAAAATTGGCCAGAGGAGTCCAATGATTGTCATCAAAAAGAAAAAATAAGATTGTAAACCCAAACATTATTGGTTTAATAAAAATAAACAACTGTGGTTTGGGCCAAACAATGACCCAGTTCTATCAGAGACTCTAAAATTTCCACTTGTAATTATCGAGAATGCATTAAATCATTGGTCCAGTGATTTTAAAAACTCGCACCTATCAATTAACATCTATGGAAAATATTAACAAGACCATGAGAAGCACCTACCTCACTTTTGTCCTGCTTGTCTGAAGTATGAGGCAGGGAAGGCTGTTCACACTGTTCCTGGACACTTTAATTTGCCTAATGGACTGTTTGAGGTTTGGGAATGAATTTCATTTAGCTTTCCCCATCTTGTGGAAATAAATAGGTTTTAGTCATGATCTGTATGTTTTCTCACTGGACTGGTGCTTTCCTTTGCAGACAAACTATGACCTCTTCTCTGGTTAGAAAAAATTATCACTATCTAGGAAACTCCTAGATCATTGTGATCAGGGAACTCATTTTTCTGGTCAGGTGTTTGAACAAGTCTGTGCTGTTAGGCTTGTCCTACAACATTTTCACTGCATTTACCATCCTCAATCCTCAGGTTTAGTCAAATACACTAATGGTATTATTAAGATTTAATTGAAAATTTTTTAAAGACCCTCCAAATACTTTGTTCAAATGCCATGTCATTTGTCCTTTTGTCCTTTTAAATCTCAGATCCACCCCATTTGGAGATCATAAACTCTCACCTTTTGAGATAAATTTAAGGCACCCCATGCGTTTGGCTCCTTTCAATCATCAGTTAATAAAGGAAGACATACATCAATATTGTGAAAGTCTAATTGCTTATATTAAAAAGAACCATGCT
Organism: Pipistrellus hanaki; assembly: GCF_964339955.1. NCBI lineage: Eukaryota > Metazoa > Chordata > Mammalia > Chiroptera > Vespertilionidae > Pipistrellus > Pipistrellus hanaki. The sequence goes on along the minus strand of NC_140504.1, from coordinate 69,039,810 downwards.
ATGGTAAAACAAATTATTCACAGTGGGCTCCAAAGAGATGAAAATCCCAAACACTACACATATCTGCAACCCAGAGATATTTTATACTGGAAAACACACCTCCAAAAAGACCCCTGCAAGTGCCCCTCAGGTTTTGTTGACTAACCCTTGTGCTGCTAAACTCTAGGGAGTAGACACTTGGATTCATGTGTTGCACCTAAAGAAGGCACCAAACCTGACTAGACCCGTGCACAATCTGAGGACCGGAAATTAAAGTTGTCAAAACAAAAACAGCCCAACAACCACAAAACTGAAGCAGGCAGCATCTGAAGAAGATAGCTTTCCCCAAATAACTGAACTAAGCCTGCACAACCTTTTCTTACTGTTGTGTCTTATTGTATTTTTTTTAACTCTTTCTTGGGGGTAAAAATCCTCTTATTTTCCAATGTTGTGGAAAAAAAATTATCTCTAGATGCTGAGCCTACTGTCAAGAGCTTTGGTGACCCCTATAGTTAATGGCTTTCAGGTCTGAGCTTCTGGTTTAAGATAATCATATAGACTGAAGTTGTTTTAATTTTGCTCTGACTTCTTATTGTTAAGTACTACACCTGTTTTGCATCCAGCCTGGTGGAAGGGAGTGGTTTTAGGGGAAACCACTCCCAGGGGAAACCATTTTCCCCAAGCATAAGACCGAACACCCAAAAGAGCTCCTTTCCAGCTTTGAAGACAAAAGGCCACTGAAATCAGAAGGCCTGACTGTTAATCAGTGATTCTGTCAGAAAAAGATCTTGATCCAAAGGAGAATTGTTAAAATTAATGATAAAGACTTTAACTAAAACAGGGATCAGGAGGGCCTATAAGAGGAGCTCTCATCTCTATGTCAGTTGCAGAAACCCTATAGAAGAACTCTATGGTATACCAGCCTCCTCCACTTCCTCTTCCCCTCTACATATATACAAACTTCCTCTCCTTTGTTTCCCTCTATGCTCACCATGGTTGCACAAACTAGAATGCAATCCTTTCTTTTTCCCCAAGTAAATTGTTTTTGCTGAAGGAATATCTAGCCAACATTTTTGTTGATAGTCAACACATCTGAGCCTGTCACAATTTCATAGATGCTGTCAAAAGCCACATGGATTCTAGATCAGAGACTAAGGACTTATTACTCATAGCAAAAACAATAGCCAGAGTATGAACCCTTTTTTATACAGATTTCCAAGGCCTAGTTCCCACAAAGTGATACACAAAGAATGAAGTGATGCTTGTATACACAGTGCATTTATTACCTGAGCTTAGAGAACGTGAACCTTTTATAATCAGTAGTAATCATACTTGCCTTTCACTCCAGAGAAAGCACTGCTTCTATCCTTTAAATGTGTAAGCAAATCTGCCTCTTGCTCTGGAGGGAAACAATTGCTACCTGCCAAAATTGTTTGTTATATAAGCATCCTTGAAAAGATAACTTGGATAAAATACTGTCAGTGCCTGTGCTTGTAAGCTATGCAGAAGCACAAGAGATTTATAGAGAACTGCCTCCCAACACCTTCATTTCATAAATGTTTGGCAAGATTGTGCCTCTCCATGAAAATGCCAACTGGATATAGCGAATGGTTGCACAACTATAAAACATTAGATTTGCTGCAATGTAATAAGTTATTAAATTTTTAAAAGATGACATATGCTATGCACTTAAAGACTTTTGTAACTTGAAAGATAGCACATCATGAAGGGGAAACTTTCTAGATTGTCTGAAATAAGGTATGCTTTGTATAATTCAAAAGATATCACATAGGCATATATGCCATTTAATAATTATAGATCAAATATTTTTTTTTTAATTTCTCACTAAAATCTCAGAATTCAGCATTTTCCCCACTGTGTAGTGTTGCTTAGCAACAAAGCCAAGCAATATATTACTTCTAAAGAGGAGCCAAAGTATCAATTGAAGTGTCCCGATAAGAGTCACTTAGAAAAATAGCAATTATTTGCAATACAAGATATTTATTTCTTATATAATTAAGAGCAGTACTTATTCCCCACTTTAGAATTAATTCTTTGATTTAAATATTCACAACTTCTTCCTGAATCAGGAGGGGGAAAAGGTGGTTGAGACCTGGCTTTGGAGGAGTCCTCAGTGGATAAGTATGGCTCTATTTATATTTTCCCTTTGTAAATAATCTCTCTTTAATTGATTTCTATAACCTATGAACTACTTTGAATGTGTTTTAGATTTTGATACCAGTTGATGATTGTTGTTTCTGCCCCTCACTTTCTGTCAGACTTAATTAACTCAACAAACTATCTCAGTGACTTTCTAAAGAGAAATTGATTTATTTACAGTAAGATTAATTGCAATATCCTTTCACTCTTTAAATATCTTTCAAAACAAAGAGAAAATGAATTGAAATGGCAAAAGGAATGGAAGCAAGAAAGGAAAGTGGGCAAGAAGGAATCTGGAAATAAAAAGAAAAAAATTAAAACTATTTCAAATACATAATTATTTCTTCAATAATTATAAACATTAAGATAGATATATTAAAAAAATAAAAACAATTTCCAAATTAAAACCAATCCCTGTTCCCAAAGAACATTTTTGGGGATTTTGGCAACACTTCACTATAGAAACAATGGCTTTAAAAAAAAATCACTGAAAACAATGAAATTTAAGAAAAGCATAGCAGAAACTTAAAATAATATTGCGGTTTGATAGCCTTCCTGAGCACAAGTTTTTATTTTCCTTGACATTGTTTTTCACTCAGAATTGTATCAGTGCACCAAACTTTCCTTCTCAACACTCCTTCAGAATCCCCCCTCTGATGGTCTTGCTTGTCTTCATGACTTCCTAATGTTACGTTTCTGGCAAATACATTGATCTATAAGCATAGAGTAAACCATAAATTATTAAATAGATTATTTAAAAGTGCCCTTAATCTATAGCATTGTATACTATACCAGTATATAAGAACAAAAACATTTCTTTTTGTAAAGTTTAAGAAAGTGAGAGGTTCATAATCACACACTGCATGAAGTACTCAGTACACTTTGCTACTTAATACATTAGCACAATAGTAATTTTATTTTCTTTTGGTGGGGGTTAAATAAAGGGAAATTTTATTTTGTGTATTGAAAGGAAAAAATTTATTTTTAATGAGAATTCTGTCTTTAAAGTGTTTTTTTTTTCATTTCTATAACATTTTATAAAATTATTGCATGCACAGGTTAATAAAAGTGTATAGGTTTCATTTGTACAATTCTATAATACATCACCTGCATATTGTATGATGTGTTCACCACCCTCACTCAAGTCTCCTTATATCACCATTTATCCCCCTTTTCCCTCTTCCACCTCCCCCTGCTGGAAAACAAATCAGTTTCACTAAAAAAGAGATGTTGACAGGAAGCCAGGAAGGTTGGTCAACAACCTTAATTGCTTTAACCTTTAGTTGAGATATTGTTAGCTGAAGCAGCCTCCACCTTGATTGTCCTGTGTAAGTTTCTATTATTTCCTGCCTAAGGGCTACATGTAAATTTCTGTTTATGTTGCCTAAGATGTTTTCCCCAAAGCCTCAATAAAAGGGGATGGCAGGGCCAGAACAGTGAGAGAACAGAGCAACTTTAGTTCTCCCACTAGAGTTGGACTACCGCCTGGCCCCCCATATTGCTAAGTTGCATTTCTTCAAGTCTCAAGTCTCTTCATTTGTGTGCAGCCCTTCTCCAGAACCCAAACCCTGAATTGGAACTCTTTCCACAAGGGCCATGAAAGAAATTCCTACATCCCCCTTACCCCACTTTTTCTCTGGTAATCACCACAAAGTTGTCCATGTCTGTGAGTTTGGTTTGGTTTGTGTTTTTTTGTTTGCTTGTTTGTTTGTTTTCTTAAGCCCTTCACATTTTCACCCAGTCTCTCAAATTCTCCACTCTGACAGTTGTCAGGCTTTACTCTGTCTTTATGAATCTGTTTAATTTGTTCCTTAGATTTCACATATAAGTGAAATCATATGGTACTTGTCTTTCTCTGACTGGCTTATGTCACTTAACATAATACTCTCCAGGTCCATTCATGCTGCCACACGGGTATGATTTCCTTTATTTTTATAGACAAGTAGTATTCCATTGTGTAAATGTACCACAACTTTTTTATTCACTCAGAGCTTCCAAATCTTGGCTATTGTGCATAATGCAACATTGTACATAGGGTAGGGGTGTCGAACTCAATCAGAGAAGGGGCCAAAATCTAAAATCCAGCCTAAATCGCAGGCCGAATGGTTTACTGAACAGTCATAAACTGACAATGTCATAAACTGACAGCGGAGTGCAGTGATGACAGCGCGGTGCGGGCCACATTGCAAGGCCTGGCTGGCCGGATTTGGCCCGCAGGCCTTGTGTTTGACACATGTGACATAGGGTCATAGGGTGCATATATTCTTTTAAATTGGTGTTTCAGGTTTCTTTGGGTATATCCCCGGAAGTGAAATTTCTGGGTCATGTGGCATTGTCATTTTTAATTTTTTGAGGTAACCCCCATACCGCTTTCCACAGTGACTGTACCAGTCTGCATTCCCATCAATAAAGCACAAGGGTTCCCTTTTCTTCACATCTTTGCCAACACTGGTTGTTTATTGATTTGTTGATGGTAGCCGTTCTGTCAGGTATGAAGTGATATCTCATTGTATTTTTAATTTGCATTTACTTAATAACTAGAGGCCCAATGCATGAATTTGTGCACAGGTGAGGTCCCCAGAGGGGTGGGGGGACGGGATGCTATCGGCCAGGGCTGTGGGACACCCTTGCCAGCCAGGCTCTGGATCTGTCCTGCTGACATTTGTGCCGGTTGTTGGGAGCCACCTGGCTACTGCTTTTATATTCTTTCTTCCTGTGGAGCATCTAGGGAGGGGAAGGGCCAGGATGCTCAAGGCTGACTTCCAGGAGGCCGGCAGTGCCATCAGGATAGTGCCAGCAGCACTGGTCCATTGGTGCCTAGCCTGTTCTTCAGAGATTGGACCTGCAGGACTACTGAGAGAGTGAGTGGCTACCACAGGGAGGTGGGCAGCAGGCTGGGTTGGTCAGCTGAGTGACGCTCCCATTGTGGGAGCACACTGACCACCAGTGGCAGCTCCTTCATTAAGGGTCTGCCTCCTGGTGGTCAATGCATATCATAGCAACTGGTTGTTCCAGTATGTTTGGTCATAAAGGTTACTTAGTCATTTATATATTTAGTTTAGTTTTGTTGAGCATATTTTCATATATCTATTGGCCATTTATACATCTTCTTTGGGGGTTTAGTAAATATAGTCTATTCAATAATTGGTATTGAGAAAATAGGACAGATATATGCCCAAAAAAATGAAGCTAGACTACCTTCTTATATTATATACAAGAATAAACTCAAAATGGATTAAAGATTTAAATGGAAGGCTTGAAAATATAAAAATCCTAGAAGAAAACATAGGCAGTAAAATTTCTGACATTTTTCTTAACAATATATTTTCTAATATGTCTTCTCAGAAAAGGGAAACAAAGAAAAAATAAACAAGTGGAAATGCAGCAAACTAAAAAATGTTTTGGTTCTTGATGCACCATATTTCAAAATGGAAGGAAGTGTCTAATGAAAAGCCTATGGCTTTGCAACTTTCTAGAATATTCTATATGTCTGCCAAATACATCATCTTAAACCAACTTAGGTTTACAGAATTTGAGTATTTCTGTATTGCATCTGGTATAAAAGTTTCCCATGGGTGGTTATAGACATGCTTTGGAGTCCATATCTTCTTTTTAATTGTATCATTTGATAATTTGGTGTTGAATTCTTTATAAATTATGGATATTAAAACCTTTTCAGATATATTATTAGTGACTATGTGCTCCCTTTTAATGGGCTATCTTTTTCATTTTGTTGATGGTTTCTTTTACTGTACAAAACATTTTAGTTTGAAGTAGCCCCATTAATTTGTTTTCTTTTGTTTTCCATGCTCAAGGAGATATATGAGAAAAAATATTGCTGGGAGAAATGTCTCAGATTTTACTTCCTGTTTTCCTTTTGAATTTTTTATGGTTCTAAGTCTAAATTTTAAGTTTTTAATCCATTTTGAGTTTATTTATTTATTTTTTTTTACTGATTATTTTTACATGGCAGTTTTTCTTTTCTTTTTTTTTTCTACCTTTTTTATTAAATTATTATCTGTGTACATATTTTAACATCCCCCCCATAAATACCCTCCCTCCCCAGAGTTTTGTGTCCATTGGTTGTACTTATATGCATGCATACAAGTCCTTCGGTTGTCCTTCTTTCTCTTTCTATCGAGACTTCAACCATGCATCTTTTTAGAAGCAGTACGTAGACAGGTTTCCATATTTTTATGTTCTGTGAGTGAGGTTGCACCACCTCTGGACACCCCTGCTATATAGTTTAAGAAGGACATGGAGCCAGCAGGTGCCTGGAAGAATGAGAAAATTTTTAGAATTCTTTGTGGTAAATTTCAGATGAAAGAAAAGAGGTCATGTAACAGGAAGTAAGAAGACCATAAATGTAGACACTTGTTTCATGGCCTAGAAAAGCCTAAAGTGTTTTCTAATACAAGGTAGAAAAAATGGTCCCAAAAGTGTAGAAGTTGAAGTGACAAAGTTATTTAAAATAGTATGTGCTACTTGTCAGTGTCTCATTATATAAAAAATAGTCTTCCACATTTTGAATATAATTTTATTTTAAACTACTGGGATGTCTATTTTTTAATTCAATTTGAATAGTTTTTCCCTTAGAACTCTGCAAAAAGTAATCTATATGCTGCCACTAATGTTTGCCTTGGGTCTATATTATCTGGCAAGATAATCGAGGATAAGATCCATAGTACCATCCTATACAATAAAAGGCTAATATGCAAATCAACCACATGGTGGAATGACCACTCACTATGACATGCACTGACCACCAGGGGGCAGATGCTCAATGCAGGAGCTGTCCCCTGGTGGTCAGTGCGCTCCCACAGGAGGAGCACTGCTCAGCCAGAAGCCAGCTCATGGCTGGCTAGTGCAGTAGCAGTGGCAGGAGCCTCTCCTGCCTCTGCAGCAGCATTAGAGATGTCCAACTGCCAACTTATGCATGGGGAGCAGGCCTAAGCCTTCAGTTGGACACACACCCCCACCCAGGGCTCCCAGACTGCGAGAGGGTGTAGGCCAGGCTGAGGGACTCCCCCTAGTTTACAAATGTCATGCACCAGACCTCTAGTAATTTATACAAAGTTCCAGGCAATACAAGGGTGACTAGAAAGGTCTAGAGAGTCCATCAGTTTCTGTTTCTATCCGTATTAATTAAGAAACCTTTTTTCCTTATAGCATTATAATATGAAAAAGTAATCAAGTTTCTTATAATTAGATCCATTATGATATTATGTGCAGGCAATTTGTTAAGCAGTAGTTATATTACTGTGTGTACTAAAGCTAAATACTATTTTTGAGGTCTTTTAATTATTGAATGCCTACTACTCTTTATCTTGATTTCTGTAATTTAAATATGATATGCCTAGGTGTAGATTTATATTTGTGGGTTTTTTTTTTTTCAATTCTTCTTCTTATTATTCTCTAAGCTCCTTGGATCTGTGGTTTGGTATCATTAGCCCCATATAAAAAATAGAGAAACCCAAGCTCACAATATTAATTCTTTGACCAAGATATCCAAGGTAGCATTTGATGGAGCTATTAATAAACGTGAAATGTCTATACCAAAGCTGTGAAACCATGTCTTTGCATCCACTCTTAGTTTATCTTCCACTATTATTTCTAAATATAACACATGACTCAAGCTTTCGAATCAGAAAATCTTAAAATAGCCGGGACTGGTTTGGCTCAATGGATAGAGTGTCGGCTTGGGGACTGAAGGGTCCCGGGTTCGATTCCAGTCAAGGGCATGTACCTTGGCTGCGGGCATATCACCAGTAGGGGGTGTACAAGAGGCAGCTGATCGATGACTCTCTCTCATCGATGTTTCTAACTATCTCTCTCCCTTCCTCTCTGTATAAAATCAATAAAAAATATATTAAAAAAGAGAAAATCTTAAAATAATATACAGCTACAGCTTAAAATAATATACAGCTAGTATACACAGTTTTAGTACTTATTATTATAATTGCTTAAGTCCCATATCTATAAAACGAGGAAAATAATCATCATGGAGAGGCATTACAAAGATGAGAGGAAGAAATATAGAGATAGAAATATATTAATTAAATGGATTCATAGATATACAATTATATCTGCATCCACATGTGTATACTAAATGTTTAGTATTTATATAGCCAATTATGTTACACATTGCCTATTTACTTCTAATCTGTATTGGTTTTTTTGATGGCTGAATAGTATTCCATTTATGTTGTCAGTTCTACTGAAGCACATTCTTTTTTCCATGTTGCAATGATCACTGACTTTATATATATTGATATAATGATATATATGTGTGTGTATATATGCATATTAAAAGTTACATACATTAATCATTCTAATAAATTTTGCTTAATTGCCATTTTAAAAGACTGAATATTTTGGCACATTTACTATAAGATAATGCCTGTTTCAAACCAGACCACTTACATCTATCCTCCATGCCCTTCTTCAATGCAAAGTTCTGATATTATTTACTATAAGTTCATGCCTTCCTGAATTATATGGATGATTTTTAGGCAAAAAAAAAAAAAAAAAAAAATCTTTTATATTGAGTGCAGTGCTGAAGCAAAAACTATTCTTTTTCTCTTTATTTATAAACATAGAACTGACTGAGGAATCTCAGAGAGATTAACCAAACAATTCATATGCATATATGCATAACCATGGACACAGATAATAGGGTGGTAAAGGCCTGAAGGGAGGGAAGTGGAGGAATTCAATGGGGAAAGAAGAGAGATATCTGTAATATTTTCAACAATAAAGATAAATTACAAAAAAAAATCAGCGTTTTCTAATGTGTATTGGAAATGGGATGAATACTCAGAGTACAGAATATTTAATAAAAATATAAGACATGGTTGCTGACTATCTCTAAAAACCAAAACAGTAACTCACTGCCCAATCTGCAGCTGCCATAATAATACTATGTTTAGATAATTGCTGCCATTTATAAAGCATGTACTATTGACAAGCAGAATGTTCCACACTGAATAAGTATTTACTTGCTTAATGTATCCAGACTACATAACTACTGATGGAGACTGGGCTATATAAACATTTCATTCTAATTTATGCTATAGTTGTAATAGAAAATAGGAGGGGTAGAAAATCATAAACATTTTACCTCTCATTAAATAAACTTGAATATGGGGTTTTAAGCAAGGGACTTGTGCTTCTACCCTTTGGTGATCATTCTCCAAAGTGCCCTCCTTTTCCAAAATACAAGATTATAACTGCATTAGAATAAGCACATTGTGGATTCTGGTTCCTGGAATTATGGAAAAGGAAACTCTGCTTTGACAAACAACTACTCATGTCTGTAGTGACAAAGTTGATTATGTGTCATCATTACATGTCTCATGCCTTTGGGTACCACCTATTTCAAAACTTGTTAGAGTTTATATTTAATATATTTACCAAATCATAACATTTATTTCCACAAGACTGTGTAATTGCTGGACTTATCATTCCCAATATCCTTTGTTAATTCAAACTGAACTTTCTTGTTCTTACTTCATTAGAAAAGAATGGTAATAATAACCAATAACAACTTAAACAGAAAAATTATTAGTCAAATATCAAAGGAAGGAACAGCATCTGGTTAAAAAAAGAAATACAGGCGAAACCAGTTTGGCTCAGTGTATTGAGGGTCGGCCTGCAGACTGAAGGGTCCCAGGTTCAATTCCGGTCAAGGGCATGTATCTTGGTTGTGGGGTGTGCAGGAGGCAGCTGATCGATGTTTCTCTCTCATTGATGTTTCTAACTCTCTGTCCCTCTCTCTTCCTCTCTGTAAAAAATCAATAAAATATATTTATAAATAAAAAATCAAAAAGAAATACATTTCCTGAAAGGCTAAGACAGAAACCAACTAGTATTTTTCAGACTAGTTCAGATTTGCTCATCAGATTAAATAGAGCCACTGAGGGGTGGGGAAAGGGAAAATGAAGAGAAAGTTACAACATAAGGCACATAGCCAAGGAAAGATAAGAATGAAGAGCATAAAATGGACCTTTGGGTTCAGGGATTAGCAATGTCAAAATAAAGGGAAGCACTAATACAAAATCCACAAGAATAATTCCAAGTATTTCAAAACTTTGCCTCAGGCTAACCCTAAAAGACCAAAACATATCTCAGAAAAGTTTGTAATAGTGTAGGAAAATGTATACCTTATTTTCCCTAATAGAAATAAGTGAAAGAGGCATGCTGATCTTCATTTGAGGGATATTTTCTTCCTCTAGTTCTTGCTTGTGTGTCAAATAAGGGCTAATATTTTTCCCAACTTGTTTCTAAATACACTTCTACTTCCTGTTTAGAAGTTCTATAGATTTCAAGCTTTCATACATAGTTGTGATGCCAGCACAATTCAAAGAAGAGGCAGATGAGCTATTTTGCTTTTGTTTTTAGTATATTTAGAAAACTAGAAAAAAAAAAAAGAAGAAGAAAAAAGAAACCACTAATCCACATGTTAAAGGTAAGGAGGTTAAAATAATTAAGTTTTACGTTTGACAATGTATATATATAAAAGCCTAATATGCAAATTGCCTCCTAAGGAGTTAGACCAAGGACTGAGTTCAATTGCTTGCTATGACCTGTGCTGACCTCCAGGGGTGGTGCAGAATGAAGGAAGGCCCTAGCTGGTAACTGGCAGTCGGGGAAAGGAAGCACTGGCTGGAAGGCCCAATTGGCCCTGATTGCCAGCTAGACTTAGGAACCCTACCATGCATGTATTTCGTGCACCGGGTCTCAAGTATTATATATTTATGGTTGTACAGACTGCTGCTTTCAAATTCAAATACTGGGAGAGTACAGAAGGAAGGTATGCTGCAAGATTATAAGATAGTTAAGGAACCCTTTGTATGTTCACTAACCTCAAATTAAAATTAGAACATTCCATCACATTCGTTTAAATATTTATTCAATTTTACATTGCTAAAAGGACAACTTGTTCTCAAGGTAAATCAGTGATGAAGAAAACAAAAAAATCATAGATCTACAGATTTCCTACTGATTTAGAGAAAAACTGTAAATGAAAAATATTGTTTTGAGTCATGTTAGAAATTATAATGACTCTGACATTGATAATATGAGGCCATTTAAATTCTTAAGCCAGAAGCATTGATAGAAATTATCTGACCTATAACTTTAAGAATATTTTAATTTATTTAAAAAATATTTATTGAGTGACTACAATGTATCTGGCACTCTTAAAAATCATTGAAATGCAGCAGTGAGCAAGAAAGTCTACATGTAAGGAATTTTCCAGTGGGTGAGTTTTTTGTATGTAGAATGACAGAACATGCACCGCAAATCAAATAGGAAAAATACTAAATGTGAAAAGTACTGAGGAGAGACTGATTGGATCACTGGTTAAGA